>NC_059335.1:7539642-8850357 GCF_018350155.1 Leopardus geoffroyi
CGGGGCCGGGGCCGCGGGAGGGGGCGGGGGCGCCCCGGACGTCCTTGGCCGGGCGCCGGGCTCCGGGCCCGGGTGTGCGGTGAGGGGTGGGGGTAAGGTGGGGAGCGTTGCCCCGGGCGACGCCAAATTGGGTTACGCCCAGGTCCCCGGTGCCCCGTCCCAGATAGCAGACTTAGGAGGATGCGCCCCCCAGCCCCCGCCAGCAGACCCCCCCCCCCCCCGCCCCAGCCCAAACCCGCTTCCCCGCGCTCCCAGGCCAAGGGCTCGGTCGCGGTACCCACCTCCTGGCCCTGCCCGGCCACTCCCCCGCCTCGCCCACCCCGGCCTAGCGGGGCCCCTAGACTCCTTCCGTAGACCCACCGCGCGAGGCCCCTCCCCCAGGTCACCCTGGTCCCCCGCCCCTCCGTCGAGGGTCTGGGCCTTGGCCTCCTCCGCCCCCTTCGACCCCCTCTAGCTCGGGCTTCACCTTCTAGGCTCCTCCGATCCCTTCCCACCCCCTTCGCAAGCTCCCCCCCCCCCCATCCCCACCCGTCTCCGCTCCCTTCTCCACCGGCCGGCGCGCCCCCTCGGCTCCCGCCTCCGAGTCCCGCTCCCGGGTGCCCCCGCCCCCTCTCCCCGGCCCAGGGCTCTCCCCCACCAGTTTCTCGGCCCCAGCCCCGGCTCCTCTCCCCGCCTTTCCCCGCCTCTCTCCGCCTCCATTCATTCTCCCGGGCCCCGCTCTCGGCCACGCCAGCCGCCCCCTGTCCCCCCGCACCCTCCAGGGCACCCCCTCTCTCCCCTTCTCCACCACCCCCCCCCCCCCGCCGATTCCTCAGCCCGTCTCAGTACCAGCTGCGTGCCAGCTATTCTTAGCCGCGGAGCGTTTGATTCATGCCGCCCCGGCGGAGTGTGCCCGCTCCCTCCCTCGGGCCTGAGGGGGAGGGGCCGGAGTCGGTCTGGGGGGTTGGGGGCAGCCGCACGGCGGGGGGAGCCGCCGGGGCCAGCCTTGCTTTCATCCCACTGGCCACCCCATTAGTGCCCGGTTGAAGCCGGGGTCAGCCAGGGTCAGCCGAGGGGGAGTGGCATTGGGCTCCAGGCCCGGAGGTGGGAGGTGGAGTCCGGCGGGTAGGAGGCCTGGCAGGGAGGGGGTGTTCCGCAAGGCCAAGGTGGGGCAGTTCCGCTGGGTACCTGGAGAGGGAGGGGGCTTCGCAGCCGGGCCACTCATGGGGGAGGGGTCGGCAGGCTGGTGGTTAGGCTGCTCGCTCACCCACAGCTCTTGGAACTGTCCTCCCCGAACACTCATTTTGTCTTCCCGCCCCCAACCCCCCCAGCCCATCCCCACTCCCCCAAAGTCAGCAGTACCCTCCACTGCTTCCCATCTCCATGGCAACGGTGCAGGAGCTGGGCCTGGTGTGGGGGGGAGGGACCAGACCAGACATTCTGGTTTCCGGTGCTGGGGTGGGAGACAGGGAGATGAGGGAGGCGGACCCCATTTGGGACCCAGGCTTCTAAGGCCACCTCGGGAGAGAACAGTGGGGATCTGGAGATGACCTCCCACCCCAGTCCCCCAGACCGGCACCCCACTTCTTAGCCTCCCTCCCAGCCCCCCCACCCCCACCCCCAGTCTCCCTCAGAGTGGATCCACCTGTACCGGGCAATGTCCAGCCACCTGTCCCGTAGTGCCAGTCCTCAAATGTGCCCACAGGTTATCCGCAGCCACCCTAAGCTGACCCAGGCCACCGCACTACGGTCTCCAGACAGCCCTCCCAGGCCAGTCTCCCCACCCACCCACCCCTGTCTGGAGATGCCCCCAACAACCTGCCTAGGCCACCCCTCGTGGCTCCCTTGGGGGCATGCCACGAATGATACTCTGCCCCATGACACCCCCATCTTAGCACCCCTGCTCCCCTGGGACACCGATTCCCAGCAGTCCCCTGCACACACTGTCAGCCACACTTCGGTGAAGTCACCGGTTCCACCCGCTGCCGGGCACCACTCCCAAGCAACACGCGGCTCCCACTTCTGCCGCCCCAGGCTCTCGGCACCTCCGTCCCCCCATTACTACATCTCAGCCTCTCCCCAGCCCCCTCCACCAGCTGGCCAGGAGGGGGAGGAGGAGGACGGGAGGGCCTCGGGTGAGGGGCCAGGCTGGGGCCAGGAGGGTAGGATGCCGGTGGGTCGTCCACCTGTCTGTCCTCAGCTAATTTTAGCTGCATTTTCCGTGGCCTGCCAAAGTGGGCCAGTAGCTCCCGCGGTGATTCCGCGGTTTCTGGGACACTGCCATGCTGGGTCAGCGGCAAAGTGGGGCGCAGGAGGGGTGGGGGGCTGCGAGCAGGGCCAAGGGCAGGGAAGGAGACGCGCTGGAAGCATGGCAGCGATGGGCGTATGTGTGAGCAGAGGCAGCTGGAGTATCTGGGGGTGTGTCCAGCCTCCTTCCTGCCGACCTGGGGCATGTGGGGCGGCTGCCCTAGACCGCTTGTCCGTGAGGGTGCCTGTGGCCTCCGAGGGGTCCCGGGGTCCCTCATCTGACAGCCACCCTTGGCCCCGGCAGCCGCCTGTGATGCTGCTGTCCCCTGTCGCCCCGTGGCCCCACGATGACCCACAGCCCCGCGTCAAGCGAGGACGAGGAACGCCACAGTGCCAGCGAGTGTCCCGAGGGGGGCTCAGAGTCCGACAGCTCCCCAGACGGGCCCAGCAGAGGCCCCCGGGGGACCCGGGGCCAGGGCAGCGGGGCACCCGGTAGTCTGGCCTCCACCCGAGGCCTCCAGAGCCGCTCCATGTCTGTCCCGGACGACGCCCACTTCAGCATGATGGTCTTCAGGATTGGCATCCCGGACCTGCACCAGACAGTGAGTGACCGCCTGCCTGCCGGCCAGCGGGGGACAGGGCCCCAAGCCCACACGACGAGGCTGCTGGTGCTGGGTGTCCTCCCACTTGGGCCCCATCTCCAGGTCCCCGACGTGCTTCCCCCAGCTGCCCCTCCTGTCCCCAGAATCACCCCCAGGCCCTTTCCAAGCCACCTCAGGCTCTTCCCTGTCACCTCCTCAACCAGAAATGTCTCCGCTTCAACCCTGATGCCACCATCTGGACAGCCAAGCAACAGGTGCTCTGCGCCCTGAGCGAGAGCCTGCAGGACGTGCTCAACTACGGTCTGTTCCAGCCGGCCACCTCCGGCCGCGATGCCAACTTTCTGGAGGAGGAGCGGCTGCTTCGAGAGTACCCCCAGTCTTTTGAGAAGGGGGTGCCCTACCTGGAGGTGAGGCCCACAGCCTTCCCGGCCTGGCCGCAGGGGAGAGAAGGCATGCCCCGTTTTTCTCCCAGTCAGGCCCTGGCAAGGGAAAACCCAGTGGGCTCTTCCAGATCCCTTAAGCATTAGAGTCAGAGAGGCCTGAGTTCAAATGACGATCCGTTCTGCCTCTGACCAACAGAGTGGCCTTGGGCAAGTCACTTCCCTGCCCCAGACTCCTCCTCGCCTTTCAAAGTGGGAAAGGATTCACAGTTACAGTAGGTGTTCTAGAACATTCTGTGTGGGGTCCAGACTCCCTCCTCCTTCACGTTAGGGGTTGCGGTCCACATACTCCACAGCAGCCCCGCACTCCTCTGCCTGCCCAGCCAAGGCTCCGGGGCCTTTTCCACCTTGACCCTGAGCGGACCACCTCCCCCTGCATCCCCCCCTGCCCCCGGCTCAGAAGGAGCCCAGCCTCCTCCCCAGGCCCCTGATTCTGAGTCTCTGTGTCTCTCCCCCCATACCCCCCTGGCCACAGTTCCGATACAAGACCCGGGTTTACAAACAGACCAACCTGGATGAGAAGCAGCTGGCCAAATTGCACACGAAGGTGAGAGAACCCTACCCCGCAGCAGCCCCCCAACAGGGACCTGGAGCTTTTCCCACTGTCTCTCTCACCTCTGTCCAACAGCCCTCCAACACTCCCTGATCCCCTTCTGTTCCTCTGCCAGGGTCCCCCAGTAACTTGAGATGCTGCGTGGCGTTGGGGACGGCCCCAGATGCCAACCGTGTTATCTCCACCCTGGGGGCTCAACTCCCCTCTCTGGCCTGCATTCCCCCGCCCAGGCCCCTGGCTCTTGCTTTCTTCATCCTTAGATGCTCCCTTCTCGTCTTCTGGGTCCCCCGTATCCACGCAGGGCACCTGCCTGCCCCCCACCCTCTGGCCTGAACTCTGACACCCAGTGTCCCTCTGCCTCAGTGCTGTTTCATACACAGCCCGCGGCTCCCCCAATTCCGTAGCCTAAACCTCTCCCAGATCTGGGGATGTCCCCCGCCCCCAGCCACATCTGGCTATCTTGCCCTCCAGGACTCTGACCATATGTCCCCTGTGCCTCCCCCGGTCCCCTAAGAACTGGGAGGAAGCGGGGCGGGGGGAGCTGCTTTAGTCCGAGGTGAAGTGAAGCCTCCTGTCCTCTCCTCCCCCCCCACCCCTCCCCCACCATGCATTTGTCTCTGTCGCCCCCCCAAATATTCCATCCCTCCAGACCTGCGCCATCCACTCCCGGAGCCACCGGCCATACACGGCTCCCGAACACACGCGGTGTCGCAGGCCCAAACTGAGCCTCGCTGCGAGTGTGAAATGCACACCGGATTTCGAAGACTCAGTTCCCCCCCAAAAACGTAAAACGTCTCGTTAAAACACTGCCTATGGATTACCTGTCGATACGGTACTATTGCGGATATGTTAGGTTAAAGAGATACGTCGTCAAAACGAATTTCCGTGCGACCAATGGTGCCCCTTGCTTTTTTTTTTTTTTTTTTAAAGGTGGCTACTAGAGAGTTTTCAGTGCCACACGCGGCTCGCTGTGTATTTCCACTGGACAGCGCTGCTCAAGACCCCAGCTTTTCTCCCCTTGCTCCCTGACTGGCCTGTCTTCTCTCTCTTGTCCATGGCTCAGACGGGGTTGAAGAAGTTCCTGGAATACGTGCAGCTCGGGACGTCCGACAAGGTGGCAAGGCTGCTGGACAAGGGGCTGGACCCCAATTATCACGACTCGGATTCGGGAGGTAAGGAGGAGAACCAGGGGCTTTGGAAGAGGTGGGGAGCCGAGAAACGAGGCATAAGGGCTGCGCGTGACTGGCCTTTTCTGCCCCTCAGAGACCCCCCTGACGCTGGCAGCCCAGACCGAAGGCTCCGTAGAGGTGATTCGAACCCTGTGCCTGGGAGGGGCCCACATCGACTTCCGGGCCCGGGATGGCATGACCGCGCTGCACAAGGCCGCGTGTGCCCGTCACTGCCTGGCTCTCACGGTGAGGTGCCAGACCCCGGGGACCCGCCCCCAGACTCGGTGTCTCCCCCAGTACGCTGAAGCCAGTGAGCTAATTGCCCCGGACCCGCCCCCTCCTCCCCTTCATCTGCCTTGACCCCCACGAAGCCACCTGACCTCCCCTTTGCTTCTCATCCCGCCTCCTGGATGTCCCCTGCCGCGTCCCCGTCCCCGTGGGGATGCCACTTCTGCTCTTTCCTCAGACTCCTCTCCCTTTTCCATTTGTTCTTTCTCGAACCTCAGGTCTTTAGGGTTGTTAAAAATAGTCTCTCTTCGTGTCTCAAATACAAAGCCCCTTTCCATAGACTGACAAACACACAGTCCCCCCCCCCACCCCCGCCCGTTGCCACTCCTCCAGTGGAACCCGAGACCCTCTGGTGACCCCCGGGGATGCCCACCCTACAGCTGATTGTCACACGGACCTTTCCCCTGGAAGGGCCCCAGTAGATCATAATACCTATGCTCTCCCGACACCCAGACCTTCTTGTACCCTCTGATCCAGCTCACCACCAGCCCTGCCTCAGTCTCCCCGAAGTGTAGACCCTCCTCTGTTCCTTAAAATACAGAGTGAGCTCCAGACACAGACCCCTCAACACACACCCTGCAAACATAGCCTCTCGCCCTGTTCAGTAACTAAAACGCACTTTCCCAGACGCACCGTATACCCGCAAGATACGTACATGGAGGGGGCTTCCATGGTCTTATTTTAAACTCCTCTCCCGCTCTCCTCCCCCACCCCACCGCCACCCGATGGCACGTGATTCCCTCTTCACACACAGGTCAGGATAGACCGCCCCCCGCAAAGACACATCGCTGTTGAGAAACACCCTAACTCACGGATGCTCCAGTTTAATGGACCCTCCCTTCCCTTTTCCTTGCTCTTTCTTGAAGCCCCTAAATGCGGACACCAGCCACAAAGATCTGGCTTTATGCCCCTGGAATTGACAAACCCTCTATGTGTACCCCCAGTGCACTCCCTTCCCCCCAAGACAGCTCCTGCTCTCACCCTGCACCCCCGGCCTCCAGACCCGTGCTGTCCAACCCAGTAGCCACTTGCCACACGGGGGCCGTTCGGATTTCAATTAACTATAATGAGCTAGGGCGAACGTGTCTGTTCCCCGGGCGCCGTAGCACGCTCGAGCGCTCGGGAGCGCACATGGGGCCGTAGATCGCTTCCGTCACCGCAGAGGTTCTGGTGGACAGCGAGGCTGTGGGCTGTCTTCCCAGGGCTGCTGCCAACACCTCCCTCTAAAGATGCTCAGCTCCACCGGCCGCTGTGCCCGGAGCTGTTACTCGAGTGAGAAACCCCCCCCCCCGCCCCCCGCTGCCGCCCCAGCATGGCTGGCGCGGCTCACCTTGGTCCCAGCTAACCCTTTTTCCCAGGTCTCCCTCTGCGTCCCACTCCCGGGGATCCTGATCCTAACAACACCTCCTGCTTAGCCAGGGGTCCTCCTGCGTCCAGATTCTGTTCTCTCAGGTGGCCCCCCAACCATCCGGCTGCTGTGACGCACTGAGGCACCAGACTCCTTCAGTGGCTCGTCCAAAGCCAGCCTCGGCGGGGGGTGGGGGGGGGGTGTTGGGCAGGACATCAGACAGAGTGGGAAGGTCCTCTGGAGGCATCTTCCCAGCCCCTTCATCGTTCCCTTCGTGGGAGAGGCCGTGAGAGGGGAAGGGCCAGGCTCAAGGTCAGACAAGGGCATTCATGCAGACTCCCAAACCACCTTGGCCAGTGTGGGTCACCCGTGACTCCCTGCCCGACTGGCCCTTCAGAACAAACCAGTACTGCCAGTGTGACCGTTTTCTGTCTGGTCTCTCTCTTCAGGCACTCCTGGACCTTGGGGGCTCCCCCAACTACAAGGACCGCCGAGGCCTGACCCCTCTGTTCCATACGGCTATGGTGGGGGGCGACCCCCGCTGCTGCGAGCTGCTCCTGTACAACAGGGCCCAGCTGGGCATAGCTGATGAGAACGGCTGGCAGGAGATTCACCAGGTGCTCCAGACTCGGCCAGGAGGGGTTCGCGGTGTGTGCGTGGGGGGCAGCTGGGCCCTGATCGGGTCTGGTGCAAAGGGGATCCAGATGCTGGGGTCCTCATAGAGTATGGGGGTGGGAGTAGCATGGGCCCCAAAGAGAAAAAGGGGAGGGAGTCAGCACCATGGGCTCAGGATTGGACATCTCGATCTCTGGCATGGGTGGGGGGTGGCCTCTTGAGCCTCTCAAGGAGCCTATCCAGACGCCTGGGTCTTGGAATGACCCGTGAAGCTGATGGCCCGGGTCCCTGGGCGGAAACAGAGGAGGAAAGGAGAGGGGTGTCCTGGACTCAGGATCTAGACAGAGGCCATGGTTGGGAGAGTCTGATCCGGCCTCCTGGGTTTCCTGTCCTCCCCAGGCCTGCCAGCGAGGCCACTCTCAGCACCTGGAACACCTGCTCTTCTATGGGGCTGAGCCGGGAGCCCAGAATGCCTCGGGGAACACGGCCTTGCACATCTGCGCCCTCTACAATAAGGTCTGCTCTGGCAGAGCCTGCCCAGGCCCTCCTCCTGACTCTAGCCTCCCTGCCCTCTGTCCCTTCACTTCACTATTTCATTAATTCATCCATCCATCCACCCATCCATTCATCCATTCATTCACTCATCCATTCATTCACTCATCCATTCATTCACTCATCCATTCATTCATTCGCTCAGCAGATACTTGCTGAGCACCTTCCCCACGTCAGGCCCAGAGCGGGATGCTGAGGACCAAGCAATGAGTGAGACAGACGTTCCTGTCACAATCCAGAGTGTTCAGAGGGAGGTCCCAGGGAATGCAGGTCCCCGGGGGAGGCCAGATCTGGGCTCGGCCTTGGGCCTGGGGTGGAGGTGGCTCCCTGGAAAATGTGCCACCTGTGCTAAGAGAAGCGGGAGTGAGCCAAGTAGGAAAGCGAGAAAGGGTATTCTCGGCGGTGGGCACAGCTGGAGGGGAGAGAGCATCAGGAGGCACCTACTGTGTGCAGTGCGTGCGGGGGGCACCGCGGGGGACAGAGGAAGGGCCAGGCCACAGCTCTGAGGGGGACGAGAGCATGTTGCAGGTTGTAGCGATTCGGGGCCGGGTGGACAGTCCCCACCTCAGGAGCCACGAGTGGAGGTGAGCAGTAAAGGGCCGGGAGGGGCCTCGTGTACCTGCCCCCTTGCGGCTGTGACCCCCGCCCTCGGTGATCCTGGGTCGGCCCCCTCAGTCTTTCCACCTGTTGTAGGGGCTTCCTGCCCTCGGAGGGTTGCCTCGGGGACTTGGGAAGACGGGGCTTGGCGCACAGGTGCTGGTCTGTCAAGCCCTTCTTCCCCTCCTCCAGGAAGCCTTCCAAGACAGCGCCAGCCCCTTCTGCCGCATCAGAACTTGCAGTGCCGGGGACGTGGCAGGTAGCCACGTGCCGCCTTGTGGCAGCAAGCAGTCTGCTCTGCCGGGAGAGAACTCAGTGTTTGTCAAACCCGACCAACGCGGTGCTGTCACTGCCCCTCCCTGGTGGTTCCGTCTCTCCTGGCGCTCCCTGACACCGGCCTTGAGCCCAGATTCCCCGACGGCACGGCTTAGGTGCATTTCCCGTGGGCAGACCGGGGTCCCCCTGACAAGCGCCGTGCCCTCTCCCTGAAATGGGGGTAATGGCGGCTGATTGAAGGCGATGAGACATCACGGACGTTCAGCGCTCGTCCCCAGAAGGCAACGTCATTGTCATTACCTCTCTCAGGCAGGATCCAGTCAGGAGACACAAACCGTCCCGTTCATTTGAACGGGGAAGATTCAGTGTAAAGAATTATAGAGCGGGAACAATTACCCTCAGGGGGTCGGATGAGCCAGTTAACTTTCCCTCCTTGAGGTTTCCCTCCCTGTGAAATGGGTCGGTAACACCTACCGTACAAAGGATCACGTGGGTGAATGTCGTGCTCGCTCTTGGCAAGATGCCTAATGAATCGGAGCTTGACAGAGTGCTTCGTCTGCTTTTCTCCCCTTGTCTTCCCTCTCAGACTTTAAGCTTCGCCAGGGCCAGAGCTGGGTCTGACAGATTTCCTCCCTCCCTCCTCCCCCGGCCTCCTGACATGCCCGTCTCCCCGTCCCCTGGCGGTGAAGGTCAGGTCCATGTTTCGGCTGGAAGCTCCTCAAGGGTGGGGGCTAAGTCTGATCAGTCACTGTGTCCCAAGGCCCCGGGACATAGTAGGGACTTTGTTGGATGAGTGAGTGAATGAATGAATGAATTGCGAACCGGCCATCTTGAGTCTGCCCCAAGACGGCACCCTGCCCCCCTCAGAATATTCAACAGGTGTTGGCTCTGAGATAGACTGAATGACTCAGTGAGTGAACGAATGGCTTGAACAAAGGAATTTGGAATGACTCGGCTCCCTTCATCCTCATACGTCCCGTGCACGTCTCTTGAGCCCCTACTGTGCGTCCGGACGTGGGATGAATCAGACACGGCGTGGCTCCCGGGCCGGGGCGGATCGGGGGACTTCGCGTGTGGCAAAGAGGCAGATGTGTAAAGGAGGAAGGGCAATACTGTAAGTATTGCAGGGGACAGAGGGAGCGTAAGATAAGCGCCAGGACACCAGTAAATCGAGGTCGTCGAGGAGCAGGGTGGATTGCTGGTTGGGCTGCTGGGCGTGCTGTGGCCCCGTGCTAGGCAAGGGGGCAGTGGAGGTGGACAGACATGCGAAAACACATGTCAGTGGCGGAAATTAACAGTCTAGTTTGGACCGGCCTGTCCACGCTTGGACACACACACACACACACACACATGCACACACACACAGAAAACTACCTGAGCTAACTTTGCTGGTTAAGTTGCATCTGGGGGAGCTGGAGAGAGGAGTCGAGCTGGGGGCCAGGTTGGGTTCGGTCAGGCCGAGACAGAGGGTGAAGGACTTTAGCCATCGTTGACTGAACAGCTCCAGCGGGCCGGGCACTAATCCAGCTGGTGGGTGCCACGGACAAAATCATGCACCTATAGAACTTACCATATGGTGGGGGAGAGATGCTAAGGAGACAGGTAGAAGAGAAACGTAATTTCAAGGAGACCGTGTTAGGAAGAAAATGAGCTAATGCTGGCGTATAGTGGGCATCACATAAGTAAAAATGAATAAATCAAAATAAAACAGGAGTGTGATCGGCAGCTATTTTTTGACGAGGTAGCCGGAGAAGCCCTCTCCGAAGAGGTGGCGTTTGAGCAAAAACCTGAATGAAGCGAGAAAGTGAGCCATGTGGAAATCTAAGGGCAGAGAATGCCAAGCAGTGAGAGCGGCAGGTGCCAAAGCCCTGGGGCAGGAGCATGCCCGTCAGAGGAAGAAGGAGGCCAGTGTGACTGCAGTATAGGGAGCGAAGAAAGGTAGCAGAAGACGAAGTTGGTGAGGCTGGGGGTGCCAGGGCAGGCAGATCGGGTGGAGGGGGAGCCTCGAGGCCACGGCCAGGGCACTGGGTCTGATCCGAAGCGTGACAGGGTGTGATACGGTCGCATCGGTAGGGAATTGGTCTGTATGTGGATGGCATTCCTACCCCCCCACGGCCCAGCCCCGGCCCCCGTTGTCCCCTTTCTTCTGAGTCCAGCAGAGTGTGTGAGAAGAGCAGAGACTCCAGGGTCAAACCTTCGTTCAGATCCAACCACTGATGGGCAACCGCTGTGTGACCTTGAGCTGCTTTTGATGCCTTAGTTTCCTCGTCTGTAAAATGGGGAAGTGCTGAGCCCCTGGCGCGCAGCACAGTAAGCCCCCCGTGAGGTTTAGACTGGTGGCTCTCAACTGGAACAGCCCGGTCCCCCAGGGGTCGCTTAGCAATGTGTGCAGCCTTCCTTGGTTTTCACAGCCGGAGAGGAGAGTGCTACTGGCATCTAGCGACAGAGCCCAGAGATGCCGCTAGACGTCCTACGATGCACAGGACAGCCGCCACTACGAAGATTCTTTTTTTGGCCCTAAATGTCAGTAGCGCTGAGGTCCAGAAACCCGGCTTTAGATTAGCGCCACCCGGGAGAAAACAACACGGGTCGTGTGTGTGTGTGTGTGTGTGTGTGTGTGTGTGTAAGTATCCCAGGAGTTGCATGAAAAAAAGAAAGGAAGGCAACAGGTAATGTGGATTTTTGTAGCCTATTTTACTCGGCCCATGGTGTCCAAAATATTACCGTGTCAACTTGGAATCAATAGAAAAAGTATTAGAGACATTTGGATTTTTTTTTTTCCCGTGCTGTGTTCTTGCAGTGTGGGTTGTATTTTATAGACACAGCTCATCTCCGTTTGGACGGGACACATTGAAAGGGCTCTTGAGCCACCGGTAGTAAGTGACTGCTGTCCCGGGCAAGACAGGTTTAGATCAGGCTGTTCCTGAAGCTCTTAGCACAGTGCCTGCGTCTGCTCCTGGTGACTTTAATGGTTTTCTTTCTTTTTTTTCCCCCCCTCCACCCCGTGCCACCGGCCGGCCGGCGCCCACAGGAGACCTGTGCTAGGATCCTCCTCTATCGAGGAGCTAACAAGGATGTGAAGAATAACAATGGACAGACCCCCTTCCAGGTCCGGAGCTGTCAGGGCTGGTGGGGGGCACAGAGGACACAGGGGGTGAGGAAGGCAGGCAGGTAGGAGTGCTGGCTGAGAGGCTGGCGGTCTGGGAGAGGACGGAGGGCGCAGTTGCGGGGGTCCAGGTTTGAGAGGGGCAGGGGTGGGGGGGGTGTGTGTGTGTGCAGCTGGCCGGGGACCTCACAGTGCTTCCCGCCCTCTGCCTGGGCCACCCCACCTCCCTCCAGGTGGCTGTGATCGCTGGCAATTTTGAACTGGGGGAGCTGATCCGAAACCATCGAGAACAGGATGTGGGTGAGCGAGAGGGAGGTGGGGCTGAGGGGAGAACCTAGCGTACTTGGGGGTGCATGGGGGGGCTGGGGGGGTCCGCAGACTGTGAGCGTCTGAGTAGTAGCGGGAGGGGCGATTCCAGACCTCCAGTCTTACATCTTTCTCCCTTCATGCCTCTCCCCCATCATCCCTTGCCTGCACACCCCCTCCGCCTGCCTGTCTCCCCTGCCCCTTCTGCCCCCTGCCACTGTGCCCTCTCAGTGCCCTTCCAGGAGTCCCCCAAGTACGCAGCCCGGCGACGGGGACCCCCAGGCGCAGGGCTGACGGTGCCCCCGGCACTGCTTCGGGCCAACAGTGATACCAGCATGGCCCTGCCTGACTGGATGGTGTTTGCCGCCCCGGGGACCTCGTCCTCTGGGGCCCCCGGCCCTACCTCAGGGCCCCAGGGCCAGTCGCAGCCCTCGGCCCCCAGCACCAAGCTCAGCAGTGGGACCCTCCGAAGTGCCAGCAGCCCCCGGGGCGCCCGGGCCCGCTCCCCATCCCGCGGGAGGCACCCTGAAGAGGCCAAGAGGCAGCCCCGTGGACGGCCCAGGTAGGGGAAGGCTCAGCCCTGGTCCCACTGACCCCAGCCCAACCGGATCTCATCCTCGGAGCCACACTTCCCCCACCCAGGCTGGCCCCCCCCCCCCCGCAACCACCCAAGTCCCCGGTCCCGCCCTCAGGCCTCCAAATCCCTCTCCGGACCCCTGAGGAAGGGAGGGGGAGGAAGCCACAATCTTGCACCTGTCCCCAAATGGAACAGTTTAGCCAAGCACCTGCTCAATGCCAGGGGCTGGGGGAAGGGAACCCAATAGAATGTTGGTTCCAGCCCCTGAAGACAGACAGACAGACAGGGCAAGGTGAGAAGAAGCCACACAGGGTGGGGGTGGGCACGGGGCTTGGGGGAAGGTGTCTGAGCTTGGAGATGGGCCAGAGGAGGGGCGGGGGGGGGGGGCAGAGGAGCCACTCGGGGTAGAGGGGAGGATGGCAGGGGACTTTCCGGGGTAAAGAGGCCAGGCTGGCTGGAGGAGGGTGACAAGGGGGACGTGGCCAGCCAGTGTGTCCCAAGGACACAGGAGAGCGAAAAATCATGGCGGGCTGCGCACGGCGGGCAGAGAGTTGGACCCGCACCAGGAGGAAGCTGGGAGTCGCTGAAGGCTCGTGAGCGAGCTGAGGGATGACACATTCAGGGCCCCGCTTCAGGAAGCTGAATCAGGCACGGCGTGCAGGACCGTGGGAGGGGCAGAGCCGGAAGCCAGGAGGAGGCAGAGGAGGGGCCCAGGGGGCAGCAGTGGGCAGGCAGAGGGAGCCCCCAAATGCCCTCTTCCCCCAACGATGCCAGAGCTGGGAAACCCACGCCCCCACTCTATGCTCCATCCTCCACCCCCATGGACCCCTGTTCTCCCAGAGGCTCCCCCTCCCTCCACTCTCCCCTGCCTCTCACACCCTCTGTGTATGCAGCTCCAGCGGGACGCCCAGGGAAGGGCCGGCCGGGGGCACAGGGGGCTCAGGGGGCCCTGGGGGCTCCCTGGGCAGCCGCGGGAGGCGCAGGAAGCTCTACTCGGCGGTACCCGGACGCTCCTTCATGGCCGTGAAGTCATACCAGGCCCAAGCGGAGGGGGAGATCTCCCTGAGCAAGGGCGAGAAGATCAAAGGTAACAGGGCAGGGCCGGGCCAGGCTGGGGGGCGGGGGGCGGCAGGTGAGCTAACCCCTCAAGGACGGGAAGGCCGAGCACGAACAGTCCTCCAGGGCCTAGAATTTCCAATGCTCTGGAGACCTCAGAGAGCCCCTAGACACCCCTTACACTCTGGAGGAGCACGATGGGTAGCTGCGGCGATCCCGTCCCTCGGGAGGAGGTGTCGAGGCAAAAGAGTGGAAACTAGCATTTGGGGGACACTGACGCCACGCCAGGCCCTGTGGGAGTGCTCCCCTCGCAGGAGCAGCCTTTTGGAAGCGTGTCAGGAGCCCATCTTCCAGTTGAAGGGACAGAGCCTCACACAGGGGCAGCGACTTGCCCCGGGGTCTGAGCCCACAGTCTTCCCTGCCACCCGGTGTGAAGCGTGGAGGCCAAGCCTGGTTCTCATCTGAGAACCAGGGTGGGACCCGCTTCAAGGGGCTCTAATGAGGCAGCTGTTCGAAGCCCGGCCCGTGCGGGGGGCCGGTGCTCCCTGAGCGGCGGCTGCTGTGACTGGGGTTTGCCTCTCTTTGGTTTTCCTGTCTTCTTCTGGAAAATGGTGCCAGCAGCCCTCACATGCAGACTTCGCGGGGCTGTTGACGTGTGTTCTTGGATAGAATGAAGCTTGGAAACAGGAAGCAAGCAGACGCGGCGGTTAATGCAAGGCGGGGGAGCGATTCTTTGCCGACTCCAGGCTACAGAGGAACTGAGTAGTGTAGCGGGTGGAGGGCCAAGCTGCCTGAGTTCAAATCTTGGCTCCACCACCACGTTCCAGCTGGGCGCCCTCAGACAAGTGCCTGCTCTGGGCCTCAGTTTCTTCATCCGTGCAAGGGGACCCTGGGGAGGATTTTAAAAAGTCAGTTCCCTTAAGGCACCCAGGACACTGATTCGCACATAGTCGGCACCAGTTGTCATTATGCTAAGTGGGTCCCCACTGCAGGAGCTTAGAGAGGAGAGAGAGAGAGAGAGAGAGAGAGAGAGAGAGAGAGAGAGAGACAGACAGACCCCGGCTGCCCATGAAAGCTGGGGCGGGAGGGGTCCTCCCATGGGAGACAGGGTTTGAGTGGGGACTCGAAAGGTGTGCAGGGATCGGAGCATCAGGTCGATTGTGTATCAGTATCTGTTTTGCAGCATCTCTTGCCTTGCCTGAAGGCAAGGTCACATGTCACTGAGCTTTGGGTTGCCAGGACCCAGTTGGATGACCCGGCACACAGGAGGCCTCGGTGCACATGCGCTGAATGAGTGAATGAGTGCATGAACGGATGGCCAGATGCAGGGGCTAACTGTGGGGGCAGTGCCTCCAGAAGCAGGTGCCTGGAAGGGTGTGTGTGTGTGTGTGTGTGTGTGCGCGCATACTCATGCGCAGAGGGTCAGGTCTGTGCTTTGAGACAGAGTTTGAAAGAAGAAAGGGAAGCTAAGGTCAGAGGGGAGACCCCTTCCATGCCTTCTCTGCGCTGTATCTTCTGCGTTTCTTTCTGAAACTCGAGCCCAGTACTTCTGTACACGGCCCTGTTTTTGTATCCTTCCACTTCCTGAAGACACTGAATTGCTTCACAGCGGGCCAAATCCACAGTGCCCCTGAGCTCCTCCACAGCCCGATGAGGTAGCAGGCTCCCTTGGCCCTCAGTGCCTTAGCCCCGCCTGCAAGCCCCTCCCCCGCCCCCATCCGGTCTCTTTCCTCCACCCACAGGGCACCAGAGACTTCACTGTTCTCTCCATTCCTCGAATGCCCAAGCCCCTTTCCACACCAGGCTCTTTGCGCACACCCGTTCCTTCTGCCGGGAAAACCTCTCCTTCCTCTCCTTGCTTCTTCTCCTCCTAGGATCCTTCCGGTCTCAGTCTGCATCGCATGTCCCCTGGGACATCATCCTGGCACCTCTTTGCCCTTTGCACCTCGACTTTATATACCCCCATGTGGCCTTTCTTCGGAAACCCTGTCCTTTTCCCCTAAAGTGCCGACCTTAATTTTCAATCACGCAGTCACTTACGGAGCTACGCCTCTAACAGCTGCCAGCAGGGAAGATCCATGAAGGCAAGAATCACATTTGTTGTGTCCATGGGCCCTCTACCCGGCGTCTAGCCTGGGGCCTGACTCACGACCAGCACTAAATAAAATATTTGTTCAGTGACCGAACAATTGATTCCACGACCACCCAGCCGGTCACTGGAGAGCTAGCCAAGAACCCAGACCCCTCGTCACCCCATCTGCCGCTCTCTTCCATGACCTTGAGTGTCTCCTCGATTTGGTTTCCCCAGATTCCCCCCCCCCCCCCCGCAAGGGTGGCAGTGTTTAAGCCGGGGGAAAGCATCAGATGGCCCCAGCCCAAATCCTAGCGTGGCTTGCGCCATCTCTGGGCAGGGGCCTCTTCTGCGTTCGTGTCTGTAATATGGGAAATCAGTTGTTGCCTCCCCAGGTAGGTGCAAGGAGTGAGTGAGGGAAGTGTGTGAATAGACGGAGTGGAGACAGAGCAAATGACCTGGGCTCCCCGAGCCTCAGATTCCCCATCGGTAAAATGGGGATGGTAAAAGCGTCCCTTCTTAGGGCTCTGGCCACGAGTGAGAATTCGATAACCATTAGCTGTCCCTGATGCCCAGCTTTGCATTTCAGCCCCCGGCACGGCCACACCAGACGCCGAGCAGGTAGTCAGGACACATGTTCTATGGCTAAGAGATGAGGCCGGCAGGAAAGGGCTGTCAGGTACAGGTGGCGGAGAGAAAGAGGAGATTCCAATCTCTCCTCCCTTCCGGAGCCAGGGGAAGCAAAGAGAGGCAGAGGGAAGGGTCTGGGAGCAAATGACAGAGGTTTGAGTGGCAAGGAGACTGCGGCCGGTGGCAGAGGGCACTGATAAGAATGTCAAAGGGTTTAGGGAGTCTAGGAGGGTTTAGGAAAATTACAGAACAATCAAGCTGTCCCTGGCTACCAGGGGAGATGAGGGCTCTTTGTGAATGTGTCCATAACCCGTGAGGACCGTGTCACCAGACCCAGCCCTTTTTCCAGTGCATCCTCATGTCCCCATTGGATTCAGAAGCTAGAAAGCAGGAGGGATATGGTTTGGTTCCCCCCCTCCCCCAACTCCCTCATCCCTTCCTTGGGCATTTTTTAAGGATGCTCTTGGGCCAGGCCCTGTGCTAGGTGCCGGGCACTGTGGAAAGGCTGCACGTCGAGTACGTTGGGGGTGGGGGAGCAACATGGACACGTGGAAATGTTTCTGTGTCCCTGCTCCCCATCCAGTGCTTAGCATCGGGGAAGGAGGCTTCTGGGAAGGCCAGGTCAAAGGTCGCGTTGGCTGGTTCCCCTCTGACTGCCTGGAAGAGGTGGCAAACCGCTCCCAGGAGGGAAAGCAAGGTAATGAGGACTTGCCAGTTGTCCCCAATGCACCCTAGGGTTCTCATGTCCCTTCCTTTCCCCCTCCCGATGGGGGTGGGGCACTGGGAGGGAGATGGGACAGCTTGGGCCAGGACCCCCCGGGGGTGGGCTCATGGTTTCCAGAGCGAGGGTCCAAGGTCGTCCCTTGTCCCCCTGCAGAAAGCCGCAGTGACAAGGCAAAGAGACTCTTCCGGCATTATACCGTGGGCTCCTACGACAGCTTTGATGCCCCAAGGTAAATGTCCTCCACCCTCGGGTGCCCCTCACCCCAAGCTCCCTTCATATTCCACCTTTAAAGATTTCCACCACCTCTAAGCCTCCTTCCTGCTCCCTCTAAAGTTTGATCCAGAGGTGGGAGAAGGCAGAGGTAGCTCCAGGCCACAAGCCCAGTCCCAAACCATCCTGGGCAGCCACTGAGACTGCCCAGTTTTGGGGTAGCCTGAGACCAGTGGGGTGGACAGCTGAGGATGGGGAAGCTCGTGTGTGTGGCTGGCTGGAGGCCTTTGTCTCCTTCACGTGCCCCATCTTTATGTGCAGCACAGGTGTGTACATCCCATGCCTCGCACCGGCGTGGGGAGGGGGGCGGGCAGAGCTGGGCCAGGAGGGGTGGGGGTGGAGAGACGGGCACACTGACACCTTTCCCCTCCCTGGCTGCTGGCTGACTTGCTTCAGAAGCTTGATGGATGGGATTGGCCCAGGGAGGTGAGAGGGGAGGGGAAGGGGGGGGGCACGGGGTCAGGAATGGGAAGAAAGGGGTGCCTGGGGATGTATGGGCTTGTGTGTGCACGACCAGAGCTGGTTTCCCTGTGCGTGAACATCTTACACAGGCGAGCGTCCTTGTACGGATTCTCCGAGTGTGTTCTTGCCCATGTGTCTCTGTAGGTGCGCATGACACGTGTCTGTGTGCATGGGTGGCTCGAGAGGCCCCTAGACGTATAGCCCTGTGTGTATACATGCCCATGACGGTGAGAGGATCTGTCCCAGTCTGTGTAGATGGGTGCTTTGTGGCTTTCATTTACGGGCACACGATTGAGGCTAATCGTGCGGCTGCCTCTGCACATCTGTGTTTCCCTGAATCTGTGTGTCTGAGAACGAGGGCAAGTGTTTCCGGGGATGTCAGTGTGTCTGCTTACCTTGTATGGACAGGTGGGTTTCTGCACACGTCTCTCTGTCTCTTTCTCTGCATGTCACCGTGCGTGCGTGTCAGCCCATAAAATCGTGTGCATGCATTTGCATCTGTCCGATTGATCTGGAATTGAGGACCTGGGGCATTGGGGGAGGGGAGGGCAGAAGAGGGGAGGATTCCAGGCCTTGGGCTTCCAGAAGGGCAAGACTGTGGGGGAGGGATGGTCATAATTGGGTGTCTGAAAGATGACACCCTTCCCCACCACTCCCCCCATCCAGGGAAGGGTCTCCTTGTTTGTAGCATCCTTCCATTAAATGTGTCCAAACCTATGTGTCTGTGTTCTGGCCAGTGGGGATGGGCAGGGGGGGAAGGGGGGGGACAAGATGGGGAGAGAGGGTGGGGCTGGGGTGCCACCCTGCGCCCGGAGTGTCTGAGGCGCTTGACCATTGTGTGTGTTCACCTGGCACGTCTCTGGCTCTGGGCACCGGGTGAGTATCGAGGTCCCCCCATCCCAAATCCCCCTATCAGCCTCTGCCTCCTGTCTCTGACAGTGTCTCTCTGGGTCTCTCCTTGGCCTTGGTCTGGGAGTCGTTGGCTCTACCAGCTGGATGGGGGGGGGGTGGCCCCTCTTACCCTCAGCTTCTTCCTTCTCCTTTCCCTAGCTCTGTCCTGTCAACTTCATTCCCTCCCCTTCTCCTCTCCTCCTTGTGCCCACTGGCATGTGCTGCTCTGTGTGGTGTGTCTGAGGCTCTTCCCCTTCGGCCTCCCCGCTGCTCTCCCTGACCCTGTCTGAGGTGGCCCTGCCTGTGTTGTGTGCCCTGCATCCCTGCTGGAACTGTAAGGTCCTGGCCTGTGCCACCCTCTCTCCTCTCCTTGGGAGTCTACGGTCTCTCCTCTCTTGAGTGAGCTCTGGTGTGTGTATGTCCCTGTCCTGAGCTTCTTTGGGGGAGGGGTGTCTCTCACTGCTGTGGGGCCCAGTCTCAATGTTTCTAGCCTTCCCTTCCTGGCCCTTCCACACTGTGTTGGGTGCGTTATGCGTCGGTCTGCGATGGGGGTGGGGGGGGGTGGGGGCTGTGCGTCCCCTCCTGGGGCTTCTCTCACCGTGGTATCCCTGCCTGGGAAGTGGGGCTCTGTTCGCGCGTCCCCGCACGCGGTTGCGAGGCATCTTGTATGGTGTTGTGCGTCTCTCTCCGCTCTCCCTCGCTCTGCACCTGCGCGGGAGGGCCCTGGAGGGGGGAGGGGGTTAAGGGGGGGGCCCAGACCGGAAGTGCCTCCCCCTTCTCCTCCCCCCCCCCCGCGCCTCGCCCCTCCCCCTTCTCCCGCCAAGGGGGCCCCCGCGTTCCCCTCCCGGCCCCCTCCCCCTCTGCCCGGCCCCCTCCGCCGCCCGGCGCAGGACGCCAAGGGGTTAAAGCCTCGCGCCCGGCGCCCGCCTCCGGAGCTGTCCGCGGTGCTGAAGCCGGCGCCGTCCGCGGTCCTCGCGCTCCCGCCGCGGCCCGACCCCGCGCCCCGCGCCCCCGCGCCCCCCGGCATGTGAGCCCCCGGCCCTGCCCTCCCTCCCGCGGGAGGGTGCGCGCCCCCTCCCCCTCCCCCCTCCCGGCGCGGGTCAGCATGAGGCGGGGCCTGGGGGCCCGGACACGGGGGTTCGGCCGAGCGGGGACGGGGACGCGGCGGCGGCGGCGGCGGCGGGGGCGGCCGGCACCGGGACCGGGGCCGGGGCCGGGGCCGCGGCGGCGATGGCTTTGTCTGCGGTCGGCGGCGGCGGGGGTCTCGGGGGCGGCCCCGGTGGGGGCTCCCTGCCGCAGCCGCCCCCCGCGCTCTCCTCCAGCTGGCCGGCCCTGGGGCCCCGGCGGCGCAGCGTCTGGTACATCTACAGGTAACGGAGCGCGCCGCCCCTTTTCTCCGCGGCAGGCTGCGAGGCCCCGGCCCGGCCCGCTGTGACGACCCTCCCCCCTGCCGCTAATCCCCCAGCCTTGGGACTCCTCCCCGCCCCCCCCCCCCCCCAAGCTGCCCCTCTTCCAGCCCCTCTCCCCTCACCTTCTCTCAGTGATAAACCGTTTTGGACCCCTCTTCTCAATCCTTCTCCCATCCCCGTCCCTGGGCCTCTCTCTCCGAGCCCCCCCACCACACACACGCATACATTCCTCAGCCCCCTTCCAGGCCCTTCCAGGTCCCCTTGTCTCTTCCTCCACAGCCTTGCCCTCAGTCAGACCCTCCAAACGGACCCCACTCCGGGATTTCGAACCCACTACCTCTTCCTGCCCCCCTCACCGCCCCCATTCTAAGGAGCACTCCCCCTCAGGCACCTACATTCCAGGCCCCTATTCCTCTGATCGCCATCTCCCCACACCCCTTTGCAGAGTTGGCAAGTCCCCCCATTCATACCCCTCTCTCCCATTCACAGTCATCCCCCCATCACACACACATCCCACCCCCGGCCTCCCCTCCCCTCCCCTCCTCTTTTTCCGCTGCGTGTCACTGTGCGACTGTGCATGTGTCGGTGTGGCTGTGTCGATGTGCGTGCGTGTGTGACTGCCTGCAGCCGTGTGCGCACGCGTGTGTGTATGTGTGTGTGTGAGAGAGAAAGAGAGAGTGAGAGAGAGAGATGGAGAGATGGTGGGCTCCCAGCCCCCCACCACAGCTGTGTCCATCTGTGTGTCCCTGTTTGACGGTGTCTGTCTCTGTGTGCAATTTGGAGCGATAGAGAGGCTGTCTGGGGACTGTGTGTGTGTGTGTGTGTGATGGAGTGGGCCTGTCCCAGGGACTGCGGCTGTGTTTCCCAATACCTCCCCTCTCATGCCAGGCCTGTCCCCTCCCCCACAGGCCCCCCTTTTCCACACTCTCCATGTGTCTCTGTCCCCATGTGCCCCTCTCCCTGCCTCCAGGGGGTCTGTGCCTGTGTGGGGCAGGTGTGCTGAGCCCCGGCCGGGCTTCTGCACCGGGGAGCTGCATCTGCTTGTGTGTGCTACTTCTCAGCACGGGAAGGGGCTGCTTCCCCGCACGGGGGGGGGGGGGCCTCTGTGCAGGCCATGGGGAGACGCTTGGAGCCGGGGACATGGGGAGGGGCCCAGTACCCGAGGGGGTGCCTTGTACGGCAGCAAGCTCTGGGCTGTGGGATCCTGGGTGTGTGAGAGGCACCTCTGGGGTGGGGGTGGGGGTGGGGGGAGTGGATGCTGCTGCGGTCTCTGTGTGTGGGATCCGGAGAACAAGAGCTGGCCGCTGGGCTCCAGAGGCCACTCTGGGGTGGCCGAGGGATGGCCTGGGGGGGAGCATTGTGCATGCTCCTGCAGGGCAGGTAGTCAGTCAGCAGTAGGAGCGCGGATGGGGCGTCGCGTGGGTAGCGAGTACTGGGGCAGGGGTGGGGGCAGGGGGTCTCCGTCGGAGGGTGGCCGAGGAGAATGGAACACGGGAGAGTGGGGGACCCTGAAGTTGGGGGGGAACAGGGGTGCTGGAGCAGAGAGGGTGCGTGGGGTGTGTGGGGAAATGGGGTGAAGAGGGAAAGGCAGGATCTGTGAGGAGGGTTTGGGGGTGGGGATCCAAGGCGGCACAGGGAGAGCACGGAGAGGATGCAGGGAATATAAATGAAATGCAGCTGCAAGTACCAGGAGGCGGAAGGGTGTGTGAGGAAGTGAGTTGAGGGTGCAGAAGTGGGAAGAGGCTTCCACGGATGAGAATGCGGGGGACTCGGGTGTATGGGAGGGACCTGGGGTGCTGTAGGGGACACGGTGGGGTTGCCTACTGAGGCGTGAGAAGACCTGGGAAGGGCGAGGCCAAGGGAGGGGGAGGGAGGTCCCGGAGGTCTGCGGAGGACCCCTTGGGGAAGGGGCTGGCGGGTGTGCAGAGGCCAAGTCGGAGGTGGAGGGGTGGCCCCGTGGCATGTGATGAGGGCTGACAGAAGCGAGAGCTAATGGGGGGGGGGGGGCTGGGACAACGTGGAGCTTTCAGACGGCGTGGAGGAGCAGGGGGCGAGGTGCAGAGGGGTGAAGGGGCACCCACAGGAGCCGAGGGTGGGGGACATTGAGCTGAGGGAAACTGTCGGGGCAACAGGACAGTTGGAAGGCTGGAGGAGGACGCGGTGGCATGGGGGAAACATCATGGTGGCCGGAGACTGGGTGAGAAAGTCACGGGAGTGGGGACAGAAAGGAGCACATACCGAATGGGGACGCTTGAGAGGGGGGGACAGAGGTGGCGTTGTGACGATCTGAGGGGGTTTGGACATCACTGGGGTGTATGGGTTGCCTGTGAGGAATTCAGATCTTGGCTCTGACCCTTTTCCAGCTGGTGTGGTCTCGAGCATGTACTTCCCCGTGCCTCAGTTTCCTCGTTGATAAAATGGCAACAGCAACAGCCACCCCCTCCCAGGGGTGTTGTGAGGCAATGTGAATAAATAAATGTGAAATGCACGCAACGGCATCTGGCATTCAGCCATGGGTCAACGAATGTCACTCATTGCCATGCTACTGGCATAGCCTGGGATACATTTCAGGCACTGAATGGGGGCGGGGAGGGGGAGCTCATGGCCAATTTGGGGCAGATGTATGTGCGTGGAGGCATTTGAGTGCAGTCGAGTGGGGGATGTTATACCTGCCTTTACCCAGATGTTTTCTTCTGTGTTTTTGAAGGTTACTCACCGCGTGACCTTAGGCAAGTTACTTGACCTTTCTGTGCCGCGCTTTCCTTGCCCATAAAGTGGAAATAGCACTTATGCCTACCTCAGAGGCTGGCTGTGAGAGACACTTGAGTTATTTAGCTGTGAAGGGTTTCAGATACTGACTTGCACGTGGCCAGTGTTTCTTCCTGGGATGTGATGGATATGGGAGTTTTATTGAATCACATTGGGGGCTGGGGGGTTTGAGGAAGTCTTATGTCTGGAGTGGGAGGATAACGTGGGGGTAAAAGAGGGATGCCAGGGGCCGGGGAGAGGTGTGGGAGACGTAGGGGTTGGTAGCAGGAACGGAAGGAGAAACGGCTGCCAGCGAGGGATGAAGGATGGGCACTGGTGGCTGCTGGGGACCTGGAGATCCGGAGCGGATATGGACGTAGCAAGGGCAGAAGGGCTCCGTGGAATTTGTCGGGCAGGGACGGCGGTGGGCGTCCCAGAGTGCATGGGCCGGAGCAAGGGAGCCCTGACCTCGGAACCAATTTCTGTGGGCCTTGGCCTCGGCCCCTTCCTTCTGCCTCCCCTCCCTTCCCCTCTCCTCCCTCACTCCTCCGAAACCCCGTCCCTCCACTCTTCCCACACCCCTTCCACCCTGCTACAAGGGCGACCTATCCCTGGCTTGAAGAGAAGATCAAGAAGACCTGATAGGTAGGGTGTGGCGCGTTTGATGGACCGTGGTGAACTTGGAGCGAGAGCGGTTGCTAGGCGTGTCTGCGTGTGCACACGCATGTGCAGAACGCTGTCTCTGTGGTCCAGATGTATGGATGTGACAGCGACAGTGGAGGTCGTGGGGTCATGAGAGCGCACGGGGCTGCCGGTGTGGCGGGGGATGGTGCCGAAATACAGTAGGAGCACAGTGGGTATTATTGGCGTGTGCTGGGATGTGTTCAGGGGGCGGGTTATGGGAATATACTGAGATCCAAGTGAGGGGGAGTTATTATTGGAGCATACTGGGATGTGTGGGGGTGTTACCGAAACCTACTGGAGTATTCGTGGAGGGCTGTTTTGCCGAATCCGTGAGAGTCGCTGATTAAAGTGCGCGGGGAGCACGCTTATTGCTGGAGTGTGTTAGGGCTGGTGGATTTTATTGGGATATACTGAGGGGTCTGCGTCTGTGCTGGACGGGTCTCAGACGTGACCACAGGCCGCCCGGGGTACAGCGGGGCATGCGTTCTGGCGGACTGAGGGTGTTCCCGGGGCTGCCGAGGGGAGTGGGGCTGGATCAGGGTGCTTGGGTATTTCCGCTGTATACTGGGGTTCCTGGAACGGAATGGATATGTCATCTTGAGGCGCGCAGTGGTGATGTCAAGGCTTTGGGGCTGTTATCTGAGCGAGCCCAGGCAGGGGTTGAGATTCGTGGAATATGTTTGGGTTTCATTGAACTCTCCTGGGTATGTGACCATTACCTAAATGTGCTGACAGGCTTTGGTGGCGGTAGGGGACTATCTGCGTATTCACGGGTCGTTTGCATTTGCATTTTACTGGAATCTATCCAGCGCGTGAAGGAGATGCATTTGAGGTATACCAGGGAACAGAGAAGTCACTGCTGTGCGCTAGAACTTTCTCCAGTGATAGAAATATTCTGTATCTGCACTGTCCTGCCTGGTAACCACTGGCCACATGTGGCTACTGAGCACTTTGAAACGTGGCCAGTGAGACTGAGGAACTGAATTTCCCTATTTGATCTTTATCTATTTTTATTTTTATTTATTTATTTTTCAACGTTTATTTATTTTTGGGACAGAGAGAGACAGAGCATGAACGGGGGAGGGGCAGAGAGAGAGGGAGACACAGAATCGGAAACAGGCTCCAGGCTCCGAGCCATCAGCCCAGAGCCCGACGCGGGGCTCGAACTCACGGACCGCGAGATCGTGACCTGGCTGAAGTCGGATGCTTAACCGACTGCGCCACCCAGGCGCCCCTGATCTTTATCTATTTTTAAATTTGTTGAAGTGTTTTTTTATTTATTTGGAGAGAGGGAGGGCGCGAGCAGAGAGGGAGAGAGAATACCAGGCAGGCTCCACGGTCGGTGCGGAGCCTAACGTGGGGGCTCGATCTCACGGACCGTGAGATCGTGACCTGAGCCGAAATCAAGAGTCAGACGCTTAACCTCCTGAACCACCCAGGTCCCCTCTCAATTTAATTTTTAATGACTTTGCGTATAAATAGCCCCATACATGTAGCAGCCACCATATTGCACCATGCTGAATAAGCGATGCTACAACGTGCTTGGGTACCTGGGGAGGTGTTACTGTAGGATATATATAGTCAAGGAGTTGGGAGGGGTATCATGGAAGTACACGTGTCCTCTGGACCTAGTAACTCGACCAAAGGCATTGAAAGAATCCTACCCAGCATGATTACGATGTGCCCGGCACTTACCTATTTTGGTACTGAACTCCCACAGCGACCTCGTCTGGTAGGGCCTTTTATTGTCTCACATCGTAGACCAGGAAACTGAGGCCCAAAAGGTTAAAGTCTTGGGCTCAAGGTCACCGACAGGAAGTGGCTAGCAGGAGCTCAAAGCGGGCTGTCTGGTGATCTGGCGGCTTACCTCCCTGTCCCTCACGCTGTGCGGGCACACAGTGGGCTTGGTAGCTGCTTGCTGAATGGATGGGTGGATGGAGGCATGGATGGATGAATGAGGAAAGGCTGAGTGGGAGAGCCAGCAGCCCGGGCTCTGAGGGGGAGGCCTGTCAGGGCTGCTGCAAGCAAACACTAGCGGAGTGGGTGAGGAAGATCCTCGGAGGGCGGGGGGGGTGGGGGATGAATGATTCTGGAGCAGGGGCTCAGGTCACCGGGTTGCTGATGGAGCACAGACTCCGTGTCTCATAATCCCTTCTCCACCCCCCCCACCCCACCCCACCCCCCTTGCCAGCGATTACATCATTAAGGAGAAGACAGTCTTGCTGCAGAAGAAGGACAGTGAGGGGTTTGGGTTCGTGCTCCGGGGGGCCAAGGGTGAGTGCCGGCCGGGGAGGAGATGGGAGAAGGGCTCTCTGACCCAGGGGGATGGACAGGGGAAGGGACCCCAGCCCACCCACCACCCCACCCCAGGGTGCCGGTCCTTCAGCTACGATGAGGCCTCTGTGACTTGGGTCTGAGCCCCATCCCCTGCTCGGCCTCTCCACCCCCTCCCCTCCGACCCCGCCGGCTCCTCCCCATCTGCAGCGCAGACCCCCATCGAGGAGTTCACCCCCACCCCGGCCTTCCCGGCGCTGCAGTATCTGGAGTCCGTGGATGAGGGTGGCGTGGCATGGCGAGCTGGACTGCGGATGGGAGACTTCCTCATCGAGGTGAGTCCTGACCCCCGGCCCCAGGGGCCTTCCCAAGCGCCAGCCTCAGCACACCTCCCACAGATACTGCTTCCCCCTCCCCCCACGCTGGGAACCCTGGCGACGAATCCCCAGGCCCCTCCTGATTCACACCAGGATCTGGCTGCCCAAATGTAGACTCTTTTG
Source organism: Leopardus geoffroyi (assembly GCF_018350155.1). Lineage (NCBI taxonomy): Eukaryota > Metazoa > Chordata > Mammalia > Carnivora > Felidae > Leopardus > Leopardus geoffroyi. The sequence continues at coordinate 7,566,017 of NC_059335.1, forward strand.
CACCAGGCCTCCCAGACCCCCAGCCCGCCCCCCCCAGCCAGCCTCCTCTTTCTCCAGGGGTTCCTTCTGAAGGCCTCTCTGAAGCATCTCAAAAAAAAACAAAGCTGTCCCCTAGTGCGCGCGTGCGCGCACACACACACACACACACACACACACACACACATTGCAAGGGGGGGACAAGGAGGGAGAGAGAGGTGAATCGGGTGAGCCCAGCCCCTTAACCCTGGGGCCAGGAAAATTAGGGCCTTGTAAGGGGAAGGGGTGGGGGGGGAGGGTCAAGAGGAGGGAGGAATGACCAACAGTGCTGTAAAGCGGGCAAAGCAGGAGGTCACTCAGCTGGGGACTCTGAAGCTGAAAGCATCCCTCGCCTCACCTACTCTGTGTGGTTTGGGGGCATCTGTGCCACAGGTGAACGGGCAGAATGTGGTGAAGGTCGGCCACCGACAGGTGGTGAACATGATCCGCCAAGGGGGCAACACGCTGATGGTCAAGGTGGTGATGGTCACCAGGCACCCGGACATGGATGAGGCTGTCCATAAGAAAGGTGCTTCTCCTCCTCATTTGCGTGGCCAGAGCTGGGCACCCCACTGCCACCAGACTAAGGTCCTCAGAAGCCCTAATGGCTTAATGGTCCCCACCACTGGCCTTCCCTTCCCCAGGGCTGCTTGTTTGTGACCCTTCCGGGGAGAAACTGACACGGGGAGGGCTCAGCATGCTGGTGGCAGCTGTCTCTGGTATCCGGGAGCACTGGTGGTGGTGGCAGGGGTCACGGGCCTTCTGTCCATGGTACTGATGCCTCGCCCCCGCCATCACCTTCCAGCACCCCAGCAGGCTAAGCGGCTCCCGCCCCCAGCCATCTCTCTTCGTTCCAAGTCCATGACCTCAGAGCTGGAGGAGATGGGTGAGCCTGTGGGGCTGCTGGGGTCCAGGCGCTGGGGAGGGAGAGGGGCAGAAGGGGGGCTGAACCAGACCTTGAGTTTGTTAGTGTTGTTAGTGACCAGGGGTCCTCGTCCTCAACCTGTCCCCCAGTCCATGGGTCAGACTCTCTGTGGCCTGCGTGTGTGTCGCTGGGAAGGGGCGTCTGAGAGTCGACTTTCCTCTGTCCTCTTATATCTGTTTCTCTGTCGAGTCTCTCTCTGGGTCTGCACGTCCCTCCCTACGGGTCCCTATTTCCTTTCTGGCTTCTCTCCACCTGCCCCACCTCACGCCCACCCCCCATTCTCTATCTCTTCCTCCACCAGCTTCCCCACCCTCCCCCGACAGAAAGGAAGGCCAGCCCCTCCCCAGACAGGGCCGAGTGGACCTGGGGGGTCCCGTTTCCCCTGACAGGGGGCAGATCGGGCAGCTGACCACCCCTACCCTGAGGGAGGAGGGTGTTCCAGAGAGGGGGCCCCTCGCCTCCCCCTGAAGTCCTAACTCTTGGCTCCTCTACTGCCTCTCCCCCGGGCTAGTCTCCCCCTGGAAGAAGAAGAGTGGTGAGTGGGCACAGGACTGGCGGGGGGGCCCCCCCGTCCCCATCCCGCCGGCGGACTCGCCCCTCCCCGACCCGGGCCCTTCACTGCCCCACTCGCGCTTGCGCACGCCCGCTGGTCGCACCCGCTGGCCACGCCCACTGGCCGAGCCCGCTCCGCCCCGTCCCTCGGGGCGCCCCTGGACTTCATCCGCATCCTTTGCCCACAGAGTACGAGCAGCAGCCTCCGCCGGTGCCCAGCATGGAGAAAAAGCGGACCGTGTATCAGATGGCTCTCAGTAAGATGGCCCACCCCGGGCTCCCCGGGCTGCCCAGGACCCCTGACCCCACGCCCCCTGGGGTGCAGGAGCCACTCCGACCCTCTTCCCGCCTGCTCACCCTTTGGCCACCTCCGAGCTGAGCCGATCACCTCACACCCCAACCTTGCCCCAGCCGTCAAGTATGAGCTCCCACCTCTGTCCGCAGCCTCTCCCCCCACTTCCTTTTGCCCCACCCCCACCCCTCCACCTTCCCTCCTAGGACGACTGTCCTATTTGCTGCCCTCACCTCTTCCCACCGCTGGGCCCTGCCTTCTGGGCTGGAGACTGTGTCCATGGGGATGGGCGCCCTTTTCTGGTCCACACAAAACGTTGTCTGGGCTCCCGGCAGCTCCGTCTCTGGTGAGGCCAAAGCAAGCTTCATTGCACTGCCTCTTCCGCCTCCCCTTAGACAAACTGGATGAAATTTTGGCGGCAGCTCAGCAGACCATCAGTGCAAGCGAGAGTCCTGGACCTGGTGGCCTTGCGTCGCTGGGCAAACACCGGCCCAAAGGCTTCTTTGCCACCGAGGTAAGCTGCCTGCACTGGGGGATGGGAGCGTAGTGGTGAAGAGGCTGGGGGTGCACACGCCAACCTGGCACCTCTGTCCTGCTCCTTGCAAACCCTTCCTGACCCCACTGTGTTTACCGTCGATCCAGGAGGGGCACTGCGCTTCCTGGGTCCCCTCCTTTCTCCCCATTCTGGGGGCTTCCTTTCCTCCCTGCCCATCCTCTTCCTGATTCTCCTCCTAAATCTTGCTTCCTGTTCCCTCACCCCCTGCTCCTCACGCTCTCTCCTCCATCTCTGTCCCACTTCAAGAGTCTCAGGGAAGGCAAAACGATGCCCTGGATGGCAGTCCCTGGCAGAGGCCCAGCACACGATAATAGGTGCTCCACAAGTGGGGGTTATTCAAATATTAATTATTAGCTCTGTCTCCGCTCTGCTTTTCCCTGTGACAGAGTGTCGTGGGCATTGATCATATTTTGGACACTACATTTCACATGGGTTATCTCATTCATTTCTAGGATCGGTTATTAGCTCATTTCCAGAGGGGAAACTGAGGCTCAGAGAGGGAGCAGTATTTCAACTGGATCCATGGCCCTGACTCTTCTGGCGGGCCTGCTGGTCCCTCAGCTGGCGGGCTTGTCATTGGGCCGGGCCCCTTCATGGGGCCACCAGCCCTGCTGGTGCCTCTTCCCACCCTCCAGCCTCTCCTCCAAAGGTCACACACCACCCTTCCTCTCTCTTAGCGCTTCCTACTTTTCTGTGCTCAGGCCCTGCCCTCTGACCCTGACCTCTGAACCCCTCTTCCCATAGGCTGCACCCACCACTCGGTGGCCAAGGGGCTATTTACTCTAAAACCAGATTCTCTGGCTTTTGGGGGACCATGGATCCCCCTTGGAAGGCTGGGATAGTCCTCAGAATAATGCTTACAAACATAAAATACATAAGGAAACAAAAGAAGCCAATTACACTGATACTACAGTTATCAAAATATTTTTTTTAAGTTCGTTTATTTTGAGAGGCGGGAGAGGGGCAGAAGGAGGGACAGAGAGAGAGGATCCCAAGCAGGCTCCGCACTGTCCGCGCAGAGCCCAACGCGGGGCCTGAACTTACGAACCGTGAGATCATGTCCTGAGCCGAAACCAAGAGTTGGACGCTTAACCGACTGAGCCACCCGGGCGCCCCTCAAAATATTTTGAAAAGCAAAATTCGTGGGGCGCCTGGCTGGCTCAGTCAGTCGGGCGTGCAATTCTTGATCTCAGGGTCACGAGTTCAAGCCCCATGTTGGGCCTAGAGCTTACTTACACACACACACACACACACACACACACACACACACACAGTAAAAGCAAAACTTGTGATACAGTAATATTGGTGCCTTTTTGTCAACACATTAGCCACCAAGACCTCGTGATGGATCTTAACTCCTCTAACGTAAAAGTCATGAGGAGCATAAACACTATTTCAAGAAATCTGCAACCATGTGATGGGATATGGAAATATCCGTGATTTCTATTGGGGATACAGTCACGGGTCTGGCCAAGACCAGCTCCGTTTGTTGCCTCCATCCCTCCCCCGAAGGTCAGCACAGAAGTGCACGAGCAGTCAAGCCAGGCAGACCTGCCTTCCAATCCTGACCTCCCCTGACTTCCTGTGTTACTTGGACCACACTACTCCATTTCTCTGCATCTCAGTTTCCCGCTCCGTACAGGGGGGCTAAAGCCAATCTTGCGGGTCTTTCTGAGGATTGAATGAGATCAGCTCCTAGCACAGCAGGCTCTCAATAGACGCTGAGCCCTCTTAGGCCATAGAATAAACTGGAGACCCCACAACGACTTACCAGTGAGCCTTGCACGTGCCCCCCAGAGATCCTACAACGGCATCTCAGGTGCAGAGTCTCCAAAATACAGGGAGGGCGAGTCCCGTTTTCGTTTATACAACAAACGCGTGGCGTATCCACAAAGTGCCAGCCAGCCAGCATGCCAGCCCCTCCCCGTGTGAACCGTGGTTACGGCCAGACAAGATCCCAGCCCTCACAGAATTCACCATCTGAGCTCCAGAGACATCCCCCAGATGGGCCCAGACGTGGGCCAATAAGGTGGGGAGGGGGCGGTACTGAGGGACCTGCCGATGCCCACAGTGGGGGTGCAGACCCCAGGCAGGTCCACCGTAGGTCGGTCGAGGTGCCTCTTGGGCTGTCTCCTCCTAGGGTTCTGCTGTCCATCCATCTGTCCTCCCCTCTGTGAGGCTTTGGCTATCTCAGCTGCTCTCTCTCTTGCCTGGTCACTGACTCCAAGGGGTCATCCCACTACTGTCCCCCCCTTCTGCCCAGTCTCTGTCTGGGTGCCAGTTTCAGCCTTTCTCTGGACTCAGTTTTCCCCCTGATTATTGTGACCGTACCCTTTTGGTCCCATTCTCTGACTCTTTGCCTCCTGGGGCCTGCCTGGCCCTCCCCGTCTCAGGGCCTCTCAGGACTGCCTCGCTTCCTGCTTTGTTGGGGCGCTCTCTCTTGCCATCGCTGTCTCATTTCCCCTCCTGCCCTCCCCCAACCCCCGGCTCTGAATCCCCATCTCCGTCTCTTTCTCCCCATCTGTCTGCCTTGGCCTGTCTCTGTCTCTCCGTCTGTCTCTCCCTCCGCTCTCTCCCCCGTCACCCCTTTCAGGGGCTGTCTCCCTGGCACTCGTTTCTCAGCCCATCTTCAGCCTCCAGCCTGGGCACGCACTCTGCCCTTGAGGCCCCAGACCCACCACCGGCCCACGAGGTGGCACAGGAGGGGGCTGGACCTCTGGCGGAGTCGCTGGGGAGGAGTCTGCCCGCAGCCGGTGACGTCACGCGCACCCGGGCACTCTGATTGGCTGCCCCCGCTGCGCGGGAGGGGACGCTCCGCGTTCGTCGTTGGAGGTCAGCCTGTCCCACCTTGAGTCAGTGTGCCCCTCAGGCAGTCAGTCCAACCGCCTCCTCAGACCCTATTATGATTTCTCCATCAGTCTGGCGTCTCCTCTGCCACGCTGACCCCTTTTGTGTCAAGCTAACCCATTATTTGATCCCTCCTCTTCCACTTAGAAGTGTCTTCGGTTCGTGTGCCAATCTGGCGCCTCTCCCTTCAACTCTGCACTCTCTTCAGACAAAGGCACCCCTCCCCTGTCATTGTGAACCCCCTCTTGTCACTCTGCCCCCCACCCCTCCCGACTCCCATGCTTCCTGCCAGATGCTTCCCTCGCCTTCCTTCCCACCTCCCCATTGTCCCTGGCTCGCCCTCCCCAGCCTGGACTCTATATTCAGTGTCCTGTCCAAGACTGCTTCTGCCCCCCGTGGTCCCTGCATCCTTTCTGACTGGGTGCTCCCCCCCCCGCCCCCATCATTTTGCACACATTTACTGAGCGCCCGGTATACCCTGGACCCACTGCTCAGCCCTGGGGACGCGGGAGTAAGCCAATCCAGGCCACTTCTATTAGAGAATTTACATTTGGGGGCAGGGGGTGGATTTGGCGGAATTGGGGTCCGCCACGTGTAAGAGAAACCCCGGAAGAGCGGGGGCTGACAAGGCAAGTCCCGTCTCTGTGATATTGACGAAGGCTGGAGTAGGGAGTCCCAGGGGCAGGCGCCATGGTCACGAAGACCCAGGATCCTTCCCACCTTCTGCTGCACCATCCTGGCTTTCTTGCCAACCATGAGGTCACCTCACGGTCCAAGATGGCTGGCGGGCTAGCTGTGGCACCAGCCTTCCAGGTGGCAGGAACAAGGGAGAACGGAAAGGCAGAAAGGCAAAAGAGGGCGCATTGTCGCTTCTGGGGTCACCTCTGAAGAGACCTCCCCAAAGAAACACGCAACGCTTCCACTCGTGCATCTGTGCAGGCCTCAGTTCCATGGCCACGCTCAGCTGCAAGGGAGTCTGGGAAATATAGTCTCAATAGGTGCTAAGGGAGATTTAAAAAAATTTTTTTAATGTTTTATTTACTTTTGAGAGAGAAAGAGCACAAGTCGGGGCGGGGGGGGGGGGGTCAGGCAGAGAGAGAAGGAGAGAATCTGAAGCAGGCTTCAGGCTCTGAGCTGTCAGCACAGAGCCCGACGTGGGGCTTGAACCCACGAACTGTGCCAAAGTTGGACGCTTAACTGACTGAGCCACCCAGGCGTCCCTGGGGTTTTCTTATCAAGGAAGAAGAGTAGAATGGGAATTGGGTAGGCTCCTTGCCCTGGGAGACAGACAATAAACAAAAAAGCAAATAATTATAATAACTCTACACTGGGATAAGTGGGTGCAGAGTAGTAAAAGGAATCCTCTCCAGGGAGACATCTGAAACTAATCCTGTCCATTATCGCCCTTCTACAACCTGGCCGACCTCTTCTCCCACCCCTCAACACCCCCGCTCACCCAGTCCATACATGTCGGCCTCCTGCCTGTTCCTTGAGCACACCACACTCACTCCTACCTCAGGACATTTGCACTTCCTGTTCCCTCTGCTTGCAATACTCTTTCCCTGGCTGTATGCATGGCTCCCTTCCTCTGGGGTTTACTCAAATTACATCTTCACAGAAAGTCCTTCCTTGACTGCAGTACTTTATCTTATTTTTTTAAGTTTATTTATTTTGAGAGAGAGAAAGAGAGAGAGAGAGGGGAAGGGGCAGAGAGAGAGGGAGAGAAAGAATCCCAAGCAGGCTCCGTGCTGTCAGCGCAGAGCCTGATGCAGGGCTTGAACCCACGAACCACGAGACCATGACCTGATCCAAAATCAAGAGTCGGACGCTTAACCGAGGCACCCCTACCCTGTTTAAATTACAGTCCCCCTCTCCTCCATTGACCCACCTGACCCACCCACCTCTCCTCCATTGACTCCACCTGACCCACGTTATGTTACTAATTTATTTTGCCTGCCCTCCACGAAGGCAGGGACTTTTGTCGATTTTGTGTATGGCTGCACCTACAGCGTCTAGAACAGCCCCTGGCATGGATCAGGTGCTCAATAAATACCTCTGGAATGAATGAATGAATGAATGAATGAATGAATGAAACACAGAGGTAGATAGTTTCAATCCGGAGTGGTGAGCACAGTGAGAGTGTAGTTTAGGCGCACCCTATTAAGGTCTAGAGCTTTCTGTGTTGAAGGAACTGTCCTACCTCTGTGCTGTCCCATATGGCAGCCATCAGCCATGTGTGACGATGGATCCTTTGAAATGACCAGCATGAATGGAAGAAAGGACTGTTTAATTATAAGTTATTTTAATTAATTAAAATTTACATCCAAAAGGGCGGTGGCTACTGTACTGGGCAATGTAGGTTTAGAGGAAGGGAGAGGCCAGACCAGGGTGGGGACGAGGATGACAAGTTTCCCGAAGCAGAGCAGGGGGAAAGGATGTTTCAGGCAGAGGGAACAGCATATGAGGAGGCTCTGGGGTGAGAAACAGCACAGGAAATTCCGAGGTAGGGGGGAGTACTTAGAGGAAGGGAGCTGGAGGGAGTGCGATGGGAGGTGAGGGTGGGGACTTCGTCCAAAAAGGGTTTCCTTTCTCTGCACTTCTGGTCTCAAAGCCAGAGAAGAGAGACATATGGGGTCACCCGGCGGAAGGAAGGGAGTCAGTGCTTGATGCTGGCTCATTGTCATTTAGTTACTCTTCATGTGACACAGGCTTGTAGAACATCAGGTCCTGTTTGGGACTGGGGACCCAAAAGTGAACAAGACCAACAAAGTTGCTACCCTAACAGGCTGTGTTAGGACTTCCATGGGTCTTTGGCATTTTTGCCTTCACGAGCTCCTCCCCCTCCAACAAAAAGCCTTAAAATCTGTATTGTCTGGTCGTCTTGGTGCAAAGATCAATATTATCATCCAGGCTGGATTCTATTCATCCCCCCTCCAACCTCTGGTTTTAAAGGAAATTGAACTATTTTCCCTGAAGGTATCCTGGGCCCCGGATTCTGTACCTGTGGTGCCTTCTGGGAGCCGACCTTCTAGGCAGGGAGACGGAAAGTAAGCAAGTAAACAAATCCTTTCAGACGAGGATCAGCGCCAGAAGGACAACAGGACAGGGAGACGCAGTGGACAGGGACTGGGAGGGACGTTTGAGTGGAGAACGTGAAGATGGAAAGGAACGTGTGGCGATGAGGAGGAAACCGTGGCAGAGACAAAAACCCACGACTTGCAAGGGTTCTAAAGCGGGGATGGGTTTTGGGCCATTGGAGGGGCGGGCCGGGTGGCCACGGTGGGACCGGAGTAAGGAGGCAGGAGATGCAGATGGGGCCAGAGTGTCCTGGGTACCTGGGTCTCCCACAGTCGAAGCCTGACATAGGGATTTCTGCACCTCCAGCATCCTAAGGGGAAAATTGCGAGGGAGTGAGGGAGGCAGGATGGGCTGTGGAGGTCAGCAAACCCGGTCCCCGCTGGAGTCCCCTTCAGCCCGATTTCTACCAGAGCTTTGGAGCGTGCATGGCACGGGGAGTCAGGCCTGCCTTGGACCTCCGTGTCAGCCAGTCCTTGGCTGCAGGCCGCTCCCAGAGCTAGGGGGACGTGACTACTTGGGCTCACCAGCTCCTCTGGAGGAGGGCCATATTTCAGAGCGAGGGGCAGCAGCTGAGAGCCCAGGCAGGTGACACAGCAGCTGGGGATGGTCACGGCACCTCAGCCAGGGGGATCTGGGTGCACACCAACAGTGTCTACCACAGATGGCCCTGTAGACCAGAGTGAGGGATTCTGATCCCCTCCTAACTGATGGTGGGGGGGGGGTGCTGCTGTAGGACTTTAAGCAGGGCAATGACATGACCTGCATTCCTTTTTGAAAGATCCCTCTGCCTCTTGCATGGAAAGCAGAACAGAAAGAGGTGGTGGGGACACGGGTGGTAGCAGGATGACAAAAGAAGCTACTGCGGCCCATGTAGGCAAGGAACGGTGGGGACTTGGACTTGGGGAGGGGCTGACAGCAGGAATGGAGAAAAGACCCAGATTGGTGATCTGGGTGGACTGAGAATCTGCTATCTTTTCCTTTCTTTCTCCCCGCTGCCCAAACTCAGAAACCCTTCCCTTCGCCAGAATTCCCTTTTGCCTCCTCGACGCCTCTTACCCTTCCTGCAGAGGCTTGGAGAAGGTATGGGGGCTAGCTGTGCGGTGAAGCCGTGAGACTTCACACCCAGACTCATCCTTCTCTGTTGTCTTTCCTCCCCGACTGCGACCCCGAAGTCAAGCTTCGATCCGCACCACCGCTCCCAGCCAAGTTATGAACGTCCTTCTTACCTGCCTCCAGGACCCGGGCTTATGCTCCGGCAAAAATCTATCGGTATGTCACCCAGAAGGGGGGGGGGTATCATGGATGCCAGCGGGGGAGGGGGAGGCTGGGGAGGGTGACAGTTTACGGGAGAAATGAATGGGGCTTTGAAATGTTCTTTCCTACTTCCGTACGTGACCACGGTTCCGTTGAGTTGGGCAAAGAGCTCAGGCTTTGTTGTTTGGGCAGATCTGCGTTTGGATCCTAGCTTTTGTCCCTCCTAGCTGTGTGACCTGGGGCAGGGAGCTTCACCTCTCTGGGCCTTGGGTTCTTCCTCTAGGAAATGGGCACCTTACCGTTCCCGCCTGGATGCAGTGGGTTGAAGCCCCCACCACAGACCCTGATGTCTTCTCATATCTGACTTCATCCATCCATCCATCCATCCTACAAATATTTATTGACCCCCTCTCATATGTCCTAGACTGCTGGTGATACATGGCAGTGAACAAAACAGACCAAAAGGTCCTGTCCTCGTGGAGTTTTCCTTCCAGCAGGGGAAGACAGATATTGGCTTATAAGGTTAAGAAACAAGACAATGATATAGTATGTTCACAGTGTTAAGTTCTCTGGGGGGTGGGGGTGGGGGGGGGGGAGGAACAGCAGAATAGGAGAAGTCAGGAGTTCTGGGAGGCAGGTTTGAGCCAAAGCATGGAAATGAAGGGCGCCTGGGTGGCTCGGTCGGTTGAGCATCCGACTTCGGCTCACATCATGATTTCACGGTTCGTGAGTTGGAGCCCCGCATCAGGCTCTGTGCTGACAGTGCGGAGCCTTCTTCGGATCCTCCTTCCTCCTCTCTCTGCCCCCCTCACTCTCTCCCTCTAAATTAAATAAACATTTAAAAAAATCTTTAAGACATGGAAATGAAGGGAAGAGCCATGTGGGTATAAGGCAGTAAGGCATTCCAGGTAGCAGAATGGCTGGGACAAAGGTCCTGAGGTAGGATTGAGCCACCATTTGCTCTGATGGGGGAGACTATGGGGTCAGAAGAGATCAGGGGTACAGTTGGGGGCCTGCTAAGTCTCAGATGCCAGCGGGACATCCGAGTAGATGTGGCATTTGGATATAGGAGCCTGGAGCTCAGGGGAGAGGACTGAGCCCCGGGACAGACACAGGCGTCTTCAGCAGAGACGGAGTTAATGATCCAGGACGCGGCTTGAGATGACCCCAAGGGAGAGAGAGTAGTCAGAGGTGAGGACACGGTCAAAGCCTGAGCCCTGGCAGTGATGAGTAGGCAAAAGTCTTTGCTCTCCCCATTCACTCTGAGGCCTTTTGCTAACTGGGTCTAAGCTCTTCTCCTCCTTCCAGCGTCCACAGTCCACCCGTGCGAGTCTTGCGTTTGTGTCCCATCACGTACCTAATCTCGACTCCCTCTCAATCCACCCGGCACTGCTTACCTCTAAGGCGGCTCTGCCTCCTAAACGTTAGCCTCACCCTAAGTCGTTCCGTCTGTGAAATCGCAGCTTTGATGTGCTAATGGCATTTCCTTTCTGCGTCTCCATGAAAAGAAACCTAGGGCGACGCGCGCGGACATGGTTACCTCTCTCCCCCTCGCCTCCAGCCACTTTTGCTCACCCCCAGCCACCCCTGGCGCTGAACGTGCCTCCGTGCGAGTTAGAAAAAGGCGCCCCCTCCTGGCACGGGGCGGAAGTCCAGCTGAATTTCGCCCCACCCCGACCCCCTGGCTGGCTCCCTCTGCCGGTTGCTGTCGTGCGATGCGCAACCCGTGTGGTCGAGCGCATTTGTCGCACCTGGGGAAGCTCTGGACTAATCCTTGCGTGAGGTTCTCAGCGGAGGCTTGCTAAGGGTCGTCGTATTTATCGTCATTCTTCTTCTCCTTCTGAATGGTTTCGTTAATACTGCGACGACAGTTTTAGTAGCCCTGTGACCCCCTCCCCCCACCCTCCTGGATCCCTTGTGTCTTCCCAGGGGCTGCAGAAGATGATAGACCCTACCTAGCACCCCCAGCCATGAAGTTCAGCCGCAGCCTGTCTGTGCCTGGCTCGGAGGACATCCCTCCGCCGCCCACCACGTCCCCACCGGAGCCCCCCTACAGCACACCTCCGGCCCCCTCCTCCTCTGGCCGCCTCACCCCATCCCCCAGAGGAGGGCCCTTCAACCCCAGTTCGGGGGGCCCCCTCCCCTCCTCTTCCCCTGCGTCCTTCGATGGGCCCTCCCCTCCCGACACGCGTGTAGGGGGCCGTGAGAAGAGCCTGTACCACAGCGGGCCCCTGCCCCCCGCCCACCACCACCCGCCCCACCACCACCACCATCACGCCCCGCCCCCCCAGCCTCACCACCACCACGCCCACCCCCCTCATCCCCCGGAGATGGAGACGGGCGGCTCTCCCGACGACCCCCCACCGCGACTGGCCCTGGGGCCCCAGCCCAGCCTGCGCGGCTGGCGGGGTGGCGGGCCCGGCCCCACCCCGGGGGCCCCGTCCCCGTCGCACCACGGCGGCGGGGGCGGGGGCATCGGCTCCTCCCAGGCCCCGGCCCTGCGCTACTTCCAGCTGCCCCCCCGGGCGGCCAGCGCGGCCATGTACGTGCCAGCCCGCTCGGGCCGCGGGCGCAAGGGGCCCCTGGTCAAGCAGACCAAGGTCGAAGGCGAGCCCCAGAAGGGCGGCGGCCTCCCGCCCGCCCCCTCGCCCACGTCCCCGGCGTCCCCGCAGCCGCCGCCCGCCGCGGCCGCGCCCTCAGAGAAGAACTCCATCCCCATCCCCACCATCATCATCAAGGCTCCGTCCACCAGTAGCAGCGGCCGAAGCAGCCAGGGCAGCAGCACCGAGGCGGAGCCCCCGACCCAGCCCGAGGCCGCGGGCGGCGGCGGCGGCGGCGGCGGCGGCGGGGGCGGCGGGGCCGGCGGGGCCGGCGGGGGCTCCTCGGCGCCCAGCCCCGCCCCGGCCATGTCGCCGGTGCCGCCGTCGCCCTCGCCGGTGCCCACCCCCAGCTCGCCCAGCGGCCCGGCCACCCTCGACTTCACCAGCCAGTTCGGAGCGGCCCTGGTGGGCGCGGCGCGGAGGGAAGGCGGCTGGCAGAACGAAGCCCGCCGGCGGTCCACGCTCTTCCTCTCCACCGACGCGGGGGACGAGGACGGCGGCGACGGCGGGCTGGGCCCCGGGGCGCCCCCGGGCCCCCGGCTGCGCCACTCCAAATCCATCGACGAGGGCATGTTCTCCGCCGAGCCCTACCTCCGGCTGGAGTCCGCCGGCGCGGGGAGCGGCGTCGGGTACGGGGGCTACGGGGCCGGGGGCCGAGCCTACGCGGGCAGCGGGGGCAGCAGCGCCTTCACCAGCTTCCTGCCGCCCCGACCCCTGGTCCACCCGCTGACCGGCAAGGCCCTGGACCCAGCCTCCCCGCTCGGGCTGGCCCTGGCCGCCCGAGAGCGGGCGCTGAAGGAGTCCTCGGAGGGCGGCGGGCCCCCGCAGCCCCCTCCAAGGCCCCCATCGCCCCGCTACGAGGCGCCGCCGCCCACCCCGCACCACCACTCGCCCCACGCCCACCACGAGCCGGTGCTGCGTCTCTGGGGGGCCTCACCGCCGGACCCCGCCCGCCGGGAGCTGGGGTACCGGGCAGGGCTGGGCAGCCAGGAGAAGTCCCTTCCGGCCAGCCCTCCAGCGGCCCGACGCTCCTTGCTGCACCGCTTGCCCCCCACAGCTCCCGGGGTCGGGCCCCTCCTCCTGCAGCTGGGGCCCGAGCCCCCGGCCCCGCACCCCGGGGTGAGCAAGGCGTGGAGGTCGGGGGCCCCCGAGGAGCCGGAACGGCTGCCCCTCCACGTGCGGTTCCTCGAGAACTGCCAGCCCAGAGCCGGCGGCGCGGGCGGAAGGGGGCCCCCCTCGGAGGACGGGCCGGGGGTTCCGCCTCCCAGCCCGCGCCGGTCCGTACCGCCCTCGCCCACCTCCCCGCGGGGCGGCGAAGAGAACGGGCTCCCCCTGCTGGTCCTGCCGCCCCCCGCTCCCTCGGTGGACGTGGAAGACGGCGAATTCCTCTTTGTGGAACCGCTGCCCCCGCCTCTGGAGTTCTCCAACAGCTTCGAGAAGCCAGAGTCGCCGCTCACACCCGGGCCTCCCCACCCGCTGCCGGACCCCCCCACCCCAACCACCCCGTTGCCCCCCGTGCCGCCGCCCGCCGTGGCCGCCGCGCCTCCCACCCTGGACTCCACGGCGTCCAGCCTGACTTCCTATGACAGCGAGGTGGCCACACTGACCCAGGGGGCCCCCGTGGCTCCCGGGGACCCCCCTCCGCCAGGCCCGCCGGCCCCGGCCGCCCCGGCTCCCCCGGCCCCACAGCCTGGCCCCGACCCGCCGCCCGGCACGGATTCTGGTATCGAGGAGGTGGACAGTCGGAGCAGCAGTGACCACCCGCTGGAGACCATCAGCAGCGCGTCCACACTGAGCAGCCTTTCTGCCGAAGGCGGTGGCAGCGCCGGAGGCGGCGGCGGCGGCGGCGGCGGCGGCGGGGCCGGTGTGGCCAGTGGGCCGGAGCTCCTGGACACGTATGTGGCCTACCTGGACGGCCAGGCCTTCGGGGGGAGTGGTGCTCCCGGGCCACCGTACCCCCCGCAGCTCATGACTCCTTCCAAGCTCCGGGGCCGGGCTCTGGGGACCAGCGGAGGCCTGCGGCCTGGCCCTAGTGGGGGACTCCGGGACCCTGTCACTCCCACCAGCCCCACTGTCTCCGTGACGGGGGCTGGAACGGATGGGCTGCTGGCCCTGAGCGGTTGCACAGGACCCTCATCGGCGGGTATGGCCGGGGGTCCGGTGGCTATAGAGCCAGAAGGCCCACCCGTGCCCTTGCCATCAGCCTCCTCTCTGCCTCGGAAGCTGCTGCCCTGGGAGGAGGGCCCGGGCCCACCGCCACCACCCCTGCCCGGGCCCTTGGCCCAGCCTCAGGCCTCAGCCTTGGCCACAGTAAAAGCCAGCATCATCAGTGAACTCAGCTCCAAGCTTCAGCAATTTGGGGGCTCCTCGGCAGCTGGTGGCGCTCTGCCCTGGGCCCGGGGAGGCAGCGGGGGAAGCGGGGACAGCCACCACGGGGGAGCCAGCTACGTCCCCGAGAGGACCTCTTCCCTGCAGCGGCAGAGGTGAGCAGGGGGGCAGGGGGGGGGGTGGCTGCTGGTTGGTGACGGAGGCCAGAGGGGCCGATGCCGTGGGCAGCAGGGTCTCCCTTCCCCCTAGCTGTGTCCTTTGAGGGTCCCAGGTGGCAGAGAGAACACAGAAACCAGGCTGGCTTGCCGAAGTCTGTCCCCAGAGAAGCATGCTTTCACGGATACTTTATCTCAGGAGCTTTTGTGGTCTCTTCCCATCACCGTGGCAACCCACATCCCATGAGGAACAAAAAAAGTTACTGACAAAAGAGACCAGAGCACGACTTGCCGATGTCTCGTTTTCATGGTGGGTTGTCAGTTCTGACAGTCCCCGAAGTCTCCGAGTCCCTTGAACCCGGTGCGGCTCAAGATGAGATGCTTTTAGGGGGCAGCATGTTTGGAGTGTGGTCCTGGAGCCGGGCTTCTTGGGCTTGGGTCTCAGCCCCCGACTCCCAACTGCGTGACCTTAGGCAAAGGCGTCCACCCCTCCGTAGAAGGGGGACGGGAGAGTAGCCACCTAAAAGGGTTTTCGAGACGATTGCTTGTGGGCTGTGGTTAGAACACGAGAGGGGGGAGGGGAGGGGCCTCTCAACCGGACAACTGCGGGATGGTGCGCAAGTTTCCCAAGGCAGCTAGCTTAGCTAGGATCACCACCGAGTTCGAGCTCGTTCGAACTAATGAGCTCAGTTCGTCCCTGGGAGCTCCTAGTCTTAGGGAAAGTGGAGTCACATTCCCGAATCGGGCCCACGGAGGGAGTGACGAGAGGTTTCTTAATCCAACCCTTGCCCTTGTCCATCTGCGGAGCTCACTCGAACTCTGGGGGTCCAATCCCCTTTTGGCGATAGTGGAATGTGGTTTTACCAGGCCTTTGAGATCCCAGGGCAACCTGTTGATTCTTTTTAAGTATTCCGGGTAGAGGAGAGGACGCTGTACTTAGTCGACAGGTGCCTCACTATCACCTGCTATATGTGCTGGGTGCCCTTCTGGGTGACGGGGACCCCACAGTGGACAGGACAGGTGGAGCCTGGCCCTCAGGGAGCTTGTCCCTTGCCCCCCCCAGGAGGCAGGGATGGGGGATGGTTAGAGAAGGCCTCTCAAATAACCAGCTAGAAGAACAGAAACTAGAGGACGGGAGGGAGCAGATCACATGGCCACCTGGGGGGAAGTGAGCTAGGCCAGTTCAAAGGCCCTGAGGCAGGACTGTCCCCGAAGGGAGCGAAAGGGATGAGGGGAACCTTTTTCTCCCCTTGTTTCTTCTCTCTTTCATCTCCCTCTCCTCATCTCTCCCCCCCTTTCTCTGTCCCCTGTCCCCTTCCATCTCTCTCCCCTGAACGCTCACCTTCTTTTTGTTCCCCTCTCACCGTCTCCCTGTCTTCCACTCTGCTGTGACTGGCCATACCCCCAAAAGGCAGTATAGAGTAGTGGTTAAGAGCTCAGACTTCGGTGCCATATAACCGGGCTCTGCCACTTCCTGGCTGTGTGTCCTTAGGCAAGTTGCTTAACCTCTCTGTGCCGTTGATAACAATAGTAACCTGCATCAGGGTTGTCCTGGGGAATAAACTGAGATGCGATCTGTAAAGCACTTGGAACAATGCCTGGCACACGTGAGCATCAGTGAGTGGTGGCGATTATTATTATTAGCACTTAATGTCTCTTTTTCTTTCATCTCTCTTGACTGTCACCCTCTCCCTGACCTCTCGTTCTTCTCTCCCTTCACTTCTGTCCTGCCATCTGTCTTGCCCCCGTCGCCCCTTCTATCTCTTCCCATCTCTCCGCCCTGGCTCCGGTGTCTCTTCTTCTCTCCCCTGTGTCTTGACCCCTGCCTCTTTCTCACCCCGCCACTGCCCTCCAAACCCCCTGCCTCCACCCCTGCCCCCTTGTCACATTCCAGACTCTCCGAAGACTCCCAGCCCTCGCTCCTCTCCAAACCCGTCAGCAGCCTGTTTCAGAACTGGCCCAAACCACCTCTGCCGCCACTCCCCACGGGAACTGGGGTCTCCCCTTCCGCCGCTGCAGCTCCGGGGGCCACGTCACCCTCAGCCTCCTCCTCCACGTCCACCCGCCACCTCCAGGGCGTGGAGTTCGAGATGCGGCCGCCTCTGCTCCGCCGGGCCCCCAGCCCCTCACTGCTGCCCGCCTCGGAGCACAAGGTCAGCCCTGCGCCCAGGCCCTCGTCCCTGCCCATCCTGCCTTCTGGACCCTTGTACCCGGGCCTCTTTGACATCCGTGGCTCCCCAACCGGAGGGGCAGGAGGCTCCGCTGACCCTTTCGCCCCCGTCTTTGTGCCACCACACCCCGGGATGTCCGGGGGGCTTGGTGGAGCCTTGTCAGGGGCCTCCCGCTCCCTCTCACCAACCCGCCTGCTTTCGCTGCCCCCGGACAAGCCCTTCGGCGCTAAACCTCTGGGGTTCTGGACCAAGTTCGACGTGGCTGATTGGCTCGAGTGGCTGGGCTTGGCTGAGCACCGAGCACAGTTCCTGGACCACGAGATCGATGGCTCCCATCTGCCCGCCCTGACCAAGGAGGATTACGTCGACCTGGGCGTGACCAGGGTGGGCCACCGCATGAACATCGACCGGGCTCTCAAATTTTTCCTGGAGAGGTGATGGCTGGCCTGGACGGACCAGCCCGTCCACAGAACCCTTGAGCCTACTGGCCTCTTGACCTCTGACCCCTGACCGTCATTATCTCCCCCTGGGCCAGGGACTCTGCTAGAACTGCGCCCTGCCCTGCCCTCGTCTCCCAAGGCCGGAGGTCACCGGGTGGCCAGATCCCCGGCCAGACATTTGCACCTCACAGGAGGGGGCAGCTGACACAAGACTGTGTGTGAAGCAGGGAGCAGGGGGGGGGGGGTGGTGATGGAGGAAATCATCGCAGAGGGGGATGGAGAAGGAGGGAAGGGTCGGTTCTGGGGAGGGGGAACAGACAGAGCCATAGGGGGTCAGCCCTGAGCCTGATTGGATGGGGTTTGTCCCCGGCCGCAGGGGAAGGGGGTGCCCTCAGATTCCACCACCTGCCGCTCCTCTAACAGCCCTTCCCCCCCTCTCCAGGCCCCTGGGCTCTCCCCACCCTCCCCCCTCCCCAGCACACACACACAGCAGCCCCCCACCCCGGCCTCTTGCACGCCCCTTTGCACGCCTGCTTGCCTCTCTCTTCTCCCCGGGCTACAATTTTGCACAAATTTGCCCTCTCGCTGTCTTGCACACTCCGCCTTCGCTTCCGGCTCGCGAGGCCCTCTCAGCGCTCAAACACCCGCCCCCCCTGCTTTCCCTAGCCCACATT
This sequence comes from Leopardus geoffroyi, assembly GCF_018350155.1. NCBI lineage: Eukaryota > Metazoa > Chordata > Mammalia > Carnivora > Felidae > Leopardus > Leopardus geoffroyi. Next base: position 7,583,904 of record NC_059335.1, read on the forward strand.
GCATTTCTTCTCTTCTGCCACGTTCCATACCTTCGCTCTCTCAGACTCTTGTCCTTGGTGCCCTCCCGTGCACACCTCACTTCTGAAAATCTCTAAACCCTTGCTGCAGACACACTTGGGACACCCCTTCCCCCACCCCCTCCCACACTCTGTGCACGCATACTTATTCTCCGGAGCACACCTGCCTTTGTTCAGCTTTTGCACACTTGCTTTCCCGTGCACTTTTCCTGACACGCTTCCATCCATTCTCTTTAAGCATTAGCCCCTTCTCGAACCCCCACATTTCTACTCGACCTGCCTGTCCCTGTTGCAGGGACACTCCCCTGCACCTCCCTGCCCCCCCCTTCTCACACCGTCATTTCTTGCACATCTCGTACACCTGCCCCCCCCCCCCCCCAGGAACAGCTCGTCTTTCAAATGCTCGTTCCCTTCCTCTTCGCCAGCCAGCCCCCGCCCCCTGCCCCGTTCCCTTGCACCCTTCTTTTCCAGATCTCCGTCCTGCTTCATTCTCTTTTGAGCACTTTCTCCCACCCTCACTCTTGCACACAGCCTCTGCAGCGCTCTCCCTGCCCTCGCGAAGCCGGGTCCTTCCTCTGACAATGTTCCTGCACGCCGCCGTGGCTTTGCTGCACACTCATTCTCGAATGTCCGCTTGTCCTCGCCGGCTCCTGGGTGACTTTTTCCATCTCCCCGGGGGAACCCTCCCACCTCTCTCCTTCTGCACACGTGTCTCCGTCCGCACACTCTGGGGGCTGGGCTATCCCCGCTTTTCCGAGCATCCTTACTTCTTGTTCCTGTGGAGGAACAGCTCGTGCAGACCTTCTGACCCTGCCTGTTTTCTTCCCTCTCCACACTCCTTTCTCCTGGCCAGAGAAGACCCTAGGCAAGCCCCCTTGTTGCTCACGGTGGCCTCCGTTCTTCCTCTTCTCCCTGCTCCAGTCTGTGACTTCTTGCACACCCTCTCTCGTCTCGCTCTTCCTAGTTCTTCCTGGACCATCTCTCCATCCATTTTGCACGAAGACCCTCTCCCCCCAACCTTTCCTTCTCTCAGAGAAACTCCCTCTCCCTCCAGCATGGCTGTTCCTTCCTGCACGCTCCCCCACCCCCACTCCCTTTATTCCTGGGGCTTGGGAACTTTAAGCCACCCCTTCCCCTGAGAAGCCCCCTCTCCTACTGTGGGTAAAGGGGGGAGGGCATCGCCCTCAGGTCCCCCCCATGTTCAGCTGCCAAAGAAGGGAGCTCCCCCTCCTTTCCCCAAGCCCATTCCCCCTCTGCTGCCCCCTACCCCCCAGGGGGGGGCGCTCCGTCCATGGGGGGAGGGTGCTTGCAGCCCTCTCCCCTCACCACGTCAGGGATCTGCGGGGAACCATGTGGGAGGGTCGTGGGAGGGGGGAGGGATGGCAAGGAGGGGGGCAGAGGTCGCGCTGGGCCCCTACCCGCCCCCTCCCCCTTGTCGGATGCCCCCCGTCCGCAGGGGGCCTGCGCGGCGCCCGTCTATCAAGGGCTTGTTCATTCTGGATGGGTGCCGCGGGGTTGGGGAGGGTGTAGGGGGTGGGGAGGGGGGAGGAGAGGTCGGGGTGGGGGGTGGGGAAGGGACTGGATGGGGCAGCGCGGGGTGGAGAGGATAAAGCAAAAAGAGGAACAATAATGAAAATACAAAATACAAAAAAAAAAAAAAAAACCCTAGAACACACACACACACAACAACAACAAAAAAAAAAAAAATCCAGAAAAAAAACCTGAAATAAAAGCCCGAGAATTGTCTTCCAAGGGGGGTGGGAGAAGAAAAAAGGAGGGGGGAGGATGAGGACGTCAGGTTCTCGCTGAGACAGGGATTGGCATGGGTTGAAAGCCCCCGGCGCCCACCCGGGTCTTCCCTCTCGCGAGCCTCTCAGTTCATCCCTCAAGGGATCGGGACCCAGGCGTCCGTTTGCAGGGACTGGGGGAAGATGAGGGAGGCGGGATTGTATTACGGGGGTTCATCCCTACCCCCCCCCCCCGTCACCTCCCTCGCCCTGACTCCCCACCAAGATTTTGCAGAGAGAAATGGCTTTTGTACCAGGTCATTCTTTATAATTAAACTCACAGTATCCACCCCCCTCGAGCCGGCCCCGCCTCCTTCCTGGGGAGGCAACGCCCCCTACCCTCGGGGGTTCCGGGTGGGTAGCCCGAGCCAGCTGGGCGGCGTGCCAGCGCAGCCGGGGCCCGCCCCCCGAGCGTTAGACTTCCGCGGTCGGCTCCGCCCCCAGGGCCTCGAGCATGCGCCGCCGGACCAGGGAGCGGCGCAGGTGCAGGCGGTAATCGGCCAGCAGCAGCTCGTCGTGGCGCACCAGCGGGTGCTCGAGCCCGCGGAGGCGGAGGCCGCAGCGCAGCAGGCGCGAGCGAGTCTGGAAGTCCGCGACCGTGATGAGCCACCTGCGAGGGGTGGGGCCAAGAGGACAGGGACGGGGCGGAGACCGAAGGGAATCGCTGGTGGTCCCCGCCTGGTCCCTGTTCGTTTACCCACTCGGGCTCCTCATCCCGTCCCTCTGTCCCGAAACCCCTCGGCAGCCCCGACCTCTCGCCGAGGTCCACCCGGACTTCGACCCTCGCATGGGTCGTTCTAGGTCCCGCTCTTCTCTCAGTCTAATTCTGTCCCCTGGTCGTCGTCTGTCGAGGCTCCCCGTCTTTTCGAACCGCCGCTCCAGGGCCCGCCCCTTTCTTTGTCCAGTCCCGCCCCCTCAGTGAGTCTCAGGCGCGTCCCCAGATTTAGGTTTCTCCCGGTCCCGCCCCCAACCCGACCCTCCAGGTCCCTTGCCCACCCGATCACTCCTGGCCCCACTCTTTCAAAGTGCTCGGCCCAGGCTCCGCCCCCTCATAGCCGCCTTCCCGGGCTCCGCCCCCACGCCTCGGTCACCACGTGGGTCCCTCGAAGTCCATTTCCTCACTCCAGATCCCACCTGCCCCCGCCCGGCGCTCACTCTCGGCTCCGCCCCTTCCCGGTTCTCACACTCTGCCCCGTCGTCCCGCCCTTTCACCACCAGCCGCACCCAAATCCGGTGCTTCCAGACTCAGTCCGGCTCTCCTTCCCTTCCCGGCCCCGAGTGGGACTCAGCGCCTTGGCTCTGGCTCCGCCCCTCCTTCCACCTCCCTAGGCCACACCCCCCACCTCCTCCACTCCAGGCCGCGCAACCTGCTCCCCGCCGCCAGGCCCTTCCCGGTCGCTCCCAGCCTGGGATCCGCCACAAACTCACCTGTCCCGGCACCCCGCCGTCCCACAGATGACGTTCGTATTTTCAAAACGGATACTGGTCACGCGCCCGCTCTCCATGGCTCCGGGTAACTCGGCCTCCAGAGCCTCCAGCACCTCCAGATGGGTCAAGTCCTCCTGTGGCTGGAGGAGTCAGGAGAGAGCGCCTCAGCATGTGGCACTCGTGGGCAGCAAGGTTCCGGAAGCCCCCACCTTAGACCCACCTGTAGAACCTGCCAGAATCCCCGGTGACATTTGAGGGGCAAGCTTCACACTCCATCTCGGGAGCCTATCGCTCTAGTCAGACCCGGGAGAACAGGTATCTCTCAGGTAGAAAAGCATCAACTGTCATTCTAGGTCATTCTCCAAAAATATCAGTTCTCACCAGGCGGATTTGCCAGTAGTCAATGAGCAGTTGGCTTAAATAATTCGCCAATTTGGTCAACTTTACCAATCTACCAAAAACTTTTCCAGCAACCTGCGCTGGATGGCAGACTTTTAGCGGCTCTTAAAGATCCCGCAAGGATTTAAGTTGTACACGTTTCCGTTTATGTTCCTATCAGCATTTTAAGGAGTGTCCGGTTGCAAAAAATAATAATAATAACAATAAGGGTCATAGGGGGCTTGACTTGTCATTCAGAAACATATTGATCACTAACCACATTTTTAGCGTGCGATTACCATCCAGAAGGTGATATCCCATCATCAGAACATATAAAATTGCTGATAAAATAGGGTGACATCATGACGTCGGTCACCTCCAGGAAGGCAAGCTGTGCCATGTATGTGAGGAGGAGGCGGGGTGCCCTGTCCAAAGCCACAAAGAAGAGGAGGGATGGGCTCGGAATGAGCTCCTAGAACAAGGACAACGATCTCTGTGTTGGGGTAAAGTCACACAGATCACCTGAGGGAGTACGTCTGAGACCCGTGCCTGAAACACGGGAAGCGTCCCATTAAGGTCAGCTCTTCTCAGGTAACTTTTGAGCGAGAGCCCAACAGATACCTCTGCTGACCGATGGCAGCGATTGCCAAAGCATTTGTACCAGGAATGACCGGTTCACCGAATCTGCCCAAGACATGGGTTGCATCTTGAGTCTCTGCTGTATTTGCAAACTTAACAGAATTGCATAGGATCGATTAGCAGGTCACTGGCCTTCCTTTGTTTGTTGTTTTTTTTTTTTTTTTTAATTTAAAATTTTAATGTTTATTTTTGAGAGAGTGAGAGAGAGGCAGAGCGTGAGCAGGGGAGAAGCAGAGAGAGAGGAAGACACAGAATCTGAACAGGCTCCAGGCTCTGAGCTGTCAGCATAGAGCCCGACGCGGGGCTTGAACTCACAAACCGTGAGATCATGACCTGAGCAGAAGTCGGACACTTAACCAACCGAGTCACCCAGGTGCCCCTAGGACACCTGCCTTTCAGTCTCAGCCCTTCTCTGCCCCTCGTTCTCTCGCTCTCTCTGCCCCTCCCGGGTCATCAGTGACAAATGTGACATCTGACCCTTTGACAAATTCATAATCAATTTTGAGCGACCTGTCCTGTGCCGAGCCCACAGCTGGCCAGCTGCAGAGCCTAGATTGAAGCCCCGCCCCCCTCATTTCTGAGCCTGTTCCCTTTCTATCGTCCCACCCAAGCTGTGCAGACTGGGGGTCTGGGGTCCCAGGGGCAGGGGGCCACTCACTGAGGTCTCCATGCACAGACAGAGAGGCTGGGCAGCGGGTGGTGTGGGAAACCTCCGGAGGCATGGTAGCTCTTGGTCCAGCGCCTCGTATTCTGCAATGACCTGACGCAGGTACTGCTTCCTGGGGAGAGAGCGAGCGGGCAGGGACCTCGGCGGTCAGGGAAGGGGCTGTCATCGCCCCCCAGGGGGGGCCGAGATCAGAAGTCATGAGACCAGGGGCCACTCACGAGGATCTGACAGGCCTGCCCAGGCTCCGAGTCTGCGTCTCCTCTAGGGTCTCAATGTCCACAAGGAGGGCTCCTGGGGATGGAGACCGGGTGTCAGCCGCCCTGCGCACCCCTCAGACGTTATTCGGCTTCAGCGGGCTTCCCCGAGTGTTGTCCGAACCAGTCCCGAATGGCTCTTATGCCAGTTACCGGGCTATTTATGGACTTTCAGCTCCCAACGCCCCACTGCATCCACTCCGTCCGTGATCCCCCGGGCGGGGACTCTCCTAACCCCTGCTCTGCTCCGACTGCTGGGTTCCCGTTAGGCTCTGCCTACAGGGGGCGCTAGAGAGGGGCTGCAAGGCAGGAGGAAGAGGGAGGGAGGGACTCGCCCGGTTTTGCTTCCCATTCCGCAGCACCCCCAACACCATTTGAACCCGGTGTGTGGTTTTCTCACCGTCTCAGAACCGGCCTCCTGAGGCCAACCAGACAGACAACAGCCGCCGATCGGCCCTTCTAGGCGACCCCTCCCTCGACTAACTGGTCTCTCTTGTGGCCAACCGCTCGTTGTCCCCCATAATCCGTTTTCCCCTCCCTCTGCAGTCTTCGGGTTTTCCCCGGCACACAGCCGCCCAACTAGAGACCTCAGTTCCCAGCATCCCTTGCGGCCGCGTGTGGCCATGCGAGCGAGTTCTCGCCGACGGTGTTGGGGGAGGGAGGGGTGCAACTTTGGGCTCATTTGTTGGACTCGCTGCCCCTTCCCTCGGACGGAAGCGTGACCGTAGGGACAAGCCAGCTTCCGCGAGGCTAGAGCAACAATGCGGCGGGAACCCGGGTCCCCGCGTCATCTCATGCGGCTGGGATGTCCCAGCAAGCGGGACCGCCTGATCCCCTGTCGCGCTCTCGTCTTAACGCCATTGCGTTTGGGGGTGTCTCTTTGTTGGCACAGCCGAACAGAGAGCAGGTCGTGACGCTGATCACGCTCCTGCCGGCCATAAACAATTTCACGGAGCACCAACGTCAGCCGAGGCCTCTCTGTGACCAGGGCAGGCCGAGATAAAAATAAGGCCACTCCGGAGCCTCGTCTCAACACGACAGAACATGAACACCGCCCGAACCACCAAATGACCAAAGAGCCTCCGCTTGGTTTAGAGCTGATGCTGCTTCGTTCCCGCCCACGGTGTTAGCGCCGTTCATTCCTCCTGCGTCACAGACTTGCCTCCACTTCCTGCCAGCATCCCAAGCCTGCTCCCCCGAGGGCTCCCAAAGTCACCTAACCTAACAGCCCCTCCTAGGGCATTCCGTGTGTTAGGGACTCCCTCGGTACAAGCCAATAAACTCAGTGGTGTGCTGGTAAATGTTTAATCTCTTTCTCGCTCTCAAATGTTTCATTAATGTCACGCTCCCTGTCTCTCTGTCTCTCTCTCACACACACAGATTGTAGCATTTGCCAGTTTTCACGCTGTCAATATACCCACCATGACCAATTTCATGCTCCCCACGGTTTTAACAACCAGCTTGCAAACCTTAACGATCAGCTCTTGCGAGCAGGGACAGGCTGTCTCCAGCACACGGCTATGTCACAGCTATGCTCCTGGCGGTCTTTGACTTTCGGGGTGTTGACATGGCTCAGCTTGTACCATCGGAAATCCCCTTCTCTGGTCCCCATCCGCCACCTTCCCATCTGTTTGCGCAGGGCAGCTGGGACGATCTTTCCATCTCAGCACCCCTCGCTCACAAACCACCAGCGGCTTTCTCTCGCCTTCAGAATAAAGTCCTCCCCGAGGCGGGGACTTGCGCCTCGGTGCGTGATCTGGGGAGCTGCACCTTGTTTGAGACACAGCATTGTGGGGCCCACCCCAGACCTATGGGATCAGAATCTGCATTTTAGCAAGATCCCCTTTGAGAAGCGCGGGCCCTGCATGCGGTAACCCCTGTTGACTTCTCCAAGCTATACTGGCCTCCCCTACACCCCTCCAACACCGCAATCCCTACAGATCCATCCATGGAATAACAATAACAGGGGCGCCTGGGTGGCTCAGTCGGTTAAGCGGCCGACTTCGGCTCAGGTCATGATTTCATGGTCTGTGAGTTCGGCTCAGGTCATGATTTCATGGTCTGTGAGTTCGAGCCCCGCGTCGGGCTCTGTGCTGACAGCTCAGAGCCTGGAGCCTGTTTCAGATTCTGTGTCTCCCTCTCTCTCTGACCCTCCCCTGTTGATGCTCTGTCTCTCTCTGTCTCACAAATAAATAAACATTAAAAAAAGTTAAAAAAAAACCAATAATAGCTATATGTTTATAGGCCTTTTTATTTATTTTTTTATTTTATGTATTTATTTTGAGAGACAGAGAGAGAGAGAGAGCAGGGGAAGGGCAGAGTGAGAGAGAGGGAGAGAAAGAGAATCCCAAGCAGGCTCTGCGCTGTCAGCACAGAGCCTGATGCGGGGCTTGAACTCGTGAACTGTGAGATCATGACCGGAGCCACAACCAAGAGTCGGGCGCCTAACCAACTGAGCCAGCCAGGCGCCCCATATATGTTTACAATCCCTTTTAACGTTTATTTATTTTTGGGACAGAGAGAGACAGAGCATGAACGGGGGAGGGGCAGAGAGAGAGGGAGACACAGAATCGGAAATAGGCTCCAGGCTCTGAGCCATCAGCCCAGAGCCTGACGCGGGGCTCGAACTCCCGGACCGCGAGATCGTGACCTGGCTGAAGTCGGACGCTTAACCGACTGCGCCACCCAGGCGCCCCTACAATCCCTTTTAAAAAGCCAAGCACTCGGGGCACCTGGCTGGCTCAGTCGGGAGAGCATGGCAATTCTTGATCTCGGGGTTTTGAGTGCAAGCCTCACATTGGGCGTAGAGCTTACTTTAAAATAAAAAGCCAACCACTTTCAAAAGTGTTTTCCACTGCATCCTCACGACTACTTTCTGATGAAACGGAGGCGTAGAAAGATTACGTGACTTGCCCAAGGTCACGCAGCCGTAAGTGATAGAATCAGGATAAAAATCTAGGCGTCTGGATCCAGACTCTGTGTTCTCAGTCTCCCCAGTCTGCTGTCTGTCCTCCACTCTCGTCTAGACAATGTGCTCTACCCTCCAAAAGGTCCCAGTCTGGTGGGGGAAGTAGTCAGTGCAAAGGGCAATACGAGCTACAGTGGCGGTGTCACAAGGTGAAAGGGAAGCCCAGTCTAGGGGCAATCAGGGGAGGCTTCTCGGAGGAGGTAATGTCTACAGTAAGACCTGGGGATAAGGAGGAGCTTGCCAAACAAAGAAATGGCAGGAAAAAGATGTCTATGCAGAGGACCACCAGGGGCTAAGGTCTTTAAGCACAAGAGAATATGGCCATCCGCAGGAACTTCTCAGACTTCTCTTCAGCCCCAAGCTAAGAAGCACTTAATTGCATTTGTAGGTTATTAATTATTTGTGAGATGGTGTATTTCATGTCCGCCCTCTTTGCATGAGAACAGGCTGGGTCATTTCATTCATTAGGCACCATAGGCAAAGCGCTTGGGACCCACGGGCTTGCTTTCTTTCTTTCTTTCTTTCTTTCTCTCTTTCATTTATTTATTTTGAGAGAGACAGAGAGTGTGAGTGGGGGAGGGGCAGAGAGCCATAGAGAGAGAGAGAGAGAGACAGAGAGAGAGAGAGACAGAGAGAGAGAATCCCAAGCAGGCTCTACGTGTCAGCACAGAGCTCTACGTGGGACTCCATCTCACAAATGATCTCATGATCTCTCATGAGATCATGACCTGAGCTGAAATCAAGAGTCAGATGCTTCACTGACTGAGCCACCCAGGCGTCCCGCCACCGGCTTTCTGTCGGCCGATGCCAACCTGATAAGTTAAAAAGTGTCACTCGTCCCAAAGTACCACCAAGAAAGCCACAAAGCTGACATGAACAAATATTGATCTACAAAACTGGCCAACTCGTCAACTCAGTTCCACTCAACTTTTCTGGAGCCAAACATAAATTATATTTGTCAGGCGGGTGCCTCAGTCCAGATTAGAGATGATGTGGGGCAGGGATCTCCAAAGGAAAAGAGGCCTTCAAAGACACTAAAAGAGACCTGAGGACAGAAACGCACCTGCTTTGCCACGAGGATGTCTGCGCACGTGGCACAGAGTAGGCTCTTGTAGCTGACGCCCGGAAAAGACACCCACTCGGCCATTCCCATCCTTCTTCCCCCCGTTTGAGAAGTGTCCATCCCTCGTTCATGCAGCTCAGGGGAGGCTCCCCACTCTCCTTTCTCTGAAGGCATCCCATCCAGTTTGAACCAATGCCTTGCAACTCTTACCGTTTGTTGTAATCACCTGGCAAGCATTCAAAAACTATGGGTGCAAGGACCCAAGTCCTAGAGATTCTGGGTTAAGTTGGATCTGAAGCGGGTTTGGGTATAGATGTTTTGGTTTTAAATCCTCCCACCTTGTGTAGGGCCAGAGTTGAGGACCGCTGACTAAAATAATCATGATAATCTTTTTGCCGGGGGTCGAGACAAGAGTGAGTGGGTGACTGAGTGCTGGCCAAAAAGACGTGAGGAGGGATCATGTGGGGGCTCTTAAGACGAACAACCCTCTGCAAGTGATGCCTGGAGCTGCGGCAGCCATTTTGTGGCCATGAGGTAAGCAGGCTGGTGTGCAAGGGAGACACATCCCGGACTAAAACACAGGGAAATAAAAGCTGGGTTCTCAATGACATCATTGAGCTGCTGACTCCACCAAACCCAAACCCCACCCCACTTCCAGGCTTCCTTTTGAGTGACGGTGGCTCTCCTATTCTTTCTTCTACACTAAGTCCAATTTTTACTACATGCTAGCCAAATGCATCCTCAATACATATTGATTGAGTGAATGAATGAATGAATGAATGAATGAATGAGTGAATGATGTGTGTAGGGGGCAAGTAGGGAACCCTGGAGCATGAGCCTGAAGTTGTCAGCTTGTGGCCCACCACCCACGGTCTGAGGCTGAGGGGCTGGGACTCCATCCCAGAAGTGTTGGAGAAGGAAGGGGGGGTGTGAGCAGAGGAGGGACAGGGTCAGTGCTGGCAGTCAGGTGACCCCCCCAGGAGCCAAATGGGGGATGGGCTTGAGGAGACAAAACCGGAGACCGGGAGTTAGGTAGGGAAAGAGGAAGAGGACAAGACCTGAGCTGGGGCTGTGGGGATGGAAAGGCAGGGAGACGGGGCAACGGGAGCGGGCAGGAAGACGGGGCTGGGGACCAAAGGCTGTGGGCGGAAGTGGGGGGTGGGCAGTATCTGGGGTCTAGCCCACTGGCCATGTTGGCAGTGGGACCACTGAAGGTGGGCAGGACGGAGGAGGAGTGGCTTTGGGATTAGCTGCTGAGCTCAGTGAGGGAAAAAAGGGGAGCGTGAGGGACCAGGGCAGAGCACCTAGGGAGACCACAGCCTCAGAAGAGTGGTTAAGGCCCCAGAGGCTCATGGGAAATGTAGTTCTGGGTCCAGACCATTGGCCAGGGAACCACCAAGGCTCATGAGACATGTGATCTAAGGGCCAAAGGGTGCCACCCAGGAATCTGGTCAACATCAGAGTCTGGGATGGCTCTCTGGTAGGCCAGTGACTCGCTTAAGGCCACACTGCAGGCCAATGTTACCACGCAGTGCACGGACGAAGGAAATCCCCCCTGCCCCCCCCCCCCCACACACACACACGCACTCACAAGGCTCAGTACCTGCCGCCCTGTGCATGCTGGGGTTGCCGGCGGCGGTGGAGGAGCACAGGGTCTCCACCTGTTGCTGCATCCTGGGAAGGCGGGTGAGGCATGTCTCAGGAGGATGGGGAGAAGAACCCTGACTCCAGCTCCTTCTCTCCACGGCCGCCTCCTCCTTCTTCTCTTTGAAGCCCCGGGGGAAAACCATGGAAGAACTGGAAGGCTGAGACCACATAGGAATGTGGATTCCCCTAACCTCTGGGAACGCAACGAGTTCCAAATGCTGTGTGCCCCGGTTCAATCTCTGCCACCTTCCCGTGTCTTCCTCTGTCTCTCCAGATCTCCTTGGGACTCTGCCTCTCCCCGCCTCTCTCCCTCCCCGGTCCTCTTTCTCTCCCCATGTCTCCACCACCCTCCCGCTTTTACTCTCTCCCCATCTCTTCCCCCTGATCTCTCCCCATCTCTCCTCCACTCTTTCCCTTGATTTCTCTGCCCTCTTCCCACCCACTTCTCTCCCCCTCTCTCCCTGCATCCCCCTGGACTCCTCGGCTAGTTTCCCCACCATCTCTCCAGCCCTCCGGCCCTCTTCAGAGTCTGCCTCTCTCCAAGCCTACCTCTCTGCTTCCCTACCTCTCTCCCCACCTCTCCCCAGCCTCCTTTATCCATCTCTCTTCTCTCAAAACTGGCTCCCCTGCCCTCTGTCATCCCTTTTCTGGTCCCACTTGCCCTCCGCTCATCCCTGTCTCACGCAGGAACTGGTTAGACACAGGCCAGATTCAAACAGAAATGGGATTCTATATGGGGTGGGGGGGAAAGCTGGGCAGGGGACCTGGTTGCCATGGTACCTCCAGAGGGAGGGGGAGGGGCTGGAGGTTCCATCTCCTGGCTGGGAGGGAGGAAGGAGCAGGGGGCCGGGGGGGCCTGGACCTCTGGGTCTAAGGGAGGAAGGAAAGAGAGCCTGAATTCCTGGATCCAGAGGAGAACGGTCTGGGGGCGCCTGCGCCTGAGTGCAGGAGTAAAAGGGCGGTGCCAAGCAGGTGTCCTTAAGGCAACTCTTTCTTCTCGTCTGCAGAGGTTTCAGCAGGAACTGTGAGAGAAGAGACTGGGCTTGCTTAGTTATGCCGTCTGTCCTTCCATCTCTGTCTCTGTTACCTGTATCTCTAGTCCTCTGCTCTCCACTCCCAGATGGTCTCTGCCTTGAATGCCCATTATCCCTCCCTGATACGCATAGATTCTCTGCTTTCTAGCCTCGTGACACCTTGATTTTCTCAGCGATTTCTTCAGGGGCGAGCTTAAAAATCAATCTAGAATGCAGAGTCAACCCCTAGACTTTTGCTGGATACAAGAGGATCTTTCTTTCTCCAGCAAGGTTGCCAGGCTGGTCAGAGTCGAGGTTGGAGCTGCCGGGGGGCTATCACATCACCATACGGGGAGAGAACGTGCCTGGCGAGGAAAGCAGAAACCAAAGATGCAGACAGATTCCTGATGATGGTGATTGGGAGACCTGGATCCAGCCATGCCTGAAGCTGTCATCCACTCAATTAATTCCCTGTTATGCTGAAGTCCTTTGAGTCTCTGTCATTGCCAGTTAAAACATTCCTCACTTAGGGGCGCCTGGGTGGCTCTGTTGGTGAAGCATTCAACTTTGGGTCAGATCATCATCTCACACTTCACGGGTTCGAGCCCCGCGTCAGGCTCTGGGCTGACAGCTCAGAGCCTGGAGCCTGCTTCAGATTCTGTGTCTCCCTCTCTCTCTTCCCCTCCCCCACGCATGCTCTCTCTCTCTCTCTCTCTCAAAAAATGAATAAACATTTTAAAAAATTAAAAAAGAAAACAATCTTCGCTTAAAGAGACTCAGTTCCCGTTCCTCTGTGGCCCTGACCCCCTTTAGTCACCCTGATGTCTTTCTCTCCCATCAGGCTGTCTTTCTCCATTTCCGGCAGCCAGCCCCATCCCTATAGGACAGGAGACATCTTTCATTCCCATGACAACAGGCACAAAAGCCCCCACAGCCCCTCGAGCTCTAGCTCTCCTGCCCGCGGACTCTCTCTCCTGCTTCCTCTGCTCTCCATTCCCACGGTTCTGACCCGCAGTCTTCGTCTTCTCCTGCCTGGACCCTTGCCCTCCCCCTCCTCATTCCTTCCCAAAGGGTTCCACATGGGTCTTTCTGCTCCCTGAGCTGACCTGCCCCTCCCCAGCTTGCAGCCCTCCCATGGCTCTCCAGTGCCCCCAGACAATGAACATGTGAGATCTGCACCCTCTGGTCCCACCCTCCTCTCCCACCTCACCCCTCCAAACACTCTCCAATCCTTCCCGCCTTGGTCCTGTTTTCACTCTCCACCTCCCGTGCCTTCTGCCTGGAATGCTCTTCCCCATCACTCCAGAGCGGGGTCTACCTACCCTGGTAGACCAGAAGCTCCTAATTTATCTCTGACTCTCCAGTGTCACCCCAGCCGGGATGCGTTGAGTGGGTAAATGAATGACTGTTCCTATTGCTGTGACCCATGCTCAGCAGTCTCAACCCCACTTGCCTGTGTGTCTTTTGGTCCTCACGAGGCAACGTAGGGTGAAGAAGAGAACATGGAACGGACTCGAGTCAAACAGACCCAGCATCAAATGCTACGTCCAGACTGTGCAACCTTGGGCGAATGCCTTCCCCTCTCTGAGCCTAGTTTTAGCTGCCTCTTCTGAAGCTCTCTTTCTGCCCTCTTTGGGTGTCATTCCATGTCTGTCTCTCTGTTTCTGTCTCTCTCCCCTCGAGCATCTGGGTCTGTATGTTTCCATCTCTCTGTGTCTCCATTTCTCTGTCTCTCTCTGTCTCTCTCTCTCTCCCTCTTTTGTCTCTGGAACCCTGCCTCATCTCGCCCTGTGTCTGAATTTGAATTTCTACGTTGTGTGTCTCTTTCTGCGTTCATCTCTTATTCTCTGTGTCTCTGCAGCTTTCTGAGTGTCTCTGTCTCTGTCTCCATTGCCCTATCTCTGCTTCTCTGTTCTCTCTCTATCTCTCTGTCCCCTTTGTCTGTCTTAGCCGCACATGCCTCCCTGTGCCACTCACCTCATCCTTCTTGGGCTACTCCTGTCCCACTCCCTGGCCTGGCTCCCAGCCTGGGACAAAAATCCCTGAATCGGCATTTTCTTCCTATTCCAGAAATTATGTCAGTGCCGCAGTGGGGGTGGGGCCCGGCTGTAGCCCTGGTCAGAGGGTTTGCCTCCCTGCGTACTCATCCACACAGGCCCTGGCCAGCGTGGCCAACTTCTCCGTGTTTGTCCTCTCCGGGGTCAGCACCACGAGAAGAGGTGAACCTTTGTTTACACACATGTGTGCGTGTCTCTGGGAACATTTGTGTGTGAATTCATTGATTCACACATTCATTTGTGTGTGAATTTGATTGATACAAATTCATCCAGTGACTCATCCATCCACCCATCCATCCATCCGTTGAATCATTCATTCACCCATCCAACTATCATTTCATCCACCCACCCACATAGATGCATCCTCCAGCCCACCACTCATCCGTCCGTCCGTCCGTCCGTCCGTCCATACGTACATTCCCCTACTTGCTCTTGAACTTGTTCACTCCTCCATTCAAACAGTCGATATTTATTGGCTGCTTACGGTGTGTCAGACAACGTGTCAAGCAGGAGGGATGCGACAATAAACAAAAGAAAGTGCTACCCGCCCCCTAGAGCTTAGGTGTTTGGCAGTCCTCCATGAGGCAAACTCCCTCCTGCCCGGGACCCTGCATGGGATGGTCCTGCCCACTGGAGTATTTCCCCATCTCTTCCCCATCTTCACCCGGTGTATACCTACTCACCCTTCAGAGCTCAGTTCAAACGTCACTTGGTCACTTCCTCGGGGGAGCTTTCCATGACCTCCTTCTTGGACACACATGGACTCTAATACATACAGATAGTTATCTGGTGATTATCTGTCTCCTCCACTAGACCCTGGGCCTTCCCAAGGCTGGGGGTTTTGTCCGCTTTGCTCCTAGCTGGATCCCTGGTGCCTAGAGCAGGGTCTGGCACACAGCAGATGCTCAGTAAGTGTTTCACAAATGGCTGCATGGATGGGATTAAATGAACACAGAGGACTCTGTCTCCCAGTTCCCTGCCCATCTCTCTGTGCAATTCCACACTCCCAGGGGCTACAATAGGCAAGGTCCTCACACTTCCTGCATGCAAACATCGTAGTGGCATAGTGGCGGAGGGCGAGGGTCTAGATTCAGACCCATGTGGGTTTTGAATCTCAACGCTGACACTTCCCAGCTGTGTGACCTCAGGCAGGGCATTTCCCTTCTCTGAGCCTCAATCTCCTCGCTTGTCAAATGCAGTTATAAAGAATGTAAGGGGCGTCTGGGTGGCTCAGTTGGGAGAGCATGTGACTCTTGATCTCTGCCACATGAGTATCAAGCCCCGTGCTGGGTGTAGAGTTTAAAAAAATAAAGAGGAGCGCCTGGGTGGCTCAGTCGGGTAAGCATCCAACTTAAGCTCAGGGTCATGATCTCACGGTCCGTGAGTTCAAGCCCCGTGTCGGGCTCTGTGCTGACAGCTCGGAGCCTGGAGCCTGCTCCGGATTCTGTGTCTCCCTCTCTCTCTGCCCCTCCTCCACTCACTCTCTGCCTCTCAAAAATAAACGTTAAAAAGGTAAAAAAAAAAGTTGGGATGAGCACTGGGTGTTGTATGGAAACCAATTTGACAGTTTCATATTTACAAAAATAATTTAAAAATAAATAAATAAAATAAATAGGTAAAAAAATAAATAAATAAAAAGTATATGAGCAAATGCATATAAGTTTTAATTATGACAATACTAAACAGGAACCGTTTTTTTTATTTGTTTTTTTTTTAATTTTTTTTTTTAACATTTATTTATTTTTGAGACAGAGAGAGACAGAGCATGAACAGGGGAGGGGCAGAGAGAGAGGGAGACACAGAATCCGAAACAGGCTCCAGGCTCTGAGCTGTCAGCATAGAGCCCGACGCGGGGCTTGAACTCATGGACCGTGAGATCATGACCTGAGCCAAAGTCGGACGCTTAACCAACTGAGCCACCCAGGCGCCCCCCGTTTTTTTTTTTTTTTTTTTTTTAGCATCTCATGTGAATTGAATTTAATCCTCAAAATAACTTAATGACGTGGAATCTGGGTTTTTTAAAAACTACCCTCGTTTACAGATGGGGAAACTGAGGCACTGAGAATATAAGCAATTCACAGGCAATATTGAGAGCAGACCTTGGATTTGAACCCTGGCCCTGCCATGTCCCAAACCACAGGCACAACCGGGACACCACAGCCGCCAGTCTATGAGTCGATGTCTCTCTGGAAACGTGTCCCAGAAGTCTGGCAAGCCCACGTATGTAGACATCTCTGGGTGTATGCATTGCTGCACACTTCCTTCTGTGTATCTCTTCCAGAACAGGGCTGCCTGTGGACTCTGGGCAGGCCAGCTGGGTGCGAAGGTCTAGTTGTGAGTGGGCTCATGGACTGCCATGGGGGGTCTGTGTGCATCATCTGGGCATGCGCCCCCCGTGCCAGCTTCCCTGGGTGCAAATGCAGGTCTATCGGGGAGAACGGAGAAGCACGGAGGATAGGATTCAAGGTGCACCAGGGAGGCACTCCTGGGGGATTCTACAGGGTGACAGTAACTGCAAATGTATACAAAGGTAGCAATAGGTGGGGAGGGGGTGGGATCTAGTTACAGGGAGGCTCTAGGGAACTTGTCTTAGAGTTGCCTTGGCAGAAGAAGAAAAATGTTTTTTAAACAAGGCTGAGCGGAATTGGAAAATGTGCCCCTCTTTTTTTTAAGTTTATTCATTTATTTTTGAACGAGAGAGAGAGACAGACAGACAGAGAGAGAGGCAGAGACAGAGAGAGAGCTCGCAGGAGGGGCAGAGAGAGGGAAAGACAGGATCAGAAGCAGGCTCCGCCCTGTCAGCACAGCCCACAATGTGAAAGCTCCAACCACAAACTCTGAGAACATAACCTGAGCCCAAGTCGGACGCTCAACGACTGAGCCACCCGGAAGCCCCCAAAATAATTTTTTACCCAAGAGATTATATTTCTATGAGTGTCACTGGGAGTAGGGGAGGCAGCACTGAGGAAGCCTGTGGCTCATCCCAGCCACCCCTGTGGGCTGCTGCCTGT
Source organism: Leopardus geoffroyi (assembly GCF_018350155.1). Lineage (NCBI taxonomy): Eukaryota > Metazoa > Chordata > Mammalia > Carnivora > Felidae > Leopardus > Leopardus geoffroyi. Next base: position 7,600,834 of record NC_059335.1, read on the forward strand.
GACGATGTGGCTCTGGACCTTCTCCAAGGGATTTAAACCTCTACGGACCTCAGTTTCCTCCTCTGTGAAATGGGGATAGCATAATTGCACCCACCTAACAGGGCCGGTGAAGATTAAACAAGGAAGCGCTTTCAAAGCACTTAGCTCAGTCGCAGTGGCAATTATCATTAACCGCTATTAATATGGCAGTAACAATTACTTGATGCTTTTGAGCAAGATTCATTAAGCACCTATTCGGTGCCAAGGCTTTATCTACGTTGCCTGGTTTTTTCAAACGTCTGGATCCCTTAGGAGACAGTTTTATTGTCTCCGTATTTTTTTGTGATGAGGAAACGACCTCAGGGAAAAGAGCGCGAGGGCACAAAGGCAGGAGCCGGCCCAGGCGGGGATCCAAACCCAGGTCCCTGCTAGGACCTCACACCGGGCTGAGATTCTCCACACCCGCTAACTCTGAGGCTCCGCCTCCCCTCCCACCGCCAGCCTCCAGAACTCCCCAGATGGGAGGACTCCAAGTCCCGGGTCCTGTGAAGGAAGGGCCAGGGGAGGAGTGGATTCCTGGATCTGAGAATGGAGGGGGGGTGGGAAGTCATTACCCTGGGTTCTGGGAGAAGTGACTGGGGTCCCAGATTTTTCCAGCTGAGAGAAGAGGGGCTGGGGGGCCTGGACCCCTAGATCCTGGGGCGCAGAGGGTCACGATCCCAGACAGCTGGTTCTTCCGCTGTGTAAGAGAGCTGGGTCTCGGACGCCTCGGTCCTGGGAAACCTCCCTCCTTCCTCGCTGCGGCCGCGCGATTTCTGCTCTCAAGCCGCAGGTTCGGAGGGGAGGAAGGAGGGGGTGCAAGGGGAGGAGCCGCGGACCTGCGCCAGGGGCGGGGGGAGGAGTCGAGCGGGCACCGCGGCGGGCGCGCGGGGCTGCGGCGGCGGCGGCGGCGGCGGCGGCGGCGGCTCCGGGTGAGTCCGCTCCTCCCCCCTCCCCCCTGCCCCAGCCCCCGCCCCAGGCCGATCCTGGGGGGAGGCCCCAGCGCGTAGGGGCGGGGGTAGGTGCAGAGGCGCGCGGATCTCCTCCCCGCGAGTGCGGGTGCCGCAGCGCTTGCTGGCCGCCCGGGGGAGGGGCACGTGGCCCTAGAAAGGGGGGTCCCGAAACACCTAGGTGTACCCCAACCTCACCCACCGATCCCCCGGAGGTGGGGATCGCTTACCCACTCCATGGCCCTTGAGGACTTAGGACTCCGCGGCCTCTCGGGGTCCAGGACATCATTCCTCCCCGCTGCAGCGCCTTGGGACCCCGGCATCTCATAACCCGCCCCCCCCCCACCTCCGAAAAAAATTCCCATCCTCTCTGCAGCCGGGAGGAGCATGAAGGACTTCAATTCCCAGCAGCCCATACAGCGCCGGGTCTGTGAAGTCTTTAGCCGCGGTAGCGCGAGGCCTGTCGGGAATTGTAGTCTCTAAGCTCAACGGGAGCTGGGGCCCCGGAGGTGGGAGGGGGTGGCTGGACCTCCCGGGGGTCGCCTGGGGTCGAGCAGCCGGTCCGAGGAGGACGAGACGTGAGGCTCGAACTGAGCTTTTTCTCCTGGCCACGGCCCCCAGATCCGGCTCCTCCTCCCACCACCTGGCGCGTGGGGACGGGTCCGCAGCCCCTTGTCCGCCCTACAACCCCCATGGGCTGCCGCCAGCCGCCGCCTCGGCTGCCACCCAGAACACGGCAGGGATAAGCGCAGGTGAGTCTGACCATGTCTGTCTCGGAGTCCTGGCCTTCTGCAACACCCCCACGACACCTGTCCATCCGTGAGCTCTGGTCTGCCCGTCCCTAATTTCCCCCTGCACTCTCCTTCCAGCCCATCTCTGATGTCTGCCTCCAAACCATGTGTGGCGAATTCCCCTTCGCCCCACATGCACCTCTTTCCTCCCGGTCCCCTGTCTCGTATGCCCCCACCCCCATCCAACCTTCCTTCTGCACCCATGTCTGTCTGCCCAGCCCTCCTTTGTATCCTCGCCCATCTGTGATCTCTGGCCATCGCCTGTCAGTCTGTCCTTTATTCCTGCACCCCATCCGTTCTGCCAACCACTGTTGCTCTTTCAAAGATATTTCTGTCCTGGCACTTCTAACTGTCCCTCTGTCCGCCCATCTCTTGCACTCCCATAAATTACACACTAGTCCATTCTTTATGGCTTGTCCATCCCAAATCACAATCCTTGACGTTCCCTGTGTCTGTTCATCTGTCCCTCCGTTCTGGGCCCCAGTTTGCCCTTCCCATTATCTCTGTCTCCCTTCCCCTTCTCTCTCCCTCCCTCAACTTGGTCCCTGTCTCTGCATCCTGCACCTCCCATCCCACCCCAGCCACCACCGCACACAACCATCTCTTCTCTCTCTAACCCCATTCCTCCCTTTCTCTCGGTCCTGTCCCCTTCTACCTGGACCTGGCCTGTTTCTCGTTCCTTGAACCCGCCAGGCCCCTGCTCATGCTGTTCCTGCTGCTCTGGATGCTTTACCCCATGCCAGCCCCACCACCCACTGCCGGTGGCCACAGAGAGCCCCCCAGCTGCCCACTTCCTAGTCCCTTTGTGATATTTCCTCTGTGCCTTTTAGAGCACCTCTCACAGTGTGAGCACGTCTTGTTTGTTGATGTGGTGTTTGTTGACTTGCTTACTCCGTGTGTCTCCTCTCACTGGATTGTAACACCAGGAAGTCGGGGACTGTGTGGGGCGCGTTCTCTGCTGGCTCTGCAGCATCTGGCACAGTGCCTGGCATGTAGCTGGTGCTCAATGAATATTCGTCGAATGCATGAACGAAGAATGGCTGTCCCCTCGTCTGCCCACGCCTAAATTCCGTCCCTTTGTCTGGGCACCCCTAATCTCTGTCTCTTTATCTGTCCTTAATCTCTGCCCCTTGACTGGCCTCCCTAGTCTCTTCCTCCTTGTCCGTTTGTCCCTGTTCTCTTTCCTCCTGTCCATTCACGCTGATCTCTGTCCTCTTGGTTGTCCAATCTGTTACTGTCTTCTTGCCTGCACCCCGAATTTCAGTCCTGTCTATCGGCCCCGGATTTCTTTCTCATCGTCTATCCCTCCCCAATCTACCTCCCCTGATCCACCTGGCCCCAATCTCTGTCCCCTCGCCTGTCCTCCCCTTTCTCTCTTTCCCTTTTTATCCTTTATCCATCCCTCTCTCAATCTCATCTCTCATCTGCACCCTCGTCCGGCCCCTTCCAAGCACAGAACCCACCGGCCACCATGTCGGGAGATTACGAGGATGACCTCTGCCGGCGGGCACTCATCCTGGTCTCGGACCTCTGTGCGCGGGTCCGAGATGCCGACACGAGTGACAGGTGCCAGGAGTTCAACGACCTGCGAATTCGAGGCTATCCCCGGGGCCCAGATGCAGGTCAGCACCCCCAGCTGTCTCGGCCAGCCCCCTGTCTCTGTTACGGTCAATATTTTCAGAGATTCAGAGCAGACTCGTTCAGCTTTCTGTTCTCTATGCGGCCCTGGCCAGTCCCTCTTAGGGTCTTGCCTCCATCCTGCTTGCTGCTGGTCCCCACACCTTTGATCTAAGGAGAAGGAACTAGGTGGGCCATTTGATTCCTGACCTTTTTGTGTTTGGCCCTGTGAGCCTCCTGCCCACTGCCCCCCACCCCAGCCACATACATGTCCCTTTCACATATCTGTTGTGTATCTTGCATAGTACTTAAAAGCTCAGGCTTTTGAGTCAGGCTGTCTGACTTGCCTGCATTCAAATCCCACTCCCCACCCCCCCCCCATGCCCCACCCCCGGCTACTTACTAATGGATGGCTTTAGGCAAGTAGCTCTTTTTCTGTGCCTCCGTTTCCTCCTGAAAATGGGGATAATAAAAGTGACTACCTCATGGGGTGGCTGAGTGACTCAAGTGATGTAACACATGTGAAGTGCTTAGAACAAGCTGGGCACACAGTGGTCATGCAATAAATGCTGGGATGTACTTACTGAGCACCGACCGTGTCCCAGGCAGTACGCAAGGTCCTTTGCATTGTTCATCAACCACCCACAACGCCCCTTTGCGGTACACAGAATCCTCATTTTCGATGGCGGAGGGGAGACTCAGAAGGGTGAAGTGACTTGCCCAAGGTCACCCAGCTAGGAAGCGGCAGGGTTCTGAACACCAGGAAATGTCATGAGTGGCCCTGAGGGACCCTGAGGAAGCATGCGTGTAGAAGTTATACCTAGAGCCACACTTGCTGAGTGCAGGGCGGAGCTCGACACCTTGCGCGCCAGATGTCCAGGGACAGTGATGAGGAATGAGGTCCAGAGAGCTGCCAGTTTGTGTTCAGAGTCTCACAGCCTGTAAGCAGAAGAGCCAGATTTGACCCCAGGAAGTCTAGTATACTATGGCAATTTGGGGGTCCCCAAGCCCACCCTCCGTTTCTATGATTCCCTAGAAGGACTCACAGAAATGCTGTTCTACTCCTGGGAACGCTTTATCCGGCAAAAGGATAGGGATGAACTTCTGCGAAGGGAAAGACACAGAGAGGAGGGTCCAGGAGAGACCAGGCGTGAGCTTCCAGTCTCGGTCACGTAGACGTGGCTGACCGCCCGTGTGGCTGACCTTCACCTCCGGCCCCTCCAGGGGCCAAGCTGATACGGCACGTCCTAGTCCCCCAGCGTCAATCACGCTGAGGACCATCTGGCAGGGCCCATGGTTCCACAGGTAAACAAAAACACTTTCAGGGAGGAAGTTCAAGGACTTAGCGGTTCCTTCCCAGGAGCCGATCCAGGGCCAAACATTTCCTTGGGCAAGGGTGATCTTTTACTGCACAGCTACGTCACCTTGCCAAGCCCAAATGGCTCCCCAGACCAGGCGGACAGAAATGAGAAATCTGTCAGAGTTTAGAGGATCGATGTTCTGACTTGGAGAGGGTCTGGGTCAGGCTGATGGTACAGGCAAGCAGCTCTTCGTTTTTTCTCTCCTCGTCTCCACCTTGTCCTCCCAAACGGCCCCCCTCTCTCCATTCTTCCCAGGCTCAGGAGGCTGGCAAGCCCTTGCTTTGGTTTTTGGCAGGTCCCCAGAACTCTAAGCAGATGTTGGTCACTTGGAAAGGAACACCCTAAGGGGCGGAGGGGAGTAGGAATTTCAGAGTTTGGCCATCGCCAGTTGTATGGCCCCACAGGGTCACTTCCTGTCTCTCAGAGCCTCCTCGTCCTCGTCTGTAAAATGGGATCGATCGCAGTGCCGTGCGGATTCACACCACAGACTGCTGACTTAGATGCCCTGGTCAGTTCGGGACGGGAGGGCATCCCCTCACCACCCGGCGTCCCCTGCAGGGACAGGACACAGCCAGTCCACTCAGCTGTCCTCGCTGCCAATAGCTTAGCCAATAGCTTCTCCCCACCCGCCATAATCTAGAGCCCGCACGGGTGCACGAAATACCCCTGTGTTCTCCCTCGCTGAGACCCAGGAGTCAATCCCAAAACAGAGTCACGTTCCCTGGAGGAGCCCTACTCCTGGCACCACTTCCTGAATGACCCAGGAACCTCTGGCTCGAGAACTAGGCTGTTCCCTGGGTTTCTCTGAAAGGCACATCAGCACACAGGAAGCATTTGCAAGGCGTTCGCCGTGGCGGCTGCTGATGCTGGCTTACACATGGCGGCAGCGGTATCGCCAAACGTAACGATATTTGTCAGTCGAATAATAACCCGCGTCCCAAATACCATTTCTTGGGAAATAGTGAAGCGTGACAGCTCTGGAGCCAGGCGCTCCGGGGTCAAGGTCTGACTCCAGCGCTGACCTGTGGGGACTCCGCACAGGAGACTTTGGGTCCATTGACCTCAGTTTCCTTTTGGGGAAAGCAGGTGTTAATAAGGTTGCCAAGCTCCCAGGGCGCCTGTCAGGCACGAGTAAACCAATGCCAATGAAGCACTTAGGTGTCTGGGACATAGTAACCACTCAGTAGACATCTCAGCGATGGGTCCCTTTTACCTCCACCGTAAGAGGCAGGACTTCCTATTTGGCAAACGGGGAACGTGGGGCTCAGGGTGCTTAAGATATGCTCCCGGGGCCACGCGGCAAACACAGATTTGAACTCTTGTCGTGGGAGGAGTCACGCCGGCTCCTCTCTCCTTGGTCATCTCCGAGCATTTGGGGGGACGTTGGGTGTGTCCTCTTCTAGAGAGGCAGCACGGGCTAGTGATTAAGAATCAGCTCTGAAGACAGACCGCGCTTTCAAATCCCAGATCTGTCCTTGACTGCTTGCGCAGCGTTATTCAAGTCGCTCCACCTCTCTGTGCCTCGGTTTCCTCATCTTTAAAACGGTTATATAGAGATACCCAGCCTGTGGGGCCGGGGAGTTGAAGTAAATGGACGTCAGGTGCCTAGGACAATGCATGGCGAATGCTAAAGGTTAGCTCTTTGGGGACAGCAGTGGGAGGATAAGCTCTGACCCCACCCTGACCCCTGACCTTTGTCCTCACTCTCTCCAGACATCTCCGTGAGCCTGCTGTCGGTCATCGTGACATTCTGTGGCATTGTCCTTCTGGGCGTCTCCCTCTTCGTGTCCTGGAAATTGTGCTGGGTGCCCTGGCGGGACAAGGGAGGCTCAGCGGTGGGCGGGGGCCCCCTGCGCAAAGACCTAGGCCCTGGGGTCGGGCTGGCAGGCCTGGTGGGCGGTGGCGGGCCCCACCTGGGGGCCGGCCTGGGTGGCCATCCTCTGCTGGGGGGTCCACACCACCACGCCCACACCGCCCACCATCCGCCCTTCGCTGAGCTGCTGGAGCCAGGCAGCCTAGGGGGCTCTGACCCCCCTGAGCCCTCGTACTTGGACATGGACTCGTATCCAGAGGCTGCGGCAGCTGCAGTGGCCGCTGGGGTCAAACCGAGCCAGACATCTCCTGAACTGCCCTCTGAGGGAGGTGCGGGCTCTGGGCTGCTCCTGCTGCCCCCCAGTGGTGGGGGCCTGCCCAGTGCCCAGTCGCATCAGCAGGTCACAAGCCTGGCACCCACCACCAGGTGAGACAGGCTACTGGGCTGGGGGTCCACTCTGAACTTCTGTTCCTCCTCTGTGTCTCTTTCCCAGATATGGTTCTCCTGAGCCCTGCAAGAGGTCCAGAGGCCTAGAGGTCCAGAGTCCTGAGTCCTGGGGCAGGAAGGGGCTGGGGGTGTGGACTCCTGGGTCCTGGGGAGAGAAGAGGCTAGGGCCCCAGACTCCAGGGTCTCAGGGAGGAGGAGCCTAGAGATCTGGACTCTCAGATTCAGAGAGCACAGGACTGCAGAATGAAGATTAGACCCCCCGAGGCCCTGAGACACAAAGCGATTCGTGTCTTTCACCCTAAGCCAGGATTGGTGGTGGGACCTGGGGATCCGTCTGATCGCTATCCGTCTGAGCATGTCATTGAGCACCTCATATGAACTAGACCCGAGCTGGGTGTTGGAAAAACAAGTGAGCGTGGCAGCCAGACCCTGCCGTCATGCCACGTACAGTCCGGGGCAAGTGGGTCCCCAGAGAGGCCAGCCCAGCCCAGCCGGGCCAGTGCTGCAGGAAAGTGGCTTAGGGGGCCACTTTAGCTGTGGGAGTCCAAGGAGTCGCTGATCCGGTCTGGGAGGGGGCTGGGGCCTTCCAGAGATGGCTGAGACCTACAGAGTGAGGAAGAGTTAGCCGGGCACAGAGGTAGGGGTGTGAGCCGGGCATTCCAGGAGGAGAGAGCGGCCCGTGCAAAGGCTAGAGAGGGAGGAGGTCGCAGTGCATTGTGGGAACTGCCAGCAGTCACTATGGCCTGCGAGTACGTGTGCGAAAAGGAGGAGATGTGGCTGCGGCTGTGGGTGGGGCCAGACCACACAAGGTATTGGGGCCTCGAATGCCTGGCTGAGGGGCGGGGACTCTGTCCTGTGAGCAGGAGGGAGAGGGCCAGTTTTGGGTGTAGAAAGACCTCTCTGGGGCCACATAGGGGTGGACTAGAGGGACAGACTGGAGGCCAGTAGTCCAGGCAGGAGAGGAGGAGGTTGAGCTGAGATTGTGGGCACGGGGAGGAAAGGGCAAGGTCAGGGGGCAGGAGAGATGAGACTCGGGGCGGATGGCTGTGGGGTAGGAGGGGTGGGGACAGGTGCTAACAGCACCCATCCTGGCCTGGTGATTGGGTGGGTGTCAGATCAGAGGATCTAGGAAGAGGAGTGGGTGTGAGGGAGACCTTGAGCTCATCTGGATCTTGTTGAGTGTAAGGCCTCTGGGGCAGTGTCCAGGGAAACTGCCTTCAGAAGGATCATCTTGGGCCCCAGACAGTGATGGGAGAAGGTCCCAGGACCCTGGTAATCCCAGGACCTGGCCAGGGGCCCAGGGGCTCATGGGAGATGTAATTTGGGGTCTCTGGGGAAGCCCCGCCCCCATTACATACATGGAGACACTGAGGCTCAGAGGGTGTCGGTGACCTGCTCAAAGTCACCCCGGGGAGCAAGGAGTGGCCGGGGGATCTGTAGCTGGAGCCCCCACCCCCACCCCCACATCCCTTTCCACGACTGGAACCTCCTGCTCCCCCCACCCCGGGCCTGCCTCTCAGCACATCTGGGGCTGCCCGTCGCTAGGGGCCCCGTCACGCGGACTTCACCCCGGGGGTGACTGTCCACGCGGGACAGGGCAGATGAGCCGGGGCCACAGGGACGGGGGAGTTCGGGAGAGGGGAGGGGCGGGCTTTGAGGAGGGGGGAGGCGAGGATGGCTCCGGCATCTGGCCTGCAGATCTCGGTGGAGCACGGGGACCCCGGAGGAGGAGCGGGTCTGGGAGAAGGCACTGAGCCCAGCAGGGAAGGGCGTGCAGGGTCTGGTGGGAGGCCGAGGCCGGGAGGCCAGGAGGCCCGGAGTGGATCCAGGCTGGAGCCCAGGAGACACATTTAGCAGACAAAAGGCTGTTGATGGGTGTGGAAACCTGGGACGCAGATGAGCCTGTCCAGGGAAAGCGTGTGTGTGTGTGTGCGTGTGTGTGTGTGTGTGTGTGTGTGTGTGTGTGTGTGTGTGTGTGAAGGGGAGAAGGGGCCCAGAGGGGCCCGAGAGGGGAGCTCTGGGCTTCCAGAATGTCCCATCGACACTAGGAACGGTGGAGAAGGGAGTTGAGAGAGAAAGGACAGGCCAGGTGGAGCGGTGGTCAGGTGGGAAATGTGATAACTGGGGCTAAGGCAGGTTGGGGAGATTTGAAGAAGGTTCAGGAGGTCTGGGCTGTGTGGGGCCTCTGGAGTCCAGAGAGGTTATTCTGGGTCATGCACTTGAGGTCAGGGGGAGGCTTCTGGAAGCCGGTGCATAAGCAGATGTTAGCTGGAGCTAGTTTAGAGACCGGGATACCCCGCACCACCCCCCCCCCAACACAGGTGGAGAAACTGAGGCTCAAAGAGCGCAAGTGGCTGGCTCGAGGTCATAGTGAACCAGGGTGGGATCTGTGGCCACCAGGATGCGGTGTTGGGGGAAGAGGCAGGGAGGAGTCTCCCGGGTCTTTAGATGGTGTCAAAGATCCCCACCTTTGCCAGTGGCCCCACCTTGGTCTTCCCCACCCCCCACAGGTACCCGGCCCTACCCCGGCCCCTCACCCAGCAGACCCTGACCCCTCAGCCGGACCCTGGCAGTGAGGAGCGGCCGCCTGCCCTACCCTTACCCTTGCCAGGCGGTGAGGAAAAAGCCAAACTCATCGGGCAGATCAAGCCCGAGCTGTACCAGGGGACTGGACCCGGTGGCCGGCGCGGTGGCGGGGCCGCGGGCTCGGGAGAGGCCGGAGGGGGGGCGCCCTGCGGCCGCATCAGTTTTGCCCTGCGGTACCTCTATGGCTCCGATCAGCTGGTGGTGCGGATCCTACAGGCCTTGGACCTCCCGGCCAAGGACTCCAATGGCTTCTCAGACCCCTACGTCAAGATCTACCTGCTGCCGGACCGCAAGAAAAAGTTCCAGACCAAGGTCCGGAGCGAGGGTCCTGGACATCCGGGTCCCACGGAGGAGGGGGAGGGGGTCTGACTCCTGAGGCTGAGGGAAGAGGGGCTGGGGGTCTGGACTCCCGGGTCCGAGGGAGGAGGGGTTTGGGGGTCTGGACTCCTGGGTCCTTTGGAAGCGGCTGATGGGTGTGGTGTCTGTCTGCCCCCTCCCCCACCCCCTGCAGGTGCACAGGAAGACTCTGAACCCCGTATTCAACGAGACATTCCAGTTCTCGGTGCCCCTGGCCGAGTTGGCCCAGCGCAAACTGCACTTTAGCGTCTATGACTTCGACCGCTTCTCACGGCACGACCTGATCGGCCAAGTGGTGCTGGACAACCTCCTGGAACTGGCTGAGCAGCCCCCCGACCGCCCACTATGGAGGGACATCGTGGAGGGCGGCTCGGTCAGTGGCCCCTGCATCCCTCTTCCTGGGGACCCAGGACCCCTCAGTTTCCGACCTCTCTGCCCTTGGACTTCATAACCCTCTAACTTCTTGACCCAGGCTTTTCTTTTGAAATTTATTTTATTGCAAAATATTGCAAGCATACAAGCAAAGTGTAGAGGTTGATATCATGGACCCTCATCCTCCCCCCCCCCCCCCCCCCCCCCCCCCCCCGTCAAATGCTGACATCATGCCTGGACCCCAGACCTCCCAACTTCTGACTCCCCCTTTGACATCTGATGGTAACAACTGGGAAAATTGTAACAGACACCCACCAACCACCTCCTCATAACTTCATGGTGTGATCCTACGGCGTTTGCCCTCTGACCCGAAATTCCTGACCTTTCACCGTCCTGACCCCGGAATTCCCAGCTTGTAGTTTTCTGACTTCCTTCACCTTCCAACCTCCTGGCTTTCCAGTTCCCAAGCTTCCTGAAACCCCAGCCCCTCTGATCTCTGAACATTTTACGTTTCAAACCCACGACCTCCAGATCTAAACTCATCCTCTGGTCTCTGCCTGAATCCTGATAGTCTCATCCCCCCGGGCCTCAGACATACCTGGGTCCCCAGTATCCCCACACCCCCACCCCAGTTCCTCCAGCAACCAGATTGTAGGGTCCACAACGCCCAGCACCGACCCCCTGCTACTGGCCAACTTCCTCTGTCCATCCAGTCGCTCCAACATGCTCGTTGGGTGTCCTGACCCCTTCTGCACCCCCAAGCCTCAAACCCCCAATTCCTAGGCCCTCTTGGGTCTGATCTGTGCATGTCACAACGTTCCAGCTGTCTGCCGATGTGGGGCAGCTGTGTGTGCACCGGGTGTGAGCCCTGTCCTAGCTTTGTCCAGATGATGGCCACACTCGAGGTCCTGCCCTCCTCTGAGCCTCAGTTTCGCCATCTGCATGATGACACAATTCCTACAGTCCCCTTCCTCCTGCCTCCACCTTGTCTCCTTGTGTCTGTCACTTCTTTCCTCCCCCCTCATTATCACCAGAGGTCTTCACTCATTTATTTGTGCCTTCATTCCTTAAACAGTTGGCTTTTTTCGTTTCAGGATCAGGCCCCGGGGACCCCACACAGTCCTCGGGGGTTCCAGGTCTAGGTGGGCACAGTTAGCTGTCAAGGGCAGGGAGTGGGGGGTCCAGGGACCTGGGCCTCATCAGTGTGGTAGGGAGGCCAGGGGCCCAGATGACGCCGAAGAACAGGGCAGGGCGGGTCGTGGGCCCGGGGCCAACTCGGCCCCCGTTCCAGGTCTGTGTGGGGTGTGCGAGTCTGTCTCCTCTGTGGCCTCACTTAGGGCTGGTGTGTCCCCTGCCCTCCCTAAGACTGACTTCTCAGTGTCTGTCACACTGTTTGGATCTCTGTCCCTCATTCTGGGTAGGTTTCTGTCTCTATTTCTCTCTCTCTCTCTCTCTCTCTCTGGGCCTTTGCCCTTCTCCCCACCTCATTCTGGGTCTCTTTCACTCTGTCTAGGTCTCCATACCCTCCACCAAATCTCTATACCCATTTCTTGGGATCTCCTGCCCCTTGGGGCTCTGGCACCCCCCCCCCCAACCCGGACTCTGTCTCTCTCCTCTGGGGCTCTGTCTCCCTCTCCTCCCGGTCTCTGTATTCTTCTTTCTGAAGTCTCGCTTATTGTCTGTCTGTATGTCTGTCTCTCTCTCTCTTTCTCTCTCTGAGTCTCTATGCCCCCTCTCTGGGTTTTCTTGCTTTAGGACTCTGTGGGTCTGCCTTTCAAGCTATAGCTCTCAGTGCCTTGGTCCTTGTCACAGCCTACATTTCACTGTGCGTGCGTGCTCTCTCTCTCTCTCTCCCTCTCTCTCCTGCTCCCTCCCTGCACTCGTGCCTCTTCCCATCCTCCCTGCAGAACAAACCAGCTTTGCTGGTGGCAGGCAGCTGCGACCAAGGAGTTACCAGGTTTGGCAGAGTCAGACTGTGAAGTGGGTGGGCAACCTGAGTCCTGGATGTCAGGGAGGAGAGCTGGAGGTTCCAGATGGGAGAGAACGTGAGGCAGAGACAGGGGAGACTGAGGCAGGGCACGGCTGAACCCCTTTCCCCAACTGCAGGAAAAGGCAGATCTCGGGGAGCTCAACTTCTCACTCTGCTACCTCCCCACCGCCGGGCGCCTCACCGTGACCATCATCAAAGCCTCTAACCTCAAAGCGATGGACCTCACTGGCTTCTCAGGTGGGTTCGTGAGGCGCTGGGACCTAATGGAGGAGCATCTGGGGGTCCGGGCTCCTGGGGCTGAGGGAGGAGGGGCTGGGGCTGAGGCCTCCTGGGTCTGAGGGAGGAGGAGCCGGGGTTCTGGATTCCTGGGTCTGAGGGAGGAGGGGCTGGGGGCCTGGACTCTCGGGTCTGAGGGATGAAGGGCTGGGGGCCCAGACTTCTGGGTCTGAGGGAGGAGGGATTGGGCGCAGGACTCCTGGGTCCGAGGGAGGGGGGGCTGGTGGCCTGGACTCCCGGGTCTGAGGGAGGAGGGGTCTGGGGACCCAGACTTCTGGGTCTGAGGGAGGAGGGGTTGGGGGCAGGACTCCTGGGTCCGAGGGAGGGGGGGCTGGTGGCCTGGACTCCCGGGTCTGAGGGAGGAGGGGTCTGGGGACCCAGACTTCTGGGTCTGAGGGAGGAGGGGTTGGGCGCAGGACTCCTGGGTCCGAGGGAGGGGGGGCTGGTGGCCTGGACTCCCGGGTCTGAGGGAGGAGGGGTCTGGGGACCCAGACTTCTGGGTCTGAGGGAGGAGGGGCTGGGGGCAGGACTCCTGGGTCTGAGGGAGGAGGGGTTGGGGGCTAGGATTCCTGAGTCTGAGGGAAGAGGGGTCTGGGGGCCCAGACTTCTGGGTCTGAGGGAGGAGGGGTTGGGGGCAGGACTCCTGGGTCTGAGGGAGGAAGGGCTGGGGGTGAGGACTCCTGAGTCGGAGGGAGGAGGGGCTGGGGGCCTAGACTTCTGTGTCTGAGGGAGGACGGCAATGGGGACCCAGACCCATGGGTTGGACTGGGGTCTGAGGGAGGAGGTCGAGTCGGTTCAGGGCTCTCCATGCCCACCCCCAGACCCCTACGTGAAGGCCTCTCTGATCAGTGAGGGGCGGCGTCTGAAGAAGCGGAAAACCTCTATCAAGAAGAACACGCTGAATCCCACGTACAACGAGGCGCTCGTGTTCGATGTGGCCCCGGAGAGCGTAGAGAGCGTGGGGCTCAGCATCGCGGTGGTAGACTATGATTGGTGAGGGTCATGGCCCGGGCCGGGGGGGGGGGGGGGGGGGGGGGGCGGGAGGCCAGGGGATGGGACCGAGCCCGCCCCCTCCCTCCCGAAGTGCTCAACGCCGCCCCCCCTCCCCCCCCCCCAGCATCGGGCACAACGAGGTGATCGGTGTGTGCCGCGTGGGCCCGGACGCCGCCGACCCCCACGGCCGAGAGCACTGGGCGGAGATGCTGGCCAACCCCCGCAAGCCCGTGGAACACTGGCATCAGCTGGTGGAGGTGAGCTGGGCGGCCTCCCAGTGACACTCGGGACGCCATTCATGCGTTCATCTAGCCATTCCGGCCTAGGTTGGACTCTAGACCACCTAGGTTGGAATCCCTGCTCTACCAACTTTAGCTGTGTGATTTAGGGCAAGTCACTTGACCTCTCTGTGTCTCAGGTAATTCTACTGAGAAATGAGGTTGTTGTTATTGTTTATAAATTTTTTTAAGTTTATTTATTTCTTTTTGAGAAAGAGTGAACATGAGCAGGGGAGGGGCAGAGAGAGAGAGAGAGAGAGAGAGAGAGAGAGAATCCCAAGCAGGCTCTGAGCTCTGAGCACAGAGCCGGATGAGGGGCTCGAACTCAACTAACCAGGAGATCATGACCTCAGCCAAAAATGAGAGTCGAATGCTTAACCGACTGAGCCACCCAGGCACCCCTGGGGTTGTTAATAGCATCTAAAGTTAGGACAGATAGGGGGATTCAGTGAGTTAATGCAGGATTCAGTGTCTGCCTCTCCTTAAGGGCTCAGCAAATGGTCAGCTACTGTTACTATTATTTCCCATGATACTAAGTCCAAAATAAAGGGGGGAAACTGAGTGAGGGAGCTGGGTTGGGTTTTTGGGGGGTTCGGTTTTGGTTCAGTTTGTTTTAAACAGGCTGTAGTTGAAAGTCAGTGGATTGTGGTGTACTGGGTGGGGATCAACAACTTTTTCTTTCTTTTTTTTTTTCTTTAATTAATTTTATTTATTTTTGAGAGAGATGAGGCGGGGGAGAAAGAGAATCTTAGGCAGGCTTCATGTGCAGCGTGGAGCCAGCTACAGGGCTCGATCTCAGGACCCTGAGATAGTGACCTGAGCTGAAATCAAGAGTCAGACTTAACCGACTGAGCTACCCAGATGCCCCCCAAATTTTTTCTTAAGAAGAAAATAAAGTCTTGGGGTGCCTGGGTGGCTCAGTCAGTTAAGCGTCCGACTTCAGCTCAGGTCTTGATCTCGCGGTTCATGGGTTCAAGCCCTGTGCCTGGAGCCTGCTTGGGATTCTCTCTCTTTCCCTCTTTCTCTTCCCTCCCCCACTCACGCTTTCTCTCTCTCCAAAATAAATAAACTAAAAAATAATAATAATAAAGCGATGTGCATTGCAGTATACTTCCTCTTCATTGTTTTCAACATTTTAAAAACTATTTTAACTTTCTGGGGAAAAAAATTAACCATAAAAAAGATGTAAAAAGAAGGCTGCTTATTTTTCCTTTTGTCTCAGTCTCTAATATGACACAGGACCGGCCTCTGTTTAAAATTTGATATTTTGGGGGCATCTGGGTGGCTCAGTCGGTTAAGTGTCCGACTTCGGCTCAGGTCATGATCTCACAGTTTGTGGGTTCGAGCCCTGAGTCGGGCTGTGTGCTGACAGCCCAGAGCCTGGAGCCTGCTTCAGATTCTGTCTCCTTCTCTCCCTGCCCTTCCCCCGCTCACACTCTGTCTCTCTCTGTCTCACTCTCTCAAAAATAAATAAACATTAAAAAATTTTTTTTAATTTGATATTTTGCACATCGTGGATTTTTTTTTTTTTCTTGGGTTAATCTTGATTTTTCAAAATATCGCATTGCAAGGGTAGTTCCCTTGATTGCCGAGTTTGGGCACAGCTGAAAGTTTGCACCCAGGGTGGACGGACTCCTCCTGGGCCTGACTGTAGCCTAGCTTTGGACTTTTCTTTGAGGGGTGAGGAGGGATTTTAAGCAGCAGAGCCCAGGGCTCAAGCCTGAGGTTTGAAAAGACCATGGCTCTATTTAGAGGGACAGATGGTAGCTCCTTTCTCCTTCCACCGCTCGCTCTTCCCCTAGTTTACTCGCTCATTTCACCAACTTCTCCAGAAGCTTCTGTGTGCTGTGCTCATGCTGGGC
This sequence comes from Leopardus geoffroyi, assembly GCF_018350155.1. NCBI lineage: Eukaryota > Metazoa > Chordata > Mammalia > Carnivora > Felidae > Leopardus > Leopardus geoffroyi. Next base: position 7,616,545 of record NC_059335.1, read on the forward strand.
AATGCTGGGAGCACAGAGGGGGGTGGAATCCGGGCTGAGTGAGGTCCTGACCTTGACTTTCAGCTAGTGGCGCACCATAGCGCATGGCCCCAGAGGGTCTTTCTACCCCCCCCGCACTGACTCTGCCCCTTCTCGGCCCACAGCCCTCCCTGGCTCCCCAGAGGCTCCAAGACAGGGTCTCGGCTTCTCTGAGGCGAGTTGAGTGAAAAGGGAGGTTCGATGTCTTCTTGTGTTGCTTATTAGCGATTGTCTTGCCTTTTTCCCCCATATCTGAACCTTCTGGATTTCCTCATTTCAGGAAAAGACTTTGTCCAGCTTCACAAAAGGCAGCAAAGGATTGTCAGAGAAAGAGAACTCAGAGTGAGGGGTAAGGAACCCAGACCAGGGGAGGACGGAGGTTGGAGTCCTGGACTCCTGGGTCCGAGGGAGGAGGGGCTGGGAACCCGGAATGCTGGGCCAGATGACGGAGGGACAATGGGCCAGGATTCCTGAGTCCCTGGGAGTGTTGATGGAGCTACAGCAGGTCACAGGCCTGCTCTCTGCCGTCACTGACATCTCCTCCCTGCCGGTCCTGCAGGTCTGGCCTAGGCCCAGGATCGGACCAGGCCCCCTCAGGACCCCATCCCTTCCTGCCCGGACTGTGAATTCATCTCCTCGAAGCCATAACGTCCGAGCTGCGTGGTGCGGGGCTGCCTGGGCCCACCCATCCTTCTACCCCGCGAGGCGCGAGGGTGGGAGGCAGGCGGGCCCAGCTCCCTGTTTCAGGGTTGGGGGGGGGCATTCAGTCTCCACTGTGTCTGTCTTCCCTTCCCCAGGGCTCCTCTTCCAGGCAAGGGGCCATGCATGTCTGGGGGACCCCAGCCCCCCAAACCCTTCGTCTTTCTGTCTGTCTCTTTGCTGTTTGTCCAAGACTTGGTGTCCTGACCCTTGTTCTTGCTGTGAATGTCAACAGACCGATCCTCCGTATTCCCCCAGACACACACACACACCTGTGTCTACCCTTTCTGTTCAACACACCCTGCGTCTGGCCGATCCCCCCACTGCTGCTGCTACCAACACCGGAATAAACACACACCGTGGGTCTCACTCCACCTGGGGCTCCTGTTCTCTCTGGGACCGGGAAGCTGGGTTGGAACATCCTGGCTCTGGGTTCAGACCAAAGTTTTATTCACTGGCCGAGTGACCTCTGGCAACTAAATTGGTCTCTTTGGAGCCTGAGTTTGTAAATGTTACGTATGCCATGACCCTTATGATTGTAAGACACAAAATGCAACCCAAACTACCATAAGCCACAGGCAGAACTGAAAGCTCTTTGTACATGGTGAGTCTGAGCATACAGAAGGACTTCAGGCATGGTCAGATCAAGGTGTTCAAGTGACTCTGCATTGCTCCTTATGAACTCATTCTCAGGCAAGCCTTTGCAATAGTAATAAGCTTGGAACCATTTGGAGCTCCAAGCTTATAATGCTGTATCTGTTGTGATGGCTTCAGCTGCATAAAACAGAATTCCACCAGAAAGAGCTGAAAAGATAGAGATTTCTTTTGCTCACATAACAAACCTCTCAAAGACACGCAGGCCCGGTGTTAGTTCAGCTGCTCAGCAACGTCAGGCACAGGGTTGACATCTCTGAGATTCGTTTTGCCTTCCCTTCGTGAATACAGACCACGGCAGTACCGTGCATTACGTTCTCACACGGTAGCATCCAAAACAGGAAATGTGGGGGGGGGGGCGCCTGGGTGGCTCAGTCGGTTAAGCATCCGACTCCTGGTTTCGGCTCAGGTCGTGATCTCATGGTTCGTGAGTTCAAGCCCCACACTGGGCTCTGCGCTGGCAGCACGGAGCCTGCTTGGGATTCTTTCTCTCTCCCTCCCTCTGCCCCATCCCCCACTTGTGCTGTCTCTGTCTCTCTCAAAATAAATAAACTTTAAAAAATAAAAAAAATAAAAAATAAATAAAGCCGGAAGTGTGGCAGGGCCCTCCCCTTGTGTGTTGGTCCCTAGACAGGTTCTCCTTATTTTTTATTTGCCAGAACCGGGAGCAGTGGCCACCCCGGGTTGCAAAGCAGCCTGGGAAACCCATCTGTGTGGGTTTTGCCAGCAAGGCAGCACGGAGGGGGGAGTGATCGGTGGGCAGGAAATTAACGGGACCTACCGCAATCGCCCTCAGAAGATCATTTCAGAGGAGACAAAATTGGTTTCCCTCTCTCTCTCTCTCTCTCTCTGCTTCCGTACCATTGAGGAACAGTATTCTGACTGGTCCTGTGGTCCTGTTAGGGCCTTGGATGACCACTTCAGACCAGTCACGAATCCAGCTGGCAAGCTTCCTGTTGGCACCCTCTCCCATGACCGAGGCCCCCTCCCCTCCCCACCTTGCTGGGATTGGCTCAGGACCCCCTCAGGACCTCATCCCTTCCTGCCCAGCTGGGAATTCATCCCCTGAAATCATAAGTTTCTTTTTTTTTTTTTCTTCTAGTTTAATCACTTATTTTGAGAAAGAGCGAGAGCTCTTGAGCATGAGCGGGGGAGGGGCAGAGAAAGAGAGAGAGAGAGAGAGAGAGAGAGAGAGAGTCCCACGCAGGCTCTGTACCATCAGTGCAGAGCCTGACATTGGGGCTTGAACTCATGAACCGTGAGATCATGATCCAAGCTGAGATCCACAGTCAGACGCTTAACCGACGGAGCCACCCAGGTGCCCCCCTCTCTCCGCTTTTTAGAGAACATACAGCACTGATTTTTTTTTTTTTTTTCATTGAACTCCAGCTAGGGGTTCATTTTACTCTCTTTTCTCAAGGAGTGAGCAGCACTTCTCAAACCCTAATAAATGTCAAGGTTATAAAGATATAATCGCACTTGTAAAGTTCATCCTGAAGGTAAATAGGGCAGCCTATTAGCATCTACAAGAATTGCAAGCTAATTTTAACTTAATAAATATCCTGAAAATTCCCCTAAGGAGACAGTCCATCATGCCAAAGAGACTTATGCTTTAAAAAAAAGTTTTTTTAACGTTTATTCATTTTTAAGAGACAGAGCGTGAGTGGGGGAGGCACAGAGAGAGAGAGGGAGACACAGAATTGAAGCAGGCTCTAAGCTGTCAGCACAGAGCCCGACGCAGGGCTCGAACCCACGAACTGCGAGATCATGACCTGAGTCGAGGTCAGACACTTAACTGACTGAACCACCCGGCGCCCCCAAAGAAACTTATGTTTTAAATTAATGTCATGCTCTACCGGCTTCTTGGGCGTGCTGCTAGTTTACTTTTCTTGCAATCTGTGATGATGCCAGTATCTTCCACAAGAGTTTGTCTGGTACCCAATTGAGCTCGGAAGTCAGACGACCTCGATTCAAATCCCTCCTCCACGCCTATTAGCTCTGTGACTTTGGGCAAAGTGTCTAACCTCTCAATGTCTCAATTTCTTTAACTGTAAGATGGAGAAAGTGATAATGCCTACTTCCCAAGAATGTTACACGGATTGCGCGCCTGGGTGCCTCAGTTGGTTGGGCACCTGTTAGTGAGTTCGAGCCCCGCATCAGGGTCTCCGCTCTCAGCACAGAGCCCGCTTCGGATCCTCTGTCTGCCTCTCTCTCCGCCCCCTCCCGCCTGTGCTCTCTCAAAAATAAATAAACGTTAAAAAAGAAAAAAAGAATGTTACACAGATTAAATGAAAGGCTGTATAGCATTTAGCACACATTGGATGTGACCTGAAGGTTAGCTATTAACATTGATAATGATGATTATACTTGCTAATAATTATCATATATTATTAGAATATATCTGTGCATTAGGAAGCTTCATTTTATTTTATTATTTTTATAATATTTAATTTTTTTATTTGAGAGAGAGCAGGGGAGAGGAACAGAGGGAGGGGAGAGAATTTTAAGCAGGCTCCATACTGAGCGTGGGGCCCAACTCGGGCCTCGATTCCACAACCCTGGGATCATGACCTGAGCCAAAATCGAGGGTTGGGTGCTCAACCAACTAAGCCGCCCAGGCGTCCCCATAATCATTTTAACACTGACTGACTTCATATATGAGTGTCAGCTGTCCCAGAAGGCAGCAAGATGTTTCAGTGCGGGAAAATGTAAACAGGACAGTTTTTTTCACCAGTTTGCTTTGAAAAGGTATAACTTGGTTTTAATTGTTCCTGTTTCTTTTTTTTTCCCCTGCCCTTCTCTCTCTCTCTCTCTCTCGCTCTCTTTTTTAATATATGAAATTTATTGTCAAATTGGTTTCCATACAACACCCAGTGCTCATCCCAAAAGATGCCCTCTTCGATGCCCATCACCTACTCTCCCCTCCCTCCCTCTCTCTCTCTCTTTTAATGTTTATTTTTGAGAGAGAGAGCACAGGGAAGGAGGGAAGGAGCAGAGAGAGAGAGAGAGAGAGAGAGAGAGAGGATCCGAAGCGGTCTCTGTGCCAACAGCAGAGAGCCCCATGCAGGGGCCCAAACTCACAAACCATGAGATCATGACCCGAGCCACGCCAACGTTGGAGGCTTAACTGACTGAGCTGCCCAGGTACCCTTCTGCCCTTCTCTTATAAGGACACCAATCATTGGACTCAGGGATCACTCTTTTTTTTTTTTAATTTTTAAATTTTTATTCATTTTTGAGAGAGAGACAGAGCACAAGCAGGGGAGGGACAGAGAGAGAGGGAGACACAGAATCCGAAGCAGGCTCCAGGCTCTGGGTTGTCAGCACAGCATCTGACATGGGGCTCAAACTCACGGACCATGAGATCATGACCTGAGCTGAAGTCGGACGCTCAACCGACTGAGCCACCCAGGCGCCCCTATCAGTTTCTTATAAAGTTAACACAGGGGCGCCAGGGTGGCTCAGTCGGTTGAGCGTCCAGCTTCGGCTCAGGTCATGATCTCACAGTTTGTAAGTTCCAGCCCCATGTCGGGCTCTGTGCTGACAGCTCAGAGCCTGGAGCCTGCTTCGGACTCTGTGTCTCCCTCTCTCTCTGCCCCTCCCCTGCTTGTGCTCTGTATCTCTGTCAAAAATAAATAAACATTAAAAAAAATTTTTTTTAAGTTAACACAAACTTACCATGTGACTCAGCAATCTCACTCCTGAGTATTTACCCGTGAGAAGTAAAAGCCTATGTCCCCACAAATATTCACAGCCACCTTATTCATAATAGCCCCAGTCTGGAACACTGGGAACAATAGAAATGTCTATCTACAGGAGTGGATCAACAAATTGTATGTCCACAGGATGGAAGGCTACTCAGCAGTGGAAAGAACTACCCACTGATACGTGTAGTGGATAAATCTCAAAACCAGTATGTCTTGTGGAAAAAAAAAAAACAGACACAAAAGAGTACAAACAGCATGACTCCATTTATGTGAAATTGCAGACAAGGGAGCACTAATCTATAGGGACAGAAATCGATCAGGATCGCCTGGGGCTGAGGGAGTGGGGGTGGGAGACTGATTACACACTGACACAAAGGAACATTTGGGGATCACAGAACTGTTCTGTTTCTTTTTTATTATCATCATTTTAGTGAGGGAACACGAGTCGGGGAGAGGGACAGAGGGGGAGAGAAAGAGAGAGAGAGAGAATCCCAAGCAGGCTCCACACTCAGCACAGAGCCTGACATGGGGCTCGATCCCATGACCCTGGGACCATGAGCTGAAATCAAGAGTTGGATGCCCAACCCGCTGAGTCACCCAGGGGCCCCAGAACTGCCCTGTAAGTGAGCAGCTTATTAGTGTCACGTACATTCACGTTGTTGTGCAACCAATCTCCATTTTTTTTAAATTTAAGAGACAAAGAGCACAGGGAGAGGGACAGAGGGGGAGAGGGGCAGTGCTCTGCCACAGGGCTCGATCCCATGACCCTGGGATCGTGACCTGAGCCGAAATCAAGAGTCAGTGGCTCAACCAACTGAGCCACCCAGGCACCCCTTTCCATAACTCTTTTTATCTTGCAGAATGGAAGCTTTATACCCATGAAACGATAACTTCCCAATCCTCCTCCTCCCAGCCCCTGGCACCATTTGCCATCCTACTTTCTGTCTCTCTAAATGTGACTACTCTAGATATCTCATGTAAGTGGCCTCATACACTACTGTCCTTCGATTGTAACAAATGTACCACACTAATGAATGATGTTAATAACAGGGGGAATTAGGGGTAGGCCTACGAGGGTGGAGGGAATTAGGACCATATGGTATATGGTCCCCTCTAATGGTAAATGAGAGCTCTGTACTTTTCGTTCCATTTTTTTCTGTAAACCTAAAACTGCTTTTTAAAAAGGCAATTAATTTTTTAAATCGTGGGTATCAGCTGAGAAAAACAACAGGTGTCCGCTTTACGGGTCCATAGCTGCAGTAGGTGTCGACGCTAATAACAGCTTGCTTGTCTGGGTGTGATTATTAGAGACTAGAAGACAAAATAAAGGTGAATTCCCTTTGTATACTTAAGTATTTGAGGCCAAGGTCATTCATTATTCCTGGGCACACAGTTGCTCTCTTTCCCCTCTGATAGAGTTCTCCAGGCCTGCCTTTTCGACTCGGCTGGTGGAGAGAGGTAGCCAATCAAGAGTGGCTCACTTGTGACGTCGCCAGTCACCAAGGCCTCCAAGGACCCGGCGCACCGTGGCGCCCCCTGGCGGGGAAAGAGAGGCTGTGTCTGAGAGAGCCAATCTGGTCCGCTGACTCCGGCCGGGTGCCACACACCTCACGCCCCCTGGTGCCTCAAGTCACCTTCCGTCTCCACGTTGCCAGTGCCTGGTGGGAGAAACCCCGGCCGAGAGAGAGAAATGCTGAGGGGAAGGGAAGATAAAAATTCCCCGGCAGCCAACGAGATACAGGCATCCAATCAGGGGTGCGGATCCAACGAAATAGTGCAGGTATCCAATTAGATGGGGCGGAGTTGCCATGACGACACGAGTCTCCACAGGGTTTGCAGAGTTGGTGAGCTCAGGCACTGAGCGCCACCTGGCGCTTGGCAACGCTTGGCCACTTGCTCCAGCAAGCGCGTGCTGGTTGAAGGCAGCCCACAGAGCGGGACAGCGCCCCCGTGACGTCACCAGTTGCCGAGCAGGCCCCTGGAGCGCGTGAGCGCCGGCGCGAGTTCGCGCGAGCTCCCGCGAGCCCGCCTGCAGGTCGCGCGCTCTCCCCCCACCCCCGCCCCGCCCAGTGCGTCGGTGGGTGCGCATGCGCTCGCGTTTGTTTCTTTTTTCTTTTTCTTTTTTTTTTTTTTCCTAGCGCGCGGAGGCTTAAAGGGCGGGAAAGGGCTGGAGGCGCGGCATGAGGCGAGAGGCGCGAGGGTGACAGCCAGGGTGAGGCCAGGCAGGTGGACCGAGGTGGGCTCCTTTGCGCCAGAAAAGACCTGGGAGGGGATGTGGCCCCATAAAATTCCTTGATGAGGGTCAGCGCCCCGAAGAGAGAGACGGCCAGACACGGGCCGGAAGGAGCGGAGCCCTAAAGGGACAGAGACCTGCCACACACGCAAACCCACGTGAGCAGAAGACGAGGCAAAGGTGTTAGAAAGTGAGGGGGAAGCCGGAAGTGACGGCGAGGCGGCGAGGGGAGCCCCCGACCGCGATCGGGACGCGTGGAGGGGGTTGTCACAGGGACGAGGTAGAGCCCGTGGTCTCACGGGCAGGGTCCGAGGACGGCCGCAGAGAAGGACAGAGTTAGAGAAGACCACAGAGGGGACCGCCTCGGAAGTGGCATCCCACCAAGGGGTCGTCAGGGGCAAAGGGGCGAGTCGCAAAGACAGCGGAGAGGTGTTGGAGACGGAGCCAGATCAGAGGCCGAGAGGGGATCAGAGACAAGACCCCCGGGGGGGGGGGTCTGCACAGAGACCAGGGAGCCTAAGAAAGAAGAGAGAGGCCAAGAGGGCAGTAATAGAGACAGAGAACGGTGTCAGGGAGAGAGAGAGAGAGGACAGTGACAGAAGGGACAAAGACCAAAGGGACAGTGATGGAGAGGGAAGAGATAAGGGGGACAGTGGCAGATATGGAGAAGGTGACAATCATAGAGACAGGGGAGACATATTCAGGCGACAGAGACCGAGGACAGCGACCGAGAGAGAGAGAGAGAGAGAGAGAAGACAGATAACAGACAGAGGTAATATAGGGAGAAGTGACAAAAATAGAGAAGGCGCCGGAGCCAAAGTTGGAGGCCACAGTGACAGAGGCAAAGAGAGAACAGCTGCAGTCAGAGGGGGCAGAGATACAGACAACAACGCTGGAGACACAGGAAACAATCTTAGATAAGGCGCACACCAGTACACGGAGGGGACAGAGAGAAAACGGAAAGTGGCCGAGTAAGAGAGGGAACAGAACGGAGGTGACAGAGACAGAGCTGGAGGCTTCGGAGGCAGGGAGGGGCCCATGACGGAAATCGAGGAAATGGAAGCAGAGTGGGGGGCAGCGTGGGAGGATTCAGAATGGGAGGGGACAGGGCCGGAGGAGTCAGAGACAGAGGAGACAGAGACCGAGGGAACCGCAACGGTGCACAATCGCAGAGAGCATAGCGATAGCGGTGACAGTTCCACGGTGCGAGTAACAAAGCACACTCCATGACACTGTGACAGATGAAGAAACAGAGGCAGAAAGGATGGTGACAGAGGGGGTGGAGACAGGAACAGAGCGTAGAAACATGAAAGGTATAGAGACCAGGAAGGGGAGCGGGGCAGAGCAAGGGATTGGTGACCCAGACGAAGGGTGGCCTGGCAGGCATCCTGGAGATGAAGCTAGGGAGTCGGGCTGCGGGCAGAGTCCGGAAAGAAACTGGCATCGCATCTTACAGAGGAGGACAGAGGGAGAAGGAGAACATGACCGAGGCACAACAGGGGACGACAGGGACAGCAAGACAGAGAGCAAGTCATAGAGGTGAACAGAGAGACCAGAGCAAAGAGGAAGAAAACAAGGGCTCAGTCACCTGAGACTCAGCGGGAGGGAAGGGCGACAGGCCGAAGCAAAGAGGGGTGGCGAAGCGAACAAAACAGCGGAGAGGGTGAAAGGGACACCGCAGCCTGTGGCTACCAACTGAGCGAGACTCACTCCCCGGCCCAGCACCTCATCCTGGCAAGCACTGGAAACCATGGAGCCTTGAGCTGTCTTCTTTACGCCGCTTTGGTAAGTTGTGACCTTGATTTGGGATTGTGTTTTGAAACGTCTTCACACGGATTCTGGAGTTGGGACCATGTTTCTGAATCCCCCTAGCCGTTTTGCTTTGGCCCACTGTAGCCACAGCACAAGTGGCAAAATCGCTTTTTTCATTCATTCGTTCGTTCAACATATATTGAACACGCACTATATGCCAGACGCTATTCCGGATGCTGGGGACACAGCCGTGAACAAGACAAAGTACACGTGCCCATGGAGTTTTCAACATGGTCGGCAGACAAAGACATATATTTATTTATTTACATAACGGCAAGTATTAAAAGCCCAGAAGAAAATACTAACAAAAAATTTTTTAATATTAATTTTTGAGAGAGAGAGAGACAGAGCAGAGGGAGAGGGGCAGAGGGAGAGGGAGACACAGAATCCAAAGCAGGCTCCGGGCTCCGAGCTGTCGGCACAGAGCCCGACGCGGGGCTCGAACTCACGAACCGCGAGATCATGACCTGAGCCCGAGTCGGGCACCCAACTGACTGAGCCACCCAGGTGCCCCAAGAGCGAAAAAGAAAATTTAAGCAAAGCTGAGAGGACAGAATAATTGAAGTTGTTGATAATAGCAGGCTAGGTTGGGGCGCCTGGGTGGCCCAGTTGGTTGGTCATCCCACTTCGGCTCAGATCAAGATCTTGCGGTTTGTGAGTTCGAGCCCCGCATTGGGCTCTGTGCTGACGGCTTAGAGCCTGTTTCAGATTCTGTGTCTCTCTTTCTCTCTGCCCCTTCGCTGCCTGCGCTGTCTCCCTCTCCCTCAAAAATAAATAAACATTAAAAATTGAAAAAAAAAAAAAAGCAGGCTAGGTTATTCAGACCAAGCCTCCCACTGCAACAACTAAACGTGTTGCCTAAAAAAAAATTTTTTTTTTAAGTCTTAAAAGCATTGAAGGTGTCACAAGATTTATCAGGCCATAACTGAAGGGAAATCAAGAACCCAGAGAAGTAATCAGAATGCTTCTGCCCTGAGGGGATTTTACAATCCTGGCAAATTTGAACTTTTATTTGGATGGCTTCTTAGGTGAGGGCAATAAAAAAAAAACTCAGGCCCAACCAAGGTGGGGAGTCCACACCACACTGGGAAAGCCATGGCTATACCCTCAGGGAGGGGAGGGAAACAAGAAGTAAATTGGCCCCCGTTTGTGAAGTTGCGGTCATGACCTCAGACTGTGAATTTAACTTAGTCTCCGACTAGCAGTGTTTTTAAAGTCTTGACAATAGCACACACAGAAAGTTTTCTCTGTTGAAAAGAACTTTCACGAAAGGCCTCAAATCATTCTGGTAAACGTATTTTTAAGGAAAGCGGGTAGCACAAGTCTGACATCAACAAGTAGAAAACGTGCCAGGAACAAAACCCAGTAGAAGTAAGAGGCACTAGAAACCCACTAAACACTTGTGATACTGGAATTATCAGACAATGTGGTTTGTTTACATAAAAATCTAAGACCGCCGTTTTCTACAGGGGTGAAGAAACTATAAATGTTACCTAGATGTTTTGAAAATGAAAAACTAGTAGCAACTTCAAACTTAGTGAATAGGCTTAAAATCAAAAGCAACAACTGGATAGAGAAATAGTGAACTGGAACAGAGGTCACACAAAATTACCCATAACACACCAGGAAGAGACAGGGCAGAGACCATATAAAAGAAGTTGAGAGGGGCACCTGGGTGGCTCAGTCGGTTGAGCGTCCGACTTCAGCTCAGGTCACGATCTTGCGGTCCGTGAGTTCGAGCCCCGCGTCGGGCTCTGTGCTGACCACTCAGAGCCTGGAGCCTGTTTCGGATTCTGTGTCTCCCTCTCTCTCTGACCCTCCCCCATTCATGCTCTGTCTCTCTCTGTCTCAAAAATAAATAAATGTTAAAAAAAAAATTAAATAAAGAAAAAACTGAAGTCCAAAAAAAAAGAAGTTGAGACACGGAGCATGAACCAGAAGGTCTTATCTTTGCATTTATTCTGAGTCCCCCAAAGAGAGTGAGAATGTGACAAAAGGAACAGTTAAAGAAATAATGGTGGATTTTTCAAGTTTCCAAAATTGGTGAGAAACTCTAACTGAAAGATTCAAGAAGCCCAGTGAGTAATAAGCAAGATAAATAGAAAGAAATCCACACCAAGAAACATTATGACGTATTTGAGGCATACTAGAGGAAAAGGGACCTCAATAACAGAGAAAACAGATGCCTTTCAAAAGATCAATTCCTAACAACTGACTTCTTAAAAATAACAATGGAAACCAGAGTAGGCTCGATGCACTGATAGAAAATAGCTGCCAATTTTATACCCGGTGAAAAATAAATTTCAATGAGATCAAAATACATTTTGAGATTTAAAAAAGTGAAGAGAGTTTACCACTAGCAGCAGATCCTTAGTAAAAAAAATATTTTGAGGACTCCAATTTAAGGCAGGAAAAAAAAAGTGATCCCAGATGGAATATCCGAGATGCAAGGAGAAATAAAAAGCAAAGAAAGTGATAAATATGTGAATAAATCTGAACAGATTTTGACTGTGTAAAACAGTAACAGCAATAATAATAGCTTGTACATTAAAGAAAGAGAATATAAATGCATAATAAAACACATGTTAGGAGGGGCTATACGGTGTTACTATATTCTAAAGTCCTCGTATTGTCAAAGAGGTGAGTAAAGGTGTTGATTAATATGTTTGGGGTGTTGGTTAACTTCTGTTATTGAAATACATTTGATATGCAATATCCTATTAGTTTCAGGTGTACATCATAGTGATTCAGGATTTTTACACACTATGAAATGATCCCCACCATAACTCTAGTTACTGTCACCATCCATGTTTTATAATATGATTGACTATTTCCTACTCATGTTGATTAATTGAAGCTTTTTAAGTTAGTTTGTAAGTTTCCCTTTCTAGGATAAGCACTAAAAGAAATAGATAAAATATGGGACACCTGGGTGGCTTAGGCAGTTGAGCGTTGGATTTTGGATCAGGTCATGATCTCTCGGGGTCATGATTCTCATGGTTCACGAGTTCAAGCCCTCCATTGGGCTCACTGCTGTCAGTGCGGAGACTGCTTCAGATCCTCTGTCCCCCTCTCTCTCTGAACCTCCCTGGCTCATGCGCGCGCTCTCTCTCTCTCAAAAATAAATAAAAACATTTTTTAGAAATAAAGAAAATAGAGAAAAAGTACAAATAGCCAATATAAGGAATTAAAAAGGGGACATTGCTACAGGTGCTACAGATATTAACAAGGTAAAAATTAGATATTAAGCATAACTTAATATCAATACATTTTCCCTAGAACCATAACCTACCAGAAATTACTCAAGAAGAAACATAGCATTTGATTAGTTCTAAAACCATTTAAACAAATGAGATAGTAACTGAAAAAAAATTAACCACAAAGAAAATTCCGGGTCCGGACATTGTCACTGGCAATTTCCACTAAACATTTAAGGATGAAATAATTTGAATATCACACATACTCTTCCAGAGACTAGAAGAGAGATCACTCTCCAGCTTGTTTTGTGAGGCTGGCCTAACCTTGAGACCAATACCTGACAAGGAGAGTATGAGAAAAGAAAATTATAGGCCAATATTCATTTTTAAAAATACTAAATATTAAGATCAATGTAAGGGATCCATAGGACCTCGTGACCATAGGGACATGTTTCTTTTCTATTGTAAAAAGAAAAGGAAGACTTGGAAGGGCTCTTTCTATATAAAAGAGCTAACTAGGCCAAAATTCAAACCCTTTACACCTTTGCCGTGTATCTTGGGCAGTTCACTCTACCTCTCTGATCTTCAGTGGTCCCAAGTGTGGGAAGACAGAAGAAGGACGTCCAAGAGGTGCTGAGTTTCCCCCCGTTTTACACCCTTCCTCCAGTAAATCCTAAAAGAGGCAGAGATTTCCTCAAGGAGGCTGAGCAAAGTGCTCCCAAAGAACCTTTTTGCATCTTCCACAGAGAGAGCTCCCATCTTTTATTCCTCGATCCAATCGTTTGTCTATGACCCATATCAAAGCTCCTCTACAGAAATAGGAGGAGGGATCCTGGACTCCCTGAAGACTTTCTCTCTTCTCTCCTTCTCTTTGATGCCTGCTGGCAGCGATATGTTTAGAACAGAGCAGGACTTCATAACCTGGGGCCTGACTTCAGGGGGTCAAAAGTTTCCCGGGAATTGTATACAAAGGTCTGTCTGCATGTGTTTTTCTCTAGGGAATGAGTTTCTAGCTCATCAGAGTCTCAAAACGACCATTTCACTTGCAAAGAGGAAAATTCCAACTCAAATTGGCTGAAAAAAGGGGAGTGGTTATTGTCTCATATACAGTTGACTCTTGAACAATGCGCCCGAAGTGCGGGTCCACTTATAAGCAGTTTTTTAAAGTAAACACAGTACAGTATTGCAAATATGTTTTATGATTTTCTTCTTTTTTTTTATTTTTTATTTTAAAAAAAAAAATTTTTTTTTCAATGTTTATTTATTTTTGGGACAGAGAGAGACAGAGCATGAACGGGGGAGGGGCAGAGAGAGAGGGAGACACAGAATCGGAAACAGGCTCCAGGCTCTGAGCCATCAGCCCAGAGCCCGACGCGGGGCTCGAACTCACGGACCGCGAGATCGCGACCTGGCTGAAGTCGGACGCCCAACCGACTGCGCCACCCAGGCGCCCCAGTTTTATGATTTTCTTAATAGCATTTTCTTTCTCTAGCTTTATTGTAAGAACACAGTGTATGATACATATACAAAATATGTGTTCACGGACTGTTTATATGTTATCGGTAAAGCTTCTGATCAACAGTAGACTGTTAGTGGTTCAGGTTTCTGGAGGCAAAAGGTATATGGAGATTTTCAACCGTGCAGGGGATGGGGTCAGCGCCCTACCTCCCTCGCTGTTCAAGGGCCAACTGTAAATGAAAAGTCATGGCTAGCTCCAAACTTCACACATGGATCCAGGCGCTCACAGGATGTTCCCAGGAATGTGTCTCTTTGAATTTCTGAGCCCTCTGATTTCCTCTAATTGGCTTCATCTTCGTGCAGGCTCTGCCCTCCTGGTGGAAATATGACCTCATGATTGCATGGGACCCACCTAGATAATCCAGGCCACCTTCCTTATCTTAAAGTCAGCGAAGAGCCACCTTAATTCCCTTTTACCATCGAACCTGACATAGTCACAGATTCTGGGGATTAGGACATTTTGGGGGAGCCATTATTCTACCTACCACAGAGGGGATAAATTCTGAGGTACCCACAAAGCCATCATCTCAGTCTGACTCCTGGGTTAGAAGCAAGGTTAGAATTAGATGGGGCTGGGAAATGGAAAAGAATTAACTTCTAACTGAACATACACTACCTGTCAGACACTATTCTTGGGACTTTACATACAATATTATTTACTTTTCGTGACAACCCTATTAAATATAAATTCGCATCCCGGTTTTACATGTGGGAAAACAAAAGTTCAGAATGATGGAGTGACTTGTGTAAGCTGGTGGCAGAGACAGGACTTGAATTCAGGTTTGTGTGCCTCTAAAGGACATTTAAAATAAAAGCTTAGGGGGGCGCTTGGGTGGCTCAGTTGGTTAAGCGTCCGACTTCAGCTCAGGTCACGATCTCACAGTTCGTGAGTTCGAGCCCCGCGTCGGGCTCTGGGCTGATGGCTCAGAGCCTGGAGCCTGCTTCCAATTCTGTGTCTCCCTCTCTCTCTGCCCCTCCCCCATTCATGCTCTGTCTCTCTCTGTCTCAAAAATAAATAAACATTAATAAAATTTTTTTTTAATAAAAGCTTAGGTTTCTATTTGCCGTATGCATGTACACATACTCACATACATGTCTTCCCTTGTGAAAAATCAGTTTTCAAGTGTGCAAGTAATGTGTGGATAGATTATCTTCGCTTTTTAAAGACAGTGTTACAGATCAAGCGGAAGTCCCCTTTGATCATCTCTTTCCAAACTAGGTATCTCCTCGGGAAGTAACTACTATTATCATTGTTATGGTGGGTCCTTCCAGATCTTTGTCTTAAAGTGTGTATATATATCTAGTAATATAGTATATGCATAGTATTGTATAGTAAATGAGTAGTATTGTTTTGAGCAACGATGTGAGTGTTTTAACATAAATGGGATCATACTGTACATATTGTTCTGCAGCTTGCTTTTTTAACTCAACAATATGTCTTGGAAATCTATCCAGATTTACTTAAATAGCTCTGTACCATTTCTTTTAAGAACTGCAATGGTATTCCAGAAAACTCATGTTTATTTATCTATTCTCCTGTCGCTGGACATTTGGGTTCTTTTTTGTTTCTTTGCTCTTAAAAACAATATTGCTGCGAACATCTTTATACAGATTTCCTTGGGTAAATGTCTGTTTCCTCAGGGTCAGTAAGGACAGGTGACATCACAGGTCATGTGGGTGTATTCCTTTTATTTTAATAAACATCTCCTGTAACTTTCAACTATTGCTATACAACGAATACCAAAAACGCAGCAACTTCAAATAATAATCATGTGTTCTGGCTCATGTGCTGGCTCATCTAGCTTGGCTTGTCTGGAGCTGCTGTGCCATAGGCTACAGGGCTGGCTGGCTCCGATCGGTTCCAGGTGTTCCATTCTGGGGCTCAGGCGGAGGGAGGGTCTGCTCCTGCGGAAAGCCTCTGGTGGCCAGAGCAGAGATTCAGAGGATTAAACGGCAACACACCAGGCCACTGAAGTCCTAGACTCAGAATTGGCACACTGTGGTTTTTTCACCCACGTGCCCTTGTCCAAAGCAAGTCATGTGACCCCGCACAAAGTGAAGAGGTAGGAAAAGGTACCCTGCGTATGTGATGAAGCCACGAGAAGGTGGTGGCTGTGCTGTGCAGGTATACCGCGTTTCGTTTCTGCGCGCCGTGGGGCTGAGAGCCCATCTCCCCACATCCCCATCAACACGGAATGCAGCAGTCAGCTTAGTTTCACCAGTCCTATAGGGAAATATATATTGACTTTTTTTTCCAAAATGCTTTTATGGCCACTCTCAGCCTGGAGGTAGCACAATGCGGGGGGGGGGGGGGGGGGGGAAGCACCAGGTGGAAATCAGAAGAGCCTGCCACTAATTGCCCCTCTTCCCATTCCCTGTGATTTTAAAGTTGCTTTCTCTATACGGATCACAGCTTCCCCACCTGTCAGTGGAGCACAGGACTTGGAGCCAGACAGCTCAGTGTCCAAATCCCAGCAGCTCCGTGTACTTGTTTTATGTAACTTTGAACAAATCACTTAATTGCTCCCAACTGCCGTTATCACAGCTGTAGGATGGGGTCAATAAGCTCAACCTTCCCTACTTCATGTAACAAGATTTCTCTAAAATCACGCATATATAATCAGCATTGAAATAGAAAACACTGCTGACTCATTTCTTTCATTTTAGAGTTAAGTAAACTGACGGCCCGTAGAGGGGAAATGAGAGAGTGCTGAGCAGTATGACCAGATAGAGTTAGCAAGCAGTCCTTCATGGTATCGGTCAGTTCTGTTACACTTGGAAGTAACAGAACCCCAGTGAAAACTGGTTTACAGAAGAAAAAAAAAAAAGGTGGGGGGAAGCAGCAGGGGGAAGAGTGTACATTTCTTGGTTCATGTAACTGAAAAGTTTCGGACTAGTGTCAGCATCAGGAATGGCTGGCTCAGGCACCCAAACATTGCCGGCAGGAACGTGTCCCTTGGTTTCTCCCCTTTGCTTTCCTCTGCGTTGCCTTTATTCTCAGGCAGCCTCTTCTCTATTATGGCAGGGTCACCGGGTGCCTTGAGGGAGAATTATAAAACAAAACAAAACAAAAAAAGAGGCCCCTGGACTGGACAAATTACAAAAAGCCGCTAACTCTGGGTGGATAAATTTCAAAAAGGCATCCCTTCCATCTGGCTGTACAGTCTTGTATCCAGGACATAAGGTTTGGCAAGCACTGGCTGAATTTGTGCAGAATACAGATTGCCCAAACGTGTGCAGCAGCCCCGAGTGTAGCAAACGGTCACCGGCAGCTCCAGGTTTTACTTCTACCAGCTAGCCAGCCCCAGGGTCAAGCCAACACCTTCTCCCTGGTAACCCCAGAAAAGGTGCTGAGATTGGTTTTCATTCGTTGGGAGACGCCAGGCCCGGGTCAGGCACCGTCTCCTAACACCTATGATAGGCTAGCTGTACGGAAGTCACGTAAAGGCACAGTGGGCCAGAAGAGGTCCCAGAGGGAAATGACAGTGCCACTACCTGACAGAGGAGGACGTGCCTGCTGGGCTGACAAGAGGGCAGATCCCCCACTCTACTCCCTCAAGGAGATTTCAGTCCAACCAGGGGAATAAGAAGTAAATGAAGTAGAGACCTAGAAACTGGATTTGGAAGGGCGCAGACGGTATCTGTTCCAACCCTTCCGCCCCCCTCCCCTTGTTCTTTATTTTTTTTTTTTTATTTTTTTTTTTTTTTATTTTTTTTTTCAACGTTTATTTATTTTTGGGACAGAGAGAGACAGAGCATGAACAGGGGAGGGGCAGAGAGAGAGGGAGACACAGAATCGGAAACAGGCTCCAGGCTCTGAGCCATCAGCCCAGAGCCCGACGCGGGGCTCGAACTCACGGACCGCGAGATCGTGACCTGGCTGAAGTCGGAAGCTTAACCGATTGCGCCACCCAGGCGCCCCACCCCCTTGTTCTTTAAAAGGGCAGAGGCGAAGAGATCCTTCAGTAAGGAAGGTCAGTCTACGAGACAACACTGTAAGCTTCCTGAGTGCAGCCTTTTTGTTTCCCCCTGTTCTGTTCATCACTATATCCTCAGCTCTCCGCTCTCAGCACAGAGTTTCATCCGTGTGTGAGATGGATGAATTTATGAATGATTAATAAATAGGACAATGGTGATTAGAAATGAAAACTATAGGATACAGGTACAGTGACTTCCCCAACGTCACCCATACTCTATTTTTAACATTTTCAAATTTGCCATCGCAAAGAACGCACATCTTTGAGTACATTTTTTTTTTTTTTTTTGTCTACTTGTCTGGTTATTTCTTTCATATAAGTTCCTAAGAGTTGAATTACTGAGTCATTAACAAAACTTTGCAGTGAACTGTTCATTTTGTTCCTTTAGATAAAGCCCAAGGTCATAGCACTAAATCAACTCAGTGATTCTTTTTTCTGCCCATCAAATGAGCAACAAATATTTTAAGGTTCCACTCACCACTGGTGAGAGCGCAGTGAAACAGACATCATTGCCCACGTGCACTGTTGGAATGGAAATTGCTGCCACCCTTCTAGAAAGCAATTTGGCAGTAGGTTGTCAACCACAGGAAAAACGGTCATGCTCTTAAGGCCTGGGAATCCACCTGCAACTCAAACAGACTTATATACAAAGAGGCTCATCATGATGTTATTTATGATAGTTTTTTTTTTTTTAAATGGAATTGCCAGGGTATCCAACTAGCAGGGAATGGTTAAGTTAACTATGCTGTATCCACTCAATAGAATATTACACAGCCATCTTAGATGACATTTTGAAAAATCTATTTTAGCATGGAAATGTTGACGAGGTAATGTTCAGTGAACAAAAGCAGAATGCACACATTTTACATGAAGTATGAATGTAACTATGCTTTTGAAGACTGAGTGGAAATGTACCAAACTGTTAGAGAGCGATCGTATTTGGAGGGTGAGAGTGTGGACATTTTTTTGCTACTTTTCTCTCTTTGACACCTGTTCTTTCACAATCATTATGGCAGACAGAATAAAGAGGCCCACATCCTAATCTCGGGAACCTGTGAATATGTTGATTTACATGGCAAAAGGGCTTTGCAGATGTGACCAGGTTAAGGATCTTGAAAGGGGGAGGTTATCCTGGATAACCTTGTGGGCCTAATGTAATCACAAGAGGGAGACAGAAGGATCAGTCAGAGAAGGTGATGGGACAGGGGTAGCAGTGGTTAGAGTGATGTAGCCATGAGCCAGGGAATGCAGGCGCCTCTAGAAGCTGGAAAAGGCTAGGGAACAGATTCTCTCCTGGAGCCTCCAGAGACATAATACACCTTTGTAGCCCAGTGAGACTGACTTTGGACTTCTGACCTCCAAAACCGTTAAGATAATAAATCTGTGTTGTTTTAAGCCACCAAGTTTGTGGTAATTTGTTATAGCAGCAATAGAAAACTAATACAATCATGAATTACTTTACTCCAAAAAAAAAGAAAAGCTTAAAGAGACATATCTATATATCGATATTGAGTATATAGATAGATAGATAGATATTCGATATATATATCGATTTATCGATAGATATCGATATAGATATATAAATATAATATACACAGGGGAAAATATACCATTTGTAAGTGTCCAGCTCAGTGAATTTCTATAAAGTGAACACATCCATGTAATCAGCAGCCAGATCAAGAAAGAGAACATTCCCAGCCTCCCAGAAGCCCTTTCACGTTTCCTTCCAGGCACCATGCTCATTCCAAGGGTACTCACTATCCTAACTTCAAACCCCGTAGGTTAGTTTTGCCTCCTTTGGGATGAGCTTCTTTTCTCGTTCCATCTAATTGTTTCGAGATCGATCCACGTCGTTGCATGTGATTGTCGGTCATTCATTCTTATTTCTGTGGGGACGCCATTTGTGGCTATACCACCATTTACTCATCCATTCTGTTGTCAATGCACATTGGGATTATATTCAGATTTTGGCTATTATGAGCAGTGCTACTCTGAAAGTCCTTGTACGTATCTTTGGGTGAACACACGTATGCATTTCTGGCGGATATATCCCTGGGAGTCGTAGGGTATGCGGACGCTCAGCTTTCAAGGATCCTACCAAACCGCTTTCCAGAGTGGTTATACCAATCTGTTCAGCAGGGTAAGAGTTTGCCCATTTTTCCATTGGTCTGTCTGACTTTTCCTTATTGATTACAAGGAATTCTTTATATCTTCTAGATAAGAATCCACCTTGTCTGTAGCTTGCCTTTTCACTTTCTTAATGGTGTCTTTTGATGAACAGAAGTTCTTACTATAGTCCAGCTTACCATGTTTTCCCTTTATGGTTAATTTGGTCTTGTTTAAGACATCTTTTCCGCTCCAGGTACATGAAAATGGTCCCCTCTGCTTTCTTTTAAAAGCTGTATTGTTTTACCTCTTAGATTTAGATATATAAAACATCTAGAATTTACTTTTGTAACTTCTATGAAATAGAGGCCAATGAATTATTTTTAGGAACAATTTACATATACAGAGAAATGCAGATATTAAGGTTACAATTCACTGAGTCTTGACAAATCTGTAGATGCAGTAACCAGTACCGTCATTCAAGATAACGAAATATTTCCGTCAACCCAATAAGTTCTCTTGTGCCTGCTTCCAATTAATCCCCAACCCCATAGGCAACCACTGTTCTGATTTCTATTACTAAAGGTTAATTCTGCCTTTTCTTGAACTTTACACAAATAGAATCATGTCATATGTATTCTTTTGTGTCCTTTTTTTCTTAACATAATGTCTGTGAGATTCATTCATGTTGTTGAATGTATCAGTCGTTTATTCTTTTTGTTGCTAAATAGGATTCCATTTTATGAATACACTGCAATGGATTTGTCTATTCCGTTATTCATGAAAGCTGAGGTTGTTTCCAGTTTTACGTTATTATTACTATATATATATATGTAATATATATATTATAAATATATATATATTTAAAATTTATTTTGGAGAGAGAGAGAGAGAGAGAGAGAGAGAGAGAGAGAGTGGGCACAAGTAGAGGAGAGGGGCAAAGGGGGAGAGAGAGTGAATCCCAAGCAGGCTCCACACTCAGCACAGGACCCGACCTAGGGTTTGATCCCACAACCCTGGGATCATGACTTGAGCCAAAATCAAGTGTTGGACGCTCAGCCAACTTAGCGACCCAGGCACCCCCAGTTTTATGCTATTATTAATAAAGATTCTCCAAACAGTCTTCCCTGAGTCTTAGAATGAGCTGTGCAGTTACTTACGGTACTTGTTTTCCTTTCTCTTGGGTAAATACCCAAGACGGAAGTTACCGGGTTATATAGCACAGGTTTTAGGATCCCAGTCCCCTTCTTTCTTGCTTATTCAGCGCCTGGAAACAGTGGCCTCACATATTTTGTCCACACAAGTTGTTTGTCACAGGAGGGCGAGTCTGGTAGCAGTTATTTCATCACGGCCCTAAGCAGGAGTTCCCAGCGTATTACACTGGAAAGAAATTGCGATTCAATTATGTCCCAAACAGTAAAGCCGAGTAGAAAGAACATTTGCTCCGAAGTCAGACAGAGCAGGTTTGGCATCCAATCTAAATTTGCTTACTGTGTGGTCTTGTATAAGTACTCACTCCTTTGAACTTGAGTCTTCTCTGTGAAATAGGGAGAATAAGGGCACCTTCCTCGTGGGATCGCTGGGAGGGTTAGAGATAACGTGAGCTCCTGTCTGACGCACAGCAGGTGCAACAGACACGGGTAGTGTTTCATTATACTGAGGGACGGTTTTGTTTCAAGAAGCACATGTGAAGGATGTAGAAGACTGGATGGATTAAGTATCGTATTCAACAAACTTAATGAAAACACACAATTTTTCTGACACTTTCTATACACTGGGGATGTAGTAATCACTGAGAATAGAGCAGGTCTCTGTTCTCAAGGAGTTTGCCTTCCAGTGAGGAAAAACAGTCAGTGAGCAGGAGGTAAACAAACAAATAAGAAAATTTCAGCTATGAATCAATGCTACGAAGAAAATAGAACAGAGTCCTGTTATAAAGAGTGGCCAGGAGTGAGTAGGATGGTTCCTGTAAACAAGCTGGACAAGGAAGGTCTCTTTGAGGAGGTGGTATTTGAACCGGGATCTGAAAATCTGAAGGAGCCAGCCGTGTGAAGATCTGGAAGAAGAGTGTTGCAGGCAGAGGGTAGCTGGTGCTAAGGCCCTGAGGTAGGAATGAACTCACTGTCTTGGAAGAAGCTGGAGTGTAGGGAGTGAAGGGGAGGGTGGTAGGAGATGAAATGGAGTGCTTTCAGGGCCCAGCTGTGCCCAGCCCTAGAGGCCACATTCGGGAGTGTAGAGTTAATTTGAAGCAGGGTGGGAAGTCCTCAGAATGTCTTAGGTAGAGGGATAATATGGTCTAATTTACATGTGAATAGGATCACTCTGGCTGCTGTGTGAAGAGTGGATTGTAGGGAGGCAGGCGTGGCAGTAAGGCCTGTGAGGTGGCCTTTGGCTGGCCTCGGGAGAGAGGATGGTGGCTGTTGCTTCTGTGGTGGCAGAAGGGATGGAAAGAAGGGACTGTTTGCAATGTATTTTAGAGGTAGAGACACAGGACTGGATGATGAGTTGGATGAGGATGAGAAAAAGAGCACCATTGAGAACAACGTCTACATTCTTTCGACAAATAAATTCTGGGTGGACAATTTGCTGAGATATGAAAGACTAGAAGCAAAACAGACTGTGTGGGGGGGGGGGGGAGATGGGGGTGGCCGGAAGTCTAGAGCTCTGTTTTGGACATGTTGCATTTGAGAAATAGAGGTGTCACTAGCCCTTTGTGTGCATGCAGGGAGAGCTTGGTGCAGAGGTTAGGGCTGGAGACCCACACTCACCAGTGTGGGGGGGTTAAAACTGGGTGCGGTCACCTAGGGAGAAAGAGCAGAGCACCAGGGAGGGCCTGGTCCCTGCAGCTGTCCTCTCACATTGAGAAGCCAAGCAAAGGTGGAGAAGCAGACAAAGGAGTCTGGTAAGGGAGAAGGAAATCAAGAGGGTTTGGAGTCACTGAAGCCAAGAGAGGAAACCGGTTCAAGAAGGTACCTTATCAAGTGCGGCTAAGTGGATGACTAGGGTAGGGATGGAGAAGTGGCCCCAGGATTTGCAACGCAGAGGCCATTGTTGACCTGGACGAGGGCAGTTGGGTGGAGTGGGGGCAGCGTCCCAGCTGGCGTTTGAAGAGAGATTAGGACATGACGAAGTGGAGGTGGTGAGTCTTCCCAACTATTTTAGAAGTTTTGCTGAGAAGGACAAAGAACAGGGTGCATTGCAGGGAAATGTGGCAGCAAAGGAAATTTGGGGAATTCTTGTGTCTTATGATGAGAGATACTAGCAAGATCTTAAGTGCAAAGATCTGGTGCAAAGAAGGAGAAATTGTTTATGCAGGAGGGGGAGGGGTTAACTGCAAGTGGCAACCTGCCCTAAATGTTCCTTCTCTCAGCTGAATCCCCACCAAATTTACAGAAAAATTGAAAAAAAAATTAAAGAGCATCTATCTACCCACCACTTAGACTCAACAATTATTCACATTTCAAATGCTGAATTACTTGAAAGTGCGTTGCAGACATAAATACTTCAGCATGAACCTCCGAAGAATAAGACTAGACTCCTACATAATCATAATATCATAATATCACACATAATAAAATTAACATTGATTCCCTAATGTTTCTAAGATCAAGACCAAATTCACATTTTCCCAGCTGCCCCAGAGATGGTCTTTTAGGGCTTATAAAAAATGTTTCAGCTCAGGATCCAAGCAAGTTTCATGCATTGCATTTGATTGTTACATCTCTTTAATCTCTTTTAATCTGGAGCAGCTACTCCAACCTTGTTTATCTCCTCCATAATAGTGACTTTTTAAAAAAGTAGTCTCTATGCCCAGTGTGGGGCTCAAATTCATGACCCAGAGATCAATAATCACATGCCCTACGAAGAGGTAGCCAGGTGCCCCATGATACGGACTTTTTGAAGAGACCAGGTTACTTATCTTGTAAATGCTCCACAGTCTGGATTTGTGTGATTGTTTCTTCATGGTGCCTTTTAACTTGTTCCTCTATCCTATTTTCTGTAAGATGGAAATTAGGTCTGGAGCTGAGGTTCCCATTCTCACTCCACAGTGCCTTTAGTGGCTCAGCAATATTTTCACAGTGCACTGAGGCCTCAAAGAAACACCTAACTAAAATACCCATTTATTAGAGTGCCTAGCTGGCTCAGTCAGTGGAGCATGGGAGTCTGGATCTCAGGGTTGTGAGTTTGAGCCCCACATGGGGTGTAGAGATTACTTAAAAAATTAAATAAAATTTAAAAATAAAATAAGGGGCACCTGGGTGGCTCAGTCAGTTAAGCGTCTGACTTGGGCTCAGGTCATGATCTCGCGGTTCATGGGTCCGAGCCCCACATCAGGCTCTGTGCTGACAGCTCGGAGCCTGGAGCCTGCTTCAGATCCTCTGTCTCCCTCACTCTCTGCCCCTCCACCACTCGCACTCTGTCTCTCTCTCTCAAAAATAAACATTTTAAAAAATAAAATAAAAAAATTAAAATAAAATACCAGTTTAAGTGGTTATACATGTACAACTTAAATATTTGTGTTCTAACCACTTAGCACCAGTTGAAAAAGTATTGCACATAAATTAAAAGAAAAATATTTTATCTCATTCTTAACACGGATTACTGACTAACGGAATGGCAATATACAACATCTCCAACTTCAGAATCACACTGGACACCACCACCTTCATATCCTGTTCCTCAGAGATTTTCCGGGCAGTGCTTGCCTTTAATTACAGAACTACTAAAAACCTCGTCTCCCAACGACCTATCATCCCCCAAAATGTAGCGCAAATCTGCTGAAACAGCAAACTGCCTCTGAGTTGGTAGGTCAGGTGGTGTCTAATAGATATCAAGTATCACTGTTTCCCTGAAAACTTTAAATATCGTATAACCGGGAGGCAGCCAATACTGGCTTTCCAAGAAAGAAGGCACGGTGCATCTCTTCTTACCTGAATGTTGATGTCACAGTGTTCAGTGACCGCTCTTTTCCAGACAACTAGTTGTTAACCATTCACCAGCACATGGTGGCCCACTGTGAATTTGCTGCAGTTCCCTCAGGGTGCCTCAGCATACAGTTTGGGAACCAGGGGTCTCGAGGCTTTAGTAGATTCAATTTAAATATTCTTGGCAAAGAAACTCCATCAGTGATGCTGGGCTCTTCATTCTGCTTTACTTCAGGAGGCACATAATGCCAGGTTGTCTCAAGATTAATGATGCTTTCACCTTGTTAAAGGTGCTGACCACGGTTTCTCTCCATTAGAAAGGTATGAGTAACCTGCAGGTAACATGTGAATATCCTGAAGATCCTTTGCAGGAGTGAATCTGGGGCTTCAAACTAGTGATCTCATTCTATCATATATCATCATATTTGTCATACCTAGATGCGATAGGTATATAGGTGCATTTATGGGTGTCTATGACATACACACAAAACGTGTTGCTGTCACAGCCATTCCTTTTGATGCTCAAATTGTCCCAGTTTTTGCCAGGAGAACCCCTTCAAGCTGGCCCCTGTGTCCTTGTAATATGATCCCATCCGTCTCTGAGCACTTCCTTGTCTTTCTGGTACAAAAGATGTCCCAGGTTTATTTTGTACTTGCCCCACCCCAAACCCGGAAGCAGTTGCTTTGCCAAGAAGTCTGGCTCTTTTGGGGTGGGGGGTGGAGAATATCTAGAAACTAAGCCCAGCGTGGTCCACATGCTTATTTCAGGCAAGCTTTCGGTGGAAGCAGATGGTTTGAGATGGTCAGGTAAAGAACCACAGTGTGAGGGGTCCGTGTTGCTGACTGTTGCACTTATCTATTGCTGTGTAACAGATCACCCTCAGTTATTAGTGACTTGAAACAACAAAGTCATTTTGTTATGTCTTAAGGTTTCTGTGCGTCAAGAACTTGGAAAGGACTCCTCTGGGCAGTTCTGGCTCTGGGTCTTTAAAGTAGACACGGTGAGATCGTGGGGAGTGCTATGACAGGAGAACTAAAGCAGCTGTGCACTGGCCGGGCACCTTTCCCTCTTCAGATAGTGTCAGGCCTCTCTCCGCGGTCTCTCCACATGGCTTCGTTTGCTCTTCCTCCGGCATGGCAGCCTCAGGGCAGAGCATGCACCTATATAGCCACCAGAGGCTCAAGAGTGACTATTCCAGCATAAAGCAGAAGCTTCATCTCATTTATGACCTAGCCTTGGAAGTCACGTGGCTTTGCTGCTGCCACGCTCCGTTGGCCATAAAAAGTGAGACAAGCTGTGGCAGGCTGAGGGATGGGACGCAGAGGAGGGTCAGAGCACATGGGGTGGGGGATATTGTTGCAGCCACTTTTGGGAAATCTGGTCAGCCACCCTGACGCAGGACGAACCACAGATGTTTTGGAAACCCGACAAGGAGACAGCAAGAGGTTACTCTGCTGTGAAAGCTGAGCATCCGACCCCGTGTTCACTTTCCAGCGGTCACCATCTCTCCTAAGAATTCAGGTTAGGGTTTGCATTGGCGATGTCGTAAAGGGCAGAATTGGGGGTAAGCTCTCGGGCCTAGCTTAGCACCCACTATGATGTTTCCCCCTTCCTAGAACTCTCCACCATTGGTGATGATCCTAATGATTTACCGGCAGAGGTGAAGGCCCACAGCAGTTGCTAAGTGTAGGATATTGGATAAAATACATGAACAGTGGGGGCAGAGTGGGGGTGATACCCCTGTCCCCCATGGATCCCACTTGGAAAGACTTTTTTTTTTAATGTCTATTTATTTTTGAGGGTGGGGAGAGGAGCAGAGAGAGAGGGAGACACAGAATCAAGCAGGCTCCAGGCTCTGAGCTGTCAGCACAGAGCCTGTTAACATGGCTCGAATTCACGAGCTGTGAGATCATAACCTGTGCCAACGTTGGACACTTAACCTACTGAGCCACCCAGGTGCCCCCGGAAAGAGTTTTCTGAGCAAACCAAAGTAAATTGAGGGGCAATTTCCTTTGCCCATATTTTATTTATCAGAGGTATACCTAACGACCCATCAGAGCTTCTGATCCAGGTGAGAAAAGCGGTTAACACACTTGAGTGGATTAAACACTTTTTTCTTTAAAAAAAAAAAAAAAGGTTTTTTTTCTTAACAGCCTGAAGCAGAGAAATTTGATGTTTGGGTTAGCCTCTGAAATGCCATCCCAAAGGAAATATGCAATTTACATTTGGCTTTTTGAAATCGTAAACATACCTTTCAGTCTCCATTGTGACAGGGGCCCCCGGGTCACTGCCACCCCTTCTGAGGTAATATGGTTTCTGGTACATCATAGGGCCCAGTGAGTGTTGCAAATGTGGAAGAACAGTGGGGGTCAGGATGTAGGTCACTCACGACTGCCACCTGAGCTAAGCTTTAGGGCAAAGTTTAGGGGGCAGAGGAATACTGCGGAGGTTTGGTGTCGCGTTTGAGCCAAACCTGGCACTCTCATCCTCTTCCACTTTCCCTGTCTCTCGCCATCTTCTGCCACACTAGTTTCCTCTCTCACACGGCCCAAGCTTGCTGTCCTCGCAGGGCTTCTGCTCCCCATATTTCTTCTTCCTGGGCACCCTTCTCTGTGCACCCTCGCGGCTGCCTCTTTCTCATCATGGGGGTCTCGGCTCCAAGGCCACGTCCTCCGGGAGGCCTCCCCTGACTATCTCAAGTCTGTCCTCCCAATGATGCCCGACCAGCCCATCTCCTGCCTAGGATCCCCTTTTAACGTATCCTATCTGAAATAGGTCCTTGGGTTACCTATCTTCTGGAAGGTATGCTCCAAGAGAGCAGGGACCAGCTCCAGCCCGTTCTCCAGCTGATTCTCAGGGCCCTGACCAGCACCAGGTACCCAGCAGGTCCCCAGTGAACTTAATGGCAACACATTTCTCCTTCGGCCACACAAGGGTGATTATACCCTCCGGGCAGAGCTCCAGACTATGGACCAGTAGGTGCATGGGTTGGAAGATACTGAAATTCTTCCCTGCACTGGCCTTTCCCAGGGACCCTCTAGCAACTAAAGGGTTAATGCTGGCACAGCAGGGACCTCCAAGACCCTGCTCCCCCTGGGCCTGCCTGAGCCCACCACTGCCCACATCCCTAGGAGTCAAGTTCAGGGTAGTTGTAAGGAGCCAACAAGATGTTCATGAAGTGCTCAGCACTGCATCTGACCACACTAATAGTACGCCTGGAACGCGCTGGCTGCCATTATTATTTACATTATTATTATGCCATTATTAATTACAGTTTTGCCCTTGACCTTGGGCCTACGCTATGCTGCACTCTGGGGTGCACACGCATTCAGTCCTCCCTTCACCTGAGCCAGGTTTGAGCAGCACTCAGGTGGGGACCCAGAGCTCCACACCCCACCTGTTGCCCTGTGGCCCTAGCCTGTCTCTCCTCTCTTGGCTTCCCCTCTCTGTAGCTCTCAGGTCTGTGGGTTGCCCATTCCCCACCCCCAGATGCCTCTACTGCACCCAAATGTGACCTCACTTGTCACCTGTGAACTCCAGGTCTGTCTCCTGCTCTGGCTCATTACAGATGTCTGTCTGGGCCACTTTCCTATCCCGCCTCCCAGCCCCCTCCTTCCCCAGACCAGCCTCCTCCGCTGTGCCCCATTTCTGCCTGTGGAGTAGAGGGGCCACCCTTCCTCCCCTAGGGGCTCTGAGAAGAAGGACAAAGAGAGAGTCCGGTCTCTCTAGGACATCAGCAATGAGGAAAAGAACTGTTCTCTTTTCTCTCTCCTCCAAGTCCCAAGTTAGTAGCCTGACTTCTTGGGGGTGGGGTCGGGGGGACAAGGAAGAGGTGAGATTTCTGCCCTAATTTCAGAACCTGGAAGGAAATTCTGTGTCCTGGATAGGGGCTGCCTCCTTTCAGCCACCTGCTGGGTTTCTTTACTCCCCATTTTGAGTGGACAAGGAAGTTGGTGGGGCAGGGAGAAGGCAAGGTGACCTCTGGGCCTCTGCATTCCTCCCCCCCCTCCCCCACTCCCTGAAGCGGAGGTGCAACGCCCCTTCACAACTCTAAATGTGTCCCCGCACCTGCTGCCAACACCTGGGGGAGGTGAGAGGACGAGGGTGGGGAGGCTGTGGGGCTCTGTTCTCTGCCCCCTTCCAGGCGCCTGCACCTGACAGGTCTGGGCCAGGGGCTCCATGCCTGGGCCTGACCTCTTCTCCAGCTCCTTCAAAATACCCTTTCCAGAACCCAGGACTCTGCATTTGGATCCTGCCCTTGATCTTCTGAGAGCCCAGTGTCCTCATGATGAAAATGGACGTGAGGATCCTTTTCTCTCAGTGACGGGGTGGGGGTGGGGGGGATGAAGCAGGGACATGGTGGGATTCAAGGACCCCACCTCCCTGCTCTTCCTCTGCCCCACCCCCTCCTCAAGCTCCCTCCTCCAGCCTCTGTCCTCTCAGCTCCCCACTCTGCTCCTCCTGGCCCTCTTCCCTGTCCTGCCGGCTTCCCCCTGGGCTCTTAGCCCTGAGAGGTAGCGCCTGGCCCCCACTCCCTCTCCCCACATTGTCCCCAAAGGGGACCTGCCTGCCTGCCCCCACTTCCCTGCTCCTGGGCCTTTTCCTGTCCCGGCTCCCTGGCTACTTCCCTCCTTTGGGGCCTCTTTCCTCCCCCTCTGCCTACCCCCTCTTCCCTTCTATCTCCCTCACCCTTCCCTCCCGCATTCATTCTGCAAATATTTACCAAAGGTGTACCAGGACTTTCTCCCCCTCTTGCTTCCCCTCAGTCCAGGACACTGCCTCTCTCTCTCCCCTTTTTCCATCTCTCCCCTCCGCTCCTCCCCACCTTTCTCTCTCTCACCTCCCCTCTTTTCCTTCCTCTCCCGATTTCCTTCCTCTCTTCTTCCCTCTTCTTCCTTCCTTCCCTTTTCCTCCCTCCTGTGTTTCTTCCACCCCTCCACCCTTCCCCCCCTCCACCCTCTCGTCCCTCCCCTTTTCTCTCCCTGACCCATCCTCTGCTTTTTTTTCTCTCTCCCGTCTCTACCCCCTCTTCCTCTCCCTCTCCTCCTCTCTGCCCTCCCTCCCCTCTCTCCTCTCCCCCCTCCTTTCCTTCCCGGGCAGCCTCTCCCCCCCCCCCCACTCCCGGCGCCCTCCCTCCCCTCCCTCCCGCTCCCCCTCCATCATCAGTATTCCGCTCCCGTCTCCGCCGCTCTCGGCTGCTCGCGGTCGCTGCCGCACCGTCCGAGGCGGGGGCCGGGGCCGGGGCCGGGGCCTGGGGGGGTGGGGTGGGGGGAGAGCGGCGCCGGCGGCCCGAGGAGGGAGGAAGGAAGGAAGGAAGGCTGGAAGGAAGGAAGCAAGGAAAGAAAGAAGGAAAGAAAGGAAGGCAAGAAGGAAGGCGGGCGGCGGGCCGGCGGGCGAGGGCGCCGGGCCGGGCGGCAGGCGGGCGGGCGAGCGAGGAGGCAGAGCGGCCCCCCGAACCCCACCGCTACCGCTGCGGAAGCCCCCTCCCCATCCAGGAGCCGGGGAGGGGGGAGAACTCGAGAGACCCAGGCCCGGCCGCAGCCCCGCCCCCCGCGCCTCCCCGCAGCGGGCCTCGCACCCCAAATCCCTGTGCCTCATTGGGGGGGGTCCTCCCCCCGCGGGCCGGGCATGCTGCCCCGGAGAAGGAGCCCCTTTCCTCGCTGTGAGTAGCTGCCGAGGGGCGCCGGGTGGGGGCGGGAGGCGGAACCGCGGAGGGTGGGTGGGGGCATTCTCTTAATTAGGGGACCGTGGTCTAAGGCCTCCTCCGGGATGGGGGGGGGGGTCGGCGGCAGAGGACAGTGGGCGGGGCCTGATGGAGAGCCGAAGCGGGTGGGGGAAGCAGTCGGGTGGGGGTTCTCCGGGCCGAGCGAGTTCTGTGTTGGGGGGTCGCCGCTGCCTCGGGGACGGGCAGGGGGTGGTGTACGTCCGGCAGTCGCTACGCGTATCCAGCTGCGGGGTTGAAGATGTAGGCTTGTGGGGGGGCTCGCCTGGTGTAGACCTGGGGCCCCCCTTTCTGGGGTGGGAGCCTGAGTTCTTCCCCCACCATTGCCCCTCCCACCCTCCACACCGCTGCTGCTTGGGGTGGGGGGGGGCACGCCAGTGATGGGGAAGGGGGAGAGGCGGGCACGGGGTTTCCTTGGTGACCGCGCCTGGCAGGAGCGGTTGCCTTGGCAACCAGGGAGAACCGGGGAGTTTGGGAAGTGAGAATGGGAAAGACGGAGGGGGTGACTGGGGAGCGAGACAACCCCCTCCCCAATCTTCAGCGCTTCTCTCTCTGGGGTCCCCCAACCCCTCCTGGTGGGCAGCGAAACCCCTGCCCCTCCCTTTTCCCGAAACCCCCTTCCTTGACCCCATTCTGCTTCGGGGGCCTTCTATCCTTGGGCATGTGTCTCCGCGGAACCACTACTTCCCTCCCACCGTCCTTAGCCCTCTCCTCTTGGGGACCACCCCTCCCCCCATTTGCTGGCTTTCCACTCTCACACCTGCTCTTCTCAGACCTAACTGCACCTTGCCTTCCTTTCAGGGTCTTCTCACCCCCATCTCTGACTCTCCCCCCCCCCCATATCCCCTCCCTTGACCTTCTCTCCAGGAGACCCCGACTTTAGCCCCCCTCCCCTCTAGCCCCACTCCCTACCCTGTTCCTCTCCGGAACCCTTGTCTTCTCCCTTCTCTGCTTCCGATCCTTGTGTGGGGAGGCAGGGGGCTTCTCCCTAGCACTACCACCAGCCTCTCTCTCGCTCACACCCATCTGTGTCCGGGACCACCTTTTATGACCTTTCCTCACTCAGAGCCCCCCCATCCCTGTCTCCTCACCTCGTGGGATCCCCAGCCCCCGACCCCCCAGTCCTGGGGCCCTCTTCTCTGAAATCTCTCTTTCCTGCCGATCGCCTACTTTCAACTTCTCATCAGTCCCGGAGCCCAAGGCCCAGGCTCTGTCCAGGGTTCCACCCAAGTTTGCAAGCCCCCACTTCCACGGGCTCCTCCCTTCTGTCCTGCCAGGGGCCCAACCGGTCTCTCTCCAGGGTCTGAGTCACCAGGCCCCCCGATGCCCCCTCGCCCACCCACCCCATCCCTTCCTCTCGGCCACTCCCATCTTGACCCTTCTCTCCCCGCCCCCACCTCTGCTGCTCTTCACGAGCACCCTCTCCTCCTCCCTGCCCTGCTCCCCGCAGCCTCAGGCCCGGTTCTCCCTTCGCCACTTTCTCAGGGTGGGGAAATCCCCTGGGGAGAGCCCAGCTGGGAAGGGGGAGGGGCAAGGGAGCCTCAGGGCTGCCCCACAGCCCCCTCCCCACCCCCCTCCCCAGCTGGGAGCTGCAGTCGAGCCTCCGCAGCGCCCCATTGCTATGCGCCTCACATCCCTAGTCCCGGCCGCGCAGCCGCCAGACAGGAACTCGGGCTCCAGCGGCAGCTGGGAGTAGCCGGAGTCGCTTCCCTCCTGGTCCAGGCAGCCGGCAGCATCCTCTCCCCCCTAAAAACTCCCCACTCCCCAGGACCTTGGCCAGGATCGGCCCCTCCCTCTTCCTGGAGCATCTTCTGTCTCCTGGCTCCTTCCAACCTGCATCTCGCAGCCTCCGCTTCCTGCCTTCCTCCTGCTCTTCGCTGGGTCCCCTCTAATCCTGGCCACCTGGCTGTCCACACAGCGGGCGCACTCAGAAAGGAGGGGCAGGGAATGAGGCAGCAGAGAGGCGCTGAGAGAGACCCTCCGACAAGGCAGAGAAGCGTGGGAGCCAGAGAGATAGAGGCACAGCCAGAGTGAGAGAAGACTCCCAAACACACACACACACACACACACACACACACACACACACACACACACAATTAGGGTGCATCACCACTGAGCCAGACGTACACAGAGTTACTCACCTAATTTCTGAAAGAAAGCAAGAGTCAGACAGGGGAACCCACAACCATCCACACGCACAGAGGAGCAAGAGGCCTAGGCAGAGACACAGGGAGCCACAGACTCAGGGAGGGTGTGTGCAGACCCACAGAGCTGGCACGAAGGAGCCAGAGAACATTCCACCACCAGAGGTGCAGGGGGGATTAGAGGCACAGTGAACTGCGAGGGACCTGAACCAGCCACGGGCAGAGGGTGGGAGAGTGTGAGAAAGACACAGAGGCATGAGTGGGCAGAGGTGTGCGAGAGCACACACATACGCACGCACACACACAGAGTTATTCACTGGCAGCCAGAGACCCAGTTGCAAACAGGGCTGCGGTACCCAGAGTCAGCCAGAGGCCAGGAGAAAGACCCGGAGTCAAGTGCACGTATAGAGACACGCACAGCCCTTCACACACAGAGACCCGGAGGGAGAGACAGAGGCAACACCCTGTGGAGAACCATGCTGGCCAGAGAGGCCCTCAAACCCGGTCGCCTCATGAACTCACGTGCGCCAAGAGACACAAAGTGAGAGGCACAGAGGTGGCCTCGGAGCTCTGGGGATGTCACAGAGCTGCGCGCACACAGTCAAGCCCAGAGCCCAGTGTGAGGGGCACAGGTGTGTGCTGACTGGAGCCGGCCATCACCCTTAATTCCACCCAGAGGCAGTTGGGGGAATGCCCTCCGCCTGCCAGAGTCCGAGGGCCCCCAGGGGTCTCCTCGCTGTCGGAGAGGACAGCAGGATTAAACCATCGGGTGCCAGAGGACCACTGACACATCCCTCCAAGGTAGAGCCATGGCCAAGTGCAGGCGCCCAGGACTCGTGCACAGTCACAGAGGCCTCAAGGGGAAAGGCGGGTCTTTGGGCAGAGGTGGGCAGAGGGGCAGGAGGCGGATGGGAAGCACTGAACTCCTTCCGGCGCCCTGGCTCCATTCTCAGGCCACTGTCCCTATCTCTGTCTCCCTTCCTCCCCACTTCTCTCCACCATCCCGCCCCATCTTTCACCCTCCCCCACCTCTGTGGCCGGGCACCTGTCCCTAGATGTTACCCGGACCTCCTGTGTCTATCAAGCCCATCTCCCACCGTCTCTCCCCTGGCTCTCCCCTGGGGCGACCCTCCTCGCCCTACAGCCCTACAGCCCAGTGTGTCGCTCCACACAGATGAACTTATTCATCAGTATTTCTTTCTCAAAGCCCACCTGCTGTGAAACCTGCCTCTATTTCCCTGTAGGCTCTGCTCTCTGCTCCTCTGTGTCACTCTCCCTCACCCCCACCAGCCCGTAGGTCCTCCCTGCCTCCTGCTCTGTCTTCCCTGCACTCACTCTCCCACATTCCTGAGCGCTTCCCCTGCGTCCTGTGGGCCCTGAGTGTTATTTCCCCCCAGTGCTTTCCAAGTATTTAATGTGTTGTCAACTTTAAAAAAAAAATAGTGATTTCACGTAAAAATCCATTCTCATCATGAAACAAAAATTGTAGCTACGTGTGGTGACGGATGTCAACTAGACTTATTGTGGTAATCATTCCACAAATACTGAATCATTATGTTGTACACTTGAAACTCATACAATGTTATATGTCAATGACATCCCCCCCCCCTCCAAATCCAGATTACCCGCTTCTTTTGAAAAATTCCCCTTCTGGGTTAGCCATGGGCTGTGCTCAGGTGCCTGCTGGCCACCGCTCCCACTCTCTATTAACCTGCTGTTTCCATCTGTCTTACCTGCCCGGCTCCATAGGCAGCTGAGTTCTCAAGCCTGGCTATTTTCTCTGGCCCCGGGCTTGGTTTTTGCCCTGTCACTCTCTCCACACTGCTTCTCTCTGGTTTCTTTCCAAACTTGGAGCCCCCTTGGCCGGGAGCTTTGTCAGCCTGGCCTTCCTGCCTCATCATCCTCTGGGGCAGTTTTGCCCCAGCCCCCAGGCTCACCTGCCCCCTCCCTCCCGTGGAGGCAGAAACTCGCAAGACCACCAGGGTGCAGGGCGCACAGGAGCTCTCCACAGCCATGATCTGCTTGGGAAGCGCTGGCCCCTTGCGGTGTTCCTGAAGCCACCATGTGGCAGCCAGCCGTGGCTGGGCGGGCCACAGACCCCACGCTTGTCCCTTAGTGCAGGATGGCAGCACAGGCAGGGGTAGGTTTCCCTGTGTGTTGGAGGACGGGTGCACACTTGGGAGTTCATCCGGTCCAAGTGCGGGTCTCAGAGGACAGAGGGCCTGGTGATGGACCCGGGGCCCTGTTCTGGGAAGGGGAGGGGCTTAGTTTGGCCCCGCCTCCAGGTCAGGGTGCGGACAACGGAGGTACCTTTTGTGCCATGACAGGGCTAGGGCCCAGCTTTCGTTACTCCACCGTCACCCTTTGGGGTATCAGGAGCATGGCTTTGTTTCCTCTCCTCATCTCTTGAATTTAGGACGCCTCCATCCTCACTGAGCAGAAGCCCCTTTACCTTCCCTTCCGGGTCCCTGAAAGTAAGGTGGCTCGGCCAGGCAGGGGGGTGGCAGGAGAGTAGGAAGAGCCCAAATGCCCCTCTGTTGCCTGGAAACCTACAGGCACAACCGTTGTCATGGTAGGTGGAGGCCGAGGAGCTGCACTGGGGGCCCGGGAGATGGGCTGCTAGGAGACCCTGCAGTTCGGGGTCAGGCAGGAGTCCATCCCAGGGGACCCCTGGGTCCCCAAGAAGGCTGCCAAGAGAAAGAATGCCCGGTCCGGCCTGGGGGTTGAGAGGCGTGTATAGGACCCAGAAGCAGGGGGAAGGGAGGCTGGGGCCAGCAGCCCAGGCCACCCCCTTCCTGTCTCAGCCCGCTAAGGCAGCCCTCTTCTCTTCCTGAAGCCCCCAGCCCACTCTCCTGCCCACAGAATTGACCTTAGGCCTTGGAGCTCTTGTTCCAAGCAGTGAGACAAAGGTCAGAGAGCGGTGCCAGCCCTGGCTCTCCTGAGGGGTAAACCCCAGGCGGTAAACACTGAGATGTGCCCTCCCCTTGCCTAGAACCCTCAAGCACAGGGCCGGAGATAAGAATGAAAAGAGCTGAAGTCCACGGAGAGCTTACCATGTGCCAGGCTCTGTGGCAGCCTGCGTGGCTGCTCTCCACTTGCCCTTCACGGAAGACCTCCAAGGGAGGCACGATCATCATCCCTAGTTGGGCATACAGGGAGACTGAGGCTCACAGAGAAGTCCCTTGCCCAATGTCAACAGCCAGAAGTGGCTTCGCTGGGGCTGCAAGCCCAGGCGTGGGCCACCCTGCAGATTGTTTCCCCCAGCTGAGACCACTGCTTTCCAGGGGGGTAAACTGAGACCCAGAGAGTGGAACTTGCTGTAGAAATTAGGATTGTTAATAATAATCAGATTGTTAATAACAGACTCATAGCAGGTTATACTTTATTTTTTTGGTAATTTTATTTTAGAGAGAACGGGAACAGGGAAGAGAGAGAGAGACAGAGAGAGAGAGAGAGAGAATCTTAAGCAGGCTCCATGCTCAGCACAGAGCCCGATGTAGGGCTCGATCCCGTGAACCATGAGAACATGACCTGAGCCGAAATCAAGAGTCACATGCTCAACCGACTGAGCCCCCAGGTGCCCTGAAGGTTAGACTTTAAAAGAGACGTTAGGGTTCCTGTAACTCAGGGCCTCCCCTCGTTTATGCCCTTGTAATGCCTCCAGGGGACAGGACCAACCCTCCCCGATTCTCACAGTGGGCTCTCCTCACCAGGTGTGGGAGGGTCCAATCCATGTCTAGCTGGTGGGGGGGGGGCACGGATTCCTCAGGTGATTCGATGTCCGTCCCCCCCCCCCCCCGCCTCCACTCCTCAATAAATGATCCGGCTGGAAATGCTGGATTTACATATGGGGAGCAGGGAGACTGAGTCACGGAATGAGAAAGAGGTTTGTTCTTCAGACCCAGTGAAAATAGCCTTTAATATCACTGTCATTCAAGTGCCCAACACCAGACATGTCAGCATGAGCCCCCAGTAAGCTAGGTATCATTATGTCTGCAGACAGAGCCTGGTGGGGACAGGAGGGGGACCACAACGAGCCAGTGGCAAGTCAGAGTTTGAACCCAAGTTTCCCTGACGCCAGTCTCTTTCCAGCTCTCTGTCGTCCTAGAGTGATGCTGTGGTGACACGGAGGAGGAGGGTCACAGTTAGAGAATAATTTTAGTGCGAGCTTCCTCTGTGCCAGGTACCACGCTGAACCCATCACAGGTATCGGACCAGAGTCTCCACCACCCCCGGAGGTAGATGAGCTATTTTCCCCATTTCACAGAGGAGCAAACTGAGGCCCCGAGAGGTGACATCCCCTCCCCAAGGCTACAGGGCTAGTAACTGTGGCAGTGGAGGTTCTAACGAGGGTCTGGCCCAGCCTGGAGCACACTCTTCCACGGAGCAGGGGGAGGGAGGAGGAGAGCTCGTGATTCATCCTGAAATGGAGCGGGGGGGTGCTCCCAGACCAGCATCCCCAGGAAGTCCGGCCCCTGAGTCTCCCCACTCCTCCCCCACTCCCGTCAGAATCTGCACTACAAGATCCCAGGCGATCTGGACACGTGTGGATGTCCCAGAAACACTGCCCCAGTTCAAGTGTTTTCCCACTTTTTATTACTTTTAGTAGTACACACATACACACACATCCCTTTTATAAAGTTCGTCACGCAGGGGCACCTGGGCGGCTCAGTCGGTTAAGCATCTGACTCTTGATTTATGCTCAGGTCATGATCTCACGGTTCCTGGGATTGAGCCCCAT
The DNA here is from genome assembly GCF_018350155.1 of Leopardus geoffroyi. Lineage (NCBI taxonomy): Eukaryota > Metazoa > Chordata > Mammalia > Carnivora > Felidae > Leopardus > Leopardus geoffroyi. The sequence goes on from NC_059335.1 coordinate 7,653,999, forward strand.
GTAGGGTGCTGCACTGGCCGCATAGAGCCTGCTTGGGATTCTCTCTCCCTTTCTCTGTCCCTCCCCTGCCTGCACGTGCACGCATGCTCTCTCTCTCGCTCGCTCGCTCTCTCTCTCTCTCTCAAAATAAATAAAGAAACATAAAAAAAATAAAATTAGTTACACACATCCTGAGGTAGAAAACAAATTGCAGAATTGCCCTTCCAGGGGCCAGCAAGGAGAGAAGGAGCCAGGGAGGCCACGGTCAAGGTGGCTTGCACTGCACCCCTCCCACCTGCAAACTCACCTCACACACCCCTGCCGGAGCCTTGGCGGTGACCTCTGTTTTGAAAAGTTCCAATACCAGGCCAGGCTCTAGCTCCCCCACCCCTCTACCCAGGCAGATTCAATTCAGCAGCGTTATACTGACCCCCACATCCCAGAGCCGCACAGAATCGCACAGTGTGTGCACGGAGGAGAGGGGGCCTGGGGTCGCGCTTCAGCTGGGAGCCCGCCCGGGGCTGTGTGTTCGCGGGGGCCTCGGGCAGAGCCAGTTCCATGCAGACCTGAGCTTCAGCCAGACACACACTGGGACAGCCACGCCAGCAGTCAGAACCACGTTCTCCAATACAGTAACCACTACAGCCACGTGTGGCCATTGACATTTAGATTAATTTAAATTAAATTAATTCAATTCCTCCGTCACACTCACCACTCAGTAAGCGCTCACCAGCCGCACGTGCTCGTGGCTACCATGTTGGACAGCACAGAAAGCGTTTCTTCCGTAGTCGCAGAGACTGCCACTGGGCAGCGACGCATCAGTTCCCAGAACATTCTATGCCGGCTGGTAGACAGCTGCTGCTCTCAGGCCTTCATGCATCCCCCAAACCCGTGCCCTCCCAGTCCTTTGTCATAGGGTGTCTTATTAATCCCCATTTCTCCGATGAGGAAATGGAGTGAGGAAAGTTCCTAGCAGGAAATGCAGCAACGCAGAGATGGGAGCCGCGTTTTCCTTTCTCCATTTATCAGCCAGGTCTTGGGTCCCAGCTCACCCTTGCGGGTCACTTGCAAAGCGCCAGACCCTGCCCTGGGCCCCCTTGCCGGAGCCTCCGGCAGCCCCGCAGCCCCCAAGTGTCACCAACGGCCTGTGTTACAGAGGAGGGAAGCGGGGGTGGGGGGGGGTGGGCAGAGGGATGGAGGGGCTGGCCCAGCGTCTCACGGCCAGGGACTGGTGGGGCCACCCAGTGCCCTCCATCACTGCTCCTGGAGCATCCCGGGCCCCTGGCATGAGCCGGCTCACCTCCTACTGGCAAAGACGGGGGTTGGGGGTCCTGTGTCCAGGGATCACTCTATTTTCTCCCCCCCCCCCCATCTCCGACCTCCTCTGGTGCCCTGTCTCCTTTCCTGGCTCTCAGAATCTGACCCCAGATCTGTAAGGAGAGTGTGGCTCCTCCCTCTGCCTCGCCTCCTACATCTCCTCCAAGTTCCGCAGCTTTGGCTTTGGCGAATTTGCTGCGTGCCTCCGGTCTCCCTCCTCTCCATACCCACAACCCCAGCCTCACCCTCTGCCCCTGGACCCCTGGTCCGGCTCCTCCCCAGCTTTCAGCTCCCCCCGCCCCCCACGCCCCGGGTTTACTCAGAGGGGTCTTTCCAACCCAGAGCTGACTCGCCCCTCCCCTACCCCCACACCACCCCCCCAGCACCCCTGCTTCTCAGCCTACTGTGGGGGTGGGGCGTCTTTGTAACTGAGCTGGGCTCTGTGTGGCTCCCTGACCCCCACCCGCCTCTCTGGCCCCCAGGCCTTGGCACCCTGGGGTTCTTTCATCACCTGTTGCTCCTGCTTCTGGTCTCAGCTTTGCAATCACCTCCTCCCGACTCTCCTCCACCGGCCATGGGCCCATGGGCGGTGATTTGCCTAGACGTTCCGGGAACCCCCACCTGTGCTCACAGGCTCCCCTCCGGCCTCCCCAGCCAGTGCCAGCAGGGGACCGGGCGGTAGGGGGTACTCGCTGGCTCTTCTTGCCGAGGCTTTGTGGGGGCCCGCGTGTCCGGGGCACTGGGGACGCAGCCGTGAGCAAGCCAGACACACTCCCCGCCTGGGGAGCTCACCTTCTGGTGGGAGACAGACAATGATGGACAGAACAAATCGCTGTCTACAGGGTACCTTCTGGCCATCCGAGGGCTGGGGAGCAAAGGAAGTATGTCAGTGTAAGAGGTGGGGGCAGGGCAAGTCAAGGGCTGAGCCCCCACAAGCCTTTCCCAGGGTTCTGCCAGCTCAAAAGTTAGGGGACTGTCGGTTCTCCGGGCTTTGGGGTTGCTTTTGTTTGAACAGCCTTCAGGACAGGGACTGGCTCAGAGGGACACACGTGTGAAGTTGTTTCATCCGTCCCCGAAGCCGGCTCTGCCCATACCCTCCCCCCCACCAACTTAACAGCTCCCAGCCTTGCGCATATGACAGGCATCCAGCGAGAGAAGTGTTCGGCTCTCTCTGGCTTTGATGTCTCTCCACCCTCCTGGCTCCAGGCTCCACTTCCGCCCCAGTCCCTCACAGTCGGGAAGTTCTTCTTTAGATCTAACCCCCATCCCTCTTGCTGCGATGGCAGTCAATTTCCTATCTTTTCTCTCACCTTCTGAACTCCCCCCAGAAAAACGAGTATGCCCGACAGGAACGTTCCCTGCCTCCCTCCTCTCCTCGCCCCACCTCCCCTGGGCCCCCGAGTTTCCGATCTGCCATCCGCCCGAATCCTCTCAGGCACAGTGCCCGAGATCTCTCAGAGCTTGGTCTGGGGAGGATGGTGATGCTTCCCCTGGTCCGCAGTTCCCTCTCGGGCTTCCTCTGCTCTCCTGCCCTTCTTGGAGTCTCTCCCTCTCCCTGGCCCCTCGTGCACGGTCGTGTTTTGGTCTCTAGCCCCTGTCTTTGTTCCTCTGCCTTTCCATGTCTCTGCCCCTCTCTGCCTTGCGCCCCTCTTCTCTCTTTGGGGCCTCTTGCCTCTCCGGCTGTTTCATTCCTTCGACCAGGTAGGGGTGGAGAACAGGCAAGAGGCCTCCCCCCAGGGCACGTGGTGACCTGGCCAGGTTCTGGGCCTTGGCTTCCAGTGCCAGCTGTCCCACAGACAAGCTGTGTGACCGGCCATCGGCCAGTGTCTTCAGCCCTCCCGATCTGTTGCTCCAACTGTAAAATGGACACCAGAACAGGCCACGGGGAGAAGCCAGTGGCTGCAGGCGTGGGCAGTGCTTAGGCCAGCACCAGGCACGTTGTGGGTGCCCAGGAAACGCTTCCCATCGCTATGAGGATTGCACTGTGGGGAGCAAGGCGATCGCTGACAGCAGGTCATGTGACCCCTGTCAGCAGGGTGTGGAGCAGGGGAGGTTTGTCTCATCCTATGCAGTGGGGATGAGACAGGCTTTGCAGGATGCTGACTATTGTTTAACATGTCCCCCCACCCTGAGAGACTTCCGTGGGACTGAGGTTGGTGTCCTGACAAGCTTTGGGGTCTCTGGGACCTGTTGGCTCTGGTGAGGCTGACCAGGGAGGGACCATTTCGTAGCCGTGCATGGCCTGGGGCGAGTGCCTTTGTCGTTCGGTGCCTCGGCTTTCCTATCTGTGAAATGGGGGTAGTAGCAGCGCCTCTCCCAGGGCCCAGGGGAGAACTGCGGTTATTGCCAAGTACAGAGCCCAGAAGGGTGCCCCAGGAATGCCAGGTACCTGGCAGACATCGACATCGTCGGTGGTGTTGGGACCGCTCAGACGTGTGCCCCAGGGCTTTGGGAGCGTGCTCAGCAGGGGAAGGGTTATCCTCACAGCATGACGGTTAGTGGGGTGCAGGAGCTGCCCTGGGGGCCTGCTGTTTGGGACTCTAGAGTGTGGTACCTGGGACCTCTCCATCCAGGTTGCGCCTTGGTGCGGCGCGGGGCGTCAAACTGAAGGCAGTTGTGTTTGCATATGGATGTGCTGCCTCTGCTGGGCGGGCCTCCTGGGATGGGCGGGGACCTCAGGATCTGGGCCGCCTGAGGTGTGAGCTTGAGAGGTTGCAGCTGTTAAGAATGTGTCCTGGGCTGGGTGCGGGTCTCTGTGCAACTGTAACGAGGCAAAGTGTTCAGTCCGTGAGGAGTATAGACTAACAGCCACGATAACTCGCTCATTCATTCCTCACTCAGTTTACTGAGCACCTAACGTGTGCCAGGCACCGTCATAAATACTGGGAACCAAACTGCCCAAAACAGATGGAGCGCCTGCCCTTGGGGAGCTTACACTCAAGTGTGTGGGCTTGTAAGAGGCTAGATGCTGACGAATGTCATATAGAAAAGTACAAGAGGGAAGGTTCTGGAGAGGGCTAGGGTGCTGTGATTTGAGGTGGTCAGGATGGCCTCACCGGAGAAGGTAACACCTGAGCAAAGACCTGAGAGGAGGCAGGCCCAATCTGGGAGGCGGGGCGGCGGGGGAGGGGGGGTTGCCTCTGGGATCCAGACAGGGAAGAGCAAGAGCAAAGGCCCTGAGGCAGAAATGTATGCAGCCTGTTCCAGAAACTGAGGAGGCCAGTGTGGCCTGAAGTCAGCGAGTGAGCAGGGGAGGAGACCAGAGCTGAAGCCAGAGAAGTAGCCCAGCCCGAGGAGAGGGGCCCTGGGAACCCAGGGGATGTCCCCTGCCCTTGCACCTAGTGAGGCCACCTGAGTGAGGGGGTGAGGGGCTGTGGAGCAGAGGAGGGCAGGGTCTGGAGGGCAGGTTGGATGTTGACAGGACCCCTCTGGCTGCCTGTGGGAACAGACTGGGAGGGAGGGTGGGACAGAAGCGGGGGGACCAGTGAAGAAGGACTCTGATCTCAGGGGAGATGGCTTGGGGGCGAGGAGGAAAGGGGGTCAGATCTGCATGTGGGGCACAGGTGGAGCATTTTCACTGAGGATCTAGCTAGCCAGCCCCCAACAGCCCTAGGAGGCCGATACCCTTATTACCCCCATCTCCCAGCATTTCCTGCAGCTCGGAACCACGAAGTCACTGGCCCTGAGGTCACACAGCAAGAGAAACAGTCCCCCTTGCTTCATGTGCCCTAATGCTGCCACTTACCTTCTGTGCCCTGTGGGTGCCCTGGGCTTTGAGTATGGAGGTGGCCTTTGGCGGCACCGACACCAGTGCTTGCACACAGTAGGGACTCAGAAAATATCTGCCGGCTGGCTGGCCGGCTGGCTGGCTGGCTGGCTGGGTGAATGGAAGAAACGCGAGCGGCTTCCCTGCCCATTTTGCAGAAGTGTATGGGGAGGCGGCTAGCGGGGCCCTGGCTGAGGTCCGGGGGAGAGGGCTGCATCTGGGGCCGGGTTTCTTTGTGGCACGAATGGGGGCCGGCCCTTGGCTGCAGGACTGGGTGACGAGGATGTTGGCCCAGGATCGCCGGTGTGTCAGTGGTGGGGGTAGGAGCAAATGGCCACGCGGCGTGGTGAGGGGCTCGGGGAGCTCCCCGGGGGGGGGGGGAGGCCTGGAGGTAGTAGCTCCTGAGGGGAGACCGTGCTAGGCTGTCTGTCCTTGGGCCCGGGGACAGGTGCAGGAGGGGTGGCTGTGGCCAGCGGTGGGGGGGTGGGGTCAGCCGTGGCCCAGCCTGGTTTTGCAGCCAGTCTGTGCCACGAGGCCCGGCTTGGCACAGCCCACACGCCCCCCCCCCCTTCCCAGGGCAGCCGGCCGTCAACCTTCCTCCCCCCGCTTCCCCCGACCTTCCCCTGCCGCCCAGAACCAATGGGTTAATTAGATAACGGAGCCTTTGATTAGCGGGGGAGGGGGAGGCCTCCCGGTGCAGGGAAGGGGGGCTGAGGAGGAGGGAGGAGAGGCGCCCTCCCCGTTCGGAAGGAGAGAAAGAAGGAGGGAGGGGGTGGGGAGGGAGGGAGCTGAGGCACAGCTTGGCTCTGCACTGCCGTGTGACTAGAAATTGTAATCGCGGAGAAAGAGAGAGACAGACAGAGCCTGGCCGAGAGAGACCGAGACAGACGGACAGACAGACAGAGAATCTGACCCAGACGGGCTCCCCAGCCTACGGAGAGGGTGATGGGGACAGAGCGAGAGTGAGGAGGAGATGGAGGAGAAGGAGAGAGGGGGCCTGGTCGTCCCGAGGGAGGCGAGACAGTGAGGGGGAGCCCCGAAGAGGGGGCTGGGGCTGAGGAGGGTCAAGGCCAGCGGGGCCGGGAGAGAGGAGAAGGGGGCCGGGGTCGGTGGGGGGAGAGCAGAGCAGCCGGCGGTGGGGTGGGGGGAGAGCGGAGGTAGCGGTGGGGGTGGGGGTAGGAAGCAAGAGGAGGCCAGCAGGGAGGAGGGGGAGGAGACTGCTGCAGTGGCCTGGACAGGCCTCCCCGGGGCGGGAAGGGCGACCGGCGAGGAGGGGGGGGCGCGGGGAGACCCAAGAAGCCCCTGCGCCCCCCCCCCAGCCCGACCTCGAAGGAAGCCCTGGAGAACTGGGGAGGCAGAGCCCCCCCGCCGGCTGGAGGCATGTGGAGGGGGGGGCCTGGGGCCCAGGGAGAGGCCCAGCAGAAGCGGAGCCACCGGGGTGAGTGTCCTCACTGTGGTTGGGTGGGGGGGACAAGGACAGAGATGGCTGAGGGCGGGAGGCCCAGCCGCCACCGCAGAAGCTGTGATGGGAGGGGGGGAGGGATGCGGGCGGCTGCAGGAGAGATGGGGACAGATGCGGTAGAGACGCGGCTGCAGGCCTGGACCTGGGGCGAGTGCTGCAGCCGCAATTTCTGCCCCTGGCTTCGAGGGTGTGGGCTGAGTCGTCGCCAGTCTTAGGAGGTGGGAAAGGGGATGGGGGGTGCAGGACTAGGGCCAGCGGAGACCCCCCTGTCACACTCGGGAAGGGGAGACCCCGCTGCGCTCACATGACTCACAGATAGAGGCGCACACAGCCCCCAGCCCACCAGGTGGAAAAACGAGTCCAGGATTCAGACACAGAACCGACCCCTCCCCCGTCTCTGTCTCTCAGGCTTTCTCGTCTCTGTCTCTGCGTCTCTCCGTCTAGCTCTGGATGATCTTGGAAACTGCAGAAGGAGGAAGCGAATGTGTGTGTGTGTGCGCGTGTGTGTGCGCACGCGCGTGCGGGGTTGGGGCTGGTGGCCCCGTGTCCGTGGGTCTGAGAGTCGGCTGTCTGCGGTGTGCCCGGGTCTCTGCTGCCGGTGGGCATGTTTGTGCAGACCACTTCCGTCTCCCCCCCGCTAGCGGGGGACTGGGGCGGCCTGCTGATGTGGGTGCACGTGCATGTGCTCCAGACACTGCCTGGAAGGGAAGGGAAAGCCAGGGCCACCAGCCCCCTCTGCCACTCGCTGGCCGGCTCCACGCCGGGGCGAGCCGTCCCCCTTCCGGCGCCTCAGTGTCCTCATCTGCAGATTGGGCGTCCTAACGGCTTCCTCCTACGGTTCCTGGGAGGCTTCCATGAGAACACTGTGTGCGCAGAGTCTGGGGCATAGAAAGGGCTAACCCGGGAGACGGGAGCTATTATTATCGTTGCTGTTCTCACCGTCGCTGTTGTTATGATTGGCCCGTCCCCCTTTGTCTTGCCCAGACCCGCCCGCTGCCCACCCAGAGTTCGAGCACAGGGTCTCTGGCCCCCAGCCCCCTCCCCACCGACCGCCCCGACACCATCCCCGGCAGCTGCTGGCACGGAGCCACCAGGCGCTGCCTTGGCCCTGGGCACCTGCCATCCCACGGCCTCCTGCCTGTGCTGCCATCCCAGGCCCCCGCGGCCCCCTCCTCCCCCTTGCCTTCTCCAGTCTGCTCCCAGCCTCTCCTGCCCACACTTCACCTCAACAGGTGCCTTGTCTGGCACTTACCTTCTTGAAGTTCCTCCTCTGAGTCTAACTCAAGTCTCTCTGGCTGCTGAGAGGCCACCCCCGGCCCCTGACGGGGTGACAGGAGTCTGAGGGGCGGCGGGCCCAGTGTGGGGGGCGTTTGGTGCTGGGCACCCGGCCTCTTTGCAAAGGCTCCTGGGTAGGGAGTGGGGTGAGGGGACAGGAGGTCGCGCCGGAGGCAAGGGGGCCTAGATGGCCACTGTGACGGAAGCCAGACTCCAGACCACCACCCAGGCTTCCAGACCCGGCACTTCATCCTTTCTCTGTCACTTCATCTTGTCTCTCTTCCTCTCCCTCCATCTCTGCCTCTTTGTCTCCGTTTCTGAAACCATGCCTAGAACCAGGGTTTGGATCTGACATCTCCATTACTGGCCAAGCGCCTGGGGCAGCCGTTCTCTCCCCACCTCACCCTTTGCCTCGGTTGTCCGTTCTGCGAAATGGGCACAATCTTCCAGTCGGGGAAGGACGTGAGACAGTGCAGGGAGGGCAGGGCTAGCGCCATTCTCTGCCTCCCTCAGGGGGTGGGTCGGCCCCCCACGGGGCGGGGGGAGCCCTGCTCTCCGGGTCCTGAGTAGACCAGGGAGGTGACGGTGGCAGCAGTGGCTGAGAGCTGCCTGGGGGTTGGGGAGCAGGTGGGCCAACGGGGTCCTTGTCCCTCACTGAGCTTCTCCCTCTCTCCCCCCCACCCCGACAGCCCCCCGGCGCCCACGCGGAGCATGAACATTGAGGATGGCGTGCGCCCGCAGCTCCCCGTGCCCCCCACTGCCGCCCGGTAGGATGTCCTGGCCCCATGGGGCCCTGCTCTTTCTCTGGCTCTTCTCCCCACCCCTGGGGGCCGGCGGGGGCGGCGTGGCCATGACATTGGCCGCCGGAGGGGGCTCCCCGCCGGCCACCTCCTGCCCCGCGGCCTGCTCCTGCAGCAACCAGGCCAGCCGGGTGATCTGCACGCGGAGAGAGCTGGCCGAGGTCCCCGCCAGCATCCCTGTCAACACGCGGTACCTGAACCTGCAGGAGAATGGCATCCAGGTGAGCTGGGCCGGCATCCGGTGGGGTGGGGGAGGGGGGGGACACACAGCCGTGGCGGGGGGGGGGGGGTAGTGGCGCTGCACAGGTGGTGGCCAGTTCCTCTTCCTCGAGGTGGCGAAGGCCTTCTGGGCGTCCCCTCCAGCGCCTCACGGCCGTCCCTGTGGCACTTAGGAGATACTGTTCGCATCCTATTAACTTGAGCTAAGGCTGCCCGGGTTTTCTCTGACGAGAAAACACCTCTGTGCCAGTGCGTTGGGGCTCGGAGGCACGGCCACCTGCCTGCCTCCGCCAGCACAGGACAGGCAAGCCCTCGGCCTGCCCTTGGGGTCACAGGTGGGCAAAGCGACCCTTGCTCGAGGCCTCCGTGCCTTCTGCGCCGCTACACCTGCTGCGTGGCCTCGGGCTCCCGTGGACTCTGCGCCTCTGTTTCTTCGTCTGCAAAGTGGGGATGCTAAGACCTCCTGCCCCGGGGAGTTGGGTGACGGCTGATGGGTTTCAGACTTGCCAGGGACTTAGAATCTCCTGGCACCTGGCGAGCACTCCTTTGCCGTGTGGTGTGGGGCTCATGTGCCCACTTCCCGGAGGTGGCGTGACATTTGGAGACCTGAGCACTCCCGTGGGCCTCGTGTCCTGTCCAAGCGCGTGGCTGGTGCCTGGACGGGGCAGGTGCCATCCGGTTAATTGTGACTGTGGCTAAGACAGGCTATAAATGATGCCTCGAGGGCAGAGCTGTGCATTTTTAAAGCAGGGTCTCTCCTTCTCTACTCTGTTGACGTTTGGGGCCCAATCGTCTTTGGTTGTGGGGACCTCCTATGTGCTGTAGGGTGCTGAGCAGTAACCCTGGCCACCAGACGCCAGCAGCACCTCGCCCCTGGTGCCCAAATGTCTCCAAATGTTGCCAGATACTGAGCTGGGGGGGGGGGGGATCTCCCTAGTTGAGAGCCACTATTTTTTTTTTAAGTTTTTAAATGTTACTTTTGAGAGAGAGAGAGTTCAAGTGAGGGAGGGGCAGAGAGAAAGGGAGACACAGAATCTGAAGCAGGCTCCAGGCTCCGAGCTGTCAGCCCAGAGCCCGACGCGGGGTTCGAACCCACCAACCTTGAGATCATGACCTGAGCCGAAGTCGGGCGCTTAACCTACTGAGCCACCCAGCCACCCCAAGAACCACCATTTTAAAGGCACAGGGACGGTACCGCGCACCACACAAGCCTCCCCCGACCCCAGCCCATAAAGCTAGGAGAGAAGACGGCTCACGTGTGACGTCCCAGGCCCCTGGGAGCTAAGGTTCCCCTCCGCCATGGCCCTTCCCTGTCTGTCCCTGGGAGGGGAAGGGGTCAGTGGCGCCCATCTCACTGTCCCGGAGAGCCTGGGGACAGGGCTCCCCTCTGCAGAAGACAGAGGGGATCTTTCAGGGGCGCAGCACCAAGGGCACTACTGCCCAAGTCGAGAAGGCTATCCTGGTGGCTGCACGGCAAGGACCGTGAAGCCAGTGTTGGGGTCAGGATGTCCTCCGGCTCGGCCCCACCTCCTCAACAGGGTGCCTTCTGTAGAGTGCGCTGGGAGTCTAACCTGCATCCTCAGGCTGGAGTCCCTGCTGACCTGCCCCTGACTGTCAGGGGGCCGACACCCTCACTTCCTTCTCGCCCTTGTTCCCGGGACTCTGCCTGCCCGGTTCCGGCCTTTCTTTACTCACGTGACGTTCCACACGTGTTGCCACCAGCTCCGAGCCAAGCCCTGATTTAGGTTCTGACGGAAGGGCAGGGCCCTCCCCTTGTGTACGTATAAGGGAAGAGACTGTAAACGAACGGGATGGCAAGTTGGGCTGGGACCACTGCATTCTGGGGAATGGAAGTCGGAGGGGAGATGTTAGCGCATCAGGAAGTGCGTCTGCGATGAGGGGCCGCTGAGTCCGCCCCACCAGCAGCCCCAGGCCGAGGCAGTGACCCTGCAGTAGAACTGGGCCATTTTCTCTTTGGGGAGCTCGGTGAACCGATTCAGTGCGGCAAACATTTGCCGGCACGGGGCTCCGCCCACAGACCTGTGGCTGCCCGCAGGCCCACAACGGCCCGAGGAGCGCTCCCCTGGCACCGCCAGCCCCTACTCCCAGGCCCAGTCCATTCTCCCAGTGGCCCCCAAGGGGTGCTGGCCTCTGCCTGAAACCCACTGAAGCCTCCTGGCCTCAGGAGTGAAATCCAGCCTCTATATTGTGACAGCCGAGTCCTACACAGCTGGGCCTGGCCTGCCGGCCCCTACGATTGCCGCCAGTTGCCCTCCCATTTCACCCCTCCATCCAAATATGCCTCTCTGTGGCCCCTAGGTCCCCCAGCCTAGCCTTCCTTCGCCGCCTTCCAGTCTGGGCCCGTGGACTCCCCCCGCCCCCACCTCCAGACATCCCTGCCCTTACCCAGGACGCTTGTGTTTGCTAAATATCTCTTGGTTGTCTTCTGTGTGGAAGGCGTGGTCCAGTCACTCCAGATATATCAGTGAGTGAAACAGACAACCTGTCCTACCTCCCCCCAGCCCGCATTCTAGACTTGGGCATGATAAGTAAGTAAATGGCATGTGTTAAACATGCTGAGGGCTGTGGGAAAAGGAAATAGATGGGGGTTGGGGACGGTGGGTGCAAGAGGAGGAGGGGTGACTGGCTGCAGCTTTAAAGACAGGAGGTCCAGGTGGCCTAGTGGAGAAGGTGACATCTGAGCAAACGTTTGGAGGACATGAAGGTGGAATCTCATGGAAGGGCATTCCAGGCAGAGGACAGCAAATGCAAAGGCCCTGGGGTAGGATCCTGCCTGGTGTGTGGGAGAAACAGCAACAAGCAGGTGTGACAGGAGCACGGTGAGCCAGGAGAGAGGGTGGGAGGTGAGGGCAGATCCCGCAGGGCCGCAGGGCCTCATGGCCTCATGGTGAGGACGTGGGCTCTTCTCGGAATGAGCTGGGAGCCGGGGGAAGCTCTGAGCAGAGGGCAGACGGGCTGCTGACTTGGGTCTCCCCGGCTGAGGTGCAGGGAGGCCCACACAGCACGTGGATCCTGCGCCAGGGGGGCTGGGTTTGAATCCCGGATCTGCTGTCTCCTTGCTGGTGCAGAGTTCTGGTGAGAAATGCCGGGGGCTCGGCTGGGACCAGGCTGCTGGCGGTGGAGGTGGTGAGAAGTCGGCTGGTTCTGGGCGTGTTTTGAAGGTGGAGACACCAGGACGTTCCAGCAGAGCGGGTGTGGGAAGAGGCGAGAGAGGATGGTTCTCTTTTGGGGTTGAGCTGGCCCCTTTGCCTGGGCCTGTTTGCTGGCACGTCTGTCACCCCATCTCCTGGGGCCATTGGCCTCCAGACGTTTGACCCACATCTCTGTCCGGGTGTGCACTTGAGCCCCATGGACGTGAGTGAACTTCTTTTTAAGTCACGCACGGGTCTGCTGCAGCCACGCGGCGTGCACAGTGCTAAGCACACACAAAAGTGGGCGTGTTTCATCCCTGGGGGTTCTGGCACCCCCACCCCAGAGGCCCCTGTCCCCCCGCAAACTGCATGTTCCCCCAGGGTGGAAAGAGTGCTGTCCACAAGAGCAGGTGCTTATGAACGTTCAGTCAGACTTGCCTCCCTTCGTGGGCACCTTGCAGGTGGCAGGAGTGGGGCTGCCGAGGGAGCCAGTGGAGGAGCTTGGGAATGTAACTGTAGGAAAAAAAAAAAAGTTTATTTATTTATTTTGAGAGAGCGCGCACGCACGAGAAGGAGAGAGGGAGAGAGAGAACCCCAAGCTCTGCCAGCACAGAGCCCGACGTGGGGCTCGATCCCACAAACCATGAGATTATGACCTGAGCCGATATCAAGAGTCAGATGCTTAACCGACTGAGCCATCCAGGCACCCCGAGAAAGTAACTTTTTCATTATCCAGTTAAAAAGAAAAAGGAAAAGAAAAAAAATGACCCCGAGTCCCACCACCTAGATATAAATAACTACTGTTTACATTTTGTTTTTAAAGGCTTCCTGGCTCTTTTTTGAGCCTATACAAATTGACTTTTAAATTATTTATTACAGAATGAATGCAAATTAATTTAGAAAACCTAGAATATATACCTAAGTAAAAACACAGGGACGAAAGCCAAGCATAATTCGACACTCACAGGTAACTCCCATTAGCATTTAGTGTCTTCCTGGCCAGTGCCCTGGTAGGGGGGGTTGGTAAAGGGATTTTTTTTTTTTTTTTACTTTTTTGAGAAAAAAAATGAAATCACACCATTTGATATCAGTGTGTGGCTGACTTTCGACAGCTGAAAAGCGTAACATGAACACCTTTCTCCCTGACACTAATGCTCGTCCAAAATATCAGTTTTAATCACTGTGTAGGATTCTGGCCATCCTGTTACTTATCTAGTCCGTTCTTCTCTCCAGTGTTTTCACTGACATAGACAGCGCTGTGGTCAACAACCTCCGTGCTCAGTCTTGGGAACTTTCCGGATTCTGCCCTTGGGAGAAATTCCTAGAAGTAGAATCTCGGGGTCAGAGGGACGATCATAGAGGCGCTGCCCTGCAAGCCCTATGTGTCCTGCTCACGGTGGCTGGTACTTCCCCCAACATGCAGGGGACTGTGCGTGCGCACACACATACACACACACACACGCAGCCTGACACCAAAGCCCCGTAGAAATGGCCTGAGTTCCGGGGATTTGAGAGCCTCCCTGTCCTGTCCGTGGTCACTTGCTTGTCATCTGGCTCTGCACAGACGATGACTCCCTGAAGGGGGTCTTCACCCTGCTGGACCCCCAGCACCGAGAACAGAGCCTGGTACACAGCAGGTGCATAGCAGATAGTTGTCTATGAATGGAAGGTCGGCTGGCTCCCGAGCCCCTGCCTTGGGGACTGGGCAGTGTGTGTGTGTGTGTGTGTGTGTGTGTGTCCCTGAAGCACCTGCAAGAACTGGGGAGCAGCTCTAAGGTTCCGTCACCTTCCCTAAAGCCCCAAGTGCACGGAGTGCCGGCAAAAGCTTCCGTCTAGAACAGTGGTGTCCATCTCTGGAGAGGGTTCAAACGCCCTCCTGGGACACGACAGGGCCAGCAGGTGGTGGAATGGTTGTTTTAATGGCCTTTGCAAGCAAAATAATTTTTAAATATCAGCAGCCTTCCATGGGCCCCCTAATCGTTTCTGAGACGGGACAGGGGCGCGAAAGCCCAAGCCTGTGGAGTCACCTTCTAGGCAGAAGCCTAGGGACGCCCCTTCCCCCTGACCTCACAGCCCTGACAGCCCTGAGGCCACTCAGGCCACATGCCCCAGGGACCCCACACAGCTCCCACCTGGGGCGGGCCTACTCCTCTCCTCGGCCCAGCTCTGTTCCCCTCTTCCCCAGAGCCAGCCATCCTAATGTGTTTACTGTGGATCTTTCTGCTTGTGTGTGTTCTTGCAAAATGCTTATTGTGTGCATGTATTTTTAATTTATGTAGATGAAGCTGCATTATAGATGGCTTTCTTTGTCTTACTGTTTTCACTCAGCCCCGGGGGTTTTTTAAGAGCCATCCACATCAGGGTGTGTGCGCGTGTGTGCGTGCGTGTGTCCACCCACTGTAGAATTCTCCTTGGTGGGTGCCCCCCCACTGCCTGCCCTCCCCCCACCTCTGAATCAGGACAGACACCCAGGAGGCTTGGAGCTGCCTCCACCACAAAATCCCCCTCAGGACCCCTTTGGGAGCCTCGTGGTAACATCTTTGGGGGACTCTCTGGGTCAGACTTCATGCGTGGACTTAACCAGGGTCCCTCGGGGTCCACCGGGAGGTCGTGTGGGCAGTGTGTGAAGGTGCTCTGCAAGGACGTGTGCTTCTGGCCTAAGAAACCCATCCACCCACCCGAAAGAAGTGCTCAGAGGTGCTTCAGAGAGAGGTTGAAGGATGGCCCAAGGGGGCCAAAGTGTACAACAGAAGCCGCCTCAGTTCTTGGCAATCAGGGCATTGGTCAAGTGAATTGGGGCGCATTCTTACAACAGAGTGTTACTTAGCTATTTAAAACAGAGTTTCGAAGAATATCAAAGGACACAGGGAAATGCTTAGAATGTAACACTGAGCTTTCAAAGGATGCAAGCAGGGCGTCCAGTTTGTTTTAAAACTGCCCTGAAAGGAGGGGGGTGTCTGGGTGGCTCAGTCGATTGAGCTTCCGACTTCAGCTCAGGTCATGATCTCAAGGGTTTGTGAGTTCAAGCCCCGATCAGCATTCTGCGCTGACAACTCAGAGGCTGGAGCCAGCTTTAGATTCTGTGTCTCCCTCTCTGCCCCTCTCCTGCTGTGCTCTCTCTCTCTTTCTCAAAAATAAATAAGTAAACTTTAAACATAATAATAAAATAATAAAACTGTCCTGAAAGCAAAAACAAAATGCAGGGACCACCCAGAAACGTTGGCCCCGCCTTTCCCCTCACACTAGCATTATGGAGGATAATTGCATTTCTTCTGTTCACTTTCTTCAGTTGCTAAATTTTCTTCAGTGAGGGCACCTGGTGCTTTTTGTTATCAAGAAAAATTCTACTTAAATATATAATATGTACAAAATGGTATACAAGCTGAAGGCAACCGTCTGTAGTGGGATTCGCTCACCTGTCCCTGGAAAAGGGAGCAGAAACCAAAATCCGCAGAGCATTTACCCTGAGCCGGGGGACTGGGAGTGCTCTCTCTTCCCCAGGCCTCGTCATTCTCACAAGGAGAGGATTGTTTGTCCCATCTGACAGATGGAAAATGGGACAGCCCCTCCCCTGACTTCTAACAGCCAGAATAGTGCATCTACACCGTCTACACCGTCTACACCGCTGCCCCCCCAGCTGCTGTTTGTGCCTCTCGGCCTCCTGGTCTCCTCGTCGTTCTCCTGTAGCCCGGCTCTCCCTCCTTGTCCTTCTTTATTGTTGGGTAATATTCTGTCCGATGAAGTTACCGCGATCTCTTGATCCATGTCCTCTGGATGGGCATTCGGACCGTTTCCAGTTTGGGGGCGGTCCTTACTCCACCTGACTTTCGACACAGAATCTTTTCGAGCTGGGGCGGGTGTAGTGGAGTCCCTCCTCCCCTTTCATGCTGTGGAGAGTGGCCTGTGCACTCCAGGCCGGAGCAGGAATGGGACTGTCAGCGAGCCGGCTCCAGGAAGGACAGCACGAGCCACATGTCACAAGTGGCAGAGTCCGACGCCATCGAGCTCAGGCCCCCAGGTGGTCCACCTGTTACCTTCCCTGACTGAGATAGCGCCCTTCAGGACATGGCCCCTGCCTCCGGCCTCCTGCATCCCTGGGCCCCTTCACACTGGACGTTCCCTCTTTCTGGAATGCTCTTCCACTCTCCCCTGCATCTACTTAGCACCAGCGCTTAACAGTTGTGGGGACAGTTGAGGCTTCACTCACAACTCTTCCTCGGGCACATTGTCAAACCTGTCTGGGCCTCAGTTTTGTCATCTGTGAAATGGGGATAACAACAGCCCTTCCGTCACAGAGCCGCTGAGAAATTCAATGCTTTCATTCTTTGGACAAGCAGGTACTGAACGCCACTGCATTCTAGGTGTTCCCGGATGCCCTGGGGACACGGCGTCACGTGGGGGCAGTGCATTCGCATGCGGACTTAAGGTGGGAGAGGACCCTGGTGAGGGGCCAGGAGCTGAGCAGCTCTAGCAAGGATTGACAGTGAGATCTTTGCCACGGTCGCCCTCGTCTTTCTTGACTCAACCCCAGAGGCGCCTTCCCTGAACCCCCAGTCAGGTCAAGGCCCCCCCGGTCCCCGCGGCACCCCAAATTTATTGATCGTACTTGTGCACACTTGTTCACGTCACCACTGGCCCAAAATGCAACCGTTACATGAACCAATCAGAGGGCGTCTCGCCATCTTGCAGAGTCTTGTGGCCTCGGAGCCTCATGAGAGCCCCAGGAGAGGGACAGGTGGGGATCCCCATTTTTCAGTTGAGTAGACTGAGGCCTGAGAGACAGGAGACCCACATCTCCCCCTCTATTACTCAGGTTGCCTCTCTGAGCCCACCTCCCGCTTGGGAGGGTGGGAGTAGGGGTGTGTGTGCAGCCTCCCAGCAAAGCTCCAAGCTCTGTCCACAACTACCCTGTAAGTCCTGTTCTCCCCATTTCACGGACCAGCAAGACTGTGGAGCAGGAAGTGAGACCCTTGTGCAAGAAGCCACAGTTGGGGGGTAGAGTTGGGACTTAGCCCAGGCCGACTGGCTACAGAATTTGATTTTTCCAACGCTAATTTCCCGACGTTTCCTAATTCGTAGCTGGCTGGGCTCTGTGTAGTCCTGGCGCCTCAGGCTCAAAGCTAAGTCAGTCCTGATGCGGTCCACAAAGCCAGCCCCTGCTCTGGCCTTGTCCTTGCTCATCAGGACACCTGCCCCAGCTTCCTCCTAGCCTCCCGTGCACTGCCGCCCGCCCCCCCCCCACCCCCCCCAGTGAGAGTCGCCATGCCATCCCTGGACCTTAAGACGGACAGGGCTCCCCTTGCTGTAAGGACCCTTCGCCAGCCGGCCTGTCCCTGTCCCAGCCACACCACACTCGGGGGTGCCCTCTGCTGGACCCAGACACCGCCCCAGCCCTGCCCTTCCAGCCCTTCCGAAAACACACCTCACCTCTGAAGGGCCAGAGTCACATTCCGCACTTGCCTGGCGCCAGGCACGCTTCCTCGTGGACCCCAGACACTGAGATTTTAAGCCTTACAACACCGGACACGGGCTCTCCTCCCCACGTGGAAGCAGGCTGCAAGCTGCTCCCCGAACGCCTGTCCCTTCTGCGTCTGATTGGCCCGGCCTGTCAGTCCGCAGCACCCAGCTCATGCCCCAGTTCCCTATTGAACAACTACTATGTATCAGGCTCTGCTGCAGGACCATTGCACAGCTGGATGCAGAGAGGGAAGCACACAGAAGGCAGGGCCCGTGAGCTCACAAGATGGAGGTGGAAGCCGGATGGGGGGCAGGGGGCCAGGGAGCCTCACTGGGAAGGAGGTCTTTGACCCCGCCTGAGCCTTCACCTAACCCCACCCGCCCACCGCCTTAGGCAAAGCTGGGGTGCGCTTAGCTCCTGATACAGATCGTACCCACCCCGTCCCCCCCGCCCTGCTTCCCAGGGCATTATCTGCACAGGTTCAGACGCCTGTCTGGGGTGGGGGCAGGGGTACAGAGGTGAGGAGCAGGCCAGACTCAGCAAACAGGGCAGGGCTTGGCCCAGGAGGCCCGAGAAGGCAACTCCCCGGTGGATGAATGGAAGGAGATGAGGGGGAGGACCGGAGGGAGGGCAATGGCCCGGTGAGTGTGGATGGACAGTCACATACATGGGTGAGAGGAGCTGGCGTCTGGGAGAAAGCCTTCTCACGGGGCAGGGATGGTCAGGAAGCCTTAGCAAGGAGAAAGGCTTTTTTTTTTTTTCTGTTTTTAGCGAGCCTTGAGTGACTTGGGCCCCGAGCAGGTGCAGAGGCTGGGGTGGCGTTCCAGGACAGCAGAAGCTCAGGTGTAGAGGAGGAGGAAAGTGACAGGTGCAGACATAGATGGTGCACTTAACCTCGAAGGCACTAAGCCCCTCATGTGTGGAAAGACGTTTAATTCCCTCACCAATCCTAAGAAGTAGACTTTATAATCCCCATCGCGCAGATGGAGAAGCAGGCCCCGAGAGGTCTCAAATGCACCCAAGGGGCGCCTGGGGGTGCTCAGTCGGTTGAGCGTCCAACTTTGACTCAGGTCATGATCTCAGGGTTCGTGAGTTCGAGCCCTGTGCCAGGCTCTGTGCTAACAGTGCAGAGGGGTTTTCTCTCTCTCTCAAAAAAAAAAAAAATAATAATAATAACAAACTTTTAAAAATAAAAATAAAAAAAATTCACCCACGTCCCAGAAGCGGTAGAGAGGCAGCCCGAATCAGGACTCCAGCTGTCTGACCCCACCGCTTGAACCACCAGGCTACAGTGCCCACGAGGAAGAGCGAGAGCAGCCGGCCGGGTTGGGGCAGGGACGAGACAAGTCTGTCTGAGCACAGGAGTGGTCTGGGGTGCTGAGGAGCCCTGGGGTTTGAGCTCTCTCCCATGAGATAGATAGCGGGGGCCACTGAGCGCTAGCCAGAGCCCTTCCCCACCCACCGCCCTTGAGGGTCGGCCTGTGGGTGTGGGGGCAGGGGTGCTGTGGAGGCTGACACATTGGTCCCGGCTGCCCTCACCCAATATGGCTCCTGGAAGGTGGGGCCCGGAGCCTCTGGGCTCCTGCCCGTAGAAGTCAGTGCCAGCATGGCCTGGAACCTTCGAACAGGGACAAGTTTAGAACCTGTTGTTGGGCGAGGTAATATTAGTGACACAAGTGACATTTATGGATTTCACTGAGGGAGGAGATGCTGCGTCCTAAGTGGCCACCCCGCCCCTGGGCTGAGCTATGTTGTGGTGACACGGGCTTGTTCTCAGTCCTCACGGCCCCTGCACCTGTGCTACAGAAGAGAACACTGAGGCCTGGGGAAGCTGAGTCTAGACCAAGCCTGCCAGGCTCCTGGCGGGTCCCGGCGGTCAGGGAAATCCCCACGGGAAAGGAGGCACAAGGCCCTTATCTCAGGGAAGGAGGAACTACGAGAAGTCATCATAAAAGCACTTAGTACAGAAAAATAACAATGTTTTTAAAACCGTGAATGCAAAACACTAACACACACAAGAAAAGACAGCGAGCTGCTAAGCTTCGTTGTCGGTTCAGTACGTTCAAAACGTATAAGAACAATTTATCTTAATAGTGTTTAGATGAACAATTCACTTAATCATCTCCCACCGCAGTTAAATTGTTAATAAAGGAATTCTTGACAGTTTATTTTCTTAAAAACCCCAACAGAACGCAGTGGGATTTTTTTTCAGTGTTAGTAATGTTTACCAACTATGGCTGAAGTGGCAAGTCCCCTAATTGACCAAGCTCCAGGATGAAGGAGAGAGGAGAGACCCCCCCCCCCCACCTTGGGGTTGGGAGTGGTCATCGATGGGGCCATGTTCCCTTGTCTGACTGGTGTCTGTACCCTTGACAGTGAGCACAGAGCCGGGCCTAGGGGGAAGAGGGCTCAGCAACCACGGGCTGAAGAAGCGAGGGGGACTTGGCTATTAGGTTGCTGTCAGAGGCAAGACCCCAGGACTACCTCCTCTGCAACATAGGAGGACATCAGTGTCCTGCCAGGCCAAATGTTAGGCTGGGAGGGAAGGGGGATTTGCCCACTCCAAGAACCAGTCCCCACCTTGTCCATCCTACTTTGTGTCAGTGGTCACAACAGTGACCCCCGTTTAAATATCATCTGCTCTGGGTGGGGGGAGGGGGAGGGTCAAACTGTGCTGTACAACGGCCCACACCTGCCTCTCCCCCTACAACCCGGGAAGCACCCATGATCTGTTTATACCATTGCCATTTAAAGGATCATTTGCATAATTATTATGTGTAGTGCCCTCCCCACTCAAGATCAGGTTGTGGGAAGTCAGGGCTGCTTCTTTCTTGTCCACGGCTGGATCCCCAGAGCCCAGCAAGACACTTGACACATAGCAGGCACTCCAAGAATATCTGTCAAATGAGCAAATCAACACGTGGGTAATGGCTGAATAATGAACAGGCCCCATGGCTCAAACCGCATTGAAACCAACAGAGAGTCCAACCCTCTTGGCTTAGGATGCGCAGACGGACGGAGACTTTGTATTTATTTAGATTGAGGAAAAGCAGATGTCGATCTTGGTTCTGCTACTTTGGATCTGTGAGACCAAAGGCAGATAAGTTTTCCTCTCTGAATCTCCATTTCCTCAGCGGTAAACCATCAAATAAGAAGAGAGGCAGGGACGTGTGGTTGATAACACCCATGTGACAGGATTTCTACAAGGACTAAATGAGATCACCACCTCAGAGCACTTAATACAAGGTCTGGTACACAATAGGCACTTAACAAATAACGGCTTTCCCCTTCTGCCTTATTGGGAACCTGCCCAGGATGGCATTTTGTTTCAGAGTCAGGATGGGATCAGCCTTGTATTGTTTGTGAGAGGAGGAGAAGAGAGGAACTGGCTGACTTTAGTCTTTAGGTATGCGTGTTAAATTTTAAGAGTAACCACTAAAAGAAGAGAAAAGGAAAATATATAGATTTCTAAAATAGTAGATGGGGGAAATTGAATAAGAAAAAAAATCAATGAAAAAGATGACAGGAAAAGAGAAAGAACAGGCTGCAAAAAATCAGGACAAACAGAAGGCACAAAGTAACAGTAAGAATAATTCCAAATGTATTAGTAATTACAATAAATGTAAATGGACTAAACTTCCAGTTAAAAGGCAGCAATTTTCAGACTGTACTAAAAACAAAATCCAGGGGCACTGAGGTGACTCATTTGGTTAAGTGTCCCAACTCTCAATTTCAGCTCAGGTCATGATCTAACGGTTCATGAGTTCGAGCCTCACCTCAGGCTCCATGCTGATGGTGTGGAGCCTGCTGGTGATTCTCTCTCTCTCCCTCTCTCTTTGCCCCTTTTTGCCCCTTCTGTGTGTGTTTTCTCTCTCTCTCTCTAAAAACAAATAAATAAGCTTAAAAAAAAATCCAAAAGACGCACCTAAAACATCAGGTCAGAATGGATGAAAGCAAAAAAGATGGCAAATGCTTACCAAAAAAAAAAAAAAAAAGAGTAAGTTGGAACCAGAAGGCTAGTGCTCTTTCAGCTCCCACGTTCTGTCACTAAGGGTTTCAACGTGGTGGCATTGTCACCCAGGCCAAAAGGTGTGTAGGCCCACATCAACTGGCGTTACTGGGTGCTCTCCAAACCAGAGCCTTGTCCGTTCTGGGCTATTCATTCAACACACTTGGCTGAAGTCGGCCACGAACTAGGCCTCGTACTGGGGACAGGGAATGCGGAAACCATCCAGATGGACTCTCTACTCATACACTCATAGCCTAGCCGAGGAGAAGGACGTGTCAAAGCAATGTGATAAGATGAATGTGTTTGACACCTTAGTGAGCAGGGGAACAAAGAGGGCTTGCTGGGGGAAGGCAGCAGAGAAATTTCCCAGAGAATAAGGACGAGGACAGCATTCCAAGCAGAGGGCACAGCCTCGGTGCAAAGGCAGAGAGGCTAGGCAGAGCCTGGTGAGCCTATGGAATCCATCCATACACCTCCATATGGCTGGAGTAGAGGAGAGGCACTGAGGCAGGCCTGCAGGGCCTTTGACCCCACGTCAAGGGTGATAGGGAGCCATGGAAGGACTGTGAGCAGGGATGTGGCAGTGTTTGAACTGCATGTTAGCCTGTGTAGAGGAAGGATGCTGAGGAAGAAACTGGATGCCCAGAGATGGGACAAATGTTCATGATCGTTATTAGCTGAATCAACAATGTTATGTATATATATATATACATGTATGTATATATATGTATATATGTATATATATACTACATGCTTGCCCTGCTCCAAGTACTCACAATCGTGTCCAAGCCTCACAGTAATCGTGCAGTACCTGTGAGGAAAGAGGGTTCAGAGACAGTAGGGCACTTGCCGAAGGTCACATTGCTGATCGGCAGCAAAGCCAGGATTCGAACCCAGACCCAGCAACTCCCCACTAGGCTGCTCCCCAGGCATCCTGCTGCGAAGGGAGAACTACTGGAATCCTGGTAAAAATAAAAAGCACTCGCTATTTAAAGCAACCCTACAGCACATCTTCAATAAAACCAGGCTTCCTTTGCAGCAACACCCCCGTCCCGCTTGGTTCCCAAGCGCATTAGTAAAGTGGTTGGGGGGACCCCCCCCCGCCCCCCCCCCCGGGAAATGCCCTTCGTCTCCCTCCACGCACACCCTTCCCGTGGCAACTGAGACAAAGCACGCGGAGCCGGAAGAGCCTCAGACGCTGCCGAGATGCACGCTGTGGACAGACTGTAGTTGGGGTCCCTCTATGCAGAGGGTCAGGGAGATGGCGCACCTGTGCCCTTCCCCGAGGGCGCAGCGGGCAGCCCTACTGAGTCACTGGACCCCACTGAGCCTCAGCCTGCGGGTTCAAATCCGGCTCTGCTGCTTCCTCATTGGGTGACTTGGCAAAGCGGGTTCCTTCTCTGAAACGAAAGCCTAACAACACCTGCCTTGGGGGCTGCTGGGGGACAGCCGCCTTGAGTGGAGAATGCGCAGCCCAGAACTTGACACTTGTCACTGGGGCTCAGCGAGCACCTGCGGTGCCACACCCCGTGCCGGGCAGATGTCAGCGACTCCCCCGAGTCTTGAGGATAGCTTTGTAAGGTGGACGTTGCGATGCCCTTTCACGGGGAATGGCCCCTCCCCCATCTGCTCCTTCAGAACCGCTTTATCCCCACGAAATAAAAAGCGATGGGTGGATGAATGAATGAATGAATGAATGATGAATGAGACGTTTGGGCTGGAAGGAAAGGGCCGAAGAAAAGGGAAGGGCAGCCTGAGAAGAGGGAACGGCATATGTAAAGGGGGAGGATCTGGTGAGATAGTTCCAGGAGTTGGCTGGGAAAGGTCACTGGAGTGAGGATGGCTAGGGTGGTGGCGGCGGTGAGGGTGCGGGGGGGGACGTGTAGAGGGGAGGGGAGAGGCAAGCAGGTGCCAGGCCAAGCAGGGCTTCTGATGCAGGCCGAGTCTTCTTCTCTGAGAGCACTGGGGAGCCATGGAAGGCTCCAGAGGAAGGCCCTGGGTGTGGCAAGACCCTGGAGATGGGCTGTGGCTGCGGGGCCTTCCAGAAGAGTAGAACCACAGGCTTGCTGGCCAACCCCACGGGTGAGGCCACAGGTGGCGTGGGGTCTGAGGCTGCAGGCCCGCCTTGGGCCAGGAAGCCGGGCTGGGGGACCACACTGAGAGCTGGGACCCTGGCAGGAGGGAGGAGCAAGCGGGCATTCAGTGTGCTCCCGCTCGGCTTGCGGGGACCTGGGGAGGCCCCAGAACTAAGTGCCGCCAAGACCGAGTGAAGGCGCGGTGTCTCAGGAACCTGGACCAGCGGACTTGTGCTTCTAGAATTCTCTGTCTAAACTCTCACGTCTAACTTTTGAAGAGCCCACCGGCCAGATCCTCCAGCTGCTGCTGCTGCTATTGTTGTTACTATTATTTTTTTTTTCTTTAAAAAAATTTTTTAATGTTTATTTCTTGTTGAGAGAGAGACAGACAGTGAGCGGGGGCGGGGCAGAGAGAGAGGGAGACCCAGAATGCGAAGCAGGCTCCGGGCTCCGAGCCGGCAGCACAGAACCCCACGCGGGGCTCGAACCCGCAAACCATGAGATCCATGGCCTCAGCCAAAGTCGGCCGCTAAACCGACTGAGCCACCCAGGCGCCCCGTTACTATTATTTTTAATAGAAACAGCGAGTGAGGGCCTGCTCTGTGCAACACCAGCGTTTCCCAGGGCGATGATCAAAGGCACCCTGCGAGGAGGGTTCTGTGCTTGTGATGTTTGGGAAACCCAGAGTGGAGCGAAGTGGAACTGTCCTTTCCCGCAGGACTTCCCAGAACTTCAGCCCCCGGCAGTGGCACCTCCAGGAGGGACCGCGCGGCTCCTGTTTGATCAGGAAAGCTTTTTGTCACTGCTGTGGAGTAGCACCCCATGGAACGCACTGGGACCAGCCGGCCAAACTCTCCCCCTTGCTCCCTCGGAGGAGGAGGCGAGGGTGCGGTGACCCATGAGGCCGCAGGAGCCAAGCCCCAGGGCCTCTCAGGGTCCTGGGGCTGCCCCCAGTCTCAGGCGCAGGCACAGCCACACCGCCAGCTGCCTGCAGAGACCCCAGGTCAGCGTGCTGTGCCCCTTCCCTCCAGCCCTGGAGGTCAAATCCCGAAGGTGCCACTCCCTGGGGGGGGGGGGGGGGGAAGGGAGCTTCCCTAGGACCCATCCCCTGCCAGCGAGGACCCATCCCCCACCAGCGCGCTTTAGACAGACTCCTTCTTGCGATAGCATTTACCGAGGTTTTGTCCCATTCTATGGGACAAAGTTAGCTATGTTCACTGCAGGAACTTAAAGAAGGCAGAAGTGTGTTAAGGAAAATAAATAACTGACCCTGGCAATGCCATCTCAATGTCCCAGAGGAGGTGTAGCCCTGGGAAAGAATTCTGGATAGCCATGAAACTTGTTTTCAAAGTATATATCATGATATGGGAAAATACAGTGTACTACTATTAAGGGGAAATGCAGGGCCTAAGTGTGTGTGTGTGTGTGTGTGTGTGTGTGCATTTGTACTTTTAAGTTTATTTAATTTGAGAGAGAAAGAGTGTAAGGAGGAGAGGGGCAGAGAGAGAGAGAGTCCCAAGCAGGCTCTGAGTGGTCAGCGTAGAGCCCTATTCGGGACTCAATCCCACAAACCATGAGATCATGACCTGAGCCAAAGTCAAAAATCAGACGCCCAACCAACTGAGCCCCCCAGGCGCCCTGAAGGAAAGTATATGATGTCACCAAAATTTGTAAAATATGAGAAAAAAAAAAGATGAAAAAGAGATATCTCTGCATTGTATGCATAGAGAAAAGACTGGAAGGATATATATGAAATTGTTCACGTAAGTTAACATAAATACATGTCCCATGGTTGACTTTCTTGTCTTCGTATACTTTTTCCTAAAATGAATATATAATACTTTTATCAGCAGGGGGAAAAGGCCCATGGAAATGTGCTCTGTTGTTCTATCTAACATCCCCAGAGCCCCGCAGGGGACTTTAGCCAATGCGTGGTAGAGAGGTGGGTCCTGTCCTGATTCCTGCTCTGAGCTGTACATTTTCCTCCACCACCCAGACTCCATCCCACTGTTCCTGGAAACCATTCAGGTGATCTGAGGGTCGCGACGTTTTAACAGCCCAGATGTATTCCGTCGTCTACCCCTTTGGCCCTGAGCCCACAGAGACCACCTTGCTTAGGGCAGCTGCCGCCGGGGTGGGGGGGGGGGGTTGTTTTCCTTGGGAATCTGGTTTCCAGGAAGGGACTGGACCTCCGTTCTGGTCAGAAAGGACCCCCAAGACAATGCTGTGCTCCAAGCCCTGCGGCGGTGACCCCTGGAGGGGCCTGGACTCGGGTGGGTGACAGGGGCATATGGACAGCTGCGGCAGGGGCTGGGGGCTCGTGACACAGGAGCTGGGTGTTGAAGGGCAGATGGCAGGAGGCCAGAAGAAAAAGTAGGGAAGGTCTTCCTGGCAGAGGGCACAGGAAGTGCAGAGTCCAGGGGCCGTGTTCTGGGACCTGCTGAGAGCAGGACAGGGGGAGGGAGCGACCCTGGAAGAGGAAGGGAGCTCATGCCAAGCCGATCGGTGCCACTGGAGGGTGGAGACTGGGTCTTTTTTTTTTTTTTAAGTTTATTTATTTATTTAGAGAGCAGGGGAGGGGCAGAGAGAGAGAGAGGGAGAGAGAGAATCCCAAGCAAGCTCCATGCCGACAGCACAGAGCCTGACGTGGGGCTTGATCCCAGGAACCACGAAATCATGACCTGAGCTGATATCAAGAGTCAGACGCTTAACCGACTGAGCCACCCAGGCTGCCCAGAGACTGGGTCTTATTATGGGATGGCACCATCAGTGCGGAGCGGGAGAATCTTGCGCTGGGAATAATGGGGGTTCCTGGAGGGACCGGGGGTGTGGGTGTAAACAGAAGTCTGGGGCCAGGTGTCCGGGCGGGAGAGGAGGAGGCTGAGCCCGGCTGGGCCATGGATGGAGAGGAGGGGGTGAGACAGGGAACCGAGAAGAGAGCGGAGAACAGTGTCAGGCTCTCGCCTCTGATTTTCAGCTGGATGTGCCGGAAGGGGGCTCTGTGCCCCAGGAGCTGCCCTCCACAGGCTCTGGGGCCAATGGTGCACCACCGGATGCCAACAACAATAATATCGATGGGTCAAGAGCCCCTGAGCACTCTCCAGCGCGGGCATCGTGGCCCCCAAAGGGACTCCCGTTCTCCCTTCGTGGCCGGCTCTGGGTGGGAGGCTCAGAATGGGCTAGGCTGATAGCTGGGGGGCGGGGCGGGGGGGAGGAAGGGGACGTGAACCGGGCTCCAAGTTCACGGCCACACCTGCGTCTGCCCAATGGTACAAAGATGTTAAGAGATGGTGCCCCAGCCACTGGCTTCCTCCAGGCACTGTCAGAAATGGGCACTACCAGTCCCAGTTCATAAAGCTGCTGGAGGATAAAAACTCAGTCGTACTCAGAAAGCATCGAGGAGTCAAGGAAGCACCCGGTACATCTGCACAGCCGAACACGCTGGCCACGCGGGGCCACTGAGCGCGTGGGCTACAAGCCACGCATGGAATTTCAGAGACTTTGTGCAAAGAGAGTGTAACGTACCTCTTTCGTCAGTTCTGTTGCTGACGTGTTGAAATCGTAACACTTTGGATATACTGGGTTGAATAAATATATTTTGAAAATTAATTTCACCTGTCTGGGGTTTGTTTGTTTCTTTCATGTGGCTTCTGGGAAATTGAAAAGTAACTATGTAGTCCGCACTGCATTTCTGCTGCATAGCACTGGCATAAGTAGTGACTGATGTTATTTTGAGATTATGGCAGGACCGGGAATGTTGTCACTGTTCCTTAAACCAGGTGCCTCTCAGGTTAAGAAAAAAAACCAAAAAACTTTTTAAAGTGTTTTTCTACTTATTATAAAAGTAATTTTTTGTTCATTAAAAAAATATGGAAAGGGGAGCCTGGGTGGCTCAGTCGGCAGGCGTCCGACTTCAGCTCAGGTCATGATCTCCCGGCTCGTGAGTTCGAGCCCCGCATCGGGCTCTGTGCTGACAGCTCAGAGCCTGGAGCCTGCTTCGGATTCTGTGTCTCCCTCTCTCTCTGCTCCTCCCCCGCTCCCACTCTGTCTCTCTCTCAAAAATAAATATTAAAAAATATTTTTTTTTACATATGGAAAGAGGGGCAACCGGGTGGGTGTCTCAGTTGGCTGAGTGTCCCGACTTCGGTTCAGGCCATGATGGCCCCACGTCGGGCTCTGTGCTGACAGCTCAGAGCCTGGAGCCTGCTTCAGATTCTGTGCCTCCCTCTCTCTCTGCCTCTCTCTCTCTCTCTCTTTCTCAAAAATAAATAAACATTAAATTTTGTTTTAATATATGGAAAGAATAAAAATTTCCCATAATCCCTACCAAGCTCACTACCAAGAAGAGCTTGGAGTAGTTCCTGACAGTCTTTTCTCGGTGCATAGATGAGAACACCTAATTCTTCTGCTTCTTTTTAAAGTTCTACAAAGTCACAGGGCTCCTGGCTGGGTCGATAGGGGGTGGAGTGTGCAACTCTTGATCTCAGGGTTGTGAGTTCGAGCCCCACATTGGGCATAGAGATTAGGTAAAAAAAAAAAAAAGGATTTATCTATCTATTTAAGTTCATTTATTTTGAGAAAGGGAGAGAGCACAAGCATGGGAGGGGCAGAGAGAGAGGGAAAGGGAGAATCGCAGGCAGGCCTTGCTCTGACTCGGGGCTGGATCTCCCAAACCATGAGATCATGACCTGAGCCAAAATCCAGAGTCAGCCGTGTAATGAACTGAGCCACCCAGACGCCCCCAAAATGAAATCTTTAACGTAGAATCCTACGAAGCCATGACTGCATGGAATGCTGTTTAGAGTTCTCCATTTCCCCCTTAAGATTACAATGAAGCGTCCCCCCAAGGCATTAACTAGGCTTCAGAAACGCCATCTGATGGCTGCGTGATCTCAGTGTACCCAGCACCATGACTATGAGGGAGAATCTGGTAAGATTCCGCCTCCCAGGCCCAGCCCAGCACTGCCCCCCACCCCCCCCCCCCGTGACCCCTCAGCCTCAGCCTGAGAGAGGGCGGCCAAGTTCAGGGGTTAAGAGCTGGGACTCTGGGGGCAGGCAGCCTCAGTTCCATCCCAAGTCCGTCCTGTGTGACCTTGGATCAGTCACTGCCCCTCTCTCTGCCTTCTGCTAAGATGGAGATAATTCATAAACCCCCAAGTGGAACCCTTGAGGCCAGATGTGTTTTGGCATCTGATGTTAGGACGGCGAGGCACTGGGGCGCCTGAGTTGGACGTCCCACTCTTGGGTCTCAGCTCAGGTCGTGATCTCACAGTTCGTGGGTTTGAGCCCCGCATCAGGCTCTGCACTGACAGTGTGGAGCCTGCTTAGGATTCTGTCTCTCCCTCTCTCTCTGCCCCTCCCGCCCCCCCCCCCAAACATAGATAAACATTTAAAAAATCTTTAAAAAAAGAAAAGAAAGGTGAGGTACTAATGCGCAGCATATATCTGATAGCACCTCCTGGCTCTTCTCAACCTCATCAAGTGTGGGAATATTTCTAGAGTGAAGTGTTTGAATAGTCACATGAGTGGGATCAATAAAAGCTTTAAATAGCCTCCCCCAAGTTCTGATCGGGCCCTACCACCCAGTGGCATTTGGTGCCAAAGTTATGAACAATCTTCTGGTTTTCACAGCTTGATGGATTTCACAGTTGCAGATACTGAGTAAGTACCCATCTCGTAGGACAGTTTGTCGGATTAAATGAGTTGTTGCCCATAAAGCATTTAGAACGGTGTCCCGTGCCAGAGAAGGGCATGTTAACTGTTGGTGTAAGTATTTTTAATCCTTTTTTTATTGCGGTGTAATTTACATACTGGAGTGTAATTTACATATAATGGAATGCCCCCGTTTTATCTAAACAGTGAGGGGAGGTCTGACCGTCTTATTCATCCACGTAGCCACCGCCCCAATTGGGAACATTTCCATCATCCCCAGAAAGTTCTCTCACACCCCTTTCCCGCCTGGCCTGCCCCCCCCCCTCCCGCCACACACACACACACACACACACACACACACACACACACTCAGAGAGGGCCTCTTAGCACACGAATGACGTGGAACGGACGGGACCCTACCACACGCGCCTTCTTGGGCCTGGCTTCTTTTGCTCAACGCGATGCCGGCCCACGAGATTCGCGGTGTGTGTGGATAATCGTGTTCCACCGTGCAGACGGACGGACACACAGCGTGTGCCTCTCCAGGGCTGACAGACATCGGGGTCGTTTCCGGTCAGGCGGTCACGAACGCAGATGCCGTGAGCGCCCATCACAGAACCTTGGATGGGCAGCTGCTGTCCTCTCTCCTGGGGAAAAAAAGACTCGGGAGTGGAAGGGCCGGGTGGTGTGTTGGGGGGGGGCGGGGGCGGTTGTTTAGCCTTAACCGAAACAATCCAGTCTTTTCCCGAGGGTGGTTTTCCCGTCTGACACTCCCACCAGCGAGGGGCGGGGCCCGCTCTGCGCCCTCGCCCGCCCTCATTCTCGATGACCGGCACTGGCGTCGCTGATCCGTGTCTCCCCTCCCCCACCGCAGGTGATCCGGACCGACACGTTCAAGCACCTGCGGCACCTGGAGATCCTGCAGCTGAGCAAGAACCTGGTGCGCAAGATCGAGGTGGGCGCCTTCAACGGGCTGCCCAGCCTCAACACGCTGGAGCTGTTCGACAACCGGCTCACGACGGTGCCCACGCAGGCCTTCGAGTACCTGTCCAAGCTGCGGGAGCTCTGGCTGCGCAACAACCCCATCGAGAGCATCCCCTCGTACGCCTTCAACCGCGTGCCCTCCCTGCGGCGCCTCGACCTGGGCGAGCTCAAGCGGCTGGAGTACATCTCGGAGGCGGCCTTCGAGGGCCTGGTCAACCTGCGCTACCTCAACCTGGGCATGTGCAATCTCAAGGACATCCCCAACCTGACGGCCCTGGTGCGCCTGGAGGAGCTCGAGCTGTCCGGCAACCGGCTGGACCTGATCCGCCCGGGCTCCTTCCAGGGCCTCACCAGCCTGCGCAAGCTGTGGCTCATGCACGCCCAGGTGGCCACCATCGAGCGCAACGCCTTCGACGACCTCAAGTCGCTGGAGGAGCTCAACCTGTCCCACAACAACCTGATGTCGCTGCCCCACGACCTCTTCACGCCCCTGCACCGCCTGGAGCGCGTCCACCTCAACCATAACCCGTGGCACTGCAACTGCGACGTGCTGTGGCTGAGCTGGTGGCTCAAGGAGACGGTGCCCAGCAACACGACGTGCTGCGCCCGCTGCCACGCGCCCGCCGGCCTCAAGGGCCGCTACATCGGCGAGCTGGACCAGTCGCACTTCACCTGCTACGCGCCCGTCATCGTGGAGCCGCCCACGGACCTCAACGTCACCGAGGGCATGGCCGCCGAGCTCAAGTGTCGCACGGGCACCTCCATGACGTCCGTCAACTGGCTGACGCCCAACGGCACCCTCATGACGCACGGCTCGTACCGCGTGCGCATCTCCGTCCTGCACGACGGCACGCTCAACTTCACCAACGTCACCGTGCAGGACACGGGCCAGTACACGTGCATGGTGACGAACTCGGCCGGCAACACCACGGCCTCGGCCACGCTCAACGTCTCGGCCGTCGACCCCGTGGCGGCCGGCGGTGCCGGCGGCGGCGGCGGCGGCGGGGGCGGCGGCCCGGGAGGCGGCGGCGGCGGCGGCGGCGGAGGGGGCGGGGGCGGCTACACCTACTTCACCACCGTGACCGTGGAGACCCTGGAGACGCAGCCCGGAGAGGAGACCCTGCAGCCGCGGGGGACGGAGAAGGAGCCGCCGGGGCCCACGACGGACGGCGTCTGGGGCGGGGGCCGGCCCGGGGACGCCGCCGGCCCGGCCTCGTCGTCCACCACGGCGCCCGCCCCGCGCTCCTCGCGGCCCACGGAGAAGGCGTTCACCGTGCCCATCACGGACGTGACGGAGAACGCCCTCAAGGACCTGGACGACGTCATGAAGACCACCAAGATCATCATCGGCTGCTTCGTGGCCATCACGTTCATGGCCGCCGTGATGCTCGTGGCCTTCTACAAGCTGCGGAAGCAGCACCAGCTCCACAAGCACCACGGGCCCACGCGCACCGTGGAGATCATCAACGTGGAGGACGAGCTGCCCGCGGCCTCGGCCGTGTCCGTGGCCGCCGCCGCCGCCGTGGCCGGGGGCGGGGGCGTCGGCGGGGACAGCCACCTGGCCCTGCCCGCCCTGGAGCGCGACCACCTGAACCACCACCACTACGTGGCGGCCGCCTTCAAGGCGCACTACAGCGGCAACCCCAGCGGCGGGGGCTGCGGGGGCAAGGGCCCCCCGGGGCTCAACTCCATCCACGAACCTCTACTCTTCAAGAGCGGCTCCAAGGAAAATGTGCAAGAGACGCAGATCTGAAGCCGCCGGGCGGGGGCCCCGGGCCCCGGGCCGGACTGGGACGCTCCCCGCGGCCCCGCCGCCGCCGCCGCCGCCGCCGCCGCTTTCGGACCGCGCAGGGAAGGTCGGGGAAGGAGGGCTCGAAGCCCCGCCCGCGTGCGGACCCCAGGGCGGCCCCCCCTCCCCCCCGGAGAGGACAGGGTGGGGCGCCGGGAACCGAGCCGCCTCCGCGATTCTGGCCTCACCGCCCCCCCCACCCCCACCCCAGCCCCGGCGAAGGGAGGGGATGCGGGATTCGGGAGAAGTGGCTGGAACCCTCCGCTTTTCCGCCTCGCTCTCTCTAGCGACCCCTCCCCGCCCTCCGCCTTCCAGGGGAGAGAGGAGCTTTCCGGGGAGGGGGGGCGTCCTTTCCCCTCGTCCCCAACAACCCTCCTTTGACGGTTCATTTTTTGCAGTTTGACGCCTGTCCCCCTCCTCCCGCCCCTCCGCCCCCCGAAACTGAAGAGACGGACGACGCGCGCGCGGTCAGAGCCTCCGGACACCCTGCCCTGCCCCCCAACTTCGCCCCCCCCCGCCCCCCGCCCTCACCTGCCCCACAGACTCTTTTGATACTGAAGGGAGGTTTGCGTCAATGACTACCTGCTCTGTAATTACTTTAAAAAAAAAACACGGAAAAAGTAAAAAAAAAAAAAATTTTTTTTTTTGGTCATGAAAGCATAGAGGACAGAAAACAGTGAATGCGGGGTGGGGGGGAGGGGGCGGTGCAATGAGAGAGGACGGAAACGTCAGGCGTCAGGGGCCCCTCCCGGAGGGTCGGCAGGGTCAGCACCTCTGGGTGGTCTTAGACCCCCTCCCCCCCCCCCCAGAGCCCCAGAGAGGGGCTCAGTCACCCGGCACACCTGGCCCTTGTGTTTAACCTCCCCACGGCTCACGTGAGCCTCGCCCCCCCCCCCCATGCTCCCTGGTTCCACAGGCTGGGAGGCTCCTTGTTCTGATCCAGGAGCCCAGGATCGAGGTCGTGGGCAGGGCCGTGCTCCCCCCTCGGGGCCTCTAGGGGAAGATCCTTCTTGCCTCTTCCAGCTCCGCGGCACCCCACGTCCCCCACGTCCCCACATGGCCTTCCTTCCGCGCACACTCCGTCTCTCTGTCCGGATTTCCCCTGTTTTATAGGGACGCTGGTCCTACGGCATCAGGGCCCAGCACGACCTCGTCTTCGCGGCATCATCCGCAGAGACCCTGTTTCCGAATCAGGTCACGTGCACAGGTCCTGGGGGTCAGGACTTCAACAGATCCTTTTTAGAGGACGCGACTCGACCGGCCACAGAGCCAAACCCAGAGCGTCGGTCCCCTCTGCCGACCCACAAGGCACTGGGGGGAGAAAGCGAGTCAGGCTGAAGGGGGGGAAGGAGTGATGTGCTCCCGCTGTAGCTGGGCCTGCGGGCCGAGGCCGCACCTCTGTCCTGCTTACGCCGAGGCAGGAGGGGGGGGGACGGTCGGCCCGGGAGTGGGAGGGGGCCGCGCTGTAACTCAGAAGGGCGGGGGCTCACCCAGAGCCCTGGGAGGGACAGGAGCCAGCAGGTGGGTGCCAGCCGGGTCCACCGGGACAGTGCGCAGATGCCGTTTAGTGCTGTCTAGCCGGGCCCAGGCCACTGGAAGCAGAGGGTCCACGGCGTCCCATCTCTCCCCCACCTGGGGCTCCAAAAGCAAATTCCTCCCTTAGGGACCTGACAGCCGCCTGCCTCTGGGGTCTCCGGCCCTGTCTGTCTGCGTCTGTCTGTCCCTGCCTGTCGACCCGGCTCGCCTGTCGCCCCTTTCATGCTCTCTCTCCCGTCCTCGTTCAGTGCGATCCTGGTTGCCATGGCAACACTGCGGCGGTACCAGGTGGCGGCTGGGGGCGGGGAGCCGCGCTGCCGCAGCCTCCGCCATCTCCAGTGCCAGGCACCTGCAGGGTGCGGTGGCCGGGCCCCACTTGGGGGGGACCTGGGGGTCTCCCCAGGCCTCACGGGCTTCTCCTTGGTCAATGGGAGTCGGGGGAGGGGAGGACCGGGTGTGGGAGTGAGAATACAAGATGGGGGGGGGGGGGGGGCTGATGGCATCGTGGCTGGAAGAAGGGTGCCTGAAAGGTGAGAAGTCAAGGTGAACCGAGGGCCGAGCAGACTGGGACGGGGCTGGTGGTGGAAGCTGGGAGGAGCCGGGCTCCAGCTCCTGCTGCCTGTGGGGAGATGGGGCGCGGAGACCAGGCCTGGCCTCCCTGGGAACTCAGGGCGGGCAGGAGATGTGGGCCTGGCCCAGCCGGGACCGAATGGCCACCAGCCCAGAGAAGATGGGGCGGGGCTGGAGGTCCAGGGAGAGGCCCTGAGACAGCGACAGGAGGGAAGGAGAGAGTCAGGGACAGAGAACCAAGGGAGGGAAACATGGAGGGAGGTAGACAAGAAACACGGGCGAGAGGCATGGGGCTGGGCGGGGGTGCGGCAGGGCCAAGGACTGGGCCGGAAACTCAGGAGCAAGGGACGGAGAGCCCAGAGTCCCCAACACCGTCTCCTCTCCCTCACTCCCAACCCTCTCTGCCCCCACCCCAGGCAGGATGCGGTTTCCATGACAACCTGGCCGGGCAGAAAGGGGGGGGCTGGGGACTGCAGAGGAAATTTTCCACATCAGCAGAAAGGGAGGAGGTAGAATGCAGGAAGGAAGGGGCTGGGCAAGGTGAGGGCCCCCCGGGGCCCCGGAACCCCAAGTCCTCGCGCCCACTGCCCCGGGATTCTCACCCACCCCCACCTGGCGAACCTGCACCCTCTCCGCCGCTGCCGGGCCACTGTGGGGAGAGGGGAAGGTTCTGGAGAGGATCAAGGGTCCAATGTCCAAAGATCAGCCACTGCCCAGGCCTGGAGGGGACAGGGGCGGTGAGCAGCTGCCAGAGCTCAGATTCAGGGTCATGGCTTCTGACAGGGTCCCAAGGAGAGTCGGGGTGGTGGGCTACGGCCGCCTTGGTGAGTCACTGACCCTCTGGGCCCCTTCCCGGGCCTCTTTCTGAAGCCCCCAAAACCCCGTGCCCTCCACAAACACACCTTCGTCCGTGTCTTTGTGCCCCGGCCCTGCCCGTGTCTGTCTAAGTATCTTCCGCTCCCCCGACCCCACGGGGCCCCCTCCCCTCTCTCGGTGTCCGCCCCGCCTGTCCCGCCTTCCGGTTTCTCTGTCCTGCACCCAAGTTTTTGTGTGCCCCCCGCCCGCCCCCTGCGTCCATGTACCCCCTCTCTCATCTCTGGCCTTCGCTCCCTGGGTCTCTCTCTCTCTCTCTCCCTCCCTCCTGTCCTTGTCCTTGTCCCCCTCCCTCTGGGTCTCTGTCCCCTCTCTCTGGGTCCCAGTCCCCTCTCTCTGGTCTCCCTCCCTCTCCCCAGGACAGTCCCTTGTTTCTCACCTGCTGACTCAGGGACCAGAACTGGGCCTCGAACTTGTTTTTGTCTGGAATCGCGACCCGGGACGAATGGCAGGGAGCGTGCCTCCTTCCCTGCAGCTCCAGAACCTCGCTGCCCTCGGGGAGAGGTCAGTGATCTCACCATGAGTGGGGCTCCCTGGAGCTCCTGTCCTGGCCTCCCTTAGGTGCTGCGATCGCAGGCCAGTCTCTCACTCTCTCTGGGCCAAACCAGAAGCGGGACAAGCCTGTCCATTCTGCTTCCCCTCTCAGGCCAGGGTGAAGAGGGACAGGCCTCCAGAGACTCTGAGGGAATCTGAGGAGGAGAGGTCCGACACTTCTCCAAGACCCTCCCCCATCTCTCCCTTCTCCCAGGCACCCCGACCTTGTAGTGGAAGTGGCCCATCCCCAAATAATCCAGGAATCTGGGGCACAAATCCTGCGTCACGCCAATCTCCTGGTGAGCCCTGCCCAGTCTGCCTTGGCCCCACGTCACCCCGAAGTGGCATCCATCCCCTGACCTCAGACCCCCCCCCCTCCATCTGCCCCAGGTGGGGTCCCCCTCAGCCCTGGCTGATCAGGCCACAGAGCGGCGGCTCCTGGAGGCCTCGCACCGCTGGGACCATGCTGTGTTTGTGGCCCGGGGGGCCCTGTGGGGCACTGAGGACATCACCAGATTGGACGCAGCTGGGGGCCTCCAGGTGAGGGCCCGCTGGGCTCCCCGGCGATCCAGAGGGGGACCTCCAGAGACCCCCGATCCCCTCACCCTGGCTGTCACTTCCAGAGTCTTCGTGTCACCATGGCCACGCACCCCGATGGTTTCCGGCTTGAGGGACCGCTGGCTGCAGTGCGCAGCACTGAGCATCGCACGGTGCTCTATGAAGGTCCCGTCCGCCGGCTCTGCCCCTTCGCCCCCCGCAACTCCAATACCATGGCGGCCGCTGCCCTGGCTGCCCCCAGCCTGGGCTTTGACCGCGTGGTTGGAGTGCTCGTGGCTGACCTCAGGTGAGCTAAGGTGTGGGGGTTGGGGTTCGGGCTGGGGCCGGGCCAGCCACACTGACCGCCCTGCCTGCCCCAGCCTCGCAGACATGCACGTGGTGGACGTGGAGCTGACTGGCCCCCCGGGCCCCACAGGACGAAGCTTCGCCGTGCACACCCACAGGGAGAACCCCGCAGAGCCAGGCGCGGTCACGGGCTCTGCCACCGTTACCGCGTTCTGGCGCAGCCTCCTGGGTGCGGCCCCCTCCCCAAGCCCTGCCCGCCCCGTGCTCTGCGGAGCTTGGGTCTCCGCCTCTGCCCGGTTCTGCAGCTCTGATTCGGTCTCTGCTG
This sequence comes from Leopardus geoffroyi, assembly GCF_018350155.1. Lineage (NCBI taxonomy): Eukaryota > Metazoa > Chordata > Mammalia > Carnivora > Felidae > Leopardus > Leopardus geoffroyi. Next base: position 7,690,617 of record NC_059335.1, read on the forward strand.
ACTGATCTTTATTTCTGTGTCTCCACCTTCTAGTCCACGACTTTGAATCCTTATGTATCTATCTCTGTCCAAGCCTCCTTTCTCTGAGTTTGTGTCCCCCTCTCGCTGGGACCCTGCCACCTCTCTCGCTGCGTGTCTCTGTTCATCCCCCGGGTCTCTGTCCCCCTTTCGGTCTCAGTCCCTCTCTCTAGATCTTCCTCCACCCCACCCTGGTCTGTCCCTGCCACCAGGTGTCTGCCCCTCCTCATCTCTCTGCCCCAGCCTTTTAGTCCCTATATCTCCCCCGCAGGCTGCTGCCAGCTCCCCTCCAGGCCGGGGATCCATCTCTGCTGAGAAGCCGCCTCCTTCCCTAGTGGACATCTTCGTCTCATTTACGGCCCCCCACTACCAGCCCGCTGCTGCCCTGGCCTCGGTTACCCCGGCCCTTCCTCCTGGCTCAGTAAACATTGGAGACTCTTCTCCCTACAAGCCCTGATGTCTCCGGTCCCTCGCTGCCGTCCTGTGACGTCACGCGGCGATCTCACACTAGCATTGGCGCCATCACGGGGGAGGAGCACTCGCGGGAGCTACACTCCCGGAAGCTCTCGCGAGAGCCTACCCACTACATTTCCCAGAATCCTCTGAGCACCAGGGGGCGCGGCCGTGCGCGAAGGGGCGGGCTTCTGCACCGCATATTTCCGGGATTCACGGCGGGAATGGCATTGCAGCTCCGCGTTCTCGGGGCGGCAGTGGACTTCCGGGCCAAGCTGCCCGGAAGTTGCCTGAGGGGCAAAGGGCCTTCGCGGGGGCCGCCGGAAGCTGTAGTCGGGGCACGCGGGGGCCGCCGGGAGCTGTGTGTGTCGCGGCCGCCCAGTCAGCGTCGTGCTGCCCGCCCCGCACTCGGAACCCACAGCCGCCGCCCAGGGGGATGCGGGAGCCCCTGGTTTCGGGGAGCAGAGAGGCAGGCGGGGTGAGGGGCGTTGCCAGGCAACGGGCGAGCGCCGTGGTTGGGGTACGGGTCGGGGAAAGGGCTCTGTTCCTTGGTGTCCGGGGAGGGGGCCCTGTTGCCGAGTGATGGGAGAAGAGAACCCCGTTGTTTGATAGGGGAGGGGAGTCTTCTGTTGCTAGGCGACTGGAAGAGACCCTGTTACCTAGAAACAGGGGAGGAGGGTTTCTCCATTGCTAAGTAACCAGAGAAGAGACTTGTTACCTAGAGGGGCGGGGGTCCTCTGTTGCTACGTAACCAGAGAGGGCGCCTGTTACCTAGGGACAGGGGAGGGAGGTTGCTAGGTGACCACCGGAGGGACCCTTTCTCTTAGGGATGTGGGGAGGGGGGGCGGTCCTCTGTTGCTAGGTGAGTAGTAGGACAGCCTTTTTCCTAGTAATGGGGAATGGAGGTACCCTGTTGTCAGGAGAGCACCTGGGGAGCAGGGTCAGGGGCCTCGTGTCCCCTCAGGCTGCCCTAAGACCCCAGCTCGGTGGCAGTGCCCCCCAGGGCCCGCTGGCAGGTTGGGCCTCCAGATCCCAAGCCCCTGAGTACCTTCTCCCCCCCCCCCCCCCCCCCCCAAGCAGGAGCCGAGGACGGTATGTCCCAGGCCCCAGGAGCACAGCCGAGCCGGCCCTCCGTTTATCACGAGCGGCAACGCCTGGAGCTGTGTGCCGTCCACGCCCTCAACAACGTTCTGCAGCAGCAGCTCTTTAGCCAGGAGGCTGCCGACGAGATCTGCAAGAGGTGACCATCACCCGCCCTAACCCCTGGAGACACAGGGCTGACAGGCAGAGCGACCCACCCGGGTCTCGGGGCACGGCTGGGACAGAGCCCCGGGGCTTTCTGCTGCCCCAGCACCCACCTGGGGAACCCCGGGACTGAGAGATGGAGAGGTTGCCTCTCACACCCGTCCTTGGCCATGGCCCCGGCCCCGGCCCCAGCCCAGGCCTCTCCTTCCCTTATCTGGACCCTCATCCCCTCCAGCCTCTTAGCTTCTGGTTTTTCTCTGCCAGTCCGCGCCACACACGGCCCCAGTGCTGACCCTGCCCTCCCTCACAGCCCTCCTGTGGCTCCCCAGCAGCCCTGGGAGAAGTCCCAAGTCATGCAGCCTAATAGCCAAGGCCCTGCATGCTCTGGGCCCCACCTTCCTCTGCAGTGTCCCATCTCATTGTACCCCCCCCCCCAAACCAGATGCCTCCCCAGTCCCCAAAGGAGCCCTACTACGATGCCTCCGGGCTATGCCTTCTTTCTGGCACAGCTTCCTTCTCTCAGCAGCCCGGAATGTTCCTCCTCACCATGCAAGATGTCAAACATCGCTTCTTTAGTATTGCTCTGCCTTGTCTCCTCTCTGTCCCCGCAGCCCCCACCCTGGCTCAAACCCATCATCTCCCAGATCCTCCCTCCTGCCAGTAACACACACGATGCTACACCCAGAGATGACCCTGTCTTCCCCACTCTTACAGCCCTCCCGTGGACCCCCAGTATCCGCAGGCAGAGTCCCAGCCCCTCAAACTGAATATCGCAGAATTTATTCATCTCTGTCATTCACGACAGGGACCCATCAACTCTTTTACACCAAGGCCATGCTGGAGACCCAGAGATGAGTCCAGTGTGAGCCCTGCCCTGAGGGAGGCCAGGGAAACAGAGGCACAGGAAAATAATACACAGACTTTTCCTCTCCGGCCCCTCCCCCTGCCCTGCCCACCAAGGGCCCAGAGAAAGAACAAAGGTGCCACTGTTTGGAGAAGGCAGGACCCAGACAGCCAAGTGGTGGCGGGGTGGGCCCCCTGAGCTGGGGGATAGCAGGAGGAAAGACTGAGAGGGGAGCACAGGAGATGTGGTTGGGGACAGGTGGCTGGGAGGGGGTGGGGCGGGACTGAGGCTAGGAGGCCAGCTGAGGGACTAGGACTTTATCCTGGGGTGACAAGGCACCAGGGAGGGCAGGGAACAGGGGAGCGGTGGGGTCAGTGTCAGGTGTGGAAAGAGCCCCTGGGATCGGAGGGGAGGCTGGAGGCTGGATGAGGATCCAGGTGGAGGAGGACAAGACCTGAGGCGGGAGGGGGCGGGGGAGGGGAGAATGTGGTTACTGGACGGGGCAGAGAGAGTCGGGGACAGGAGGAATCAGGCTTGGGGCTGATGAGCCACGCGGCTGCGGAAAGGGAAGAGTCCAAAGGCTGGGTGACTCAAGGGCCCCGGGACTCTCCTGCGTTGTGGGGAGGATGAGACCTTTGCAGGGGCCCCGTCTCAGGCTCTGACCCTCCCCCGCCCAGGTTGGCCCCAGACTCCCGGCTGAATCCCCATCGCAGCCTCCTGGGCACCGGCAACTATGACGTCAACGTGATCATGGCCGCCCTGCAGGGGCTGGGCCTGGCCACCGTGTGGTGGGACCGAAGGAGGTGGGACCCCAAGCGCTTCATCATGTGTGCTGAGCCTGGCACATGGGTGCGGTGGGACAGCAGGAGGGGAACCGGTGGGCAGGAGGGAAGAAAGAAGGGGCAGACGGGGGGAAGGTCGGCACGGGTGGGTGCTGGGTGGAGGGCAGGCCGACGGGTTGGGAGATGGTCATCCGGTGACCAAGTGGATGGTAAAAGGGTAGTTGGACGTGTTGAGTAGGTGGTTGGTGGGGGGGGGGGGGGGGGGGGGGTGTGGATGGGCAGAGGAGTGGTTGAGTGAATAAAGGATAGCAAATAGGTGGTTGAGTAGTTAATTGGATGGATGGACGGATGGACGGGTTCCGAGTGGATGCGGACTCGGGAGGATGGTGAGTAAGCCGAGTTGGTGGCTGGCTGGTCGGTTGCGTCATTAGGTGGATGACGTTCGGGTGGACAGTTCACGGGCAGCTGGGTGCGGGGGTGGTTGTTAGACGGCTGGGAGTTTGGGTGCCTGGGTGCTGGGCGAGCGGGAGGAGCCGAAGGGGGCGCTGAGGAGAGTCCTTGGGCAGGCTCGGGGGGCCACTGCTGCCACGCCAGCCTGGGTCCCGTGAGCTCAGTGACGTTGGGCCGGCAGGTGCTCGCTGCGCACTGGACCCAGACGGTGGCGTCCCCACCCCTCCCGCACAGGCCCCTGTCCCAGCTGGCCCTGCCCCAAGTGCTGGGACTGATCCTGAACCTGCCCTCACCCATGTCTCTGGGGCTGCTGTCCCTGCCGCTCCGCCGGCGGCACTGGGTGGCCCTCCGCCAGGTGGACGGCGTCTACTACAACCTGGACTCCAAGCTGCGGGCGCCTGAGGCCCTGGGGGACGAGGACGGCGTCAGGTGAGGGGGCGGAGACTCGGGCTGGGGCTCGGCGACCGACTCCCCCACCCCAGGAGGCAGCGCGCGGGCCCCCGGGCCTCAATCTCCTCCCTTCTCTGCCCAGGGCCTTCCTGGCGGGGGCACTGGCTCAGGGCCTGTGCGAGGTGCTGCTGGTGGTGACCAAGGAGGTGGAGGAAAAGGGCTGCTGGCTGCGGACAGACTGACCCCGCAGAGGAGAGAACCAGGCCACCGTCCGTGCGGTCCCCGTGCATCCACGTCTGGCTCCTGAACGCCAGGGAAGGACCCCGCGGAGGCCCAGCCCCTTTTCCGCACCCCCTGCTCCCCAATGCCGCTGCTGCCTCAATAAATCTGCTGATTTGCTCCCGGCCTGGCCCGCATCCGCCTGGGGGGGCCCCTCGCCTCCGGTTACTCCCGTTTAGCAGAGAGGCCATTAGCCAGGCGGGCACTGCTGGGAGCCCGGAGCCCAGGCGCCGACTCTCCACCACTTCCCGGCTTCTCCAGCTCGTAGGAGTTGCCCACCTCCCTGGGCCTCAGTTTCCTCGTCTATAGCACAGCAGAAAACAGCACAAAGACCCATCCTTGTGAGCTGGTGGGAGAGACCGGGAACAATGTAGAATGTTCAGTGGGGCGCCTGGGTGGCTCAGTCAGTTGAGCCTCCGACTCTTGATTTTCGGCCCAGGTCCTGATCTCATGGTCATGGGATCGAGCCCTGCGTCAGCTGCCACACTCAGCGTGGAGCCTGCTTGGGATTCTCTCTCTTCCCTCTCTCTGCCCCTCCCCAGCTCGCTCACTCTCTCTCAAAACAAACATTTCTAGAATGATCGATGGCATAAGTGCTGAGGAGAAAACAAGTTTCTTGATTCTCAATTCTCCCCCATCAATTGCTCCAAAAGATGACCCCCGGAATTGCCAATATGCTCCGGTAGGTGACAGAGGGCTGCAAAGGTCGCTAATCCACTGACCTGAACGCAGGGAAATTATCCTGCATTATCCGGGTGCCCGAGGCAATTGTGAGGGTCCTTACAGGTGGAGGAGGAGGCAGGAAATTCAAAAAGAAGGCAGCAGGTCAGAGATGCCACGCGGCCGGCAGCCTCGAAGACCAGAAGGGGCCACGGCCGGGAAGCAGGGCCACGGCCGGGAAGCGGAGCCATCTCTAGGGGCCGGAACCGGCAAGGAAACGGATTCTTCCCGGGCCCCGGGGGAAACAGCCCTGCCCAGGACTCCAGCCCAGGGAGGCTCACCGGACTTCCGGCCACAAGCGCAAAGAGTAAATGTGTGTTGTTTAAGGCACTGGCTTCGTTCGAGCAGCCGCAGGAACCAGTACACTGGTTAGGATTCTTCTAGCACCGAGGGCCTCTCCGAGAAGGAGGGAGCTGTGGGGAGGTGCCGGGGGGGGGGGGGGGGGGGGGTGGGGGGAAGGCATTCCAGGCTGAAGGAACAGCCAGCGCAAAGGCCCTGAGGAGGCTGGTGTGACTGGAGCGACGCTGGGCAGGGAGGTGACGGGGAAGACGGTCGGTCCCTCGTGGATTTGAGCAGGAGGTCAGGCACCAGTTAGGTGTCTTCTCTCCACATTCTCACCTGAGCAGGACCCCCCTCCTGTTCTGGGTCTTTTCCCCGGGGGGCCTGCCGTCCCCCATCCCCCCATCCCTCGCTGCCCCTGCCGCTTCCTTGTCCTTGTCCTGTCAGCCATTCACACGGCTCCCTGGCCCTACTTCTGGGTCTGGCCTGTGCTGCTGAAGCCAGGCGCTTGCTCTCAGGCTGGGAGGAAGACATAAGAGGACAGGAAGCACCCCGCCCCCGCCGTCCCAGTTGGGGGGGGGGGTGTTTTAAGGGGGACCTTCAGGGGCCAGGGGAAGATGAGGGAACCTGGGGTTGCTGGCTCCAGAAGGCCAAGAGGGCTCTCCAGAGGGCCAGTGGGAGGGAAGGGGGCCATTCCAGAACCTGAAAGAACTCTCAGTGAAACCTGGAATCCGAGGAGGGCAGTTGTTACCGACGGGTGATGAGGGTGGGTCCCCGCCAGGCCACAAGGCCTCCAAGGGGTCGCTGAGGGCTGGACTTGGTCCAGGACAGTGGGGGGGGGGCACAGGTCAGTCCTGGGCTCAGAAAGCCCCCTTGGGGATGGTGTGGGGACAGCCTGGCGGCCAGGAGGCCTGGGAGAAGGCTGAGGGTCCAGATGGGAGAGGACAGAGGCCTGAGTCCAGACCCTGGGGAGGGGAAAGAGGGACACAGTCCGGCGACTCTGGGGGCAAAAGGGAGGAATGAGGGCCAGACCCCTGGGACCCTGGGACAGTGGAGGGCCACCCCCAACAGACGAGGAGAGGTTTGGGGTCTGGGGGACAGGCTGAGCTCAGTGGGATATAAGGGATGTGACAGACCAGGTGGCATCGGGGGAGGGAGACCCGGGTCAGGGGCTCAGGAGATGGCTTCGGGGGTCTGTCCCGGGAGGCATGAGTGTCTGTGAGCCCAGGGAGGGAGGCAGGTAGAGCGGGGCCTGGGCAAAGGTGGGGTCCTCTTAGGGGTGGCCAGAAATGGGGGACCCGGAGGCACAGGGAGGCCATGGGCAGGGAGACACAGGGTGTGTGTCCCTGACCAGGCCTCAGGCTGGGTCCACCCGGACGGACAGCAAGTTCTTCCAAGGACACAAGCTAAGCCCTGACACCCGAAAGAAGGCGGGGTGCAGACAGCAGGACGCCCCCATAAAGCCAGCCTGACATGTGGGACTTGGGCTTGGCGCCTCTGGTTCCCAAGACTCCCAGAGGTCAAAGGGCAACTTGTAAAGTGAAAAGTCAACCAGCACATGAGAGAGAACCGGCTGGGGTCCTGGGTCACCCCACCTTCAGGGGCGGCGCCCACACCACCCTGCCCCCTCTGTGCCTCTTCAGCTTGCTCGCTGTCCCACACCCGGGTCTCAACTCCTCCCTCCCTCGGTGTCCCTCTCTTGGTCTCTTTTTGGATGTTTCTGTGTCTCTATCAGCCTTCATCTCCCTGCGCCATCTCGGGCCCCCTCCTGCCCTCTGTGCCTGTCGCCTGTCCCGTGCGGGTCCCAGACAGCCTGGCGGGACTCCCTGAGTGTTTCTATTCTTGGGCCTGAGTGACCTCCCCAGGTGCCTTCTCGCTGTGGCCTAATATGGTCCGAGTGAGGAGCCGCAGCACCGGGTGGGACCTGGGGAGGGGCGGGGGTCGGGCCCTCCCTCCCCTCCCCTCCCCTCCCCTCCTGCTCTCAGCCCCCCTCCCGGGCCTGCGCACCGATTCAGTGCTTCCTGTCTGCCCCTCACCACGCAGCATGCGCCCTGCACCCTCACTAGCCCTCACCTTCGAGGCCGCCACTTCTCCCGGGAACAAGGCCTGGCTCAGGCTGTCCCTTGCCCCGGGGCGCCCGGCCAGGCGGGTCCCAGAGCTCCCGGTGGTGAGGGGCTCCCCGGAGTCCTACCTAGGCCGCCCGTTGGGGGCGCACCACGCAGACCCGCGGGGGCTTCTCCGCCCCGCCTCGTTTCGGGAAGGGGGGCCGCAGTCACGCGGCGGGTGCAGGGTGGGGTGACAGCTGTCCCGCGCGCCCCCCCGGTGCTGACAGCTGAGGCCCGATTTAGCTCTGGGAGCCCGGGGCTGACCAGATAAGGCGGTGGCGGGGAGTGGTCCCGCCCCCAGGGCGCCCCTTAAATTGCCCAGATGGGCCTGGGGGACGGCCGCCGCTGACGCCAGGTGAGGGACCACGCTCCTTCCTCGACTTCCCCGCGGTCTGCCCAGCGGCTGGGCCCTCGCGCTCTCTCTCTCTCTGTCCCCGTCTCCCTCCCTCTCTCCCCGCTTCCCTCCGTCTGTCGGTCCGTCTCTCTCCTCCTCTTCCCCCTGCCCCGTTCCTTCCTCCCTTCTCCCTCCGTCTTCGGTTCCTTCCCAGCTCTGTCCTTCTCACTCTCCGTGGCTCCCCCTCCCCTTTCTAAATCTTGGCCCCTCGTCCCTGTCGCTCTTCTCCCTCATCTTCGCTTCTGTGTCTCTCTCTTCCTCGTCTTTTCCTCTCCCTCCCCGCCTCTCTCCATCTGACTCTTCCTCCCACCGACGGCTCCCCTTGGCCCGTCTCTCCGTCCCTCCCCCACGTCTCTGGGCCTCAGTCTCTCGTTCTCTGTCTCTCTCCACCTCTCCCCTCGTCTGCGTCTCCCGACCCTGTCGTCTCCTGCCCCCTCCCCCCTCCAGCTCCCCGTCGGAGGCCGCCAGGTCCTCTGCTGCGGTTTCTGCTCAATAAAGCCGTTCTGTCCTCACTCTCTCGCTCCCCTGGCCTCCTCCTTTCCTTCCTCACTCCTCCGATCCGATCCCGGCGGGCCTCCCTCCCAGAGACAGCGAGAAACTGAGGCTGAGAGACCGACCGAGAGGCTGGGGAGAGAGATAGAAAGACGATGCAGAGGGACACCCGGAGTCAGTGAAACAGAGACCAAAACGGGGGGCCAGAGACTCAGAGGTGGGACAGACTGTGGGACGGCAGAGACGCCCAGAGACACACACAGTGAGGTGGGGAGACGCGGAGACACAGAGGGACTCAGAGAGACCCAGAAACGGAGACCGGGCAGCGCCCCGCCCCCGACACAGCTGAGCAGCCCCCCTCACCCCCCCCCCCACCCCCAGGCCCTGTCAGGCCCGGGACAATGCGCCCTTGTCCCCGACCCCGCTCCAGTCGGGCAGCTGGAGGGTGGGCTGGGTCCCAGGGGAGGGGCAGCCACCAGCAGGCCCGGCTCCGGCCTCCACCCTCAGATTCCCCCTTCTCCCCCATCCTCCTCCCTCTGGCCTCCCAGCCTGCTTTCTGCTTTGCCAGGGAAGGGGACAAGCGTTTCCAGGGCACGTGCCTTAAGGACGTGAGCCGCCTCCTGGCCTCCCCCGCACCCTCTTGTCCCCTTCCCCCGGACCCTCCGCCTGTTCTTCCGGAGCGGCCAGCGTCCGGCTCCCATTCCTGGAGGAAACGGGCATTTTTAAATCCCTAGTGTTTGTCGGGCAAGTTCCACACACCGCCTCTCGCCTGATGCTCTGGGCTCTGCTGTCCCTTCCGCCCGCCCCATTCCCTGCACTTCTTCCCGATCCGGCTGAAAATGCGCATTTGTGGGGCACCTACTGTGTGCTGGGAAATTTACAAACTCTGTCTCCTCTCTCAACTACACTTTTCTCCTCCCGATTCCTTTCTTCCCTCTCTCCTTTCTGACCTTCGGCTCCCTCCCTCCCGGGGAGGGAATGGACACATATTGAGCACTTGCTGTGTGCCGGGTAGGTTACACATCTTCCCTCCCTTCCCCCACACCTTCTTCACCCCCTTCTCCCCCGTCTCTCCTCTGTCCCCTCCGCATCCTTCTGGGCTGTCTGCTCTCTTCCAAGGCAAAGGACACACATTTACCGAGCACCTATGGCATGCCCAACAATCGCCTGTGCTTCCTCCGCTGTCCTCTCACCCTGCTATTTCACTGACCTGTGGTTTCTGCTGCTTTCTGCTCTCTGCCAGAGAAGGAATGGGCACTTACTGAGCACCTGTTGTATGCCAGACAATCTCCGTGCACTCTCCTCCCCCCTCAATTCTCCCTGTTCCTTCATTTCTGACTTCTCCTTCTTTCTGCTCCATCAGCTTTTCCTTGGGGGAGACGACAAGCAACTAGGGAGCGCCAACTGTATGCCAGGCAATTAACATTCCATCTCCTCTCCTCTTGCCTCTTTTTCCCTGTCCCTCTCGCTCTGCCAGGCTTCTCCCTTCCCTGGGCCCTCTTTTGGGAAAGACAAGGAGCATTGACTGAGCACCTCCTGTGTGCCCCATGATTTGCCTGCACTACCTCCGCCTGTGCCTCCTCTCCTCTGCCAGTTCTTGGGGTTCCTTCCTTCCTTCCTTCCGGTCCGCCACCCTCGCGGCCTCCCCTGCCCTCGACCTCAGCCAACCTTCCTTTCCCTTCGCCCGTGCCTGAGTCTTCCTTTTCCTCTTGGTCTCTCTCCGCCCCTAGGAAGACAAGGTGCATTTACCGAGCGCCTCTTGGGTACCCACGGCCTAACCCACACATTCGCTTCTCCTGGGCTCCTTCTCTGCTCTAGCTCGTCCCCCTCCTCCCTGCTCTGTCTGCTCTCTCCCGGGGAAGGAGATAGGCATGAATTAAGCACCTGCTGTGTGTACACTGCCATGGCTTGCTTCACTGCCTGTTCTCCCTTCTCTCTTCCTCTCTGCTTCCTTCCCTCCTCCTGGCTGCTTGTGTGCTCATTACCAAGGAGGGCAGTGGGCAGTTATTAAGTACCTACTGTGTGCCCGCTGTCCTACATACACCGTCTCCTTCCCTCACAACTTCTCCTGTTTATTCTCTGCTGGAGCCTACGCTTCCCTGTCTTCTTTCTCCTGGGAAGAGAACGATCACTTAAGAAGCACCTACTGTATGCCCAGCAATTGCCACCGATGACCCTCTCTCTCCTTGGGCCGTCTTTCCTCCCGCTTTTCTGCTCTGGTGGTCTCTTCCCCTTCTTTCTGACTTGTTTCCTCTCTCCTGGAGACGGGAATGGGCGTTTCGAGCACCTGCCGTGTGCCGGGCTCTTTGCAAGCACAGCCTCCCCTCCTCACTGCCTCCTTCCCCCTCCCCCTTCCCCTCTGCTGCCTCTTCGCTTCCTTCCTGCTCTCGGTGCTGCCGACGAGGGGCCGGGGAAGGGGCCCTGATGGAGCACCAGCGGTGTGCCGGGTCATTCGCACGCACCGACGCGGCTCCTTCCACCTTCCGTCCCGCCCTTCGCCTCCCTGGCTTCCTTTCTCTTGTTCTTCCTCGTCAGTAGCGGGAGCTCGGCGTTTCCGGGCAGAAGGGATCTCGGGGCCCTCCGGGGGGTCGGTCACCTCCGCTGCAGAAGCGCAGGCCGTCGGGCCCCTCGCAGCCACGGTCACAGCCAATCCGGGCTCCGGTTTGATTCCTTCATCAGAGAAAAGGGCGGAGGTGGGCGAGGGCCGCTCTCCGGTGTCGGGGAGCCACGAGGGGACTGAATGAGGGCCGAGAGAGACAGCAAGAGAGAAAGTGCTAGAAGGGAACAAGGGAGGCGGCAGGAGGCGCCTTACTACCTCCCCCCTCCCCCCCCCAGCCGACGGCCACACCGAAAACTCGGAAGGGGAAGGGGGCTCTCCTCCCTCCCTCTCCCCCCCTGCTCGCTCCAGTGTCCGCCCCACCCCCGCCCTCCGGTCCGCCCCGGTCTGACCCTGACCGGCTGCCACGCGTCTCTCTCACCCCCTCTCACTCTCTCGTCTCTCTCAGACTCTCTCTGTGCCTTTCGCTCTCAGACTTTGTCTCTCCCACATTCTCTCTCGGACTCTGTCTCTCTCAGACTCTCTCAGACATTGTCTCTCTCACTCTGTCAGATTCTCTTTGAGTCTCTCTCTGGCCCGGTCTCGCTGACTCTCTCTGTGTCTCTCTCTCTCAGACTCTCTCAGACTCTGTCTCTCAGAATCTCTCTCTCTCTCTGTGAGTCTCTCTCTGGCCCGGTCTCTCCTCAGTCCCTCTCTCTCTGTCTCTTTCACTGTCCCAGACTCTCGGACTGAAACGCTGTCTCTCTGTGTCTCTCTCTCAGACCGTGTCTCTCTCAGTCTCTCTTTTAGACTCTCTCAGACTATCTCCCTCAGATTCTCTCTCTCAGACTGTCTCTCAGAGTCTCTCTCTTTCAGGCTCTCTCTGACTCGGTGTCTCTCACACTGTCTCTCATTCAGATTCTCTCTCACACTCAGTCGCTCTCTCTCAGACTGTCTCTCAGACTCTCTCTCGGACTCTCTCAGACTGTGTCTCTCTCAGTCTCTCTTTCAGACTCTCTATGACTTTGTCTCTCAGACTCTCTGACTCTCAGACTTTCTCTGAGACCCTCCGTCTCTCTCCCTGCCTCTCTCTCTCAGACTCTTTTAGGTTCTCCCTCAGACTTTCTTCTCTCTCTCTCTCTGTGTCTCTCAGACTCTCTCACACTTGGTCTCTCTCAGACTGTCTCTTAGACTCTCAGACCTTGTCTCTCTCAGTCTCTCTTTCAGGCTCTCTATGACTCGGTGTCTCTCAGACTGTCTCTGTCTCTCTGACTGTCTCACACTGTCTCTCATTCAGATTCTCTCTCAGACTCAGTCGCTCTCTCTCACACTGTCTCTCTGTCTCTCTCTTTCAGGCTGTCTCTCTCGGACTCTCTCAGACTTTGTCTCTCTCTCTGACTCTGTGTCTCTCAGACTGTCTCTGTGTCTCTCAGACTCCCTCTCTGTCTCACTCTCTGATTCTCTCTCTGACTTTGTCTCTCTCAGACTCTCCGTCAGACTCTCAGACCTTGTCTCTCAGACTCTCTCTCAGACCCTCTCAGACTCTCTCTCTCTCTCAGACTCTCTGACTCTGTCTCTCTCTCTCAGACTCTCTCACACTATCTCCCTCAGATTCTCTCTCAGACTTTCTCTCAGACCCTCCGTCTCTCTCCCTGCCTCTCTCTCAGACTCTTTTAAAAAGGTTCTCCCTCAGACTCCCTTCTCTCTCCGACCCTCTCTCTCTCTCTGTCTGACTCGCAGACTTTTTCTGACTCCGTCTCTCTGACTCTGTCTCTCTGATTCCCTGTCTCAGTAAGGCTCCTTCTTCATCTTTTTTCTCACCTGTTCCCCTGTCCCCACCCACTTGGTCTCTGCATCATCTCTGACCCGCTCTCCTCCTCACACTACCTTCTAGTTGCTTCTGCTCACACCGTCTTGATGGTGTCTGGCTTCTCCTCCTCCTCCCCCTCCCCTTCTCCCTCCTCCCTCTCCCCCTCTTCCTCCTCCTCCCCCTTTCCTTCCCCCTCCTCCCTCCTCCCCCTCTCCTTCCCCCTCCTCCCTCTCCCCCTCTTCTTCCTTCTCCCCCTCTCCTTCCCCCTCCTCCTTCTCCCCCTCTTCCTCCTCCTTGCCCCTCCTCCTCCCTGTCTCCTTCCCCCTCCTCCCTCTCCCCCTCTCCCTCCGTCTCTTTCCCCCTGCTCCTCCCCCTCCCCCTCTTCCTCCCCTTCTCCTTCCCCCTCCTCCCTCTCCCCCTCTTCCTCCTCCTCTCCCTCCTCCCCCTCCCTCTCCTCTTCCTCCTCTTTCCCCTTCCTCCTCCCTGTCTCCTTCCCCCTCCTCCTCTCCCTCCTCCCTCTCCTCCTTTCCCCTCCCCCCTCTCCTCCTCTTCCTCTCCCTCCCCCCTCTCCTCCTCTTCCTCTCCCTCCCCCCTCCTCCTCCTCTGCCTCCCCCTCTCCCTTCAGTCCCCAGCGGGGCCTCCCCCCACACCCCCACGCAGGTTTTCTTTATTCCCCTCATCGTGCTCCTCAGAGGTACTCTTTATGTCACACACACCCCTCCCCCAATTCTGGACCGAAGCTCCTGTCCTTCTTCACTCTCCCCCACCCAACCCCACCCCGTCTGGCTCCCTGTCTGGCTCCCTGCCCCGCGGCTCTCACCCTCTCCGGAAGCTTCTCTCCTTCCCTCAGCACTTCAAGCCCACCCCATACCCTCCTCCCGGCCGGGCTTCACTCCGCCCCCTCGTCTACCCCCTCCCTTTGCCCTCCAGGCGGTGGCGACGGGGACGGAGGTGGCATCCACACAGCAGCGCCCAGGACAGGAGGGGCCGCTCTGGGGGCCCCGTGTGGCAGGTCCCCCACTTCCCTCCGCTTCTCTGCGCGCCTCTCCTCTTCCTCTACTCCTGTCTCCTTCGCTTCCAGCTTCTTTTCCTTGTATCTGCTTCTCACGCCAACCTCCCGTTCTTCGGGTTGTGCTCGGGGAGCACTCTCCGGCTTTCCACCTGCCAGTCCCTGCTCCCCTCCCCGTCTCCCGGCCTCGGGCCCTCTCTCACACGCCGATTCTGTCCCCCCACCGTCCCTCCATGGGGCCTCCTATCCTCCCCCCCTTTCTGTCCACACTCCCGCTCGGCTTTTCACTGTACCTTCTTTTCAAGGACTTTTTACTCCTCTTTCTGCTCCGTCTCCCCCCCCCCCCCCCGCCCGGGTCCTCCCGCCCTGGCGTCTCTACCCCCCCCACGCCCTCCCCCCAACATTTTCCTTCTCCATTTCTCCGCCTGGTGTCGTCCCGAGGGTCTCCCTCATCCCGTCCGGTCCGTCGGTCTCTCGGCCCCACACCTGCCCCTCCCCCCAGGTCCCCGGCCGCGCCCCCGGCCCCCTGCCGCCTCCGACCGCGGGGAGGCCCCTGGCCGGGCGCCCCCACGAGCTGGTGACACCCGTCTCCTGCCCCCGAACAGACAGCCCCGTGGTTTGGGTGTCCCATTTCGCGACAGTCAGGTCACGTCCCGGGACCGCCAGCCCGCGGGTCTCCAGCTCCTCGCGCGCCCGGGGCCGGGGGACACTGCCGGCGACCCGGAAGGGCCCCGTCTCTCGGGAGGCGACACAGCCTCCCTTGCCTCTTCTCTGGCTCCGGCTCTGTCGTTCCTTCGGCCCCCCTTCATCACCCGGCTCCTTCCGCACGCCGTGGGCTCCGGGCTGTCGGTGTTCCAGGCTGTCACTTCTTCGTCTCCTGTGACACTTCTTCCGTGACAGAAGCGCCCGCGGCGTGGCGGCCGGGCGGCGAGGACGGAGAGGCGTCTCCGCAGCGGGGTGTGACCTCGGTCTCCGGTCGCCTCGCCTGGGCCGGGCCCCCACCCCACCCCACCCCACCCCACCCCACCGGACCCCGGCCCCGGCTTCTGGGCGTGCGCGTGCCTGCCCCTGCCAGTCTGCGCGCGCGCACGCGCCTGTCAGGGCCGGCCCGTGCGCGCGCGCGCGCCTGTCTGTGTGCGCGCGCCTGTGCCTCTGCGTCCGCGCGCGTCTACCTGTGCGCGTGCGCGCCCCGGCCCCTGCGGGGGGGGGGGCCCTCCCCCTCCCCCCGCCAGTATTTCCGACCCCCTCTCCCTCCCCCCATCCCTTCCCCTCCCCCTCTCGCTCCCCAGCCGCCCCTCACTGCCCCCCTCACTCTTCTCAGCGCGGCTTTGTGCTCTCGCCTCCCCATCCTTTTTCTTCCACTCCCTCCTCTCTCACCTCCCCACCCCCTCCGGGCTCCACGCGCGCCTGGCACTCCCCGCCCCTCGCTCACACCCCTCCTTTCTCGGCCTCTCTCCTCCTCCGCCCCGCTCTATCCCGCCTGCTCGCCCGCCCGCTCGCTCGCTCGCTCGCTCTCCACACTCGGGTCCCCCTTGTTCTTGTCTCTAGTTGCCGTCCGCTCTCCCCCCTTCCTCCGCCTGCTCTCCTCCCTGTCCTGCTCCGCCTTGGCCTTCTCATCGCGGCCCTGGCCGAGCTCTCCCTCCTTCTCGGTCGCTGTCCCCGTTCCTCCCCGTCCCCTTCCGCTCTCCCCGCCCTGCGTCTCTGCCTTCTTACCCCGTCTGGCCTCGCTGCTCCCGGTTCGCTCCTCCGCTCCGCACCCTCCCCTGCTCTCCCGGACCGTCTTCTGCCCCCGCCCGTCTTCTCCCGTGCGTTCCCTTCCACTTCCGACTGTCTCCCTTCGCCTCTCTCCCTCCTTCTCCTTCCCCAGACGTCGTTCTCCCCGCCACCGTCTCCCCTCTCCGCCTCTCTCTCAGGGCCTCCCCCCAGCCTGTCTTCTCGGTCTCCCTTCCTCGTACCCCTCCTCATTTCGTGTGTTTCCCCCTGCGCTTTCTCTTCCCTTCTTTCCTCCTGGCTCCCCTCTCCTGCTGGCTTCCATCCCTTCTCTCCCCACCCCTTCACTCTCTCTCCCTCTTTCCTCTCTCTCCTCTGAATCTGCTGCTTCTCTCTCTCCCCTCCCAGACTTCTCCCCTCGCACTGGCCTCCTTTCCTCTGAGCCTTGTCTCCCGGGAGGCCCCTCCACGCCCAGCCCCCGGCAGGGGCCCTGAGCTCCTCTCCCGTCTCCCTGCCTGAAGTCTCGAGCTGACATCCACCTGGGGATCTGTGCCGCGTTGGTGGCAAGAGGCTGGACAGCCCGAAGCAGGGCTGCGAAGCCTGCGGCCCCCCGAGGTGCAAGGGCATGTGTGACACCCTTTTTCTCTCTCTTTTCTGTCTGTCCTGGACCCTGGACACTGCCCGGAGGAAGGAGGCCTGCCCCTGGCCCAGGAAGGAGGAAATGAGGAGCTGGCCAGAGACCGGGAGTGAGTTGCCTGAAGACCACAGCATGTAAGTGGCAGGGCAGGGACTGGCTGGGCCACCCTGCTCCTTCCCCACTCTGCTGATCCCTGGTGGGCTTGGTGAGCATGGTGGGAAGGAGGCTGCCTCCTTTCTGCCCCGTTCCCCTCCCCAGCCCCCCACAATCCTCTCTTCCTCAGGCGACATGGAGCGTGGGAGGACCTCACCCGACTCCCATTTCACGGATGAGAACACAGGCACCGGTGTTCCCGAAGATCGGCATCTGCTAGGACAGAGGCTTCGTGGGGACCCCGGCCTTCCCAAAGGGCCAACAGCACCCCCTGCAGGGCACTTCTCTTCGTGGAGAGGGGCCATGTGGGCCTGACCTCCCCAGAGTATCCGGCGGAGTATCCTATGGGCCTGGGAGGTATTCTCTGGCGGCGCGAAACCTTTTATCGCCGCCTACTGATAAAGGACGGAACTGCAACCCAGCTGGATTAGGCACCGTGAATGGCCGCGAAAAACACAAAAACAAAAAAACCCTGCAGGGACTGGAATGCTTGGGGGGAGGGGTGGGTGGGAGGAGAGCTGTTGGTGGGGGGAGGGGAGACGGGAAATTTGCAAAATTCTGTAAAAATGTGAAAATGTTTACTCCTGGTCAATATGTAAACATCATACCCAGCAAGCTCTTTGGTTTTCAACTGAAACCTCCACCCTTCACGTTTTCAAGTCATTCCACGGGTGGGTTCTTTCCGCGTTGCCATGGAAAGAAATACAAGCATGACTCTTCCTGGAGAAACAAAGGAGAGTTGCTTGGCGGCCTGTTTCTAGGAAGTGGGCCACGTTGAGTTTTCCCCTGTAAGGACACCACTGTGTCCTGCTGAGATGGAAGGTGGGTGCCAGCAAAGGAGAATGACTGACAGCTAGAGAGGCCCCAGTAAGTGGCCCCGGTGCTCACTGTAGAGTCACTACTGGGTTAAATAATGGAGGCTACAGAACTGTTTCCCAAAGTCCCTGCTACAAGGCATAATTTGCCATAGGAGAGTCTTTAAAATACTTACATTATTAGCCTTATAGATTTTATTTCTATCTTTTTAATGTTTTTATTTATTTTTGAGAGAGACAGAGCACCAGCGGGGGGAGGGGCAGAAAGAGAGGGAGGCACAGAATCCGAAGCAGGCTCCAGGCTCTGAGCTGTCAGCACAGGGCCCAACGTGGGGCTCGAACCCACGCCCAGCAAGATCATGACCTGAGCCAAAGTCAGATGCTTAACAGACTGAGCCACCCAGGAGCCCCAGCCTTACAGATTTCAAGAGTGCCTGTCCTACAACTCTGTCCTAAGTGTATCTAAATGACAATATGAAACCCTGGAGTGGGAAAGGGGTTTCCTACACGCCAGGGAGCAGGTAACATCTTGGGGGGCAAAGAGGGGCATCCAGAGGGCGAGGCAGGAAACCCAGGAGGGAGGCAACCCCTCTATTGAGCACTTACCTGGCAGGTGCTCTCCCATCTCAGACCAGAGGACAGGAGGCCAGAGGAGGGAGAGAGTGGGTTCCTCAGGGGCAGAGAGAGAGAGGGGGAGGACAGAATGGCGTTGAGGCTATGAGGGGGTGGAGGGTGCCTCCGGCCTGGCTGGTGGTATTTGAGGGACTCACCTGTTGGGGCTGGGGGGTGCTCATCAATGAGGCTGAAAAGGAGGAATAGAACAAAAGCTACTGGGCCTCAAAGGCAAGGCAGAGGCCCTGGGACTTTGTCCCGAGGGTGCTGGGGAGCCACGGAGAGGCTAAGAGCAGGGGAGAAGTGAGGACAGCCCTGGTGTCAGAAATCCCCCTCATGAGGCCAGGGAGGAGGCGGCCAGGGCTGGGGCCATGGGGACAGAGAAGGGGTGAGGCAGGGAGGAACAGCAGAGGAGGGCACAGCAGCGCTCTGGTCTGTGAGGTCAGGTAGGTGGCGGCACCGCACGCCGGCGTACGGATTCCTGGAGGAGCTCTGACTGGGGGCAGACAGGTGGCAGTGACTCTCAGAGGTCCCCGAGAGGACACTCTGGGTCTGGAGACCAGGAAGGGGGTCTGAACTGGAGGTGGGCCTGAGGACAGTCAGCAAGAAGAGCTCCAGTGTGACAGGGAGGAGGTGGCTGAGACCGCCCCCGGCGAGTCCCCACCTGGGAGCGTGTCCTGCGGACACGCGTGCGTGTGCCCAAAATGAGGCAGGCACGTGGGGATTCCTGGAGTGCTGCGTGAAACCACCCAAAGGTCCATCCACGAGGGGCCAATGAATTCAACCCCAAGCCAGCCATGCACTCTGCATCCAAGATGGAAACCTCTCTGGTTTCAAGGGGAGGGAAAAACTAGAGCAACGCACTTTTTGTAAAACGATTTACATACACATTTGTGTGGTTACATAGAGAGCATCTCCAAAGCAGTGCACAGGAGACCGAAAATGCGGGCGGCCCCCCCAGGAAGGGGAACGGGGACCAGGCTGGGGTGAGCGCAAGGCCCTTGGCTTTGGATCCTATGGTATCTTTTGAGTTCTGGGCTCTATCCCGGATACCCTGATAAAATGAAATAGTAAATGAACTCTCCGGGGACAAGCAAGAATTAGGAAAGTTTAATGTGGACAGAACCCCAAGGAGCCTAAACTAGCTCAGACGTTGACTGGAATATACCACAGATTAACTCTGCTGGCTCCAGAGTGATCAAAAAACCCCTAGAGAAAAAGAAAGTAATCAGATTGATGAAGATCTCAATCTCAATCCACTAAAAAGTAACAAAATGGGGGGCGCTTGAGTGGCTCAGTCGGCTAAGCATCCGACTTCGGCTCAGGCATCATCTCACGGTTCACAAGTTCGAGTCCCGCGTCTGGCTGTGTGCTGACAGCTCAGAGCCTGCAGCCTGCTTCAGACTCTGTGTCTCCTTCTCTCTCTGCCCTGCTCCTGCTCATACCCTGTCTCTCAAAAATAAATAAAACATTTTTAAAAATTACAAAATGGTCCAACAAATGCCTGGGGCAAGAATGCACCTGCAAATGAGACAAAGGGTTAAGAACTCGGAGTCTGAACCCTGTCCAAGAAAGCACCAGTAACCACTACCAGGGCAATCTTAGAGGTCATATGAAACACAGACAGGAGAAACATGAGACATGCTGGCACATGCTGGTGGAGAAAGAAATGCCAAGTTAGAATAACTCGGGGACACTGCCCTATGTATTAAAAGCCACAAGGGCGCCTGGGTGGTTCCATCGGTTAAGCGCCGACTTTGGCTCAGGTCACGATCTCACAGTTTGTGAGTTCGAGCCCCGCATTGGGCTCTGTGCTGACAGCTCAGAGCCCAGAGCCTGCTTCGGATTCTGTGTCTCCCTCTCTCTCTCTGCCCTTCCCTCGCTCATGCTCTGTCTCTCTCTCAAAAATAAACGTACATTAAAAAAAATTTTTTTATATATTAAAAGCCACAAAAGGGGCACCTGGGTAGCTCAGTCGGTTAAGCGTCAGACCTCAGCTCAGGCCATGACCTCATGGCTCGTGAGTCTGAGCCCCACATTGGGCTCTCTGTCGTCAGACATTTTTTTAGTGTTTTTAAATAAACATCTCTCTCTGCCCCTACCCCTGCTCTCTCTCAAAAATAAATAAACATTTAAAAAAAATCTTTTTTAAAAAGAGCATTTGGGGGGAACAACCGCCCACCGCACCCCTTTTATGTCGTTTCGCCAGTAGAGCCACACGAGTGCGTCCCCTTTTCATAAAAGTGTCTCCGATCTGCCGTAGAGATTCCACTTTTAGTTCTGAGTCCCCGGGAAAAGAATTCAAACTCACCAAAGAGAGCCTGGATAACACTGCTATTTATTAACCACAATGAGCAGGAAGCTACATGTGGAACATTTGGGGAACAGTTTAATCAACAGCCATACGACACCGTGGAGCGTTGCACAGCCATTACGGCAGCCCCGCGAGCCATTCGTGTGTGTTTCTGAATAATAACGTACCGTGAACGGCGGAAATTCAGTAAAGCCTGGGCACTGGGATTTCCTTGGAACCAAATCGACAGTTGCATTCGGCTGCTGAGTTGTTTTTTACTCTGATGTATTTCAATATCCTTTTGAAGGTTTTTAAATAGACAAAGGGAGGGGGTGATCAATAGCAAAGCCAGGCAGTGGCCTCCCAGTGTGCAGACAGGGAAGACATTCCGGACAGGGAAACGGGTTCTATTTACATCATCCGGCCCTCGACTCCACTAAGTATTAGTTTTGTTTTCACTTCTAACATAATTTCTTCATGCCCCAAAGCTTCCGAAGCTGGCATCCTGACAAAGCAGCCTAAACTGCTCAGGGCCACGGGCAGATAAAGGCCGGGGAAGGATCCCAAGGTGGGGCTGCTGGGAGGAACGGAGCCTGGGGGTGGGGGGGGGGTGGGGGTGGGGAAGGGGACCCCTGGCCAGCCCACACCTGCTCTGCGCCAGGCCCCTCAGGGCAGACAGGTGGGAAGCACATGGCCCAATCCAGTGTCAGACAAGTTAGGGGGACCATCTAGCCCAGCCTGGGACAGGCAGGACGAGAAGACTACGAACAAAGGCACAGAGGCTGGAGAGAACTCGGCATGTTCCCAAACTGTGAGGCGCGGGGCGGAAACGGGGGGACAAACACAAGGTCAGAGCTGGCCCAGAAGCTCAAGCTCCACGCTGTGGGCACGGGAAGCCTTTGCGGCTGCAGAGGGGCCACAGGGGAAGGCGGAGGGCACCAGAAGGTAGCCTCCAGCTGCAGAAACAGCAAGGACCAGAGGGAAAGGACTCCTGGGGAGGGGACGTCCTCCCATCCTCACGGGACGGACACGGGATGGGCTGGCAAATCCTCCTTCAGACAACCAAGGACACGGGCACTCTGGGCAAGAAGGGAGTTGCCTGGATGACAGAGGACCAGGGTGCGGACAGGCCCCTCAGCGGCCACTGCCCCCACCACCCCCCCCGCCGCCGCCCCCTCCCTGGCCCCCAGCATCCGGCGCTCCTGACATCATGAGGAACAGGACGACGGGAATGATGTACATCCACTGTGGGCCAGAAAGGATGACAGACAGACAGACAGAGACACAGAAACAAGAGAATTGAATATAAGCAGCGTTTCCCCAGGGCAGGGAAGATGGGGGCGCCGGCGTGAGGGGAGGCCACGTGAGGGAAGGGGGCCCAGGTCCCCTACATCACTACAGGTTGGGGGAGGGCAGGTGGGGTGCAGGGAGGGTGGAGGCGGGAGGGGGCTCAGTCCTCACTCAGGCCTCCTGCGGCGGCGGCGTGGGCCCCGGGGCGGCAGGACGCAGGGCTGTGAGCAACACGGCCCCCCCGAGGATGAGGTGCCACTGGGGAGGGAGGGGGTACAGGTCAGGGCTAGGGGTGGCCATGGGGTCCTGTGGCCACTGGGGAGAGCAGAGCTGGGGCAGCGGGCCCTCGGCCTCTCTGTGCCTCAGTTTCCCCGCAGTTCAGCTGTCAGGCTGCCCTGAGGTCAGGAGCTACTGGCAAACTAATGGAGGCCCCCCCACCGGCACCCCATTCAGGGCGGTAGGGCTTGGCATCCCCACCCACAGTGGCCTCCGCCGTCCCCCGCCCTAGCCTTGTGGGACGAGCCTTCCGCCCTCGGTGCCCCCGGTTCCTCCCACCCGCCCCAGCCCGGCAGCACAAGCCCTCTCCAGCTCCAGACCAGCCTCCTGCACACCAACACCCACAGACCTGCCTCCCTGAAGTGCCCCTTCGCAAAGCCGCTGGCGTCCCAGCACCCACCTTCTCTTTTCCCAATCTTCCCGTTCCACTGAAATCCCTGCCTCCCACCCTGGTAACGCCGGCCTGGCTCAGGCCTCGTCCCAGGCTCCTCCCAGAACAGACCCCGGCCTGGCCACAGCCCTCTGCACTGCACTTCCTGCAGACGGGCCTCTCTCTGCTCAAGACCAGCACCGCACCTGCCCCCAGCTTGAGGGGCCATCCCTGCTTCCCAGCACTGCCCGGCTCTGGGCCGGCCCATCTGCGGAGACCGGATGTCCCGTGACCGCTGTCACGAGCAGACACAGGCAGAGGCAGGGCGCGCGGCTCCACGGTCCTCACCTGGTCCGTCCGGGCCTTGGGCTCAGCCCGGGTGCCAGGGGGACATGCCCAGAGGCGACAAGCAAGCCCCGCGCACAGGAGGCCTGGAGAATGAGGAACAGGCCAAGGGCCACAGGGGAGAGAAGGGCAGAGGGGGACTCAGGATGGGAGGGAGAGGGGCAGGCAGAGCTCCACTCACATATTTGGCGAAAAAGGACTTCTGTTCCTGGGGGTTCTTGGCCTTCTGGGCCTGTTCCATCTCCAGGCGCTCAATGAAGGCAGCTGTCTCAGGACTAGGGGCGGGCCAAGGAGGAGACAGGGTAAGGGGCTGGGCTCAGCCCACAAGGACACCGGCAGCAAAGGCGGCAGAAGGACGGAGACAATGCTGTCCGCGCCGTGCCCTGCACCAGTACCCTGCGCGCCCACACCCTGGGGCACCCGCACCCTGGGGTACCCACACTGTGGGGCACCCACATCCTGGAGCACCATATCCTAGAGCACCGGGACCCTGGACCACTCGCACCCTGGGGCACCCACATCCTGGAGCAACTGTACCCTGGGGCACCACACCCTGCCGTCCTCACCCTGGGGCGGTGGCTGGTGGCTGTAGCTGCACAGAAGTGTTAAACAGCTCCAGATCCACATCTTCTACTTCGTGGCCCCTGCAGCCCCCGGGCTGTGTCACCACCGACACACCCACCACGTTGCCAGCCACATCCACGTGCAGCGTCAGCTGGTCCGACAGGTGCGACTCCACCAGGGAGCACTAGGAGGGGCAGGGAGGGGACGGTCGCCACCAGACCTTGTCCGCGCCAAGAACCCCGAGCCTCCAGCCCCTCTCACGGAGCCCGGAAAGATCTTTCAAAACCCTTCGTGGTTCCCTCCACCCTCGGGCACAAGCCCAAGCGTGACAACTTCCCTATTGGGCCCTGTGCTGCCCCATCAAAGCGCCCACCACCTGGACCGTCCCCCTCCAGCCCAGGAGACCCTTGAGAGCAAGGCCAGGCCTGAGTCTTCCCCGTCCATAAACGCTGGGGCAACAAATGGCAGAAGCCAGGCTGGGGCAAGTGGGAGGAGCGAGGATGGTCCTCATCACTGACTCACCGCGGGGACAAAGGAGGAGACGTAGCCACCGGCTTCTGGGCCATCAGGGGCCCCAGGGCGCTGAGGGACCCGGACACGGTACAAGCCATTCAAGGCCGCCACATCCTGCAGGGCAGAGGAGGGTGGCAGTGAGAGGGACAGCGCCTGGCCCCAGCCAGGCCTGGACTGCCATTGGGCCCGGGGGACCCTTCTCCAGTCTCGCTCAGCCAGCACTCCCCAATCCCTGACCCAGGACTCGTCCCAGTGGGGTGGCCCTGCTGGTGGGTGAGGCCAGGAGCCACTGGGCGCTCCACCTGGGGGAGAAACCACGTCAAGGGGAGTAGAGCCCAGCCCACTGACGGAGTGAGTCCCAAGGACACTCTTCCCACACCTGGATCCAGCCGCACCTTGGCCCACCCCTTATGTGGACTCCCCAACCGCACGAGCAAGAAAGTCTCTTGGGAGGCAGCTGCGACAAAGAATCACGCGGGCGCCATACAGGAAGGCTGGCGGCGGTGCACCATCTCCCACAGGGAGGGCACGAAACCTGCCGTCCCCAGCCTCCCTTGCAACTGCACCCGGCCAAAGGGACAGAATGGAAGCGGACTGTGGCAGCTTTTGTGAGCTTTCCCTAAAAGACGGCTGTTCCCTCTGCGCCCCCACCCCCACCCTCTTCTCTTTCTCTGGCCTGCTGCACCTTCCTGCCCCATCTCTAGGGAGGACTGAGCCAGGTCTGGGAGGAGCCCGGCCCTCGAGGAGGCCATGGAGCAGGCTACGGCAGAAATCACATTCTTGCGTTAACCTTCGGTTCTTACAGGAATCTCTTTCTCCTCCCAAGCAAATCTCCTCCTAGCTGACTGCAAAGCGTCTTGGTTGAATCTGGAAAGGCGAGAGGAGCTAACGATATTAAACTTGGGGGAAGAGGATGTACTGGGTACGAGGAATGGTCCGGGCAGAGGCCCTGCAGCACGTGTCTCGTGCTCCAAGGCACACGTCCCCCGTATCCCAGCAGAGCCCCAGGTCCCCTCCTCACCCGGAGCCGGCCCCGCTCCTCCTCGTTGAGCTGCCGCTGTGACAGGGACAAAGTGCCATCCTGCTGGTTCCAGAGCAGTGAGCCCCGCTTCCGAAAGTGGGCACTGTCATCTGCGGGGAGTCAGGGCTTAGCGACCGCTTCAACCTTCAATCCTCGCAGTGACCCGGTTGCTTCTCCCTCCTGAGCGCCCCGCCCCCATCTTCCCACCTGCAACGTGGGGACACCCCCCACCAAGTCCTGCTCTCCTATCTCACAGGGCAGTCCACAGCAGACGTCTGAACACAACAGCTCCTAAGCCCTGCCTCTGCCTTGCCGGGCAGTCACCTGATCTCTCTGAGCCTCAGTTCTTTCGCTATAAAATAGAGGGGCTTCCAACCGTTAGGCCATGTCGGAATCCGTGGGGCTTTTCCGGGCAGATGCCAGGGACCGAGTCAGGAGGGGTGCAGAGGGTCCCAGCTTCAGTGTTTCAAACAAGTGTTCCAGAGTTTGGGACCTCAGACCTCCGGGCCGCACTGACATCTGTGCTCTGGGAATCTGAATGCCTGAATCCCAGTAGTTTAAGCTGGGCTGGGGAGCAGGTCCTGGCTCTGCCATTCACTTACAAAAGGACCTTATGCGATGCCCTTTGAGCCTCAGTTTCCCCTTCTGGAAAACGGGGCCATCCCTAACACCCGCTGCGTTGCATGACTGCTGAGAGCACTTTTGAGTGAATACATGCAGAACATCTAGCCACGAATGCAGGGCACAAGGTGACTGATCTGAAAAGTCTGCTCTGAGGTTATTACTGCTGCACTGGCCTTTCTGAAACTAGGATTTATTTTACAGGTGAGGCAGTATCCAAAGGTAGAGTTCTTACTCTCTCGTGCCCTCCCTGCCCCAACCTCCCCCAGAATAACCCAAACACACTCCTAGGGGCAAAGCTGGTAGTAAATGGATGGCATGTCTCACACTGGGTGGCACCAGACCCACGTTGTTGACTTCACCGGGCACCAGGTAAGTGCCGAGACAAGGAACGTTGCTAGACTCACCGATCTCAAATGAGTGCTCCAGCAGCAGCCCCACGGTGCCACAGCCCTCACCCTCTCGACCTTCTGCCCCCGCCTGCAGGTGAGAGAGAGGTCCCCCAGTGAGGACAATCAGAGCCCTCAGCAGGGCAAGGCCACGGACCCCAGGACAGATGCAGGCTGAGGAAGGAACCTTATTTTCATACTCTTTTCCAAACATTGACACTTGTCCACGATTCCACTGGGAACCGCCCCTTTCATGAAAATTCATGATCTGGACCGTCCCCAGAAAACTAGAGCCTGCAAAACAAGCGTGACCTTGCTTCTAAGGCAACTATCTCCAGGTCACTTTCACACCTGGCATCGTAAACATTCATGAGTTAAAGGATACCTGCCTTCCTTCCCAACCTAATATTCAAGTGGCCCCTTTTTTGCCTTTAACAGCCACAATAGCCACCATGCCTCCGGAATTCCGACCCTTATCAAGTACATACAAGAGACCACGCCCTCTGGGGGGGGGGGGGGCCTGGCTGGCTCAGGGGATTAAGCCCTGGGGCTTCTGCTCGGGTCCCGATCTCCTGGTTTGTGAGTTCCAGCCCCACATCCGGCTGGCGCTGATCGCTCGCTTCAGATCTTCTGTCTCCTCTCTGTCTGCACCTCCCGTGCTCGTTGTCTCTCTCTTTCGAAATAAATAAACTTAAAAAAAAAAAATCCCACGCCATCCATTCCTCTAAGTTCAAATGTCTCCTACCTCGCATCCCCCACCTTACGCCCTTGCACCTACGCAGCCCTCACACCTTCGCAAACCCGTGTCCAGATTTTAATCCTGGAACTCAAGATCCCGCCCTTCTTATGCATATTCAGGAACAGAACTCCTGTCCAATCACTCCAGAGCCCTTCTAACGGTTTCCTTTTAGCCGCCCCTATGTCTGATTCGCCAAGATTCCACCCGAGCCACACCTCCTCCTGCATATTTAAGACTGCGGATCCCTAGTGTTGTTGAGCGTTAACTTGAGGTTCTGGCCCCCACGGCGTATCCTCGTTTTCAAACCACCCAAGGTCCAGGCACCAAGAGTCCATCCGAGGCCCGCCCACTCGTGTATGTTCACGAGCTAGAGCCTTCCTAACTATACTCTCACTTTCACCTCTTCCTCTCTCCTGGCCCTGCAATGCCTCGTTCCCACCTTACCCGATGTAAACACCCGAGACCCAGGATTTCCGTCAGCCCCGCTCCCCGTCAGAGTTAATGAGCACTCACCCCCCGCAGAGCGGTCCCGGACCGGCAGCCGCTGCCCCGCGCGCGGCTGGGGGCTGCTGCCGCCATCAGCAGGAGCAGGAGCAGCCGAGTAGCCACAGCGCCGGCCGCCGCCATTTTCACCCCTTCCCACCAGGCCAGGGGGGGAGGGAGCCCGGCGCCTCCGAGCACGCCTCCCATGCGCCTGCGCCAGTTCCTTGCGCCTGCGCACTAGCGCCCGCTACGGGCGTCTGACGTCACAGAGTGGCCGCCGCCATGCCCAGATCTAGGCACCTGCCCGGTCTCTAGGCACCGCCCCCTAGAATGACGTCACAAACGGGCGTCTCTTTGGTGAGTTCAAGCCGGGTTCGCCGCGTTGTGACGTGATAGAGTCCGCGGCCCCACCCGTCCGTTTTCTCCGCAGGCACCTGCCTTCGCTCTCCTCATGGGGCGGGGCGTTGCGATGATGAGGGGGCACGAGACTAACCCGGCCCCGGGTGGAGCAGGTGGGATGACAGGTGAGAGGCGGAGCCGGGCCTGGCAGGGTTGGACCAGGTGAGGGAACCCCGTGAGGGAGGGGGCCGGCGACACGCAGACTGATAGCCCCGATTCCCCTACCCTCAGAGCGCGGCTTCCCTGGGCCCTACCAGATGGGGGGCCCAGGCCCAGCCTCCTGGACTAGACCCCCGAACTTCGCCCATCTAGAATGCCCCCTGGTTCCAGCCTTTCCCACGGGCCGGCCCGGACGGCTGCAGCGCCACCTCCTGAGCGGCGAGTTCGATCAGCTGCGAGACTTCCCCATCTTTGAGAGCAACTTTGTGCAGGTGTGGAGCCCCAGAACCCCTGACACCGAGCCTGGGCTTGAGGCCTGACCTCCTGACTTCAGGAGCCCCTGCTCTGCCTACTTCCGACCACGCTCCCATAACATTTATCTCCTGGAATTCCGGACCAACCCCACCCCCCCAGACCTCTAGACCTTTAGCTTCTTTATGAACCCTGGCCTCTGATTCCCTTGGTTCAGTTTCCCTGACTTAACACCCGGATGACTCTTGACCTCTGACCCCGGGATATCTGACCCCGGACTTGGTGTTTAATAGACTTGGTTCATGACCCTTAACCCCACCAATCCTACCTTCCGTCTATCTGGCTTCTAACCTCTAACCCCTGGCCCCAGGTGACCCGGTTAGGAGAAGTCGCCAACAAGGTCACCATGGGGGTGGCAGCCTCCAGTCCAGCCCTGGAACTCCCAGACCTGTTGCTGCTGGCCGGCCCTGCCAAGGATAACGGACGCCTGCAGCTCTTTGGGTGACTGTCCCCATCCCAGCCTGGACCTCCGCCTTCCCCAGCTCTGGGCATCCTGGGCCCCCCGCAGCACCTCCTGTCACACAGATGACTCCCAGGGCGAGGCGTCTTGGATGGCTGCCAGTCCTCTGTGGGTGGCCATACACTCAGGAGAACAAGGGCAGGGTGATACACAGGGACCGGAAATCAGAGATAGAGGGACGAGAGAGGGACAGCCCTCAGCCCCACGCTGGCAAGGATCAGAAGAATAACCGTTTATGTTGTGCCTACCAGGTGCCCCCTAGGCCATGCACATAATCTCATCTCTGGCCTACTCTTAATATGATGGGGCCCCTTAGCCCCATCCTTTGAGGCTCAGAGACCCACAGTGGGTCAGGGGTTGGTTGGGATTGGAATCTCTGGCCTCCTCATCATTACCGACCTCATGATTCTTTTTCTTTTCATGTTTCTTTATTCCGAGAGGGAGAGAACAAGCAGGGGAGGGGCAAAGAGAGAGGGAGAGAATCCCAAGCAGGCCTGACATGGAGCTCGATCTCACAAGTCGTGAGATCATGACCTGAGCCAAAATCGAGAGTCGGACACTTAACCGACTGAGCCACCCGAGTGCCCCAATGACCTCATGATTCTTGGGCTCCAGTGCCACACTAAGCACCACCCCTTCAGGCCTTTCTTTTTTCATTGAAAAGGTAACGCAAACACACTCCAAAGTACAAAACATACACAGCACAAAATAACACCTTTCTCCTATCCTCGGCTCCTGCCTCCAACTCCGGCTGCAAATAACAAAGCTCTTCCATACGTGTAGTATATTTACAGAAACAACGTGCCAATGGCTTTCACTTTTTTGACCACATCTCAACAGTTAACAAAAGAAAAGGAGGGAGGGAAGGAAGGGAGAGAGAGAGGGGACACACACACACACACGAGTCCACAGTCCTTTATCTACAATTCTGATATCTAAAAAAAAATCTGCAGCCCACTTGGTGGTGGAATCAGATTCTGACCTACACTAAATGGAGGCTCCCTGCAGCCTTTATTTATCCCCCCCCCCCGCCCCCCCCGTAGAAGCTGAGAACACTTCACAAAGCAGCATGCTGATGCCTTATGGAGCGCGGGGCATATCCTTGCTCCTCAGTGCTGTGCATCCCACCAATTAACCTCACTGCTCGCTGAGGCATGACCCGCAGTGGGGGGAACTTAGGATGGTGCCGAGGGGTGCTTGGACCCCCATCATCTCCTTCAACACCCCCCCCCAAATAAACACACCATCAGGATAAAAACACCGAGCTTGCTCTGAGAATGAAGCATCGAGACTCAGTCAGCCCCTAGTCCCTCACTTCTAACCTGTCGTGGGCCAGTCTTGACAAGCACCCCTCGGTGCTCACCCCTCCTTTAAAAACCCGCAGGTGCGTGCCACGTGCTGCTTTGGCACGCTGCGCCCTCCCCCACCAGCCCCGTATCAATATTCATTTCATGTCCACGGAAGCGCAACCAGCAGGCCCTTTTCTGGACACACGCGAGTAAATACTCTGCCCCCTTACACCCCACTTGCATCTAGTGCTGTTACCGTGTGGCAGGGAATGTCCTCGAATGAATGCCTGCCTCCCTGGGTTCATATCCTGGCTTCACCTCTTCGCCACTGGCTCTGGCCAAGTGCCCTACTTGTCTGTGCCTCGGTTTCCCCATCTGGAACATGGGGATAAGAGAAGAGCCCACCTTGCAGGGCTGTCAAGGGATACGCTGAGTAAAGGGCCATGAAGTGCTTGGGACAGCCCCTGGCCCAGGGTAGCACCTTGTAAACATAAACTGTTATTCTTCCACTTGGGGAATGTAGGAACAGATCGAGCCGCCTACTGAGGGACACTGATGTTGCGGCTGGTGTCTGGGGCTTGCAGCCAGTGTGGTCTGCAGAGGGCATCCAGGCGCACGGTTGTGAGGGTGTCCGTAAGATAGGTTCCTAGAGGTAGCATTGCCGGGCCAGAGTGGGGGGTGTGGCTACCCAGTGTGGTGGTTAAGAACACAGAGAAGACTTGGGTTCAAATCCCCACAGTGTGACCTGGGCCAAATTATCCACCTTCTCAACAA
This sequence comes from Leopardus geoffroyi, assembly GCF_018350155.1. Lineage (NCBI taxonomy): Eukaryota > Metazoa > Chordata > Mammalia > Carnivora > Felidae > Leopardus > Leopardus geoffroyi. The sequence goes on from NC_059335.1 coordinate 7,720,647, forward strand.
GCATCCATTGACCACCTACCACGGATGTGAGCTGGTGGAAGGGCGGGGGCAGGGGGTGGGGGGAATGGGGAGCAGCTGTGAACAAAATGGAACCAACGTCTCTGCCTTCAAGCTCACCTCCTACCGGGAAGGCAGACAGAATCAGTGGGGTGAGGTCTGTGCGGACGTATCAGAGGGGGTAGGGGATAGGGAGGTCTGCAAGGGCGGACATGGCCGCACAGAAGCCTCGAGTTGTAAACAGATCTTCTCCCTGAGAAGGTGCTTTTGAGAAAAGACATGAGAGAGATTAAGGGGCCAAGCCAACGGGGTGGCAGGGGGAGGTAGGAGCAGGGCTGTTGCTGGGGCTGAGTGAGCGAGGGGAGTGAGCAGAGAGGGAACAGAGGCGACAGATCCTGCGTGGGGGGGCTGGTGGTCAAGGTGAGGACTTGGCCTTTTCACCGAGCCACGGGAGGGACGTGACACTCAGGTGCTGATGGGCGCCCTCTGGGAGAATCGGGTGACGGGGCCCGCTGGTCGCGGAAGGAGTTAGAAGTGGTGGGTTCGGGGATACATTTGAACGGTGGAGCCGCCAGGATTTGGTGGCAGGATTGGATGAGGATGTGAGAGCGAAAGTTGGGCGAGGGGCAACTCCATGATTTCTGACCGAGCAAGTGGGAGGATGTAGTTAAGGTGGGGAAGACGAAGGGGAGCAGGTCGGGGTTGGGGAGAAGGTCAGGAATGTGGTTGATGGACCTGTTATGTGTCCGTTGTCATTCTCACATCCAACGGGGAGTTTCAAGAAGGCAGCTGTCTGTTAGAAGGACCAGCGGGAGGGGCGCCTGGGTGGCGCAGTCGGTTAAGCGTCCGACTTCAGCCAGGTCACGATCTCGCGGTCCGTGAGTTCGAGCCCCGCGTCAGGCTCTGGGCTGGTGGCTCAGAGCCTGGTGCCTGTTTCCGATTCTGTGTCTCCCTCTCTCTCTGCCCCTCCCCCGTTCATGCTCTGTCTCTCTCTGTCCCAAAAATAAATAAACGTTGAGAAAAAAAAAAAAAAAAAAAGAAGGACCAGCGGGAGACACAAAGGTGCTTTGGGGGTGGATAAAAGTCGAAAGGCAGAGAAAGTGAAAAAGGCCTCCTTCTGGGACGAGAGAGGGGCGCTGGGGTGGGCGGCCCCGACCCTGTAGGCGCCCGGGACCGCAAGGCTGTCGAGCCAGGGAGGGTCGGCACCTGAGGTCGCCCCTTCCTCCCTCCCAGGCTGTTCCCCCTGCAGTTCGTCCAGCTCTTCGTCCACGACGAAAGCCGCTGGCAACTCAAGGTCAAGTTCCGCACAGGTCGCGCCTTCTACCTGCAGCTGCGGGCCCCACCCGAGACCCGAGACCGCGAGTTCGGCCAGTGGGTGCGGCTGCTCTACCGCCTGCGCTTCCATTCGGCCCAGGGAGCCGTGCCCTTCACGCAGGAGTACCCGACGCTAGAGGAAGGCGAGGAGGACGACGACGACGACGACGACGAGGACGAGCTGATAGAACGGGAGGCGGTGCGGGGGAGGGGCCGGGGGTGGGCGGGACTGGGGCTGGGTTTCGGTCGGAGGGAGGAGGCCGCCGGGGAATTTGGACTAGTCTGAGGGACAGGCTGGGGACCTAGGCTCCTGAGTGTGAGGGGGGGCCTGGGGGCCTGGATGCCTGTGTTGAGCGTGGCAGGAAGGCCCAGACTCCTGAGTCCTGAAAGGGTATGAAATCTGGGTGCAGAGACCGCAGGTTCTCAAGGCAGGGCAGGGTCTGCAGGGCCTGGGGTCCACGAGCCCCTTGGCTACATAGTTTCCTAATCGGGCACCCCAGCCCCCAGCGTCTCTCCCCTTGACCTGCTGCGGTGGAATATGGGACGGAACCCCTGGGCCCTGAAGGGCTGGGGTGGGCCAGACTGGATGCCCAGTTCCCTGTAAGGCCAGGGGGAGGGGAAGGGCCCCCGTCCTTGAAGAAGGGGGCATTGAAACCCGTGGGGCCTCTTCCTCTGGAGACACCCCACTCCCCCCACCTTCCAGATAAGCACCGAGCCCCCCACCCACCCCAAACTGCCAGTACATCCGCAGGTCAAGGCCTCTGAGACACTCTCTCTCTCTCATACCCAGCTTCAAGCCATGGAAGCCAGACTTGACCCACAGACCTCTGAACTCTGGGGACTCTGATTCCTCCACTAGGCTTTGAGGTCACCAAAGGACCAGAGATCAAAGTATCCTACGTCAGGGCCAGAAAGATGAATTATTAAAGTTAATAAAGATCGGCCACTTAAGAACCAACAACCAGGTCATGAGCAGTTTTGCCATCGTCACCGATCCAACATGGCTGCCTTACAGAGTAGCTTTTCCAGTATGGCTGCCTCAGCACGATGCTCGGCTCGGCGGGTGGCTCCTGGGGCCACCTCGAGACCTAGTGCCCACCATTCCGTCCGTCATGGCTACCTCGCCAGAGTAGCCTTCCCCATCTGGCCTTTGGTTCCTCTTTAACTCACTGTAGCTGCCACTGCAGGGCCAGCCTGCCTCCCCACTCCCCCTCCCCAGCGGCTAGTCCGAGGGGGCAGCCTCCACGGGGGTCTTGATCCACCTGTGACTCGTAATTGCCATAGCAACATGCTGGCGGCCCTGAAGTAGCCGTTCCAAGATGGCAGCCTCATCAGGGCTGCCTCATCACGGTTGCCATTCCAACCTGGTGTCCCGGTCACCCACCCCCAGGCGACTCACCCCCTACAGGAAGAGGGAGGCAGGGCTACGGATTCAAGAAGGACAGACACGTGCAGGTTGTAGACAAGACTATTATCTTCTCAGTGGTAATTCTGGGAAGGGAAACGGCGTTCAGGGAGGTCCGTTAGGACTCAGCAGCCAATAATCTTGACAGGTGAAAGAGAGGGTCTCACTGTGGCACTGTGGGAAAACGAGAAAAGAGTGGGCAAGGAGGGCTGGGCTTCCCGAATGCGGGCGCCCACCCCCAGGCCCCTTTGCCTGCTGGCCCGGCTTGGCCACCAGGGGGAGCGTCAAACCAGTGTCACCGTGCCTGTGGTTACTATAGCTCTGAACCCCAAACTGGAATGTTCTGATCAGGGATTTCTAAGCAGCTGCTGGTGACAAGTCGTCATGGAAATCGTAAAGCAGGGATATTGCCGAGCCGACTCAATAATTCATAAAGGGGACAGCAAAACATCAGAAACTGGGTCAGTCTGGAAAAGCAGTGTTTCAGAATGACAGCCAGGAAGGTCCTGCAGGGGTGGTGTCGCTGAGCCCTTGTTAAAGGGTCTGCAGCCACTCCTGTCTGCTGGGCTGTCGTCAGGGCCAGGGGGAGTCACAGCTGGGGAGGGACCCTGGGAGCCTGTATTAACATCAGCCACATCTGAGGGACTTGGGTAGCAGCCTCTCCAGGGAGCCTTGACTGGCAGATGTTTGAGGGGCTGGAGCCCAAGGCAGAGGAGGCAAGGAAGAGCGTTCCAGCTAGAGGGAACAGCATGCGCAAAATCCCAGGAACAAGAGAAAGCACCGCCAGTCCGTCTAACTGCCAACAGCTTGGTGTGGCTGGAACAGTACTGAGGAAACCAGGGTTATGTGAGGCCAGAGAGGCGCATGGGGGAACAGGTACAGGACCATGGACACCAGGCTGAGGGGCTGAGGGGCCACTGAGGAGGGCCCCGAGCAAGGGGCGGGGCAGGCCGACCCTGGATAGAGCGCCCGCTAGGGCCCTGTGGGCCCTGGGCTGGAGGGAGAGAGGGGAGAGAGGGGAGGCCGGGAGGCCAGGGAGGAGGCTGAGCAAGAATTCCAGAGGAAGGGGTGAATGGAGCTGGGGCTGTGGGGTGGGGAGGAGGGGCAGGAGGGACAGAGCTTGGGGAGGAGAGGCGTTTTTCTGGACACCCACAGCCCCCGGTCCTCTGCCAGTACCCAGGCTGTTTCTGACTCTCGCCCGCACATCTCCCCGCGGAGGCCCGGGCCTCAGGGCCTTGGTGACAGTCTGCTAGCTCTTCCCCACCTCGTTCACTTCTCTGTCCTTCAGCAACTTTGGGAAAGCCTCAGACGACTGCCCCGGCTGGATCCGGTGCTCCCCGCCTCCACCCCTACAGTGCCCTGTGCTCCGTCCAGTCTGGCACGTTCACCCTGCATCGCTCTCGTGGGGCCTGAGTCCGGATCCCCAGTCACACGGCCAGTGGCCCGGGGCCGACTCAGCGCGGGGCCTCCGGGTGCCGCTTGGGAGCGTGAATGAGGGTGAGGGCCGGGCGGGCAGGGGGCTCACCTCGGACTTCCAGCTTGCACTCGGCCAGGGCCTCCCCCAGCTCGTTGACAGCCCTACAGGAGTAAGTCCCCGCGTCGAAGGGGGACGGGCGGCGGATGTTCAGCGTCAGGACTCCCTGGTGGTTGGTCATCAGGAACTTGGGGTCTTCGCGGATTTCCATCTTGTTCTTCATCCAGACCACCTTCGGCTGTGGAGCGGAGCGGGGGAAGAGGCCAGCTTAGAGAAGGTCCCAGGGTGATGGCAAAGTGGGCTTCGGATTTTGACTGGATGACCTGGAACTAGTCGTCCCTCCTCTCGGACCCTCAGTCTCCTCTTCTGCGGGAGGCAGAGCTCCCTCTTAGTCGCGGCCCACAGGACGCTACATGATGTGGCCCCATTACTCTTCTGCCCTCACCTCCAGCCTCTCCCTGCCCCCTGCTCCATTCACTCTGGCCTCCTCGCTGTTCCTGACACAGACCAGACAGGCCACCGCAGGACCTTGGCACTGGCCGTTCCCTCTTCCAGTATTGTTCTTCCCTCCTCTTGCACCCAGTCGGCGCCTGCTAACTTTTCAGGTCTCAGCTCCCACGTCCCTCCCGGCCCCTCGGCCGCGGCAGGAACCCCGGCTTTCCACTCGCAGCTACCTACACTTCTCCGCCACGCCTGCTGCCCTTGATAGTTCTTTAGCCGTTTGCATGACTTTGGATTCATGTCGGTCTCCCCCCAACACCCAGGAACTTCTTGTCCAGTTCCCTAGCACACAGCCTCTGAAAATGTGCGTTGAAAGAATAAACAGACCGAACGGGTGAGCGATGTGAATAAGCAAACGGAGTGAATAAACGAACCGAGTAAACGAACGGATTGGTGGGTGAATAAACGGGCGGAAGGAATGAATGAGTGGAGTGAGCGAATAAAGCGGGGCGACGGAGAAGGTGAACTCATGAGTCCATGCCATGCCTGCGGGGGCTGAAGCGAAAGCCTCGGAGTGAGACCAGAAGTTGGCAGACTTCATCTGTAAGGGGCCAGGCGGTCAGTACTTCAGGCTCTGCGGGCACCGTGATCTCCGCGGCCACAGACAGCGCACAGCCGTGTCCCGGTAACGTTTTATTTAGAGAAACCGGTGGCGAGCGGGTGTGGCCCGCAAGCCACCGTCAGCCAGCCCCCGGTCTAGGTGACTCCCTGGAGCTCAAGGCTGTGAGTGTCCACGTCCCAACAGCAGTCGGGAACCTGGACAGGGCGGGGAGATGGCAGGGAGTCCAGAGGTCCAGACCTCCCCCTGACTCCCACCAAAGTTTTGTTTCTGTCTCCAAGGGAAGCCGGAGTGTGATGACCTGAGACTTGGGCTCGATCAAAGGGGAGAGAGGCAGGAAGTGGCTTAGAAGGGAGCATATCCCCACACGCACCCCAATGTTTACAGCAGCGCTATCAACAACAGCCAAATTATCGGAAGAGCCCAAATGTCCGTTGACGAATGGATAAAGGTGTGGTTTATATACACAACGGAGTATTACTCGGTGATCAAAAAGCATGAAATCTGGCCATTTGCAACAACGTGGATGGAACCAGAATGGAACGCTAAGCGAAGTAAGTCCGTCAGAGAAAGACAAATACCATGTGATTTCACTCATACGGGGAATTTAAGAAACAAAACAGATGAACACAGGGGAAGGGAAGGAAAAGTAAGATAAAAAGAGGGGGCAAACCATAAGAGACCCTTAAAAACAGAGAACAGGTTGCTGGAGGCGAGGTGGGTGGGGGGATGGGCTAGATGGTGATGGGTTCAAGGGGGGGCGTGTGTTGGGATGAGCACTGGCTGTGGTATGTAAGTGATGAATCACTAAGTTTTCCTGAAATCATTATTACACTATATGTTAACTAACTTGGACTTAAATAAAATTAAAAAAAAAAAAATACAGGGCGGCTGGGTGGCTCAGTCAGTGAAGCGTTCGATGCTTGATTTCAGATCAGGTCATGATCTCACAGTTTGTGAGTCTGAGCTCCACGGTGCAGAGCCTGCTTGGGATTCTCTCCCTCCCCCTTGCTCTCTGCTCCTCCCCTGCTCTCTCTCAAAAAATAAAAGATTTTAAATAATAAAAAAGAAACAAACATGAAAAAAATAACAGCATAGGGGCGTCTGGGTGGCTCCGTCGGTTCAGCGTCCGCCTTCGGCTCAGGTCATGATCTCCCGGTTCGTGGGTTCGAGCCCCGCGTCGGGCTCTGGGCTGACAGCTCGGAGCCCGGAGCCTGTCTTAGATACTGTGTCTCCCTCTCTCTCTGCCCTTCCCCCATTCACAGTCTGTCTCTCTCTCTCTCTCAAAAATAAATGTTAAAAAATTTAAAAAAAAAATAATAACGGCATAAAAAAAGGTGAGCATATCCCATGCACGGAGGAGAGAGAAAGGAGCTGGTGTGCTTACATCTGGGTGAAAATTTCCCCCTAGGGTCTCTCTCTCTCTCTCTCTCACACACACACACACACACACACACACACGCACCTTTGGGTGACCTCTGACCGCACAGTTGAGAGCCGCAGAGTAACCAGCCACGACCACGCGGTCTGGTAGAGGCGTCAGGAACTTGGGAGGTGTTCGGAAGTCATGCTCCTTGTACTCAAACGGTCTGAAGGTGAGACCTGGGGAAAGGGAGGTGAACCTGTAAGGTGACCAATCTAGACTGTCCCCCCCACCCCCCACCCCACCGACTGCCTCTCTGCTGTCACCGGGTCTGGCGGTGGGGGAGGAGGAGTCAAGGTAGCAGCCCAGCCGAGAGAGGAGACCGGACCCCACGGAAGGGGGGCGGCGGTACCCGTCTTGAGGATCCGGGCCGTGTTCTTGGAGACGCCGGGCGAGTCGCTGAGCCCGCAGATATTCTCGCTAAAGACACGGAAGTAATACTCGTTGCCCACGATGAGGTCGGACACGGTACAGGAGGTGTGCCGGTTGTGCTCGTAGACGGTGAACCACTCCTGGTGGGAGGCAGGGAGGGACCGGGAGTCAGAGGCAGGGACACAGGGACACAAGAAGGGCCGGGGGTGAGGACAGCGCATTTAAGGGTGCGTCCCGCTGAGATATCCGGCCATTCCCAGCAGCGCTGTTCACAAGGACCCAAAGGGGGGCAACGGCCCAGCGGTCCATCGGCGGACGGAGGGACGCGCAAAATGTGGTAGATCCAAACCACGGAATGTCACTCGGCCACAAAAAGGAGCGAAGCACGGACACACGCGCTACGATTGCGTGTGAACCTGGAAAACGTTGCGCCGAGTCAAAAAAGCCGGACCCCGAAGGCTACATGTCGTACAATCCCGTCTGTAGGAAATGCCCAGAATTGACAAGTCCATTAAAACAGGAAGCAGATGGGGCGCCTGGGTGGCGCAGTCGGTTGAGCGTCCGACTTCAGCCAGGTCACGATCTCGCGGTCCGTGAGTTCGAGCCCCGCGTCGGGCTCTGGGCTGACGGCTCGGAGCCTGGAGCCTGTTTCCGATTCTGTGTCTCCCTCTCTCTCTGCCCCTCCCCCGTTCATGCTCTGTCTCTCTCAGTCCCAAAAATAAATGAATAAACGTTGAAAAAAAAATTAAAAAAAATAATAATAAAAAAAAAAAACAAAAAAAAACAAAAAAAAAACCAGGAAGCAGATTAGTGGTGGCCCGGGGCTGGGTGACAGGGTTTGGGGATGCCTGCTTAATGCGTGCTAGGTTTCCTCGGGGAACTCGTAGAACTAGACGTGGTGGTTACACAACAGTGGGAGTGTGGCTTTGAAATGGTTCACGCTGGGGCACCTGAGCGGCTCGCTCGACTAAGCCTTGGACTTCCGCTCAGGTCATGATCTCAGGGCTCATGGGTTGGAGCCCTGGGTCGGGCGCTGTGCGAACAGCTCAGAGCCTGGAGCCTGCTCTGCGTCTCTCTCTGCCCCTCCCCGGCTCACGCTCGCTCGCTCGCTCTCTCTCTCAAAAATGCGTGAACGTTAAAAAAAGAAAAAAGAAAAGAAAGGAAACAACAACCTGTCCTAGTATTTCAGCCAAAAGGCTCCCCGCCTCCACCCCCCACCCCCCACCCCACGCCAGCGCATTCTCTCAATCTCTCTGAGCCTCGGTTTCCCCAGCATCCGCCTTGTCCATCGCGCCAGGCTGCCTCCCCCGCTTGCCCACCGCACCCCGGGCCCCTCTGCTCTCTCACCATGGTTTTCTTGTCGGCCTTCTGCACGAAATAGCCCGTGATCTCACTGTTCCCATTGTCTCTGGGCGGCTGCCACTCCACCAGCGCGTTGGTGCCCCACACCTCCTTCACCATCACGTTCTCCGGGGGCCCTGCCTTTTCTGCAAGGGGGGTGGTTGTTAGACGGCAGCCCAGACGCCCCTGAAAAGTCCAGCCCCTCACCTCTTCTCCCCGTCTCTCCCCACCTCTGCCGCCTCACCTGGCCCCCGGATTCCGGTACCGCTGGTACCGCGCAGGCCTTTCCCCCGCTCCCACGGCCCCGCCTTGTCGCCCCCTCCCCACCTCGCCCCCTCTTCCCTGCTCCGGGGCCACAGCGCCTCCCCCTGCCCCAGCCGGCGGGCGGCGCACCCACGACCCGGATGTGGATGGTGGCCGTGTCCTTCATGTTCTCGATCTGCACGCTCAGCTCGTACTCCCCCGAGTCCGAGCGCGCCGCCTGGCGCACGAAGAACACGGTGTCGAAGTCGCTGGTGTGCACGTGCACGCGGGAGGTGTCCACGGGCGCCCCGCCCTTGGTCCACACCACCTGCGGCCGCGGCTTTCCCTGGGGGAGGGGGAGGAGCGCGGAGAGGTCGGCCTGGGTCTCGCACTGGCCCCTGACCTCCCCCCTCCCGGCCTGCCCCCCCCCCCACTCGGCGTACCTGGAAGGGGATGACGAGGTTGAGCTGCTCCCCCACTTTGCGGATGTAAGTCTGGCGGAGATGGCGAGGCAGCCGGATCTTGGGTGGCTCTGAGGGCACGGGCAGGGCAACGGGGACTCAGTGCTAGGCCGGGGGACACTCGAGGGAGGGACAGAGAGACGGCATCGATGACGATGACGTTCTCAGGGGAGGCCCTGACGGTGACGGTGACGGTGACGTGGCAAGGGCCGGCCAGACGACACCAACTTGGTCTTTACAGGAGGGCGGGGTCAGTCACTCACCCGCAATCTCCCGGATGGTGACCGGCTGAAACAGGGTGGCCGGCTGGCTGCGCCCCGCGATGTTGACCGCCACCACCCGGAACAGGATTTTCGCTCCTGTGGGGAGATTCTTGACCGTGAGGCCGCAGCGCTCCACGGGCTCCGTGTTAGCGGGGACCCAGTCCTCGGCTGCAAAAGAGAAGCAATGCTGGGGAAACTTCCCAGAAGCCCCGCCGGTCGTCCCTTCCCGTGCCTTGGGACCACGCGGTGAACAGCAGCATCTGACACTGATGAAGCACTTATTATGACCAGGTACCAAGGGTGGTCGAACGTGTTAGTTAGCTCGTTAATTTCTGCCTCTGTCCTATGTTATCCCCATTTTAGAGATGGGAGAAATCAAGGCTCAGAGGAGTAGGGGATTGGGGGGGGTGGTTAGGGACAGCTCCTTGGATTTCCTCCCCCTTTAGATTCCATCTTGGGTCTATGGCCAATTGGGTGAGCCAACGTGGGTCAGACCGACAATCACCAGGGTGAATGAACTCTAACAAGAGTGGGTCCTGAAACATCAGGGTGGCACTGAGACAGATCTGAGAGGGGTAGGCAAGGGCGGGAGGGGGGTAAAGAGCGCTTTAAAGACAAAGAGGGAAGAAGCTGACAAGAGTCCAACCATCCATCATTTACATGCATTACCGGATGCAGTCATCACTGTACCCTGTCTAGGAGGGAACTGTCTTCGCCCATTTCTAGATGAAGAAACTGAGGCTCAGAGACTCGCCCACGCTCACACAGTTAGAAAGTGTAGGGGCAGGATTGGAACCCACGTCTGTTTGACTTTGAGGCCTGGGCTACGATGTCGAGACGATCGTGCCTGTCTTCCCAGTGAGATGACCACGTTGGAGGTATCCCCATAGCCGTGGCACTGGGCTGGCATGGCGTCGGTGATCGATACATGTTTGTTCAGGGGAGAATGGAGAGTTGGATGTGTGGAAAGATGGATGGACGGACGGATGGATGGATGGATGGATGGAGATGGATGGACGGATGCACAGAAAGATGGAGACAGTAGATGGTTACATGGTCACACAGGGAAATGGATGGATGGAAAGAAGGAAAGGAAGGAGGAAGGGAGGGAGGAAAGAGAAAAGAAAGATGGTGAAGAGATAAATATATGGGTGAAAAACATGTTACAGGACGGACAGTTGGATGATCTAAAAGGTTTTCAGATGGATAGAGAGATGGTTGGATGGATGACTGGCTGGGCAAATGGATGGAAAGAAGGAAAGAAAGAAGGGAGGGAGGGAGACATAACGAGAGGGAGGGAGGAGGGTAGGAGGGAGGAAGGAAGGAAGGACAGACAGACGGATGGATGGGTGGATGGATGGATGAATGAGAGGAAGAAGGAATACAGGTAGTAGTAAGTACAGGGATGACAGACAGATGGACAAAGAGCTATTGCAGATGGAAGATGGGTACAGGGGAAGGGGGAAGGAGGACGGGAGGGAGAGAGGGAGGGAGAGAGGACGAGCTGGTCAACAGGGGCCTGGCTTGAGCCATCCCATGCAGGGATTCCTGGAAGTACAGTACAGACGCAGGACCAGGGCTCCCACCCCACCGGAGAGCTCTCCCTGCACTGCCCTGTTCGCAGTCCCCCGGACCGGACACCCACCAGGGCTCTGCGGGAGCCGCCGCGCCCCGCCCCCAGGCCTGATGGGGCCACTCACAGCCCTCCAGGCAGTACTCCACCAGGTACCCGTCGATGCCGCCGGCCCCAATCCTATCTGGGGGCCTCCACTTGAGGGTGGTGGTGGTGTCTGTCACGTCTTCCACCGTCAGGTGCTGGGGCTCGCTCGTGGGCGCTGTGAGCATCCAAGGAAAGGGGAGGTGGAGGTCAACGAGGGGTCAGTGGCCACGGGGAGGGGTAGGGACTAGAGCTGGAGTCACCGATCGGGAAAGGGGTCGATATGGTGGGCCAGAGATCAGTGAGCCAGTAAAACGAGGTCTCAAGGGACAATGCGGTGTCCAGGAGTGGGGATAAGTGTTAGTCCGGGAGGTCGGAGGTCAGTGAGGTATTCGGGCAGGAGCAGAGTCTAGCACAGACTAATGTGCTGGGTCGGTAGGAGGTCAGGAGGGTGGGTGGGGCTGGACGATCCAAGGCAAGGGGTAGGGCCAGAGGTGAGTGACAGGCAGGGCAGGGGTTGGGGGCGGACGGGCGCTTGGTGAGGGTGCAGGGGAGCGTCACCAATGGGCATGAAGGGCTTGGTGTTCATGCTGGGCTGGGAAACCCCAATGGCGTTGACGGCAAAGACCCGCATCTCGTAGAGAATGCCCTCGATCATCTTGGTGGACTCGTAGGTCGTCTCGGTAAAGACCTCAAAGTTCAGCTTCATCCAGCGCTGAGAGCCCTTCTTCTTCCGCTCCAGGAGGTACCCTGGACGACCCCCAAGCAGAGAGGAGTGGGTGCTCAGGGGGAGGCTATGGGGTCGCTGGTCAGTGGGAGCAGTGAGAGTCATGTCAGAAGGTCACATGAACCAGGGAGGTCTGGGACCATGAATCTTGGGTTGATACCAGGGTCACAGAGCAGTCCAAAGTCACCAGTCATGGGACTGGGGGTCAGGAAGGGTCACCAGTCATGAATCAGGAGTCAGGGGTCACAGAAAACCCCAGGCTGTTGGCCAAAGTGAAGCTCCCCAGGTTGGTGGGGAGCAAAGAATGATAGGAAAGAGACCAAAAGAATTGTAAGCCGTGAAAGACGGAAGACAGGTCTCAGAAGGAGATTCACTGAGGATGCCAAGAACTCTCATGGGCCAAGGGATCGTCAGGGGGTGGAGGGGGTAGGAGAGGTCAGAGGTCATGGAGACTCTGGCACAACGGCACTCACCAGTGATTGGCTGCCCCCCGTCATACTTGGGTGGCTCCCAGACAAGGATGGCCCAATCCTCGCCAACTGAGGTGACACGCACAGCCTCTGGGGGGTCCGGGACATCTAAGGGAGGCAGAATGGTCAGGGGGAGCCTCGGGGCCTCAGGGAACCCTCCCCCCCCCCACCCCAGCTCACTCCCTCTGCTCACCCACAACCCGCAAGAAGATGGAGGCCACATCCTCGCCCACGGGGTTGGTGACCTTGATGGTGTAGCGGCCCTCGTCCGCCCGATCGGCACTCTCGATCACGAAGCTGCTGGAGTCTGCCTGAGTTTCGATGTGGATCCTGCCCTCGGGGGCCGTGAACACCTGAACACAGCCGCGGAGATGGCCTTGCTCCCCCTCTTCTGGGAAGCGATCTTGGAAGCCCCTAGCTGAGAGTGATGGCCCTACCCCCTCCTCCAGAATTCTCGGACTTTCTAGTGCCTCCCTTTATCTCAGCCCTGGTCACCCTGGACTGTGACTGTTGGGGCACGTGTCTGCCCCCCTCCAAGAGCGAAGCTCCTGGAAGGCAGGGGCTGCACGTGACTCACGGCTGCATCCCCAGTGCTATGCACAGAGCCCCGCACAGGGGGAACCCCAGGGGGTGTTCGCTGACTGAAGGAATGAACGAAGGTGGGGCCGAGTCGACGCATTTTACGGGACAGGACGCCCAAGCCCAGAGGAAACAAGAGAAACCCAACTGTCTCAGGGCCTGGAACGTACAAGATAAAAATATCTGTTGGACAGATGGGTGGCTAACTGGACTGATTGATGGAGAAACGGAGAAATGGATTCATTACTGGATGAGTCGATGGCCGGGATGGATTAAGTAAGCAATTAGTTTATGAATGGAAAGATGGGTGGGTGGTTAAGTTGATGGCCGACTGACTGATTGATTCATGGATTAATGGATGGATGGATTGACGGAGGGAGGGAGCACCCAGCACGTGGCAGGCGTTGTCCACGTGATGGACAAATATAATCTTCAGTCTTCAAAACAACCCTCTGAAGAAGGGTCATCATTCTCATTTTACAAACAATGAAACTGTAGCTCAGAGAGGGAAAGTGACTTGCCTAAAGTTGCCCAGCAGCGCTGAGAGGGAGAAGAAGTCAGGGCATGGGGGAAGCCCCACCATACCTCATCCTCCTTCAGCCAGGTGGCGACAGGACGAGGCTCCCCAGTGATGGACACGTCGAGCCTCAGCTTGTTCCCGGCCACAACCACAATTGAATTCTCTGAGGTCTTTCCCGAGCAGTCCAGGTGGATCTTTGGTGGCTCTAGTGGCAGAGAAGAGATATTGGGGAACCTAGCAATGGGTAGTGGGGTCATCTCGATCCCCGCCAAGGCAAGCTGCGCTCCCTAACAGCTGGTTCCAACAGCCAGAGAAACCCGGGAATCCAGGCCCCCAGCGCCCTCCTCCCTCAGACCCAGGAGTCCGGGACCCCAGCGCCCTCCTCCCTCAGACCCAGGAGTCCGGGACCCCCGCGTCCACCTCCCTCAGACCCAGGAATCCGGGGCCCCAGCGCCCTCCTCCCTCAGACCCAGGAGTCCGGGGCCCCAGCGCCCTCCACCCTCAGACCCAGGAGCCCGGGACCCCAGCGCCCCCCTCCGTCAGACCCAAAAGTGGTGGCCCCCCAGCCCCTCTTCCCTCAGACCCAGAAGTCCAGGCCCCCAGCCCCCTCCTCCCTCAGACCCAGGAGTCCGGGGCCCCAGCGCCCTCCTCCCTCAGACCCAGGAGTGGTGCCCCCAGCCCCTCCTCCCTCAGACCCAGGAGTCCAGGCCCCCAGCCCCTTCCTCCCTCAGACCCAGGAGTCCGGGGCCCCAGCGCCCTCCACCCTCAGACCCAGGAGCCCGGGACCCCAGCGCCCCCCTCCGTCAGACCCAAAAGTGGTGGCCCCCCAGCCCCTCTTCCCTCAGACCCAGAAGTCCAGGCCCCCAGCCCCCTCCTCCCTCAGACCCAGGAGTCCGGGGCCCCAGCGCCCTCCTCCCTCAGACCCAGGAGTGGTGCCCCCAGCCCCTCCTCCCTCAGACCCAGGAGTCCGGGACCCCAGCCCCCTCCTCCCTCAGACCCAGGAGTGGTGCCCCCAGCCCCTCCTCCCTCAGACCCAGGAGTCCGGGACCCCAGCCCCCTCCTCCCTCAGACCCAGGAGTGGTGCCCCCAGCCCCTCCTCCCTCAGACCCAGGAGTCCAGGCCCCCAGCCCCTTCCTCCCTCAGACCCAGGAGTCCGGGGCCCCAGCGCCCTCCACCCTCAGACCCAGGAGCCCGGGACCCCAGCGCCCCCCTCCGTCAGACCCAAAAGTGGTGGCCCCCCAGCCCCTCTTCCCTCAGACCCAGAAGTCCAGGCCCCCAGCCCCCTCCTCCCTCAGACCCAGGAGTCCGGGGCCCCAGCGCCCTCCTCCCTCAGACCCAGGAGTGGTGCCCCCAGCCCCTCCTCCCTCAGACCCAGGAGTCCGGGACCCCAGCCCCCTCCTCCCTCAGACCCAGGAGTGGTGCCCCCAGCCCCTCCTCCCTCAGACCCAGGAGTCCAGGCCCCCAGCCCCTTCCTCCCTCAGACCCAGGAGTCCGGGGCCCCAGCGCCCTCCACCCTCAGACCCAGGAGCCCGGGACCCCAGCGCCCCCCTCCGTCAGACCCAAAAGTGGTGGCCCCCCAGCCCCCTCCTCCCTCAGACCCAGGAGTCCGGGACCCCAGCGCCCTCCTCCCTCAGACCCAGGAGGGGTCCCCAGCTTGCCACAGCAGCCCCTGGTCCTTACCTTGCTTGGGTACATACTCCACCTTGATTTCTGGAAGACACAGAAGATAGCACATTTAGCTCTACATCCAGTGGGCCCCTTATCCCACCCCAGAGGCTGAGGGGAAGGTCTGGCATCACCCAGGGACCCAAGGGTGTGGGGACGGGTTCAGGCCCATGACAGAGATGGACACATCCGTGCTCTCTCCCTCCATCGTCCCATCTGACTCCACCCGTGAGGTCAGCAGATGCCTGCTGTCACCCCTCATGTACATTAGGGGAACCTAATCCTGAAGGAGGGCGTCCGCGCCCTGGGGTCCGGGAAGGTGGGTGCTGTGCCTTCTCCCCGGGGAAAATAGAGGGGCATCCTCACCCAGGAAGTTGAGCTTGGCCGAGAGGGACAGGGCATAGCCATCGGGCACGAATGTGTAGTCCCCCTCATCCTCAGGGCGGACGTCATCGATCACCAGCTTGTGGACTCTAAGAGGTTTGGGTGGGGGACAAGGCAGGGGAGGGTCACCCTGGGGGCCACCGTGGAGAAACACCCTCGTTTTTTTATAAGTTTATTTACTTACTTAAGTAATCCCTACACCCAACGTGGGACTCAAACTCACAACCCCGAGATCGAGAGTTACACGCTCTTCCAACCGAGCCAGCCAGGCTCCCCAAGAAACACTCTCTTCAACGCAGTCTACGTGGCTATGCCCACCATTTTTATCCTGGGTTTTGGAATGCTATCATGTGGGTTCAAATCTCAGTTTTGCCACTTATTAACTGTGTGACCTTGGGCAAGTTGCCTAAGCTCCCTGTGCCGGTTTTCTTCATCTGTGAAACAGATGTAATGATAACAATCCACACCGAGGTTGTTGAAAGCATTTAAAAATCTCCCTGGCACATAATAAGTGCCCTGTAAGCGCTGGGATTCCTTCTCATAATTACTGACCCCCCCAGGGGCGCCTGGGTAGCTCAGTCGGTTAAGTGCCCGACTCCGGCTCAGGTCATGATCTCGCGGTTCGTGAGTTCGAGCCCCGCGTCAGGCCCTGTGCTGACAGCTCAGAGCCTGGAGCCCGCTTCGGATCCTATCCTATCCTATCCGTCCCTCTGCCCCTCCCCTGCTTGTGCTCTGTCTCTCTCAAAAATAAATGTAAAAAAAATTTCTTTAATGAATTATTGACACCACAGCAGACAGGGGTCCCTGCACAGAACCTGGCGAAAGCCTACATCCTGCCAAGAGCTGTTGTCGGGAAACGCAACGCACAACTGCGTTTGGGAGCAACTGTGTTTGGGCCCTTCTACTGGCATCACGGGGGCGCTCTGCATCCTGCGAATGTTAGCACATGTTACCTCAGGTATCCCTGCGCCGCCTGTTGAATTCCAGCCCCTGGTTTCTCTAGCGAGATGTCTCCCCCGCCTCTGTAGTCACCCATTTGCAAATATGGCCACAGGCTTTCCCCTCCCTGTGTGCACGCCCCTTGAGATGAGGCCTTGCGGCCTGTGGCTTCCTTTGCCTGAGAGAATATGGCAGAGGTGACCCTGGGAGAGTTCCCAGTGCAAGCCACGGAGGCCTTATTTGCTTCTGCTGTCTCTGGGGATGCCTGCTTCTGCCACATGAATACGCCAGGACTAGCCTACTAGGGGATGAGATGTCACGTGGACCAGGGCAGAGGCAGCCCAGGTGTCCTGGCTGAGGTCCCGATGGAGCCCAGGAAGATCGGCCCAACAGACATTCAGCTGACCACAGAGGCATGAGAAAGGCCATCCTACATCAGCCAGCCCCGAACCAACCTGTGGACTCATGATTAAATACATCTTTCTCTCTTAAACCACTAAGCAAAGGGGCGCCTGGGTGGCGCAGTCGGTTAAGCGTCCGACTTCAGCCAGGTCACGATCTCGCGGTCCGTGAGTTCGAGCCCCGCGTCGGGCTCTGGGCTGATGGCTCAGAGCCTGGAGCCTGTTTCCGATTCTGTGTCTCCCTCTCTCTCTGACCCTTCCCCATCCATGCTCTGTCTCTCTCTGTCTCAAAAATAAATAAACGTTAAAAAAAAAAAATTAAAAAAAAAAAAACCACTAAGCATGGGGATGGTTGTTATGCAGCGATAGCTAACTGATGCATATGCCCCACCCTGCCCCACCCCCAGCCACCCCCACAGTCTACTCCGCACCTCCCCACGTGGGAGATGGTGATCCTCTTGCTGGGTCGCACCTCGATCCCATTCTTGTACCACTTGCCTGTCACCTTCTCATCAGACACCTCGCACTTAAACACGGCCTGTTCCGAGGCCTTCACCGTCAGATCTGCGATGTCCTGTAGGACCTCCAGCTGTTTCTCTGGACAGGGAGAGAAGGACATGGGGCTATCAAAACTCCAGTCAGCCGACAAATATTTGCAAGCACCCACTGTGTGCCAAGCACTGTTCCAGGCACTGGGGATACAGCTGTGAACAACCCAGAAACATCCAGGGGCCTTGTGGAGCTCATGTTCTAGTGGGGAGACAGTCGGCAAACGGGGAAACACGTCAATGCGCAACAAGAGGGAGTTTTGAGGCCTGAGGAAAGGCAGGTAAGAGTCCATAGGAAAATGCAGAAGAGTCCCCCAGGTGGAGGGAACACCATGTACCAAGGCCCTGTTGGGCAGAACAGGCTTGTTGGTGTGGGAAACGGCAAACAGGCCAGTGTGCAATGAGCAAGGCAGACGTGGCAGGAGAGGAGACGGGCGGGGGCAGACGGGGCCAGATCATAGACCTTGGGGACCCCAGAAATGACTCTGTTAAATCACGCAAGTCAAGAGCCACTAGGGAGCGTTGGGAAGATGGCGGGGATCTGACTTACAGTGTTTAAAATTTTTTATTTAAAAATTAGTTTATGTTTGTTTGTTTATTTATTTATTTATTATTATTTTTTGACAAACAGAGAGAGAGAGAGAGAGAGAGAGCAAGCCAGGGAGGGGCAGAGAGAGAGAGACAGAGACAGAGACAGAGACAGAGAGAGAATCCCAAGCAGACTCCACACTGTCAGTGCAGAGCCAGATGCAGGGCTCAAACCTATGAACTGTGAGATCATGACCTGAGCCCAAACCCAGAATCGGATGACACTTCACTGACTAAGCCACCCAGGTGCCCCGAATTTTTATTTTTTCAATAAAATGCTGCAGGGCGCCTGGGCAGCTCAGTCAGTTAAGTGCCTGATTTGGGCTCCGGTCATGATCTCACGGTTCGTGAGTTCGAGCCCTCCATCGGGCTCTCCATTGTCAGCACAGAGCCTGTTTTGGATCCTCTGTCCCCTCCCCCCCCCGCCCCTCCTCCATGCACAGACTTTAGCTATCTCTCTCTCAAATAAATAAATAAATAAATAAATAAAATGATGCATTTACATGGTATAAAAATAAAGGAAATAGATTTGGATACAGTAGGGGAAATCTCCCACTTACCCATCTCCAATCAGCCCTTCTCCAAAGGCACCACCCATTTAGTCTATGGCTATAAAAGCAAATACATATACACATTTTCTTTCTCTCCTCCCTCCCTCCGTTCCCTCCTCCCCTCCAGGCAAATAGTAACACATTTGCTTTTTCACCAAATAACACAGTAGCTTGGAAGTCCTTCCTTATCAGTAAATTTTACACTGTCCCTTTTTATGGCTACGTGTGGACATACCATAATTTATTTGGCCCATAAATAACTTGGTTTGTGGGGGGTGGTGCCTGGGGGGCTCGGTCTGTTGAGCGTTTGACTCTCGATTTGGGCTCAGGTCACGATCTCACGGTTTGTGAGTTCAAACCCCACTGTCAGTGCAGAGCCTGCTTGGGATTCTCTCTCTCCCTCTCTGCCCCTCCCCCACCCATGCTCTCTCTTATGCACGCCCTCTCAAAATAAATAAACTTAAAAATAAATCACTTGGGTTTTTTTTTTTTAATACTTAAGTTATTATAGACTCCTAAGCGTTTTGCAAAAACAGTGGACATTCCTGTTTCCCTTCACCCAGCCTCCCCCGGTAGAGATGGTGACATCTTATATAACAGGAAACCGACCCGGGCCCTAGATGATGGGGTGAATTCAGCTTTCACTATTAGGCTTGGATTTTACAAGGATCCCTCTGGCTGGTGTGAGTGTCAGTGGGGAGGAGGGCAGCTGTGGAAACAGAGCACCCAGTGACTACTGCAATAGTCCAGGCATGAGGGGTGGAGAAGACCTGGGCCAGGTGAGGACAATGGGGAAAAGGGGTCAGATCTCGGATATCCTTTGAGGGTGGAGCTGCCAGGACTCGCTGAATTACATGCGAGGTGGGAGGCCCAGAGAGGAGTCAAGGACAACTGCAAGATTTGGGGCCTGAACAATGTTTTTTAAGTTTGTTTATTTATTTAAGTAATCTCTATGCCCAACATGGGGCTTGAACTCATGACCCTGACGTCAAGAATCCCACTCTGGCCCTTCCAACTGAGCCCGCCAGGCGCCCCGGGGCCTGAGCGACTTTGAGCTGTGAGGAGAAGCAGGAGCAGGGGCCCCCGCCCCACCTGGAGGCCCCGTACCTTCCACAATGAGCTCGGCCTCACACTGGCCGCCATTGGTCATGACCTGGTAGCGACCCCCATCCTCCAGGGTCACTTCCGAGTAGATGAGAATGTGACGCTTCCCATCCTTCTTGAAGCGGTATCGAGCCTTGAAGGAATCCTCCCGTGTCAATTCCACGCCGTCTTTCATCCTAGGCAGGGGGGACGTGTAGGGGAGAAGTGAGGCACCCGCATAGCCCTGGGTTGGGTATCAGAGGGGGAGCCAAGGGCCGGACAGACAGTCCTGAGCAGAGGTCGGGGGGGAAGGGAGAGGCCAGGAGGGGGGAGAGATTAAGGGTGGCAGAAACATCTTGAATAGATGGGTCACAGGTGGAATGACGGGTCACAGGAAGTCACAGGCCACAGGGAGATGCCGTAAGTTCCCGGTGGGAGGTCAAGGGACACAAGAAGGTCACTGGGAGATATCAGAGCAAGGACGATGACATCACAGAAAGACGTCAAATGGTGTGGCCTCTGTAAATGGTACTTCCCTGCCTGGGAAACGTCTCCCCTCCTACTTCTCTTCTACCTACTCATCATTCAAATCTCAGCTCCCCCATCACCTTTTCTAGGAAGGCTTCCCTGACCTCTGGAGTCCCTCCTTCCTATTAAAAAGTGGTTACAGCATCAGTTTGTGCTCCTTGGAAACACCTGTCAAAATAGAACTTTTATATTTATTCATGTGATGACTTGGCTAATGCATGTCTCTGTCTCCCGCACATGCACCCTGGAAGTTTACCAGATTCTAAAGTCCATGAGAGCAGGTACCATGCTGACACATTTTCTCCCCGTTATATCTCCAATATACAGAAGAGTGCCATCATATAACAGGTGCTCAATAAATATTTGTTGGATGGGTGAATGGATGAGGAGATGGGAGAGTGGATGGATGGATGGATGGATGGATGGATGGATGGTTGGATGGATGAACCAATGGGATAGATGGGTCAAGGGTGGATGGATGGATGAACCAATGGGATAGATGGGTCAAGGGTGGATGGATGGATGAACCAATGGGATAGGTGGGTCATGGATGGATGGATGGATGAACCAATGAGATAGATGGGTCTAGGGTGGACAGATGGATGAACCAATGAGATAGATGGGTCAAGGGTGGACGGATGGATGAATCAATGGGATAGATGGGTCATGGATGGATGGATGGATGGATGGATGGATGTACCAATGGGATAGATGGGTCAAGGGTGGGTGGATGGATGGATGGATGGATGGGTGATGGATACAGGAGTGGATGGACCAAAGGATGGATGATTGGTTGAATGGATGAATAAATGAATCTGAAATAGCAGGGATCAGGAAAAGGACCTGGAAGAAGACGAGATGGGTAGAGGTCAGAAGTTCTAGAAAGAGGTCAGGATTTACAGAGAAAGGCTGAGGTCTCCTGGTGACTGTTAAAGCTCCAGAATCCCCAAGAGGGGTCATAAACATCGGAGCTGAGGCAAAGAAGCAGTGGGCACCTGTATGGAGCTCAAGGATCAAGAGTCACTTACCACATGACCTGGGCGCCATCTTCTGACACCTCCACTGACATTTCCACCCGGTCGCCCACAAACACCTGCTGGTCCTCGAGTGGTGTGACAATCAGGACTGGAGGCTCTGTGAGGCACGGGGGAACAGGAGGTCAGTAGTTTCGGGACGCCCTTCAGAGCCCCACTCCCTAAGCTCAGGCCCAGATCTCAGCCTTGCCTTTGACGAAGAGCTCAGTGAAACACTTCTCATCTTTGACAGCGACCTCATAAGCAGCATCGTCTGCCAACGTGCACTTGTTGATGGTGAGAATTCGCTTCTTACCAACGTTCTCAAACACGTACCTGGTGCAAAAATCTTACGTCAGCCTAGAGCCTGGAGGAGATCCCCGCCCCAGGGTAGATCTACCCAGGCCAGATCTCAGGGCAAGTTCTCGGGGCAAGTTCGTCACTCCCTCTCAGAGCCAAATTGTGTGCGAGAAGGACAGATGATCCAGTTTCTAGTGTGTATGTGTTTATTTAGTTAGTTTTGAGAGAGAGAGCACAAGTGAGTGAGGGCAGAGAGAATCCCATCAGGGGCAGAGAGAGAGAGAGAGACAGAAAGAAAGAAAGAAAGAAAGAAAGAAAGAAAGAAAGAAAGAAAGAAAGAAAGAAAGAAAGAAAGAAAGAAAGAAAGAAAGAAAGAAAAGCGGGGCTCACCCATAGCAGGGCACAAGCTCACCTGAAACAGGGCTTGAGCTCACCCAATGTGGGACTCGAACTCATGAACCATGAGATCATGACCTGAGCTGAAGTCGGATGCTTAGCCGACTGAACCACAGAGGCGCCCCAATTTCTAGTATTTAAATAACCACAGCGGAAATCCTAACTGGGCACCCTCCCCACCCCCCCCCCCCCCACCATATCCATCCTCCCCTTCCATTTAGCAGTGACACACAGCTACCCGCCTAGAGAACTACATTTCCCAGCCTCCTTTGCAGATGAGACGGGGCCCCACTGAGCTTGGGCCAATGGAATGCGAGTGGGTACGATGTGCAAACCTGCTAGGTCATCTCCACCTCTGAGTTGCTTGCTCTGGACTTCTCTCCTTCCCCTTTCCTGTCTGCCAGACACAGATGTACCCATGACCCAGCTTCAATCACGCAGAGGAGGACAATGCCACAAGAAATGGTGTAGCCAAACATGTGGAACCTGAGTCCCTAGAAAATCTCTGAGAGCGAACCCACCAGCCTCGATCACCTAGAAGTACATTCCTCTCTCATTTACAGTGATGTATCTTAGGGCCTCAGTTACAGCAACTGAAGCTGGACCTTAACTAACTTCACTTTGTGTCTTGTTGATGGGAATCTTAGAAAACACAGCCGGGATGCCTGGCTGGCTCAGTCAGAGGAACTTGTAACTCTTGATCTTGGCGGGGGCGTGGGGGTTCATGAGTCTGAACCCCATGTTGGGTATAGAGCTTACTCAAATAATAACTTTAAAAAAACAGCCAAGGAAAAACTAAAAATAGGACCCACCCAAGAGATAACTGCTGCCCACACGGCAGCCTCTGTCTTTCCAATCTCTTAACTATACGTACGTGTATCAACATTTTGGGAAGCAGAAATGGGACCACGCTTCTTCCCATACGCTAATCTTGATCAGGCTCCTGTGTTAGTATATATTTTAGAATCTCTTTTCAGTGACTGCACAGCACTCTAGTAAGGAATTGTACATTTTGGTTTTCCATTTCTCGCTACAGTCGCAAATGCTGTAGTGAACATCCTTGTGACCAACTATGCATAACCATAATTCACTTAGGATAAATACCTTGAATTGTGCAATCTGGATTTTTTTTTTTTTTTAAGTAATCTTGGGATACCCGGTGGCTCAGTTGGTTAAGCCTCCGAATCTTGATTGTTGGCTCAGGTCATGATCTCACGGTTTGTGAGATCGAGGCCCACGTTGGGCTCTGCGCTGACAACATTGAGCCTGCTTGGAATTCTCCCTCCCTCTCTCTGCCCCTTCCCTGTGCTTGCTTGCTCTCTCTCTCTCTCCCTCTCCCTCTCAAAATAAATAAATAAACAAACGCTTTATTTAAAAATAAAGTAACCTCTGCACCCAATGTGGGGCTTGAACTCACAACCCCAAGATCGAGAGTCAAGCGCCTCACTGACTGAGCCAGCCAGGCACCCTTAGAATTGCACAATCTGAAAGGTTTTTAAGGCACTGCCCTTTCAGAGATTCAGCAAGTGCCATTCCCACCAGCAGCATCTGTGTACCCATTTCCCCGTGTCATCTCCAGCACTGGGTTTTATCATTTTGTAAAGTCTTTGCCCGTTTGGACAGCAGAAAGACTGTTATTTATTTGCATTACTTCCTTTATTGTTGTTGCTGTCATTTGCAAGGTTGAATGTGTAATCTATGGCATGCTAGCCATTTGGGTTTCTTCGCAACCAAACTTCTGTATTTATCACCTTTGTCAAATTTTTTTTTAGAGATTTTTTTAAATCTTTTTTTTTTTAAGGTTTATTTATTTTTGAGACAGAGAGAGACAGAGCATGAGCAGAGGAGGTGTAGAGAGGGAGGGAGACCCAGAATCTGAAGCAGGCTCCAGCCTCCGAGCTGTTGGCACAGAGCCTGAGGCGGGGCTCGAACTCACGAGCTGTGAGATCACGACCTGAGCCGAAGTCGGACATTTAACCGACTGAGCCACCCAGGTGCCCCAAGAGATTTTTTTTTTAAAGTAATCTCTACACCCAACGTGGGGCTCGAACTCACAACTCCAAGATCAAGAGTCATGCGCTGGGCCGACTGAGCCTGCCAGGCGCCCCTCCTTTGTCAATTTTTCTATTGAGGTATTTGCTCTTTTCATATGGATGAGGGGGCGCCCTTTCTGGGTTAAGAGTGGCCAGCCTTATTTCTGGGCGCTTCTGGGACTCAGCTCTTCCCGTGCCCACCCCTGCAAGGAACTGTCCCCCAACACATACTTGCTACTTGGTTTGATCTCCTGGCCGTTCTTGAACCACTTAAGGGGAAGGTCTGGGTCACTGATCTCCACCACCAACTTGATCTTGTTGCCCTTGTCCACTTGGTACGCTGGATCCAGCTTCTTCGTGAAGGCTGGAGATTGAGGGAGGCAGGGGGCATGGGGCTCAGAGGTTCTCACTGCCCTGGTTGTCCCCAGAGATACCAGGTCTCCCTCCCCAGGCCACAGGCTCTCCAAGGTCAAGGTCAGGAACCTCCCATGAACTTAGAGGTGCCTGAGAACAGAGCTCTATTACTCCTTAGATTGGGACCTTCAAGAGAGAGGTCCAGAGCCCAAACATCCAATACCCATGATGCTGGGGTCCCTACAGTTAGGGCCCATCTCTCCTCAGAGCAGTGCTGACCTGCACTCTTCTTGACCTCGACCTTGGCCTTCTTGAGCCGCTTCAGCATGCCCCGGAGGTCCGTGATGCCATACTGGAAGGCGATCTTCTCGTACTCACTCTTCTTTGCCCCTTTCAGGAGCTCCCAAATCTCAGGTGGGATGCCTAGGTCATCATCATCTTTCTTCTTTTTCTTCTCCTCCTCAACCACCTCCCTGAGGGTGGGGAGAGCAGGCAGGGCCCCCAGGTGGGGGAGGAGGTGAGGCGCTCCCTCCACCTTCTCCACCCACTCGCTGTGCCCCCCCCCCCTCTCTCTCTGGGCCTGGTGTCCCTTATCCTCTCCCACCTGGCCCATCGACTCAGACTCCTCCCTGGCCTCCTGGCCTCCATCCTGCCTCTTCCCCTCCAGCCTGTTCCCCACATGACCCCAGGAGGATATTCCTAATCTCCACATCAGATGCCATACTTTTTTTGTTCACAATTATTCCATGGGTCCCCACTGCCCTCAGGAGGAAGTCTTAGCGGCTCAGCCTGGCGATCACGACCCCACCCACCATGCCCTCACCACCCCCACAACCACCCAACCACGCTACTTGCCTTTTCCTGAACCTTCTGGGCCCCCTCCTGCCCCCTGGCCTTTGCACAGAATGTTTCCCTGCCCGGATGACCCCTCCCTACTTTCTCTTCCTGATGGACTCCTCTTCAGACTACTGCCAAAGTTTCCCTCCTCTGTGAGGCACTCCTGGCCTTCCCAGGCAATGAGTTGCCCTCACTCTGGGTTCTCACAAGGCCCCTACGGAACCCTCTCTCTGATCACACTAAACAGTCTTGGTCTGTGTCCACGTCTGTTGGACCAGACCCATCTTCCCATATCAATCAGTGACTCAACGTGAGGGACCCAGTCAAACTTCTCTCTGTCCCCTGATCTCAGCCCAGGTAGACAGGAGGCCTCAGAAGATGTTTGCTGAGTGAGACAGTGAGGAGATCTCTGGAAAGAAGGAAGGAAGGGAAGGGAACAAAGAGAGGAGAGATGAGCGGGGGAACTGGGCGGGGGAAGGACGGACGGATGGGCTAACGAACAGCTGGCTGGCAGGCTAATGGCAGATGGGTGGAGGGACATGTGGGAAGACGGTGGGTGGACGAGTGGCTGCGTGGGTAGATGAATGGGCAGATGGGCAGGTGAGGGGATGGATGGATTAGTCAATGGATACGAAGGTAGCTGGTGGGATGGATGGATGGATGAGATCGGTGAATGGGTGGCTGGACCAGTGGACGGATGGGTGTTTGGCTAGGTGAACAGGGGAATGCCTAGGTGAACTGCAGCCTAAGTGAACGGGAAAATGGATGTGAGGACAATGGATTGAAGGGCGGGTAGGTAGGTGAATCGGTGGGCAGACTGTTGAGTGGGTGCAGGCGAATGGTGGATAGGTGCGTAGGCGGATGGACGGATGGCTGGGTGGCTGGGGGATGGGTAGATGGACGAGGTGGCAGAGGGGGGCACAGGGAGTCCAGAGGTGGCGGTGGAACCTCACCCACCACCCTTCTCCTTCGTGAGTCCCCGTCTCCCGTCTCTATGCCACGTGGGGTGGGCTCACCTCTTCTTCAACAGGCCGCTGAAATCCAGCTCACCCCCATCGTCTGACTTCCTTTCACCCCTGTGGCATTGAGAGCGTGCGTGAACCCCACTGACGTCCTGTGCCCTCAGGCCCACCCTGGGCCCCCACTCCTTGCCTTCCCCGATCCTCCCTTCCCCCGCAGCTTCCCCTCCCAAGGGAGACCCCCCCCCCCTCCCCACCTCTTCCCAGGCTCCAGGATCACTTACGAACGCTTGAAGCTTTCTAGACCTTGCCCAAAGGTATCCTGACGGGGCACTGGGGGGAGGAGATCAGGGAATAGAAGGTGAGTTGGATGCAAGGCCTGGTCTAAGACCAAGAGCGCCCCTCCGGCCCGCACAACCTCCTCCCAGGCCCCCTTTCTTGGATCAGCGCGCTCTCTCACTTGGGCCTGGACACCTCGTTCCCTAGCTGCCACGCACCACACACTCAGCAGCCTGTACCCCCACACGCCCGGGCCAGCACGCTCTTCTCGCCAGGCCTGGGCAACCTCATTCCCTGCATCCTCCATATCTAAGCCCCATACACCCTGGGCTGTAGACCCCAGAGCGCGTACACCCTCAGGGGCCCACACATATGCCCCCAAATCTGGGGGCTGAGCTTGTACACCCTCACCTTCAACCTCACTTTCCAAGCCCGTGTCGCTACCTTCTCCAGCCTGTGCACTGCGACCCTGGAATCTACTCAAGCCACCTTCTAAGCGTTCGCATGGGGACCCAGAACCCGAACCCTCTCACCCCCAAGCCCACACACCTCCTCGTGTCTCCCCGGTGCTGAAGGCCCTGGCCCCTGCATCTGCTTCCTCCTCCCCTGAATCGTACCCCCACATCTGCATGCTCTCCTACACCAGGCCGAAACCCCCACCCCGGCCCGACCCTTTGCTCCCCCCCACCCCCACCAGCGCACCCTCCACATCGATGTTGAAGGCACAGCTGTCGCAGACATCCTTGGCTTTGACCTCAAGGCGGTAATTCCCGCGGTCCCCCAGTACCACCTTCCCAATGTGCAGCTCCACGGTGTACACCTGGGGGCCGGGGCCAGAGGTGTGGGTGCATGTGACTCCCCAGCAGCCTCCCCACCCCCCGCGAGAGCCCACCTCGCTACTCCGTCTCCGGGGCCTCACCCTGGCCCCACGGGAGGGACCAGCTGTCCCTTCCCATGCCTGGATAAGCTTGGTCCCTAGGGGACCCGCACCCCTGACCCCTGAGACCTTCCTGAAATGCACACACTGTGCCCAAGCGCACCTGCCCTGACCCACACGTCCTCTCCTCCTGCCCCGCACAATCGCCATCCCTCAAAGTCCCATTTGCCACCTATGGGGGCTCCAGGCCTCAGGCCACACGCCTTCTGAGAATCGGGGGCCGCACAACCTCCACCCCTCGCCCACGTGCCCTCACGCCCCCCACGGGGTCCTCACATTGCTGGCAGAGTCGTGGGACTCCTTGAAAGAGAATCGGGCCCCGCTCTTGCTGCCCAGTTCCAGCCACTTTCCCTTGAACCACTTGATGGCTGGTTTCCCTGGGAGCTCCTTCCCGTTCACCTTGGCCACGATCACTGTGTCTTTTCCTGGGGGGGGGGGGGGGGGGGGGGGGGCGGTGGCCAGACGGAAACCATGAGACTCTACAGAGAGGGCTGTGAAGTTGGGAGCCCCAGCCCCTCCTCCCTCAGACCCGGGAGTCCAGGCCCCCAGGCCCTACTCCCTCAGCCCTGTAGGTCTAGGCCCACCGCCCCATCCTCCCTCAGACCCCGGGAGCCCTGGTCCCCAGCCCCTCCTTCCTCAGACCCTCTCACCATTCTCCACCGACACAGAGTCCGGCTTCTTCAGGAAAAGGCCAGTGGGCTCCTCAGCAGTGGGAGACTGGTCCTCAGGTGGGGCTTCTGCTCAGGAGACAGGATTAGGGGGTCTGAGGCAGGCTGAGGAAGGGGCGGCAGGGCACTTAAGGGGCAGGGCTCAGAGTCTGAGGGACCCTCTGCTCAGATGCCAAAGACCACGGGGCAAAGTGGCTTTTCCTGACGTGGGAAAGACCACGTGTCACCCTTTGGGCCTCAGTTTCCCCACCTGTGAACTGCAGGGTGGCAGACTGGATTGTTTGAATGGGGCTTGGGGTAGGAGAGGTGTGAAGACGGACCGTGGGATCCAGGGCTGGACGAGACTCGGTGGGATCGGCCAGTTGCTGGGGGCTCGAGGGCCAGGCTGAGGGGGCTGGGCTCTGAGCACTGGGGAGCCACGGAGGGCTGTGAGCAGGGGAGGTGGGTTACCTCTGGAGGCAGGGCTAAAGGAGAGAGGGCAGGGTGGGCGCTGAGGGGCAAGGCGAGCCTGGGGGATGAAGAGCCACGTTCTGCTGACCCCACAGGAACATCGTCTCACCTTTGGGGGGCTGCGCAGGCGCCTCCTTAGGGGCCGCTTCCTTCGGAGCTGGTTTGGCCTCATCTTTGCCTTTGGGGGCCTTTTTGGCCGCTGTGAGGTAAAAGGTGTTCACAGTTGAGCAACAGCTCGGTGCCCTCTTCTTCCAGAACCCAGGAGTCCAGGCCCCCAGGCCCCTCCTCCCTCAGACCCAGAAGTCCAGCCCTTCCAGGTGTAAATTGAGAGTCTCCACGATCAGGTTTCCCCTTGCCCCGGGCAGGCCATGTCCCATCCACCCGGGCCACCAGGCCCTGACCTTTCGGGTCCTGGGGGTATAATTAGCTCTTCCCCTGGGCTGGAAACTGGACACCTGTGCTGACCACAGCATCTTCCCCCCCCCCCCCGCCCCTGCCTGCTGGCTCCTGGCTAGCTGCAGTGAAGGGCTGGACCCCCACTCCACAGCCAGGTGGGCCTGGTGCCAGCGGTCTGGGCACCCCAGGAGGAGGGCCCCCTCTGGGGGCTTGCGTCTCTTCTCTTGGGTTCGCTTCTTCATACAGAGAAAGCCTCATTTCCGTGTAAACAAATGCCCCCAGTGCCATTCAAAGAAGGGCCCCCAACTGCACGTAGGGCCTCTGGCCCCTGTATGGAGAAAGCCCCCTAACTCCTTCATGGCGAAGCCCCGATTCCTATAGAAAGGAGGTCCCCTCCTTGTCTTGTCCCCTTGTGCAGACCAGAGCTCTCCTCATCACGCAGACAGGAACCCCTAATCTCTATACATACAAGGACTTCTTTCCCCTGCAGAGAAAGGACTCAGTCCTCGCTCAGAGAAGCGGCCCCGGTCCCCATGGAGAGGACCCCATCCCCAAATGTAGAGGACCCCCGTCACCATGCAAAGACTCCCCAAGTCTACATACACAGCACTCCCATCCCTATGGAGAAAAAGCACTCAAATTCAGAGAATCTCCATCTGTACCCAGAGATCCGCCCCCCAAATCCCCACAGAGAAAGGAACACCCTCACTGCACAGGGAAAGGCACCCCCACCCACACAAGGAAGGGAACCCCTCCCACACGGAGAAGATAATCCCATTCTCCCAAACCTACAAAGAGAGGAACCCTTAGTCCCCATTCAGAAAAGAGGACCTCATCTCCACATGGGGGGGGGTGGGCAGTTCTGAAAGCCACCTGGTTTCGCCTCAGGCATGTCGGCAGACCTCTTCTCGCTCCTCTGACCACAGCTTTGTCCCTCAGGGCCCTAGGGAGGACAGGTGGGCCCCAGGGGGAGCCCTTTAAGGAGTCCAGAGACTCCCAGGAGCCTCCGGGAGGCATCAGACTCCCCTCCCCACCCTCCCCTGCTGCCCCACATTCCTTCCGCGTGTTCTAAAGGGTGAGAAATGCCATCTGGACCTGGAGGGATGGCTGAATGCCAGGAACCGGAACCGGGGCAGTGGAGGGGCCTGAGGTTCAGACACCTGGGTCCCAGGATGAGGGTGCTGGAGGCGAGGACTCCCAAGTCTGACGGAGGAGGGCCCGGGGGCCTGGACTTCTGAGTCTGGGGCTCAGATTCTTGGCTCCAGAAAAATGGAGGAGGACGAGGCCCTGCCCTCCTGAGTCCTAGGAGGCGGGAGAGGAAGGGGCTGGGGTCTAAAATGGGTGAGGGCTTGGAGCCAGAACTCCGCCATGGGGGCAAAGGGGATAAGAAGGTCTAGAAAGCCATTCTTAGTATCTGCAAGTCAGGCGTTTTCGGGAAACCGGAGCTGGGAGGGAGGGTCCGGTTTCCCAGCGTAGGCAGGACGGCTGCGGGGGGTGGGGGGGAGGTCTCCGTGCCCGCAGGGAGGGCACGGAGGCTTGGGGACTCTGGAGTTCCGCCTCTGGGCGAGAGCACATCCGAAGGCCTGGGGCCGCGGCCACCTGGGACCCCGGACTGTCTGCTGCCCCTCCTGGGACCGCGCCCGGCCGGCTGCGGTTCCCGGAGCGGGCGCGGCGGGCACCGGACGCGGGGGAGGGGGCGAGTGCCCCCAGCGGGGTGGGTGGGGAGACCGGGAAGGCCCTGGAGGGCTGCCCGGACGTTGGCGCCCTTCCCGGCAGGGGGACCTGTGGCTTTCAGAATGGGGGTGGTGTGGCTGGACGCCGGATGGGGGGAGGTGAAGAAGGCAAGGAGGAGAGGATTGGGGGAGGCGAGGGTCTTTGAGGGGCAGGAGGTGTTATGGAGAGGAAGGAGAGGTGTGAGAGGGAGAAGGGTGTGGGGACTGGAGTTAAGACGGAGGACGGGAGGGGAAGTAACTCTGGGTGAGAGAGCAGGTTCGAGGGAAGACGAGTCGCTCCCGATTTTCTTCCTGTCCATCTCTCCCCTCCCCCGTTTTCCAAAAGCCCCGGCATGCCGGAAACTGCCCCGCCTCCAGGGAGCGCCAAGCCAACCGGAGACAGCCTCCATGTGACGTCACGCGTTCCCAGGCAGACTACCACACCGCTCGGCGGGCCCAGCCAGGTGGTGTAGAGCCGGGAGCCACAGGGGGGTCGCTGTCCTCAGGAGTCTCCAGCCCTGCCCTGACTGCCGCAGGGCTGTATCCAGTGAGAGGTGGGCAGAGACACAGAGAAGGAGGACATAAATTCAGACGGGGAGACAGAGACCTCGATGGAAAGGGACGCAGGGAGAACTCCAATCGTCAAAAAGAGAGGGAGACAGGGGCGCCTGGCTGGTTCCGTCGGAAGAACATGCGACTCTTGATTTGGAGATTTGTTAGTTCGAGCCCCACGTTAGGGGTACAGATTACTTACAAATAACTATATATATAAGAAAAAGAAAAAAGAAAGAGAGAGTGAGAGGGAGACAAAAATTGAACCGAACCACCAGCGCCTGCGTCTCAAGCCCTTTATCGCGGCCTTCAAAGCTCAGCCTGGTCCGGCTCTCACGGCCTTTTCCATCTCTTCTCATCTTCCACCTCGCTGCCACAGCGGCTCTGAAGGTCAGCAGGCCTAGGCGGACAGACAGCATTGCTGTCCTTAACAAAGGGTCCTAGGAGGTCTGTCTACCTTGATTTTTTTAAATTTTATTTTATTCCACATTTTGGGGGTGGTAGATAATAGTCTTTGCAAAAGGTACCTCATTTGCAGGAGGAGGCCCTGGGGACATTCCGTCCCTAGCACTCCCCTCCCACCCTGCCCCCGTTCCAGGAGTGGGGGGTGCTGTCCTTTTGAGGGCAGGTCCCAGCCTGGGCCCTGCTACCGGCAGCTGTGTGCCCCATAGGGACCTCTTCCCTCTCTGGGTCCTTGAAGCTCCTTTGTCCTCCTCCTCCTGGATGTCAGTGAATGAATGGGTGGTGGGGTGGATTTCCAGAAGATGTATCAAAGGCTCAGCATGACTGCAAGGGACTTTTTCTATCTTCCTCCTTCTCTCCCCTTTCACACAAGGGACAAACTGAGGCCCAGAAGCAGCAAGTCTTTCACCCTAGGTTTCCCCCAGCCGCGAAGCCTCCGGGACCTGGGACTCCGACGTCCTAGCCCACGGTCTGTGGCACCCCCCCCCCCCCCGAGGGTTCCAATCAGAGCTCCCACAGTGCACCCAAGCTTCACACCTCCTTGGGTTCACACCAGGGGTCAAAATGCAAATGGTTGGGGGCCAACAGGTGACTGAGGAAAGCCACTGGGGTATGACAGCCGGGGGCGGCAGGGACTGGGGCCAACTGGGGAACAGAAGCCCCATGAGGAGTGGCTGCCACCCTCCTCCAGCCTCTCTGCACCGCAAAGCAGCCCGCTGTTGCCTGTTGCCGCGTTGTGCAAAGTTTTAGTGAAGGATCAGGCAAAATCTCCCTCACAGTGAACTACAGAAACCACCACCAGAGATCTGATCTGCCCCAAAGGGAGCCGGAAGGGTGGGGGTGGGGTACCAACTTGTGACCTCTGGTTAGAGATGACATGGGGAGGGCTGCCAAGATCACCCAGAAATCAGTTGAGTGGCCAGAATGCTCCCTAGCCTGGTCCTCCGGAGGGCATCCCAGGAAGGGAAGGGTCCCTGTGAGAACTCAGGTCTGCTGGTGGGGTCCCCAAAGGGGCATAGCAGATGGAGAATCCCAGGGAGGCCCCCAGATGTGATTGCAGGATCCCAGATAGATAAGGGTATCCCAGAGGCGGCCTGGACAAGACAAGGTCCACTGAGGTCCCCTCTAAGCCTGACCAGGATGTTTTTAGACATGACCAAAGGATCCCAGAGGCACCCTCGATGTGATTAGAGAATTCCAGACACAAGGAAGTGACAGTACGGCGGTTCCAGAGAATTAGGAGATTGCAAGATGACAAAGGTCATCATTTAGGGGGACGGGTAGGACAAGAGAGTCACAGACGGGCATAGAGATCTGAGACTTGATGAAGGGTTTCCGCAAGGCCCCCAGACCTAAGGAGGAGATCTCAGATCCGACAAGAGGGACTCAGACATGAGAAAGGGATCCCAGAGAGACCCTCGACAAGGCACCCCCCTCCCTGTGTGACCATCCGTGGGCTCTCCCTTCCCAGATGAGATTAAGGGATCTCAGACACACAAGGGAGCTCAGAGGGGTCCCAGGCTTGGTAGGAGGATCTCAGACACCACAAGGGGATCCCAGAGAAGCTCTTGGGAATCTGGAAGCACTGCCCTGCCCCTCCCCTCCACACAGACACACAGTATGGTCCTCTATGTGTCGCATAACCCAGACATGAAGATCCTGGGGGTCCTGGACATGACAAGGAAATCCCAGAGGGGCCCCAGACACGATGGGGGAGGGGTGGTGTCCCAGAGGGGCCCTGGGCAGGGCTTAGGGATTATAGCAGCCCCCCTCCCCCCAGTGTGGGGAATCCACAGGTGCCGTGACCTAGGGTGTGGGGACGCCAACGTGACACAGGCGTGGAGCCCCTGACAGCCCCCACTGGGCTCAGGCCCGGCGGGCGGCCGGCAGCAGCGCACTGTCAAACTGGTAGGTGAGCTTGCGCTTGACCTTGCGGATCTCGCCGGTCTTGGCGTAGTTGCGTAGGGCGCGCGCCAGCTTCTGGTAGGTCATGCGCTTGCGGTTGCCCTTCTGCTGGCCCCAGCGGCGCGCCAGGAGCTCCTTGTGCTTGGAGGAGAATTGGAAGACCCCGGCGCCCGGCTCCACCCACCACACGCAGTGGCGCATGTCTCCGCGCGTCAGGAGCCCCAGCAGGAACTGGTACAGGCGGAGCTTCTTGCGGGCCCCTGTTGGGCGGGGGCGGGGGGGGGAGGAGCCGGGGGGTTGGGGGGGTGCGTTAGGGGAGGTATCCCTTGGGCCCCGCCCCCACACCCACCCCAGTTCAAACCCCCGCCTCAACCCGAGCCCCAACAAGCCTCAGTCTCCAGGCCAGGAGAACCGGGGCGACGGAGGTGGCTGGCGTCTGCCTGCCTCCAGTGCGGCGTCCCCGCCCACCCCAGGCAACCTGCTCTCCTCCCTGAAGCTGTTACCCCTGAAGCTGTTGCTTTGCTCTGTCCCTCCTATAGATGAATCTGTGAAATGGGCTGACAGCGCTCCTCAAAGGGTTATATAAACAGGGAGCTGACTGGTGGCGAAGAGATCCGGAGTGGGTTTGAATTCACCTAGCCGTTTCTGGGCCCCTGAGGGACTGGGATCCTGGAAGAGACCAGGGGGTCTGACTCTGGGGCTCCTACAAGCAGCAAGGGCTCCACAAGCTGGAGACGGGGGTGGTTCATAGCAGGGCACCGGGTACAAGAACCCCAGGTCTGGTCTGCTATTTCCCAGCAGTGACCTTGAGGTGGTGACTTAACCTCTCTCTGAGCTGGAGCCTCCTCAGCTATAAATGAACCGTTCGTGTGTGTGTGTGTGTGTGTGTTTTACTTTTACAAACCTTTGTGAAGCACTTAGTGCTGTGAGCTCGTTTAATCACTGTAACACCAGGAGTTAGGGCGGCTGCTGCTGCTGCCCATTTTACAGAAGGGAAACTGAGACCCAGATAGGGAAAGTAACTAAGATCCTAATTTCCCAGGAGTTGAGCATAATGCACGGCAGGCGCCTGGGCGGAAGCAGGGGTCGAATAGCCGGGTGTTGATAGGATTATTTCTGTTGCTATTGTGTCAATCATAAGGGTGAAGTCTTACTGATTGCTCACTCTGTGCCAAGAGCTGCTCTCACTCACCTGGGTTATCCCACTTAATCTCCCCGACCCCCAGGAAGAAACACTTCCTGCCATCCCCATTGTAGATAGGAAACCGAGGCAAAGAGAGGTAGAGTCATTTGCCCAGGGCCACACAGACGGCCAAGGGTGGACCCGGGAACAGCCCTCAACGCTGGAGGGCGTAGTAAGCGCTTGGGAAGCCACGCCATGCTTCCTTTAGCTCCCTTCCCCATCTGTGTCCGGCGCCCCCCCAACCCCACTTGCTCCTACATACCTGCCTCAGATCCCCTCCCCTCGGGGCCAGCCATGAGGGCCTCGTCCGACTCGCTGTCTGAAACCTCCAGGGTGGGACTGTCCAGCAGGAGATCCTCCTCCTCCGACAGCACAGGGCTGGGGTAGGGGGCATATGCCGGGGGGCCCACGGTCTGCAAAACGTCAGGGTCACCTGCAGTCCAGGGACCCCCTTCCCTCCATCCCTCTGCTGTCTTCTCTCAGCTTCCTCCTCGTGGGTCCCCACTGTGTCCCCCCCTCCCCCCACACTCTCTTGACGGCCTGTACTCCGGCCTCGCTTCAGATCTCCAAGGCATGGCCAAGGGATGCCCGGGCCGCCTCCACGAAAGTGTGCCCATCACTGAGAATGGCACTCTACGCCGCCCCTCGGTCAGAGCCCGTGCCTCTGTTGTCTGGTCTGTGCAGGGGAGTGATAACGGCACTTAACCTCAGAGGCTTGTTAGAGGTCTCCACATACTGCTGGGCACCTGCTAAACCTCAATCAAATGATGGCGATGGTAATTGTGTCCCTGCCCCTCACCTGGCTGGTGAATTCCTCCGTGGGGTATGCTGGGAAGCTGGGCCCTGGGGCCTCTAGGCTGGGGGCCGGGTCGAGGCTCCCCATGGGGCTGTAGGTCGAGGGTCCGTAACAGAGCTGGACTCCCTGGGGGTGGCCGAAGTTGGCCACAGCTGGGTTGAAGGCTTCATACGAGGCGGCTGGGACAGCTGGACTGAGGTCCCAGCCCCACAGGGAGTCTGGGGGAGGGCACTGAGTCAGAAGCCAAGTCTGGCCTCAGCCCCTCCCACTCGAAGCCCCCCTGCACAGAGGGGCCATTGTGGGCCATGCAAATCTCGGACCCCAGAATTTGCATGAGCAAGAGGCTGGGTGAGAAAAGGAAGGGGAGGAGGCCTGGAGACCTGGGCTAACCTTGTCCTGCTGAACTAGGTGACATCCTCCCCTGGGACTCAGCTCCCCCATCTGTGAAATGGGCCCAAGGTCCAGGTCAGGGGGTTGGCTAGGCCAGGGCCACTCACCAGAAGCCCCCTCGGAGTCAGGGTAGCTGGGGTGCTTGCAGCTGTCCAGGTCGTAGAAGACGCCATCTGGGTACTGATGGGGTCGGGGGGAAGAAGAGGGGTCATCCCAGCCTTCGGGGAGCCCCCAACCCCCATTCTGGGCCAGCGGGAAGATTCTGACAGGGACGGGGGAGAGGAAGGAAGAGGCTGGGAGAAGGAGAGAAAGAGACACACAGAAAGAAGAACACAAGAGACACAGAGACCAGGCACCAGAGACAGGGGCAAAGAGAGACATGCAGAGATGCCGGAAGAGGGAACAGAAGCGCACAGCAGGAACACACAGAATGACACAAACACAACACACAGAAGGAAAGGTACAGGCAGAGACCCACAGAAACACAGAGACGCGGGGTCTCAGAGAGGCACACAACTGTCAGCACCCTCTAAAGACTGGGCTCCCAGGAACCCCAACGCCTGGGGCAAGTGTGGAAGAATTCCCCCAGGCTTGCCTGTCCCAGGGCTGGAAGTGTTTTTTACAGAGGCAAAGACAGTCTGACGCTTCTTTTATCCACCTCCGTATCACTCTGATCCATCCCAAGAATCATGTGTTGCTTTAGCAACGAGAGTAAAGACCAAAGCTGGACACACGCCATCCCAGGGTAGCAGCAGTCTCACGCCTAGGTATTCCCCCCAGGGGACTGAAAACGTATGTCCGCCCAATAGCCTTGTTCAAGAACAATCAGAGCAGCTTTTCAAATAGCTCCCAGTGAGAAACAGCCCAAGTGCCACGGACAAGAGAATGGATGAACAGGTGTGTGTGTGTGTGTGTGTGTGTGTGTGTGTGTGTGTGTGTGTGGCGGGGGAGGGGGGCCCAGCAGAGTACTATACAGCAAGGAAAAAGAGCCAGTGTTGGGGCACCCGGCTGGCTAAGTCAATAGACCAT
Source organism: Leopardus geoffroyi (assembly GCF_018350155.1). Classification (NCBI taxonomy): domain Eukaryota; kingdom Metazoa; phylum Chordata; class Mammalia; order Carnivora; family Felidae; genus Leopardus; species Leopardus geoffroyi. The sequence continues at coordinate 7,757,291 of NC_059335.1, forward strand.
TAGAGCATGGGACACTTGCTCTAGGGTCGTGAGTTCAAGCCCCACGTTGGGGGTAGAGTTTACTTAAAACAACAACAACAAAAACAATGCCTGACACACACTGAAATGTTGATGAAGGAAGCCGGACCCCAAGAGGGACATCCTACATGATGTATTTCATATACAACTTGAAAACAGACAAAACTAATCAACTAATCTGTGTTGAAAAATACCCCAGGGGAGGGGGTTGTTGGTTGGGAATCTTCCAGAAGGACGGAAATGTTCTATATCTTGCTCTGGTTAGCTGTTACACAGGTGTGTGCATGATGTAAAACCTCATTGGGCTGTACCCAAGATTTGTCACTTTACCAGCTCGTGTGTTATACCTCGATTTTTTGTTAAAAAAAAAGCAAAAACTGGGGTGCCTGGCTGGCTCAGTTGGTTAAGTGTCCAACTCTTGATTTTAGCTCAGGTGCTGATCTCGCGGTTCGTGAGCCTGCTTGGGATTCTGTCCCTCTCTTTCTGCCCCTCTCCCCCCCTCCCCCTGCCTCAAAATAAATACATAACAGGGACACAGAGACCACCATCCCTTGCCATGCCAAGGGCCTGAGAGCTGGAAAGAGACACCAGGAAAACTTCTGTGGAACGTATGGGGCAGGGAGGGGGCAAGTGAGGTGGAGATATGGAGGGAGAGTCAGAAAGACAGAGTGACAGGAAGGAGTGGAAGGGGAAACTGAGGCAGGGAGGTCAAGGTGGGCCATCTGGGTCCCCCACCCTCCCTGATCCCCAGGGCCCCAACTCACCAGACAGCTGAAGTGTGGCCCGTCCTGCCTGGAGGGGAAGACACACAGGGGCATGTCAGGGGTGCCTTCGGCCACCTGAATCTCCCAAGTGGTTGGGAGCCCGTGCGGGGGGGGGGGGGGGGGGGGGGGGGGGAGGGGGAGGCTGCAGCTGTGACCACCACAGCTCTTCTGCTGTGTGTCCTTGTGTGAGACCAGCCCCACCACACTCAAGCGGGGCAGGAAGTGGGGGGTGGGGGGGAGCAGGCAAATGTCCCCCCTCCCCTGGGATTTGCATAGACAGAGGCTGGTTGGGGGCAGGGAAAGTGAAGGAGAGAAAGTCCCTGGAGAGCCGCTGTGGGCGTCAGTGCCCAGGTGGGGGCAGGGACGGGGCCTCCATCAGGGAATCGGTGAAATGGGTCCACCTTGGACCAGAGGAGAGCCGGAGAGCCTCTGGGAAGAGATGGGAAGGAGATGGGAGAGGCGGGAAGGGAGGAAGGTGTGGAGAGAGACACTCATGGATGCGGGAAGTGGTTGTGAGCCCCAGGGACAGACAGATGGGGTTGGGGGACAGACGGGGAGACAGTAGGAAAGAAGACAGACAGACAGACAGAGGAAGACCTGGAAAGAGACCGAGACAAAGACACGGAGACAGAGACAGAGAGGGAGCAAGGGGCAGAGAATAGAGCCCCAGGGGAAAAAAAAAGACGGCAAGGGGCAGAGCGGGCAACAGCGAGCAAGCCAGGGGTACAGCGAGGCCTGGTGGGGGCCAGGGGTGTGGACAGACCTGGGGAGCCACCTGGGAGAGGCCGTCGGTGGGAGGGGAGACAGGCGAGCCTTCCGAGGAAAGATTTCCGAGGTCCGAGAGAGACAGGGATAGGAAGGAGGGAGGAAGGAAGCGGGGCTAGGAGAGAACAAGAGATCTAGGAGGGGCAGAGGCAGTGTGGACCCCCTCCCTCCCACCCACCTGCCCCCTGGGGCAGAGTCCCAAGTGCAGGGGGACTCCTTCCTTTAGGGCCCCCCACACTTACTGTGCAGCCTCCAGGGCGAGCATGGTGGAGCCGGCTGGGTTTGCTGCCTGCTGCAGCCACCACCCCTATTTATACCTTGGCCCAGCCCCTTGGGGGGGGGGGCAGGGGTGCCGGCCAGGCCTGCACAGAGCACAGCCCTCCTCGAAAATCCCCTCGGGGAGGGTCAGGGGAGGGGGCTGGATTGCACAACCCCTTGGTCACGTGGTAGAGAGGGCAGGCCCAGGGGCCATCTGGATTTGGGGATCCCCACAGTTGGGGTGGGAATGGGGGGCTGAGCCCAAGGGTGGATGGGAGAGGAGCTGGATTTGGGGGGATCCTAAGAAAGTAGAGAAGCCAAGCGCTCCTGAGGTCAGTAAAAGGGCGGGGGGCAGCTCTGAACCCAGGAGCCGGCCGGGGAGGGGGTGGGAGGCGTATGACACTGAGCGACAGGCTCAGGCACTGTCGGGGTCTGAAGGCGAGGTGGGGTTGCCGGGACTCTGAGGAGTGGATGTGAACCGTGGGGAGAGAGGATTCTGAGGAAAATCCAGGCCCAGAGCCTGCGAGGACCCTGAGGTGGAAAGATCGTGGGTGTGTGACATGGTGGGGGGGGTCCCCTGGGTCATGCCGGGCAGCGGGAGCTTCCGTTCCAGGGGCTGCCCCAGGCCCGGAGGAAACAGGTCAGCACCTGGAGGGCGGGGCGGTCCAGGCAGAGGATGTGTGGTTAGATGTTCACTCAGGCCCTTGAGGGAGGGTCCCAGGGGGAGACTGAGGCAGGACTGGCTTTTGTGGGGCTGGCAGCAGTGCCGGGAGCCCAGGGGTTCTTGGAGGGAAGGCGAGGAGTCAGTGGGGGGCCTCCTGGGGGTCAGGGGCTCCGGCTGAGTGGAAATGACCCCCCCGGGCCAGGGTTCATGACAGCGGACCTTGTGCACTGGAGACCACAAAACACCAGGAAACAAGAGGCCTGAACTTTATTAATTTTCCACCAATCTGGCCCCCCAAGGCCCTGGTGGGAAGCCTGCCGAGGTCAGAGGTCACCAAGCCTCAGGGCCAGGAGGGCCAAAGCGTCTCAGAAGCTGCTCCTGGTCCTCCAGGTCCTTGCGTACCTTCTTGCGCATGTAGAAGATGGGGCAGTCCCGGCTGTGGGCGGGGTCGGGGTCAGGGTCAGGATCAGGGCGTCTGCCCAGCCCAGCGATGGGGTGGGGGCTGTTCCCAGGACTTTGACCCCCCCCCCCCGCCCGCTGCCCACCCAACCCTCCTTCCAGGGGCAGGCTGTTTGCTCAGCGGGCATGGGGGGAGCCCTAACAGCGGGAGCCCGCAGGGGCGCTGGGCCACCAGCCGTATATCACCTGTCACCTGGCGTGGGAACCCGCCCCGCCCACCTGTTCCCTGGGGAAAGCCTGGCCCGCCCTGGGGGAGGGGGCCAGGACCGTTGTGTGTGTGTGTGTGTGTGTGTGTGTGTGTGCTCGCGCGCGCGTGTGTGTGTGTGTGTGTGTGTGTGTGTGTGTGTACGAGAGTAGCAGAGAGAACTATGGCCGTTTCCTGGGCAGATACCAGGTGCCCAGCCCTGCCCCCTGAGCAGCAACCCCCCACCCAACTAAGGCTGGGATGAGCACGGGCCTGTTTTGCAGGCCAGGACACTGAGGGTCAGCCATGGTGGTGGCGGTAGAGGGGTGAAGGGTGCCTCCCGGGACCCTGGGGTCAGGTCCACAGGCCTTGGGAGCTGGGAGGGGCCCGGGCAGGACAGAGCGGGGGTGGCGGGCCCGCCAGGCCTCTGTACCTGGTGCAGATGACATCCTCATGCAGGCTGCCCTGACAGCGCTGGCACTGTGTCCACAGGCGCGAGAAGCGCTCCTCCAGGGCATTCAGGTGCGACACCTGGGGACGAGAGCACCGCAGGGTGGCCCTGGCCCAGCGGACCCCTCCTCCCTTCACCCTGTCCGCACGCAAACCCTCACCTCCTTCTGATACAGCTCTGACTCCCGAGGCTGGCAGAACTTGCACACGGCCCCTGGGGGAGGGGGTGGGTCAGCACAGGGGAGCTGGGGCAGAGCCAGGGCCCCCGGGCTGCCCTATCCCTGCCCCTTCCCCACCCGCTGCCCATCCCGGCTTCTGAAAGTCCCCGGAGACAAGAGAACAAGGGAGCAAGTGTGTGGGGGGGAAAACTCCCCGGGGAACTCCCGGGGCGGGGGGCCCGGGACCCTCGAGGGGGTGCCTGTAAATGGGAGCCCCCACCCAGGGGCCCAGGCCTATCCGGGGTGGCACCGCCAGCCTGGACGGCAGGTGCCAGGGCGAGGGCAGAGCCGGGTGGAGCGTGGGGGCCTGGGGCTGGGGTCTGGGTGGCGGGGGGCGGTGCTCACCCTGGTGACTGAGGACAGTGCGGCAGCCGATGCAGCAGCTGTGGCGTTTGGCAAAGGCCAGAAGGCCGCCCACCTTGCCCGTGAGCACCGTCTTGCAGCGCGTGTGGTCACCCCCTGCAGGCGAGGGCAGGCAGTGGGCCCCGGTGCCCTCTGTGACCCCCGGTGCCCTCCCCCCTCCCCGGGCATGCCCCCTCCGTACTCAGCAGCACAGCCTCAGCGCGGCCCTCGCCCAGGATGGGCTCGAAGATGCGCAGGAGGGGCTTGGCGAGCTGCTGTTCCAGGTAGTACTGCGTGTCGATGGGCAGGCTGTGCTCCAGCACAAAGAGGGGGTCCTGCAAGCAGAGCGGCCAGGCGGGGTCACACCCGGGGGCCAGGGGCTGTGCCCAACGGCAGGCAGCGTGGTGACGGGCACTGGGAGCCACTGGGCTGCTGGGTCCCCCGGCTGTGGGTGTGGGCAGTGGTGTGGGGGAGTCCCTGGGGGCGGTCACCCTCCGGGGCGCCGCATCGAGGTGGGACACGGGTCTGGGATGGCACCGGAGATTGTGAAGGGTCCTCTGGCCATGAGCTGTGGTGCATGCTGGGGTCCACAGGTGGGGGTCCTCAGGACCCCAAGCAAGGGTCAGAGTTCACAGCTTAGGGGGTGTGCCAAGGTGGACAGCAGCTGGAAGTGAAAGCTAGAAGCCAAGATATGAGGAGGCAGGACAGGAACTGGGGACTGAGGAAGGGGTTGTGGGGATCAGAGGTCACTGGACATTGGGGTAGGAGGGGGAAGGACAGGAATCCAAGGGAATTATGGGCTGGAGAGCAAGGACCAAGTAGACACGCAAAGAGAGAGATGGAGAGACATGATGTGCATGGTGAGGCTGGGTCTTCTTCTGCAGGGGGAGCGAGGAAGGGGTCAGACTATGGGGGGGGGGGCCCTCCAGAGGGCACGGGAGGCCTGGGAGAAAGGCATCAGGGAGCCAACTCCCAGGGGTGTGCTGGGGGCGGTTCTCAAGACCCTGTGGGGCCCACAGAGGGAAACACCCTCCCCGCAGGGCTTGGAAAGCAGAAGTGAGAGCAGAGGGGAGCTGGGCGGAGCGGGCAGCCCAGGTGGGCCTGACCTCGGACTTCATGTAGGCAGCCACGCCCTTGGCAGCGCCGATGATCACGTAGGGGACACGGTCGCCCAAGCTGGGCGCGCTCCCGGGGTCCCGCTTCCTCATCCTGCGGGGAGACCGGGGCGGCGGGGCGGGTGAGGGCAGGTGGGATGGCGGGGGCGGACAGGGCTGTAGGAAGTGGTGCCCAGCTGGCAGGAGGGGGCTATTTCTGGACAGCCCTGCACCCCTCCCACTGGGCGGACCTCTCGGCCAGTTCCACGTGGGCCTGCTTGCCGGCGTAGTCAGAGGCCGCGCGGGTCAGCTCCTTGGTGATGACGAGCTGGGAGATGTCAATGCGGTTACACAGCAGGTCTGAGATGACGTCCTGTGCGTGGGCCACGGCACCCGCGGGGTCTCTGCAGGGCCGGGATGGGGAGGTCACCAGTGGCTGCTGAGGGCCAGAGTGTGCTCTCGGGGATGAGGCCCGAGGCGGGGAGGGACCCAGCCAGGCCACAGGCTGCAAAGTGGCAGAGGCGGGGCCTAGACCCACAGCTGTCCAACCCCACATTCTTTCCACCGTTCCACCACGGAGGACAAGCTGGGCCTGACACCTGTGTCCCCAGGGGAGGAGGGGGCTGGGGGCTCCTGGGTCTGAGGGAGAGGGGCTGGGGCATGGCCTCCGGGGCTGAGGGGAGGTTCCCGCCCACCGGTCGATGAGCAGGCGGCGCAGGGAGGCGGTGACGAGGTTGGCCACGAGGGGGCAGTTGTCCCGACGCACAGCCTCCAGACCCTTGCAGTCCATGCGGTCGTGAGCGTCCGGCCGGGAGGAGAAAAGCAGGCCAGCATACCTCTTCTTGCTGATGAGCAGGTAGGGAAAGTAGACCTAGGGAGGGACCCCTGGCTGAGACCCTCAAGACCTCCTGACTCCTGAGACTTCCCTCGGAAACTGGGACACACAGGGCTGGTCCATGTGATACAGGATTGGGGCCCTGGGACAGATGGATCCCAAGATCTCAAGACCCCCGTGCCTGAGCCTGGGCACACCTCAGCGTTCCAGGGATCTCAAATCTGAAAACTAGAGAAAGCCCCTAAAACAAGACCCAGTCATGAGGTGAAGTCCGGAGGGCCCCAAATCTGGATCTGGGACAGACCTGAGGCAGACAAGGGTACAAGGCAGCACCTCCCTCCACCCCAAGGAGCTGAGACTAAGGCCCAGGAGGGAGCCCTGAGGCAGGGAGGCCCAAATTGGGGAGGCTCTAAATTTGAGAGCAGGTGTACCCAAGACCTGACTCCAAGTTTGAACCCTGGAGTCCCCAGACCCCAAGCCTGATTTCCTGCTGGGAGCCAAGCAGCACCGGCCAATGGTGCCCTGATGCAGGATTCACCCCGGTCAGGGTTCCCACCGCCCAAGGCAGCCCCCACACCCAAAACCAGAGGCGCTCCAAGACTGACCAAAGTTTCCCAAAAAACAGACACTGTCCTGCATCACAAAGCCCAAGGCTTTAAGTTTCCAAACTCAGGAGAATCCAGGCCCCCAAATACCCCCAAACCGGGACCTACAGAATGTGAAGCATGGGATACTCAGAGTACCCAGATCAGGGCACCCCCAAGACGGAGAGCCCCCGAGGGCCACTGGGGGCTCCAGATGCTGACATCTGCAGATGTGAGGGGAACCGCACACGAATGCAGGCGCTGAGAATCAGAGACCCTCTGAAACTTGCGAGACCCATCTGGCCACTCCAGCCCTGAGGGGGGCTCCCACTTACCTTTTCAAACTCGAGCCGGATAGGCGGGGGGAAGTGGCCTGACACCCAGTCCGCAGCCTCCCGCCCCAGGGCCATTGCCTCGGCCACAGAAGAGACACCAAATCGGCACATGACTGAGTCAGTGTCACCATACACCACCTGGGGAGGGACGTATATGACTGGGAGGCATGGAGAGATGGGGGCCAAGCCCCCGCAACTCCCCTGACCCAGCCCCATCTCTGGGCAGTGGGAGGGGCGGCCTCTGACCTTGGCACTGGTGCCATAGCCATTCTCCACCGTGTACTTGGACTCCACCAATTGCTTTGTTTTCTCAATCATCTGGCGCCCAAAGCCGGTAACGCTCTGTCAGGGAGAGAACCACGCAGTGAGGACCCAGGAGTCCTGGGCTCAGGGTGCCACTTCCGCTACTTCCTGGGGGCGTGGGCTTGGGTGAGTCACTCTGCCCCTCTGGGCCTTGATGCCCAAATCTACAAAACGCAGCTACTAAGCTCCTTTTCAACCATCTGTTGGAAAGAACTGGGTCGCTAGCCCAGAGCTCTAGGCATAGAGGAGGAAGGTCTGCAAAGATGAGTGTTAGAAAGGCTGAAGCCAGAAGAGGCCATCAGCACGCTGTTTGTTTCCTGCCATGGAGGTGCTGTGACGTGTGGCAACATTGCAGGCAGTTCTCCATGGTGCAGGATCACTGACATTCCCGGCCCCCACCCCGAAAGCCAGCAGTGCAACCCCCAAATCCTTGGGCAACCAGAAATGACCCTACATACTGTCAAATGCCCCCTCAGAGTAGGGGGATGTGCCAGGCTCATGGAGAAACTTTCCAACAATCTTACTTTACAAATAAGGGAACCGAAGGGGAGCCTTCAACTGAAGGTTGAGCTTCAGACTGCGGTGCAGATCATCATCTCATAGCTCATGAGCCCCATGTCAAGCTCTGTGCTGATAGCTCAGAGCCTGGAGTCTGCTTTGGATTCTGTGTCTCCCTCTCTCTCTCTCAAAAATAAATAAACATTAAAAAATGCCGGGGGCAGGGCGCCTGGGTGGCTCAGTCGGTTAAGCATCTGACTTCAGCTCAGGTCATGATCTCGCAGTCCGTGAGTTCGAGCCCCGCGTCGGACTCTGTGCTGACAGCTCAGAGCCTGCAGCCTGCTTCAGATTCTGTGTCTCCCTTTCTCTCTGCCCTCCCCTGCTCATGCTCTGTCTCTCTCTGTCTCAAAAATAAATAAAAACATTAAAAATTTTTAGAAAAAAAAAAAAAATGCCCGGAGCACACACCAAGGAGAGATGGGTGTGACTCTTCTGCTTTTGTTTGTTTGGATCCAGTCAGAAGATCTCTGTCTTTTAACTGGAGCATTTACGTGACTTACATTTAGTATAATTACTGAACATATCTGGGCTTAAATGTTCACCACTTTACTATATGCTTTCTGCTTGTTTCACCTGTTCTATGTTCCTTTTTCTTTCCTTCATCCTTTTCTGGAATGATTCAGTATTTTGTTTGTTTGTTTGATCTCCCTGCCCCTGTAAGCCTGAGAGACAGCAATAAGGAAAAAGGCAAAGAAACACAGGGAAGGATGAAGAGGGAAAAGACAGAGGGACATGACCAGGAAGCGGTGGCCCTGATGAAGAAGCCCCAAGGGAAGCAAAGCCAAGTCCTCATAGCCTGGCCTCTGCTTCGGGGCTGGAGTCTGACAGCCAAACACCCACCTCTCTCTACCAGGGAGCCTGGGGGAGGCCCACAGAGACTTAAGAAAGGCCAATGAGAGCAATATGGGTGGGATGCACTTTAGGAGGAAACTTGCCCAGAAAGAGCCCTGGCTCTTGGCTGGCTCCTGGGAGGGAACCTGAAGCCCTTGGAACGTCCTGCCTAAAAGAGTGTCTTTGTTCACCTAGGACCTTGGACTGTGCTGACAGTGTGACTCATGGTGAGGCCTCGGGCCACACGCTAGCAGCCTGACCTCTCTGCAGGGGCTGGAGACTGAGTAACGAAGGTTGGTCACACAGATGCTCCATGCCTACGTGACCAGCCCCCAGTAAAAACCCAGGACACTGAGGCTCAGTGAACTTCCCTAGTTGGCAACACTCCATGCATGTTGTCACACATCAACGCCGGGAGAAATAAACACTGTCTGCATGACTCCACTGGTGGAGACAAATTGGAAGTTCCATGCCTTTTCCCCTGGCTGATTTTAACCTCTATCCTTTAATTGTACTAAGTCATAACTGTGAGTAGGACAGCTTTTCTGAGTTCCTGGAGTCCTTCTAGCAGATCACTTGAGGTGAGGGTGGTCTTGGGGGCCCCTGAACTGAAGATGAGTGGGTGTGTGCATAGGCTTCTCCCACCAAAAAGCCCCGCCACTGGCAATTCTTCCAAGCCTTCCCTCCAGAGCCACGTGAGGAACGATATAACGCCTACATACAGAGGGAGCTTCCTGGGGCTGGAAGTAACCAAGCCTGGAATGTGCCGAGACCCAAACTCCAGGGGAAGGGGCTGGGCAGGAAGGCCCTTCTAAGGCTCTCTTAAGCCAGGAGCTGAGGCCCTGATCCCAGCTTGGCAGAACCTCGGACTCAGACCCTCTGTGGTCTGACCGTGGATGTTTTTCTGTCCGAGCAGCGGAGCTGCGTCCAGTGAACAGGCCGAGAACACAGCTGGGAGGTGAGGCGGTGGGCTTTTCTGCCCACGTTCCCTCTCAGAGCAGAGCACTGACCAAGCATCTTCATACCCGGGGCAGGAAGAGGTATCCGCGCACCTGCTCCTTCAGTGATGGAGCACACACGGCAAATCAAGCGTCAGGGGCTGGCTGTGCTACTGGGCACCACCCCAGCCCCCATGAGCAGACACATGGCCCCATCCTCTCATTTGGAGACAGGGGACCTGCTCTCCACTCCCCCACCCTCATGGGGACCAGGGGAGAGGTGGGTGGGGTCTTCAGGTGGACTATGAGAGATTAAATGAATGAGCAACGAACAAAGCCTCTGCTCACCACCCCTACGCCCCTGCCACTGCTTCATCTGTCTGCAGAGCCCTTGGCACCAACTGCCTTCCCATATCTGCTGCTGTCACCATCTGCGTGACCACGAGGCTGCGCACCACACGAGAGCAGGAACTCTCATCCGTTTTGCCACCTGCTGGACCCACACAGGACGTTCGGCGAGCATTTGTTCAAAAATGAATGAACCAAACACTCACGCGTCCCCTCTCCCGAAAGCTGGCAAGTTGGGGCAGCCTGGGCTCTACCACACGGAGCCCTGGTTCTCCCAGGGAGGGGCTGTGTGCCCCCCACCTTCCACCGTGGGAACTGGGCACTCACCTGTGAGATCTCCAGGCACGGCAGCTTGCCCACCTGGGCACCAGTGAAGCCATATACAGAGTTGGCGCTCACTTTGAGCGCCAGCTGCCGCCCATCCAACACCTGCCGACGCAGGGGGTCTGTCTCTTTGGCCAGCTCAGCCTTGGCCCTGGAGAGAGAGGAAGCACAGGCCACTGAGGCAGCGTCCCATATCTCAGGGAAAGATAAGAGGCCCTGGCCTGGGCACTGGTCAAGGTGCCTTTCTAGAAATGGGTGCCGTGTACAGTTGTGCAGGCTGTGTACTACACAGAGGTGTCCAGCAGAGGGGGCAAAGGGGAGCCATCTGGAGGGGTGTCTTGTTCTAATTCATACACCGTGGCCGTTAATGTGTGGCGCGGCAACCCCGGGGTGACCCACGAGAGACAGACTGGTGAGGAGCCTCAGCAAGTTTGAGCTCTGAGAAGGGGTGGGTGGGGCGCTCAAGAACCCACCTCTTCCGGGCGCTGAGAAGGTTCTCCAGGATCTGGGGCAGGAGGCCCTTCCGCACTGACGTCTTCACAAACTCATCCCCTGTGGGCGTCTTGATGAACTGATCCTCTGTCAGGCTGAGGCGGAGGACGCCGGGGGGTGATGCCCAGCCTCCCCACCTCCTCCCCTCGAGACCCCCTCAGGCTCTCCCCACCTCTCAAGTCTCTCCTCCACTCCCCTTCCCATCTGGGTCCCGGGCCTGGGGTCCCCAAGATGAAAAAGGTGCCATACCCCAGTTTCTGGGCGGCCCCGGGCCGCAGGAGTGTGGTGTAGCACAGGTTGTGGGCCATCATGATGGACGGGTACAGAGAGGAGAAGTCCAGTGTGGCGATGGGGACATCGTAGTACCTGGGGGGGAGGGGGGCAGGGGGGGAGGGGAGAAGTCAGGGCCGGAAGCCCTGAGCCACCCCCACCCAGACACGGGGTCATACCCTTTGAGGGGCTCGATGACTGTGGCTCCCGTGTAGTCCTCGACACCTTCTGTCTTTACCACGGGCATCAGCAGCCCCTCGCGCATGGCCTGGGAGGGGAGAAGGTGGAAAATGGAGGCAGGCCCAGGTAGGGCAGCGCGTCAGGTGTCGTGGCCCAGAAGCCATAGCGAGTGACTGAGTGACCAAGTGACCGGAGGCTGGGAGCGGGGACTTGCCAGAGCACTGGGATGCCCACCCTCAGCTCCGCCCACTGACCTGCCGCAGCAGCTGGGACACGACCTTGACCTGCTGGCCGCGGGTGAGCAGATAGCCAAGGGGCACACCGGTGACGCGTGCCATCTCCATGGCGTTCACCAGCACCATGAGCCGCTCCAGCAGCCGCAGGGGCAGGAAGGCGTCCTTGAGGCAGTACACGGCCAGGCGGCGGCGTGTCTGGTCGTTCCCGTTCTGGGGACAGGCATGGAGGGCATCAGGGGGTGGGGGGGCAGCCGTGAGGGCTCAGGGTTCAGGGAGAGGGCGAGGGTCTGGGTGCGGAGTGGGCAGAGCTAGGGGTCGGGGAGTTGCGGGGTCAGAGGAAAAGGGAGCAGTCTGATGGGCAAGTGTGGGCTAGAGGCGGGGGCAGGACAAGGGAATAAGGTCACAGTGCCAGAGGTTACATGAGGAGTCACATCTGCCAAGTGAGGTCACAGATCAGAGGCAAGAGGTTAAGGGGAGAGTCGGGAGAACAGCTGGGAGATCGCAGCCCAAGGTCAGAAAGGTGGGCTGCTGGGGTCAGAGAATGAGACGGAAGAGTAAGATCAGAGGTCGGGGGCAGGGAGCGGAGGTGTGAGGTCAGGGCAGGCGGGAGGGGGGTCAGAGGTCGCAGGAAAGGCACCTGCAGGTCAGTGATGATGCTGTGCTGGACGTCCTCTTTCTGCTCGCCCAGGAAGTGGAAGCTCACGGCGTTGAGCGTGTAGGAGCGGAGCTTATACTCTCGCAGTAACACCTGCAGTGGGGAGGGGGAGCGGGGGCGCAGGGTGGGCCCAGGGCCCGGGCAGCGGCCCCACGAGGGTGGGCACCCTCCCGGCCCCGCGCGCGTACCTGCAGCATGTCCATCTGCACGCGGCCCACCATGCTGACCACCTTGCTGTCCCGCCGGCCGGTCTGCTTGGACTGGAAGGACGAGTCCCGGATGGTGGAGCGGAGGCCAGACACGCGGCCCAGGAAGGGGAACGACTCCACCTGGGGACACAGCACCAGGGAGGGGCGGAGGCTGCAGTGGGCAATGGCCGGCCCGGATCTGGGACCTCTGGGGCCATGCCAAAGGAATGCAGACCACACGAGCCACCACCACGACACCCGCGACGCCACCCTCTTCCTGCTGGGAGCTGGGGCTGAGCGGGCAGAAGCAGGTGGAGCTCTGATGCAGAAAGACACTCTGGGGCTGGGTAGGCATGGACTGCAGGGAGACAGGAGGTCAGGACGGCTGCAGGGCTGAGGGGGGCAGGCATGGTGCTCAGTGGCTGGGGTGCTGCACCCAGATGGGCAGCAGAGGAAGAACAGATTTGGGGGCGATGCTGAACTGAGTGGGGGGAGGGGCCTGGGGGACAGTTAGGTGGGCGCACAGCAGGGGGCAGCACAGAGAGCTGGGTCTGAGGCCAGGACAGGAGGTGGCGTGAGAGGGACAGGGTAGAGAGGGGAGGCCTGAGCTGGAGAAGTAGCAGGGCAGGGGTGCAGAGGACAGGGGAGCAGTGTCTCCACGTATAAATGCCAGACTGAGAGGGATGGACTCCTTCCCGGAACTCTCGGGGGCCATAAACACAATTTTAAAAAATTATTTTTAACGTTTATTTACTTTTGAGAGAGACACAGAGAGAGAGAAAGAGAGAGAGAGAGAGAGAGAGAGAGCATGAGCAGGGGAGGGGCAGAGAGAGAGGAAGACACAGAATCCGAAGCAGGGTCCTGGTTCTGAGCTGTCAGCACAGAGCCCGACACGGGGTTTGAACCCACGAACCGAGATCATGAACTGAGCCGAAGTCGTAAGCTTAACTGACTGAGCCACCCAGGCGCCCCACAATTTTTTAAAATACATATATTTTTATTCACAAAAACAAACTCAAAATGGATAAAGGATCTGAATGTGAGACAGGAAACCATCAAAACCCTACAGAAGAAAGCAGGAAAAAACCTCTCTGACCTCAGCCACAGCAGTTTCTTACTTGACACATCCCCAAAGGCAAGGGAATTAAAAGCAAAAGTGAACTATTGGGACCTCATGAAGGTAAAATCTTCTGCACCGCAAAGGAATCAACAAAACTAAAAGGCAACCAACGGAATGGGAAAAGATATTTGCAAATGGCATATCGGACAAAGGGCTAGTATCCAAAATTATCTATAAAGAGCTCACCAAACTCAACACCCGAAAAACAAATAATCCAGTGAAGAAATGGGCAGAAAACATGAATAGACACCTCTCTAAAGAAGACATCCAGATGGCCAACAGGCACATGAAAAGATGCTCAACGTTGCTCCTCATCAGGGAAATACAAATCAAAACCACACTCAGATATCACCTCACGCCAGTCAGAGTGGCGAAAATGAACAAAACAGGAGACTATAGATGCTGGAGAGGACGTGGAGAAACGGGAACTCTCTTGCACTGTCGGTGGGAATGCAAACTGGTGCAGCCGCTCTGGAAAACAGTGTGGAGGTTCCTCAAAAAATTAAAAATAGACCTACCCTATGACCCAGCAGTAGCACTGCTAGGAATTTACCCAAGGGATACAGGAGTACTGATGCATACGGGCACTTGTACCCCAATGTTTATAGTAGCACTCTCAACAATAGCCAAATTATGGAAAGAGCCTAAATGTCCACCAACTGACGAATGGATAAAGAAATCGTGGTTTATATACACAATGGAATACTACCTGGCAATGAGAAAGAAATGAAATCTGGCCTTTTGTATCAACGTGGATGGAACTGGAGAGCGTTATGCTAAGTGAAATAAGTCATATAGAGGACAGATTCCATATGTTTTCACTCCTATGTGGATCCTGAGAAACTTAACAGAAGACCATGGGGGAGGGGAAGAAAAAAAAATGGTTAGAGAGGGAGGGAGCCAAAGCATAAGAGACTCCTAAAAACTGAGAACAAACTGAGGGTTGATGGGGGGTGGGAGGAAGGGGTGGGTGGGTGATGGGTACTGTGGAGGGCACTTGTTGGGATGAGCACTGGGTGTTATATGGAAACCAATTTGACAATAAAATTCATAATTAATAAATAAATAAATAAATAAATAAATAAATAAATAAATAAAATTTTAAGTTTAATTATTTTGAGAGAGAAAGAGGGAGAGAGAGCACAAGCTGGGGAAGAGGAGAGAGAGAGAGAGAGAGAGAGAGAGAGAGAGAGAGAGAGAATCCCAAGCAGGCTCTACACTGTCAGCACAGAGCTAGATGTGGGGCTCAAAGTCACGAACCATGAGATCATGACCTGAGCCGAAATCAACAGTCGAACGCTTAACCGACTGAGCCATCCGGGCACCCCAACATGATTTTTAAAATACCATTTTATTGTATTTTTTTTTAAGTACGCTCCATGCCCAATATGGGGCTTGAACTCACGACCCTGAAATCAAGTTGCACACTCTACCGACAGAGGCAGCCAGGCGCCCCAAACGTGATTTTTATTTTTCATCACGAAACTGGCCAAACATAAGGAAAAGGAGGAAACGATACAACATAACCACTGTTGTGAGTTGAACTGTTGTCAACATCAATCCCAGATGTTGAAGTCCTAACCTCCACACCTCAGAACGTAACCTCTTTGGAAACAGGGTCTCTACAGGCGATCAAGTTGAGATCATCAGGGTTGGCCCTGACCCAAGACCACAGTGTCCTTAGAAAAAGAGGAAATTTGGGCAGAGATATGCCCAAATTAGAAGACAAGCTGAAGAATCAGAGAGCCTGCCTTCGACACCCCAGGTATGTCTGAGACCACCAGAGGCTAGGAGAGGCCTCGGAAGGAACCAAGCCTGTGAGGCCTTGATCTTGGACTTCTGAGTTGCAGCCTGCGGTACTGTTCAGGTAGCCCTAGCAAATTAGCACGCCCCGTACGGTGACTCCCAGGTTCAACAAGTGTCAAGGTTTTGCCATACATTTCAAGGAATCCCCCTTTTCCTTATTTTTGGCTGACATATTTTAAAGTCTAGAAGACAAGACACTATCCCCACGCACGCTTCCGTCTGCCCTTCCAACACACAGGCCTTTCCTTATTTAACCATAAATGCTCTCCTTGCCTCTGCAAAAGCCAAATAACCTTCTGGACTTCGAGCAGGGCAGGGATGGGGCCAGAGCTGGCTTTTCGGTGATGTCCCTGGAGCCAGTGGGGGCGGTGGGCTGCAGGGACACAGAGCAAGCCAGACCGCCCAAGGGGGACAGAGCCACAAGGGAAAAGCAGCAAGGAGGAGCAGGGCGGCCACCCACCCCTTCGGCCCCCAGTGGTGCATCTAAAGGCAAGCCTCCCTAACCTTCCTGCCCTACCTTGAGGGTCTGGGCCCGGGAGATGAGGTATGGAAGGTCAAAGTTCTGGATGTTGTAGCCAGTGATCACATCAGGGTCCATGATGCGAATGAAGGTCGACCACGCCTGTGGGGTGGGAGCACACAGGATCACCCTGGTTGTCATCCTGATCGTCCCCCTAGCATGGATCCTCCCCGTTCCTGGAACATTCCAGAAGTCCCCAAGAGCGAGCCTGGAGCCCTCTTGCCCGTTGCAGTAAGATCGGGCAGGTGCTTCTGAAAATAACACAGGACCCAGATGGGAAATGTTCACACACCCCCTCCCCCACCAAAGCAAAGGGATCTGAACCCGTGGACTTGGCGTCTCAGCATGCAGAGGACATGGCCTTGCACCTGGGATGTGGAGGCTGGGTGGGGGGTTCTGAGGACATAAAGGGACATGGAATGAGAGCCACCTGCAACAGCTCCTCCTCCCGCTCGTAGCTCTGCACTTTGGCGCCCAGGATAGGGGCGCAGGGCCGCAGGGTGAGTGCCAGGCGTAGGAAGGGCTCCGGCTCACCCCAGCGCAGGCCCAGTGAGCAGATCTGGATCACGGGGTCCCGCTCAGGCTCCGGGAAAATGCCTGCGCAGGGAGGAAGGAGGGGGATGCAGGGGACCGAACTTCTTTTCCTCTGTGACACATCAGGGGAGCTGCACATCCAAATCTCCCCAGCCTGTCGATTCCTAACCCCGCTGCCTACAGCCCTCGCATGACCCACGCTGTTCCCCTCTGCCTTCTTCTTCTGGCCCTCTCCCTGCCCCTCACAGACTGGGCCCTGCCCCAGGGCCTTTGCACTTCCTATTCTCTGCGGAGGGGTGGGGGGGGGCAGAGGTTCTCCCCACCCATACACCCCGCTTGTCCCTCTCCACAAGGCCTGCCGCATCGCTCCTAAGGCCTTCCCGCCCACCTGTCTGAGCTGCCCTGTCACTCTCCACCATCCTCCAAGTGAGAATCTTATGATAACTGTCCATTTTCATGTTCACTCCTTCCTCAGCGAGCTCAAGAAGTATGGGGGCTCGTGGGGCAAGACTGGCATGTCACGCGTCTAAAGGGAGGGAGGGAGGAGCCCCGAGACCCGGAGACAGACCTTTGCGGCCAGCACACTCGATGTCAAAGCTGAGCACGCGCAGGGGCGCAATTCGCTGCCACTCCCCTTCTGGCGGGTGACTGACCACGTCAGACCACTGCACGTCCGCCTCCAGCTGACAATGCGTGGCCTGTAGGGGTGGGGCACGTCAGTGGCTGCAGGGGCCCGGCTCTGTGCCCCTGCCCCTGGTGAGCCCCGCACCTTCCCCTCCAGCCTCAGGAGGTATTTCCCCGCTGGGAGTTCCAACCAGTTGCAGCCGACGATGTCTGTGTCCACCATGAACCTGGACAGGGGATGAAGAGCAGGAGGCAGAAGCTGACTAGCGGGGTGGGGGCGGGGGCGGAAGCAGGGGTGGAGGTTGGAGAGGCTAGGCAGGGGCCGTACCGGATCTCAAAGTCCACATTGGTCTCGTAGGGCGCGAAGCTGGGGGTGCCCAGGCCCGGCACACGGATGCCCTGCTCCAGGAGGCGGCGGGCGGGGGCCAGGAGGCGCGGCAGCGCCAGGGTGATGCGCAGAAACGGGGAGGGGCCGTGCCCATGGTACCCGAACATGCCTGCGGACAGACGAGGCTGGGACCGGCCCAGAGGGAGCCCTGCCTGCTGGACCCGGGGGCGGGGCACTCACTCTCCCGGGAGCACAGCTCCACAGATAGCACGGCCGGCCCCGCGAGCTCCTTCCCTCCGCGCTGGTCCCTGCTGATGGCGGCGTTCAGCTCCCGCTGCAGGTCGCCCAGGTGCTCGCGCCCAAAACCTGGGGGGGTGGGGAGGGCTGGTCAGAAGTGCAGGGGGACTCCGGAGGGCTGGGGCGGGGGTCTTGTGGGTCAGGGCCACTCACCAGGGGGCGCCGGGGTGTAGAAGTAGGGAGCAAAGCCGTGGATGTGGCAGCAGACGGACACGCCCTCATCAGTGACTCCGAAGGCACGGAGGACAGGGACGGAGCCGGGGGGTGGCGGGGCTGCTCCAGGCAGGGGCTGCGCCAGGCCTGGGGGTGGAGGGTTCACAGGATGAGGCAGAGGCTACCCCTCCGTATTCCTCAAAGGTTTGCCTCCCCAGGCCTCTCCTTTGCTGGGAACACAGCCCCCTGGTTCCCGCAGCACCGGGTGCCTCTGCCCACACTGGCCTTCCACGCTGTCCACTCGGCTTTGAGCGCCTCCCCACTGGTCTCCTTTTCATCTTGGTCTACCTCCTATAGCTAGAAGGAGCCCCCTGCCCTCTTTTTGCAAAAAATATTTTCTTTTGAAAAGTAAAGCTGAGGGGCGCCTGGGTGGCTCAGTCATTTTGAGTGCCCAACTTCGGCTCACACCATGATCTCATGGTTGGTGAGTTTGAGCCCTGTGTTGGGCTTTGAGCTTCTTGGGATTCTCTTGCTCTCTCTTTCTGCCCCTCTCCCGCTCACGTGCGCGCGCACTCTCTCTCAAAAATAAGTATTTAAAAACAAAAGTAAAATCGACGTTGTGTGTGCAGTTAGGAGCTTTAACACATATTTTATACAGATTCACGTAACCACTATCAAAATCAGGGTACAAAACCGCTCCATCACTCCAAACAGCTCCTGCGAGATGCATTTTTGGAACCACACCCGCTGGCACTGATGGTCCACTCTCCGTCATTCTAATTTTGTCTTTCTTTCAACTCAAAAAAAAAAAAAAACTTATTTATTTATCTTGAGACAGAGAGCGCTTGCAAGCATGAGCAGGGGAGGGGCAGGAGGAGAGAGAAAATCCCAAACCGGCTCCACATCATCAGTGTAGATGTGGGGCTCGGTCCCTCAAACCGTGAGGCCATGACCTTAGCCAAAATCAAGAGTCAGAAGCTTAACCAGCTGAGCCACCCAGGTGCCCTTAATTTTGTTTTTTTTTTCAGTCTATCCGTATAAACGGAATCACAGTCTCCTGGCTCTCATTCCTTCAGGGGAAATATCTGGAATTGCCTGATCCGATGGAAAAAGCAGATTTAACTCTTGTATCTTAATAAAGCTGGGGGCGGGGAAGAGTAGGTTGAACTCTAGGAAACTTCCAGAGTGTTTCCCACAGGGGCAGCAACACACAGCGTTCCCACCAGCGGGGCACAAGCAAGCTTTCCGGTGGCTCTGCATCCTTATCGATGATCGTTCGTGTCGCTGGGCTTTCTTTCAGCTCTCCTAATAGGTTGTCAGGTCTCAGTGTGGCTGTCATTTACGTTTCCCTGACAGCCAGTGACACTGAGCTTATTCCCCCCTGCGTATCCTCCAGTGAATTGTCTACCCGGGTGTTTGGTCCACTTTGGGACTGGACTGTCTTCTCGCTGTCGAGATCTGAATGCTTCTTATATTTTTGCAGCGCGAGTTCTTGCTCAGATCCGGGGAACGCAATGTTTCCTCCCCGCCTGTAACTCGTCCCTTCCCTCTCTTACCGGGGAGCCTTCTAACCTGTGAGTTGGGGTTGGGTCTCTCCAAAGACTTTTCCAGCCTGCTCAGAATGGAACCCCGAAGTCCTTGCCTTGGCGGGCAGGATCTCATGTGCCACCCCTCCCCCCTCCCCTCGCTCCTTGTTCCTACCACACTGATCTCGCTGTTCCTCAAACGTTCCAGACCTGCTGCCTGCTCAGGACCCTCTGCCCAGAACCCCTCTTTCCCAGACAGCCCCGTGGCTCCTTGTTGCCTCCTCAGAGAGGCTTTCCCAGACCTCCAAGATGCACAGTCTGGCACCCCTACCCTCCTTTATGTTCCGCCATAACCCTCATGGCCACCTGAGGCTCCATTTCCTTTTTTATTCTGCCTATCCTTCTAGAAGGTGAGCCTCTGAGAGCAGGGACCTGGTCTGACAGGAATAGGGCCTGGCTCAATACAGATGCTTGGCTGTTCCTGATGGACACTGGATGGACGGACAGATGTCGAACTGCACGCCTCCCTCCTCGGCAAGGAGGCGGCTCTTACCTTCAGGCCTCAGTTGGAAGACAGTCCCCACCTCCGGGAAGCCCCGCTGGACACCTGCACCGCCACTTTCCCTCTTGCTGCCCCTTCGGGCACCCACAGCCCTGTCCCTCCCTCCCCTAGCCCTGGCCACCTGGACGGGGACTGTCCGTGTCCATCTCTTCTCTCAAAGCCAGAGGTGCTGATCCGGCCCAGCCTGCACCCCAGGAGCCCTGGGCCCCTCCTCCCACCCACCAGGCCTGACCACCAAGCTCACCCACGTAATGGTCGATCTCCAACTGCTGGAAGATGAGGGGCTCCGTCTGGGGATCCAGGGAGGGCGGGGAGGGGCGAAGCCAGCGGGCATCTATGGCCGTTGGGGAGAACTGCCCTGGGTGGGGGGAGGGAGGCAGGCTACATGGAATGGTGGTCCTCCCCCAGAAATAAGTAACGGGCCCGCCCAACCCAGCCCATGATCTCTCAGGTGGCCCCTCATGTGCAGAGAAAGTCAGGTGGAGGCGGGGCTCTGGGTCTGGCTGGAAACTCGGGAGAGGTCATGGGGTCAAGGGTGAAGGTCAGAATTGGAGCTGCAGACAACAAAGGCGGCAGTCATACTGGTGTGAGGTCAGAGGCCGGCACTTCACGGAGCTCAAAGTGGGCCAGAAGTCAGAGGTTACAGGTGAGCCTCGTGGCCGACACGGTTCACAGGCAAGAGGGGGAGGGGGGGCAGGGGGTTCCCGCCGTGGGTCTCACCGTCCGCGGCTCCCTCCAGGGCTGGCTGCAGCAACTCCTCCTCCTGTTCCTGCAGCCTACGCTCTGCCTCCATCTCCTCCATCAGCGCCAGGTCCTCCTCGAACTGGGATGGCTGAGACGGCTCATCCTCATCCCAGAGGCCCCCACGGGCCCGCTTGGGGGGCACCCCAGGGCCCGGGCCCGGCCGCCGCTTGCCATCCATCCTGTGGGGCAAGTCAAGGCTCGGAGAAGGTTCCTGTCTTCCTCCTGAACCCCCCGTGTACCAACCGTGACTGTGAGCCTTTTTTCCATTCTCCAGAGTGCCTCAAGAGTAACACGACTCTCTACCCGCAGGCTCACGGGGTGGTGGCACATTCCGTGTGTCAAATACTCTCAGTTACTATGATTACAGCCCACTCCCCACCTCGGTGTAACCCTCTCCTCACATGCTCAAACCCTCCACATCCTTTCTGCTGTCTGCTTGCCCCTGGCCAACCCCTTGTCACCCGGTCTGCAGGGCCTCCACACTCACACTCACACACCTGGTCCTTAGCACATCCCTTCCTTTCATAAACCTCTCTCTCTGATGTCCACACCCGCCTGTCACCCTGCCTGCCCAGGCCTTCATTCGACAAGCGGCCGGGAAGCACCTCTTCAGGCCAGTCACAAACCTGATCTGGTCCCTTCCCAGCTCAAAACACTTCAGAGGTTTCCCTCCCCCTTAAAAACAAAACAGAAACGGAGCCCTTTTAATTTTGAAATAAGTTCAAATTTCCACACCTGCACACCCTTCACCCAGATTCCCCAAGTGTCAACTTGACGCCACATTTGCTTCATTACCTCCTCCATACGTAACACGGTAATATGCACACATCATCACATGATTTACTTTTTCTGAGTCAGTTGAGTGAGCTGTGCGTCAGGTAGATATGTTAGTTAGATATTATGCCCCTCGACCCCTGTGTACTTTACAATGTGTTGCTGAAGGGCAAAGACATTCTCTCTTTTTCTTAGCAGGCTCCATGCCCCAAGTGGGGCTTGAACCCACAACCCTGGGATCAAAAGTCACACACCGTACTGACTGAACCAGCCAGGCGTCCCAAAGACATTCTCTATACCCAGCAAGGTGCAGTGATCAAATCCAGGACATTTAACAATCCAATCACAACATAAAGAGTCCATTTTCCAGTTTCTCTAACAATCCCCCCAAATGCCCTTTATAGTATTCCCCTTGTAATCTAGGATCTAATGTAGTAAACACAAACAATAAACCAAATAGAGGCTGCAATATTCATGTTTATAGGGTTTTTTTAAATAAACTTGATGTTTTAAAAAAAATGTTTACTATTTATTGTTGAGAGTGCGCACGCACGAGAGAGAGAGAGAGAGAGAGAGAGAGAAAGAGTGTGTGTGTGTGTGTGTGTGAGCAGGGAAGGGACAGAGAGAGAGGGAGACACAGAATCTGAAGCAGGCTCCAGGCTCCGAGCTGTCAGCACAGAGCCCGATGTGGGGCTCAAACTCACGGACCGCGAGAACATGACCTGAGCCGAAGTCAGACGCTTAACCAACTGAGCCACCCAGGCGCCCCATTTATATGTTTTCTTAATTGCAACATATAAAAAATCATTTTGGAGCGTATCTTGACAAGATATATTGATACAAAATTACACATCCTCTAGTAGGTTCGACAGAAGATTGTATTCAAGTTAAGCCTCTTTAGGTTGGCAACTTCACTATGGTTCGGTAAGAGGATATTCTAAGAAAATACACACTCAGGGTGCCTGGGTGGCTCAGTCAGTTAAGCATCCGACTCTTGGTTTCGGCTCAGGTCATAATCTCAAGGTTTCGTGATTTTGAGCCCCACATCAGGCTCTGTGCTGGCAGGTGGGAGTCTGGTTGGGATTCTCTCTCTCTCTCTCTCTCTCTCTCTCTCTCTCTCTCTGCCCCTCCCCCACTTGCACGGTCTAGCTCTCTCAAAATAAATAAATAAATAAATAAAAACTTAAAATACGCACTCAACTATTAAGGGTAAATAACCATGATGTATGCAAGCTATTAAAAAAATTTGTTTTAGGGGCGCCTGGGTGGCGCAGTCGGTTAAGCGTCCGACTTCAGCCAGGTCACGATCTCGCGGTCCGGGAGTTCGAGCCCCGCGTCTGGCTCTGGGCTGATGGCTCAGAGCCTGGAGCCTGTTTCCGATTCTGTGTCTCCCTCTCTCTCTGCCCCTACCCCGTTCATGCTCTGTCTCTCTCTGTCCCAAAAATAAATAAACATTGAAAAAAAAAAAATTTGTTTTAGGTGGCATATGTGTGTAGAGACAGGAGAAAAAGAAAGCTTATGTACATACAAATCATAAAACAAGTAAGGGAAAATGTTAAAACGTGGATCTGGGTAAAGGGTATATGCTCTTTGTATTATTCTTTGGATCTTCCCATCAGTTTAAGATTAAAAAAAAGAAAGAAGTTTTTTAAAAGTTTATGTCTCCCAGCATCCAGGCCTAGACAGAGTATAGGAACCTAAGGAACCCCAGACCCAGTTGGGAGGGAGGGCAGGAAGGGCACAGGTCAAGTGTTCAAGTGAACACCTCTGGATCCCGTAACCCCACCCAAACCCCAGATCCAGTCTCCCCTTCGTCCTTTTGCAGCTGACCCCTTGCCTCTGAGCTGCTGCAGGCCACCCAGTTGGAGACTACATTTCCCAGCATGCACTGCTAGGGATGGTCACTTTACTGAGTTATCTCATGGAAGGAATGACTCGGACAGCCTTAAAAGGAAGCTTGCTTCTAGCCTCCTCTCCCTTCTCTATGGCTAGAGCATGGATACAGTGGGGGTGAACCAACCTTGACCACAGGGTCAAGGACAACACCCCAGGGAACGCAGAGCTACAAGATGGAAGGAACCCAGTCCCCTTGACAAGCTTCTGGGGCAGAAATGCCTACTTGAGGGCAGTTATGTGGAGAAATACACTTGTATCTTGCCCAGGCCACCGTGCCGTGGGGTCTCTGTTCCAGCAGCTTAGCCTGGACCTTAACAAATAGAGCACAGAAAAATCCTGAACTGACCGGGGATGTGTTGTTGGCAAATGTTCAGGATGGTATACGATGGAATATGTCTCAGCATCAGACAGGAGGCAGCTACTGAGTGACACAATGGATGGATGAACCTCAAAAATATGCTGCACAGAAGCAGCCAGATGCATAGGGGCGCCTGGGCGGCTCAGGTGGTTAAGTGTCCGACTTCAGCTCAGGTCATGATCTCACTGCTCGTGAGTTCGAGCCCCACGTCGGGCTCTGTGCGGACAGCTGGGAGCCTAGAGCCTGCTTCAGATTCTGTGTCTCCCTCTCTCTCTGCCCCTCCCCTGCTCGCACTCTCTCTCTCTCTCAAAAATAAACAAACATTAAAAAAAAATTTTTTTTTAAATAAAGAAGCCAGACACACAAGTATGCATTGCAGGAATGGGGAGTGACTGCTAAGGGGTATGGGGTCTTCCTTTTGGGGGGGATGAAAATGTTCTGGAAGTAGACAGAGGTGGTAGATGTACAATATTGTGAACGTACTAAATGCCACTGAACTCTACACTTTAAAATGGTTAATTTCACCTCAACTGAAAATGAGAGAGAGTATATATGGTGTGGTGCCATTTACACAAAGTTTTTTTTTTTAACTTGTTTTTTAAAATGTTTATTTTTGAGAGGGAGAGTGCGTGTACAGGTGCACGTGGGGGAGGGGCAGAGAGAGAGGGAGACAGAATCCCAAGCAGCCTCCACGCTGTCAGTGCAGAGCCCAATGTGGGACTTGAACCCACAAACCGTGAGATCATGACCTGAGCTGAAATCCAGAGTGGGATGCTTAACTGACTGAGCCACATAGGCACCCCTACACAGTTCTAGAATAGATTAATCTATGGTGCTAGAAATTAGGCTAGTGGTTGCTTACCAGGAGGGAGAGGCTGACTGAGAAGGGGCATGAGGGAATTTTCTGGGCTGACAAAAATGTACCTTACCCACAACTGTCCACTTGAGAACCTGTGCATTTCACTATATGTAAATTCCACCTCCATTAAAACATAAAAGTTGGAAGGCCCCATTTCCCCACCTAGGGGCTTGTGCTATAGATATACTATCACATATGAGAAACTGCATTTACGAGGTTATTTCCGGCAGCATTGTTTGCAATGGCAAAAGACTGGAAACCACCTAAATGTCCTCCCCCGGGGGACTGTTTAAATAAATTATATGAACACTGTTCCATGGAATATTATGCAGCTGTATAAAGGAATGAGGAAGCTCTCTATGCATTCATGTGGAGGGCTCTCAAAGACCCATTGTTAGAGAAACCAACGTGCAGAACGGTGTACTTAGATTGCTATCTTTTTGTATTAGGAAAAAAAATGTCTAAAAAAAGTTTGCCCTGATTCTTTGCACTAGGAAACAATCAAGCCAAAGTAAGGACTGGCCTGCAAAAATTACCTGTCTGGAATCTTCAAAAATGTCAATGGCATGGAAGGGTGGGGGCTGGAAAGCCAGGAAACTTTTAAATTGAAGGAGAGACTGCACAGTCCTGGCAACTAAATGTAACATGACCCCAGATCAGATCTTAGATTAAAAAATAAAAAACAGAGGCACTTGGGTGGCTCAGTCAGTTGAACATCTGACTTCGGCTCAGGTCATGATCTCACAGTCTGTGAGTTCGAGTGGAGTCTCATTGGTGTCAGAGTGGAGCCTGCTTCAGATCCTCTGTTCCGCTCTTTCTGCCCCTTTCCCATCGTGCGCACATGCGCATGCAAGTGCTCTCCCTAATGAATAAAAACACACTAAAAAAAAAAAAAAATAGCAGGGCCACCTAGGTGGCTCAGTTGGTTAAACATCTGACTCTTTATCTCAGCTCAGGTCTTGATCTCGGGATTGTGAGTTCAAGCCTCACACTGGGCTCTGTGCTAGGCATGAAGCCTACTTAAAATACATATATATATATATCTCTAAAAATAGCTATGCACAGGCGCCTGGGTGGCTCAGTCGGCAAAGTGTCCGACTTCAGCTCAGGTCATGGTCTAACAGTTCGTGAGTTAGAGCCCTGTGTCGGGCTCTGTGCTGACATTTCAGAGCCTGGCGCCTGCTTCGGATTCCAGGTCTCTCTCTCTCTGCCCCTCCCCTGCTCACGCTGTCTCTCTCTCTCTCTCAAAAATAATAAAAAACATAAAAAAATTAATTAGAAAGAAAATAGCTACGCAGAATGTTACCAGGAAACTGGACAAACTGAATAAGGATTGTCTATGAGGTAAATGGTCTGCGGGTTAAATGGTCTGATTATGATTAAACCGCAGTTCTGTAGGATGTCACTGTTCTGCTAGAGTTTTTGGAGGTCAGGTACCATGATGACTATAACTTACAAATAGTTCAGCCAAAAAAGAAAACATGGGGCACCTGGGAGGCTCAGTTGGTTTAGCGTCCGACTTGATTTCGACTCAGGTCATGAGATTGAGCCCCTCATCAGGCTCCACAGTGAGCATCAAGCCTGCTTGGGATTCTCTCTCTCCCTCTCAAAATAAATAAATAAACTTAAAATAAATAGATAGATAGATAGATAGATAGATAGATAGATAGAAAGAAAGAAAGAAAGAAAGAAAGAAAAAAGTGTATGTGCATCCCGATAAAGCAAATGATGCAGCACGTTAACAGCTGGTGAGTCCAGGCAAAGGGTACACAGGGCTTTGTTGTATCTGTCATGCAACTTTTTTTTAATTTTCATGTTTATTTATTTTTGAGAAAGAGCATGGTGGGGGAAGGGGGAAAGAGAGAGAGAGGGAGACAGAATTGGAAGCAGGTTCCAGGCTCAGAGCTGTCAGCACAGAACCTGAGGGCGGGGCTCGAACCCACGAGCAGCAAAATCATGACCTGAGCTGAAGTCGGACGTCCAACCGACTGAGTCCCCCAGGGCCCCTGTCATGCACCTTCTATGCAGCCTTGCAATTTTTCAGAACAAAAGTTAGAGGGGTGTCTTTTCAGAACAAAAGTTGGTGGAGCATGCGACTCTTGATCTCAAGGTTGTGAGTTCAAGCCCCATATTGGGTGTGGAGATTACTTACCAAAAAAAAAAAAAAAAAGTTGGGGGAAAATATGTAAAATTTAAAAAATAACATTTTTACAAGGTGTGTGGGAGAATATGTAAAAGCATGTTTGTTTTTAATGCATAATTCTGGAAAGATAGATAATAAACTGGTAACACTGGCTTCCCAGGAAGGGGGGGGGGGGTAGGGACAAGATGGGACAGCTTTATGCTTATTTATTTTACTTATTTACTTAATTTTTTAATGTTTATTTTTCAGAGAGAGAGAGAGAGAGAGAGACAGAGTGTGAGTGGGGGAGGGGCAGGGAGAGAGAGGAGACACAGAACATGAAGCAGACTCTAGGCTCTGAGCTGTCAGCACAGAGCCTGACGTGGGGCTTGAACCCACGAACCGTGAGATCACGACCCGAGCCAAAGTCGGACACTTAACCAAGTCACCCAGGAGCTCCACGTTTTACTTATTTATTTTGAGAGAGAGCATGAGCAGGGGAGGGGCAGAGAGAGAGGGAGAGAGAGAATCCCAAACAGGCTCCGTGCCTTCAGCACGGAGCCCAACTCGGGGCTAAAACTCACAAACCACGAGATCATGACCTGAGCAGAAATCAAGAGTCAGACGCTTAACTGACCGACCAACCCAGCCATTCCGGGACAGTTTTATTGAGATAGAATTCACACACCTTGTGACCCACACATTTCAAGTGTATAGTTTGATGGCTGTTAGTATATTCATAGCTGTGTGACCATCACCACAGTCAACTTTAGAGCCTTTTCATCACCCCAAAACGAATCCCCACACCCCTTTGGCCATCGCCCCTCAACTCAGCCCACCCCCACCCCACTTTCCCAACTAACCAACTTTGTCTGTCTCTGGATTTGCCTATTCTGGGCCTTTCCTATTCACGGACCCTTCCAATCTGTGTCCCTCGGTGTCTGGCTTCTTTCACTGAGGAGAGTGTTTCCCGGGTTCACTGGCATGCAGAAGGTGTCAGCCCTTCATTCCCTCTTACGCCCAAATATTGCCTCACTGTGTGGCTGCGTCACGTTGTGTTGATCCGTTCGTCGCTCGGTGCACACTGGCGGCGTCTGCACCTTTGGCCTATCGTGGATAGCGCTGCTGGGACCGGGCACACACACACTTTGAACAGGGACGGAGACCCTGTTCGGCCTCTCCTTTTGTGCCTACGAGTGGCTTATCCCACAGGAAGGAAAAAGCCTGGAGGCCTTTGCTCCAGCCGTACAGGCGGCCAGAGAGACGCAGTTCGGACCTGCGGGGGGAGGCCTGGGTGGGGCAGAGGGGCAGTGGCCAGCCCTGGCCTGGCAGAGGGAGGCGGGAGGGGGGCAGTCTGGCTCCCCAGGTCAGCGGGCTGTGGCCAGGAGGGTGCGGTGGGAGGGAAGGGGACTCCGGGAGCAAAATCGACGTTCCTATGCTAGTTCCCCATCATAGGCAAGGAAGGATTAGGAGGAAAGAGGCCCCAGTGTGTCCTGGCACAGGACAGGAGCTGGGGAAACACGGGGCCCTCTCCTTTTCTCGACCCTTCACTGGCAAACAGACAACGCTGAGTGCCCGCTGGTTTCTGTGACACTCCCTCCTTCAGGGTTCTCGTCCCATCTCTATCTGACGGCTTTCACTGCCACCTCTATGCCGATGATCACGTCTGCCCTTCCTGTCTCCAGCCCAGACCGCCCCCCAGGCCCCAGCCTGCCCAACCCAGCTGCTCACTGAGCATGTGTCTCTTCAGGCATCTCACACTCCCAAAGCCGGGCCCCTCGCCTTCCCCTGCCCCGACCTGCTCCTTGCATCCCACAGCCTCCCCCAGTTCGGGAAGAGGCAACTCCCACCAGGCCAACCACCTCGGAGTCACCCCAGCTTCTCCCTTCCCCTTAGAACACACCTGTCAGTCCCATAGGCTCTACTGCCACTGGACCGAGTCTCAGCACTTCCCAGCCCCCGCTGGGCTCCCAGCCTTGCCCCTCTGGTTCTCAGAGGTTGTTGGCAGCATTCTTTTGTGCACTGCTTTGTGTCTGTCTCCCCCTGCTGGAACCTGAGCCCAGCGCCGGCAGGGATCTGGTCTGTCCTGTCACTGAAGCATTTGAGGGTGCACAGCAGGTGCTGGAGAACGATGTGTTGAACGAATGAGGAGCCCTCAGTGTACTCTTCGCACAGTAACCAGAGAGATCCCCTACGAATATGCCAGGTCATCCCATCCCTCCTCCCCTCGGAACTGGCCCCTGGGTCCCATCTCATGCAGAGCTAAAGCAAAGTCCTCCGGCTAGCCCACAGACCCTGCGCAATCACCCCCCTTCCCTTTTAGACACTATCTCCTGCCCTCTCCCCCTTGTGCACTTGGCTCCAGCCACTTGTCTCCTCTCTCTTCCCTGAACGTGCCAGGCTTGGTCCTACCTCAGGACCTTTGCACAAGCTGTTCCCACTGCCTTACTCTTCCCCGGATGTCCCCATGGCTTCCTCCTTCCCCTCCTTTATGTTTTTGCTCAAATGTCACCTTCTCAGCGAGGCCTGTTTATTTTTTTTTAACTTTAATTTATTAAAAAAGTATTTTTAAGATTTATTTTGAGAGACAGAGACAGCATGTGAGCACAGAGAGAGAGAGAGAGAGAGAGAGAGAGAGAATCTCAAGGAGGCTCTGCGCTGCCAGTGCAGAGCGCGACACGGGGCTCAAACTCACAAAACTGTGTGATCAAGACCTGAGCCAAAATCCAGAGTCAGACGCTTAACCGACTAAGCCACTCAGGTGCCCCCTGACCCCTGTTTTTGGGGGGCTCACATCCTGAAGCAGTTCTGGGTTGGGCGCACCTGTACAGTAAGGGAAGTAAGACCAGCTGCCTGGGGTGCCCCGGGGGGCCGCCGACTCTCCTGGAAGAGCTGAACTGGAGCTGGGTCTCTGCAAACAGAGGAGTCAGGTGGCTGAGAAAAGCAGGGGGGCAGTCTCACCCAGCACACACTTCCCAAAGCCCATGCCGGGCAATGCTGAGGACGCAGAGAAGCAGCAGACCTCAAGGGGTTCCCGTCTGGCGGGGGAGTCAGACACAGGCCCAGATGGTCCCTGGCCTGCGACAAGGGTAGTGAGAGTCAGGGAGACCCAGAGGAGGGATGAGGCCAAAGCACGAAAAGCAGGTCGTTTTTTGGGGAGGGGGCAGACCGAACAGGTACTTTTGCAATTATTTAACCTTTCCCTCGCTAGGTGCGTGAGCCAGGGTACAGGGGCGAGCCAGCAGAGGAATCCATCCCCAGTCTGTCTCCTTCGCTGGGTAGAGAGTTCACCCCCGTACCTCGCCAGACACCCCTGGAGGCTGGCAGTCTGCAGTGCTGGCTCAGAATGCGGCTCTGGGATGAGCCTCTGAACCCTCCAAGCTAGCTGTGCCACCCTGGGGAGACAGCTTCACCTCTCTGGGCCTTGGTTCTAGTCATTGCGTCGGAGGGTAACAGCACCTGCCTCAGGAGATTCTGTGAAGATTCTGTGAGTTCCTTCCGTCTTCACCCTCTGTCCTAGGCACTCTTCAGGGCGCATGAGACAGAGCAGGAGACAAGACAGAATCCCTGCTCTCACAGAGTTTTCATTCGGCATTGTGGGGACGGACAGTAAGATAAATCGGGGCGCCTGGGTGGCTCCGTCGGTTGAGCATCTGACTTCAGCTCAGGTCATGATCTCGTGGTTCATGAGTTCGAGCCCCACGCTGGGCTCTGTGCTGATGTGCCGACAGCTCCGAGCCTGGAGCCTGCTTTGGATTCTGTGTCTCCCTCTCTCTCTCTGCCCCTCCCCCACTCGTGCTCTGTCTCTCTCTCTCAAAAATAAATAAACATTAAAAAAAAAATTTTTTTTTGAACAGGCCTCACTGGGGGCCCAGCTGGCTCAGTCGGTGGAGCATGTGACTTTTTATCTCGGGGTTGTGAGTTTCAGCCCCCACATTGGGTACCGAGATTACTTAAAAATAAAAATCTTAAAATTAAAAAAAAAAAAAAAAAAAAGCCTCAGATCATGATCTTGTGGTTGGTGAGTTTAAGCCCTGCGTTGGTCTCTGTACTGACAGCGCAAAGCTTGCTTGACGTTCTCTTTCCCTCTCTTAAAATAAATTTAAAAACTTAAAACAAAAAACAGGGGTCAGGGTCTCACTCAAGTTAGGGTCCCAGCATCACTCACGCGGTGTCCAGAACGCAGGTCACTTCAAGGTGCGGCAGTCTAGACTCCTCTCGAGTGCCACCGACCCAAGTATTTCCCGAGTCCCTGGAGCTTCTCTCGCTTCCCAAAGACTAGTGCTGCCTCATTTTGGCTCCGAGCACTCTGGATTGAGAACTCCTGTCCTCTCCCCAACCAAACTGAATTATGACTGGCTTCCCAGTGCCCAGGAAAGTGCCTGTTCTTGAGAGCAGCTGAGTGAAAGGGACCGAAGAGAGAAGAAAAAGCATCGCAGGAGAAGGAACAGCGTGGCAAAGGCCTTCGGTGGGAAAGGAGCGTCTCTGCGGGACAGGAGGCCTGGGTGGTGAAGTGCAGCCAGGGCTGGGGGTAGACAGGTAACCTGGCCTGGGTGGGGCTATAAAGCTGAGAAGGTGACATCATCAACCTGCCTCTCTCTAAACCCTGCCCACTCACTGCCACCTCAGACTGGCACCCCGAATCCGTTCTGCCTCCACCTTCTCTCTCCATCCAGCCAAACCACATACCCCAGCCGCCTGAGTTCTTCCTTACACCCCCGCGTCCTGCTGGCTCAAACCCCGAAGACAACCTGAGGCTGACAGCACTGTGGTCTGAGCCAATGTCCCCACTTGTCTCCTAACTGGTCTTCCTCCTTGCATTCCTGTTCCCACTACAATCCCATCTTCAATCAGCACCCAGGGACTTTTTCAAAACGCAGGGTGGGTCATGTTGCTCTGACGCTCAAAACCTCCCATGGCTCCCTGTGGAACCTGGAATAGGAGCCAAATTCCTTCCCACCTCAGGGCCTTTGCACCTGATGGTCCCCCTGTCCAAATCTTTCTTTGCATGGCTGACTTCTCTGTCAAACGTCACTTCCCCAGAGAGAGGATTTTTGTTTATTCCAGCTAAAGAAACAGGCCACCCTGTTTTACTTCATTTCGGATAAGGTATCAAACCCTGAAAGCGTTGCTTTATCATTATTACTTATCACTTGTCTACTGTCTGTCTTCTCCTGAGCCAACGACTTTCTCTGACTTGTTCGGGCTGTAGCCTCTGCTTCTAGAACAGTGCCTGGCACGGAGTATTCATTAAAGCATATCAGCATGCCACCACGTGCACCAATTCAGTCTTCCACTGCGTCCGGGATCCCGTCGCCCCAAAGAACCTCCAGGGTACATCTCCCAGCTCACCCCAGGGGCCAGGCGCTCAGCACAAGAGCCCCCCGCATCCCGAGGGGCCCCCCCAGCCCCAATCATCTTCCTGCGCGCCCCCGCGCACACGCCCAGAACCACTGGCCCTCGCCCCTCTACCGCGCGCCCTCCCGCCTCCACGCTCCCCTTCGCAACCCTTCTCTCAGGCCTACATGCCCGACTCCTCCACCTTCCTTCTCTGCCAGGTCGAGTCCCTTCAAGCCCCCTTCTCCCCTCACTCACCCGCTTCAAACAGCGTTTCCCGCCACAGCCTACGTCGCTGTGACCCCTGACTCCGGCGCGCGCAGGCTCAGAGCCGCCGCGCGCCGCCCTGGGCCACGCCCCTCCCGCCCAAGTAGGGCGAGACCACGCCCCGACAAGCCTTCGAGCCACGCCCCTCCTTTCAACTGGGACTAGGCCACGCCCCGTCCGTCCAATTTAGGATGTTGCCTCTTCCCACTTTCCATATATTCTCGCCAAACCCCGCCCCGCCTTGAGAGAGGGGCCTGCTCCTAAGCCACGCCCCCTCCGACGGCAGCTCGGCAGATTCCGGCTCTCGTTGCGCGCGGCGGCGCGGCGGCGCGGCCGGCCCCGCTGTCCTCCCGGCCCCGCCTCCCCGCCTCCCCGCCCGCGGGGGCATCGCGCGTATCCTCGGCTCGCGGGCCTGCTTTCTGCGGAAGGCCAAGGCGAGAGGACAACTTGCGCACAGCCCCTCTTTC
This sequence comes from Leopardus geoffroyi, assembly GCF_018350155.1. Lineage (NCBI taxonomy): Eukaryota > Metazoa > Chordata > Mammalia > Carnivora > Felidae > Leopardus > Leopardus geoffroyi. Next base: position 7,789,878 of record NC_059335.1, read on the forward strand.
CGCTGGCGGAAGACCTGACGTCTGCCCTCCCCGTGTAGGGGAGGTCCGGTCAGCTCTGTCTCATGCCTCGGTTTCCCTACCTGTAAACTAGACTTAGCGCAGGGCGGGCACACCTGGGGGCGCCGGGCACACTGCTTGCAACAGGACCTCTCGTAACTAGTCACTTCCCCAGTCACCTTACCCCCAGCTGCTCGAAAGAAAAACCACACCTTTCAGTACCCAGCCCATCCCTCCAAGCAACACCCCCTTCACTCTTGGCCAGGACGGTCCACCCAGCTCACTTCTGAGACCCCTTGGGAGCCTGGCACAGGGAAGGAGGGACTAAGAGATGTCCACAGCCCGTCCTTACTCTGAAATCACCAGACTCTCCCACCTCCCAGACCTGGCATGCGCCCTCCCCTCAATTTGGGGGCCCAGCCCCCTTGTCATGGTTTAGGTTCCCCCCTGGGACATGATATCCTGTGTGAGGACTTGCCTGCCTTCTACTTCTGGGCTCCCATGCTGCCACGCGCTGCCTGCATTAAAGCCCCTATTCCCTTCCATGCTAGCTGGCCCCATCCATCCCCCCTTTGCCAGCCCTGACTGGTAGCCACCTCCCAGGAGGGGCTTTATCTTGTTCTCTGGTGTCTCCTGTGCCTAAAATTGTGTTTGCCACATAGTAAGTGCCCCCCCCCCCCACGTTACGTGAATATCATCTGCATCCCCAGAACGGCCAGCACACTGCCCAGTGGCTTCAGGAAACATTTGTGGACTGAGAGCCTGACCCTTCATCCACTTAAGTGTGCTTTGTCCTTCGGCAGTCTCCAACTCACCTAGTACAGGAAGACGACCCCAAGGCCGTCAGCCTCTCCTGGACACCCCACTTCCTCCCCCACCCCCGCACTCAGTCACATCACCCTGAACCTTCCACCAGCCTAGCAACACAAGGTTCAGGTGGCTGATCCCATCCCCCATCACTCTGGCTCAGGGCAGGTTTCTATTCATACTTTATTTTCCTGTTTTTGTCTTTTTTTAGTTTTTATTAAATAAAAGGAACAGAGGGAGGGGGCCTGCGGTTTCTCAGGCTGTCAGGGAGAGCCACGGGCCCCCCACTCCCTCCGTTCAAGGTGCACTGCGCAGTGAGCTTGAGGTGTAAGCTGGGTGGGGAGGGCAGCCGGTAGTGCTAGGAGGGTCAGAGGTTGGGATCTAGGACCCACCCAGCCCTCCCAGGAAGACTCAGTGGGCAGGGAGGGAGCCTCCTGGACCCTAATGGGGGCTCACCCGAGGGCTGAGGGCTGGTGGGGCCAGGGCTTGTGCTATAAGCCACAAGATGGGACCCCAGGCCCGGCTCCTTCCCACTCCAGGAGGAGGAAGGGGCGACAACGTCCATGCGTTGGAGGGTACAGGGCTGTGGGGCAGGGCAGCCAGGCCCCTCACTCGTGGACATCCCAGATCTCAGACAGCAGAGGCGGCAGTTTCTTGTCTTGGAGCCGCAGGGCAAAGACCTGCTCTGAGTGCACAGAGCTCAGCGTGCGCAGGCTCACAAGCTTCATCAGCATCCGGGGGAAGCGTAGCTGGTCCTGCGGGGAGGTGGGGGGGGGGGCGGGCAGGAGGGAGGTGGGCTCTGGTCAGCCCAGCCTGACCACCGGTGTAGGCAGGGGCCGGGCAGAGCGTGGGGAGCCCCGCCCCTATGCCTGCACTGGGCCTGGCTCCTTGGTCACGGGACAGAGGCCTGAGGACAGACTTGGCCAAGAGGACACCGGCCAGGGCTCAGGGCGCTGCCAGAGGAGCCGGGCAGTGGGGGCAGCAGACAGGGCCCAGCTCTGATGAGGAAGCAAGACCTCAGCCCGTGGCGGACCCCACGTGGGGCCTGGACCGCCTGTCCCCGCCAGGGCCCTGGGAGGGGTGGGCTCCTGTACCTGCGGCCTTTTGATGCGCGTATAGGAGAGCAGGGCCTCCACGTACGGCTGCTGTAGGGCCTCCACGCGGCTCGGCTCCTGCACGTTGGGCCGGTCAGCGGAGAAGATGTTGATGGCGATGAGGAGGGCGTACTCTGCGTCGTCCAGGCCCAGCCGCCGCATGGCTCGGGAGAACTCGAAGATGGGGTTGATGAACTCCACCTGCAGGCCTGGGGGGGCGGGAGGCGGGGCCGGATGAGCTCCCCCAGCCCCGAACCGGCCCCAGCCCGGGTCCCTGACACTGCTATCAGCGGGGCGAGGGACACGGCAGCAATGCTAGCCTTCTGGTCATTTCTGTTCAGCTGTGTCCCCATCCGAGTGGCTGGCACGGGGGAAGTGCGCCCTAACCCCTGCCTGAATAAAGGGACGAGTAATGAATGTGAACATTTATTCAGTAGTTCCTGCGACCTCATCACTACCTTCACCTCCTTCCCGACCTCCCCGGTTCTCTCCTAACGAAAAAGAAAGATTTTTAAACCTAGGTCACACTGCGTCACCCCTGTGGTGGCTTCCAATGTTCACGGAGTAAGGCCTGAACTCATCCCCAGGAGTAGTTCATTCATTTGTTTTTCAGACTCTGTTGAGCACCTACTGTGTGGCAGGCCCCGGGGCCGAGCTGTTTAAAGACACAGCCTCCCCTCCTGCGGAACTTGCACTTGGGGGTTGAGGGAACACAACAGACAAACGTGTAACTAAACCATCCGGTCTGTGAGCTGGATCAAAGTAACACAAGGAAAGGTAATCGGGGCATCGAAAATCAAATCAACATCTTAGACAAGGTGGCCGGTGTGTAGGGTGATGCTGTAGGAAGGCCACACGGTAGGGTGACCTTTGAGAAACCACCAGGAGGGGAGGGGATGAGTCACGGGGACGTTTTGAGTGTTCCAGGTGGGCACCACCTGTCTGTTTTTCCCAGGACTGGGCAGCTTTCTGGGCCTTGAGGCTTCCAAATGTTGACACCACAGAGGTCCCATGCAAACCAGGAGGAGGTGGTCGCCCATGTTGGCTGAGCAACTGCAAAAGCCTGAGGCGGGAGCATGTTTGGTGGGTTCAAGTAAGAGGGAGGAGACCAGTGTGGCTGGAGGAGGGTGAACATAGGGAGCTGGGGGTGGAGAGGCCCCTCGGAGCCTGTGAAAAATGGCAAGGACTCTGGCTTTTCTCCCAGTGAGACGGGAGCCATGCAGGGGTAGCGAGCAAGAGGAGGGACGTGAGCTAACTATGAATACGACCCTTCCAACCGCTGTACGAACAGACACACTTGGGAGAACCCAGTGAGGGGCCCCGACAGTGTTCCAGGGAGAGGCACTGGAGGACAATGGCAGAGGATGGGGGGAAGCGGTAGGACCCCAACCTCCTCTCCAGCCTCATCTCCCTGTGTTCCAGATGCCTGGACCTCCTTGTAGTTCCCTAACACCATCCAGCTCTTCCCCCACCTCAGGGCCTTTGTATGTGCTGAGCCCACTGCCAGAAACATTCTCCCCGCTCAGTGCTCCCCTGCCACACTCATATTCAAAGGGGACTGGGAGGGCCAGCGGCTAGAGGAAAGGAAGAATATGGGGTTAGGAAAATACAGAGGTGCCCCGGGAAGAGATGGTGGGGGAGAGTTGGACTCACAGAGTGAAGCCCGAGCCTGAGGGAGAACAAGGCTTTTATGGTACATGGGGTTCCCTGGTGGGCATTGTTACCCCCCAATTTCCTTTTCCTAGGCAATACATCTCACCCCTCAGGCCTCGGTTCATATGCACTTCCTCCAGAAGCCCACTGCCTAGGTCACATCCCCAGGTAAGTGCTCTTGGACGGCAGGGACCTACCGCGTACAGTTGCGTAGGTTGCGTACTTCACAATGAACTGAGATCCGGCCTCCCTCCAGTGACACCAGGTTTGGGAAGGAGGGAGTGTCTTTTCTTAATTCCTATCAAAATGCCCCGTTGTGAGAGCACACACCCCTCTGTCTCATCCCGCAATGCATCCCAGCGGACAGACTCAGCACTCAATAAATACATTTTCATCTCATTTTGAGGCTGGCTCACTCCACTTTGGAGGTAAAAAAATAGAGGCTCAGACAAGAGCGAGATGGCCTGAGGTCTGCCACCAGTAGAGGCCCGGCAGGGGCACTGGCCCTGCACCCTCCCAGCCCTCTCCCCAGGGGCAACGGCCCTGCACCCCGCCCCCCCCCCAGCCCTCTCCCCACCACACCTGCGCGGTGGAAGTCATCCTTGCTGTAGGTGAAGTCTTTCAGGAAAGTGATGCACTCTGTCTCATGGTTGTAGCGTCTGGCTGTCTCTAGCAGCATGATCTGTGGGCAGCAGGGAGAGGAGGCGGCAGGGGCGCCACGAGTCCCTGTGACCTGGCAGCCACTGGTCTCTCCTCTCTTGGCCCGTGGGGGGACCTAATCTTGCCAGAATCACCTCTCACCCCTCTGCCCCCAAGCACGTTCCCTCAGTCACCCCGGCCTGCAGTCAGCATGCCCGACACTCCAAGCTCTCCCTCCTCCAGGTTCAACGCCCACAGCGCCCTCCTCCCAGGATACTCTCCCCAGGTGGTTGCAGGGCATGGGGACAGGCATGTTTTGTTCACTGCGACCTATCCAGGACTTGGAATGGAGCCTGGGGTCCACTAGTAACTCAATACTTATTTGTTACTGTTGCTTTGGTTTAAATGTCAACTCTTCTGAATGGCCTTTTCAGCACATTCTTTAGAGTGCGTCCTCCCAGCCAATCCTCAATTTTTCTCAGCCTCAACCCGTTTCCTCTCTCTCCTTGGCTCATGGGAGGCTCTGACTCTCTGTTTAGTATTTCAATGTCCCCCTGTAGGATATCGTCCCCACGAGGGCAACCACCAGAGGGGTCTCGCTCATCCCTATTCCCCCAACATCTGTCCTGAGGCTTATCCCTGGGGTTCCCTGTGGGCAGGAATGAAGGGCCATGTTGAGGATGGGAAGGCTGCCCGTTACCTCAATGGTAGATGCCTTCAGGAGGGCAATCTGGTCCTCGCGGCCCAGCTGCAGGAAGCCAGGCACCTGTTTGGCAAAATCCACAATCTCCTGGACTGAGATGATGGCTAACTCCGTGAAGTGGGCGAAACGCTGCTGGCGTGCATCACGGGACTGGGGGTCCGCGCCCAGGGGCCAGGGCTAGGGCCAAGGGGGGTCAAGGTTATTCACAGATTCCTCCAATGAGCCCGAGGCCTAGGGGACATCTTGAGGCAAGAATGCGCCCTAGGAGACCCTCCTCTCCAAGGCCCCGCCCTCTGGAGCCTTGTTCCCTCCCCATGCCCTGGGCTGCAGCCCTGATGGCTTTCCCCCAACTGGCCTCATCACCCTTCAAGGCTGCGGGAGGGGCAGTACCGTGACTTTGGGCTGGTCGGAGAAGGAGCGTTTGTTGCACTGCAGCTGAGCCGCCACCAACTGCTGGATCATTAGTTCCTGAGCGGCTGTTAACTGGACACCCTCGCCTTCCCCGGAGCCCTGGCCACCTCCGTCAGACCCTCCAGGGGAAGCCCCAGGCCCAGAGGCTGAGCTGCTGCCGCCCGATGGCCCCACAGGTGACTGTTGCTGCTGCTGCTGCTGCTGCTTCCGAATCTTCTTCTTTCGGATCTGTTCTTCGGATAGGACGCCTATTTGGGACACAGAGGCCTCAGCGGCGGCCCCGGGGCTGGGCACGGGCCAGGCGAGCACGGCGCCCTCCCCAGCACTCACACTGCTCTCTCATCCCGGCCTCCTTGCATTTGCGCAGCCGGCACTGCTGGCACTTGCGCCGCATGAAGGCGTCCATCTGGCAGGTCCCGCCGCCCCGGCAGGCGTAGCGCCTGGCCCCGCCTCGGACCACGCTGCGCCGGAAGAAGCCCTTGCAGCCTTCGCAGCTGAGCACGTTGTAGTGGAAGCCGGAGGCCTTGTCCCCGCACACGCGGCACAGCTCATGGCCCAGCATCTTTGGAGCCGGGCCCTTCTTTCGCTTGCGCTCCGGTTCCTCTGCCGGGTCTGGGACGACTGGGGTGGGCGGAGAGAAGCCATGAGAGAGAGCCCCCAAAAGAAACAGCAGCCAGAGGGCCATCCCCACGACACAGAAGACACAAAGAGCCAGTGTATAGGGGGTGACCAGGGAGACGGCAATTCAGAAGGAAAGATGTGTGAACCCCAAGGAACAAATAACAACAAAAGGTGTCAAGCAGGAAAAAAACACACTCACAGGCAAAGTGAAGGAAAAAAAGAATAAGAAGTGTCAAGAAGAAGCGGAAGAAAAAAAATCAAGAAACTGGGGCCTCCCATTCTGATTTTTTATCTTTCTCCCTTCCTAGATCTCCCCTCAAGGCGCCCCATATCCATCCCGAGCCCCTGTCCCTGGACCCCATCTCACCCTCGCTGCAGGCTGAACGGGCCCAGTCATCGCCTGGGACATCAGGGTCTGGACCCACAGGCCACAGTTCAGGACCCTCCTCCTTTATAGCTGGTGAAGAAGAGGGTGCGCTGGGTTGAGGCGGGCCATTTCCTGGGAGAGGGAAGCACAGTGAGTTTCTCCTGCCAAGTGTGCAATGGGAGAGGGACTGGGCTGGAAAAGGGGTCGCTCACCAGGCAAGGGGGTGTCCAGGGAACTGGTGGTGGGAGTGGACATGGTGGAGTCACGGAGCAACCTGCAGAATATAGGGGGACTGAGAACCTTGTCGGGCCAGGTAGGGTCAGGTTAGGCCAGCCCCAGGTCTCCAAGGATGCACCGCTTTCTTCCATCTCTCCAGACTCCTCCTTTACTGCACACAGACCCCACCCCAGGCCCCTGCCAGCCTGTAAAACCTCTCCTCCGATTCTGACAGACCCCACCCACGATTGCTCCAGATCTTCCGGCTGGGTCTCAAGCCCTGCCCTCATCTAGACCCCGCCCCTCATGTAGGCTCCACCCACTCCGGATCCTGCCCACTCCCTCTTCAGGTACTGCCCTTTCTGCTTCAATCGTGCTCCGCCCTAACTTCCCCCTTCCCACCAAGTTCACCCTGCCTCCTCTTACTCCCCACCTCTGCTGAAGAAGCACCCCCAGCTCCCATTCTGACCCCACCTCCTCCCCATCTTTTCCTTCTAGGTCCCGCCCAACCCTTGTAGCTTGCACCCTCACTCTATCCACAATGCCCCGCCCCGCCACTTTGCCCCGCCCCATCGGTACCCCTCCCTCCAGGTCCGGCCCCATCCCCTCCCATCCTGCCCCGCCTCCACCTCCTCCCATCACGCTCCGCCCCCATACCTCGCTCCAGGTCCCGCCCCTCTCCGAACACCAGTGGGGGGCGGGGCTCATGGCTGCGCGCGAGGGTCCCGTGGGCCGCCTCTCGCGGGGGTCTCTTACTCCCGTTGCCCTGGAAACAGCCGGAGACAGCGCGAGCTACGGAAGTGGGGGGGGGGGGAAGGAGAGAAAGGGGCTGAGCGGGGGCAGCGCGGAGAACGCCGGGAAGCCCCGGGCCCGGGACGCCTCCCGCATCTTCCCATACTCTAGTGCACCTGCCTCGGTCCCCTTGCTCTGCTTCTCTTCCTCCTCCTCTGTAGCCCCTGGCACGCCGCCGCTTCTCGGATCCCCTCAAAAGTAACTTCGCCACTTCTTCCGGCAACCCCGCCGTGCGTCACTTTAGGAAAGGGGCGGGTAGTCTGGAGTGACGGACTTCCGGTCCGCCTAGGACTAGCCAAATCGGCTGCCCCGCACGGAAGTCGTACGGTCACCGGAAGTTTACCCTCCGGGGTAGCTCCGCTGGGGCCAGACAGAAGAGTTCCGGACCAGCTCGATCAAACGCAGGGCCGGCGAGGGGGGCGTGGTCAGTCCCAAACCTTCCGGCCCCCACGGGGCGACTTTAAGTCATCCCGGTGCCCCTCGGTGTTTGCGGCCAAGGATTGGCTCGGCATAAATTTCCCCGCCTATAGCTCCTTTTCGCACACGGCCGATTTGAAGCATGTTTGTCATTTTTTGGTTATTAAACAAGTTTTCTGATTTTAGAGGCGCGCTGCTTATTGGTTTTAAATAAATTTAATTACAAACCTAGATCCAGGAAAAATATGTTTAAAAAATAAACTTGTTGATAGGAATTAAAAAAAAAAAAAAAAAGGCATAGCCTTCTCATACCAAGAAGAGAAAAATAACAGCTTTTAAAGAAAACTCACAGTAATTGAATAGGTAGAAGGAATCGTTCCAAAGTCTTCCCTCGATAATCTGATCTATATTGATCATACATCCATTTTCAGGAAACTGGAATGTATGAACCATGCTCTTTTACACTTTGTTTTGTCCATTCCCACATGATCTTGAAGCTGTGGAATTTGAGTATGTTACCAATAAAAGGTGTGATTACATGGACATGGGGTTCCAGGGAAAGGGCTGAACTATTTATTGTCTCTCACTTCCTGGCTGTGTGATGTTGAGCCAAGCTATTTATCCTCCCCATTGCTCAGTTTCCTCTTCTAAACTGGGACCAACTAGGGGCACCTGAGTGGCTCATTTGGTTAAGCGCCCAACTTTGGCTCAGGTCATGATCTCATGGTTGGTGAGTTGGAGCCCCTGGTCTAGCTCTGTGCTGACAGCTCAGAGCCAGGAGCCTGGGTCAGATTCTGTGTCTCCCTCTCTCTCTGCCCCTACCCCGTTCTTGCTCTTTCTCTCAAAAATAAATAAGCATTAAAAGAATTTTAAACTGAGACCAACAAGAGTTCATTGGATTCTCATTATGATTAAATCAGGTAAAAAGCATGAACCGGGCCAGGTTCAAACAAGGATCCTAGTATGCCAGAACTATGTTTTTTCTTTCTTTATTTTTTTAAGTTTATTTTGAGAGAGAGAGAAAGAGTGAGGGGGCGGGGGGGGGGGGTGGAGAGAGAGAATCCCTAGCAGAACCTGACGCAGGGCTTGAACTCACAATGAGACCATGGCCTGAGCCGAAGTTGGACACTTAACCAACTGAGCCAACCAGATGCCCCTTCACTGTGGTTTTAATTTGTACTTCCCTGATGGCTAGTTCTATTTCTTTTTATCACAGGTAATTTGTAACGTGTAATTCTTTTACTATTCTGAAATGAAATCCAAAAACAATATAGCTGAACTGTGTCCCCAGCAACAAAATATCATTTACCTCACCAACTGCAACACAAAAGATGTATAAATGGAAGCTAATTTGTTTTTAAAAAAATTTTTTTTAATGTTTATTATTTTTGAGAGAGAGAGAGACAGACAGAAAGCAAGCAGGGAAGGGGCAGAGAGAGAGGGAGACACAGAATCCGAAGCAGGCTCCAAGCTCTGAGCTGTCAGCACAGAGTCTGATGCGGGGCTCGAACTCACAGACCACAAGATCATGACCTGAGCTGTAGTTGGACGCCCAACTGACTAAGCCACCCAGGCACTCCTGGAAGCTAATTTGTAATAAAGCGATACCTACTTCAACATAGGTGCACAAGAGACACAATATGGCAGTCAGATCTTACTTCAAAAGACAGAATTATTGAAAATTTAAAAGCAACAGAGCAGTCTAGCAGAGGAGGGCTGGATCATCAGCTCAAATGCCTCAGGCAACATTGCCGTGGGTGACACAATTTTTTCCAAAATTGTGGCCAAGTCTTAATAAAGTTATCAATAAGACAAGGTAGGAATGATTTTGGCATATTCAAAAAAAAAAAAAAAATCATGGTACATCAGCAAGTACATCAGGGTGGCTGGAGCCGAGTGAGGTGGGGGGACAGGGTGCAAGAAAAAAACTATACATATATATATATAGATAGATAGATAGATAGATAGATATTTAGATAAACATAGGTATAGATATAGATGATACAGATATATATTTTTTTGGTTGCTTCCTTGGGGAAGGTGCTTAACCAAATACTTGATGGGGGCAGGGGCACCTGGCTGGCTCAGTTGGAAGAGTACACATCTGGATCTCAGGGTTGTGAGTTTGAGCCCCACGTTGGGTGTAGAGATTACTTAAAAACATTTTTTAAAAAGCCTATTGGATTGCAGCAAATTCAGTTGAACGAAGAGACTGGTTCTTCATAATTACCAAAAACAGCTCATTAAATACTGTTGTTAACGTAAAAATGTCGTGTGTAGAGTCAACCATTTTTATACCACGTATGCTAAGTTTTTAAGACTTTCAGAAAACGTACGTTGAAATTGATGTGAAAAAACAAATGAAACTGTATTATCGGAATTCACGTAAAAGAGATTGATCAGAAATGTTTTCCCCCATACCAAATAGAGGATAATCACAAGGCTTTACATTTCCAGGTTTCGGGCGTGTGGTTTATAGAGTGAATAAATCAGGCGCTAGGATGCTCAAAAAAAAAAAAAAAAAAAAAAAAAAGGAAGGAAGGGCGGAAGGTTGGCGGGGGGGGCGGGGCGGGGGGGGGCGGGGGCGAACCGAGGTGATCTTGGCTGGGGAAACAGGCCCACAGCACCGCCGTGTGGCCATTTGGGAATTTGCAGCAGGATCTTTCAGAAATCCCTTAACCCCGGGGCAAGCAAGAATTGGGACAGGACATCTGGGTGAGGGGATTCTGAGGGATCGAGATGAAATATTCCAGCTGCTAAAATAGATGAGGGGGAGATGTGGTAAGACTTATCGTAGAGAAACTGATGCTCCGTCTTCTGGGTCAAGGAAATTCCCTAAAGCAATTGTGCTCAAAGTAGGTTGTTGAAAATACTTGCTGAGCATTTGCTAGATACCAGGCACTGTCCTAGGTGCTGGGGACGTGGTGACAAATGAAATAAACCAAGATCCCTGCCCTCGTGGAGATAAGATTATAATGGGGAAACAGGCAGTATCACTGATTCTAAGATGCACGTGACTTACACCTGATGACATCTGAGAGTTAATTAAATGTTCAAAGAGGTTGAGTGCTATGGGAAAAAATAGGTCAGGGTAAAGGAGATTGGAGATTTGGGGAGGGGATGGTTGCCATATTGAATTGGGTGGTCAGGGAAGACTCCACTAAGAAGGTGATATTCAAGAAAATATTTAAAGGAGAGAGGCTGATTAGGGTTTTTTGGAGGCAAGACACTTGGGTGGAACAGCCTGTGCAAAGGCCCTGAGGCAGGAGCATGTCTGGGTTTCTCTGAGAAACAACAAGGAGGCCAATGTGGCTAGGCTGAATGATCAAGGGGGATAGAGGAGAGAAGATGTCAGAGAGGGGCCAAGTCATAAAGTGCCTTTCAATTCTGGGATGCCATTGGTACCCCCTGATCCTTTGATCTTCTCTTCTCTTTGCCTCACTTCCTCTCACGTCCTCTCTTCCTTCCTTGGATTCTGTGGCCCAGTGCAGTCAGGTCCTTGTACACATTACTTTAACTTCCTTGCTCTTTCTCCCTCAGTCCTACTTGCCTGGCAAAACCCCAACGCTGGTCAAAAATGGACTTTGCCTTTCCTGTGCCTGCTCCCCCCAGCTGAGCTTGTGAGTGGACACACTTCAGCTGTGTGAGGGCAAGCCTCCAGTGGACATTCAGAACCAATCTGCAGGGCCTCTGCAGTTCCCTTCTCTAATCTCTAAGAAAGCGTGTTCTCACCTTGTCTCTCAAAATCTCCAGCACACCTCCCCCTCTTCATTCTCACTTCTTCTTTGGCAGAAAAAAATAGAAGCCACCAGAAGAAGACTTCCGTGCGTTTACCCCAGGGACACCACGAGCTCACTTGCAGAGGTACATGTGAACTGCTGCCCTGCCCATGACCGTGTTGGGACAGCATGTAAGAGGCCTCCCCCACCCCCCCACTTAGGCACCGGATCCTTTCTCCTTCCCGTACTCAAAACTTTCCCTCTTGCAATGTTTCCTCCTCTCTCTTGCATCACTGTTTGTGCAACCTTTGAGCCGTTGACCTTCAAGGATTCCCCTTCACCAAACGCCAGCACGTCCTCATGGTGCTGTTGAGTATACTTCCTGAATCCTGCCTGTGTTGGGCTCACTCCTCTGCCCGAGCTCCCCACCTCTCCCACTTCATAGCTCCATCCGTGAAGATCCCTTTCCTCTAGGCTCCACCTAAGGGAGCTACAGCTCTCTAACAGAAACCCAAGTTCAAGAGTTGGGGGCCCCGACCATCTTGAAAGCAGATTCTTTAGCTTTAGTGAAGGCTTTGCACGATGGCCACCTCAGCTGACATCTGTCCGCAACCCCGTGATCCAGAACCGCATGGCCAAGCTGCTTTCAAACTTCTAACCCAGACACCATGAAAAATAATAAATGTGTATTTCTGTTTTAAACCATTTAGTCCGGGGGTGACTTGTTACACAGCATTAGCTAACTAGTACACGCTCCCGAGTCTGCTTTTCTCTGTGTCTTTCCAGTCCTTGCAAATGAGGATAGCATTTACAGTGTTATGATACTGTAAGCATTGCCCTGTTTTTCCGGAATGTGTTTCTATATTTCTTTTTAAATTTTCTTCTGAGGTAAAACTTCCCTAAAGTAAACCTACCTAAGGGCGCCTGAGTGGCTCAGTCAGTTAAGTGTCTGACTTCGGCTAAGGGCATGATTTCACAGCTCATGAGTTCGAGCCCCACTTTGGGCTTTCTGCTATCAGCACAGAGCCCACTTCAGATCCTCTGTCCCCTTCTCTCTCTGTCCCTCCCCAGCTTGTTCTCTCTCTCAGAATAAATAAATAAACTTTTAAAAACTTATAAAGTAAACCTACCCAAGGTGAAATACAAAATCTTAAACGTACAGCTCGATGAATTTTTACTGATGTATTCACCCATGGAACGCCCACTCAGATTGAGGTAGAGAACATCTCTAGCATCCCTCAAGGCTCCCACGTGCCCCCTCCCAGTCAATACCCTTCGCGAAGGATCACCACTATTCCAACTTCTAAGTTGAGGTTGGTTTTGCCTGTTCTTGAACATAATATGAATGGAATCGCGTGTTTTGGCCTGTTTGGTCTCAAAATACTGTAGATGGGGTAGCTAATAATCATAGATATTTATTTCTCATGGTTCTGGAGGCTGGGAAGCCCACGGATCAAGGCACTGACACATCGGGTCTGCTTCCTGGTTAATAGCCTTTTCACTGTGTCCACACAAGGGTTGGAGGGGCGGAGGAGCTCTCTACGGTCAATTTTAAAAGGGTATGAATCCCATTCAGGAGGGCTCCACCTTCCTGATTGAATCACCTCCCCAAACCCCCACCTCTAAATACTTTTACACTGGGGGTTCGTTTTCAACATTGAATTGGAAGGAGGACACAGACATTCAGTCCATACTAGGCACTCTTTGTTCTTTCATTTATCATTAGGTCTCTGAGAATTACCCATGTCCTGGGGGCGCCTGGCTGGCTCAGTCAGAAGAGCACGTGACTCTTGATCTCTGGGTTGTAAGTTTGAGCCCCACGTTGGGCGTGGAGATTACTAAAAAAAAAAAATAAAGACACAAAGTTTATTTTTAAAAATTACCCGTATCATTGCATGTCTTATCAGTTCATTCCTTTTTATTGCTGAGTAGTGAGCCACTGAATGGATACGTTCCACAGTATGTCTATTCTCAAGCTCACGAACATACTGGTTGTTTCCAGTTTAGGGCTATCGTGAATAATGCCGCTTTATTTATTTTTTATTTTTTTTAAATGTTTATTTCTGAGAGAGAGAGAGAGAGAGAGAGAGGGAGAGAGAGAGAGGGAGAGTATGAGCAGGGGAGGGGCAGAGAGAGAGGGAGACCCAGAATCCAAAGCAGGCTCCAGGCTCTGATGTGTCAGCATGGAGACCGATGGGGGGATGGGTGGGGGGGTGGGGCTTGAACTCACAGACCAAGAGACCAAGACCTGAGTTGAAGCCGGATGGAAGCTCAACAGACTGAGCCACCCAGACGCCCCAGGGGACAGGATGTTTCAAGACAATGGAAGAGCTTTGTTTTTTTTTTTTTTCTTTATCTATATCTATCAGATTCCATGTAGCTTTGGTGAGGCTGTGGGGAAATTGGGGTTATTATCGCCCCTGCAGTTGGAAGCCTACATCATCACAAGTTCTCTGGGGAGTAACTAAGCAACATATATCCAGATCTACAACTTAACATCTGCTCATGGCTGGAGTAATTATGGTTCGAGGAATCGTAACGCAGGGACAACGTGTGACTCTTGATCTTGGGGACATGAGTTTCCCCATGTTGCATGTAAAGATTATTTTTAAAAACGAGAAATCGTCGGGGCGTCTGGGGGGCTCAGTCAGTTGAGCGCCTGACTTCAGCTCAGGTCATGATCTCGTGGTTCAGGAGTTCGAGCCCCGCGTCGGGCTCTGTGCTGACAGCTGGGAGCCTGGAGCCTGGATTCTGTGTCTCCCTCTCTCTCTGGCCCTCCCCCACTCACACAGAAAAATACATATGCAGAAGAATACTGTAGCATTGTTTTAATATTAGAAAAGGGCAGGGGCACCCGGGTGGCTCAGTGGGTTGAGTGTCAGACTTTTCGTTTCAGCTCAGGTCATGATCTCACAGGTTCGTGAGTTCGAGCCCAGCACTGGGCTCTGCGCTGATGATGCGGACCTTGCTTGGGATTCTTTCTCTCTCTCTTTCTATGCCCCTCGTCCCCTTGCATGTGCACTCTCTCTCTGTCTCAAAAATAAACAAACAAACTTAAAAATTTTTTTTTAATTTTTTTAATGTTTTTTTTTTTAATTTTTTTTTTCAACGTTTATTTATTTTTGGGACAGAGAGAGACAGAGCACGAACGGGGGAGGGGCAGAGAGAGAGGGAGACACAGAATCGGAAACAGGCTCCAGGCTCTGAGCCATCAGCCCAGAGCCCGACGCGGGGCTCGAACTCACGGACCGCGAGATCGTGACCTGGCTGAAGTCGGACGCTTAACCGACTGCGCCACCCAGGCGCCCCTTTAATGTTTATTTTTGAGAGAACATTAATTTTTTAATGTTTATTTATTATTTATTTAATAAATAATAAATTATTTATTAAATAAATAAATGTTTATTTATTTTTGAGCAGAGGAGGGACCGAGAGAGAGGGAGACACAGAATGTGAAGCAGGCTCCAGGCTCTGAGCTGTCAGCACAGAGCCCAACGCGGGGCTCGAACTCACGGACTGCAAGGTCATGACCTGAACCGAAGTCGGACACTTAACCGACTGAGCCACCCAGGTGCCCAACTTTAAAAAAATGTTTAAATAAAAAAAAATGACAAGCTGATTATTGACATGTAAATCTAAGCTAGAAAACCAAAGACCTCAAATCGTTTCTCAGAAATGTTTGTAGCTACATGATCAGTGCGTTTGTTTAAGAATGCAGTTTCTTGGGATGAGCACTGGGTGTTGTATGGAAACTAATTTGACAATAAATTTCATATATTAAAAAAAAGAAGAAAAAGAATGCAGATTCTTGGGCTCTATCTCAGGCCTTGGGAACCAGAATCTCTGAGCGTGGTGCCCAGGAATCTGCATTTTAACTAGACGTTCGGATGCCCATTTAATATTTGAGAAGCTTAGTCAATGAAAAAAGGGGCACAATGAGACCCAGAGAGACATTGTCAAATATTTTTCTGCTCTTTGCCCAGTTACCAGGGGAAGGAGCTCCTCTAGTCTGACCTTCTCTCCCTTCCCCCAGATCCTTCGCAACATCCGCCCATCCCTGCACTTGCCCAAGGAAACCTTGTGGCTAATGAGTGAAGTGAAAGTGGTAAACAAAGCAACAGCAGCTACAGGATTAGAAGTGGGGTGGGGGCCGCGGGAGACCGTCCCTGTCCCCTCACTGAAGTCGGGAGTGAGGCGACCAGTGGCACAAGTTGACATTTCTGGTGTCCCTACAAAAATATCCCACCGGTCCCTCAAAATACACCACCCGCTTCCCGCTCCTGTCCCCCCTCACCCACAGAGAGACTTCACCTCCCCGGTCACCTCAGAAACCCGGAGGTGGGCGGTGAACAGGGCGGAGTCTCTGAGGAAAGAAAACGGATGGGTCAACACTCGGTCCCCAGAGATGTCTCCGCTACCGACGCTGCTGCTGTGGTTGCTGCTGCTGCTGACTGTGGAGCCTGCCAGCGCCTCGCTGATCCGGTACTGGGGACCCCCTACCCCGAACCTGGGATGGACTCTCCCCCTTTTGCCCTTCAAGACTGGGGCCCCCAAGTTCAGTGACTCCCAAAGCTGGCACCCCAGGGCCCGTGACTTCTATCTCTTGGGTTCCCAGACCTCCAAATTGGGCTCTCGCCGCCCTCCCCTCGCCCAGGGTGGGGGGCTTCTGCCCTGATGTGTCCTAAGAGGACACACAGCCCTTTCGGTCCAAGGTCCTCCAATCCTGAGACCCTCAACTGGGGACTCCTCCTTCCCTCCCCTCTCCAGACAAGTTTTTGGGAGATCCCACCCTGAGCTCTGATGATCTGGTACTGGGGTTTCCAGACATGCAACTCCCCTGGCCCCCAACCCAACAGATCTTGGAGATTCAGAACTGTGACTCCCCCAGCTTCACATCTCCCAGACTGTTTAGGTCTCAAGAAGCCCAGTTTGGGGGACCCCAGGGATCCCTCACTCACCTAGCCTCTGGTGCCTCCCACCCCAATCTCTTACTTCTCCTCTCTTCTCCCATCCCCTGGAACCGGGGGGGGGGGGGGCAGGGAGGGGTCCTCTTCCAGGAAACATTTCCCCCACTTGACGTTCTTGAGCCTCTCAAAGATTGAGTCATGGCAGGGGTGGGGTGGGGGGTGGCAAAGAAGTGAGTGAGGGGGCAGGGCTCCAAGGAGTGATTTTAGGCAGGTACGCGAATATCCCTGCATGTGATGTTTGCTAACCTGCTTCTTGAACCTAATAGATCACGGCCATTTCCCCAGCCAGCACAAAGGGCAGTGATTCTCTTCAGAGTTGTTTCAGGGCCAACAGCATCCGCAGGACCCAGGAACTTGTTAGAAATGCAAACCTTCAGGCTCCATCTCAGACCCAATTCATTAGAAACTACAAGTTCTGAATCTCAGCTCTGGGGCAGGGGCTGGCAAACTCTCAACCTAGGGCCAAATTCAACCCGCCGCCTGTTTTTTTGCCAACGAAGTTTAACAAAACCCAGCCACGTTGTCTAGGGCTGATTTTGTGCTATACAGACGGAGCCGAGCAGTTGCAACAGAGGCAGGTGGCAGGCAAAATCTTTACCAAAAAACTTAAAGTCTGAGAATCACTGGCACAGAGAGCTACCTCCTCCTTTTTAGCGGTTGGGGGAATTCCGTTCTGCAGAGCCAAGTCCTAGCTAGCCGGTCCCGTCTTCAAAATTAGACACATCCTCACAGACACAGCTTTGTGCACCTGTCCAGTGATCTCCTGTGGATGAAACTCATCGAGCTGAAATGAAGTTGGGTTAAAAGGCGTGTAAGGGCTCAGTGGGTTGAACGTCTGACTTCCTCTCCTGTCGTGATCTCTCAGTTCCTGAGTTTGAGCCCCACCTCAGGCTCACTGATGTCAGCCGCTGTCATCATGGAGCTCGCTTTGGGTCCTTTGTCCCCATCTCTCTCTCTCTGCCCCTCCCCCCCAAAAAAGGTGTGTACAGTTTTAAGCCCAATGATACACATCTGGCAAATCATCCTCCAGAAAGTTGGTATCAATCGATAGCCCCTAGTCAACGGTGAGTATTCTTAGGTCTTTGCCAATCTACAGGGCGAAAAAAGTTTTCTGACTCTCATCATTTGTATTCTTCTGACAACTCTTGGGGTTGGACATCTAACATAAAAAGATGTTATTTGTTTAGAAGCTGTTTGTACTTCTGCAAATTACCTGTTTGTGTCCTTTGCTTATTATCCTGGCAGATGTCAAGAACTGTAATGTTAGCTTGCCACAGTTTTGTGGCTGCTTGTAGAAGACACAAGACCCCCGGGTCAGAGACAAGGACAGGTTATTACTCTTGGCAACAGTAGTAGCCAGAGTATCAGTTCTCTGAGCCCCAGTTCCCCCAGGGCGAGATGAAGAGAGCTGGCTGAGATCTGCACATGCAGTGGGGTGCATTACAGGAGAGGAACCCCAAGTTTAGGGAACCTGGACCTTTTACAATGCATCATAAACCTGCGTGCTCTTTGGCCCAGAGGGAGACACTGTTTCTCCCCCAAGGCTGTTCACTAAATGAAATCCTCGACAAAGGCAGTCAGTCTGTCTGCAGAAATGTGAGAGAACCATGAGGGAATTGTCTTCCAACACCGGGTTGTTTATCTTATTCTTATTTGCTTATAAAAGCTCTTTGCATATTAGATATATTAATTCTTTGACATACAACTTGTAATTATTTCCCTTAGATTTTTTTTTTATTTTTTATTTATTTTTAATTTTTTTTAAATTTTTTTTTTTCTCAATGTTTATTTATTTTTGGGACAGAGAGAGACAGAGCATGAACGGGGGAGGGGCAGAGAGAGAGAGAGACACAGAATCGGAAACAGGCTCCAGGCTCCGGGCCATCAGCCCAGAGCCTGACGCGGGGCTCGAACTCCCGGACCGCGAGATCGTGACCTGGCTGAAGTCGGACGCTTAACCGACTGCGCCACCCAGGCGCCCCTCCCTTAGATTTTTAAAAAACTTTTTAAACAGCTTTGTGTGTTGGGGAAGGGAGTACAAAGGTTTAAAATTTTAGAGTTACATTCATCAATCCTCTCCCCAATGATTTCTGGTCTTGGTATCATGATTTGAAAAATCTTACTCTTCCCAGAGTTATGTAAACATTTTACTTCTCTCTAGTGCTCTTATATTGCATTTCACATTAGATCTTTGATTATCTGGAACGTATTTTATTATTATCTTTTTAATGTTCATTTATTTTTGAGAGAGACAGAGACAGAGTACGAGAGGGGGAGGAGCAGCGAGAGAGGGAGACGCAGAATCGGAAGCAGGCTCCAGGCTCCGAGCTGTCAGCACAGAGCCCGACGCTGGGGCTCGAACTCATGAACCGCGAGATCATGATCCGAGCCCAAGTCGGACACTTAACCGACTGAGCCACCCAGGTGCCCCAAGGCATGTATTTTAGTGTAAAGAGTAAAACTGGGATTTGGTGCTTACAGTCTCCCCCACACCGACAGTGAAGAAAATAGTCTCCAACATCGTGAAGTGAAGCATGCAAGTGTTTTTGCCAAGTCTAGTTTCATGGTGGGGTCTTTGAAAGCCTTTGTGAGTGTCGAGTTCCCGAGGATGGCTTGTGTTATGTTCTTTGAGATGGCCCTTATTGAAAGACTTTGGGGAAAGTCTGTTTGGGGTGGGCTGGTTCGCTCTTGCAGAGTCTTTGGGGAGATTTGTCATCATGGTTTGATAGGTATTCCGTTGGGTTTCCTGGAAGGTTGTTATTGCAGGGTTTCTGACAATGGCTGCTGTCGTAGGACCATTGAGACGTTTGCTTTGTCGTTCCACCCTATTTGGGAGATTCCTTTATGGAGGGTCTCCAGGAAGAGTAATTTCCTAAGTGTCGGTATCCTCCCCCACAGGATCCCTCTCCGCCGAGTGCACACTGGACACAGGACTCTGAACCCACTGAGGGGATGGGGGAAGCCAGCAGCGACCCCCGCTTTGGGGGCCCCCTCCCCTGGAGACAAGCCCACCTTCATACCTCTCTCTAACTACATGAATGTGAGTCACAGCCCCAGAGAGTCCTCACCCTCCTCCCCACTTAAGAAGTCAAACCCTTCATTCACCCTCTCTCCGTTTTACCCTCAGGTCCAGTATTACGGGGAAATTGGACTGGGAACGCCCCCACAAAACTTCTCTGTCGTTTTTGACACTGGCTCCTCCAATCTCTGGGTCCCGTCCATAAGATGTCACTTCTTCAGCCTGCCCTGCTGTGAGCTTTCATGGGGGAGAATGAGACCGAACAGGGGTGATGGGAGAAGTGGGGCCTGGGTCTTGGCTTCCCGAGGATTTTTGAGGTGCTGTTCTCTTCTGACATGCCCTCACGGGTCACAAGTTCACAAAGGCAGGAGGCCACTGGGGAGACTCCCTTCCTCCAGTGACACCTCCCTGATCTTCTGACCTAGGGCTCCACCACCGTTTCAACCCCAAGGCCTCCAGCTCCTTCCAACCCAATGGGACCAAGTTTGCCATTCAGTATGGAACTGGGAGGCTAGCTGGCATCCTGAGTGAGGACAAGCTGACTGTGCGTGACCATTGACCCCAGGAAGACTTGAGGCTGGGAGAACCCCACCGTCTCAGAGGATCTGGCTTAGGGAGGGGGCTTAGGAGGCGGGGCTTCCTGGGGAAATGGATGAAGGGGGCGGGGTTTCCTGCTTAAAGGGGTGGGCTTCCTAAGTGGGGAAGCAATCCTTCCTAGACGGTTGGGGGCTGTTTTCAGGTGTGTCCATATGGGATTCATGCCTTGGTTTGGAACATTTCAGGGTTATGTAGGTTATGTCCTTCAAGAAGCAACCTGCCCCATTTGAATCTATCCGCAGATTGGAGGAATTATGAATGCATCAGTGATTTTTGGAGAGGCTCTGTGGGAGTCCAGCCTGGTGTTCACTCTTGCCCGCTTCGATGGGATACTGGGCCTTGCTTTCCCCGTTCTGGCCGTGGGAGGGGTCCGACCCCCACTGGATGTACTGGTGGACCAGGGGCTACTGGATAAGCCTGTCTTCTCCTTCTACCTCAACAGGTAATGGGCGAGGGTCTACCTTCCTAGGAGTCCTAGCCCCAGTTAAGATGTTCTGTCTGCTTTCAGAAGTCCCATGTCCAATAAAGGAAGTCTCATCTTCCACTCAGGAAGTCACCTACCCAATATAAATAACACGTGATCAAAAAGTCCCACTCACCGAGCAACCTTAAGACCTACTACAAGCACTCACTGTCACTTTAAATGCCTCATGTTTCAAACCCAAACCAGGAAACTCTGTGCCTTACCTACTCAACTTAGGAACTCCCTCTTCCCTGCACACAAAGCCCAAATTCCATTTGAGAATACATTCCAGAAGTCCGAAGCTACCCACTTTAATCGAAGAAGTCCCACCCATCTTTTAGGAAGCTCAACTTTATGCTCAGAAAGCCCCACCCACCAGCCAGGAAGGCCCCACCTTCCCTCTGGAGGTCCATCCCCCACAGTCATAAAATCCTACGGCCTGAGCAGGTCCCACCCACTCGGGAAGCTCCACTTACCTCTGGAGGGGTCCTCTCCTTCCACACCTCCAGGAATCCCCGCCCTTCTCCGCCAAATCAGGAAGTCTGCCACCTCTGACCCATGAGACCTACAATTTAGAAAGTCTCACCATGTGCCCAGGAAGCCACCCCACTTCTGCCCAAGTGACACCTGCCAGAGCCAATTCGCAAACCCCAGGGCTCCGTGTGCACTCCACCCCAGTGGCTCAGTTGGTGAAGAGTCCAATTCTCGGTTTCAGCTCCGGTCAAGCTCTTCCGCTGGGTGGGGCGCCTGCCTAAGATTCCCTCTCCCCCCTCTCTGCCCCTCCCCTGCTCGCCCGCACGCACGCGTATGTACTCTCTTCCCGTAAGTAACAAATTCCACCCCAAAAGTTCCACCTTCCACAGTCAGATCAAGAAGCCCTGGGGGCTGCTGCGCGGTTCAGTCGTTAAGTATCTGACTTTGGCTCAGGTCATGATCTCATGGTTCGTGAGTTCCAACCACGTATCTGATGAGCTCAAGCCCCACTTCAGGTAAAAAAAAAAAAAACAAAAAAACAGGAGCCCACTCTGGGTGAGCCCCGCTTCCCTCTCTCTCTCTCAAAAAATAATAATAATAATTAATTAAAAAATTTAAAAATAAAAAAAGAAGTCCTGTCCCCACTTCAGAAGCCCCCCAGGACCCTAAAAGACCTTCACCAATTAAAGTCCCATTTCCTTTTCCTTTTTTGGCTTTGCTTCCAGTCCCAACATCTAGACCCTGCCTACATCCCACTACTCCACCCAGAACTGGTGACCTCCCATTGGCAGGAATTCCCTGCCTTTTTTTAAAGTTTATTTATTTATTAAAAAAGGTTTGTTTTTTTTTTAAATGTTTATTCATTTTTGAGAGACAGAGAGAGACAGTGTTAGCCGGGGAGGGGGGCGGGGGGGGGGCAGAGAGAGAGGGAGACACAGAACCCGAAGCAGGCTCCAGGCTCTGAGCTGTCAGCACAGAGCCCGATGTGGGGCTTGAACCCACGAACTTTGAGATCATGACCTGACTGAAGTCGGACGCTTAACCGACTGAGCCACCCAGGCACCCCAAGTTTATTTATTTATTTTTGAGAGAGAGTAAGAGAACACAGTGCATGCGCGTGCAAGCCGGGGGAGGGACAGAGAGAAAAGGGAGACAGACAATCCCAAACAGGCTCCGCAATGTCAGCACAGAGCCTGACACAGGGCTCGGACCCACGAACCATGAGAAATCTCAACCGACTGAGCCACCCAGGAGCCCCAGGAACTCTCTTCCTTGACCCTGCCAGGCCAGCAGGACACTGACGGCACTTTGCCTCTGCAGGGATCCTGAAGCGGACGATGGAGGAGAGCTGGTCCTGGGGGGCTCTGACCCGGCTCACTATATCCCACCCCTCACCTTCGTGCCGGTCACGATCCCCGCCTACTGGCAGATCCACATGGGGCGGTGAGAGACCTGGCCTCCTAGGTCTGGGAGGAATGGGCCAGAGACCAATCCCCATTGTCCTGGGGAGGAGGGAGCCGGAGGCCTGGACTCCTGCTCTGAGGGAGGAGGAAGCTGGGGGCCTGGACTCCTGGGTCTGGGGGAGGAGGGGCTGGGCCAGGGCTCCTGTGATTGAAGGAGGAGGGGCTGAGGGCCTGGATTCCTAGGACACTGGCTCCAACGTCTACCCTTTGCCCCCTCACAGTATGAAGGTGGGCACAGGGCTGACCCTTTGTGCCCAGGGCTGCGCTGCCATCCTGGACACGGGCACATCCCTCATCACAGGACCCACTGAAGAGATCCGGGCCCTGAATACAGCCATTGGAGGAATCTCCTTGCTGGTGGGCGTGGTGAGGACCTGGTGTCTGGTGGGGCTTTGATGGCAAACACTGGGCAGGATGCTTGGGGCCCGAGGGTGGGATTAGGTGGTTAAGAGGTATCCCAAGGCAGAAGGCACTGGGCATCACGAGTGACAGGCTGTGGGGCAGTGGTCGGAAGCAAGGACACTTCCTAGGCATCTGCTGCGTGAGTCTGGAGATGGTGATACGGGTTGATTCAGGACTGCATGGGAGTGAGAAGCCTAGGGAGCCTGGGGACATCCGGGGGAGGTACACAGGAAGCTGAGGAATATTTACCATCAGATGGTACTCAGAGCCTTGGAGGGCAGCCGTCTCTGGGAGAGAGAAGAGGTCTCAGGAGCAGCCTTGGGGAACATCCATATGGAGAAGTGGAGACAGGGCAGGAGCGGTGGCAGGCAGGGGAGGGGCGCCCGGAGAGTGGGGGCTCACTGAGGTTGTGCAAAGGAAGCTTCAGGCATGGAGGGGCACGGTGAACATAAAAGGTGCTCACCCACTTCTCATCAGCAGGCCCTTCAGTTTGGGAGGGGCGGGGGGGGGGCAGGGGGCGGGTCCTTCCAGGTAGAAATTTCCACGAGGTCTATCAAATGCCTAGGATGTGGGCTTATAATGAGCCAAGGGAACCAGGTAGATTGGAGTGGTTATGGGCATGGGTTGTCCGGGTTGGAACCCAGCTCTGCCACTGTTTTCTCTTGGACAAGCAACTTAATATTCCTTTGCCTCAGGGCGCCTGGGTGGCTCAGCTGGTTAAGCGTGGGTGCGAGCCCCACGTCAGGCTCTGTGCCGACAGCTCAGAGCCTGGAGCCTGCTTGAGATTATGTCTCCCTCTCTCTCTCTCTGCCCCTCCCCTGCTCACACTCTGTCTCTCTCTCTCTCTAACATAAATAAAACATTAATATTCCTTTGCCTCAGTTTCCTAACTTCTAAAACAGAGTTACTAATACTCGTGTTTTAGGTATGTTGTGAGGGTTGAATGCATTAGCCTACATAAGGTTCTAAGCTGATGCTCTGATCATACACTGGAAATCAACCTTGTTCCTATTATTCCTTATCTTCCCAACAAGGTAATGACTATTGGTTTTGAAGAAAGACAGACTTCCTGGCAGTTACTTACAGTGGCCTAACATTGTATTCTTGGGTACTTGGGGGGTGGTGGGATTTGAGGTAACGTGGAGAACAACTGTTCTAATAATCTAAAAAGGGCAGTTCTCAGGACGCCCGGGTGGCTGTCGATTAAGCTTTTTGACTTCAGCTCAGGTCATGATCTCACTGTTCAGGAGTTCGAGTCCGCATTGGGTGAGCTCGAGCCCGGCTTCAGGGTGAGCCAGACTCTGTCTCTCTCTCTCTCTCCCTCTCTCTCTCTCTGTCCCTCGTGGGATTCTGTCTCTCGCTCTGTCTCCACCCTCACTCACTTGCACTCTCTCTCTCTCTCTCTCTCTCGCTCTCTCAAAAAATAAAAATAAACATAACAAAAATAAAAAGGGCAGCTCTCAGCCACTCAGCTCCGGCTAAGTATTCCCATGTGGGGAAAGCCAGATCTCCTGGTTTGTTGGAGAAAGCTGAAAACGTTATTTGAAAGCTCCTGGTTTGGGCCACAGACCACCCCTTAAACAAAGGAAACGAGCCAATCAACAAGGAATGACTAGGTATTTAGAGTTATCAAGCCAATAAGGGCAGAAACTGAAAAGAAGGAACAAGGGGGAAAGGAAGGAGGGGGTGACCAAAACCTTATAAAACAAGGTCCCTTGCCTACAGCCACAGGTATTCACCTTCGAATGTCCCCTCTCTGTAAAGAGAGTTTTCATACTGTTTTGTTTTGTTTTTTTTTTTTTAAGTTTCTTTATTTGTTTTGAGAGAGAATGCGCGTGCTTGCGAGTTGGGGAAGGGCAGAGAGAGGGAGAGACAGAATCCCAAGCAGGCTCTGTGCCACCAGCCCGATGCAGGCCTCGAACCCATGAACCATGAGATCATGAACTGAGCTGAACCCAAGAGTTGGATGTTTAACCGTCTGAGCCATCCAGGCGCCACCATATTATTCGTAACTTTCTGATTTTCACCCGCTGCTCACTTAAAAAACAAGCAAGCAAGCCAGCCCCTGGTTTGTGATAACACTTACTATGTGCCCAGGCATTCTTCCAAACTAACTTCTTATCCACATAACATACCTATGAAGTGTTACTATCAACTACACCTTCAAATTGGACACCGCGGCACAGAGAGATTAAGTAACTTGCCTAAGGCTGCACAGCAGCAGACTCCAAGGATACCACCTGCACCACCGTGGGGTACAGTTGGTAACTAATTTTTAAAACATTTTAGACACAGTGCAAGACAACTTAAAGGCACCCTGTGGGCTCCATGTGCCTCGGGGCCGGTAGTTTCTGATCCACAAGTAGATGAAGGAAAAGAGGGTTTGATCAAATGGGAGCCTACAGGAAGTGACAACAACTATGTTAGGGGCGAAGGAAGAGCGGGTGAGGCGAGCGAAGGCAGCAGAACTTGACCGCACAAGACCGTGAAGACCTATCTTAAGCAGAGCGGGAATCCCTCAGCCCCACTTGTTCCTCCTCTCCCTCAGTACCTCATCCAGTGCGAGACAATCCCCAGGCTGCCCCCCGTCTCCTTCCTCCTTGGTGGGGTCTGGTTTAACCTCACGGCTCAGGACTACGTCATCCAGGTAGGTGGCCGTCACAAGGCAGTGACGCAATAAGATGGGATTTGAGAGGATGGAGCTGGGACGGAGTAGGGGCCACAGAAACATTTCTGGTGCCAGGGGTAGTGGGCGGGGCAAAGCTGTGGCTCCCGGGGAAGAGGCGGGTTCGGTGTGCCTGACACCCAGTGGCCCCTTTTGTCGCCTTGCAGAGTGTTCGGGGTGGTTTCCGCCTCTGCTTGTCTGGCTTCCAGGCCCTCGACATGCCTTCGCCTGCAGGACCCCTCTGGATTCTCGGCGATGTCTTCTTGCGGACCTACGTAGCCGTCTTCGACCGCGGGAACCTGACGAGCGGGGCCCGAGTGGGGCTGGCGCGCTCTCGCTTTGGGGAAACCGGACCACGAAAGGGTGGGCCCGCGCAGGCGCAGTTCTCCGGTTGGCGCCTCGGTTAGGCGCATGCGCACCGAATGGTAGTCGAGGCCCAGGTACTCCGTAAAAATCCGTTCTTACCATTGACTCTACCTGGGTCACTTTTTTCTTTTTTTTAAGCGCGTGATTTTTGGAGAGAAAAGTTAGTGTCCAGCT
Source organism: Leopardus geoffroyi (assembly GCF_018350155.1). Lineage (NCBI taxonomy): Eukaryota > Metazoa > Chordata > Mammalia > Carnivora > Felidae > Leopardus > Leopardus geoffroyi. Next base: position 7,815,904 of record NC_059335.1, read on the forward strand.
CTCTGACTTGAGGAAGAAAGGAAGGAGAAAGGTATCACTCCTTTTCTCCAGGGCCGGGCTCCCGCCGGTGCGGAGGCCTTGTACTACGAATCCCAGGAGGCCCTTCGCCTACGCTGTCTATAGACAGAGGCGTCCGGCACCGCGAAGCCTCATGGACCTTGTATTCCAGGCCGTGTTCTCGTCTTGCCGGGGGCGGGCGCAGCCACAACATGCGTGGGAGGCGACAGGTCGCGACGGCAGCGACAGGTGGCAGTGGGGGGTGGTGCCTGAATCGTAAAGGGCTTTCCAACCCTTGTTTTAAGGGGAGGGGATATGATTCCCGCAGACTTCAACCTCTGTTCTTCCTTTCTCCCCTTGGGATTCCGAGACCCCTGGGTCCGCCATAAAGGCGGGGCTTGAAGCCCCCGGGTTGGGGGAGCTGTGCTGTCCCTCCTCCGGCGATGATGTCATTCCCCCCCTCCGCAGCTTCTTGCTGCCCTGAGCTGCCGGGGCTGGGTCACCCCTCCCCCAACGCCAGCCCCGGATTCCCCCATCCCCGCCCCGCCTCGACTTGGGGTGAGTACGGGGGGAGGGGGAGAAGGCACAGGGTCCGGGGGCGGTAAAACGACCCAAATCCCAGTTTTGGAGGCGAGAGACCCGGGAGATGGGGACTCAAAGATTACAGCGGAGAAATTCCTCCTTAATAACGAGCTTTGGGAGCCAAGGTTCTTGGAAGGCCTGGGGGGACCAAGGATCGTAGGCGGAGAGTCTCCATATTTTCAGCTTTACTGTTCGGGAGACCCTCTTTCCTGGATTTATAACTGCTGGGAATGGGGGTGGAGGAACGAGGCTGGGATCCTAGAAGTCGGGAAGCGGGAGACCCTTTCCCAATTCCAGGGCCTTGGAGAATGGGGGAGGGGGGATGAGGGGGGCGCCAAGGATGACAGAGGTGGGAGTTTGGAGCTTTCAGGAATTTTGTGCCTGGAGGACCAGGAAAAGGATAGATTGGGAAGGAGGAGGGGTGGGAAAGGGCTGGAAACCAGGACAGACATTGGTCTACAGCCTCCTGGTGTCCATCGCCCCAAATCAAGTCCGCTTCCCCCTGGTCTGTTTGCAGGGCTGGGTGTCCCATACCCGGAGCCTACATTATGCCTCCAGTCGCCTACCCCATGGGTATAGACTCGAGGCTCACAAATCCCCCACATACCCCGGTGGGTCCTGGAGAGGGCCACGAGGGAGTGGTGGCATTCAGTTTTCCCTGGACCTGATGGAGTCTGGACTATACTGTTACTCCTTGCCCCAGGGCCTCCGCCCCGCTCCCATGGTCTCTAATCTGGAGTCTCATCCCATATCGTCCCCTATGGCAGCCCCCTCGCCCACAGCCCCCACCTTCTCCCACACCTTCTGACCTCTGCAAAAACGCTGATTTGGTAACTGGATCCCGTGCCTGGCTGCTGTCAAAAGCAGAAGAGAAAAGTAGAGTTGGGGGGAGGGGAGAGGATATAAGGGAGCATAGCTGATTTTTAGGTGTTTACCCTAGTCCCTACTCCCACCCCTAGTGCCTACCCAACCCCTCCTCCAGCCACCACCCCCACTCGTGACTTGCTCAGAAACCTCACTCAACCCAAGCCTCAACCTAAGCCCAGTCCCTCACCTCAGGATTCACTGCTTCTGCCTGGGGATACACCAGAATTCAGGGTAGAGAAGAGTAGGAAGTTTTGATGTCTTTTCTCTGCCTTCCTGGGTCCCATCGGGGGCTTGAGTACCGCCCAAGGTCTGGGGGGGTGAAGGAAATACCTCCTTGGTCTGCAGGACAGGCTCCACTTCTGCAACTCTCTCCGCAGTGACGCAGCCTCGGGTCCTGGCCAGGATGGGGGTTAGAGGGGGTGATGGAGGGACAGAGACCAAAGGACAGCGGGACGAAGTCCCAAAGAAGTGGAGACAGAGCCTCATAAGGGGATGAAAGAGGCACGGGGAGTGGGGATACAGACCCGCATAGGGTGACAGAGAAAAAGGAGAGAAAGAGAAAAGGCACTTACAGAGGAGGGAGAGAGACGGAGGAGAGGAAAAAGATACTGACAGAGAGGTCGTCAGAGAACAAGAGCAAGGGGGACAGAGATGCAGATGAATGGATAGAGACGGGGGGTGGGGGGGTACAGACTGGGAGAGGGGAGTGGAGGACAGAGACACAAAGAAGAGGGACAGAGACCTGGAGGGGACAGAGACCCAGGGAGAGGAAGACAAGGGCCTAGGGCAAGGAGGACAGCGCCCCAGAGAGGGAGTGGAGGACAGAGACACAAAGAGAAGAGACAGAGACCGGGAGGGGGCAGAGGCCCAGAGAGAGAGAGGCAAATCCCCGAGAATAAGCTACAGAGACCAGGAGAAAGAGACTGGGGGTGGGGGGACGGAGACACAGTTGGGGGAGAGGAGACTGAACCTTAGGGAGAAGGGAGTAAAGACTCAGAAGGAGGGGAACAGATTCAGAGAACAATGAGACAGAGACCCGGAGGGAGGGTAGAGACTTAGAAAAGAGGGTCCAGAGTCTCAGCGGGGCGAGGGCAGAGACGAGGGGACAAATAAATACTCAGAAAGGGGATAGAAAGACATCGAGAGACACAAAAACGGGAGCGGGGGCGGGTGGGTAGGCGATACGAACCAGCCGCCGCACCTGCAGAGGGAGGCGGTGGGCCAGGGATAATGCAGCGGGAGAAAGCCCGCAGCCCCTGACCCGCCCCCTTCGCTCCCGCAGGCACCGCCTCCTCCCGCCGCAGCCGGGGCAGAAGCTGAGGCCCCGCTCCAGCGCCTGCGCCCAGCTGCTCGGTGTCTGGCCAGCCAAGGGGGCGGGGCAGGGCACGCCCCTCCACTAGCCCCGCCCCAACTCTGCGCTCCCGCGGGGACTTTCGGACACCTAGTCCCGCTCTAGTTCTCATTGACCCCGCTTATTTCCTCAGCCTAGCCAGTTTCCCGGCGCTTAGGTTTCTCCCCTCCGCCGCCCTTAAGGCTCTCTCTTCACCTGTCCTCATCCATCCCTTGGTTCTGCAGTCTGCAGTCCGCTGTTATCTAGACTTGGTCCCTTTTACATCACCAGTTGGAAGTTCTTGCAGCGCCCTCCAAAGCCCTGCTGACCCTCACGCCGCTCTCCCAGGTGCTCTGAGCCCAGACTCCCCGTTCCAGGTCCTATTCTTCCATCCAGCCCAGTAATTTTGTACTCTGCAGGTCTCACCTTTCCCGTAGCGTCCCCATACCCGTTCTGTACTCTCTTAGCCCTGCCCCAACCCCGCCTAGGCTGGTTGCTTTCAAGCCGCTTAGAGCCCCAGTACTCCCCTAGTCTCGTCTTCCCACAGTCCATTCAAGACGGTTTCTACCATTTGTAGATCCCACCCACCTTCCTCAGTCTCATCCATCCATCCTGACACTCCTTTTCCCGGCCCAGCCCTGTCTGACCAGGCCAAGCTTGCAACCCCGGCCTGACCCCTTCCTCGCTTCGTTCCCTTTCTTAGTCCTAGGCAGACGCTCTCAGGTTTCCAGGCCTCGCTTATATCCTCTCCTGCTCACTGGGTCTCAGTCCCTATTCCTCCTTTCGGTCCAGCCTAGTGTCATTTCGCGCGAAAGTACGGTCTATTCTTCATTTCCAGTTCCCGCCCCTCGTTCAGTCTCGCCCCCTCACTATCCAGCCCAATTAGGACTGTTTCTAACTTTCCTAGGCCCTGCCTCTTCTTAAGATCCGCCCTGCCCCGACAAAGCAAAGTTAGGGGTCAAACCCGGCTGTCTCCATCTGCCCCTCCCCACAGGCTCCAGGTTGCCGGCTCTTTAGATCCTTTCTCTGTCCAATCAGGACCGTCTCCCCCATGCCAGTCAGAAGTCTTTAAGTAGTTTGGACTTGTCCACTTCCTCTGCTCCGCCCACTCCTTTCTTCAGTTCAATCAGATCTCTTTCTCATATCTAGTCCCACCCCCTCAGTTAGCTGCCCGTCCTGCCCATTTGGCACCTCGCTCGGACCTCCCCTTCTCTCGGAAAGATCCAATCGGTGTGTTTCACCTGCAGCCCCGCCCCGAGCAGCTAGGCTGTGTGGAGTCCCTGTCCTTCCCCCTGCCTCAGCCCCGCCCTACCGTCCCCAGACCAATCAGCTCTGTTCCGCCCCACCGAGGCCCCGCCCCCTCCATCCGTCGCTTCTTCCACCCAATCACGTCTGTTTCTCCTCCTGCAGCCCCGCCCCCGACGCCCCGCCCCTTCAGCCCCGCCCCCCGTCCAATGCTGAGCTCAGTCTGCGTCTCGTCCTTCCGCGGGCGCCAGGGGGCCAGCAAGCAGCAGCCGGCGCCACCGCCGCAGCCGCCCGAGTCCCCGCCGCCGCTGCCCCCGCCGCCGTCACCGCCGCCGCTGCAGCAACAGCAGTTTGCGCAGCCCGGCTCCGCCGCGTCCCCGGCGGGCCCCCCGGCACCCCGCGGGCCCGGGGGCCGGCGCGCCGAGCCATGCCCCGGGCTGCCGGCGGCGGCCATGGGGCGGCACGGCGGCGGCGGTGGCGACAGCGGCAAGATCGTGATCAACGTGGGCGGCGTGCGCCATGAGACGTACCGCTCGACGCTGCGCACCCTGCCGGGGACGCGGCTGGCCGGCCTGACGGAGCCGGAGGCGGCGGCGCGCTTCGACTACGATCCCGGCGCCGACGAGTTCTTCTTTGACCGGCACCCGGGAGTCTTCGCCTACGTGCTCAACTACTACCGCACAGGCAAGCTGCACTGTCCGGCCGACGTGTGCGGGCCTCTTTTCGAGGAGGAGCTCGGCTTCTGGGGCATCGACGAGACCGACGTGGAGGCCTGCTGCTGGATGACCTACCGGCAGCACCGCGACGCCGAAGAGGCGCTCGACTCCTTTGAGGCTCCGGACCCTGCGGGCGCAGCGAACGCCGCCAACGCCGCTGGCGCCCACGACGCGGGTCTGGACGACGAGGCGGGCGCGGGCGGCGGCGGCCTGGACGGCGCGGGCGGCGAGCTCAAGCGCCTTTGCTTCCAGGACGCGGGCGGCGGCGCCGGGGGGCCGCCAGGGGGCGCGGGCGGCGCAGGCGGCACGTGGTGGCGCCGCTGGCAGCCCCGCGTGTGGGCGCTCTTCGAGGACCCCTACTCGTCGCGGGCCGCCAGGGTGAGCGTGCTCTCGGAGCCCCCCTCCCTCCTCCTCCTCCTCCTGGAGATCCCAGCCTCTTGTGAATGCCCCATCCTAACCCTTAGAATCCCTTGGCCCACCCCAGCCCCTCCTGGTCTTCCTGGTCTCTGGGCTCCCCAGTGTCTTAGAAGCCTGTTTCCCCAAACCTGAGTCTCCTGTACTTTTCTGAACACACCCCCATCTCCTGACCATCCCCAGATCCTCAGAAGACGTTTCCGCAACCTTCAGAATCCTCCAGATCCCTCCAAACCCCACCCTGCTTCCCTAGGCTCCCCAAGACTCTTAGAAACTTCCTCCCCGAGTATGAATTTCCTGGGCGTCTGTGAACAACCTCACCCCTCCTTTCCTGGACTTCTCTGAGACCCTCAAAAGAATTTTCTCCAGCCCCGAGTCTTCTGAGCCCTTGCAAATCCTTTTTCACCTCTTTTGGCCACCCCGGAGACCCCAGAAGACCCTTCCGCAGCCCTGAGTTTCTTGGACCATCCGCAGACCCTCCGAAGACCTCCCTCCTTAGCCTTCAGTGTCCCAGACCCTGTGAACACTGCTCCTGGCTTCCCCTGCCCCCTGCAGTTCCTCTGAAGCCCTCTCTCCAGCCCTCAGTCCCTCAAGTTCTACAACACCTCCCTGATTCTTTCTCCCTTTGCCCCTCTCCCCGCACCTCCTCCTCTCTCCAAGTTTGAGTGTTCTGGCTATTTTTGAACCCTATTTCTGCCTCCAAAGTCTTAGAGGACTCCTCCGCCTTCATCTCAGAGCCTCCTAGACCCCTGTGAATCTCCAAACCACTTGCTCTGGCTAGGACACTTTCCCCCTCCCCCTTACTGCAACACTGAGCCTTGGGGAGTCTTCCTTTCTGGGACCCTCCAGTCCTCTGTGTTCACATATTTTCCTGCATCCTCCCCGCCAACTCCCATCCCAAGGACTTTCCCTATAAAGCTCCAGACTTCCCCCAAGCCTTTCACACTCCTCCTCAGTGTCTCCAGAAGAGCCTTGAGCCCCCATAATATGTCTTTCCTCTCCAGAAGCTCCCATATGCCTTCTTCATCCACAGATTCTCCCAGCTTCTTCTCCCTTCCACAGCCCACTCTTTATCTCTGGGATCCCCCATCCAGAGCCTCCTGGCCCTTTCCCAAGTCAGTCAACTGACTTTTCCTCCTGCTCCAGAACTTTACCGAACCTGTCTTTGGGACTCCCCCACAAGTTAGCAACCCCAAACCTCCTTCTCAAAATAGCTCCCACTTCTTTCCACCCTGCCTTGGTATCTTTCCACTGGTCCCTACCCCAGCCCTGCTCACTCCCCCATTCCCAAGCTCCCTGCCCCACCATCTAAAGCCCAGGACTGGGCCCCTCTGCTCCCCTACCCCCAAAGTGAGCCAAAGAGCCCACACTCCAGCCTTATCTCCCTTGAAATGCCAGATTTCCCCCAAAGCTCCCTTCATCTTCCCCCCAAAACTTTCCTTAAACATCTATAACTTCCCAGATACCGTCTCCCTTGGTTCTCCCTTGAACCTCTTCCTCCTGCTAACTTCCTCCCTGTGTTGGAAGGGGGGGGGGTGTAGTTCAAAATGGGGGAGGATAAGAAAGAGGGGCAAAGAGGAGCAACTCCGGGCCCCCCCCCCCAGCCTCCCTGGGACCCAAACACCCAGAGGAACGGTCCGGCCCCCTCCCCCCACCGTGCCGTGTCCTGGGCCGGGAAGGACGCGGAGCCGCAGTGCCGCATTCGCGCCAGGGGAGGGAGCGAAGGCGGGGGGGAGGGGGGGGGACCCGGAGGCACCGCATAAAGTTTGGTCCTGAGAAGCGCTGAGTTGGCGAGATTTGGGGTTGGGTGGGGGGAGGTGAGGAGGAAGAGGTTCCGAAGGGACTTGGCCCTAAATGATCCCTCAGGCCTCTGAGTGGCTTCCTCCCCCCATGGCCTGGGGCGCCCTTCCCTCGTGAACCCATTGAAGGGTGCTGAAGTGAGACTAGGGGTCCGGGACAGGTACGGGGTGGGGGTGGTCACTCACTCCACAAATGGTTCTTGAGTGTAGGCGTGCCAAGCACTTTCCAGACTATTAGTGAGATCGCTTGAGAGAGTTGGGAGCGGAGGCCAATGCAAAGTGGAGGGTACGGCCCTACCTCATCCTCGCTCCCCTCCCCGTAATTTCTCCTTTCCTTCTTACAGGGACTCCATGCCCTCCTACCCCTTCTGCTTTTGAACCACCTCGGGGCAAGGGGTTAAACCAGTCCCGGCGCTGTCCAGCCTCTACAGCTGCGCACTGCGGCGGGTGCCCACCCTCCCCTCCTTGCCCTGGGAGGGAAAGAGTTAAACTCCTGGCCCTCGGTCTCCCGACGTGAAGCGGCGGCACTGCGGCTGCGCCCCTCTTGCTCTGCTCCGGCCCCTAAGGGGTTAAGACCGCTCTCGGCCGCGGCGGCTGCGCACTGCGGCGGGGGAGCTGGCCGCGGTGCTGGCCGCCGCGCGCCCCGCCCCCCGGCCCGGCCGGCCCGCCCCCACTGCGGTGCCGCAGCCTGCGCCGCGCACCCGGCTCGGAGGGGGCGGGGAGCATCGGGCATGCGCTCTGCGGCGGCCTCTGGCCTCTTAAACCACTGCGGAGAACCGAGGAAGGGGGCGGGGCAGAGAGGGCCAAGGTTGACCCCAGCCCACCTCAAGGTCCCGGGCCCTTCTGCGGCACCCACCCACTGGCTTGCCTCTCTGCTCTGCACTTCAGATTAAAGTTAAGCCCTCCCAATCCCGGACCCCGCCCCCTCAGCCCTGTGGAGGAAGGGGAGTTGCTGAGGGACCCTGCTGCTCTCCAGTCCACCCCAAAGTCTAGGGTCCTCTCTTCAGTCTGACCCTGAGCCCCCTTTTCTTCTTGAGTCCCTGATTAAAAGTCAAGCGACCCAGGCCCTCCTCCTCTGTGCATCTGACTAAAGCCCTCTCTTTGCCCTAACACCCATCCTCTTCTCTCTCCAAGGTACTAACCTCACTCTTCTCTCTGCGTGTTTGATAAAGCCCACAGTCATCTCCAGGGGCCTGCTCCGTCTTCTTCCTTCTCTAAGATCTTGCCTGCACCTCTTCGGCTCCTCAAGGTTTTCTTCAAAATCCACACCAATGCGTGCAGGACTCGAGTGCTCCCCATCTTGAAATGACCCGTGTGCCCCCCACCCCTGGACTTCTGGCTAAAGCCTCATCACCTTTCTGGCCCTAGCTCCACCATCTCCCATCTCCCCCCACGTTCAGGCCCCTGACCCTCCCTTTCTCTCCAGAGCCTTAAACTCCAACCCTCCTTGCCTCTGTCCTTTTCTCTTTTTGCACACTTGACCCTTCACTTCTTCCCCCATTTATGGCCCTAACACCCCTCGGTGGTTCCATCCCTTTGCTGTCCTCTCTGGACACCCAGCTTTCTCCCTTCTCTGGGTCCCGGGCATTGTGACCAAGGTCCTTAAACCCTGGCTTCTCTCTGAGGCATCGACCTTGCCCCCCACTAACTGATGCCTCCATACCCTAGCAGGAGCTCAGATTTTCTTACTGAGTTCCAGGTGCTGGGCCAAGCACTGTTTCTGAAGCCAGGACTTTTGTATACTCATCTAATGTAATCCTCAATAATCCTGTGAAAAACCTGAGGTGTAGAAAGCTTAATCTCCTTGCCCAAATCAGGCCATGGAAACGCTGGCTCCAAATGCAGGCTTTCATAACTTTCGTAACTTGTTTTGGGATTCTGCCTCCCTGCCCGCTTTCTCCACTTCCCCTTCCCTTGGCTCCAAGCTGAGCTCCAAAGCCTCTGATACCCCGAGGGTGAGTGATCTTAGTCTCCCCGCCACTCCCCTCCCATCGCAGAATCCTTGGACCCTGCTGGGGAGTCCTGAGATGGGACACCGGGTGTGGGGAAGTGGTCTGGGAGACAGAGTAAAGGACCAGAAATGGCCGCTTCCGTGAGAACAGTTGGTTGCCCATCTGCCACCACTGCTGGGGCCAGCTCCTATCCCAAGCCGGGGAGAGCTGCCTCTGATCCTTTCCCTCCCCCCTTTTCAAGCTTTACAGGGAAGAGCAGGACGCAGGCTGTGATGGAGGCGTGGGGTGGGGACTCCTGGATTTCCCCGGAGGTGGGGGCTGGGGAGGGGCGGCCACTGGGAGGGTCTCCTAGAGGTGGCTGGCTGACCAGATGCCTGGGTCACCTTTTGCCCTCTCTCTCCTGCCCTGCCTCGCAGTATGTGGCCTTCGCCTCCCTCTTCTTCATTCTCATCTCCATAACCACCTTCTGCCTGGAGACCCACGAAGGCTTCATCCACATCAGCAATAAGACGGTGACGCAGGCCTCCCCCATCCCGGGGGCTCCACCGGAGAACATCACCAACGTGGAGGTGGAGACGGAGCCCTTCCTGACGTACGTGGAGGGCGTGTGCGTGGTCTGGTTCACCTTCGAGTTCCTCATGCGCATCACCTTCTGCCCGGACAAGGTGGAATTTCTCAAGAGCAGCCTCAACATCATCGACTGCGTGGCCATCTTGCCCTTCTATCTCGAGGTGGGCCTCTCGGGCCTCAGCTCCAAGGCTGCCAAAGACGTGCTGGGCTTCCTGCGGGTCGTCCGCTTCGTCCGAATCCTGCGCATCTTCAAGCTCACGCGCCATTTTGTGGGGCTGCGCGTGCTGGGCCACACGCTCCGCGCCAGCACCAACGAGTTCCTGCTGCTCATCATCTTCCTGGCGCTGGGCGTGCTCATCTTCGCCACCATGATCTACTACGCGGAGCGCATCGGCGCCGACCCCGACGACATCCTGGGCTCCAACCACACCTACTTCAAGAACATCCCCATCGGCTTCTGGTGGGCCGTGGTCACCATGACGACCCTGGGCTACGGAGACATGTACCCCAAGACGTGGTCGGGGATGCTGGTCGGGGCACTGTGTGCCCTGGCGGGGGTGCTCACCATCGCCATGCCCGTGCCCGTCATCGTCAACAACTTTGGCATGTACTATTCGCTGGCCATGGCCAAACAGAAGCTGCCCAAGAAGAAGAACAAACACATCCCCCGGCCCCCGCAGCCCGGCTCCCCCAACTACTGCAAGCCCGACCCCCCTCCCCCGCCGCCCCCGCACCACCCCCACCACGGCAGCGGCGGTATCAGTCCTCCGCCACCCATCACCCCGCCCTCCGTGGGGGTGACTGTGGCCGGGGCCTACCCAGCGGGCCCCCACACGCACCCCGGGCTGCTCAGGGGGGGCGCGGGGGGGCTCGGGATCATGGGGCTGCCTCCTCTGCCGGCCCCCGGGGAGCCTTGCCCGTTGGCTCAGGAGGAAGTAATTGAGATCAACCGCGCAGGTGAGCAGGGGTGCATGAGGGGCCGATGGGGGTGGGGGGAGGAGGCCACTGCTTCGGTTAAGAGACCTGGCGGTCACTACAGAGGGGAGAGAGAAAAGCGAACAGCTATTGCTGAGGTCAACAAAGAGGCACGGAAACAGATGGATTCTGTGTGAAAGAGACGGTCTGGGGGAGAGCCAGACTCGCGGCCAGGACATTCGGGGGGACCAGGGAGGCAGAGCGATCGGCCTACCGGGAGGGGGGACTCGGGCACAGGCACAGAGACGGTCTAACATGTGAATCACCGGCCGACCGGAGACACGGCGTCTGAGTCTTCCGGTGGTGATGCAGAGAAAAGAGCCCGAAAGCGACAGAAAGCAAGCAGTTGTCCCCAAGAGCAGGAGAGACAGAGGGAGAGGACAGAGGCGGAGGGCCAGTGGTAGAGAGTTCAGGTTCTAATGACAGCGAGGCCAAGGGAGGAGACAAGACTCAAAGACCAAGAAGTAGGTAGAGGCCAGGAAGACAGGCCCAGAGGGCGGACCGGCCGTGTGACAGTGACTCGGGACCCAGGGCCCTTGGCTCTGGCTCAGTCCGAGAGACGCACGAGAGAGGCCAAATGAAGAGGTGAAGGGAAGGAGATGAGGGAGAAGAAAGTTGACCCGGTATGTCCCTCCCCCTAGGGGAGTCTGTGTCTCTGAAAGTTGGGGGCCAAGGTCCTGTGGTCCTGAGCAGGGAGAAGCCGGTGGGCCCCACCCCCATGACTTAAGTAGGTCAAGAAAGGGAGCTGGGCCGCCCGGCCCTCATCTGGCTCCCTTGGCCGCTGACCCAGTTTCACACCAATTAAAAATAGCTCAAGTCAGAGCCTGGGGGACCCCCACCTCCCGCCCTCCCTCCTCTGTCACCTTCCCAACCCTTCCCCGCTGTGCCCTTCCCAGCACCCAACACCCTCCCTAAACAGCTACCTCCCAGCCCCCCGAGGCCCCCCAGCCGTCCCTCCAAACCTACCCCAACCCATCCACCCGACCAACCCAACACCGCACCCCAGTCCCGCCCTATTCTGTTCACTTCAGCCAACTGCCCACCCGGCACTCTGCCCCAGCCTCCTTCCAGGCACCCAGCTCGCTTCCCAACCACCCTCCAGATGCCCAGCACCCCACCCAGTCCTGCCCTTCCCAGCGCCCAACACCTGGCCCGAGCAACACCTCCCGCCACACAGCACCCTCCATCCACGCCAACTCCTGACCGCCCTTCCGCATCCCTGCTGTCCTTCCCGGCACTCAACACCTCCCCCCACCCCGTGACCTGTCCCCTAAACCCACCAGCCACACACGCCAGCACCCAGCTTCCAGCCTGCCCCTCCTGTCCCTTCCTTGAGACACCCTGCACCTCACTCTCTCCTTTGTGTCTCTGTCTGTCCCTCCGGCGCAGATCCCCGCCCCAATGGGGACCCTGCAGCAGCTGCGCTTGCCCACGAGGACTGCCCAGCCATCGACCAGCCCGCCATGTCCCCGGAAGACAAGAGCCCCATCACCCCTGGCAGCCGTGGCCGCTATAGCCGGGACCGAGCCTGCTTCCTCCTCACCGACTACGCTCCTTCCCCTGATGGCTCCATCCGGAAAGGTGAGGTGCCCTCCACTGGCCCCCTGGAGCCCTCCCTCTCTCTCTCTCTCTCTCTCCCTCCCTCAGGGGAGGGAGGGAGATGGGGGAGGAGGTGCTGGACTTCCCTTCCCCCATCCCCTGGCCCCAAATTCCCTTCCTCCCAGATCCCCCGCCCCCCAAGTTTCCTCACCACTGACCCTTCACCTGTCTTTATTCCATCTCCATTTCCCCCCACCCCACCCCGGACCCTCTGGCCTCTTCCCCCACCCCCAGCCACCGGTGCTCCCCCACTGCCCCCCCCAGACTGGCGTAAGCCAGGCCCCCCAAGCTTCTTGCCCGACCTCAACGCCAACGCTGCAGCCTGGATATCCCCCTAGCGGACGAACCCCTTCCCCCCGGGGTAAGTAGCCCCCACCCTTTGATCCCCACCTTCTTCCTGACTAACCCCTCTGAGAACATGCATCCCCCACTGACCGAGACTCCTGTCCCCTCACTGTGAACAGCTCCATCCAATTAACCAGCAGCCACGACACTGACCCCACACCCACCCGCCCAGGACTTGCCCTGCCCCTCACTAACCCCCAGAACTAACCCGACCTTCCCCACCGTGTGCCTGACCTCCCTCCCCTGCCCTCACGACTGACCCCCATCCTCACCCCCATTCACATCTCTCTCCCTGCCTCCCCCCCCCTGGGTTTTTTATTCAATTGAGAAAATGGGGTACACACCCAGGACACTTTGGGGTGCAAGATGGGATGGGGAAGACTCAGCCGCTCGTCCAGTCGCTTGTGAATTGGCCAGCGCTTACCAAGGACCTGTGTGTCACCTGCGTGTCACCTGCGTGGTGCTAGGCACAGGGAATCAACAGGGAAGAACCCCCCCCCCCCCACCACCACCACACCGCCCAAGGAGCTCCCAGTTTGCTGGGAGAGTCAGACACTGACCTAGAAAGCCACTATTTGGGGTGATATATGCACAAGGGGAGGTACCACAGGGACACGCAGTAAAAGGAACTCGCACGCTCCCCAGGACAGGATGAAAGTAACGGGGAAGGCTTCCCGAAGGAACTGAGGTCTGGAGGTGCCCTGACCTCAAGTGCAGAAGCGATCCCAAGGGACATAGTGACCACAGGGACTGGGCCAAACAGAGCGGAGGAGACTGGGGACTGGCAGGTAGACGTGAGGTAGGAAAGCAGGCCTGGGCTGAACCTTGTTTAGGGACCCTGGCGGGGTGGGGGGGCGGGCAGGTCAGCGCCTGGGCTGTGTGGGGCATGGACAGGAGACTGGAGGTCAGGAGGCCCGGGGAGCAGGCTGGGATGAGGGTCCGAGGGGATGCAGAGGAAGGGACAAGGCAGAGGGAGTTAGGGATCAGGGACAGACCGGGAGGGACAGGGCTGGGAACTGGCACTGGCAAGACAGAGTAGCTGAGTAATTCAACAAACATCACCAAGCACTTATCACACGCCAGGAATTTAACAGGATTCTGTAATCTTCACTGCACCCCTAGCTAACACACAGCTCGCTTCCTTCCTCCCTCCCTTCCTCCCTTCGGCAACTAATCACTGGGGGCACAGTTCCAGGCACTGGAACTTTGGCGATTCACAAAGCATGACTCTGCCATCACAGTTGATACTCTAGAGCACGGATTGGCACGCTACGGCCCCTGGGCCAAACCTGCCAGCAGGCTGTTTTGTAAATAAAGCTCTACTGGAGCACAGCCACTGTCATGCTACAACAGTAGAGTGGAATAGTTGTCACGGAGAACGTGTGGCCCGCAGAGCTGAACATATGTAGCGATCGGCCCTTTACAGGAAAAGCTTGCCACCCCTGATCAGAGGAAGCAGAAAAGCAACCCAACAAATGGACAAAAGGACATGATGATTACTCTGGCCACTTCAGATAAGGGGGTCTGCAAAGGCCTTTTTGAGGTGACGTGAACCCTGAAAGGTAAAAAGGGCCAGCCGGTGGAACAGCAGGTGCAAGGGTCCTGCGGTCCTGAGGTGGGATGAGCTTGATTTGTTAAAGGTGTAGCAAGGAGGGAGGTGTGGCTGGAACTGAGCAGCTCAGGGGAGAGGGGTGCCAGACAGAGCCTGGGGTGGGGGTGGGGGGAAGGATCATGAGAGGTTTTTGTGGCCATGGCTAGAGGCTGGATTTGACCTTAAAGGTGACAGGGAGCTGCCTGAAGGAATTTGATCTATCACTTATTCCTTCAACAAACTTCTGTGGAATCTTCTTTAGAAATACACAGACACATCCTTAAAGAATCGAATCGCTACCTGCAGCTTAGGGAGGTGCTGTAGTGGGACGTGGGGCCTCCAGGGACAGCGTTGGTTCACGGAAGTTCGGGGGGTGGGGCAGGAGCAGACAGGAAGGAGACCCCAGGCCTCTGGGCTCCGAGTCCAGAAGGGACAGTGGCCCTTCTCGTTCCACCCCCTAACTCCCCAATTCACCCTCCATTTTCATCTCATTATCCCCCCCCTTTCCCTGCTCCCACCTCACCCACCCCTCCCCCTGCTTGCGCCCAGGCCCTTTCCACCCTGTTTCCCACCACGAGGTCTGGATGGGCCCCCACGGAATTGAGGGAGGGGGGAGGATTTGGAAATGGGAGGGAGGGAGGGAGGGAGGTGTGGGGGCTGGGTGGGTTGGGGGAGGGGTCTCTGCTTCTCTTGCCTCTGATGCCAAAATCCATTCATTGAACTCAAATGATGGCTGGAGCTGATGGGGCTGACTGAACTCTCTGCCCCAACGACCTGGATCCCTCCCCACTCCTGCATTTCCAAGCTCCTTCCTCTCTCTCCATCCTTCCTGGGTGACCCACCGTCCCCTGTTGCCCCCCTCTTTTTCTCCCAGGACCCCCCAATCCCCTACCTGTCCCATGACCCTACCCTTGTCCATCTTCCTAAATCACCTGAGCCCAACACCTAACACCTGTTTCCCCTTCCTCCCCAGCCCTCCCCCCTTCCTTCTGTCATCTTCCCTCCCCCCACCCCTCCCCCCAGTCACCCCGGAAGCTCCTTCCATATTTGATGTCTTTGGCCGCCCCCATTTCACTGCTCCCCTCCCCCGGAAAACACCAGAGAGGAGGAAGAGATTCCGGCGTTTCTCCGTCCCCCCAACAGTGAGGCTGTGTTGGGGGGTTCCGCCTGACCACCCTCCCCCCGCCGTGACTCTGTGTATTTCTGTCCCCAGCTCTTGTCACCGCCTGAGACCTCGCGAGACCCTCGGTCCCCCCTGCCCCTTCCCCCCAGGTTAGCAATTGGGAATGGCTGGGAGGGGGTGTTCCCAAGATACTGGGCTTCCAACCCCTGCCCCCCAGGCCCTCTGTCCTCTGGTCAAGACCCCCTTGCCCAGACAGACCTCTTGGCACTGACTGGGAACGCCCTAGAACTTCCCCCGGACACCGGCAGTACTCTGAGATCCTCCCGAGCTTTCCCGAAACCACACACACACACTCCCCGGTCTTAGACCCTTTTGGCTCTCAGGCCTCTGTTAGACCTTCCCATCAGAAGGTTCCACGACCCTTTAAAGATACCTCATCACAACCTTCAGGTGAGCCTTGCCTCTCTCAGGTCCGCCCCCCCACGGAGGGGAGGCACTGCCCGTTCACGCTCCTTTCTGCCTCTCACAGTCCCACCCACCTGCCTTTCCTCCTTTCTCCACCGCTAGGTCAGCCCCCACCGGAGCCCTCCCGAGCCCTCCCCACCGGCTGCTCCCCCCACATGCATTCCACCGAGCTCCCTCCCCGTGCCCGTGCTGCCCACCATCCGCCTTGCTGCCCCCCCCCCAACCCTTTTGCCTCAGATAAGGGGGCCAACGGGGGTAGGGAGAGGGGAGGTGGGAGGGGCGGGCTGCGGTGGGGATGGGGTGGGGGAGGCTCGGTGGGCACCACCCTGCCTCCTAACCCTGAGTCTCTCCCCCCTCCCCATGTCTGAACCTTTCTCCTTGATTCCGACTGACTGTCCGATTTGTTCACTTTTCTCTCTCCATCTCCTTGGTCCGCCTCTGTCCATCTCTCTGCCTCTTGCCATCTGTTTTGTTATGTCTTGGTGTCTGACTGTCTGTCTCTTATCCCTTCTGTCTCCCTCGCCGTCTCTATCCCGGACTCTGTGCTTCCGCCCTTTTTCTGTCTCCTTGCCTCTTCCCGTCCCTCTCTCTCTTTCTCCGGCTCCTATCCTTTCTGGGCTCCTATCCTTTCTGGCCGTTCCTCCCCCTGCTTCCCTGGCTCGGGGTCTGTCTGTTGGACCCTCCCCCTGCACCCCCACCTCCATGCTTCCTCCCCATGTTTCTGCCCCTCCCTCCCCCCCCCCCCCCCCCCAGGTTACGAGAAATCCCGCAGCCTGAGCAGCATCGCGGGCCTGAGCGGGGTGTCCCTGCGCCTCGCGCCCCTTGCCACTCCCCCTGGCTCTCCCAGGGCCGCCCGCCGCGCTCCCCCAACCCTGCCCTCCATCCTCTAACGCTCCCCTCCCCCCCGTGGGGGGACTGGGGGTGACAGGGAAGAAGGTCAAAGGAGCTGGGGGTGGGGGGTGGGGGAAAGGGTTTTTTTTAAAAAATCAAAAAGTCATTAATAATATGCAACCGAGACGACGACGCCAGCAGACACCCCCGGACCCCTCACCCCCACCTGGGCCCCCAGGATGGAGGGGGAGGAGCCAAACTCCAGCCCCCACCCACCTCTCCCCCCTCCTCTCCCCCCAATAAAGCCTTCTCAGGTCTCCATGAGCCATAGGACATCCCGCTCCCATAAACTCCTGTAAATACGTCCAAATTATGCCAGTTACATTTTGGGGCGCCTCTCCGCTAGTCTGCATGCCTCCCTCGACCCGGATCCCTCCTCCCCCCTTCCAGCTCCACCTCAGCAATAAGCCGCCAGGGGCTGCATGCCACGCGATTGAGGGAAGGGGAAGTCTGGGAAGGGGGCGGGGCCTCAAGGGGGTCCGGCCGGCTTTGCAGCCGCGGGAGGGTCTCCTAGCCTCCTACCGTTCGCCCCAGGAGGACAGCCCATCACATTGATGTAAAGAGTAATACAGTAGCAACAATGTGAGGGAAGGAGGAACAGCCACCCAGGCCCCCAAACGAGCTGAGCTCAGAGGGCGAAAGCAGAGACCTGGGGAGTGGCCTGTGGACAGCTTCTCCCTCAGCCTTTAGGAAGATCCCTCTGGTGAACGTGACCCTTTCATCCCTCTCCATCCCCGCCACGGGGTCTGCTCGCCTCTATTCTTGCTGCATGGACCCAGACCTCCCATCTCGGAATTTCTGGGATGATCTGGCCCTAGCACACAAAATTCCCCAACGCCCCCTCCAGGTTACCAGGACACGAGACCTGCACCCACAGTTCCCGAGACCCACTCTGGCACCCCGCATCCCCTAAATCCCCACCGGGTCCTGGGACTTAACTTCTGCGTACAGATGCTGTCCCCCGCCCCACCCCACCCCACCCAATCCCTGGACCGCATCCCAACAGCTCAAACCTCCAAGACTTGACCCAGCCCTTCAGCTCACTTTCAGCCTTTGGGATGCTCCAGATCCTTCCCACACTTGGGCATTTCTTGGACACCCCCAAATCCTCAGGCCTTCCCCCCTACCCCTAGATAATCCCCAAATCTCTAACATCTGACATCCACCTCAGGTTCTCCTGATACTAGAATTTCCAAGATAGGCTCAACCTGTCTGCAATTCCAGGGAACCAGACCTCCCCCACCCCCAACCTTGGGCATCCCCTTTCGTATGTCTCGCCCTGCCTCTTCCAAGAGCCCCTTTCCTTAAATGGTGCCCAAAAGGGACCCTCTTCATGGACATCAGTGTTTCCCAGAGAGTTGTATTTGTACCCCTGGTGATGTGCTAAGGTTTTAGGCAGTGTAAGGATGCTTAATCTAAAAAGTTTTGTCTTTCCTGGCATGTTGCTCACAAGCCGGTAAGTCCAGATACTGCTGCTTGGCCCAGACACTGTTTATTCAAGGTAGAGTGTTTCCACTTAAAGCAGGGGCTGTGCCCGCGCGAAGGGACACTGGAATAGCAGAAGCTCTGGAAACGACGACATACCTTACCGGGGCTGGGATCCCAGCCCACCCTTCCCTGGCATTCCGCGTCCTGCCACGCTCGCGGGTGGAAAATCATTTCTCATACCCCATCCTGGCTCAAGGATGCGCTACCTCCCCCAAGCCCAGAGACCACACCGGTCCCAGAATCCTTAGAGGGGACCCCTCCCCTTTTGGAGCTGGAGGCCCACGGAACTAGCAACCTCCTTCCCTCTGCTCCCACGGCCTCAGGAACCCCCAATCCGAGGGTTGGGGGTGTCACTGAGCGCGATTCTTGATGCAACGATTCCTATGCAAGGGGCATTTTGAGTCCCCCATCCTTCCCTCGGACCCGAAACCCTGGCGAATCAGGGGTGAGGGGTGGGGCAGGTTCTGGTGGGAGCGGGGTGGGGCGAGGTAAAGGGCTAGGGGCTCCAGACACCAGGGTATGGGGGTGGGGACTGATTATATTGCCAAAGGGTTTAACTTCTTTAAAAAAAAAAAAAAAAAAAAAAAACAAACAAAAACAGACCCCAGACTCCCCTGACCCTCACGGAAGCCGAACGGTGCGGGGAAAGGGGGTGAGGATCTTTTCCAAAGGGTACAGCCCTCTTCCCAACGTCTCCCCCTGCTCGCCAGTCTGCCACACGTACCCAGCTTTTTAGTTCAGCTTTTAAAAATAATCACAATCATAAACCTTTACAAAACGTGATTCACGTCCTTCACCCCAACCCCCATCCCCCAAGTCAAACAAACAGTGTGGGATTTGGGGAGGAAGAGAGAGCCAAAGGGACAACTTCTAAGTCCCGCTCCCCTTTTCTCCCCGGCCGCCAGGGTGCCTGCAACTACACGCATGCGCTGCATGACGCGCTCCCCACACGCATGTCGCGCCCCTCCAGCGCTCCGGGAACGCACGGACACGGGGCGAGGGGCGGGGCGATTGGGGAGGAACGAACGGCGGGGGTCTTCCTGAGTTCAGCGGCTCCTCCTCCCCATCACACACACAGCAATAAGAGTCTCTCACTCCAACGTGGGCGGGGCGGGCCTGGCCTGTCGAAACGGGAGGTGGGAGGAGTGGCCAGGGGGCGCTCTCAGGGATGGGGGCGGGTGTCCGGAGTCAGTGTGGGGAGGGGAGGTCTGCAAATCGTCCAACTCTGGTGCTAATGGCGGGTCTTCTCAGCCCACCCCCAGGGCAGGGAGGGAGGGGTCGGCGTGGCCCCTCCCCCAAGTCTCCCCCACGCCCACCCTGGGTGCATGAACCGCCCAATGCAGAAGCTGCCGCATGTCACCTGCCCTCCCCAAAGAAAAAGTGTCATGCCCCCTTCCCGCCCGCCCTCTCACTTCCCACCGAAATAAAAGTTTCCTTTTCATTTAAAAGTTGCATCCTGTTTCCTGGGAAGGTTTCCAGATCTGGGCCAGGGTGTGGGCCTCAAGAGCAGGGGTCATATGAAAGTAACAAGGGTGTGCACTTTGGGGGGCCGGCTATCCCCTTGATCACCGGCTCTCACCTTGTGACTTGGGGGGGGGGGCGGGGGGTAGTGCCTGCCTTTTCCCTGATGGTAAAATAGGATCCACACCCCTAACTGGAAACTGTGAACGGCACCTGGTTTTAGATGAGCTCCTAGGTGAGGGTAGCAAGACCCTAGGAGAGGAGTGGAGCTGGGTCTCCAATAAGAGGTTAGGGGCTGAGGGCCACATGCCCCATATTGCCTACTCTGAAGCCAGACTGTGGGTTCAAGTTCTCAGTAGCTGTGTGTTCCTGGGCAGTCTCTCAACCTCTCTGGGCTGTTTCCACCACCCTAAAAGGGCAGGAGGGGGTGATCTGTTCATTCAGCAAATACACGAATCCCAACCACATGCCAGGCACTGTTCTAGGCGCCGGAAAGCAAAGGAATCATGCCTACCTCTAGGGGTTGTGCTCTAGGTGGAGGCGAGCTCCCCTGTTTAGCACAGCTACGCAAATGACCGCTACTCCACAGATGGCTCCACGGTCACTCTGTCACTGCTTTGCAAAGACTTGAGGGTCAGCCAGAGTGCAGCATCCCTTCTGTCAGCTACTCACTGGGAGGCTTGAAGCAAGGCACGTCACGGCTCAGCCTCCGTTTCCCCATCTGTATAATGGAGGCAATGCGCGGGAAGGAGGCTGAAACGAGTTACTTCACATGAAACGCCGGTACACAGGAGGCTCCCAACACTGTCAGCTGTGAGAACCAGCTGACAGCCCCACCTGCTGGTTCTGGACGGCTGTCCCAGCGGCTGAAGAAGCCTGTGACTCCCCCGCCCCATCAGAGATCCCCCGGAAGGAACACACACAGCGCCAAGGGGGTCCAGTTGGGGTGGGAGTTTATTTCTGCCAGAGCCTGGAGGCTGGGAGGATATGGGGCCTCCTCCAGCCCCCACAGGAAACTCCAAACCTAATTGTGATCACACAAGAGCAACCAGAAGGGGGGGGGCGGAACACATGGGGGAGGAGAGGGGGTGATGGGGGGGTTCCCTTCTCCCGCCCCTCTGCAAGGGTCAAAGGTTGGTGGAGACCTGGGGCTCCGGCTGCTGTCGCTCAGAAGTTCCGGGGTCAGTGGAGAGTGGAGAGGAGGAGGGGAAGAGGGGGGAGAGAGGGGGAGGGGAATGGGAACCCTGGCTTCCGAGGACAGGGGAGCCATGCTCCCTTGCTTATAAAGATCATTAACAACTTCAGGAGGGAGGGGAGCCCTACGGGGCCACAGCTTGCTAACTGCTCCCGGATTTCCTTCCAAGCGAAAGCCCTCCTCCACGTTGCCCTGCTCCCCTGCTCCCCTGTGTTTAGGGGTCCATGGGTCTCAGCCCCTGCCCCCTCACATGGGGTTGGTAAGTGCTATAGTGCCAAAGGCTGGCACCATTTTCAAAGTGCAAGAAGCCAGAGGTTGGGTTCCCGGGACAGGCGCCCCGAGGGACCAGGGGCCAGGGAGGGAGGGGCCAAAGCTGGGGCCAGGGCGGGGTCACTGGGGCTGGGGCGCCGCCGGGGGCTCGTCAGGCTCCGGGGGTGGCGGCCCAGACCCGGCCTCCTCCTCCTCCATCTCCTCCTCCAATGGCACGCCCTCCTCCAGTCGGAAGACCTGGCGCACCTTGCGGGTGGTGAGGGTGAGGGGGCCGCGTCTGCAGGGGGGTCGAGAGACCGAGAGACGGCGGTTAATTGAGGGGAGCAGGGGAAAAGCGAGCGGGAGCTACGGGAGAAAGAATACAATGGGGGGGAGGGGCAGAGAGAGATGGGGGCGGGGCTTATGGAGGGACGGTGCGCATGTGCAGGTGACCCTACCGGAGCCGGTTCCTCAGCGCGTTCAACTCGCGGTTCATGGCCTCCGAGGATTCTGTGACATCTTCCAGCTCGTGCTGCAGCCGCCGGCGGACCGCCTGCGCCCGGGACGCCTCCTCCTCGGCTTCCTCCAGCTGTCGCTTTAGCTGTTTCACCCGAAGGTTGCCCTTCTCCACCTTGGTGGAAGCAGAGGTCCAGGTCAAGTCCGGGGGCGGGGGGGTGTCGGCCTCACCCACTCCCTCGGCTCTGGGCCGCATCCCTCCTGCCCCACCCCACCCCCAACTCTGCCCTGCGCTTGCCTTCTGTTCATGCTTCGTTTTGTTCTAGATCCTCTTGCCAGCCTCTACCCCAACTTCAAATGTGAGACTGTCCCCCCATGTGGTCTCAGAGGGGTCTTTCTATGTCCAGAGCTGACCCTGTCCCTCCCCTGCTCAAAGCCCCCCTCCCCCCGCCCCCATGGCTCCCCAGTGGTGCTGGGACAAGGTCCCAGGCCCTCAGTCTGGCATTCCAGGCCCTGCAGGGTCTTCTTCTTATAAACCCATTGGTCGGATCATCTTCACTAAGACCCTCCCTAAACCCTGTCCAGGGGGAAGCCACATATGATCTGCCTCTCACCAATCCCTCTGGCCTCATTTCTTCTTCTTTTTTAAATGTTTATTTGTTTTTGAAAGAGAGGGCACGCAGGGAAGGGGCAGAGAGAGAGGGAGAGAGAGAGGATCTGAAGTTGGCTCCATCCTGACAGCAGAGAGCCCGATTTGGGGCTCAAACTCAGGAACAGTAAGATCATGACCTGAGCCGAAGTTGGACGCTTAACTGAACCACCCAAGTGCCCCGGCCTCATTTCTTATCACTCAATCTTCCTGCTCCATTCTTCTCTCTAGCCACACTGCTCCGCTCTTCACTCTAAACTCACCAAACTTATTTCCACACCCCAGGGCCCTTGTACCTGCTGTTTCCTCTGCCTGACTCTTCCTGTCCTCTCAGTTCTCAATTCATATGTCACCTCCTTAGAAGGGATTTCCTGCCACACCCCACCACCCCCAATCTAGGGAATATTCCCTAAACCTCATGTCTCCTCTCTTCATTCACTTTTTTCTTCATAGCCCTTGTCACATCTGTAATCATCTTTCCCTGATGAGAGGTTTGTGTCTTTATTTTCCTATGCTACAAATGTGAGCTCTGTGAGGGCAGGGACCTTCTCCTTCTCTTTCACAGCCATATCTCCCATGCCAAGCACAGTAGTGGATACCCGGTAATTGTGGAATGAATGGCAAATAAGACGCAGCTGAGCTTTTAAGGGCACAGCGACTCTATGTAGAGCCAGACAAATCTGGGATCTGATCTAGACTCTGTCTCTACTAATTGTATGACTTTGGTAGAAACTATGTCCCCTTTTAAAGTTTCCATTTTCTCACCTGTGCATTGGGGCTGGTGAGAGACTGCAAGCATGTATTTAAAAAAAAACAAAAACAGGGGCGCCTGGGTGGCGCAGTCGGTTAAGCGTCCGACTTCAGCCAGGTCACGATCTCGTGGTCCGTGAGTTCGAGCCCGGCGTCGGGCTCTGTGCTGATGGCTCAGAGCCTGGAGCCTGTTTCTGATTCTGTGTCTCCCTCTCTCTCTGCCCCTCCCCCGTTCATGCTCTGTCTCTCTCTGTCCCAAAAATAAATAAACGTTGAAAAAAAAAAATTTTTTTTAAAAATAAATAAATAAAGATAAATAAACCTTGAAAAAAAAAATTTAAAAACAAAAACAAAAACACGTGGCACAATACTTGGGGCACAGTCACTGCTCAATAAATAATTAAGAACGGGGCGCCTGGGTGGCTCAGTCGGTTGAGCGTCCAACTTTGGCTCAGGTCATGGTCTCGCAGTTCGCGAGTTTGAGCCCCGTGTCGGGCTCAGTGCTAACAAACAGCTCAGAGCCTGGAGCCTGCTTCGGATTCTGTATTGCTCTCTGTCTCTCTCTCTCTCTCTCTCCCCCTTCCCTGCTCATGCTCTGCCTCTCTCGGTCTCTCAAAAATAAATAAATGTTAAAAAAAAATTTTTTTAAGTTAAGAACACAGACTGCCGCCAGACTGCTGGGGTTTGATCCCAGACTCCATCTCTTACTAGCTAAGTAATCTGAACAATTTACTTCCCTTTTCTGTGTCTCAGTTTTCTCACCAGAATAAGAGGGAAAATAGTAGTACCTAGGGTTCCAATAAGAACTAATTGTACTACGTGTTATGTCTGTAGCACAGTGCCCGTCACATAGAAAGCAGTCAACAGGGGAGCCTGAGTGGGTCAGTTGGTTAAGCATCTGACTTCAGTTCAGGTCATGATCTTGTGGTTCGTGAGTTCAAGCCTCGCATCAGGCTCTGTGCTGACAGCTCAGAGCCTGGAGCCTGCTTCAGATTCTGTGTCTCCCTATCTCTCTCTGCTCATCCCCAACTTGTGCTCTGTCTCTGTATCTCAAAAATGAATAAACATTAAAAAAAAAAAAAAAAGACGAGGAACTCAATAAACATTACACTTTGTTATTTCAGCTCCAGCCTAGCCTCTTGGTAGGGTTTAACTTCTTCCTTCTCCCTGGCTGTCTCAGCTCCCCACCAGGACCTTTCCTAGATTCCCACAATTTACAGAGGTGCCTCGGTGGTTCAGCTGGTTAAGAGTCTGGCTCTTGACTCTGGCTCGGGTCATGATCTCACAGTTCGTGAGTTCAAGCCCCGAGTCAGGCTCTGTGCTGACAGTGTAAGACCTGCTTGGGATTCTCTCTCTCTCTCTCTCTCTCTCTCTCTCTCAAAATAAATAAACTTTAAAAAAAAATTCCACAATTTACAGATGGCAAAGTCACTGATTCCAGCTCTCTGCTGATGCACCAAGCCCCAGGATGGTGTCTGCTCTCAGTCCCAGTCTGGCACCTGCACGTTATTTCTTGTGATGGGAACTCACTGCCTCCACAGACAACACGTGCTATTTCTCTGTCAGTGGAAACCGCCCCCTCCCACTGCTCCCCAAAGACGTGAGCGGCTCACCTGGTCCCGGAGCTGGTCGGCCACCCTCCGCTCCTCCTCCACCTGGAGCACCACCTCTTTAAGCCGCTTCTCAGCCCTGCGCACCAGCTTGCCGGAGAGGATGCGCTCCCTGGAGAGAGGAGTGAAGGAGACAATCAGGAGAGGGGCTCCCGGGGGCTTCTGTCCCCTCGACCTTGTCCAGTGGCCGCGTCCTGTTTTTGGAGCGGCCTCTTCCCTCTCTCCCACCCCCAAGTGGCTCCCACGGTCTACGCAGGCCAGACATGGCTCCCAGGCTCCCGACTCCAGGGCATCTCGTCCTGAACTTGTACTAAGATGCCGGGTGTTCCTGAAAATGTCTCCATGCCTCTATCTATTCTCCATCCCCCACAGCGCCTCCCCCCAGCCTCCTCTCAGGGAACTGACCCACTGACCACCAGTCCCCGGGTCAGATCTGGGGCACTGTCCTCGCCTCTTCTCTCCTTGCCCCACGCCCAGCCTGTCAGTACCCAAACCCTGTCACATTGCCCCTCCAAACTCTGTCTCGTCCCTTCCTCTCTGTCCTCCAGCCCTCAGCTCAAGCCTTGTGCTCGCCCACCTGGCCTAGCCTGTCCTTTCTCTCTCAACTCCCTTCTCCACCGTCCCTAGTGTCGATGGGACATTCTGGAAGCCCAGAGCTCCCCTCTCGGCTCCCCGGGGCCCCTTCTCCCCTTCCCACACACACATGCTTTCTTTGGACAGGCTCATCTGCGCCCCAGGTTTCCACACCCATCAACAGCCTTTTGTCTGCTAAATGTGTCTCCTGGGCTCCAGCCCGGATCCACTCCGGGCCTCCTGGCCTCCCGGCCTCGGCCTCCCACCAGACCCTGCACGCCCTTCCCTGCTGGGCTCAGCGCCTTCTCCCAGACCCGCTCCTCCTCCCGGTTCCCCGTGCTCCACCGAGATCTGCAGGCCAGACGCCGGAGCCATCCTCGCCTCCCCCCAACCCCCTAAAGCCCGCCCCTCCCCTCTCCCGAACTCCCCCATCCCCGTGGCCCCGGCTCATCTGCGCTGTCCCGCGTGGACCATCACCCCCGGGGTGAAGTCCGCGTGACGGGGCCCCTAGCGACGGGCGGTGCTTGGCAGCCACGACTGGACGTCGTAGCCCCAGATGTGCTGAGAGGCAGGCCCGGGGTGAGGGGAACGGGAGGCTCCAGCCGTGGAAAGGGATGCGGGGTGTGGGTGGGGGCTCCAGCTACAGATCCCCCGCCACTCCTTGCTCCCGGGATGACTTTGAGGTCACCGACACCCCCTGAGCCTCAGTGTCTCCATCTATGTAATGGGGGCGGGGCTTCCCCAGAGACCCCAAACTACATCTCCCATGAGCCCCTGGATAAGAACAACTCCCATGAGCGTCTGGGGCCAGTTCCCACTGCCTGTCCCTGAGACTTCTCACATTCATCATGCTCCCCAGTGAACTCAACATGTTCCCCCAATTCTCCCCAGGCACCAGGACTCTACCCCAAACCCTGTACTCTCCCCCCGACACCCACAACAGCATATCGGCCCCCAGTTCCATTCCTCTGCCCCCCACTCACGCTGTTTCACCTCCTCGTGTCCATCCTCACGGCCCCGGCCCCAGCTCAGGCCTCATTTCCTTCCACCTGGACCATCACCCAGCCTCCACCCTGGCCTCTCAGCTCCTAGTCTCTAGTCTGCTCCCAATTTGACCCCAGGGGGGACTTTCTACACCCAGCACTGGCCCTCCCTCTCTCTGGCTCACAGCCCCCAAGGCTCCCCATCTTCCCAGGACAGAGTTCCTCAGCCTGGCATTCAAGGCTCTTGCCTCTCCATCCCTCTCCTAAGTCACAGGCTTCTAGGACCAGTCACCCTCCTCCAGATGCCCTGGATGTCCCTTGTAGGAGTCCCCAGGGCTGCTGCTCTGCCTGGGACAGAAATGGCCTCAATTCTCAACTCTTCCCGTATCCACACCCTTTGCAACAGAACTTTACAGCTTCTCTCGCCAAGAGATAGAATCTATTTCTCCATGCCCTTCAATCTGAGCTGGCCACGTGACTTGCCATGGTAACGGGATGCAACAGAAGTGACACTGGCCCAGTTCCGAGTCTAGGCCCCAAGAAGGCATTAACACTTTCCCTCACTCTTAGAACCTTGTCTCTGCCACGTGAACGATCCTGGGCCAACCTGGAGCAGAGACGGGTCGGCCTCGCTGTCCCAGGCAAGGCCTTGGGCATAGGAGAGCTCATCCAAGACCAGCAAATCCATCTAGCTGACTTGGCTAAAGACGCCTGAATGAAACCCCGGCACTCAGATCAGCAGAACCTATCAGCCAGCCAAAGGCTCATGAGAAATAATAAATGGTAGCTGTTTGAAACCAGTAAAGCTTAGGCTTCTTTGTTACGCAGCTAGAGCTGACTGCTACATTACTGCTTAACTCCTATTCTTTTGTTTTTAACAATATATTTTATTGTTTTTTTTTAAATGTCTATTTATTTTTGAGAGAGAGAGAGAGGATGACCGGGGAAGGGGCAGAGAGAGGGGGAAACAGAGGATGCCAAGCAGGCCCTGCGCTGACAGCAGTGAGCCCGGGGTTCAAACCCATGAACTGTGCGATCGTGACCTGAGCTGAAGTCGGACGCTCAACTGACTGAGCCGCCCAGGCACCACTTAAATCCATTCTTAGTCGCAGTGCAGTTACTTACAGCCCAAAGTATCCTAAGTGAGACGGGAAATCAGCAGTCATAAATAATATGATGCCTTTTGGATGTTTCTAAGCCAGGTGCTTATAACACAGCTCTCCTCTGTCTCACGACCAGAGTGTGGGGAATCACCCTCCAGACGTGCCCTCCCCTCCCACCTACCTGCTCTCCTGCTCCAGCTGCTCCTCAGCCTGGGACAGTTTAGACTCAAGGGCGGCAATGATCATCTTCTGGCGGGCCCGGGCCCCGGCGTCCTCCTCACCCAGGCGCCCCCGGAGCTCTTGGATCTGTCGCTCCAGCTGCTGCCGCCCGCTCTCTGCCTTGGCTGAGAAACTGCGCTCGGCTGACAACTCTGTAGTCAGCGAGTCCACCTGTAGTAGAGGCAAAAGCACAACTATCGTGGTGGGGTCTTGGAAGAAGGTGGTAGGTAAATTCAGGCACCTCCCAGTTAAATGAGTCGACAACTGTTAAGTGCATAGCACAGAGCCTGGTACATACTAAATACACAATAGATGTTAGCACGTCTTTTTCCTGATTGGCGGATCAGCCAACAGCAGCGCCAGCCCCAGGTTTTAACATTTTGGGTAGTTTTTTTGCTATCTTAACACGTCCACAAGACTATCACAAACTTGTTTCAATGCTATGAACTCTACCTCTGATTGTGAAAGAGTCTATTGCAAGGGTTATCACACTTTTGTTTGCCCCAGGATCATCTGGGGAGCTTGTAAAAAAAAAAAAAAAAAGAAAGATGCAGACTTCAGGGTCCCACCCTCCAAAAACTCCGCTTGAGCAGATCAGGAGTGGGGTCCATGAATCTGCATTTTTTTTTTTTAAATTTTTTTTTTCAACGTTTATTTATTTTTGGGACAGAGAGAGACAGAGCATGAACGGGGGAGGGTCAGAGAGAGAGGGAGACACAGAATCGGAAACAGGCTCCAGGCTCTGAGCCATCAGCCCAGAGCCCGACGCGGGGCTCGAACTCCCGGACCGCGAGATCGTGACCTGGCTGAAGTCGGACGCTTAACCGACTGCGCCACCCAGGCGCCCCTGAATCTGCATTTTTAACAAACACCTCGGGTGGTTCTGATGTGGGTGATGTTCTGGGGTCATTTTAAGAAATGCCAGCTGAACAAATGGCAGCTACTACATTGAGAATTTGTAAACATGCCCCTAATAATAGTTTCCGTTTATTTACTCAGCTCGTATTCCGAGTGAGGTCCTGCACCGGGGAGAAGGAAATGAGTCAGATCCAGTCTGATTCATGCTTTATTTCACTTTGCCCTCACGGGAACACATCAACACGG
Source organism: Leopardus geoffroyi (assembly GCF_018350155.1). Taxonomy (NCBI): domain Eukaryota; kingdom Metazoa; phylum Chordata; class Mammalia; order Carnivora; family Felidae; genus Leopardus; species Leopardus geoffroyi. Next base: position 7,844,205 of record NC_059335.1, read on the forward strand.
TGATTAGCATATGCTCTCTCTTTTTTGTAACTTGTCAGAAAATGAAACGGTGATGCGGAAAGTCAGAAACTGATCAAATATGCGGCTTTACGAGTTAACTAAAGGCAAACGAGTCAGACGCTTAACCGACCGAGCCACCCGGGCGCCCCCCCCCCCCCTCTTTTTTAAGTTGACTTATTTTGAGAGGGTTAGAGACAGCACGAGGGCGGGAGGGGCAGAGAGAGGGAGAGAGAATCCCAAGCAGGCTCCATGCCTCACGCAGAGCCCAACGCACGGTCTGAGCTCACACAACTGTGAGATCAAGACCTGAGCTGAGATCAAAGGTTGGACACTTAGCCAAATGAGCCGCCCAAGCGCCCCCAGAATGTGATCTTCTTCGGAAAACAGAGCCTTTGGAGCTGCGATGAGATGAATTAAAATCAGGTTATGCTGGAGGAGGGTGGGCCCCAAACCCAATACGACTGGCGTCCTCATGAGAAGAGGAGAGGAGTCACAAACACAGGAGACACGGAGGCCAGGTGAAGACGGGCGCCGACGCCAGGCGCCCTCATCTCTCTCTGAGAATCTGAGCTACGTCCTTCCATTTTCTCGCAGCACAAAGTCTTGCTGTCCAAAATCTGATGACCGGCGTATTTCCTTTTCCTTGTGGGTTGCTTGCTCATGTTTTCCTAGCCACCTGAAGGGTTTCTGCCGCCTCTGACACACGCAAGTTTTACTAGCATCAGTCTCAGTATCGGTCTTGACGGGCCGATGTCCTCTGGTACTCAGCGTGCTCTTCCCGGATGTCGCTTCCTGCTGTATCGTTTCAGGAAAGCTTTCTCGCACTACGGTCTGAGGTTATTCGCTCTGTCTCCCTGCTTGGGTCTTCTTTGGGGACTCTCAGTACCGTACGTTGGGTCTTCTTTGCCTGTCTTCAATATTTGCAATTTTCTTGGAAATCCCTTTTTTGGCGTCTTTTAAGTTTCATTTTGATTTTTTAAATGTGTTAAATGTTTATTTATTGAGAGAGAGAGAGAAAGCATGCACAGGGGAGGGGCGGAGAGAGGGTGAGGGAGAGGGAGAGGGAGAGAGGGAGAGAGAGAGAGAGAAGAGAGAGAGAGAATCTCAAGCAGGCTCCGTCCACACTGCCAGTGCAGAGCCTGATGCGGAGCTCGATCCCATGAATCGGGAGATCATGACCTGAGCCAAAATTAAGAGGCGGAGGCTTAGCTGACTGAGCCACCCAGGCGCCCTAGTTTTATTCTGATTTTTTATAAAGTTCTCCTTTTCAACAACAGCCAACGATGTGGGCTGGGGGTATGCCTGGGTGGCTTAGTTGGTTGAGCGTCGGACTTTGGTTCAGGTCATGATCTCACGGTTTCGTGGGTTCAAGCCCCACATCAGGCTCTGTGCTGACAGCTCAGAGCCTGGAGCCTGCTTCGGATTCTGTGTCTCCTTCTCTCTCTGTTCCTCCCCTGCTCACGCTCTGTCTCTCTCTCTCTCTCTCTCAAAAAATAAATAAAGATTTTTAAAAAATTAAATAAATAAATAAATAAATAAATAAAGAGGCCCTACTCTCGAGGTGTTTACATTCTGCTGGGGAGATGGACAGCATACAAGCAAGTAAATATATAATATAGTTTCAGGTAGTCATAAGGGAAATGGAGGAGATCAAAGCAGAGAGAATGGAGGGGAATTGCGGGTGAGAGGGTGGCTGTTTCACACAGTATGGTCAGGGAAGGCTCTTACTGGGAATGAGACATGGGATGGTCTGGGGTAAGAGCTTTCTCTCAGGAAGAAGGGGGAATGCAGGTGCAAAGGCCCTGTGGTAGGAATACACTTGGCAGAGTCAAGAAATAGTAAGGAGGCTGGTGTGGCTGGAGCAGAGTCAACCAGGAATGGAAAGGCTAGAGACAAGGTCTGAGGTAGCCAGGGACCACAGTGTGGGGCCTTGTTTGTGACTGGGCTTTCGCTACAAGTGAAACCATCACCCTGGAGTATGAAGGCCTCTCCTACTGGTCTAGGTGCTCCCCAAGGGCTGAAGCTGGGGTCTCACTCTTCTCTGAATGTCCAGCGGTGTCAGGGCATGTCCCCTGAGAAGTCTCAAAATGTGTTTTTAAAAATTAATGAGGGGATAGGGCGCCTGGGTGGCTCAGTCGGTTAAGCATCCGGCTTCGGCTCAGGTCATGATCTCACAGTTCATTGGTTCAGGCCCCACGTCGGGCTCTGTGCTGCTAGCCGGAGCCTGGAGCCTGTTTCGGATTCTGTGTCTCCTTCTCTCTCTGCCCCTCTCCCGCTCCCACTCTGTCTCTGTCTCTCAAAAATGAATGTTAAAAAAATTAAATTAAAAATAACTAAATAAATAAGTAAATAAACATTTAAAAAATCAATGAAACAATTGGGGTGCCTGGGTGGCTCAGTCAGTTAAGCGTCCTACTCTTGATTTTAGCTCAGGTCAGGAAATCATGGTTCATGGGACTGAGCCCTGTGCTGGGCTCTGCGCTGACAGTGCGGAGACTGCTTGAGATTCTCTCCCTCTCTCAAAATTAATAAATAAGCGTTTAAAAAAATTGAAGTCATGGAGACACAGGTCTCTCTTTAGAAATCCCATCCCTCCATTGTCTGCCTGGCAAAGTCTTAACTTCCAACATGACCTCTTAAGACATGTCCTCCAACAGGAAGTCTTCCCAGATAGCCCCCAGCCTCCAGGCGGGGTCAGAATTCTCTTCTAAGTCCTCACAGTGTCTTGTGCTTCCTGCATTTTCACTTGTATTTCTGTATTGGGAGAGTCTGTCCCCTCCATCAGACTAGGATGTCCTTAAGGGCAGAGATCTGGAATGAGCCATCCCCAGGTCCCCAGCATCACCCAGAATAGGACCTCAGCCTCCAGAAGCCTCAGACAGTATATATAAATAAATCTACAAATGGAAATATGCTTCTGTCTGCTTAGCTGCCTTGCTCCTACTTATGCTTTAAAACCCCAGCCAAATGTCCCTTTTTCCACATGCTTTCTTCTGATTCTTGCAGTGTTCTCTCCCTCCCTCCCTCCATCTCTCTGCTGGACTGAAGATACTTCCTTTTTTTTTTTTTTTTTTTTTGAGAGAGAGAGAGAGACTGCACGTGAGAGACAGAATCTTTTTTTTTTAATTTTTTTTTCAACTTTTTTTTTTTTAATTTTTATTTTTGGGACAGAGAGAGACAGAGCATGAACGGGGGAGGGGTAGAGAGAGAGAGAGGGAGACACAGAATCGGAAACAGGCTCCAGGCTCTGAGCCATCAGCCCAGAGCCTGACGCGGGGCTCGAACTCACGGACCGCGAGATCGTGACCTGGCTGAACTCGGACGCTTAACCGACTGCGCCACCCAGGCGCCCCGAGACAGAATCTTTTTTTTTTTTTTTTTTTTAATTTAAAAAAAAAAATTTTTTTTTCAACGTTTATTTATTTTTGGGACAGAGAGAGACAGAGCATGAACGGGGGAGGGTCAGAGAGAGAGAGAGGGAGACACAGAATCGGAAACAGGCTCCAGGCTCTGAGCCATCATGAGCCATCAGCCCAGAGCCTGACGCGGGGCTCGAACTCACGGACCGTGAGATCGTGACCTGGCTGAAGTCGGACGCTTAACCGACTGCGCCACCCAGGCGCCCCCCGAGACAGAATCTTAACCCGATGTGGGGGCTCGACCCCAGACCCTGGGATCATGACCTGAGCCAAAATCAAGCGTCAGACGCTCAGCTGACTGAGCCACCCGGGCGCCCACCTCCCGGACCAAAGATACTTGTATTATCACACGTGCCACCTTACCCACGTCCACGCAGTGGATGCGACCACGTCGCAGTGCAGCGACCCACGTAAGTACTCTCAGGATCCAGCCCTTCATCGACGCCTACCCGCCTTGAGAACTCCTATTCAATCAACTACTAACACCCAACCCAGACATTTCCTTTTCCGTTCTGTGTCCAATGAAAGGACTGGGGATGACGCTCCCGGGTCAGTGGGGCCCCGGGACCGTCGGGGGGGACAGGGCTGTGTCACCTGCAGGAGCAGCTTGCGGTAGCGGTCGCCCAGCAGCTCTGCGTTGCTCTGCTCCTCCTCGAGTTCCTCTTCCATTTGCCCCAGGCGCCCCTCCAGTTGCCGCTTCTCCTCCAGAATGGCTGCCCTGGGGAGAACGGGAGCGGGGCGGGGAGGGGGGAGGTGAGAGGGCAGGACGGCGGGAGGAGGGCGTCCTGCCCCACAGTACCGTGGGCCACTCACTTGCTAAGGCTGCCGTTGGCCACCTCGTCTGCCATCTCGTCCCGCTCCTGCTGGACCTGCCGCCGGGCACGATCTGATGCGGCCAGTTCCTGGGAGGACAGAGAGGGGTGGAGGTCAGCAGTGGGTGGGGGGGATGCTATCTGGGCACCGGCCTCCCTGCTCCTCACACCTCAAGGCTCCCGGACATGTTTTCGTTGCAGGTGAACATGCCATCCCTGGGCGAGTTTGGAACGAACTTCAGTGCACGGGCAGGTGCCTCCTAAAGCTGTCTCCTGAGCCCCTGACCCTTGTCCACCTCTCCCTTCCCGTCCCCAGGCCCCTCCCCCTCAGCGCGGCCACAACCTGCTCCCCCCCCCCACCCCCGGGTGCCCCCAGGCACCAGGCCTGACCCCCAGGTCCCTTCTTACCTCCCCTGCCCCTTTATCACCCACAGCCCTGTCCGTGTCGACCCTCTATTCTCTCTGCTTTATCTCTTCCCCGCGTCCCCACAGTCCCAGCTCAGGCCTTGTCCTCTCTCCCCAGACTTTCTGCCTCCAATGTCCCCCCCTCCAGTCCATCTCCTTAATGGCACCAGCGCAGACCTGGCCGCTCGCTTTGCTCAGAACCCTCCCAGGGCTCCCGAATTCCCCACGAGGCCTAGCCGGTTGGCCCCGCCCACCCTCACCGCCCCGCCTCCACCCCAGGGCCACGCCCATCCCGGCTTCACCTCCTGCAGCCGCAGCACCTCCGCCTCCAGCGCCTTGAGGCGCTTCTCACTCTCCCGGTTCTGGGCAAAGATTTCCTCCCGGGAAGTGCGCGACTCCTCCACCTCCCGCCACAGCTCCTTCATCTGGGCCTGGGCGGAACGAAGCGAGTGAGCGGGCGCCGCCTGGTCGTGACTCATGCGGGAGCCCCTAACGTCGCCTCGGCCCTGCGGGGGCTCTTCAGTTCCCCGAACAAAACCCTGCAGCCCGGGGCCGCCGCAGCCAGTCCCTGGCTCGCTGTGTGACCCGGGGCCAGCCCCTCCCCTGCTCTGGGGTATCGGCAACCTCCAGTTTAAAAATGTAACAACTTAGGGGCGCCTGGGTGGCTCAGTCGGTTAAGCCTCCACTCTGGCTCAAGTCATGATCTCTCGGTTTCCGAGTTCGAGCCCCGCTTTGGGCTCCATGCTGACAGCTAGGCGCCTGGAGTCCGTTTCATCTGTTTCAGATTCTGTGTCTCCCTCTCTCTCTGCCTCTCTCTGCCCCTCCTCTGCCTCTCGCTCTCTCAAAAATAAATAAAAGTAGTACCTTAAAAATTAAGTAAGCCCGAAATGGGTGTTGTATTTGGACTCTGCGGTAATAAGAAGGATGGCACACACTTCCTGATCGCTTACCGTGGGCCAGGCCCTGTTATACGTACACACTGGCTCCCTTAATCCTACAACTCCAGTTGGTGGGGACTCCTTTCCTGGCCGGTGTACATATGGGGCAACTGAGGCACAGAGAGGTTTAGCAACGTGCCAAGGGTGGTAAGCGGCAGAGTCGGGACTTGAACCCCGGCCATATGGCCCCAGGGTTTACACTTCCAGCCACTTTGCTACCCGACCACACCACTGAGTGAGTAATGATGCCAGTATAAGAATTCTTTCTTCCATGGCGCTTAAAGAAAAAAAACACAAACTAAACGTCCACCGCCATTAAAAAATAATACTAATAATAACCTACTGTGCAGAGAGGGCAGTGAAGACAGCACTGGGCTCGGAACTAGCAGGACAATTATCATCGCTGTCATTAATATTATTACTTGTTTGACAATAGCAGCTTTTCACTGCAGGCTTTTTCTCTCAGGGAAGACACGGTTGGGCAGGTTTACTTTTGGGGGAGGGATCTTTCTAGCCCAGTGCTGCCCAGTGGGAAGACATACATCGTTTTACCTTGTCTAATGGTCACACTAAAAAGGCAAAAAAGGGGCACCTGGGTGGCGCAGTCGGTTAAGCGTCCGACTTCAGCCAGGTCACGATCTCGCGGTCTGTGAGTTCGAGCCCCCCATCAGGCTCTGGGCTGGTGGCTCAGAGCCTGGAGCCCGCTTCAGATTCTGTGTCTCCCTCTCTCTCTGCCCCTCCCCCGTTCGTGCTCTGTCTCCCTCTGTCCCAAAAAAAATAAATAAATAAACGTTGAAAAAAAAAATAAATAAAAAGGCAAAAAAGAAGTAGGTAAATTAGGTTGAACACTATATTTTTACATAGCCTCACGTATCTAAAATATTATTATTTACTTCAATTTATTTTTTATTTTTTTCAATTTATTTTTTACTTTATTTCAATTATTTATTTGTTTCTTATTAATTATTATTAAATTTACAAAATTTAATACATTACTAATTTATTTATTTCAACTATTTATTATTTCAATTTTTTTATTCAATTTATTTTTTTATTTTTTTAATGTTTATTTATTTATTTATTTATTTAATTTGAGAGATAGAGAGAGAGGGAGGAAGAGAGAGAGGGGGACACAGGATCCAAAGCAGGCTCCTTGTTGACATCAGAGAACCTGATGCCCGGCTCAAACTCACCAACTGTGAGATCATGACCTGAGCCGAAGTTGGAGGCTCAACCAAATGAGCCACCCAGGTGCCCCTATTATTTCCATTCATAATCACTATAAAAATTGTGCCACCCAGGCGCCCCTATTATTTCCATTCATAATCACTATAAAAATTGTGCATATATATATATATCATAAACATATAACATATGACATAACATATATATATGCACAATAACATATATAGCATGTAATTTGGATTTCAGTCCTACCACATCTTAGATGCCCAAGCCGCATGGGGCCGGCACCCACTTTATCGGACACTTAAAAAATGGAGTTTTTAAACATTAGACTTTCCTTTTTTAGAGCAGTATTAGGTTCAGGACAACACTAGGCAGAAGGTATGGAGATTGCCCACACAGCCCCTGGCCCACACACGCACGGAATCCGGTCATCAGCCCCCCTCGCCTGAGTGGGATGTTACAACTGATGGACGTACACCGACACACCGTTGTCATTAAAAAAAAGAATGAAAAAAAGTTAAGTAATCTCTACTCCCAACGTGGGGCTCGAACTCACGACCCCAAAATCCAGAGTCGCATGTTTTACCTACCGAGCCAGCCAGGCGTCCGCCAAAAAAGAATAAAAAACAAAACAAAACAAAACAAAACAAAAAACAAAAACCAACCAGCTATGACTTTCACATTAGGGGAGGAACCCTAAGGCATTTCCATGTCAAAAATTAAATAAACTGAAGAAACTGGACCTAAACCCTAAGCATTTTAAGAAAAGGAAATAAAACCTATGAAAAGCAGCAAGCGAGCCCTTGGGGCGAGGGTGCTTACAAAGCTGCGGCTCCCGGCGCCCAGGGGGCGGAGCGACAGCGGGCCGGCTCGCAGGTGGCTTCAGCCCCACCCCTACCTGCATCTTGCGAAGCTGCTTCACCGCGTCCTCCTTGCCCTGCGCGGCGGCCGCGTTCTGGGCTTTCAAGTCCTCCAGCTCGACCTCCAGCTTCTTCCGGGCGGCCACGGCCTGGGTGCGCTGCTTGCGCTCCTCGTCCCGCTCCACCTCGGCATCCCTCAGCTGCCGGGAGGTCGGAAGGGGCAGGCTCAGGGGACAGGAGGCCCGGGCTCCCTCTCCGTGCTGGTGACACGGATGTCCACCTGCCGGCCGCTGCCCAGGCCTCCAGCGCCATTCCCCCTGCCCTCTGCCTCTCTACAGCCCAGACGGATCCCTCCTCTCCGTCCCCAGGGCCCCAGCTCTGGGCTCATCCCCTCCCCCAGCAACCCCGCCCCCCACCCCTTGCCCCCGCTCTGCTCCCATCTCTCCCCTCCAGCCCATCCGGCCCACCTCTAGAGGGTCCTTCTACCCTCAGAGTTGACCTGCAACTCCCACCCCTCCCAGCAACCCCCCACCCCTGACCCCTCCCCCACTCCCACCCCCCACCCCTGGCTCTTCACGCAGCATGAGCCGGCTACAGACCACCGGAAATCCCTTGACGGGCTGAGTCCTGAATGAACGGCGCAGACCACAGGAAGAGGGGATGAGTAAATGAATGAGGGAGGAAGGTCGTGGGTGAAGGGGTGTAGCAGGTCCGTGAGTACATGGGCAGGCTCAGGGAGGGGGGTGCTGGGGAGAGGAAGTTGCCGGAAATGGAGCAGTTTGGCAGATGGTGGAGAGGAGGTGGATTGGTGGGGAGGCTGTGTGTGGGTGGGGGCCTGTGCAGACGGGGTGGTAGGTGGCTGGGTGAATGGTTTGGGGGTTGACGTCCCATCGGGTATATCCGTCCGTCACTGGGACATATGTGTGGGTTGGTGGGTTATTGTGGGTGAATGCGCTGGGGAGCAGGAGGGTCCCGGGAGGAATGACCGAGCGACAGGTAGCTGAGTGTGACTTTCGGCCCCTCTTGCCTGCGGGCACCAGGCAGCCTCCAGCCCCAGCCTGACCGCTTGTACCTGCTTGGCCAGCTGCCGCCGCCTCTCCTCGCCAACCTCGTCACGGCCCTGCAGGTCACGTTCGTGCTGGGCCTTGAGAGCCTGCACGGTCACTTCCAGGCGCAGCTTGGCGTCCTCGGCCGCCGTCAGTTCATCCTCCAGCTCCGTCACCTGCGTTCGCAGGTCGCTGACGGTCTGTTCCGCCACCCGGCGGGCTCGCTCCATCTCATGCACCTGGTGGGGAGGGGAGGGTGAGCTCTGGGCACCTGCGGCACTAGGGAGGGGGAGGCCAGGACCCTAGATCTAGCCCAGGGCGGAGTGAGGGAAGCTTCGACGGACAAGGGGGAAAACAGCGGGTCCACGAGCACTTCTCAGTTTGCTCGTTCACTCACCATCTCCCTGACACCTAGTTCACGATGTGCCTCAATCTGAATCGTCCTAGAACATTTCACGAATAACCTGATTGCAAGCTGTGTTATCTGAAGCCCGTGAGAGTCCAGTTCAAGTGTGTGTTAGGTCGGCTCTCACTCACAGTGGGTGATTTCCTCACGGGTTTTGTGATTTTGCATCGTGAGCTCACTTCACTCGGGCTTCGTCTTCGGGGATCCTGTGCGGTCATGGGTTGAAGGCATGTAGCTCCGGAGGGAAGTGTTCATTTGTGCCAGACTCCCAGGAGAGCACCATCCCATCTACTGAGATGTTTTTCTCAGCTTGGGCGGGGGGAGGGGGAGGGGTGTGTGTGTGGTGGGGGGGGTGGTGAGGTTCCCAGAGCTTCTGGCGAGTTGTAAATTCAAATCCCAAACACCCTGTGAGGGCAGATCCGGGCTTATGAATTCTCAGATCCTCCCCCACTCCCACCCCCGCCCCATCCCTCTCTTTTAACTGTCACCGCCTCAGAGAAGCGTCCCTTGACCTGTCAGGGCCTGTTATCCACACTCCTGGCCCCGAGCCCTTCCTCGACTCAGCCTTAGTCACAACGGTCATTTAACATGAGCTGATGTGTCTTTTTGTGCAACGCTCGCCCCCACACTGGACTGTGAACTCCACAGGACAGGGACAATATCTGCATGTCCCCGCTGCCCAATGACCGGCTTGGAAATTCTCATCAGTGACCGGGTCTCCTTCCTTGGAAGAGGCCAGCTGGTTTCCCCTCCTACCAGGCACCTGCCAATCAGCTTTGCTTGCTGGAAGGAATTAAACTTTCTCCTGTCAACACCCTATTTCCCACAAAGTAGGCATCTGGAGGCGCCACAAATAACCTGACAGTTTTCCGGAAGTAGAGACCTTAGTAGTTCCAGTAGGAGCTGGAGTTTTGGCCCTAGTCTCCCTGGGGCTACAGGCCAAGGGTAGGTCACGGAGTGAGGGGTTCTCCCCAGGCCTGGCGGTTCTCTCCAGATCATCCCTGGAGCGTGTGGAGAAGATAAAGCCTTTATCTGATGTGCCCACGAGAGGACGTTATTTGGCAATAAGGAAGGACGTCGGGAGCATCTGGGTCCAGCCTCACTGAAGTGCGTATTCTGTCCGGTGCCTCCCATCAGCAGTCATGGTGGCTGGTGTCCCTGGACCTGGCCTTGCGGCCACTCCATAAAAATATTTATTTATGTATTTAATTTAAAAAAAATGTTTTAGTTACTTAGTTTACTTTTTCAGGGAGAGAGCATGAGTGGGAGAGGGGCGGGGGGCGGAGAGCAGGGGATCTGAAGCGCGTTCTGCACTGACGGCAGACAGCCCCGATGGGGGGCTTGAACTCGCGATCCGTGAGATCACGCCCTGAGCCGAAGTCGGACACTCAGCGGACTGAGCCACCCAGGTGCCCGTCAGTGAATACATTTACTGGGCAAACTTAAGGAAGGATGGGGTGAGGGGCGTGGCGGAGTTTTCAGAAGGCTGGGACACTGGCTGGGTGAGCGGGGACTGGGGGACAGGCGTAGGGGACTCCTCACTGGCCTGTGAGCCAGGGAGGAAGACAGAGGCCTGGGGAGGGTGGGGAGCCTGTATGTGCTCAGTGGGGGGCAGGGTGGCTTCCTTACTTCCTGCGTGTCTGTACAAACACAGGTGTCTGGTGGAAGATTCCCCTCACACTCTGTGTATTTTTTGCGGGGCGGGGGGGGGGGGGGGGGGTGGTGGGCGGAGAGAGAGCACAAGTGAGCGAGGGGCAGGAGCTCACCCGATATGGGACTCGAACTCACAAACTGTGAGATCAGGCCCTGAGCTGAAGCGGACGCCTAACGACTGAGCCACCCCGGGCGCCCTCAGCGTGTGTTCCGTGAGTGCCTGTTTGGGGATTGGCTCTCCTCCCACTCTGGGCTGGGCATGAACACGTGACTCTGACGGCTGGTTCTCCCCATGTCCCACGCGTGAGAGCACACACGTGTGTGTGCGTCTCCCAACGTGAGGAGTGCGTGCGCCGCCCACATGTGTGTCTTGGGGAGCGGGCCCCCCTCACTCCCCCCCGACTCACGTTCTTGCCAACGTCATCCTTGCTGCTCAGCAGGGCCTCCATCTCCGCCCGCAGGGCCCGGTTCTGCCGCTCCAGCTCCTCCCGCGCCTCCTGTTCCTCCTCCAGGGCCCGGGTCAGGGACAGGGTCCGAGCCTCGCGCTCCCGGCCCTCCGCCTCGACCCGCTCACGCTCCTCCACCGCCCGCAGTACGGCCGCCTTCTCCTCTGCCAGGAGCTTCCGGGTGGAGGGAGATGGGGTGGAGGAAATAGATTAGCTGAAAGGAGTGTACAAGCGGACGGGGAGGAGGGAGCAGCCAGGGCCAGAGAGAAAGAGAGAGACAGACGGACAGACAGAGGCGGAGACACAAGAGGGAGGTAGAGGGATTAAAGTTGCAGCTGTGCCCAGCTCCTGAGTGGATCAAACTGACGAGCCCCTCACTCTAGAAACCCACCAGACGAAAGGGTGTTTCTTTCTCCTGGGGTGGTCGTAACAGAGAGCAGGTACGTCATTTTTTACAACGTACTTCAGCCTTTGCTGTTTTTTGTTTTGTTTTGTTTTAAGACACAGAAATTAGCAACAAGAAAAATCGCAAGATCTGCCAAAAGGGAAGAGAACAGGGCTCAGAGTCAAGAGAAAAATCAGTCTGTGGAAACAGACCAACGGATGACCTCCGCCCTGGGATCATCACAGGAGGACTTTAACTACATTTAGTAAATGTCAGGACCGGGTGGACACAGTGTGTAAAGACCCACAGCTTTTTCAGGAGGGATTTGAAAGTAAAACAGACCCAATTAGAAGGGCCAGGACTGAAAAACATCATATCTGAAATCAGCAAGTCATTGGAGGAAACTAAGAGCAGACTGGACACATCAGAAGAACCAGTAAACTTGAAAACAGGTCGATCTAGGGGCACCTGGGTGGCTCAGCTGGTTAAGCATCTGACCTTGGCTCAGGTCACAATCTCATGGCCGGTGAGTTCGAGCCCCGAATCAGGCTCTCTGCTGTCAGCACAGAGCCCACTTCAGATCATCTGTCCCCCCTCTCTCTGCCCCTTCCCTGCTCTTTCTTTCTCTCTCTCTCAAAATTAAATAAACATAAAAAAAAAAAAAAACAGGTTAATAGAAATGACCTTGATAGACAAAAAAAGAAAAAGCAAAAAAGATCATAAACAAATTAACCGGGCTTTAACGACCTGTGTGGGAGCATCAAGCAGTCGACTGCACTGGTATTTTGAGTCCCGCAGGAAGAGGAAGAAAAAGGAAAGGAAGAAGTGAAACTGTCTTCATTCATAGAAAATACGGTCACCAATGTAGAAAACCCAATCGAACCTATAAAAAAAAAATCTACTGGCACTCATATGTGAGTTCAGCGAATACATTGTAGGATTGCAAGATCAATATATCAAAATCTATGGTATCTCTATACACTGGCAATCAGAAACTGAAATAAAAACGGAACCACTGAAGATAGCGTCAACAATACAAAATGCTTGGAAATAAATCCGACAAAAGATGTAAAAGATGAACACAGGAAACTAAAAACATTCCTGAAAGAAAGGAAACCTAAACAAATGGACACGTGGACCACGTTCCTGGGCCAGAAAACTCAGCGTTATTAGGATGTCAGTTCTTCCCAGATCCATCTATAGATTGAACACACTCCCAAACCAGGAGGATTTTTCTTCTGTGTGTAGAAACTGACACACAGATTCTAAAATACATGTGGAAATGTGAAGGACCTAGAAGAAATAAAACAACTTTGAAAAAGAAGAAAAGATTGGAAGGGCGCCTGGGTGGCTCAGTCAGTTAAGTGTCTGAATTAGTCTCAGGTCATGATCTCGCGGTTCGTGAGTTCGAGCCCCAAGTCAGGCTGTATGCTGACAGCTCGGAGCCTGGAGCCTGCTTCAGATTCTGGGTGTGTGTGTGTCTCTCTCTGTCCCTCCCCCAATTACGCTCTGTCTCTGACTCTGTCTCTCTCAAAAATAAATAAACATTAACAAAATTTTTTGAAAAAACAGAGAGCTGACACTACCTGATTTTTAATATATACATAAAAACAAGTCAGTAAAGAGAGTCTTTTCAGGGGGCGCCTGGGTGGCTCAGTCGGTTGAGCGTCTGACTTTGGCTCAGGTCATGATCCCACAGCTCGTGAGTTCAAGCCCCACGTCGAGCTCTGTGCTGACAGCTCAGAGCCTGGAGCCTGCTTCAGATTCTGTGTCTCCCTCTCTCTCTGCCCCTAACCCACTTGCATTCTGTCTCTGTCTCTCTCAAAAATAAATAGACATTTAAAAAAAATGTTTTTTTAAAAAAGACTTTTCATCAAATAATACTCGAACAATTTGATAGCCATGTATAAAAAATTAGTCTGGAGCCATGACAGCACCATATAAACAAATTAACTCAATCTGGATCAGAGACCTACATATAAAACCAAAAAGGAGAAAACCTCTGGAAAAAAATACAGGAAACCTCTGTGACCTTGGGTCATGCAATATTTCCTCAGACACAATATTAAAAAGCATGGTCCACAAAATGACAAGTTAATAGACTGGACTTCATCAAAATTCCAAACGGTTGCTCTTTGAAAAACTCTATGAAAGCAAAAAGATAAGCCACAGACTGGATGAAAATAGTTGCAAAACAATACATCTGGTAAAGAACTTGGATTCACCATACATAAAGAACTTTCACAATTCAATAAGAAAAGAAACAATGCCCCCCCAAAACAAAAGAAACAACGCAACAAAAAAAAATGGGCAAAAGATTCGAACAGACACTTCACCAAAGAGTTTGCATGCCAAAAAAGCACATGAAAGATATCCAATGTTGGTGCTCATTGGGGAATCATGAATTCACAACACTACATCCTATTAGAAAGACTACGGTTTTTTTTTTTTAATATTATTATTGTTATTTTATTTTTATTTTTCAGAGAGGGTGTGAGCAGTGGAGAGGGGCAGAGGGGCAGAGGGAGAGAAAGAAAATCTTAAGCAGGCTTCACAGTGCAGAGCCCAGTGTGGGGCTCAATCCCATGACCCCAAGATCATGACCCGAGCTGAAATCAAGAGTCGGACTGAGCCACCCAGGCACTCCAAGAAAGACTAAGTTTTTATTCATAATAGTCAAAAGCTAGAAACATCTTAAATGTTCATCAATAGGTTAATGGTTTTCAAAATGTGGTTTATGCAGGAATAATACTCAGCAGTAAAAAAAAAAAAGGAAAAATTATTATTAAAAAAAAATTGGGGGGGGGGTGCCTGGGTGGCTCAGTCAGTTAAACATTTGACTCTTGGTTTCATTTCAGATCATGATCTCATGACCCGTAAGTTGGAGCGCCACATCAGGCTCGGGGCTAGCAGCACGGAGCCTGCTTGAGATTCTCTGTCTCCCTTTCTCTCTGCCCCTCCCCTGCCTGTTCTCTCTGTCTCTGTCTCTCTCTCAAAAATAAATAAACATTTGGGGCACCTGGGTGGCGCAGTCGGTTAAGCGTCCGACTTCAGCCAGGTCACGATCTCGCGGTCCGTGAGTTCGAGCCCCGCGTCGGGCTCTGGGCTGATGGCTCAGAGCCTGGAGCCTGTTTCCGATTCTGTGTCTCCCTCTCTCTCTGCCCCTCCCCCGTTCATGCTCTGTCTCTCTCTGTCCCAAAAATAAATAAACGTTGAAAAATAAATAAATAAACAAACATTTAAGAAAATCTTTAAAAAATGTTTTTAAATTAATAATCTCTATGCCCAACGTGGGGCTTGAACTCTCCACCCGGAGATCAAGAGTCACATGCTCCACCAACTGAGCCAGCCAGGTACCCTGAGGAATGAAATATTAATCCATGCCAAAACATGGATAAATCTCAAAATAATTCTGAGTGAAAGAAGTCAATCAAAAAAAAAAAGAAATTTATATGAAAAGATTTTATATAAAATTCTAGGAGAAACAAGAAAATAGACCCTGGATAATCAATGGTACAGTATTTTTTTTTTTAACGTTTTATTTATTTTTGAAAGAGAGAGAGACAGAGTGTGAGCAGGGGAGGGACAGAGAGAGACACACACAGAATCTGAAGCAGGCTCCAGGTTCTGAGCTGTCAGCACAGAGCCGGATGCAGGGCTCAAACTCACGAACGGGGAGATCATGACCTGAGCCAAAGTCAGACGCTTAAGTGACTGAGCCACCCAGGCGCCCCTCAATGGTAAAGTATTAAGCAGTCAAAAATAGATGCATTTGGAGTCTGAGAAGAAGAGGAAAGAGAGAGAATGGGGCAGAAAAATATTAAAGAAATAACGGCCGAAAATTCCACATTTCACAAAAACACAAACCCACGGCCGAAGCTGAATAAATACAAAAACCCACAGCCGGATATATCATAGCCAAACTAAGAATCAAAGATAAAGAGAAGAAAATTAAACCAGCTAGAAAAACATCATATTCCCTACAAAGACACAGGATTTAAAAAAAAAAAAATTGCTAACTTCTCATCTGAAACAATGGAAGTCACAGATAATGGAATGACCTCTTCAGAGTGCTGAAAGAATAAACCGTTTACCTCGAATTCAAGAGCCTGTGAAATAAATATCGCAAAAAACGAAGTTTTGTGAAAGAATGAAGCACATTTTCTAGATGAAGCACAGAGAGGTGGGGCAATTTGCAAAAGCTACACAGCCAGAAGGGGCCGAGCTGGGATGGGAACCTCAGGGGTGTCTGACCTTAATGCCCCGGGCTTCTGTGATTTTCATTTCACTCTCAGAGTGCCAGAAGCTTAATATGATCCCCAGCTAGATGGGCACGCTGAGGCCAAAATGGGGGTACACGGGGAGTCAGGAGGAGAAGCAAGATGGGGTATTTTATTTATTCCTCGTACATACCCTCCGGTGCACCTTTAGGATATCCTGGCAAATAAAAGTGGGTACTACCAACAATTATTTGGGGACAAGAGACATAAATCTGGATGGATGGGAGTCCTATTTTCCAGAGATTTAGAAGAAAGAATCGTCCTGGGGCGCCTGGGTGTGGCTCAGTCGGTTGAGCCTTGGACCTCGCCTCAGATCATGATCTCACAATTCAGGAGTTCAAGCCCCAAGTCGGGTTCTGTGCTGACAGCTCGGAGCCTGGGGCTTGCTGGGGATTCTGTGTCTCCCTATCTCTGCCCCTCCCCCCCCCCCCCAGCCTTGCTCCTGCAGTCTCTCTCAAAAAGAAAGAAACATTTTTTTTAATTAAAAAAAAAGAAGAAAGAAGCATCCTGCCTGAGCACCGCCCCCCCCTCCCCGAGTTCACAGCTGAGCTGTGACAGCACGTATTCCCAGTTCCACGCAATGACCATGACCGTGGAAGCGTGAAAAGAGCATCCCGACTCCCCGCCGGGCAACCTGCGGTGCCCCACCTGGTCGAACTTGCGCTGCTTCTTCTCCAGCGTGCTCACGAGCTGCCGCTGTTGTTCCAGGTCCACGGTGGCGTCGTCCAGCTCCTGCTGCAGCCGGCGACGGCCCCGCTCCAGCCGCTCCGCCGCCTCCGTCTTTTCCGCCAGGCGCTGGGTCAGGGCCTCGGCCTCGCGCGCCGCACGCCGCCGCGCCTCCTCGCCGGCCTCCAGCGCGCCCGCTTCCTCCTCCTGGCGGCGCCGCCACTCGGAGAGCTGCGGGGAGGGGGCGGGTGGGAGAGGAGGAGTGGGTGACACTCATGGCTGCCACCGAGGTAGTGCCCCATTTCCCGGACGAGAGGACTGAGGCCTGAAGAGGGAAAAGACTCGCTGCCCTGGGCTCTTCTGCCTTGGAGGAGGGTTGAGGTGGTGAGTTCTGCGAACCTCAGCTTCTCTAGGGGATTAAAATTACTCCCACGGGGACCCAGAAGATGAATCAGACTTGGATTCTGCCCTGGGGAACCCCCACTCTGATGGGGGAGACGGAGCGTCAGGGTCAGGGTGGTGGAGGCTACGGTAGAACAGGCATGGGAGTCCACAGGAGGCATTTAGAATTTGCTTAGAACATTCCAGAGAGACTTCCTGGAGGCGGGGGCATCTGAGATGGGTCCCGAAGTATGCAGAGGAGTCTGCCAGTTGAAGAAGGATAGTTACAGGCACGCATTCATCACTCATTCATTCAACGGGCCTGTCTCCAGGCCTCCCATACGTCAGGCTCCCCCCACACGTTGGCCTATGCTGAAGAGCGAGATCGAATTCCCATAGGGTCCCCCTTTCAAGGAGCGCGCGGCCTGGTAGGGGAACCCATGGGCAGAGAAAGTTGCAGCCGGAGGTGACTGGAACGGGGACGAGGAGGAAAAAGGGCACGGGAGCTCCGAGTGGGGGCGGTGAGGGACTTCCCGCCACAGGAGAGGCTGCCGTTCAGCCCTGAAGCGTGAAAAGGGTTTGTCGTGTGAGATGGGGAAGGAGGTGAGACGTGAACCCAGCAAATGCGGGGCTGAGGGGCGCGGGCTGCATCCCAGGGGCGCTGTCATCAGGGCAGAAGCAGGGGGCAGCTCTGTGGTAGAAAGGCCGCGTGGAGGATGTGCTGGAAGGGGAGAAACTGGAGGCGGGGAGGCTCAGATGAGGACCCAGGTGTCAGAGGACGAGGCCCGAGCAGGGCCAGGGCTGTGCGGACACAGAGCAGGGGTGAGACGGAGTCGGATGGGCTCTGCACCGACACTCTGAGGGCTGCAGGAGGGTCAGGGACGAGGAGGGGGGCCGCCGGGGGTGGGGCAGCCCCCCCAGGTCTCCCTCCGGGACTCTCACCTGGGCCTGGGCGGTCTGCAGCTCCCGGCCCGCCCGCTCCCTGGCGACGGCTTCCTCGTCCAGCTGCTCCCGCAGCCCCGCCACCTCGGCCTCCAGGCCTCGCACCCGGGACCCCAAGGCCAGCTTCGCCCTGGTCTCCTCTTGCAGCAGCTCCTGCACACGGAGGGCAGAGCGGAGGTCAGGTGAGGGCGGCGGTGGGGAGGCGTGGGGGGCTGGGCATGGGGGCGGGGGGGGGGGCTGGCTCACCTGGGCATCGTGAAGCTGGGCCTCCGTGCTGCTCAGCTCCTTGCTCAGCCGGATGGCTCTGGACTCGGCCTCACTCAGGGCCCCAGACACGTTCTCCAGTTCAGCCTGCGGGGAAGGGGCACCTTCCAGTGGCGGCTTCCAGCCGGTGGCCCCAGCCGCTCCTCCCCCTCACATCCCTGCCACCCTGGGCTGGCGGGGACGTCAAGTGGGGCAGCTGCTGTGGAAAACAGCCTGGCGGCTCCTCAAACGGTTACACGACAATTCCACTCCTAGGCATGTGCCCACGAGAACGGGAAACGTAGACCTCTGCAAAACCGCGCAGGGAATGTTCTGGGCGGCACCATTCGCCGTGGCCCGAAACGTGGACACAACCCAAATGTCCACTGGCTGAGGCACAGGGGAACGAAATGGAGCGTCTCCGTATGATGGAAGGAACGAAGTACAAAGGAACAAAGCGCTGATAACGCGCTACGGCACGGGTGAACCTTGAGAGCATTACGCTTGGGTGAAAGACGCCAGACCCCAAAGGACAAACATCGTATGATTCCACCGATACGAAACGCCCAGGGCAGGGACTTTAAAGAGACAGAAAGGGGAACAGGGTTGTGTTTGGCGGCGGGGGGTCGGGGGGGAGAGGAGGTGGGGGGAACTGGGGGATGGTAGCTGCAGAATATAGTATTCCTTTTGGAGGGTGATGAAAAACCTGGCTGGCTCAGTCGGTGGAGCACGCGACTCGATCTTGGGGTTGTGAGTTCAAGTCCCACGCTGGGTGTAGAGATTACTTAAAAAAATATTCGGGGGGGGGGCGCCTGGGTGGCTCAGTCGGTTGAGCGTCCGACTTCGGCTCAGGTCACGATCTCGCGGTCCGTGAGTTCGAGCCCCGCGTCGGGCTCTGGGCTGATGGCTCAGAGCCTGGTGCCTGCTTCCGATTCTGTGTCTCCCTCTCTCTCTGCCCCTCCCCCGTTCATGCTCTGTCTCTCTCTGTCTCAAAAATAAATAAAACGTCAAAAAAAAAAATTAAAAAAAAATATTCGGGGTGCCTGGGTGGCTCAGATTGTGTTATGGCCAATGGAATACAAGCAGAGTGATGGATGCGCATTTTGTCACTTCCTCTCTTTCCCACTTCCTAAGCAGGATCCCAGATGTGCCCATAACCCAGATCTGACTCTGAAGACGACAATGCTCTCAGGGGTCATCAAATCGACGAACTAAGGAACCGGGATCTGGGCTGACCTCGTGGAGCATAGTATCCTGCTGGCCTCCACTGCCTGCCCTGAGTCTCCTTCTGGAGAGGGAGAGACACATACCTTTTATTTAAGCTGATGGATTCCGGGATGCCTTTGTGATAGCAGCTGAATTTTTTACCCTAACCCCAACGCACTACTTTTAACGTGGACACTAAAGACTGTAATGATGTTTTCCCCTGGAGGAGTTGGACAATTACAATTCGCTCTTCCCTTCGTTTTCTCTGCTTCTTTGTATATTCTCAGTACCGCAAAAGTATCGGTCACTTAGTTAAAAAGCATAGTAAGATTAAAATTTAAAAGCCCGCATTTCTTGGGGCGCCCGAGTGGCTCCGCCGGTTGAGTGTCCGACTTCAGCTCAGGTCGTGATCTCGCAGTTCACGGGTTCGAGCCCCGCGTCCATCGGGCTCTCTGCTGACAGCTCGGAGCCTGGAGCCTGTTTCAGATTCTGTGTCTCCCTCTCTCTCTTTCCCTCCCCCGCTTGGGCTCTGTCTCTCTCTCAAAAATAAGTAAACATTTTTTAAAAGGCCTGCATTTAACGGTCACAGTATGATATTGTCCCCACACAGTTCCACGCGTTCACACTGGGCTTTTCTAATCAGAATATGGATTGTTTACGGCTTCTAGGAGGGTGGGAGTCATGGTAGGGTTAAGAGGTACAGGCTCAGGCATGCCTGGGTTTCAGTTTAGGCTCTGGGGGGGTCTTGGACAATCAGCTGCACCTCCCCGGGCCTCGGTTTCCTTGTGTGTAAAATGGGAACCATATTAGCACTTCCTTCAAAGGAGAAGTCGGGAAGATTTGGTGAAATACACAGGATATTCGGTACAGAGTATTTGCTCACCAAACACTAGCTACTCATGCGTGACTGTGTTGGAGGAGTTGGAAAGGACGACAGGGCTGCCGTGGAGCAAACTGAGGCCCAGAGAGGTGGCCCGGCTGCCCCGCTCCTCACCTGGGCTCGCTGCAGCTTCTCTGTAGCCTCTGCTCGCGCCCGGTCCCCGTCGCCGGCCCGGCCCTGCACCTCCTGCAGCTGGGACTCCAGGCGGCGCCTCCGCTGCTCGCCCTCCTGACGCGAGGTCTGCAGGCTGCTCAGCTCCGCCCGTAGCTCAGACACCTCGGCCTCCAGGGCCATCCGGGTCTTCTCCCACGTACCTTTGCTCTGGCAAGGGAGAGAGACCGGCGAAGACTTATGCTTCCTCCCTCCACCGGGCAAACTCCTGCTTCAGGGTCTTGGCGCTGGCTGATCCCTCTGCCTGGAACGCCTCACTGGTCCTTAAATCCCCAGACACCTTCCTGCCCCGGGGCCTTTGCACTGGCTGTTCCGGCGACCCGGAACATGCTTCCCTGTGGCGCCGGATGGCTCATCCCCGACCTCCTTCGGTCTTCTACTCAGATGTATGTTTCCCCCAGTATATATCATGAATGTGCCGATACTGTTCAGTCTTTGCCTCTCCCGCTAACATGTGAGCTCCACCACAGAGAGCAGTCTGATACACTACGGGGTCCCCAGGACCACCCCCAGAACACGGTATTTGCTCCACGTTTGCCGAATGAAATGAAATAAGAGCAAAATGGACACACGAGGAAACACGAGCCGGCCTAGAACCAGGAAGCCCCTCCTCTGCTCCTGGCTCCCCCTCCCCCAGCCCGTCAGAAGCCCCCTTTCCTGTCCCAACCCACCCTCCGGGCCTGTTCCAGCTGTTCGGCCAGCTCTCCCAGGGCCTGGCCGTGGCGCTGTCTCAGCTCCTGCACCGCCACTTCGTGAACACGCGTCTCCTCCTCCAGAGCCTTCTTCAACTCCGTCACCTCCTGCTCCCTCTTGGACCTTGCATGGAAGGAGGCGAACAGGGAACAGCATTTCAGAAGAGAGGCAGGGCCTTTGGGGGAGTCCTCTTGACAGCTGGGTGTGCCTCCTTTGATTGTTTGCCTTCAAGGAGGAGGACCTCACTCTACATTCCCTAAGGGGTCTGGGCGGGAACCATGGGAGGAATGTGGCTTTGAGGGCGAACTCCTGCGCATCCTTCAAAACCCTACCCAAAAGGCCCTTCCTCAAAGGCAGTCTTCCTGGACTTCCTCCACAGACACGGTTGAGGGGCTTTCTCTTTCCACCCACAATGCCCTGTGCTGCTCCCTTAGAGCACACTTTGCCCTGGACTGGGTCCCTTTGCCAGAATCTGCCGGGCGGTTCCTGGCAAACCCCTGTGTCTGACTCATCTCCTTCCCCCAGCTTGGCCCAGACTAGGGGCAGAGCTGATGTTCCATAATCAACCGGTGAATGGCTAAACCTTTGCGTCCACGGAGGGCTCGCGCCCAAAGTCCTTCTCCCCGCCACCCCTCGCCCCGCCCCTGCTCCTCACAGACCCCGGCCGTGCCACCCGCAGGGCAGCCCAGCCTCACCGGAGCTCCTGCTGCGCGTTGGTGGAGTCCAGCGTGTCCTCCAGCTCGCTCCGTAGCGCCTCCAGCTCCTCGCCCAGGTCCCTGCGCTGCTTCTCTGCCTTGGCCCTGGCCGCCCGCTCGGTCTCCAGGTCCTCCTGGGCCTCGGCCAGCCCTGCTTGCGCCTCCCGCAGGGATTTGAGCAGCTGGGCCCGGGCCCCGCCTTCCTCCTCCGCCCTGGGGGTGGACAGGGGCCACGGAGTTGGTACGGGGACAGGCAGAGGGCAGGGATGATTTCTGGGGGCGGGGAGGCTTGGTGTGGATTTGGGGGCGGCCCATCCCGGGGTGAAATCCCAGCTCAGGCCTTTGGGCACACGCTCAGTACTCAGAGCCTCGGTTTTCTCAGCTGTAAAATGGGAATGACACCACGAGTAACCACAGGGACGCTTACCGAGCTCCTGCCACATATGACCCTTTGCTTTATCGTCTCATTTAATGACCACACCGAATGAGGAAACTGAGGGACAGAGTGGGAGAATACTTGCCCAGGTCACACGGTCAGCGAGTGGCAGAGCTGACCCCAGCAGCCTGCCTCATGGCCCCCGTGAGACACGACCTCTTTGCAAAGAGAAGCCGAGTGGAGGGGCAGCATGGACCGCGGGTGAGATTGCTCATGGGGCACCTGGGGGGCTCCCTCGTGAAGCATCTGACTTTGGCTCAGGTCATGATGTCATGGTTTTGTGAGTTCGAGTCCCACATGGGGTGAGCTTGAGCCCCACTTCTCTCTCCCTCTCTTCCTCTCTCTGTCCCTCATGGGATTCTTTCTTTCTTTCTCTCTCTCTCTCTCTGCCTCTAGCTCACTGGCGCCCTCTCTCTCTCCCTCTAAAAAAAAAAAGAAAGAAAGAAAGAGAGAGAAAGAAAGAAAGAAAAAAAGAAAGAAAGAAATTACACATGGAGTCATGCAGCCCAGGGTTTGTATCCCCTGCTCGGCCACCTGCCCTGGTTAAGTGACAACCTCTCTGAGCTGCAGGCTCCTGGTCCGTAAGAGGACACGACACCCCACTTCACGGAGCTGCTAGGAGGATGGCAATAAAAATCATCATAAGAGCACAAAAGGCTACATGTTGTGTGTTTCCTCTTATGTGAACTATCAGGAACAGGCAAGTCCCATGTGAACAGGAAGCAGACTGGTGTGGGGTCTGCAGGAGGGGGTCACGGGCCGGGACTGCCTGATGGGTACTGGGCTTCCATCTGGGGGAATGAACATGTTCTGGAACAATACAGAGGTGATGGCTGCACCACAGTGTGAACCCACAAACGCCACTGAATGGTACACTTCAAAATGGTCTTGTTATGGGGGCACCGGGCTGGCTCAGTCCGAGGAGCATGTGACTCTTGATCTCGGGGTCATGAGTTTGAGCCCCACAGCGGGTGTGGAGATTGTCTAAAAATAAAATCTTTTAGGAGCGCCTGGGTGGCTCAGTCCGTTGAGCATCTGACTTCGGCTCAGGTCATGATCTCACGGTTCATGAGTTTGCGCACCGCATTGGGCTCTGTGCTGACGGCTCGGATCCTGGAGCCTGCTTCGGGTTCTGTGTCTCCCTCTTTCTCTGCCCTTTACCTACTCACACTCTGTCTCTCTCTCTCTCTCTCAAAGATGAATAAACATTAAAAAAAAGTTTTTAAATAAAATCTTTACAAAAAATAAAATGGTTACGTAAAATTACCCTCAATTAAAAAAAAAAAAAACATAATGATAATGGGTGAATCAAATAAGGAGAAACAGTAACAGACACACCCGCGTTAGCAGAGGGCTTAGGGGACGCCCAGCGTTTTATCAGCGCTTTCTTATTTAATCCCCACACTAACCTTAGAAGAAATCACTCCCATTTAAAATAAATTTTTCTTTGGTTTTAATTTAGCGAGAGAGAGCATGCGTGGGGGAGGGACAGAGGGAGGGAGAGAGAAAGAATCCCAAGCAGGCTCCGAGCTGTCGGCGCAGAGCCCCGCACAGGGCTTGAACTCACGAGCTGTAAGATCATGACCTGAGCTGAAATCAAGAGTCTGACACAACCGACTGAGTCACCCAGGCACCTCCTGCAATCTCACCCATTTTCCTGACGAAGAAACCGAGGCCAGGGAGGCGATGCCCCAGGAGCGAGGTCAGGTGGGCAGAAGTGGGCGGGCCCGAGCGTGAACCCGGGGCGGGGGGGGGCCAGACAACGGTGCGCGCTCTTAACCACGCACACAACCTCTCGCATCGCTGATGGTAAGACACACGCTTTTCCCCACGTTCTAACGACTCTGACCCTGAGCTGCACCGATAACCAAGGGCTCTGTGACGGCGTGAAGCACAGCGGGGGAAAAGGCATTCGCAATACCGAGCATGGAATCTGGCACACAGTAGGTGCTCCCTAATTGCGAATGCCCGTGATTCGAATAATGCGATTCCTCTCGCGGCCACAGCACTTGTCGGACCACGGCTGATCCTGTTTCGCGCCCGGACCCGGGCAAGTTACTAGACCGGCGGGGCCTCGGTCCGCCCTCTCCTTAACCAGGCGGCCTTGGGGCTCTCGCCAGGTCCAGTTTACAGGAGGGGACACTGAGGCTCCGAGGGCGCGGGTGGAGGCTCCCTGGGGTGCCCCGCGCGCGTCCCCGCCCCCCGCACCTGGCCAGGGCGGCCTGCAGTTCCACTTCCTTTCGGCCCAGCTGGGCCCGCAGCTCCTCCGCGCGCTGCTGCTGCTCGGCCATCTGCTCCTGCAGCTCCGAGCTCTCCCCGTCCAGCCGCCGCTTCAGCTTCTCCAGCTCCTGGCGGCCCTTCTCCTCCTTCCGCAGGCGGTCTGGGGGCGGGAGTGGGGGGTCATGCACCGGGGCGCCAGCCCCCGGCGCCCGGCGGCTCCCCGAGACCCGCGGCCCCGCCCCCGGCACTGGCCAGGGTGGGGGGAAAGCCACCGCAAGGCATCTCCCTCTGCGCCCCCCTCTTTCCAACTTCCCAGACCCTGGGCCGGACCCCCAGGCGCCGTCCTCTCCTCCTCACCCCCAAGTGACTGCCCTGCTCCTGCTCAGTGCCTGTCTCTGCCCTGTCCTCCCCTCTCTGCCTCCGCAGCCTCCTCCTGCACCCTGTCCCTTCTGCTTCTGTGACTGAGTCCACAGCAAGGGGCAGAGAGCCCACCGTGTGTCTGAAACGGTGGGACGGTCAGAGAGAGAGGGTGACCCAAGACGCCAGGGAGAGAGCAAGAGAACGGCCATCCAGAGTGACAGAAATAACCTAAGAGCTGGGAAGGCACCCAATCTGTCTCGAGCCATCTTCCCTGACCCCCATTTAACAGATTGGACCGCTGAGGCTCCATAGCGCAGGAGACTCACCCAACATCCACCCCACCCCCCATAACGCAGGAGGCTCCCCCAACGTCCCCACCACCACCCCGGGCCGCGGAGCACGCACAGGCCCCCCCCCCCCCCCCACCCTGTGCAGGCTCCCCTGGCTTCCCCGGGGGGCGGCGCTCACCCTCCATGTCCGCAATCGTGGCCTCGTATTTGAGTCGAAGCTTATTGAGGCTCTTGATCTTCTCCTCCTCCTCCGCCGCCTGCGACGAGAACTCGGCCAGACGCTCCTCCAGCAGCCTCCGCTCCTGAGGGACCGTGGGGAGTGTGGGGGCGGTCAGGACAGCCCCCCTCCACGCTCATCTCCACCCTTCCCTGAGCCTTCTGCTCCCAAACCCTTCCCTCCTCTCCCATCTCTCTTGGGTCCGCAGACCCGCCCACCGGTTCACACCCAGTAACCACCAGGTAGACGCCATGGTTCCATGCACCCCAGGCATTCATTGACCCGCCTCCCCACTCGTGGGCACTGAGGTTCCTTCCAATTCGTTTTTGCGATTGTAAACAACACTGTGCGAACATCCTTGCAGGGCGGGCGCACTCCAGTGCCTCCTGGATCCATACGGCTCAGAGTATGGTTTGTGGGCCAGCGGCATCGGCACCGAACAGGAGCTTTTTGGAAATGCTGCATGTCAGGCTGCACCCCAGACCCACGGGATCAGAATCTGCATTTTAACAAGCTTTCCGTGGGATTCCTGCACACGTTAGCATTTGAGAAGCACTTTTCAAACCGTGAGTGGTTCTGGAAACCAATGCACTGTGTTCGCACTACCCTTAAAAAGAAAGAAATAGAGGGGCGCCTGGGTGGCTCAGTTGGTTGAGCGCCCGACTTCGGCTCAGGTCATGATCTCGCTGTTCGTGGGTTCGAGCCCCGCATCGGGCTCTGGGCTGACGGCTCGGAGTCTGGAGCCTGCTTCGGATTCTGTGTCTCACTCTCTCTCTGTCCCTCCCCTGCTCGCACTCTCTCTCTCTCTCTCTCAAAATTAAATAAACATTAAAAAACTTAAAAGAAAAGAAAGAAATAGAACAGAGGAGAATAGAATAGCCATTGCACCAAAGGAACGTTCCAGAAAACCCCTGTGCGTCTTTGACCTCTCATCTCAGGCTTCATTGCGTCGAGGAAGGCTTCCCTGACTACCCCTAGAACAGTGGAGGGACCTTTATAGTCTTCTTTTCTAACAGTTTTTTTTAATGTTTATTTATTTATTTATTTATTTTTTTAAATTTTTTTTTTTCAACGTTTATTTATTTTTGGGACAGAGAGAGACAGAGCATGAACGGGGAGGGGCAGAGAGAGAGGGAGACACAGAATCGGAAACAGGCTCCAGGCTCTGAGCCATCAGCCCAGAGCCTGACGCGGGGCTCGAACTCACGGACCGCGAGATCGTGACCTGGCTGAAGTCGGACGCTTAACCGACTGCGCCACCCAGGCGCCCCAAATGTTTATTTATTTTTAAGAGAGAGAGAGAGAGCAAGCGGGGTAGGAATAGAGAGAGGGGGGGACAGAGGATCTGAAGAGGGGCTCTGCGCTGACAGCACAGAGCCCGACGTGGGGCTCGAACTCACCAACTGTGAGATCATGCCCTGAGCCGAAGTCAGATGCTTAACGGATTGAGCATAACCGCAGGCGTCCCTAACAGTTCATAACTGTGCACGATATGTGATTATATTTATTCCCTGTGGTGACTCATCTAGCATCCCTTTCCCCCATCTCCCTGTGAGGACATGAATGGTTTTCTAGTTTGTTCAATGCCATTGCCATATACCCTGTGCCTAGCCTAGTCCTCGCTGTGACGGGTTAAAGGTGGCGGCAGATTCTTCGCCACGTCCCCACCCAGGGACAGAGTCTAATTTAAACCCAGTGGATCTGGGGGCGCCTGGGTGGCGCAGTCGGTTAAGCGTCCGACTTCAGCCAGGTCACGATCTCGCGGTCCGTGAGTTCGAGCCCCGCGTCGGGCTCTGGGCTGATGGCTCAGAGCCTGGAGCCTGTTTCCGATTCTGTGTCTCCCTCTCTCTCTGCCCCTCCCCCGTTCATGCTCTGTCTCTCTCTGTCCCAAAAATAAATAAACATTGAAAAAAAAAATTAAAAAAAAAAAAACCAAAAAACCCAGTGAATCTGGGCTGAGCCTATGAGGGCTTTAAGTTCAGCGGTCTGCAAACCACAGTGTGCAGGTCAAACAAATCTGGCCCGCCACCTATTTTTATAAATAAAGTTTTATTGGGACACAGTCACGCTTGTTGGACTACGGACGATCTGCGGCTGCTTTCACGCTACAACGGCAGAAGTGAGTGCTTGTGACAGAAACACAGGGGCCTTCAGAGTGTGAAATAGTTGCTGTCTGGCCTTTTACGGACAGTATTTGCCAGGCCAACCCCTGATCTATAGAATTCAGCGTAAGTGGTGCTCTGTCAGTTCCAGAGGCTCCTACAGGGCCTGGAAGCTTCTGCTTCCCCTCCTCACAGCCCTGAGCTGTCAGTTAAGAAATCCAGGCTCGGGGCGCCTGGGTGGCTCCGTCGGTTGAGCATCTGACTTCGGCTAAGGTCATGATCTCACAGTTTGTGCGTTCGAACCCCGCGTCAGGCTCTGTGCTGACAGCTCGGAGCCTGCAGCCTGCTTCGGATTCCGTGACTCCCTCTCTCTGCCCCTCCCTCCCTCACGCTCTGTCTCTGTCTTTCAAAAATGAATAAATGTTAAAGAAAATTTTTTTTTTTTAAGAAATTCAGGCTCGGGGCGCCTGGGTGGCTCAGTCGGTTGAGCGACCAACTTCGGCTCAGGTCATGATCTCGCACTCTGTGAGTTCGAGCCCCACATCGGGCTCTGTGCTGACAGCTCAGAGCCTGGAGCCTGCTTCTGATCCTGTGTCTCCCTCTCCCTCTGCCCCTCCCCTGCTCATGCTCTGTCTCTCTCGGTCTCAGAAATAAATAAACATTAAAAAAAAAAAAATTAAAAAAAAAAAAAAAAAAGAAATTCAGGCTCTCCTGTGGGGACAGAAGCCACACAAAGGAGCATCGAGACACCAGACGTCCACACCCAGCCACATCACAGTGACTGCCTAAGAGAGCCACGGCTGACCCACAGAAGGATGGGACGTAATGAAATGGTGCTTGTCTTCAGTCACGTGGCTCTGGGGGTGGGGAGTCTTACGATCTATCAGCGATAGATAATGACACATAGTAGTTGCTCAATAAATACCTGCTTGGGCGAAGGTATGAAGAGAAAGGGTCAAAGGGAGACACGGCTGAGACTGCGAGCCGGAGACCCCTAGAGGTGGGGAAGATGGAGAGAGAGACCCACGCGCCCCCAGTGCGCCCACCGCCTTCTGCCCTTGGGGGCTCACAGGCCACTGACCTTGCTCAGCTTGGCATTCTGATCTTCTAAGAGTACCAGATCTTCCTCAAATTTCTTCAGCTTGGCCTCCGTGGTCACCTTCTCCAGCTGCAGCTTCTGCCGCGCCCCTTCCTCTGCCTCAAGGTGGTTCTCCAGCTCCTGGAGGGGGCGTGGGGAGGAGAGATCAGCACCCAGGGGTTAGGATGTGATGTGACGGCTAGAGTGGAGGGGACGGTCCCAAGCCCCTAGGGCTCGTGACTCAGACAGGTCCACACTCTGGGCGAGGCTGGGAAGGATCAAGCCTCTACTGGTCTTCCCGTTTTCATCCATGAGCCCTGAGCCTTCATGGAGTACCCGGTGTGAGCCAGGCACCGTTCTAAGCACCGAGGGTAGATGAGAAATCTTTGTCCTTATGGAAATCACGTTCTTCTTCTTCCTTTTTTAAGTTTATTTATTTATTTTTGAGAGAGACAGAGACGAGTGGGGGAAGAGCAGAGAGAGAGAGAGAGAGAGAGAGAGAGAGAGAGAATCTCGAGCAGGCTTCGAGCTGCCAGGGCAGAGCCTGATGCGGGGCTCGAACTCGCGAACCGCAAGGTCATGACTGGAGCGGAAACCGAGAGTCAGATGCTTAACTGACTGAGCCACCCAGGTGCCCCTGGAAATCACGTTCTTGTGTGTGCATGAAGACTATAAACCAGAAACATAATGAACGTATCCTAGAGATGGGCACTGTCCCCTGTGGCACCGCCCAGGCACATGTGGCAACGTGTGGTATGAGGACCGGAAATTAAGGTTGTGGGACAGCATGGATGGATGTCAAGGGCATTACGCTAAGTAACGTAAGTCAGAGAGAGAGAGACCACCGTACGATCTCATTCGTATGTGGATCTAAAAAACAAGAACAAAAACTGAGCTCACGGATACACAGAACAGGTGGGTGGTTGCTGAGGGCAGAGTCTGGGGGAGGAAGAGCCAACGAAGGGGGTCAAAAGGTACGAACTTCTAGTTATAAAGTAAATAAGTTCTAGGGATGTAACACACAGCGTGACTGTGGTTCATGGTACTGTATTGTGTATTTGAGACTTGCTAAGATAGTAGATCTTTTTTTTTCATGTTTGTTTATTTTTGACAGACAGCATGAGCGCCAGAGAGAGAGGGGGACAGAGGATCCGAAGGGGGCTCTGCGCTGTCAGCCCAGAGCCCGACGTGGGGCTCGAACTCACAAACCGTGAGATCGTGACCTGAGCGGAAGTCGGATGCTTAACTGACTGAGCCGCCCAGGTGCCCCTAAAATACTAGATCTTAAAAGTTTTCACAACAGAGGGGCACCCAGGGGTGGCTCAATCAGTTAAGCGTCTGACTTCCACTCAGGCCACGATCTCACAGCGCGTGAGTTCGAGCCCCGTGTCAGGTTCCGTGCTGACAGCTCAGAGCCTGGGGCCTGCTTCAGATTCTGTGTCTCTGCCCCTCCCCCACCCATACTCCATCCCTCTCTCCTTCAAAACTAAATAAAAATTTTTTTAAAAAGTTCTCACACTGGAAAAAAAATTTTTTTGTTACTATGTAAGGTGCCGGATATTAACTAGATGGTGATCGCTTTGCAACATACGTGAATACTGACTCACCATGTCCTACACCTGAAGCTAATATTACGCTGTAGGTCCGTGAAACCTCCACTTTTTATAAAAGGGTTCAGCATTATGGGCTGCCTCGCTATCTGGTCTTGGAAGGACCCATAACGGTCTGACCACACGTCTTCCGCGCACCCACCCTCCCCTGGCCCCATAACCTTCCGTATCACGGGGACCGGGCAGAGCGCTGGCTTGTGCCCTCTTGGAGGACTAATTATTCAAACAAACCAATCACATCCCCCTGCAGGAACCAGGGGTCACCTCAACCTCTCGTTACGACACAGCCTGCCTCCCACGGCTGTGGCCTATTCATTCCATTCCTGAGTCCAACTCCTGTGTGGCTGCTCTCTGGGGGTGCGGTGTCTGCCTCCCCCAGGCTGTATTTAATAAACCGCTGTCTTATCTGTCCCGAGTCTCCTGAAATGTGGTCAGTATGACTGAGGAACTGCCTTTACCAGCTTATTTAAATGTTATTTCGTTTAAATTTAAAAGCAGACACTCGGTGGGTCACTGGGAAAAAAATTTAAGTACGGAATAACTCGGGTACCTAAATCCACCTTTTCAAACGAAGAAGTCATAAAACATAAACGCAGGTGAAGTTTCACTGCCAGTGAAAACTTAGCATCCGAATCCAAAGGTACCATAAGTGTAAAACACACACTGGGTTTTGAAGGGGAACAATGACAGGGCAGCCAGCCTGGGAATGCAGCAACCTAGAGACAAACGGAGCCAGGAGAGGGACAGAGAAAGAGTTCAAAGGATAGCAGCTGGATCCAGCCATGCCTGAAGCTTATGCATTCTGGAGTCTCCCATTATTGGAACCAAAAAAAAAAAAAGAGACAGAGAGAGAGAATTTTTTTTTTTTTTTTTTTTGCTTAAGCCACTTTGAGTCGACTTTTCTGCAAATTCATGGCCCAAAGGGACAGGGGTTTGCACAAGCCAAGGTTGCCAGGGTAGACAGACGGGCACGGGGAGGGGCGACCCGTGGGCACGCAGAGGCTGACCTGTATATGCTGCTGCAGTCTCTTCTTCTCGGTTTGCAGCTGGCGGCTGCACTCCTCCTCCTCGCCCACGCGGGCCTCCAGCTCCGACACCACCAGCTCCAGCTCCTGCTTGCGGGCTGCCAGCCGCCCGCGCGTCTCCTCAGCCTCGGCACACAGCTCTGCCTCCGCTCGCAGTTGCTCTGCTAGGCGGGTGCGTTCCTCCTCCAGCTGCGGGCAGGGTGGGAGGTCAGCGCTCAGCAGGCACTGCTCCCAGGACAGTCTCGGGGGAGCACCGGGTCCCTCCTGCCTCCTGATTCGCTTTGCTCTTTTTTTTTTTCAGTTTATTTATTTTGAGAGAGAGAGAGAGCACGAGCAGGGGAGGCGCAGAGTGAGAGGGAGAGAGAGGATCCCAAGCAAGCTCTACGCTGATGGCGCAGAGCCCAATGTGGGGCTCGAACTCACGAACCGTGAGATCATGACCTGAGCCGAAACCAAGAATCAGAGGCTTAATCAACTGAGCCACCCAGGCACCCCTGCTTTGCTCTTTGATGCCTGGAGGGCCTTCCTCCAGGTCCCCATCTGGGGATGACCTCCATCCCCCCCGGGGTCACCAGGTCAGACCCCCAGGGGCTGCCCTCTCCTTCACCTCCTCACAGCCCATCCGTCCCCAGCCCTGTACCCACTGTCCCAGGACTCTCTCCGCCCTGCCCCCTCCTCTCTGGCCCCGCGGCCCCACAAGCTTAGGCCTTACTTATCCTCTCCCAGTGGACTCTCTCCCCAGCCTCCTCCCCAGCCTCCCTGCCTCCAGTCTCTCCCTCTCCAGTCCACCCTCCAAATAGGCCCAGAGAGGCCTTTCTACCATCTCACATTTCATTTAACACTCCTACGCCTAGAAATTGAACCAAAGGAAATAATTCAGCAAAAGCAAACAGAAAAACACTCAAGAAGGGGTTCACTTCACCATTACCTAGAAGCCACCAGAAAAGCTGGAAACCATGAAAAGTTGGCCGCCTGCACACCCTAGCCCTGCCCCAAGGCCGGCCCCTGCCCTGCTCCGACGCTGGAGCCAGGCCCCCTGAACATCCGGGTTCCGCAGGAGCCAGTCCCCCCACCCCATACCCCGGCTGCACCCCAGGGCCCTGCCTCCTGCACATCACAGCCCAACAGCACCCCGACGGTTTCCATTCAGCTCTGCCCCCACCCTCACCCCACAGCCCTCCGCGGCTCAGCTGGGAGCCCCGCCCCCAGGCCCTGGCCCCACCCGCGGCCCCGCCCCTTACCTGCGCCAGGCGGCCCTGGAGCTCGCCCACCTCGCGGGCGCTCTGCTGCTGCAGCTCCTGCACCTTCTGGAGCTCCTGGGCCCGCGCCTGCAGCACCTCATCCTGCCGCGTCACCTGCAGCAGCGGCTTCACCTGGGGGGAGGGGAGGGGAATGGCTGCTCCGCTTGGCCCCGAACCGAGCAAGCAGGGCCCGCTTCCGGGTTCCAGTGGCGGCTCTGCCTCAGGCCTCAGGCAGGCACAACAGTGTCCTCTGCCATCGGGGATGATAAGAGCCCCTGCCTCACAGGGTCTTTGCGATGGGTGTATGAGCTAACACTTGTGAAGCGCCTAGAACAGTCAGGGCCCCCCTCCCTCCCAGGCAAGCAGCGCTACACGGGTCCCCTTCTCTGCTGAACCAACCCTGGGGTACAAGAGACATCGGGGGCTGCTGGTCTGTAGCGCAACGTTTCCCAAAGTGTGTTCCGAGTCCCAGGTCCAGGGTGAGAGATGCGCTTGACACTGTGTGATCCGGGGGGGGGGCAGGACAGGTGCCACCCACACATGAACGACTGAAATGACAGGTTCACAGAACCGCCCTCCTCCTTGTTAGTGGGAGCCACTCTGATCATTTATTTTTTTTTATTATTAAGTTTATTTACTTATTCCGAGAGAGAGAGAGAGAGAGCACAAGTGGAGGAGGGACAGAGAGGGAGGGAGAGTCCCAAGCAGGCTCCGCACTGACAGTGCATAGCCCAATGCTGGCCTCGAACTCACGAACTGCGAGATCATGACCTGAGCCAAGATCAAGAGTTGGACTCTTAAGGGGCAGAGCCACCCAGGCGCCCCCACTCTGATCATTTCTGTCCCACTGCTTTGTATCTGGTTCTTCTCCACTCTACCTCGTTCTTTAGTGTATCATATTCTTTTCTGTCCTAACCCATGGCATTTATCACGGCTGTAATTTTATACTCATAATTTTAAAAAATCATTTTCTTTTTTTTAATGCTTATTCATTTTTAAATTTTTAAAATGTTTATTCATTTTTTGAGAGAGAGCGAGAGACAGAGAGAGAGCAGGGGAGGGGCAGAGAGAGAGACAGGGAGACACAGAATCCGAAGCGGGCTCCAGGCTCTGAGCCATCAGCACAGAGCCCAACATGGGGCTCGAACCCGCGAGCTGTGAGATCATGACCTGGAGCCAAAGTCAGACGTTTAACCAACCGAGCCACCCAGGCACCCCTATTTATTTATTTTTGAGAGAGAGAGAGAGAGCACAAGCAGGGGAGGGGCACAGAGAAAGGGAGAGAGAGAGAGAGAGAGAGAGAGAGAGAGAGAGAGAGAGAATCCCAAGCAGGCTGATGTGTAGTGGTGAGTTCTGGGGTGGTCACATGACTCCAGCCATCCAAGGGCGAGTCAAACTCTGGAGATCTGCGGTAAGAAAGGACCACGGTGGCCTAGCTGGTTGGGGGACAAGTCTCAATCTGCTGGTGGCCCCCACGTGGAAAAGTCTGCCAGAGATCATCATGGAGGAAAAGCCAACTGGGAGGCACAGGATGTCTCATACCTGACATCTTTATTCGGGCCCCTGTGCAATAAAGGGTTGGCTCGGCAGTCCTGGGTTGTCCAAACCCTGCCCAAGAGTTTGAAAGGACTGGCCCCTGCCTGGCTCCTGGAAGATAATCTCCAAGCTCTTGGAATATTCTGACTGATAAGAGTGACTTTGTTACCTGGGGGTCTTGGGCCACATGGTATAAACTTGACCTCTGGAGGGGCTGGAGACTGGGTAACTAAGGTCAACCACACGGAGGGTCAGCCATGCCTATGAGACTCACTGCCCCCCCCCCACCCCCAATCGCCACACCGGACACTGAGGCTCGGGAGAGCTTTCCTGGTCGGCAACAGCCCATATGTGTGTCACACGTTGTTTCTGGAAGAATTAAGCACTGTCCACAGAGGACAACTGGAAGCTTGTGCCTGGTCTCTCCTGAGCTCTGCTCTGTGCACCTTTTCCCTTTGCTGACTTTAGTCCCTTTCCTTTCACAGTAATAAACCGGAACCATATGTGTAATAAATAGCTTCTCTAAGTCCTGTGAGTCCTTCCAGTGAATCACTGATTCTGGGGCGGGGGAGCCTTCGGGACTCCCCAACTCAGCCCTGGATCCTGAAGCTGTCCTGAATCTTTTATCTCCGCTGGTTTGAGTCAGATTTTTTTATTTTTGGTCACCTGCCACCCAAAGAATCCTGGCTAACAAAGGTTGGGCCGATGGATCCCATTTTACAGATACAGAAAGCCGAGGCCCAAACATAGAAGGCCACTTGCCCAAGCAGGCTTGGCCCCACGGTGCTGTCTCCTTGCTGCTCAGGCCACTTCCCCAGGTGCCCTCACCTTGATGAAGAGCCGCCACCACTGCCAGTGTCTCAGCTTGAGGTAAGCCGCACAGTTCCGCTGCATGACCCTCAGGGCACTCTGCTGCTGCTGCCGCTTCTGGAAGGCTCTGGGTGGGGAGACGGCCAAGTGGGAGAGTGAAAGCTCGGCCCCTCCAGGCCCGTCCCCTTAGCAAGAGAGCAAAGCTCCCTTCAGTTAGTCAACCATTATTTATTAGTTTTTTAAATTTACTTTGAGACAGAGACAGCATAAAAAAATAAATTTTTTTAAATTTATTTTGAGGGGGGGCAGACAGAGGGAGGGAGAGAATCCCGAGCAGGCTCCACGCTGCCAACGCAGAGCCTGGTGCGGGGCTTGAACTCACGAAGCCGCGAGATCATAACCTGAGCCGAAATCAGAAGTCGGATGCGTAACCGACTGAGCCACCCTGGCGTCCCCGTTAGTCAACTATTATTAAGTGCCTACTATATGCAAGCACCGTTCTCTCATTGGCAGATCTGTGTACAGTTTGTCGGTCCTTCTGCCCTTGACTCTCTCTGCTCTGTCCCCGCCTCTCCGTCTGCACAGACAGGCCTCCTCTTCCCCCACCTGGACCCTTCCCCCAACCTCCCAGCCTCCAATCTCTCGCCTCCAGCCCATCCCCAACATGCCTCCCGAGGGATCTTTCGACACCCAAAGCTTACCCATCCCTTCTCTCTTCCTAGCCCTCCCACGGCTCCCCAGCATCCCTGGACAAGGCCCCCGCCCCACAGCCTGGTGTCTGGGGAGTCCCTTATTGTCTGATCCTCCCTCTGGGCCGTTTCAAG
Source organism: Leopardus geoffroyi (assembly GCF_018350155.1). Lineage (NCBI taxonomy): Eukaryota > Metazoa > Chordata > Mammalia > Carnivora > Felidae > Leopardus > Leopardus geoffroyi. The sequence continues at coordinate 7,879,669 of NC_059335.1, forward strand.
GGGGAAGGAGACTCCGGCAAACTTTTTTCGCTCCTGAAACACATCACGCTCTCATGTCACTGGGTCTCTGCACAAGCTGTCGCTCCTGCCTGGAGCACCTTTCCCGTCCTCATTCACCTGCCTGGTCATCCAGGGTGACCCGGAGGCATCCTGGCATACAGCTGGGTCTGCACACGGCACTTGTATGACCCCCGTCGAAGCGCATCCCACTCCAGACTGTGACGCTCTGTGCCCTGGTACGTCTCCCCCGCTCCAGACTGGGGTCCCCCGAGGCACTGGCCGGTAGGGTGACCACCGTGACCCGGTTCGCCCGGGGCTTTGTTTTTGCACTGAAAATCACGCATCCTGGGGAACCTCCAGTCTCGGGCAAAGCAGGCTGGTCGGTCACCCTATGGCCAAGCCTAGATCTTCTCCGTGTCCCGAGCACCGCTCTGCACTGGACCTGGCCTGTCGGGGCCCTCAGGGACTGCAGAACCGAAAAGCCCGGGCATCTGGTGACTCTATCCCTCTTTGTTTCTCAGCCCTTCTGCCCTGTTGGAGGCCCCGACACCTGGAGCCGTCTGGTCAACCCCTCCCTGCCCCGGGAGATGGCGTGGTGCCCTACCTGCGAGCTAGGTAACCCCGGGCAGCTGCCTGGAAGGACACGATGATGTCTGTGACCTTCAGGTCCCGTTCCTCTTCCAGCTGGGCCAGGACCCCTGCCCGGAAGAAGATCTTGCTCTGTCCCACACGGTAGAGGTTGGGGTCCAGTTCTAGGGCCTGGATCTGTGAGGGGTGACGAAGAGGAGGGGCGATGGGGGGAGGTCCCGGACCCCCTCTTCCACCACCTGGGACCCTGCACGTGCACACAGCCACACCTGCACCCCCAGGCAACGCCCCGCACTCACCATCTTCTCGCAGGCCTGTTTCCCATCCATAAAGCCCTTGGGGATGGCATTGGGCGTCAGGATCTCGTACCTGCGGGGGTGGGTTACAGCCAGGTGTCAATGAACTCCCGCCATGGCTCGGGGCTGGCCTCGGAGGGACCGACAGCGATAACAACAGGGACAGTAAGAAAAGCCAACATTACAACATTTACAGAGCAGCGCCCACGGGGCGGAGGGCGTTACCACCGACAGCACTGGCAGTAAGAGCGCCACCTGGTGGACATCCGCCACGTGCTGATCGGGAGGGTTTCACCGCCCGGCCAGCGGATCTCCGATCTCCCCGGGCGACTGCGAATAACAAACAGCTTGCTGCTTTGGAATATGTATTGTTTGTCAGGCCCTGAGCCAAGTGCCCTACTGCATGGTCTTCCCAACTTCTAAGTGGGAACTTAGCAACTGAGAATAAAGTAGGATACGTTTCATAAACACATTCATGTCTGTCTTCAGAGCCTTTCCCCTGCTGTGCCCTTCCCTGGATCTCAATATTTCATAAAAAAAAAAAAAATACACATTATATATACAATATGTATACACATAAACGTATATCATGGACATTATGTTATATATATGTTTTAAGTTTATTTATTTTTTGAGAGAGAGAAAGCAGGGGAGGGGCAGAAAGACAGGGAGAGAGAGAATCCCAAGCAGGCTCCGTGCTGCGCGGAGCCCAACGGGGAGCTCGATCTCACGCCGGTGAGGTCATGACCTGAACCGAAGCCAAGGGTCAGATGCTTAACCCGCTGAGCCACGCGGGCACCCTGAGGAACGGGGGGTTTTTCACTGTATTTAAGTGGAATTTAAATTTGAAAACTGAAGCAGTGTAGGGGCGCCCGGGGGGCTCAGTTGGTTGTCCACTTCTTGGTTTTGGCTCAGGTCACGATCTCACGGTTCGTGAGCTCTAGACCCGGCTGGGCGTGGACGCTGCGGAAGCTGCTTGGGATTCTGTCTCTTCCTCTCTCTGGCCTTCGCCTGCTTGCACGCACTCTCTCTCTCAAAACAAATTATGAAAATTAAAAAAAAAAAAAGCTGAAGCGGCGTAAAATATTTTTCTGTTAAACACAACTTCACTGTTTTGCTAGGACTACATTTCAGAGCATCCGAACTTAAGGCACACTCCGTATTTCGCAGATTTGGTAGAAAAAAACAGAATGCACAGTATTTCACTACCACATTTTTATATTGATTCATGTTAAAATTATCTAGTACCTTAGATGTAACCGGACTAAATAAAATATCTTGGTAACATTAATTCCACCTGTTTCTTTTTACTATTAGAAATATCGCTACTGGATAATTTTAAATTGTAGAGAAGCCTCACATTCTGCTCTTTGTAATGGTGCTGCTGTATACAGCTTGTGTGAAGTGTAATTTATGTTACAATATTTACTGTATTCTTTTTTTTAGAGAGAGAGAGAGAGAGGGCGTGAGCTGGGGAGAGGGGTAGACAAGGGGCGGGGGAGGGAGGGAGGCAGAGAGAATCTGAGGCAGGCTCCGCACTGTCAGCACAGAGCCTCCCTCAGGGCTGGATGTCACCAGCCCTGAGATCATGACCTGAGGGGAAACCAAGAAGAATCTGATGCATAACGGACTGGGCCACCCAGGCGCTCCTGGATTACTGGCTTCTTACACGCCAATATTTTCTGTTCTGTCCCGTTCTATTGCATTTGTAAAGAAATGCAGATTGCCTCACGCCGATGGCAACATGGCAACGTATCATAACGATTGCAACTTAACATAAGGCTCTATGCTTTTAAGGAAAGTACTGGTGGGGGGGGGGGGGGGTACTGCTCTCCCATTCCAAGGAGGAGAAAGCTGAGAACAGGAACCAGAGGAACTTGCCCGGAGTCCCCAGGCTCAGAAGTAGCCGGTAGGGGGGATGTGGGTACAGACACGGTGGCCTCCAGACCCGAACCCCGCCCCACCGCCACCCCATCGCACTCACCGCTGCCGGAACTCCTGGAAGAGGATGCGGTTGGGGAAGCCCTGGCGGCAGATGCGGATGCCCTCCAGGACCCCATTGCAGCGCAGCTGGTCCAGCACCAGCCGAGGCTCCAGCTTCCCGGCCTGCGGAGAGCGGACACGGACACGCGGCGTCGGCAGCGGCCACACGGGGGTGCCACTCGCGGGCCCGCAGCCGTCGGGGGACACGGGGGGGCCCGCCCCCCACGACGCCCGCTCGGAAACGGTTGTTGATTTCATATGGTTCAACCAGAATGTACTGAACACCTACGCGTGCCGGTTTAGAAATGCCTGCCCGGGGGAGCGGGGCGGGGGGGGGGGGGGGGGGGGGTCCTCGACCAGCGGGAGAGGCCGACGATAAATGAGGTCAAGAAATCAATCCCTACTCAGCATGGGGGAAAAATAAAACGTTAAGTGCTAAGGAGAAAAGAGCAGCGCGGAGGGCAGCCGGGGAGTGGTGAATTTGCCCGGAGCATAGTCGGGGACCGGCCTCCCCGGGAAGGCGATGAGTTGAATAAAACCCGTACATCAGGGGCGCCTGGGTGGCGCAGTCGGTTGAGCGTCCGACTTCAGCCAGGTCACGATCTCGCGGTCCCTGAGTTCGAGCCCCGCGTCGGGCTCTGGGCTGATGGCTCAGAGCCTGGAGCCTGTTTCCGATTCTGTGTCTCCCTCTCTCTCTGCCCCTCCCCCGTTCATGCTGTGTCTCTCTCTGTCCCAAAAATAAATAAACGTTGAAAAAAAAAATTAAAAAAAAAAAAAAAAACCCATACATCAGGGGCGCAGTCGGTTGAGCATCCCGCATTTTGATTTCCACTCATGATCTCATGGTTCCTGGGATCCAACCCCACCTGGGCTCTGAGACGACAGGGCAGCCCCTGCCTGGGATTCTCTCTCCCAATCTCAATCAATCTCTCTCTCTCTCTCCATGCCCCTCCCCCTCAAAATAAATAAACATTAAAAAAAAAAACCCTTACATCATTATTTGGGGGTAGCTAACTTTTGTTGCTTTTTCTTTCCTTTTTTTAAATTGCTTCTAGAAAATCTAAACCATTTGAAAATTCAAACTCTACATTCTATTTTTATTTTTTATTTTCTTTGTTTTCGAGAGAGAGCGCAAGTGAGCAGGGGAGAGGGGCAGAGGGAGACAGAGAGAGAATCCCAGGCGGGCTCCACACTCAGCATGGAGCCCGACGTGGGGCTTGATCCCACAACCGCAGGATCATTCTTGTTGGAAGCAAGAGTCGGACGCTCAACCGACTGAGCCACCCGGGGAACCCCCAAACTCTACATTCTAAAAGAGAACTCTTGCCTTGCTTTGCCCAGGCCCCCAGAGCGAGCCACAGAGTCCCCAGTTTCTTATAGAACCTTCTAGATCAGCTGTTCTCAACTCTGGCTATACGCTGGCACTCTCTGGGAAGCTTACCAAAAAAATCGCCAAAAAATAAAAAATAAAAAAACGAATGTCCTGGCTACAGCACAGGGTGAATCTGGATCTCTGGGGGGGGGGGGGGGGGGGGGGTAAGAATTAAACCATAAGAATCGCCATTCTGGATCTTTTTCTAGGGCCATCTAAGCAGCCTATATATCTAATATTTGTGCATCCGTCAAACATTTATTGAATATCCACGGCGCTGGGGACTCAACAGTGAAAAAGGAGGTAAAAGCCTCTGCCCTCAGATTGCTTACGTTCTGGAAAAAGGCAGTTTCTCTTTATTACTACGTGTCCCCTATTCCTTGGCAATAGGCTGCACTCCCGTGGGAGAGAGCTTTGTCTCCTCTGCTGCTCTCGGTCCATGACTGGCTAGGGCTAGCCCACCCTGGCTCCATGCACGGTCATGTGACCCAGGGCTGATAATCATAGTGAGCGGCTCAGGAGTGAGCGCAAGACCCATCTTGGACCCATGAGGCCACGGGACAAGAGACTCTCTTTCTCCTCCAGGGTTGCTGAACTAGGAGAACGAAAGTTTGGAGCCACTGGGGCTGCCTTGCCGTCCTGAGGGGAGTAAGAGAAAGAAAGAAAGAGAAGGAGATTGCTTCAGAGTGAAGACCACGCAGAGCCAAGCAAGGGAAAAATCCCCGACATCACGGTTGGGGCACTGGATCCAGCTGTCACTGAACCCAACCTTGGGATTTCTTTTTTTTTTTTTTTTTTTTTTAATTTTTTTTTTTCAACGTTTATTTATTTTTGGGACAGAGAGAGACACAGCATGAATGGGGGAGGGGCAGAGAGAGAGGGAGACACAGAATCAGAAACAGGCTCCAGGCTCTGAGCCATCAGCCCAGAGCCCGACGCGGGGCTCGAACTCACGGACCGCGAGATCGTGACCTGGCTGAAGTCGGACGCTTAACCGACTGCGCCACCCAGGCGCCCCCAACCTTGGGATTTCAATTAGGTAGTTTATACATCCTCATGTGTGCTTAAGCCATCTCAGTTGACTGTCTCACCATCAAAACAGCCCCAAGGAAATAGTTGGAAAGACCGGTAAGTTGAAAATGATATAGTGGACGGTCTCACATTAATATTTTGTTCTCTTCGTGCCTCCCTCCAGCCCCTCCTTTGACAAACTATTTGGCAGGCTGGAGGGGGGGAGGTGGATTACATTAAAAGGGACCGAGAAAACACGTAAATATACAGTATTTTGTAGGAACCCAATTTCTCACTGTCTCACACACACACACACACATACACACACACACACACACACACACACACACACACACACACACAGGTACAAATTTGCATGAGGAAAAAGTGACCCTGAACTCTGTGATGTTGAACTAGAACATGACACACTGGTGTGAACTCAGAGTTCCATATGTAAGGATACTTATACAAGTAAATATAGATGTAAATGTTTATATCCAGGGGTGCCTGGTGGGCTCAATTGGCAGAACGTGCAACTGTTGATCTCGGCGTCATGATTTCGAGCCCCATGTTGGGGGCAGAGTTTACTTAAAAAAATGTGCATATATCGGGGCGCCTAGGTGACTCAGTCGGTTGTGTCCGACTTGCATGCTGACAGCTCAGAGCCTGGAGCCTGCCTTGGATTCTGTGTCTCCCTTCTCTATCTCTCTCTCAAGAATAAACATGAAGGGGCACGTGGGTGGCTCAGTCCCTTAAGCGTCCGACTTCAGCTCAGGTCCTGATCTCTCAGTCCGTAGTTCGAGCCCCGCGTCAGGCTCTATGCTGACGGCTCAGAGCCTGGAGCCTGCTTTGGATTCTGTGTCTCCCTCTCTCTCTGCCCCTCCCCTGCTCTCTCTGTCTCAGAAAATAAACACCTAAAATTTTTTTTATGTGTGTATATATATATATATATATATATATATGTGAATACATGCATTTATGTGTGTGTATGCATGTATATGCATTTGTGTGTATATACACAGCTATTTGCTGAGAGGTTCTGGAAGCACCCTGATACGGCTGAGTATACCTAGCACCCACATCTTTTTTGTTTTGTTTTTTTCATTTAATGTGTATTTATTTACTTTTGATGGAGAGAGCACAAGTGGGGGGAAGGAGAGAGAGAGAGACCGAATCCGAAGTAGGCTCCAGGCTCTGAGATGTCACTGCAGAGCCTGACATGGGGCTCGAACTCACAAACGGAGAGATCATGATCTGAGCTGAAGTCAGACAGTTAACCAGCTGAGCCACCCAGAAGCCCCACCTAGCACCCACATCGTAGACTCTAAGCACCATTCACTAAAAAGAACCAGGTCCCCTTGGAGAAATGGGTGACTCTATGTACTATATATTTCACCAAATATAAACCACCTTCAATCGCCAAACACGCTGTTATACCACCAAGAAAGAAAAACTCCTATCAATTAACCTCTGCCAGGCTACTGATTGTAAACCACATCCCCAATTTCAGAGATGCTAAAGTGTGAGAAATAAATGTGTCTTAGATTCGATAAAATAACAGTATTTGCAGACAGGAGATACACACACACACACACACACACACACACACACACACACAGTAACTACAGTTCCTAGTTTCTGAGGACGGAAACTCATTTGTGTTCTTTTTTTTTTTTTTTTTTTAAAGTTTACTTATTTATTTTGATAGAGAGAGAGAGAGTGAGAGCAGGACAGGGGTAGAGAGAGAGGGAGAGAGAGAAACCCAAGCAGCCTCTGCCCTGTCAGTGTAGAGCCAGATGCGGGGCCTGAACTCACGAACCACGAGATCCTGACCTGAGCCGAAGCTGGATGCTTAACCAACTGAGCCCCCCAGGCACCCCTCATTTTGTGTTCTTGTTTTCCACTCATGTTGACCCTTCCCTGCAGGGCCCCTTCCGTGATTTTCCTAACAAGAAAACCTTTGGGTGGCCTACGAAGCCAGGCACGGTCTCCCCCCACCTCCGTGACGCCCCCAGCCCCAACAGCCTGCTTTCCATCCCTTGTACCTTTCATGCCTCAACCTCCCACCGGGCTTTTGCACAAGCTCATCTCATCTCAGTCACCACCTCCTCCAGGGAGGCTTCCCTGACTTCACCTTAGGGGATACTTACTTCCCCTACAAATTCAACTGGCCATTTATCGTGAGTGGTCAGTCGAGTGTCTGGGCTCCCCATCAGATTGTGAGAATAGGGGTTGGCTGCGCTTTTCTCTCTCCAGTATCCCCAATACCCTGCACTTAGTAGGCGCTCAATAAAATTTAAGTCCCACTGAAGAATGAATTTTCCGAACAGAGCACTGAGCCTGGGAGGGAAAGGAATTTGCTCAAGGTCACACAGCCAGTCGGAGGCGAGCCTGGGGCCAGACGTGGCTCCAACCGGGTTCAGTGGCCTCGCCTTTACCCAATGCCAGCGCTGCCCCCGCCCCGTCCCCAGGCCGGTCACTCACCCTCTTCTCATGGTTGGGGATGATACAGCGGACGAAGCTGGGGTTGGTGTTGCTGAGTGTGGCCATGAGGCGGCTCAGGGACTCCTTGTAGAGCTGTCCCACTGTTCGGAACATGCCCCGGCGGGGGCGGCCGCCGGGTGGGCCATCCCCAAGGCTGCTCACCTGCTCCAGCCCCACGATGCCCTCCACTACGGGGAGAGGAAACAGATGTAGAGAAAGAAGCGGGTCAGGGGTCAGTTTCAGGTGCGCTGTTTTAAGTCAAAGTTCAAGGGTCTTGTCATTTACAGGACCTGGCACTTTACATATGAGATGCCAGTAAGGTAGGTATTTGCAGCCCCATTGGACTGACGTGTAAACTCAGAAAGGTGGAAGTCTGTGCCTAAGGTCACACAGCTGAGAAAGCGCAGATCCAGGATTCGAACCCAGGCAGCGAGAGTCCACTGGAAGCCTGGCCTCTGACCGCTCTTCTTCCCGAGGAATGATCTCCACTGTTCCTTATCAAAAAGTGGTCATGACAACGGCACATGCTTACTTGGCACGTCCTCTCTGCCAGGCCCGACTCGAAGCGCTTTATATGTGCCTTCTCGTTTATAAGCCTGTAAGAATTGTTCCCATTTTACAGGCGAGGAAACTGAGGCACAGAGAGGGAAACAGCGCACTCGGTACGGCTGCAGTCTTAGGAACTTAACACAGTGTCCCACTGAGGACGTAATAAAGCCCGGCTTTTCTGTGCGATATTTAAAAGCACACAGACTGCCTCCGTGTCAATCATTCTTCCAAAAAGGCCTGATTTCATGGTGACGCTTTTCTGTCATTTGGTGGCGTCACTTCAGCTAGTGAGAAATCCCCACTCCTTCATCTCTAATTCTGTGCGGTTTTTTAATGTTTATTTTTATTTTTATTTTTGAGAGAGAGAGAGAGAGTGAGTGGGGCACGGACAGAGAGAGAGGGAGACCCAGAATCCGAAGCAGGCGCCAGGCTCCGAGCTGTCAGCACAGAGCCCAACGCGGGGCCTGAACCCAGGGACCGCGAGATCATGGCCTGAGCCAAAGTCGGATGCTTAGCCGACGGAGTCACCCATGTGCCCCTCGAATTCTGTTTGAAGTCACGCCTCCTTTCTCAGGGACCTGCGGCGGGGGCAGACTCTGATGTCCTGCAGCCCTCAGTAATGAGGGTCATCAGGGGTCAACCAGATAATCTTCGCTTAGGGCAGGGCTTGGTGCACAAGTGGGGGCTCACCTACGGCCTTTTCCTCCCCAGGTTCAACGTTCCCTCTCACCGCCATGCTCCCAGCTGTTATCAAAATGGATATTAAGTTCTTACAGCACAGATAAGAGCAGAGGCCCTGGGATGTCTTGGGTTCGAATCCCAGCTCTGTCCTTTACTGTCTGTGTGACCTCAGGCAGGTGTCTTAACCTCTCTGTGCTTTCTCGTCTGTATGATGGGGATAATAGCACTAACACCTGCTTCGCTGGGTTGTTCGGAGGATCCTTTTTTTTTTTTTTTTAAGTTTATTTATTAACTTTCAGAGAGACAGTGTGAGTGGGGGAGGAGGGAGAGAGAGAGAGAGAGAGAGACAGAGACAGAGACAGAGAGAGACAGAGAGGGAATCCCAAGCAGGGTCCACACTGTCAGCACGGAGCCGCCCGGCATGGAGCTTGAACTCACGAAACCGTGAGACCATGACCTGAGCCGAAATCAAGTGTAGGACGCTTAACCTACTGAGCCACCCAGGCGCCCCTGTTCAGAGGGTTCTGGGCGTTAGTAACTGTAAACAGGCTCTGCACAGCACACGGCACGTAGTACGTGCTCAGTAAATGCCAGCTGGTGTTACCAAGAGGCTTGTACTTTTACATGCGGTTTAATTAGAAGGCGTCGTGTGGCTACAAAGAGTCTGGAAACTGCGGAGGGAGGCGACAAGGAAGGGGAGCGAGAGTCCCCCGCACGGAGGAGAGGGGACAGATGTTCAAAGCCAGGTACCCGGCCCAACAGGCCCACCCTCTTCATCCGGCAAATCTCACCCGTTGGTGCACAGCAACACCCACCCCCTGACGGAGAAATGGCAGAGCTGCGCCTCCCTGAAGATCCTGGGGGTGACGGTGGGAAGGAGCCGAGGAAAGGGAATTGCTGGAAGCCCCCGTGTTCTGGGGGGTGAGGACAGATGGAGGGGGGAGGCAGAGTGATGAGGGTGGGAGATGCAATGGGAACAGCAAGAGAAGGGAGGAGGGAGAGAAGGTGGCAAGAGAAAAAGAGAGCATTATTAGTCAACAGCACAGGGCAAAGCGGGAGGAAAAACTTGAATGTTGGCCGTGAACTTTTAAAGCTAGGGCGACTGTCTTGTTCACGTTTGTGTCTACCCATTGAGGGCATCAAGGTGACCAGAAGGATGACCGTCCTTTGTGGGAATTCAATGCCAAGGAGATAAAAAATCTCTTTCCCTAGAGGTTAAATCTGTATCTGTTTTATTAGGTATCCCTTTTTGCCCTGGCTGCCAGGAAGCTCAAGGACTAACTCAATGCTCCTTCCTAGCTTGTTGCATTGGTCTCTCTGAGGAGAGCTTTTCCCCTGGGCTCCCAGGATGCTGGACACCCAACTCTGGGCTCAGGACAGCCGTAGTAGAGATTGATGCACAAGGGCCCCAGTTCCCTGTCCCTCCTGTGACTTGCAGCTCCTTGAATCTGGGCTGCTCTGACCTGCTTTGTTCAGGAGAGTTGTGGAGGAAGGAACACTGTACCGGGTTGGAGACAAGGACACAGCTTCCGCTTCTCTCTTGGAATCCCTGGAGAGCCAGGCTCATACGAGATGGGGTATGTGAGGGGTCACGGTAGGGGTGGGGTGGAGCATGAATGTGTCCATAAAGGGGACACAGATATTAAAGAAGTGTGTGTGTGGTGGGGATTTGCTGAGGAGATGATTCTCATAGCAGAATCTGGTTCTGTTAGTGAACATCAAGCACTACTTTTCAATCCCTCTTGTACAAACCACATGAGACACAAACCTCAAATTCCTCTGTCTGAAATCACCTCATAACATCAAGGCACCTCACACTCTTAGTTCTGTGAGTCCATTTGGGAACCATTCATCTTGCTTATTTTGTTCTCTTGTCTAATTGCATGGGCTAGCAATTACAACTTTGCTTTTCATTTCAGTAAAAGGCGTCAGCAAACGGACAGACCCTGGACATCTTGCATCGGGGGGGAAAAAAAACCAGGATGCTGGTTTTGTCGGTTGTGAAAATCATGTCTCCTCTAAGGAGAGGAAGTGGCAAACAAGGCTTGGAAAGGTATGGGTCTCATACTTTTTCTGCCCGTGCCTCCCAGAAGGGTCATTCCAAAAAGACTGATGACCAAATCTACAGGGCCTTGTTGGAGCAGGAAAGCTTTGCAAAATCTACGTCTCAGTCCATTGTTCTTCCCTGGGGCCCTGAAGGGAACTTTGTGAGAGTGCAGAAGGCAAAGCCTAAAAGGTGACTAATCTGTAAAACACCACCCTGCTGAGTTTCCTTGTTGTGATGAATTAATTTTCAGTCAAATCTGATTTTTTTTTTCCTTAGGGATCACAGGCCATCTACAATGAATGACTTTCTCTCTTCCCTTACAATATTCATACAGTTATTTCTTTTTCCGGTCTGATTGCATAGGCTAGTATTGCCAAAACCGTGTTTCAGAGCAGTGGCGACCACGGGCATCCTCGTCTGTTTCTGGTTAAGGAGGAGTGTTTTATCACTGAGCATGAGGCTGGCTTGTAGCAGTCAGACAATCATTCAGTCAACGAGTCACCGATTGGAAATGCTACTGTCAGACCATCTGGCCTGCCTGCCTCACTTCTGCGTCCGAGCAGACAAGTCACGTTCAGAACTTAGCCTCTAGAACAAAGGTGTGCACCCTGTGGGCTGGGAAGAAGGGTGCACCGAGCTCCAGGGACAGGGCCTGGGGAAATGACGGTCCTCACCATCTTTCCAGATCTCTGCCGTTAGCCGGTCTGTGCTCTGGTGAAGCAGGACTGCGACGTTGTCGTTCAGAGGGTCCATGTTTTTCATCAGCCACTCATTGGCCTTGTAGTCGACCTGGACGAAGTCAGGCAGAGGAAGGTGGTGAGCCCGCAGGTTCACCAGCTCTCCCAGTTTCCCAAGGAACCTCCCAGAAACCCTGGAGACCTCCAGCTCCAGGGCTCTCCACAGATGAGAGAGCGTCAGTGCCACCTAGTGTCTGTGCCCAGAACTGCACCCTCCACCTGCATGGCCCCTCTCCCTTCACTTCCCTCATCTGTTCTCTGTCCCACCTCCAGGACCTCGCCCGCCATCACTTCTTCCTTATCCATTCTATTCCAGCCACCCTGGCCTCCTCACGGCTCCTCAAACGTGCAAGTTCATTTCCACCTCGGCGTTTACCCCTGCCATTCCTGGTCACCGCGGATTTTCACACAGCGGGCGCCTTCTGAGTATTCAGGGCTTTGCTTTGAGGTTCTCAGAGTCCGAATCTTGACCCCACACAACTCCCCACACGTGTGCGCCCCCCAAAGACAGTGGCGACCCTGAGGCCAGGATTCAGGTCTGACTCACAGCACAGGGCTGGGCACACCGGAGGTCTCAGACAACGTTTGGGAAAGGAAGTGAGTGCTAGACACAGAACACATAGGTCTCCTGTCTCCCAGCCTCCGTATGCTGTTCCTTCCCCCCTAGACAGCCCTTCCCAGCCTTCACCTATCCTTTGATGGCTGTTACTCCTCATTTATTTTTTAATGTTTTGCCCTTTTTTAGAGACAAAAAGAGCACGAGTGGGAGAGGGGCAGAAGGAGAGAGAGAGAGACAGAGACAGAGAGGTAGAGAGAGAATCTTAATGCTTATTCATTTTTGAGAGAAAGACAGACAGACAGAGCGTGAGTGGGGGAGAGGCAGAGAGAGAGGGAGACAGAGAATCCGAAGCAGGCTCCAGGCTCTGAGCTGTCAGCACAGAGCCCGACGCGGGGCTCGAACCCACGAACCGTGAGATCATGACCTGAGCCGAAGTCGGACACTTAACCGACTGAGCCACCCAGGCTCCCCTTAAATGTTTTGCTTTTATTTTAGAGACAAAAGAACACAAGCAGGAGAGGGATAGAAGGAGAGGGAGAGAGGGGGAAAGAGAGAGAGAGAGAAGAGGGAGAGGGAGAGGGAGAGGGAGAGAGAGAGAGAGAGAGAGAGAGAGAGAGAGAGAGAGAGAGAGAGAATCTTAAGCAGGCTCCACACTCAGCATGGAGCCAGACATGGGCCTTGATCTCATGACCCTGATCTCATGATCCTGGGATCACAACCAGAGCCAATATCAAGAGTCAGACGCTCAACTGACTCAGCCACCCAGGCACCCCCCGTTTCTCGTCATTTCGGCCAGGGATTGGCAAACTACGGTCCGCAGGCCACATCCAGGCTGCCACGTTTTTGTAAATAAGGTTTTGTTGGAATACAGCCTCCATTTATGCATCCATTTACGCATTACCCGCTGTGTCTTTCACACTACCATGGCAGAACTGAGCGGCTGTGGCCGAGACTGGCCCACAAAGCCAAAACTACTTACAGAAAATGTTTGTGGACCCTTGATTTCAATATCCAATCACGCCTGCCTCTCTTCTGTGAGACGCCCCTGGCGTTCCTCGGCTGGGCTTTCACACCGCCCTACGCGGCCCCCACTAAACACCCCCCCCCCCCCCGCCTTACCCCCTAACGGTCTGTACTTGTCTGTCACCCAGAGCAGGAGCTGTGTGAGGACAGAGACCCTGTCCACCCTGGGGCCCCAGCTTTGCTCGGCACAGGGCTGAGCACAGAAGGCACACCTTTGCCGAATGAGAGGATAAAATGCTGTCATTCTCCTCTCAGTGAACTCGGACCCACCCCTCCAAACCTATCGTAAATAGCCCCTCCTTGAGGAAGCTTTTCTTTCTTCTTATGTTTGTTTTTGAGAGAGAGACAGAGACAGAGACAGAGTGCGAGAGGGGGAGGGGCAGAGAGAGAGGGAGACACAGAATCCGAAGCGGGCTCCAGGCTCTGAGCTGTCAGCCCAGAGCCCGACGCGGGACTCGAACTCACAGACCGCGAGATCATGACCTGAGCAGAAGTCGGACGCTTAACCAACGGAGCTACCCAGGCGCCCTGAGGAAGCTATTGCTGCCTACATCAGAGTCCTCAGTCCTCCTGGGGTTTTCCTGGCCCCTGTCAGGCCATCAGGCAGTTCCTGCTCCCCCCCCCGCCCTCTCTCCCCCCTGCCCTCTCTCCCCGCTGCCCTCTCCCCCCTGCCCTCTCTCCCCCCTGCCCTCCCCCCTCCCCCGCGTTCTCCCCCCTGCCCTCTCCCGGGTCTGCAGCCTGGTGGTCCCCACTCCCGCCCACGAGCCTCACGGCTCGCCCTGCCTCCAACCTTGCCCGCATAGTGCAGGACACTGAAGTCGGCCTGGTCCCGCAGGTTCCTCGGCCGCTGGAACTTGGGGTGGCCTCCTTGCTCCTGCGCCACCTTCTCGACGAAGGACTTGTCCGTGGCCTTCGGGAACCAGCACTCTTCGTCCAGCAGGGCCAGGAGTCCAGGGGGGTTAGCCTAGCCGTCCACAGGAGGGGAAGAGGACGTCAGATCCCCGAATGCCGGACGCTTAGGCTGCTGCTAACTCGTAGCTCTTGTGAGGGGCACGGGGACGGAAGCCAAACGCGAGAACGGCTGTCGAGCGGAGCCTGGGCCGAAGCGGGGCCCGCGGTGGCCGCGCGCCTGCGAGTCCTTAACTGAGGGAGAGGCCTGAGGCCCAGCGGGGCAGGAGGCGGAGGGGGGCGGACGGGGGGGGGGTAGGGGGTTGTCTCCCGGCGGTGGACACGGCAGCGGGTGGGCCCTGAGGCTCACCGGCCGCTCGATGAGGTCGATGCAGGGCTGCAGGTCGAGGCCGAAGTCCAGGAAGGTCCAGGGGATGCCCTCGCGCTGGTACTCCTCCTGCTCCAGCACGAACATCGTGTGGTTAAAGAGCTGCTGCAGCTTCTCGTTGGTGTAGTTGATGCACAGCTGCTCGAAGGAGTTCAGCTGCGGAGGATAAGGGACCAGTGAGAGAGGGGACAGGGATGGGGGGGCAGGGATGGGGACAGGGATGGGAGGACAGAGATGGGGGACAGGGATGGGGGACAGGGATGGGGGACAGAGACGGGGGTACAAAGACAAGGAGGACAAGGATGGGGGGACAGGGATGGGAACAGGGATGGGGGACAGGGATGGGGGGACAGGGATGGGGAACAGGGATGGGGGGACAGGGATGGGAGACAGAGATGGGGGACAGGGATGGGGGACAGGGACGGGGGGACAGGGATGGGGGGACAGGAATGGGAGGACAGAGATGGGGGACAGGGATGGGGGACAGGGATGGGGGGACAGAGACGGGGGTACAAAGTCAAGGAGGACAGGGATGGGGGACAGGGATAGGGGACAGGGATGAGGGGACAGGGGTGAGGGGACAGAGATGGGGGGTACAAAGACAAGGAGGACAGAGTTGGGGGGGAGGACAGAGATGGGGGGAGACAGAGACGGGGGTACAAAGACAAGGAGGACAAGGATGGGGGGACAGGGATGGGGGACAGGGATGGGGGACAGAGACGGGGGTACAAAGACAAGGAGGACAGGGATGGGGGGACAGGGATGGGGGGACAGGGATGGGAACAGGGATGGGGGGACAGGGATGGGAGACAGAGATGGGGGACAGGGATGGGGGACAGGGACGGGGGGACAGGGATGGGGGGACAGGAATGGGAGACAGGGATGGGGGACACGGATGGGGGACAGGGATGGGAGACAGGGATGGGAGACAGAGATGGGGGACAGGGATGGGGGACACGGATGGGGGACAGGGATGGGGGGACAGGAATGGGAGACAGGGATGGGGGACACGGATGGGGGACAGGGATGGGAGACAGGGATGGGAGACAGAGATGGGGGACAAGGATGGGGGGACAGAGACGGGGGTACAAAGTCAAGGAGGACAGGGATGAGGGGACAGAGATGGGGGGTACAAAGACAAGGAGGACAGAGTTGGGGGGGAGGACAGAGATGGGGGGAGACAGAGACGGGGGGTGGGACAGAGATGGGGGAACAGAAATGGGGATCCTGACAGAGGGGACAGAGACTGGGGGACAGAGATGAGGAGGGGGACAGAGATGGGTAAGGGAACACAGATAGGGGGACAGAGAGACGGGGGGGCACAGAGAAAAGAGAAAGGGAGGAGACAGAGACAGGGAGGAGGAAAGAGACGGGGGGGGGGGGGGGGGGAATGGTCCAGGATTGGTGGAAAGACACCCAGAGGGAGGGGGACAGGGACACAAAGAGAGGGGGACAGGGCCGGAGTGACGGAGCCCTCCGGCCCCAGCCTGGCCCCAGGTGCAGACCTGGAAGATCTCGAAGCCCGCGATGTCCAGGATGCCGAGGAAGGAGGCGCCCTGGCGGGGACTGCGGTCCAGGGCACGGTTGAGGCGCAAGACCAGCCAGCGGAAGAGGCGCTCATAGGTGGCCTTGGCCAGGGCCTCCAGCGCGAAGTCAGCCTGTGGGGCGGGGCACATGTGAGGGCCTGGTCCCCCGTCCACGGCCCCAGCACAAGCCCAGGGCCAGCAAGGGGACACTGACATGGACGGGCCCCCTCGCGGCTCATCGAGAACGATGACGTTAATCGATGACACCGACCGGTACAGACCCCCACGCTGCGCCAGGCACTGTGAACCGCTTGGGGGCGCGTGAGGTCATCAACCCGCCCCCCCAACCCCTGAACCAATTTCGACAGCATTGTGAGAGTTCAGAAGGTGGACTCTGGAGGCCGACAACCCGGGTTTGAATCCTGGCTCTGCCCCTTGGAAGCTGTGTGGCCTCAAGCATGTGAATAAACCTCTCTGTGCCTTAGTTTCTTCATCTGTAAAATGGTACTAACGACAGGACCTCAGCTGAGATGGAACCTGGGTCAGCGGGAACTCCGATCTCTGGCCCTCGTGTCCCTCTCTATGTCTTCACAATTGTACTTCATTTGAGTTCCCAGCCTGGGGACAGGCAGAGGCCTCTACCCAAAAGCTGGATTCTGGAAACTACTAACATGGGCTCGCTTCGCCCCACTCCCCATCCCTCCGCCCCCATCGCTCACCTGAACTCTGACAGCAACCTCCTCATGTCTCCCTGCTCCCACCCATGCCCCCTGGGTCCAATTCTCCATGCAGTAGACAAGGGGGTCTTCATAAAAGATGAACCGAATCAAGTCACTCCCTGGCTTAAACCCTCACTGGCCCGCTGCACTCTGAATAAAACTCACCTCCTTACTGTGGCCCGTAACACCGTGTGTGATCCGTCCCCTTCCAACCCCTCCGACTGCAGCTTCTGCCTCCCTGGCCCTGGCTATCTAGCCTCACTGACCTCCTTATGTTCTCAATTCGCCAAGCCTGTTCCAGCCCCAGGGCCTTTACACATGCTGTTCCCTCTGCCTTGAACCATCTCGGTCTCAACGCAAACATCATCTCTTCATAGAGGACTTCCCTGATCCCCCATACCCCCTCCTTCATAGGAGGCCCCACCGTTTATGCATTTTTTTTTTTTAATGATCTGTTTCCTACTTCAGCCTGAGCTCCACAAAGGCATGGTCTGTTTCCATTACTACTTTTACTCCCAGCACCAGAAGCAGAGATGGTAACAGAGCGAACACTCAGCAAAAGTTTTGAGTGCAAGAAAAACCCGGCATAAGCGGCTGAAAGCTCCAGGACCCCGCCCCCCGGCGCCCCGCCCCCCGGCGCCCCGCCCACCTGTTCCTTGGTCTGCGCTTTCTGCACATAGTCTCGGCCGACTTTGATGCGGGGGGTGAGCAGGGCGCGGGAGAAATCCGTCACCCCTAGTCCCAGGAGGCGGCACAGCTTCTGTGCGGCTGAGGGCGGGAGGGACAGGGGGTCTAATCAGCCTTAGGAAGCGGCAGCGGCCGCTGAGCACAAACAAGGGGCCTGGCCTCTCCCACCAGAGGTATCACACGTCCTAAAAGTGTGTATGTTCCTCTGGCCCAACGATTCTCTCTCTGGGACCCCGACATGGGATAAATAATCCCGGACGTGGGGCGCCTGGGTAGCTCAGTTGGTTAAGCAGCCGAAGCTTGATTTTGGTTCAGGTCATGATCTCTCAGTTCCTGAGTTCAAGCCCCGCATTGGGCTCTGTGCTGACAGCTCAGAGCCTGGAGCCTGCTTTGGATTGGGTCTCCTCTCTCTCTCTCTCTTTCTCTCTCTGCCCCTCCCCTGCTCTCTCTCTCAAAAATAAATAAACATTAAAAAAATATTTTAAATAAATAAAAACAAAAAAAAAAGAACAAAGCCCAGAGAGGAATGCCCAAAAATGTTGCAGTGAATTACCGCTCAGGAGTACGACAGTGGGTAATTCCCCTGCTTTTATACTTTTCTGTATTGCCTGATCCCCACCCCCATCCAGCTTGTATTATTTCATGATAATAAAGAAGCAGAACTATTTCCATTTTGATTAAAAAAAAAGGAATATCGGTTATAATTCTGCTTCTGAAAAGCACAAACTAAAGTATATATGCAAAGCACAGAGGCCAAGAGGAGATAAGCCCAATGCTAAGGGCAGTTTTGTCAGAGGGGCCAGGATGATGGGGGGATCTCGGGCACACTGGTGTTGTTCAAAGCTTTGGCAGAGGTCACACCTTTTACAATGAGGAACAGAGTGGACGATGATATCCTGGTAAAGGATCAGCACAGCTTGGAGGCATGCCATGCTGGGGAGCAGGGAGTGGGGGGGCTGCTCTTTTCGGGGGAACAGAGGGACACAAGGACCTCGCGTGGGCAGCGGGTCAGGTGGGGTTACCTGTATTGTCAGGCATGGAGGCTTGATCATTGTTCCGTTCTCTCTTCAGGACGATGTTGCCAAACTGGAGAACAGCCGAGACCATCCGCAGCATGGCTAAGGGGCAGAGAGGGCATTCGTGTGCGTGCACTCTGATGCGTGCTCTTAACTAGCCCCTTAGAAATCCAGTTTTAATGGGGCGCCTGGGTGGCCCAGTCCATTAAGCGTCTGACTCTTGATTTTGGCTCAGGTCATGATCTCGTGGTTCACGAGATCATGTCCTGAGTCGGGCTCTGCGCTGAGAGCAAGGAGCGTGCTTGGGATTTTCTCTCTCCCTCTCTCTCTGCCCTTCCCCTGCTCGCACGCATGTGCATTCCCTCTCACTCTTAAAATAAATAAACATTAAAAAAAAAAAAAAAGGAAATCCAGCTTTAAAACCCTATTTCAAAATTACACCACTATTCCTCAGCTTAAAATCCGTTGGTGACACTGGGCAGCTCTTAAAACATATGAGCGGATAAATGAATTCATTTTTTCTTTTAAGGTTTATTTATTTTTGAGAGACGGAGCATGAGTGGGGTAGGAGCGGAGAGAGAGGGAGACACAGAATCCGAAGCAGGCTCCAGGCTCCCAGCTGCCAGCACAGAGCCGAAGTGGGGCTCAAACTCACCAACCGTGAGATCATGACCTGAGTTGAAGTTGGACGCTTAACCGACCGAGCCACCCACGCGCCCCACGAAAGAATAAATGTATTCTGTAGTTTGTATTCGAGGTTTGTTTTAGCACCATTTGGCATCTGCTCATGTTGTCCGTTTCATAAAGTAATGAATATAAGATTTAAAAGGACTTGGGGAAATGAATGAAGAAAGCCTTTGGCAATATGAACAGATCTCTAAAATACCGAGTGAAAAATGCAAGGTGCAAAATATGGCATACCACTATCTACATGTAAAAAAGGCAACGGGGCGCCTGGGTGGCTCGGTTGGTTGAGCGTCCGGCTTTGGCTGGAGTCATGATCTCGTGGCTCGTGGGTTCAAGCCCCGCGTCCGGCTCTGTGCTGACAGCTCAGAGCCTGGAGCCTGCTTCAGATTCTGTGTCTCCCTCTCTCTCTGTCTCTCCCCCACTCACACTCTGTCGGTCTCAAAAATAAATAAATATTAAAAAAATTTAAAAAGGCAAAAATAGGGGCACTTGGATGGTTCAGACAGTTGGGCATTTGACTCCTGGTTTTGGCTCAGGTCATGATCTCAAGATTTGTGGGTTCAAGCCCCATGTCAGGCTCTGCACTCAGAGCATGGAGCCTGCTTGAGATTCTCTCTCTTCCTCTCTCTGCCCCTCCCTTTCTCCTGCTCTCTCCCTCAAAATAAATAAACATTTTTTTTAAAAAGGCAAAAATACAAAGTACAGTCAATTCTCCTCATTTGCCGTAGTGCTGTTCTCTGGAGTCACCGAGAACACGAATTAGCAGATGCAATCGAATGCGCTTATGGGGAAATACAGGGTTTTGTTCCTGTGAACCTCTGGTCACATTTTCATCAATCGATCAGTACATCACCTTGTTTTGTTTTAATTTTTTTAATGTTTATTAATTTTTGAGAGAGAGAGAGAGGCAGATGGAGTGTAAGGAAGGGGGACAGAGAGAGAGGGAGACACAGAATCTGAGGCAGGCTCCAGGCTCCAAGCTGTCAGCACAGGGCCGGATGCCCAGCTGGAACTCACAGACCGCGAGATCATGACCTGAGCCAAAGTCTGATGCTTAACCAACTGAGCCACTCAGGAGCCCTTACTTCACCTCATTTTATGTGTGTTTCTGTCCCAAAGATACCTTACCTATATAATGTTGCTTCGTTCACATCAAGCTCACGGCCAACTCCTCTCTAATGGGAGCCGGAAGAAGGCTCATCTAATGTATGTGTTTTCTCTGTGAGAAACACTACAGCCCTCTTGCACGTGGGGATGCCAGCGCGCATTAAGCCCGACGCGTGGGGGGCACTTTAGACAGTGAAACCATCAACCAGCAAAGCGCAAAACCGTGAAACACGTGGCACCCAGTAGCCGGTGAAAAGGACACCGGTTTACGGTGGAGCCAAGACGAGGCGGCAGAGCACTGCGTCGCGGAACCCCAGCCCCGTGTGTGCATGGGCAACTCCAACTTTCCACCCCTGTGTGAAAGACGCAACGTTCCCAGAAGCACCAGGAGTACTGGTTCGGGTGGGGGGGGGGTATGGTTAAATTTAGCGAGTAGGTGAAGTCGCAAATGCAGAACCCGCAAAAGAGGATGCACTGCCCCGCCCCCCTTGTCAGCACAGCCCTGCCAGAAATTTCGCTCGTGGTGAGTGCTGCCCCCTAGAGTACATCGCAGGAACTCCCAGGGGGTGGCGGGCATAAAGACCGAGGCCACGGGGCCACTTGCGGGGTGCGTCTGGAGACCACAGGGCCCGGGCGGGTGGGGACCCGGGTAAAGACGCCCTTCTGTGGCACAAAGCACTGCCCACACGCCGCGTGACTCCTAAGCGTCCCCGTGGACATTTTTGCCCATGACAGAATGGTCTGTAATGATCTGAGCAACCCGACCTGGTTTATGCATAAACACAAGCGTTTCGTGTTTGGTTTTGACACGCGGTAGATTTTCCAGGAACGGAGCCACGATGAAATCCCAGGAGACGCTGTGGTCGGGTTTTGTTCAGAATTTTATCAAGATTTGGGAGCCCTCTCATCTGCGACAGCAAAGCTGCACGCAGCCCTTGAGTGGGACCGGAAAACCCATGAACACGGGACTGACTGGACCTGTACCCGCCGCTTTTATGGCGACGCTACAGATCCGCGCAAGCGCCCAGCTTCCCCATCAACCACGCCTTCCAGAACGGTTTTCGCGATTTCCGGGCTCAAATGGACGTCGATTTCTTTCCACCCCCTCCATGCCAGGTCCTGTCCCAAACACTCCCAAATGAGCTCACTTAACCTTCTTAACTCCGCGAGGCAGGTCCTCCAATAACATTTTACCTGTGAGTAAAAAAAAAACCCCTTCACACATGGGGAAACCAAGGCACAGTCAGGCGACCAACTGGAGCTCACCAGCAGCGGAGGGGAGACGCAAACTTGGGACAGTCTGACTCCAGGGTCCGCATCCCTAACGGCTGCGTTTCCTCTTTGCCGCCTTTTTCCAGCATAAAATTCGCATGGAAGCACGTACACGTGGCCCGCATGCAGAAAAGTGCACAAATCATCCCCTTCCAGCTGGCCGAGCGTTTACGGAGGGGATGCGCCCGTGGAGCCGGCCTCTCAGAAGCCCCTTCCTGGCCACTCGCTGAACATGGGCAAACTTCACTGTCACGTGGTTAAGCGGAAGACGCAGACACGAAAGCACACACACCGTATGGGTCTGTTTGTACCCAAATGCAGGAACAAGTAAAGTAGCTCTACGCTGTTAGATGCCAGAATAACGATCACATGGGGCGGAGGGGGGGGGGGGTCTGGTGACGGGGAGGGGCACGAGGGACCTTCCAGGTGCCAGTTATACATGCATTCGCTTGCAGAAAGCCCGGACTGGATGCTTAGGCTCCGGGCACTTTTTTTTTTCTTTTTGGTGTCTCTGCTTCTAGGCTGATTACTTAGAAAAAGAGGGTGGTGGAGGGGGAAGGGAGGAGCACCCTGCTGGGATACTCCTGCCAAAAACCCGTAACCTGAATCTAATCGCAAGGAAACACGGCGAGTTGAGACAAAACAACTGGTCTGTAATCTTCAAAAGTCTCAGGGTCACCAATGATAAAGAAGGAATAGTTCCAGACGGACGGAGAGTGAAATGTGCTAGACACGTGTGATCCTGGGGAAATGTGTGTGGATAGGCGTGCCTGTGCGTGTGCGTGCATCTGTGTGTGTGTAACCTAAAAAATTTCTGAGGGGTGCCTGGCTGGCTCAGCCGGTGGAGTGTGCGACTTTTTTTTTTTTTTTAATGTTTATGTATTTACTTTGGGGGGGGGGAGAGGCAGAGAGAGGGGGAGAAAGAATCCCAAGCAGGCTCCATGCTGTCAGCACAGAGCTCAAAAAGGGGCTCGAACGCCCCAAACCGTGAGATCATGATCTGAGCCAAAATCAAGAGTCAGATGCTTAACCGACTGAGCCACCCAGGAGCCACATCCGAATTCCTGGCATCTGTGAATATTACCTTGTAGAGCACAATGGCCTTCACTGGTGTGATTAAATTAAAAATGTCAAAACGGGACACGTCTGAGTGGCTCAGTCAGTTAAGTGTCCTGCTTTTGATTTCGGCTCAGGTCATGATCTCGCAGTTTGTGAGTTCAAGCCCCGCGTCGGGCTCTTTGCTGACATCGTGAAGCCTGCTTGGGATTCTCTCCCTCTCCCTCTCTCTCTGCCCCTCCCTTGTTCACTCGCGCTCTCTTTCTCAAAATAAATAAATAAAATTAAAAAAAAAAAAAAGTCAAGATAGGAGATTTATTCCCGATTACCCAGGTAGACTCTCACTGTAGATCCTTGTAAGAGGGAGGCGCCTGGGTGGCTCAGTTGGTTAAGCGTCCGACTCTTGATTTTGACTCAGGTCATGATTTCATGAGTTCGTGGGTTCAAGCCCCACATCGGGCTTTGAGCTTGGGATTCTGTCTCCCTCTCTCCTCTGCCCATCCTCCCCTCAAAATAAATAAACTTAAAAAAAAAAAAAAAAAGAGGGAGGCAGAGGGAAAAAAAAAAAGAGGGAGGCAGAGGGAGAAGACCACATGAGCAAAGGTTAGAGTGATGTGTTTTGAACCCGGGAAAGACAAGAAAACGGATGTTCCTGGTGAGCCTTCAGAAGGAATCAGCCCTGCCCAGAGCTCGATATTAGTCCCATGAGACTGGCTTTGGACTTCCGGCCTCAGGCATTGTAAGAGAATGAGGGTGTGTTGATTTAAGCCACTGTTTGTGGTCATTGGTGACTGGTCATGGGAAGCTAATGCAGGGGGTCAGAGGTACCACGTTGTAAGCCACGTGCTGGAAGGCTGGTTAGTACAAGCATACCCTGCACGCCCGGGTTAGCCCCTGTCTTGAGACTATAGAGAGCCATCTCTAAGCCCATCAAGCAGAATATGTAGAACATGCTGTTCAGTGTTCCAGGTCAGGGGCTCAGGGGTGACCAAGCTGGAGCGTCTCCTTTGTAACCGAGAGCGTCCAAATGGCAGGCTTTGATCTCCTCAGAGCCCTGGCTGTTTAAGACAGGAGAGTCTACAGAGAGTTACTACTATAAAATTTGTTGTTGTTGTTGTTAACATCTATTTACTTTTGAGAGAGGGGGGGGGGTGAGCGGGGGAGGGGCAGAGAGAGGGAGACACAGAATCCGAAGCAGGCGTCAGGCTCTGAACCGTCAGCCCAGAGCCCCACGTGGGGCTCGAACTCACAGACTGCGAGATCATGACCTGAGCTGAAGTCGGATGCCCAGCTGACTGAGCCAACTAGACACCTCCAGAGAGTTACTACTATAAAAGCTGTATGTTGGGCACCTGGGTGGTTCAGTCGGTTAAGCCTCGGGCTCTTGATTTCGGCTCAGGTCATGATTTCACGGTTGGTGAGTTCGAGCCCTGACTTCAGGTTGAAGAGCCCTGAAGAGCCCTGACGTCTGCCTGAAGAGTGTGGACTCTGCTTGGGATTCTCTCTCTCTCCCTCTCTCTCTCTCAAAATAAATAAATACACATTTAAGAAAAGGATTTGGTGTCGGGAATTAAACACCTTGCGGCACAGGAATCTACGTGCACTAGAAACTGCTGAATTGTGCATTTCACAATGATGAATTTCACGGTTACATGAATTCTCTCTCAAAGAAAACCAAAGGCAGACGTTGACTACACTTGAGGTGAACACAGACTAATGAAAGAACTGTCAAATCCATACGCTGTGTATCTGAAACTAATGTAATATCCATTAAGAATAAAAATGAGTTAAGGGGCGCCTGGGTGGCGCAGTCGGTTAAGCGTCCGACTTCAGCCAGGTCACGATCTCGCGGTCCGTGAGTTCGAGCCCCGCGTCGGGCTCTGGGCTGATGGCTCAGAGCCTGGAGCCTGTTTCCGATTCTGTGTCTCCCTCTCTCTCTGCCCCTCCCCCGTTCATGCTCTGTCTCTCTCTGTCCCAAAAATAAACGTTTAAAAAAAAATTTTTTTTTTAATAAAAAAAAAATGAGTTACAAAAAAACAGGTTTTGGTATAGTTTGCAGGGCACAACAGGGTGTGCAACAAATACTGATTTTTCTCCATCCCCACTGAGATCACAATCCCTATGGAAAGTACCTGTTCCTTCCTCATCTCCTGGGTGCGCTCTGCATACAGTTAGTGCTCTATAAATGCTTTCATGGATGAACTTAAGCTTGCCTGTTCCCAGGGAGGAATTCCTTCCTTGGTCCACACTACTTCTGGGATTCAATCTAATCTCTTATCAGGGTTTTTGGCACCCTGTCCCTGACCCTCACAGCTCCTCCGGCCCCAGGGTCCCTTCGCTTACTCCAAGCAGCCACACAGCCCCCTTTCGCTTCCTCCAACACTCTTCCTTGCCGCCAGGGCTTTGCCTCAGATGCTCCCATCTATGCCTGGTTAACTCCTGCCAGGTCATCAGTGCTCAGCCGAGAGCCGTCTCCTCCAGAGGCTGCCCTGACCCTCCCCCGACCGTGATGGAACCCTGTGACATGTGGTCCCTGCTCCATGCACCTTCTATTGGTCACCCTCCCCCCTCCATGGGCTCAACTCTAATCCGTTTGTGTAAACGGACGCTTCTAGGTCTGAGCATTCCACAGGTCAGGGGCTCGTTCTTTCTTGGCCACTGTGAGTTTCGCCCAGTGCCTACAGACGACTGGCCCACAAACCCCTTCGCCGTTGGATGACTCACTCTATTAATGAATAAATGGCAAAAAGTTAACTAGTGGGGGATACATTACTGGATGTGGGAGTTTGCAGTGTGGCCTTGGACAAGCTGGGTGACCTCGTGGGCCTCAGTTTCCCAAGCTGGGCAGTGAGAGGAGCTGGGTTCAGAGATCTCTGGTTCTGCCCACCTAGGGTCAGGGGGCACTGGGCAGTCAGGGGACAGCCCAGAGCCCTGGCAGTTCTGGGAGTCTCCCCTAGGGACAGCGGCGCACCTCCCAGAAGATAAATAAACCAGGACATCTCCCTTATGGACCCACAATAGCATCATCACCTAAAAACTGAATGATCATTCATTCCTTAACATCAGCCCGGACCCAGCCCAGACTTAAGTCCCCCCCCCAGTGGCCTTTAAAATGGCCTCTGACAGTTGACTTAGGAACTTGCACCGGGGCCAAGCGCCCGGGTGAATCTGACACCCGAGAAGTTGGCAGTTAGCTCTTGCTGGTGACCTCGGACCAGCCGATGGCAAGGAAGCCCAGGCCAGCGGGGGCAGGGGCGTGGGGCCGGTGACGCCCAGTCCTGCTCACAGGAGCCAGGACCCAAGTGCCAGGTTCTCTGCTCAACCACTGGAAGTGTCATTCATGGTGCCTGCCTGGACTGGTCCCCAGTGCTCTCCGCCCCGGGCTTCCCACTGGCGACCACCTTCCCAGAGATGGTCCGGAAAGCTTCCCAGAGGTGCCCACCCGCCTCCCTAAAACCAGATCGCGGGCTGGCTGTGGGGTCTGACCCAGGTCCCACCACCTCCTCATCCACTGGGGTGAGTCCCAAGGGAAGGCACCCCACCTCCCTGGACCTCGGTCACCTCTTCTGTCAGAAGGAGTCTAGACAAAGGTGAATGGCTGACTCCACTCCTCGTCAATAAAACGCTAGAGAAACAACGACGAGACCCCATCCACCTGCCACACCAGCGAAAACCCAAAAGCTTACCACGGCGGTTGCTGGCACGCACCCAGGGACACAGCACTCTGGGGACACCGTGGGTGGAGATGGAAACTAGCGCCACCTTCTGGGCGGCGATGAAGTGGAGTCTCCACAATTGAAAAAACACTCGGGGCGCCTGGGTGGGTCAGTGGGTTAAGCGTCCGACTTCGGCTCAGGTCACAATCTCGCGGTCCGTGAGTTCGAGCCCCACGTCGGCTCTGTGCTGACAGCTCAGAGCCTGGAGCCTCCTTCACATTCTGTGTCTCCCTCTCTCTCTGCCCCTCCCCTGATCATGCTCTGTCTCTCTCTGTCTCAAAAATAAATTTAAAAAAAAAGAAAAAACAAAAAACACTCAGAGAGGAAGTGGGGTGGGAGTAGGGGGGGTTCGAGGGGAAACCCAAAAAGCCACAAGTGGGTGGTTGATTATCGGATGCGGTGCCCATAATACAAAGAAAAACGTCGGGGGGTGCCTGGGTGGCTCAGTCGGTTAAGCATCCGACTTCGACTCAGGTCACGATCTCGCGGTCCGTGAGTTCGAGCCCCGCGTCGGGCTCTGGGCTGACAGCTCAGAGCCTGGAGCCTGCTTGGGATTTTCTCTCTCCTTCTCCCTCTGCCCCGCCCCCCCCGCCCACTCTCTCTAAATAAATAAATATATAAACTTTAAAAAATGCAGTAGAGAAATATCTTAACATTTTCGTCCCTAGTACGGCTGAACATCAGCCCAGGGGCTAGGAAATGCCTCCTTTTATAGAAAAGTAACATGTGTCTTTTCGTAGATGTCTAAAATATTTCTAGAAGGGGATGCAGGAAGCTGAACAGTGGGAGGGAATCTAGGGCTCAGGGCACCTCAGGAGACGTGGGTTTCCTCGCCGCGACCTTTGGCACATTCAGATTATGTCACCACGTGCCTACGGCACTTCAAAAGTTTTTTGTTTTTCAGAATTGCAAAAATCGGGGGCACCTCGGTGGCACAGTCAGTTAAGCGTCCGACTCTTGATTCCAGCTCTGGGCATGATCTCACGGTTCGTGAGTTCGAGCCCCACGTCAGGCTCTGTACTGATAGTGTGGAAGCTGCTTGGGATTCTCTCTCTCTTCCTCTCTCTCTCTCTCTCCAAATAAATAAGTACATTTTTTAAAAGTTAAAAAAAAATAAAAATAAATCAAAAATAAAGGAAAAGAATTGCCCACACCCAGGGCACAGCAGGGCGGCTGCTCCCAGGGTTACTTGAGGCAACCTGTGTCAGAAGCCAGGCCCCCCTGTGGCCTCCGTCTGAATTTGTTTGCCAGCTGCCCGGGTGACTCTCAGGCAGGCGGAGGAAGTTACACAACCAAGGTTGGGAAATCCAGCAGGGAAGGCCTGAGACCCTGTGTCAATACGCCCCAGGAGGCCGGCCAGTTTGCAGCCTGGGTAGACAGGCAAGCTGGCGCTGGGTTTCCAGCCCTCCCAGCTGGCCCTGGAGCCTGGAGGCCACAGGAGAAAGGGACACGGCCCCTCCACTCAACCCTAGACCTCAAAGTTCACACGAACAATGAAAAGTCAGGCAGTCACAGAAGGACTGAGGTCCACCTATATGCACTTATGGGCTGAATCGTGCCTGTTCCCCTACAAAGAGATATGCTGACGTCCTAACCCCCAGGACCTCTCAGAATGTGACCTTATACGGGTACTGACTCAAGCGGATATAATTAAAGTCCAGATGAGATCGCAGTGGGGCAGGGTGGCCCCTGATCCAACACGACAGGTGTCTTTATAAACGGGGGAATCTGAACACACAGATGTGCACACGGGCAGAAGCCACGTGATGATGAAGGCAGAGATCGGGTGATGCTCCTATGTGCCAAGGAACACCGAAGACTGCCAGGAAACCACCAGAATCTGGGAGGGAGGCAGTGAACAAACAGATCCTCCCAGGACCAGGAGGCCCTGCCATCATCTCGATCTCGGACTGCTGGCCTCCAGAACCAGGAGACCAGAGGTTTCCGCTGTTTAAGGCGCTCGGGTTGTGCTTTGTCACAACAGCCCTAGCAAACAAATACAGTACCCCGGGGTGCCTGGGTGGCTCAGTCGGTCGAGCCTCTGACTCTGGATTTCACCTCAGGTCATGATCTCACGGCTCATGAGATCGAGCCCTGCGTTGGGCTCTGCGCTTGAGAGCGCAGAGCCTGCTTGGGATTCTCTCTCTGCCCCTTCCCTGCTCATTCGCGCTCTCTCTCCCAAAACAAATAAATAAACATTAAAAAAGAAAAGAAAAGGAAATTGGCCGCCGCAGCAACTCAGGCGGGTGTGTGGTTTTGCCGTAGCTTGCTTGTCCCCAGTTACGGTTCTCTGCTGTTCCCAAATCAATCCATTTTGTTAACAACTGAGCCAACAGTTTTATTTTTGGGGTTAACACCCTGGGAACACCGGTCCTCACTCTCTCAGCTCCTCGGGCCTTTGCTCAGGGGCCACCGTCGCTGTGTCCCCTTCCCGATCCCCTCCTTAAAGCTACACCTCCTCCCTCCTCCAGCCTCCGCGCCCCCGCCCCTGGTTCTTTTTCCCAACCCGGGACTGACTGTCCAGGTTCCCCGCCTGCCCATGCGGCGCCCCAGCCCCACCTGCAGCCGGGGTTTGAGGCTCACTCACAGGTGATTTCCTCCGGGGTGAATCCCAGGACCCTCAGCGACTCCAGAGTCTCGTGGAAGAGTTCCCGCTCCTGGCCAGGAGGGGACGACGACCCGTTGGTCAGGAAGCGGTAGTGGGAGCAAGGCTCCAGGAGGAGGTCAGCTGCAGGGTGTCATGAGTGGAGGCTTAAGGTCAGGGGCGAGCTGTGGAGTCAGACTCACCTCCCAATGGCCACCCCCGGGGCAAGCGTCGCTTCCCCACCGGGGACCTCAGTCTCCTCCTGTCCAATGAGTGAGGACCCTTCCCTCACGGCGGAGTGCACGCTTAGCACGCATCAGACCCTCTCGTCTTCCCTCCTTCCGGAGAGACTGTCCAGTCCCGTAACTGCCCAAGGCAGGCAGGGGCTGCAGAAGCAATGAGGCGGCGGGGGCCTGAGTTAGGGGAAGCCGTGGGACGGTGGGGTTGGCAGCAGAAGGCACGTGCGTCCTGGAGCCTGACAGAGGGGGGCCGGGAGGCAGCCAAGGCTATGGGCGAAGGAGCCTCGGGACAGTGGGGACCACTGTAAATGGGAGCCCGGGACTCTCTTCAGCCAGAGCGTGGGAGGAGCAAAGAGGAGACAGGGGGGAGCTCAGGCAGGGGGCGGCGTAGAGGGGACCCGTATCCGCCGCCCAGCAGGAGCCTGACCTCAAGCAGGTGCCTGGCAAATTCTAGCGCCTCCCGTTTCCTCCTCCGGGGGCCCAGGGAAGCCAGACGCCCACCCGGGGCTCCCTCCACGCCCCGTGAGCCCCTGCACTGACCCTTGAGCTGCTCTCCCGCGCCTCCCAGCAGCTGGTAGAAGATGTGGAAGCTGCACTCGTCCTTGGCTTGGCGGATGGCCCTCGACTTCTCCAGCAGGTCTGGGCGGCCAGGAGTCAAGTGCCACAGGGAAAGGGTGGTGACGGGCGGGGAGGCGGGCCCACACACTGCCCTCGACCCACGCCGCTCCCCACTGCTCTCCTGTGAAACCGTGGAGCTGTTCACAGCCCAGGCCAGCGTCCTTGCCACTAACTGGAAGAGTGGCCTCAGACCCGTCACTCAAACACCGTGCCTTAGTTTCCTCATCTGTGCAACAGGGGGGACGCAACACGCAGGAATGAGCCGCTGCGAGGGCAGGTGCGTTATCGTGCGTCAAACACCCAGAGCGGTGCCTGGCATGTGGTTAACCGCGACCAAGAATCTCTCTGTCCATTGTTTCCCTGCCAGCCTCAGTTTCCCCATACAGATACGGGGGGCCATCGGCGCCTCCCTTCCAGGAAAGTCACATGGCACGTTCACACACTAAAAATTGGCAAGCCGCCCTGAAGTAAAATCAAACACCCGATAATGTGTTTGCCCCTCTGCGCCTCACGCTCACGGACCACGAAGCACCTATTTCGAGGGACGGCCGTCACATAAGACCTACCCTGGGGAGCCCTGCCCAAGGTCAGCTGCAAACCATTGACCAAAAGCCCGGGGTCGCTAACCTGCTCAGGTAAGGAGGAGATGAGCCGGGGAAGGGATGCCCCAAGGCAGGATAGGGTTGGGGGAGCACGCACCCCAAGCCTCGGTTTCCTTTCCTGTTAAATGGGATGATAGCCATATCTGGCCGGCATGGGTACAGAGAGAGGAGCTGGGATCTCATAGGGTGAGCTCTCAGAGGAGAAACCCTCCAGAAATTCTGGTCGTGCTCGGGGCGCCTGGGTGGCTCGGTCGGTTAAGCATCCAACTCTTGGGTTTCGGCTCAGGTCATGATCTCATGGTTTCACGGGTTCGAGCCCTGCATTGGGCTCTGTGCTGATGGCGTGGAGCCTGCTTGGGACTCTCTCTCTCTCTCCCTCTCTCTCTCTGCCCCTCCCCGACTTGCGCTGTCTCTGTCTCTCTCAAAAGAAGTAAATAAACTTAAAAAAAAAAAAAATTCTGGTCATGCTAATGCTAGGGCTGAGGGGTCAGGTTGAGCCTGAGACCCACCTGATTGCTGATTGGCCTGGGGGTGGCACCCCCCCCCACCTCACCCCCCATGAACATCAACCCACAGGCTGGTCATTGGCCCCGACGCAGAGGCAGCCATGCACTAGAGATCTGCCCAGAGGGGCAGCTGGAACTAGAAGGGGAGTGTGGACAAAGAAAGTCTGTATCTGGAGGTGGGCAGAGAAGACAAATGTCCTTCTCCTCCCCCCACCCCCCCACCAGGAACCACGGGGTCAGAGGAGGTACGAGATGGTGGGATGGATGGGGCAGGAAGAGCCGTGCACTCTGAGAAGCTGCGTAAGCAGGAGCCTCGATGCTGAGGAGCAACGGGCTGCAGGTGCCAATAGCTCCAGGGGACCCAAGGCCAAAAGCCCCAGGAAGCTCCCAGTAACTCCCATAAGGACATTGCTAATTTATTCCCATCATTAACTCCTAACGATGGCAGCTCGTTCTGGAATGCTGACCATGTGGTGGGTGCCATGCTACTAATTTGACCCCCATTGTCCTACAACCCTTCGAGGGCAGGTTCTAGGATCCTTCCCTGTGCACACAGGGGGAAACTGAGGCACAGAGCGGTCAAAAAACATACCGTAGGTCCCACGGCTCAAAGTGGCAGAGCCAGAATGTGAACCCAGGTCGTTGTGATTTCTTTGCCCCTCCTCTTAAACGCTGCCCTCCTGGAGCTCCTCTGTTTGATCGACACCTCACATGCGTTGTCGCATCTTGTGCGTCGTGTGTGACTCCAAGGGGAGGAGACTCTGCCCTGGTCCCCCCCGCACTTGCCCCAAGCACCTTCTCCCTTTGCTGGCTGTGCCCTGTGTCCTCTCTCTGCGGTAAAGCCGCGGCCACCCCACCGCCCCTGCCCTCCTCCCTCCACGGGGAGGCGCTGCACCTACGCCTACCCAAGGTTCCTTTCTCTTTCACAGAGGGGGAAACTGAGGCACCGTTTCTGAGCAGCGAGGAGCCAGGCTTCCCAGTGTGTGTGAACACCTGTTTCCTGCAAGCAGGGAGATCCCAAGGGCCACCCTCCCCGGCCGCCAGGTGCCCCTCGGGGGCTACGAGAGGATACAGGTCTCGATGTTGGCGCCCACGATGTACCCGGCCACGTCAAAGTTGATGCGGATGAATTTGCCCTGGGAAGGAAGGGGTTGGGAGTTAGCTGAGGGTCCTCCTGCCCCCTCTGAGGACCTGAACAGCACCCCTAACCCACACTCACCCCTCCCAGAACTAGGGCGGCATCTCAACTTTCTTTCTCCCTCCTCCTGAACCCCATCCCAATCATGAGGTCCCAACCAGGGGGTCCTGGGGAAGCTAAGGTCCAGGCCCCTTTGACTGCTTTCCTCAGGCCCCAGCCCCCTCCTCCCTCAGACCCAGGAATCCAGGCCCCCAGCCCCCTCCTCCCTCAGACCCAGGAGTCCTGCCCTAGCCCCCTCCTCCCTCAGACCCTGGAGTCCTGACCCCCAGCCCCTCCTCCCTCAGACCCTGGAGTCCTGACCCCCAGCCCCTCCTCCCTCAGACCTTGGAGTCCAGGCCCCCAGCCCCTCCTCCCTCAGACCCAGGAGTCCTGCTCCCAGCCCCTCCTCCCTCAGACCTTGGAGTCCAGGCCCCCAGACCCCTCCTCCCTCAGACCCAGAAGTCCTGCTCCCAGCCCCTCCTCCCTCAGACCCAAGGGTCCTCTCCCAGCCCCCTCCTGCCTCAGATCCTGGAGTTCTGCCCCCAGCCCCCTCCTCCCTCAGACCCAGGAGTCCTGCCCCAGCCCCCTCCTCCCTCAGACCCTAGAGTCCTGACCCCCAGCCCCTCCTCCCTCAGACCCTAGAGTCCTGACCCCCAGCCCCTCCTCCCTCACTTGGAGTCCTGACCCCCAGCCCCTCCTCCCTCAGACCTTGGAGTCCAGGCCCCCAGCCCCTCCTCCCTCAGACCCAGGAGTCCAGGCCCCCAGCCCCCTCCTCCCTCAGACCCAGGAGTCCAGGCCCCCAGCCCCTCCTCCCTCAGACCCAGGAGTCCAAGCCCCCAGCCCCTCCTCCCTCAGATCCTGGAGTCCTGCCCCCTGCCCCCTCCTCCCTCAGACCCAGGAGTCCTGCCCCAGCCCCCTCCTCCCTCAGACCCTGGAGTCCCGACCCCCAGCCCCTCCTCCCTCAGACCCTGGAGTCCTGCTCCCAGCCCCTCCTCCCTCAGACCCAAGGGTCCTGTCCCAGCCCCCTCCTCCCTTAGTCTTAGGAGTCTGGGGCCCCTAGCCCCCTCCTCCCTCAGACCCAGGAGTCCAGGCCCCCAGCCCCTCCTCCCTCAGACCCAGGGGTCCAAGCCCACAGCCCCTCCTCCCTCAGACCCAGGAGTCCAGACTCCCAGCCCCTCCTTTCTCAGACCAGGAGTCCAAGCCCCCAGCCCCTCCTCCCTCAGATCCTGGAGTCCTGCCCCCTGCCCCCTCCTCCCTCAGACCCAGGAGTCCTGCCCCAGCCCCCTCCTCCCTCAGACCCTGGAGTCCTGACCCCCAGCCCCTCCTCCCTCAGACCCTAGAGTCCTGACCCCCAGCCCCTCCTCCCTCAGACCTTGGAGTCCTGACCCCCAGCCCCTCCTCCCTCAGACCCTAGAGTCCTGACCCCCAGCCCCTCCTCCCTCAGACCTTGGAGTCCTGACCCCCAGCCCCTCCTCCCTCAGACCCAGGAGTCCAGGCCCCCAGCCCCCTCCTCCCTCAGACCCAGGAGTCCAGGCCCCCAGCCCCTCCTCCCTCAGACCCAGCATCCAGTCCCTGGCTCCTCCCTCAGACCTAGGAGTCTAGTTCCCACCCCCTGCCCCAGACACTCACAAATCGGGAAGAGTTATCATTCTTCACTGTCTTGGCATTGCCGAAGGCCTCTAGGATGGGGTTGGCCTGAAGAAGCTGGCGCTCCAGCTCACCCTGCGGGCGTGGGAGACAGCAGGTCAGTGAGGACCGCCCGGGGTAGGGGGGGGGCGCTGGCCCAGCTGTGGGGGGGGGGGTCTGTGCTGCAACTGGCTGGGGCCTGCTTTCCCGATTGTTAAGGGAACAGGAAGAAACTCCAAGATACAAGGAGAAGTGGAAACATCACAAAACATAACGAAAGCCAGCTGCAGATCACAACGTGATCCCTTGAGAGGGACGCCTGAGGGGCTCAGTCGGTTAAGCGTCTGACTTTGGCTCAGGTCATGACCTTGAAGTTCTGGAGTTCGAGCCCCACATCGGGCTCTGTGCTGACAGCTCAGAGCCTGGACCCTGCTTCGGATTCTCTGTCTCCCTCTCTCTCTGCCCCTCCCCTACTCATGCTCTGTGTCTCTGTCTCTCAAAAATAAATAAACATTAAAAATTAAAAAAAAAAAATCTAGGGGCACCCGGTTGGTTCGGTCGGATAAGCATCCGACTCTCGGTTTCAGCCCAGGTCATGGTCTTATGGTTTTCATGAGTTCGAGCCCCACATCAGGCTGTGTGCTAACAGCAAGGAGCCTGCTTGGGATGCTCTCTCTTCCTCTCTCTCTGCCCGTCCCACGCTCACTCTCTCTCTCTCTCAAAATAAATAAATAAGAATTTTTTGGGGCGCCTGGGTGGCTCAGTCAGTTAAGCATCCGACTTCGGCTCAGGTCATGATCTCATAGTCCGTGAGTTCGAGCCCCGCATCGGGCTGTGTGCTGACCGCTCAGAGACTGGAGCCTGTTTCCAATTCTGTGTCTCCCTCTCTCTCTGACCCTTCCCCGTTCACGCTCTGTCTCTCTCTGTCTCAAAAATAAATAAATGTTAAAAAAAATTTTTTTTTAAATAAGTAAGAATTTTTTTAAAAAAGAAAAAAAGATCTGTACTATCAATATGACGTGCTTCAAAGTCTGGCACATAGTAGGCATTCAAGAGGCGGTAGGTCCCTTCTACCATTCAGGTCTGACTCGGCACATTCGAAAGAATTTTGACATCAACAAGCTGCGTGGGCCATGGTAGGGCCATACCACACGGTAGCATGGAACCAGGTGTGTGCCCCACAACAGCAGTGGGGAGCCCCGCATGTACACAGTGGGGCTGCATTAAGTGACGGCACACACGGCCGGGCACGCACACGGAAACAGGAGCACGGCTCCCCGGTGGCCGGCGATGCCCTGGACCTGTCTGCCGGGAGGACGTGGGTGGGGCTGACCCGGGGGGCGGGGCACGAGGGCAGGACTTGAGGCGACTCCCGGCTACTCACATAAGACACGGTGACGGCAGCCTGAGGAAGCCACGGGACACGAGACACGGACCAGGACACAGACCGGGACGCGGCACATGGAACGTGGACAGACACACAGGTGAACCGGAGGTCCCGGGTGGCGGGCAGGGTGGGGACAGACGTGAGGGGCGGCGAAACTGGGCACGTGGGGTCGGGTGGCCCGGGTTCGAATCCTCTCCAGCCCCTTCCTGGGAGCGTGACCTCCGACGACCAAGGCACCCCAGCCTCGCCCTCGGTCCCTCCTCTTTCACTCAGGAAAACGACGCCCACTCACTGGAGCGTTGGGTTAACGTTAAGAAGAGAGACGGGCACTACGCAGACGCTCCCTGCTGAAGTACACGGAGGACTGCAGGTGCTCAGATCAGGCCCGACACGCAGTAGGTGCTCAAGACCGTCAGCGCCTACCACGTGCTGCGTGCCGCTCCAAGGGCTAAGGGGGTCAAGATCCGGCCCTCGAATTTCCGTTTCCAGGCACACAGGACGCGCGCAGGCAGCACGGGCAGCCGGTTGAAGGCTCACAGCTGTGGCCCCTCCACACGGGAGGCAGGGGATCATGGGGAAAGCAGAGCCTGGGATGGAGGGGGCACTGCTGGTGGCAGGGTCCAGAGCGGGTCCCGAGGCAGGTAACTCACCGGTACGCCTGGCTCCTTCCTGCCCTTTGGGGACGATGCCACGTGGGCGAGGTACTGGATGACCTTCTTGGTGTTTTCTGTCTTCCCAGCCCCGGACTCCCCACTATGGGGGGAGAACACAAGGGGGAAGCAAAAGGGTGGACCGTGGTGCCAGGTAAGACCTGCCCATTGCAAGCAGAGCCACACCCAGCCAGGACCCTGCCTCCTCCAGGAAGTCCTCCAGGATTACTCACGTGCAGAGAATGGACTGATCTTCACGATCTGGAAGAGATAGAGGGGGACAGGTCACCTGGAGGGTCTCGTCTCTCTAGTGAGACTTTGGTCCCTTATACCAAACCCTTTTCAAAGGGGGTAAGGAAGCCTTTTGCCCCCAAAAAGGGTTTAAAAAAATTTTTTTTTAATGTTTATTTATTTTTGAGAGAGAGAGAGAGACAGAGCGCAAGCAGGGAAGGGGCAGGGAGAGAGGGAGACACAGAATCCGAACCAGGCTCCGGGCTCTGAGCCGTCAGCACAGAGCCCGATGTGGGGCTCGAACCCAGCGACTGCGAGATCATGACCTGAGCAGAAGCCAGATGCCCAACCGACTCAGCCACCCAGGCGCCCCGCCCCCAAGAAGGGCTTTGGTGTGTGACACTCCCAGCCCAACTCAGCCTCTTGCCTGCTATGTGACGCTGGCAAAGTAGCTATCCCTCTCTCAGCCTCAGTTTCCTGCCCCATCAAAAGGAGCCAACGAACTCCAACCGGAAAGAATGTCATTCCTTCAACAAACTTCAATTTGAGCCCCTGCGTGTGCCTTTGATATCCAACAGGCCACACACAACACAGCAGCGACTCCCCCAGCGCTCACCCTGCGCCTGACACAACCCTTCAAGAAACGTGCACTGACTACCTACTGAGTGCCAGCCGCCTACGACAGTGGGAACTGGCAAGGTCCCTGCCCCCTCACAGAGCTTCTGCTTGAGTGGGGACAGGAAGCACATAAAGTAAAGCCGAAGGTGATCTGACTGGTTAGTAATGCCCGCAGATATCCTTGATTGTCACAACCGGGAATCCTGTCAAGCACCCTACAATGCATGAGACGCCCCTATGTAAGGAATCACCCAGCCCCAAATGCCAATAGGGTGAGGAATAAGAAACCCTGGTGCAAAGAAGTGACTGAGGGGTAGAGAGCCAGGAAGGCTTCCCCGAAGAGGTGGTGTTTCAGCTCAGCCCTACAGGACAAGGAAGTAGGGCAAGAGCATTCCAGGCAGAGGACACAGCCAGTGCAAAGGCCCTGTGGTGGGACCAAGCTGGAGATGTCTGAGAGACAGAAAGGAGGCCAGTGAGGCCGGGGGACAGGACAGAGCTGGAGATAGGTGCAGAGGGGTTTGGAGGCCATGGTTAAAGGCTCTGAATGGGGGGGTGGCGCCTGGGTGGCTCCGTCGGTTAGGCATCCGACTCTTGGGTTTCAGCTCAAGTCATAATCTCACAGTTCATGAGTTTGAGCCCCACGTCAGACTCCAGCTGACAGTGTGGGGTCTGCTTGGGATCTGTTCTCTCTTTCTTTCTCTCTCTCTCTCTCTCTCTGCCCTTCCCCTGCTCACACTCACTCCCTCTCTCAAAATAGATAAATAAACTTAAAAAAAAAAAAAGATCTGGATGGTTTTTAAGCAGGACAGGAGGCCTCTACGTGGTTTTCAGCCAGAGGGAGAGCTGCATTCAGCCTGGTTTGGCAGCCATACGGACCCGTGGGTTCAAGGTCCAGCCTCCCCTCTGCCTAGTAACTCCGAGGTGCTCTGTGCCTCAGTTTCCCCATCTCAAAGACGGGGCTCAAATCTGCCCTGACATCACAGGGCTGTAGTCAGAACTCAGAGAGAACGTCCAAAAAGTTTCTACATACTAGCTGGTATAGAGTGCTGCTTTGTGGCCTGTTTTGTGTCCAGGGCTGAGCCCTGGGGCCCGGGATCTCGCTCTCACATCTTTGAATCTCACACGCCCAGCACGAATTGTAGTTTGTTGAGTGTACCACGTTGTATTCAGCTGAGGTTTCAGATTCAGAGACGGGGAGCCACTC
The DNA here is from genome assembly GCF_018350155.1 of Leopardus geoffroyi. Lineage (NCBI taxonomy): Eukaryota > Metazoa > Chordata > Mammalia > Carnivora > Felidae > Leopardus > Leopardus geoffroyi. Next base: position 7,917,503 of record NC_059335.1, read on the forward strand.
TGCCAGGGTCACACAGCAAGCAAGGGGCTGAGTTGGGGTGCGGCATCGGAACCCGGGCGGGTCACACCCACAGCACCCAGCCCAGGAGGAGGATGCGACACACAGCGTGACTTACAGGGAGGCGGAGGTTGGGGGCCCTCAGTTGAAGTCCCATCCCAGACACCCACCCACCACTGGACCGTAGGCAATGACCGCACCGCTCTGTGCCTCAGTTTCCCCATCTGGAAAGCAGGGATAATGAGCACACCTACGTCACGGGGTTGCTGTGAGATTTAAACCTGTTGATTCACGAAAGGTGCCTAGCACAGAGTAGCCACTCACCCTTACTTTATCGTACGTTGATTTATTCCCGAGACGTAATAACTAATATGTAATAACGGCTAAAAATTATTTTAAAAAGAAACGTAGAACAAATTAGGTGACATAACGAAAGGCGATCAGCGCTCCCGATGATTACATAGAAATTTATAATGTGAATACAAGAACATCGCATACGGATGCGTTCTATCGCATAATGCAGGCATGTGATATATCGGATATTACACCAGTGGATCTCAAACTTGGCTCCAGCATCAGAATCCCCCGAAGGAGCCCAGGAATCTTGTGCCAACACTGACCGCTGAGCCTCACCCCGAGAGTTTCTCTGACTTAGCAGGTCTGGAGTGGGGCCCAAGTTGGCAGGTCTGACAAGTGCCCATGTGATGCTGATGCTGGTGGTGAGGGCACCACACTCCGAGAACCACTGCGTTATATAATACAAATGCGGTATTGTAACACACGATAGAACGATGGCATGTAATAAATGATATAAGATACACAAGTGATATAAGGATATAAATGATGTAAGTATATAGGTACCATATAAATATCCTGCTGCATACTATTATACGTCAGTAAGACATACATTTTTAAAACAGTGAATGTGCTTCATATAAACCAAATAGTTATTCAAATAAACTTACAATAAATACATAATGGTTACATTACGTATAAGACACGTGAATTATGTAATTTTGCCTGGACATCTTTTTTTTTTTCATTTTCAAAAATATTTTCTAGGGGCGCCTGGGTGGCTCAGTCGGTTGGGTGTCCGACTTCGGCTCAGGTCATGATCTCGCGGTCCGTGAGTTCGAGCCCCACGTCGGGCTCTGTGCTGACAGCTCAGAGCCTGGAGCCTATTTCAGATTCTGTGTCTCCCTCTCTCTCTCTGACCTTTCCCCATTCATGCCCTGTCTCTCTCTGTCTCAAAAATGAATAAACATTAAAAAAAAAAAAAAAAATATATATATATATATATATATATTTTCTAGGGGCGCCTGGGTGGCTCAGTCAGTTAAGCATCCCACTTCGGCTCAGGTCACAATCTCACAGCTCATAAGTTCGAGCCCCACGTCGGGCTCTGTGCTGACAGCTCAGAGCCTGGAGCCTGCCTCGGATTCTGTGTCCTCCTCTCTCTCTGCCCCTCCCCTGCTCGTGCTTTCTCTCGCTCTCTCAAAAATAAATAAAACATTAAAAAATTTTTTAAAATTTTGTAAATGTCTTACTTACTTTTGAAAGAGAGAGAGAGACAGCGCATAAGCAGGGGAGGGACAGAGAGAGAGAGGGAGACACAGGATCCGAAGCAGGCTCCGAACTCGTGAACCATGAGATCATGACCTGAGCCGAAGTCAGACGCTTAACCGAGTCACCCCTGTGCCCCTGCCTGGACATCTTTGTGCAACCTGACCAGCCGTACACAGCAACCCCATGTTGCCCATCATCTATGGGACTGACATTAATTCCGTGGCAACGCAGATCATGTCCACGACATAAGTGTTGAATGAATGAACACCAAGAACCACTGTCTCAAGAGGAAATGTTGCAGAGGCCTGGGTGAGCGAACACAGAGACAAATAAAAAGGGGGCCTGTCTGGTAGGACCAGAACTTGCCCGCTGAGCCCTCCATTTGTGTTTCCTCCTGCCCCACAAAGAAGCCTCACAGAGTCTGAAATTCTTAACCTGTCATCTTATTCTGACCCCCAGACCAGCCCCCCTTGGAAAGACATGCCCAGCAGTCCCAGCCCCACACTCACCCTGGAGCATGCTTCGGTAGGCCCCCTCCGTCACCGCATACACATGGGGTGGTACTTCATGGCGCTTCTTGCCCCGGTACATCTCCACAATGGCCTCCGTATAGATGGGAAGCTGCTTGTATGGATTGATGACCACACAGAAAAGGCCAGAGTACGTCTGCAATGGGCAAGAAAGGAGAAAGCTTCAGCTGCCTGCCTGAGGCCCAGAGGGCAGCATGGGACTGCCATGTGCGGTTGGGCATGTTGTGCACTGCACGAGGATATCCATCAGAGGGGCTGCCATTCACACCAGGAGAACGCAGACTCGAACTTTTGTTACAAAGACTTCCAGGCTGATGGTAAAAGAGGATCTTTCCAAATGGCACAAAAGTGCTGTATGGATGATTCACCGTGAGAGAGTGTGTGGCCTTTACAGCCAACCAGACTTGGCTCACAGCCCATCACCGCCTGGACGCACACACACAGAAAGCGACCACGTGCCAGCTCATGTGCACCACCCTATATAATGGCGGGAGACTGAAAACGACCTGCCTTCATGTTCTTTTTTTTTTTTTAACTAATTTATTTAAGTCATCTCTACCCCCGACTTGGGGCTCACACCCATGATCGCGAGATCAAGAGCTGCAGGTGCGTCCAGCTGACCCAGCATGCGTGTTCTTTCAATGGATTCCTAGGACGCTCTCGGTGTACAGATGGAGAATTCTCTCCGAAACATTATCGAATAAAGAAAACAAGGTGAGCGCTGTTTGCACTGCAAGAGGCAAAAGAGGAATAATTTGGATGTCTTTGTGCGCACGGGCATAAAACAGCCTCAGAAGCCATCACAGTCTCTGCAGCTGAAACAGGACAGGGACAAGCCTGCGGTTTCTACTGAAAACAGACTCATAGGGCCTCGTACGCGACAGCCTTTGAGGCACACTCCCATCGGGGTTTGGAAATGCTAAGTGTCAGGTTTCAAGGTGCGTGGAAATAAAGCTGCGATTTTTCTTGCGTCCAAGTTTACGGACGCCCCGAATTCGTCGTCACACCCGTGGGGGCCTGGGGTTCAGGGCCCCGTTAACGGGTTAAGAGCTTTTCCAGCTCACACAGAGCATCTGGTGGACGGGAGGCACTGAGGGCACAGAGAGGCGACAGGATGGCCAGAGAGCTGCCTGGCCACCTAGCTAGACCGACCCAGAGAGCTAGCCGGCGAAGCTAGCCGGAGTTGCCCACAAAATTAGCCAGACAGTTAGCTGCTCGGGGACCCGGCTAGTTAACTATTAAGCCGCTCGGCTACTCAGCCAGCTAGCCAGCTACTTAGCTGCCTGGTACAAGGACTGCTTTAAGCTCAGACAGCTCGAGCTTCTCAGGGTGTGGCCACCACAGGCTGGCCCAGCTCCCCGGTGCCAACCTTTTAATGGTGGGAGGGTGGGTGGCCGGCCGGGAGCAGAACAACCGGTTTGCTGGGTGTCTGCCCTCCCTGCCTTGAGCTCCCCTGTTCGAAGCAGAGGGCGGGGCGGCCGGACCACATTCCCTGGGAGGGTATCTCATGGCTCCTGGCGCCCCGGCCCCCACTCCCGGCTGGCAGAGGAACCCCCTCCCCATGCCACCCATCGGCTCACCGCAGCCCCCCTCCTGCCAGCCACACCTCGTTGCCCGGGCGACACCCCTCCACCCCGTGGCAACCCAAGTTGTCTGCCAAGGCCAGGGAGCAAAGGGCAGAGGCTGGGGCATGCAGAGCTGGGGACGCCCGGCAGAAGGGTCTGGAGCTCTGCGGCCCCAGCCCTCGGGGCTCTGAAGTGGACCAGCCCAGCAACTCCCCCCACCCCCACCCACCCCCCCCCCCCCCCCCCCCCCCCCCCCCCCCCCCGTCTCTCTCCCCGGTCTCCTCCCCACCTCATTACAGAGGCTGTGGGGATTAAGGGAGATAATGAATAAAAACCCGCTGGCCCAAGGCGGGGCCCATAAAAGGCACTCCCAACGCAGGTCCGAGACTCTCATGTTACCCATCCCGCCTGGGAGCTCGGAGCTTCGGAAGCCGAGTCATCCCGGGTTTCCAGCTGCGTGTGGCTGGCACATCAGAGGGATTTGCCCTCTCTGAGCCTCAGTCCCCAGGCCTGGGAAATGGGGCTTTTAACCCTCACCACCTAGAACGATTCTTGTTTTTATTGTCTAATGGTTATTTATTTATTTTGAGAGAGAGAGCAAGCGTGCGTGCGTGCACGCCAGTGGGGGAGGGGCAGGGAGAAAGAGAGACAGACAGACAGACACGGGGAGAAGCGCAAGCAGGCTCTGATGCGGGACTCGAACTCACGAACCGTGAGATCATGACCTGAGCCGAAACCAAGAGTCAGACGCTTAACCGACTGAGCCACCGGGGTGCCCCCACCACCTAGAAAGATTCGGAGTGAACCCCCACAGCGCATCTTTGGTGCCTCAAGGAGCAGGGAGCACAGCGTGTGCTCCCCACACACGGGTTCCCTTCCCGCCCGAAGCATCCCAGCAAAGGGACTGAGACCCTCAGCAACTCAAAGCCAAATAATGTTATTAGTGGCCGAAACCGGGTTTCTGGCGCCCCGGACACCTCACTCTCCACCGGGCGACACCGCCTTCCCCATCACCGGTCAGCCGCTAAGCAAATATTTACAAAGCGGGGGCCCGAAGGCAGGACGGGTGCAGCCCGATGACACCTCTAGCATCTTCTGGCTGGCGCCCTGAGCAAGCGCCTGGAGCTTTCTGGGTCTCACTTTCTCATCACACGAGGACAGGAACAGCACTATCCACATACGGCTGCTGGGAACCATCCAGAAGTTCACGTTGCACGAGTGGGCCACAGCAAGGGCCCGGGCGCCCTGTGCGGGCACAATACGTTAGCTGCTAACTACTGCCGGGCCAACGGCCTCTCCTCTCCAAGGTGTGGGAATAGTTGCTAATTCCTACCTTGCAGCCCTGGGCAGGGGTGCCGGGGGGCGGGTCAGCAAGATCACATCAGAAAGTTTAGAACAGGGAAAGCAGGCATTCGCTAAGTGCTAATGATTATTATTAAGGCCCAATTAGCTTCCTGTCTAGTCTTCTGGAATCTCCCATGTCACTTCCATTTGTGAGATCCAGAGCAGAGGTCTCTTTCCCAGGGCTTGCGAGAGCAAGGGAGGGCTCAGCAGGGGCCAGCGCGGCCTGGAGAAGGTGCCAATGCCATCCAGGGTCAGATAGCCCTCGATTCAAAGCCCGTGCCCATCACCACAAGTGGAGGGGCCTGAGCCGGCCACTGGCTCTCACAGCCTCGGTTCCCTCCTTCCTAAATGGGAGTCTGACTTCATAAAAATACTCTGAGCTTGGGGCGCCTGGGTGGCTCAGTTGGTTAAGCATCCAACTTCAGCTCAGGTCATGATCTCACGGTCTGTGAGTTCGAGCCCCGCGTTGGGCTCTGTGCCGGCAGCTCAGAGCCTGGAGCCTGCTTCGGATTCTGTGTCTCCCTCTCTCTCTGCCCCTCCTCTGCTCATGCTCTGTCTCCCTCTGTCTCAAAAATAAATAAACATTAAAAAAAAATTTTAAAAAAACAAACACCTCCGATCATGTGCTTTGTGACCTTTAACAGGGTGGATATCGGGGCCACTTTATTTATTTACAATATATATTATCTATACTAAGTATATTTATATTATAATATTATAGTATAATATTTATATATAAATATTAATGTTTATAATATTTTGATATATGTCACTCCTGATGTCAATGTCCTTTTATCACTCTCCTTAAAGTTTTGTTTTTGGGGGCCTCTGGATGGCTCAGTCGGTTGAGTGTCCAACTTCAGATCAGGTCATGATCTCACAGTTCGTGGGTTTGAGCCCCACGTCGGGCTCTGTGCTGACAGCTCAGAGCCTAGAACCTGCGTCAGATTCTGGGTCTCCCTCTCTCTCTGCCCCTCCCCTGCTGGCGCTTTGTCTCTGTCCTTAAAAATAAATAAATGTAAAAAAAGAAATTTTTTTTAAGTTTTGTTGTTTTTAATATAAAACCAGCACTGTTCCTTTTGAGGTGTTAGCTAGGAATTTAATGATTTTTCTTGGTGGGGGGGGGGGGGCACACCAAGGCGGTGAGACCACAGTCCTGTAAGCAGATGTCTGGAATACCACTCTGGGGCCAGCCTCCTGGGTTCAAATCCGGGCCTGACTCCTTCCTATCTAGGTGACCCAGGACCCAAGTCACTTGACATTCCTGAACATCAGGTGATAGCAACAGTCCCCCACCCAGGGGTGCGCTGATAACCCAGTCAGCGCTTAGAACAGCACTTGGCACATGGTAAGTGCTCAGTAAATATTTGCTAGCCACCATTATTATTATTTTTCGTTATTATTGTCGACATTCTTTGTCAATCTCTTTAATCCTGTTTGCTCTAATAACGCTCTGACTGCCCATTAGAACCACCCTGGAAGCTTATTAAAGAGACCAACGGCCTTGTCACAGCCCCAGAAAGGCTGATTTACACGGGGGATGGGGCTCAGGTGCTATATTTTCAAAAAATTCCCCACGTGATTCTAAGGCAAAGACAGGCTTAAGAACCACTGCCCTACTCCTCCTGTCCGCTGTGAAGACGAAATCATGGGAGGTAGGAAATGCTCCATAGTCAACCTCAGTATCATCAACACCATTTGTATCTTTTTTCCTCAAGTTTATTTATTTATTCCTGAGAGAGAGAGAGAGAGAGAGAGAGAGAGACAGCGCAAGCAGGGGAGGGGCAGAGAGAGAGAGAATCCCAAGTAGCCTCTGCGCTGTTCGCACAGAGCCCCATGCGGGACGTGAGCTCACGAACTGTGAGATCATGACCTGAGCTAAAACCGAGTCGGATGCTTAACCGACGGAGCCACCCAGACGCCCTCATATTATCTTTATCTTAAGAGGCACCAGAGCAAAGGGATGGAGCCTGGAGCCAGACTACCCAGGTCTGCCATGTCTAACTGGGTGACCTTGGTCAAGGGACTTGACCTTTCTGTGCCTCAGTGTGTGTTTGTTTTTTCATCTGTAAAACGGGGACAACATGCTTTATAATTGTGAAAGTGTATGGAGACAATATATGGAAGAGTGCCTAGTACATGCTTAACAAATGTCAGCTTTTACTGTTATTAAATCTCTCCGGGGCCTCAGTTTCCTTTTAGATAAAAGGGGCTTAATAATAGCCTCTCCTCTGTGCGAAGTGAGAGGGAGGGAATTAACACATGGAAGGCGGTTAGCGCAGAGCCTGACCTGCCGGTTTCCATACGCGGGGGTTGTTATCCATTATTATTACAGACCCACATCCCTTTCTCAAAATCCTCTGGACGTGTTATATTTGCAAAATCGGAATTTTTTTTACACTTGAGGAAAACAGTAAAGCGCGGGGCATGTACTGTATAATATTCCGGGCCACCCCCAATGGGGTCGGAGGCAGTTCCGCTGGTCCAGTAAACTGGAATTTGGCAACCGCGCGGGATGCGTATTAGATAGAAATCGCCCAGCGTCAGGGGCGCCTGGGTGGCGCAGTCGGTTAAGCGTCCGACTTCAGCCAGGTCACGATCTCGCGGTCCGGGAGTTCGAGCCCCGCATCAGGCTCTGGGCTGATGGCTCGGAGCCTGGAGCCTGTTTGCGATTCTGTGTCTCCCTCTCTCAGCCCCTCCCCCGTTCATGCTCTGTCTCTCTCTGTCCCAAAAATAAATAAACGTTGAAAAAAAAAAAAAATTTTAGAAATCACCCAGCGTCAGTCGAGTCCAGTCGGGTGCTGACACCCAGCTCCTCCGCCCCCCCCCCCCCCCAGCACCGCCCTCCCCGCAGGAGGCCACTCACGTAGATGAGGCCCGAGTAGTATCGCTCCCGGAGGTTGTGCAGCACCGAGGCCTCGTTGAGACACGTGAGCTCGGCCATGTCCTCCGCCTTGCTGAACTTGGGCGGGTTCATGCGCTGGATCTGGTCCCGCGGCAGCCGCAGCCGCCGCCCGCTCTCCGCCAGCTCCACCTCGGCCTCCTCCTCGCCCTCGTCCCGCAGCGCCGCCGCCTCGAACCCGTGCAGCTCCGAAGGCACCCACACCAGGCGCCGCGCCGTCCACTCCACCTGCGGCGAGGTGCCCGCGCCCCCGGGCCCGCCACCCACGCCCGGCCCACGGGGCGTGAACAGGTACGGCTGGGCGGCCTCTGGCACGGGGCTGGGCCTGGGGGCCGCCTTCCGCCCAGGCACGGACAAGGTCACCGCGGCCATGGTCTGCAGGGGAGAGAAGAGAGTGGAGTCAGGTGGGGCTCCATCCCCAGCCCGGGCCGCCCCTGCCCCCAGGCCGTCCCCACTGCCTTTCTTCGCAGACCTCTTTTTACACATCTGCAAAATGGGCCCACAGATCTCCTTTACTAATTCCATTCATTCATTTAATAATTATCTAACAAGCCTGGCTGAGCCAGGCACCATTCAAAGCCTTAGCAACGGATTCTGCCCACATTAATAACGCCTCTACCTTCCAGCCCTGTGCTGTCTGTCCAGTGTGGGAGTCACTGGGCTCGCCTCCTGGGCACTTAAAATGGAGAATCCAAACTGAGATAGGGTCCTAAGTATAAGACGCACGCAGATTTCCAAGATGTGGTACCACAAAATAATCGTTAGTATTTTTTATATTTGATGACTGCTATACTGCAATGATAATTATTTTGAATACACTCGGTTAAATAAATACATCATTAATGTCACTTGTTCCTTTTGAGGGTTTCCTCAAAAACTCAAAAGGCTTTTTTGTTTTTAGAGAAAAAGAGTGCGCAGGGGAGAGAAAGGGAGAGAGAATCTTAAGCAGGCTTCATGCTCAGCGCAGAGCCTGATGCGGGGCTCGATCCCACAACCCTGGGATGATGACCTGAGCTGAAATCAAGAGTCAGACACTCAATCGACTGAGCCACCCAGGTGACCCCCAGTTGGTGTGGTTTGTTTTGTTTTTTTTTTCCATTTTTAATGTGGCAACTAGAAAATACTAAATTACATATTTGGCCTGTATTGTATTTCTATTGGATAGGGCTGCTCTAATCCCAGGAGGCAGATAAAAAGATAAATAAGTAAATTATATAGTATGTTAAATGTGATAAGTGTCAAGGAGAAAAATAAAGCAGGAAACAGGAGATGTGAGGATTGAGGGGTGCTGCAGTTTTAATTGCCCAGGGAAGGCTTCTCTGATGTGGTATTTGAATAAAGACCTGAGGGAGATGAAGGGATGAGCCATGGGAATGTCAAGAGGTAAAGCATTCCAGGCTGGGAGAAGAGCCAGTGCAAAGGCCCTGAGGCAGGAGTGTGCCTATGTGTCTATGGCATTGTAAGAAGCCAGTGTGGCTGGAGCTGAGTAAACAGGGGGGAGAAGGCAGTAGGGGAGGTAACAAGGAGGACCAAGAGGGCCAGACCGGGTCATGATGAGGGCATCAACCTCTTAGGTGTAAGCCCTAGGAAAGTGTCAATCTGATTTCTGTCACGCAGGTTCCCCAACCACCTATGGTCTACCCCACAACTGCAGAACAGACTCAAATCTCATGCTTTAGTAATCCGTGCCCTGCTTCCTGGCAACCCGGCTTCCTTTTCTTTAGGATGGGGAGAGAGGCCCCATTCATTCACTTCTCCATTCACTCAACATTCCCTGAGGCTGTCTGGGGACCCAGAGATGCTTCCCATGGGGCTCTGCCTTGAGGAGCTTCTGCAACCAGTGTGAGCACTGAGCCGATGAGCCGTGGTGGAGACACTGGATGAGCCAGAACGTGCTAGACCCCTCCCTGCCCTCAAAGGGCACACAGATCAGCGGTGAATAGACCACAGCAATTCCAGGGCGGTCTAAGCACCAGTCGGGAAAAACACCCTCCCTGTCCCTGAAGACGTCTGCCTCTTCTCTTCCGCCACCTCAAACGCCCGCATCACTGCCCCGCCACTCCAGTCACCGGAATTCGCGAGCATTTGTCTCCCCATCTCAGTGTTTCTGCCTCTGCCCATCAGGCCCCCCACCTCCAACATTCCCCTGGAGAAGTCCCTCCAAACGGCCAATTCCTTTTTTTTTTTTGAGAGAGAGAGGAAGATTGCAAGAGTGGGGAAGAGGGGCAGAGGGAGAGAGAGAATCTTAAAGCCATGCTTAGCACGGAGCTCAACACGGGACTCAATCCCACGACCCTGGGATCATGACCTGAGCCCAAATCAGGAGTCGGACACTCCACCAACTGAGCCACCTGGGCGCCCCATCACCCGGACCCCTCCCCCCCACACACACACACACTCCTCGGGCCTGATGCTCTCAGGCCTCAAACCAAGGGTCCCCACAGTCAAGCAGCAGGGTTCTACCACACTCCACGCCACAGACCCCCCCAATTGCCAAGGCTAATCCCAGGCCTCCGGTGAGGCCCTGATCCACCCAGAGCCAAGTCCCATCCCTGGGACTTTGCCCCTACCCTCACCCTACCCCACCCACCCACTGCTCCCTCCCATCTGCGACCTTTGACCAGGAAAGGTTTGGGAGTTTTTGTAATCCTCCAGTCCTAGGCCTCCCCTCCCTACAGCCAGGAGTCTGGGCCCCCAGTCCCTCCTCCCTAGGACCCATGAGCCCGGGGGCCCCTCACCTCACTGCAGCCAGGCTAGAGGTGAGGATGATGGGACATCCAAATTCTGAGCCCCGACAACAGCCCCGGTGAGGAATGCCGGCAGGCCTTGGCTCGGAATGGCCGAGCCCCTCCGGCAGCCCCGCCCTCGTGAGCCGGCAGGAACACCTTTGCCAGGGCTCATTACTGTCACCAAGGCAGGTGCTTTCACCTGCCCTGGGAGGGGCAAAGACTGCTGGGCTGGAAAAGGAAAAGGAGCCAGGTATCCGCCCCTGGGGCAGGGGCTGGGCCCTTGGCATCCAGCCCTCTGACCTCAGCCTAGTGATAGTTTTGGAGTACCCTCATTGCCAGACCCGGAAATCCGGGCCCCCAGCCCTCCTCCCTCAGACCCAGGGGTCCGGGCCCCCAGCCCCCTCCTCCCTCAGACCCAGGGGTCCGGGCCCCCAGCCCCTTCCTCCCCCAGACCCAGGAGTCCAGACTCCCAGCCCCCTCCTCCCATAGACCCAGGAGTCTGGGCCCCAGCAGCTCCCCCCTCAGACCCAGGAATCCGAGCCCCCAGGCCCCTCCTTCCTTAAGACTGGGAGTCCAGGTCCCCAGACTCAGTGTTCCTGGCCCCAGTGCCTTTCTCCCTCAAGATCTAGGAGTCCAGTTCCCAGTGCTGTCCTCACTCAGACCCGGGATTCCTGGCCCCCAACTCCCCTCCTCTGATCCAGGAATCCGAGCGCCCAACCCCCATTTCCCCGAGACCCAAGCGCCCTTGTGGCCGCCCCTTCAACCCCCGGGTCCTCTGGGCTACCTGGGGCCGCCGGCTGGTGCGGGGCCGGTGCGGGAATCAGGAAGATGGGGAGGGGCACGGGAATCCCCAGGCCGCTTGAGCTCTCAGGTGCAACTACCTCCGCGGTCCAGCGCGGGGCGGGGCCACGTCGCGTCACCGGGAGGGAGCCCGGCTCTGATGTCACCCAGCACCTGCCCGGCTGGGAAGGGGGCGGGTCCTGGAGCTGCAGGGCCTTTCACCGGGGGGGGGGGGGGGGGGGGGGGGCGATGGGCGGGGGGAGGTGGGAGGGAAGAGGAGGCGGAGATGAGATTGTTGCCAGGTGGGCGGCGGCGGCCGCAGCGGCGGCACCATGCGCCCCTCCTCCTCCTGGCCGGCAAAAGTCAAGGGCCGGTGGGGCGGCGAAGCCTCCGCGGTTCGAATCCCGCTCAAGCTACCTGGACCTCCGCTTTCCTCTCTGTGAATTGTGGCCAATGAAATAAGATGATGTGGGAGAAAATGCCCCCAGCCCAGTGTTTAATCAAGCAGTGCCTCAGGACAACATTTAATCTTTCTGAGCCTCAGTTTCCCCAACCCCGGACAACACAATCCACAGAGAGGACTAGGTGTATCGAAGAAGACCACGGTGTTACTCCGGCCTCCGGAGCTCCTTTCTTCTCTTGGGCGAAAGGAGGACTCAATAGTGGTAAGCGCATCTACTCTGCGCCGGTGTTTTTCTGCTCTCAGAACATCTCTCCGAGTTTTAATTCATAGAATGATCTCAAAAACCAATACGATAGCGGGGCGCCTGGGTGGCTCAGTCGGTTAAGCGTCTGACTTTGGCTCCGGTCATGCATGATCTCACGGTTTGTGAGTTCAAGCCCCGCGTTGGGCTCTATGCTGACAGCTTGGAGCCTGGAACCTGCTTCGGACTCTGTGCCTTCCTTTCTCTCTGCCCCTCCCCCACTTGCACTGTCTCTCTCAAAATAAATAAATAACATTTTAAAAATTAAAAAAAAAATGCAATAGGGACGCTCAGGATCCTCATTTGTCCAATGGGGAAATCGAGGCACGGAGAAGGGAAGTAACGCGAAGAAGGTCACACAGTCACACAGAGGGAGAGTTGGGACTCAAGCTCACCCGTTTTCTTTCTTTCTCAAGAGGGATTTGGAGAGAACGGGTAGTGGGTACTCTCAGAGATCAATGTCTTCCTCCTCGTTGGTGAAATCTCTTGAACCTGCTTCCCCATCTACGCCATAGGGACCACAGCCTTCCTCAGGGGACTACTGTGAGATTAGGTTAAGGGGCCCGGCACACAGTTGGCCTCCAAAGTGTTATTCTTAACCCTTCTCCGTGCAATCACCGCCTCTGTCCAGCTTCAGTTTTCCCTCCCTGTAAAATGGGTCCAATATAACCCATCTCGAGTTACTATAATTTTTTAGTTGTAAAAAATAAAAGCGTCCAAGTACATCATAAGTGCTCAAATATGTCTTTCCCTACCCCTCTGCCTCTGCCAGGCATGACCCCTGCCTCTGGTCCGCAGATTTTACACGTGAAAACAGAGACACTGTCATCTGGGGGCGGAGGAGTGAAGGCGATGACTCAGGTATTAGAGCGTCCAAGGTCCCTAAGCGAGCCTCAGTTTCCCCTCCTGCGGAATAGGCCTGGAGCCCCCAGCGAGGACCCAGACCCGGCCTTACACATAGTAGGAACTCGAGTTGGGGGCGGGGGGAGTGTAGACTCCCCGCCCCGCCCCCCCCGCCCCCCCCCCCCCGCCACCGTCCCGCTGCGCGCCCAAGGTGAGTGGCCGCGTCACCGCCTCTCCCCCGCCGCCCGCACCGCCTTCGGGGCCCGTATCCGAAGCCCCTAGGCTCCAGCCTCCCCGGGCCCAGCCCCGCTCCGCCGCCTCCGGCGGGCAGCGGGCCCCGGGCACTCACCGGCTTCCAGGGCCGTCCGAGGCTTCGGCCTGGGGAGAAAGAGGGGCGGGCCCGCCAGGAAAGCCCCGCCCACACGAGCGCAGCTGGGGCCAATCGGCGCCCGCTGCGACAAGCTACGGCCCCGCCCGTAGGGGACGCTCCCGCCAATCAAGAGGAGCGGCTGGCTGACCGGGCCAATCAGAAGTTGTCGGAGTGTGCCAGCCGTGGGAAAAGAAGGGCGCCGGAGTGCGGGGCCAGGCGGCGCGGTCGTGGGCAGGACCCCAGGCCTGACGGGCAGGGAAGGCGACCAATGGCGATCTGTGGGGGGCGGCTGGGGGCGGGAGGCCCAAGGGATACGGGTGAATGCGCCGCTTTGTACGCGCTGCATGAATGGGGGCCTTTGTGAGAGTTGGCGTAGGGGGGGTTGGCGGCTGGAGGCCGGAATGCCTGGGTCCCCCGGGAGCCGGCGGGCAGGAGAGACAGGAGAGAGAATTCACTGTTGTCGAATCCCCACCACGTACCAGGCACTCTCCCAGGCTCTCACCCACCAGCGAGGTGTGGGCGATACCGTCAGGAATAATAATGATCATTTATTGAGTGTCCGATGTAAGCCAGGAGCTGTGCTAAGCGCTTTACCTGCATGATCTCATTTAATCCTTACAACTACTGCTTGGAATTAAGATCTTCATCTTCCAGATGAGGTAAACCCAAGCTTAGAAAGAGGGTGTTAATTGCCGAAAGTCATGCAACTGGCAAGTGGCAGAGCAAGGACTCTGATCCCGCCAAATCTGACTCCAGAACTTGTGTTCTTTTTTTTTGTTTAATGTGTGTTTATTTTGAGAGAGACAGAGAGTGAGAGAGAAAGAACGAGTGGGAGAGGGGCAAAGAGAAAGGGAGAGAGAGAATCCCAAGCAGGCTCCCGCTATCGGCGCAGACCCGGATGCCAGGCTCGAACTCAGGAACAATGAGATCGTGAGGTGAGCGGAAACCAAGAGAGGGAGCCACCCAGACGTCCCCAGCACTTGTGTTCTTAATTAATCACCATGCTACAGCCAAATGGTGGTTAATGCTTCCCAACTTACAGATGGGAAAACTGAGGCTCAGGGAGCGGCAGGTGAGTTCCCAAGGTCACAAAGCAAAGGCCCAGCGAACCCACAAGGTGGAGCCCGCGACAGAAGCCAGCCTGTTGCGGGAGAGCCCTGGACCATTGGTTTTTGAGCGGTGTCCCCATTTCACAGGTGTGCTCTGAGACTGCAGGAGGAGTGAGCAGCTAGGGTGGCAGCAGGGGCCTGCTCGTGATCCAAGCACCAGTCAGCCTGGCTCCGCTGTTCAACAGCTGTGTGGGCTTGGGCCTGTTGCCGGCTTTTTTTTTTTTTTTTTTTTTTTTTGAAGTTCCACTGATTTCTGCATCTGTAAAATGGGATGATGTCTCCCTGCCTCTGCTCTTGCCCACCCCCCCCAATCACACGCACGCACACACACACAGACTACTGCCAATGGGATCCTGTCGAGCTCTCTTCAGACGGCACCCCTCCTCTGCTCAGAAACGTGTGCTTCATGGCTCCATCTCAAAGTAAAAGCCGTTCTCACCGTGGCTCACTGGGTGATGTGTTCCCTGGGGCTCTGTCTGATCTCATCTCCCTTTCCTCTCCCTGTCACTCCTCTCCAGCGGCACTGGCCTCCTGGGTGTTCCTCAATTCTATACACACTCCTTATGCGTGGTCCTGCCTCAGGGCCTTTGCATTTGCCGTGTCTTCCATCAGGAACTCTTTTTCCCCCAGATTCTGCATGGCTGTCTGCCTCTCCTATTGCCAGCTCTCCTCCAATGTCATCTGCTCTGGAAGGCCTGTCCTGACCACTCTATGTAAACTGATCCCCCTCATCACTCTCTCCCCTGACCTTGCTTTGTTTTTCCTCGAAGCGCTGGAAGTATTTATGTGCTTATCTATTGATCATCTTGTCTCCTCACTAGAATATAGGTCCCGAGAGGGCAAGGATCTTTGTTTTGTTCAGTGCTGGATCGTCAGGGCCAGGCACACAGTAGGCACTCAGTGAGTTTCTGTTGAGTCAATAGTAACAAATCCTTGTATTATATGAATGAGTTAATGCGTGCAAAGAGCTTACCGTGGACCAGACATCAGGGAAAGGCTGAATAAACAATGATTATTATGAGAGTTGTGATCTGTTGCCCTACAAACCCTTCTGATAGCATGCAGGAGAGAAACAACGCAGCTAGAGAAAGTCTACCACAAGGGAAAGGAGCCAGAGAAAGGGAGAGGTTGAGAGGTAAGAGATGGGGAACAAAGACACAGGAGGAGAGAGATGGAGTTGGGTTGGGGGCAGAAACAGGTGCAAGCGTCCGTCTCCCACTGCATTTGCCCAGCAAGGCGAGTCCTCGTGGGCAAGAAGCTTTGACATTGCTGTGTTCACTGACTACTCTTTGCAGACAGAGAAACTGAATTCCAGGGAGGGAAGGACTTTTCCGAGGGCCCCGAACTGATAATACAGCTCACATGTCTAAGGCCTGATTGCGTGCTGGGAAAGTGCCCACCATTATCTCAGTGCATCCTCATCCGGGTCCCGTGAGGTTGGCACTGTCATTACCCCACTGCACAGGCCAGCAACATGCCTAGGGTCCCCTGGCTGCTCCTGGTGGCAGATCTGGGCTTAGATTGCAGGAGATCAGACCCCTGAGTCTGTGCGGCTAACCAAGACAGAGCTGAGACCGCTGTTACTCCGACCGAAGTGTTCTCCATGAAAGCCTCCTGCAGTGAAGATAACGGGAGCTGGGGGCGCCCAGGCGGCTCAGGCGGTCAAGCATCGGACTTCGGCTCAGGTTGTGATCTCACAGTTTGTGAGTTCAAGCCCCGCATGGGACTCAGCACTGGCAGCGTGGGGCCTGCTTGGGAATCTCACTCTCTCCTCTCTCCCTGCCTCTCCCCCACTCATGCTTGTTCTCCCTCTCTCAAAATAAATGGATAAACTTAAAAATATATATATAACACGAGCTGCTATTTATTGGCAACTGTGTGCCAGACATTGCGCCCTTTGTGTGTATTAACTCATTGGATTCTCTAAACAATTCTGTGAAATGGATACTTTTATTATCCTCATTGGACTGAGAGAAAACTAAGCCTAAAGCCCATGAAATCCCATGTCCTTGAGGGCACCAGGGAAGAGTGTGTGAACTAGGACACAACAGAAACTCAAACAAGAAAGAAGGCTCTGGCACGCCCCCATTCTAGCCATACTCTGCCTGGTAACTGGTGATGTCATCAGTGCCGGCTAGGGTTAAATCTACTTGGCAACTGGTGATGTCATCATTCCCACCGAGGAGGAAGCAGGAGACGTCATTACTTCTGCTCAATCTATGGGGTAACTGATGATATCGATGACTGGTGATATTGAGCTTCCTTTTGCTGAGGATGGTCTATGAGACGGTTGACTGTGCTAAGCACTTTAATCGTTGGGGTTAGATATCTAGCACTTACTGTTTTCCAGGCACGGTGCTATCCCCTTTATGAGTCTTGAACTCCAAGGGGTAGGTACTAGTGTCACGCCCATTTTACAGATGAGGACACTGAGAGAAAGCTGCCCAAGTGTGCACAGCTAGAAAGCATCAGAGCCCAGATTTGAACCCAGGCAGTCTGGCTCCAAAGCAGGGAATGTGGATCACTACATGAAACCACCAGAGAGTGACTGAGACCCGGGAAACCAATTCAAAGCCGTCCATCTGTCCTCTACCCCAAGTCGGCTACAGAAGGTCCTCAGGATAAAGCCCCAAACTCATTCTCTTGGCGGTCAAGGCATCTCCACCATCCACCCATCTCTTCACCCCAGGCACGGGAATCGTCCCCATTAAGTTGTGAGCCCAAAGCTGTCAGGGGCCAGGTCTGACTCCTCTGTGGGTGCAGCATAAGCTGTAATAGACAGGGAACTCAGAAAATCGGGGTGGACGGACTATCGGGATGGATGTATCAGGGAGAAAGGAGACAGGAATGGGGGAGCATTCTGAGCCCCCAGAGGCAGAGAGGGATTCCCTCGAGCTTGCACAGACCTCATTATTCTTAACTCCTAATGACCTTGTTATGCAGAATCTGAGGCACGGGCAGCACAGGTGTGGGATCAAAGCCATCGGGGAGCCAAGTTCGTATACAAAAATAAAATGTTGGAGCTGAGAGGAGAGGAGACAGGAGAATCAGGCAGGGGCTGCTCTGTGGAAGAGATTCTGGGAGGATTCTTTTTTTTTTTTTTAGATTTTATGTTTAAATCTCTACAGCCAACGTGGGGCTCGAACTCACAACCCCGAGATCAAGAGTCACATGCTCTACTGACTGAGCCAGAAGAAAAAGTTAGGGGAGCAGCTCCCATGCCTGGAGGGGCTGAAGGCGTCCCAAGTCTTAACAGAGACAAAGACAGGGACAAAGAGCATGTTAAATTTCACTGTGGGTCCCGACTGTAATCCTCCCTGCGCACTGTCTCTCTGTGGTAAAGAGCTGAATGATTCTAGTATTTTATTTTTGGTTGCCAGGCTGTTCTTTTCTCGCATGTGACTCAGGGCTGGAACTGGCTCCGAGACAAGAGCAAGCTGGCAGCCAGATAAGTGAAGGGTTCAGTTCCGTGACAACAAATATTTATTGAGTGCCTACTACGTGTCAGGCCTGTTCTGAACAAGGGGTCAGCAAACATTTTCTGTACAGGGCCAGGCAGTAAATACATTCAGCTCCCAGGGCCACATGGCCTCTGCTGTACAAACTCTGCTTGCCCTGGGAGCAGGTAAACAGCCATGGATTATATGTAAATTATATGTGTGGCTGTGTTTCCCTAAAACTCTGTTTCCGTAGACAGGAGGTGGGAGGGTTTGACCTGTGGGCCATAGTTTGCAGACCCCTGTTCTGGAAGCTGAAGGGGTGGAGGTTACAGAGACATAATCCCAGCCCTCACAGAACTCAGATATTCATCTACTCCTACACGCAGGTGGAGGGAAACTGCTCACACCTAAGTGAGATCCTATCCTTCCTCTGCTCGGAGTCCACCCCCGACACCAGTCTCACTCAGTTAAAGCAAAGTCTTCATGGGGTCCCACAGGCCCCTACACCCTCTGGCCCGCTTTGTCCCCTCTCCGACCTCATTTCCTGGCGTCTCCCCACTTCTCTGCTCTAGCCGTGCTGGCCTCCTTGACGCTTCTCAAATATACCAGACTCAGCCGTGCCCCAGGACCTTTGCACATGCCATTCTCGCTACTGTAATGCTCTTCCCCTAGATAACCCTTTGACTGCCTCATCTCTTTCTAGTCTCTGTTCAGATATCACCTTTTCCATAAGGGCTTTTCTGAGCACCTTGTCTCCTGGACTCCTGATGCCCCTCACCTGCTCACCTTTTGTTTTTGTTTTGTTTTGTTTTGTTTTGTTTTGTTTTGTTTTGAACCACAGCACTCAGCATCCTCCAACGTGCCAGTGATTTGCTTATTACATTCATCATTGTCTGATGCCCCCAACTGGAATGGCAGCTCCGTGCTGGTGGGAATTTTTGTCTGTCTTATCCCCTGCTGTGTTCCCAGTGCTTATAAAAGAGCCTGGCACACAGTAGATACTCAACAAATTCTCGCTGAAGAAATGAATGTGCCCTGGTGATAGACTGAACAAGTGAACACATAATTATAGAGCACATTGGCAAATCGGGGTAAGTGCCGTGAAGAAAAAAGCAAAGAGGAACCTGGGCAGCTCAGTCAGTTAAGCAATGGACTTGATTTCAGCTCAGGTCATGATCTCATGGTTTGTGAGATCGAGCCCCGCATCAGGCTCTGTGATGACAGCGTGGAGCCTGCTTTGGATTCTCTCTTTCCTCTCTCCCTGCCCTTCCCCTGCTCATGCTGTCTCTCTCTCTCTCTCCCAACCTCTCTCTCTCTCGAAATAAATTAATTAATTAAGAAAAAAAAAAGAATTGCATCTTTTAAAAAAAAGAAAAAGAGGGGCACCTAGGTGGCTCAGTTGGTTACGTGTCCGACTTCAGCTCAGGTCATGATCTCACAGTTCGTGGGTTCGAGCGCCACATCGGGCCCTGTGCTGACAGCTCGGAGCCTGGAGCCTTCTTCGGATTCTGTGTCTCTCCCTCTCTCTGCCCCTCTCCCGCTCATGCTCTGTCTCTCAAAAATAAATAAAAATGTTTAAAAAATTGTAAATTTTATGAAAAAAAGAAAAAGTAAAGGACGGAAGAGAGGGCAGGGAGTTCTAAAATCCCTTTGTTATTTTAGAAAGGGATCGGGGGAATCCTCTTGAGGAGGGGACATGTGGAGTAGAAGGATGATATGACAGTACTATGAGTAAATTAATGAATGGATGGATGTGGAACTGATAGAATAAATAAATAACTGAAGGAGTGGATAAATAAATGGCTGGTGAGGAAATGGATGACTGAATGGAGGGATAAGTGAATGAATGGAGTGTATATATACTAAATAAATATATAAGTGGGCAGATGAACAGAAGAATCAATAAATGCATAAACAGATCAAAAGATGAATGAATGGACAGATGGACAAACGAATGGATGGATAAATGGTCTTTTGTGCCCCCGTACCTTTGCACGTGCTGTACCTTCTGTTTGTTATACCCTCTCTCCATCTCTCCACCCCAAGAACTCCAGGGCAACTTCCCAAGTTCCAATCTGTGCTGGGTGTATAAAAGGCTCCCTGGTCTCCCTCCACCCCCATCCTATGTCCAGCCACCATGTCCTCACCCTCATATTGATGCTCTGATTGCACTAGATTGGAACAATCTGTCCACTGATTCCTTTAGCGGACAAGTCTTGGGTCTGACTAACATCCCTGATACCGGTAGCTTCACAAAGGTCAGGGTCAGACTCATTGGGTCCCTGGGATCCCCCAACACTGGACCTGGAACACAGGATGCTTCAGCAGAAGGTTGTTGACTAAGAAGATGAATGGATGTATGACTTTTAGCACTTGGTGAGCTCCTACTCATACTTCAAAACCCAACGCAGAAGTTCCCTCCTCTGAGAAGACTTCTCTGACTCCTCCTGGCTGGCCAGATAATAACTGTTAATATTTCTTATGATACCCATTGTATCCTAGGCATCCCAAGTTCCCTCTTGTACATACATGTTGTATCATTTAACTCCCAACGAGCATCTAGAGTCAGATTCTATTGCTTACAAATGAGAGAAACTTCTCTAATGAGTAGAATACAGCCAAAGTGATGGGATATCACTTTCACGATGAGGTTATAAAAAGACGGGGACTTCTGTCTCGCTAGCTGACTCTCGTGGTGGTCTTGATAAAGCAAGCTGCCACCTTTAAGGTCATGTGGCAAAGGAAGTGAAGTCGGCCTCTAGCCAACAGCCTGCAAGAAACTGAATCCGGTGGACAAGCATGAGAGTGAGCTCAGACGCTGACCCTTTCCAGCTGAGCCACAAGATGAGACCACATTCCCAGGAACACTTCAATTATGGCTTTGCGGGAGTCCTGAAGGAGAGGGTCACCACAGCTATTTTTAAAACATTATTTTCGTTTCGAAGTAAAGCTACTTTTTTTTTCCTTTCCTTTTAAGTAGGCTGCACGCCTAGCATGGAGACCAACGTGGGGAGTGAACTCACGACCCCTGAGATCAAGGCCTGAGCTGAGATCAAGAGTCAGATGCTTGGGGTGCCTGGGTGGCTCAGTCGGTTGGGCGTCCCTCTCTTGATTTAAGCTCCGGTCATGATCTCACAGTTCGTGAGATCAAGCCCCTTGCACTGTCAGTGCAGAACCTGCTTGGGATTCTCTCTCTCCCTCTCTCTCTCTGCCCCTCTCCTTTTCATGCTCTCTTTCTGTCTCTCAAAATAAAGAAATAAACTTAAAAAAAAATTGTTGGTGTTTCCTGCCTTCCAGAAACTATAAGATCATAAATGTGTGTGGTTTTAAGTCATCAAGTTTTCTCTGTTTGGGGGTGACCTGTTATGCACCCATGGAGAACCAGTACAGGGTCGGCAGTTTGGCACAGAGAGGTGAAGAAACTCGCCCCTGATCACACAGCTAGAAAGGGGCAGAGCTAGGATTTGAACTCAGGCAGTCTGACTCAAAAGTTCACGCACTTGACCACACGGCTCCGATGCCTTTTAAGCTCATCGCACTCACGGGAATATTCTAGGCACCTCCGACCTTTCTGAACGTCCACAGCACCCTTCTGCGGCCCCCGTTATCTGCCTAGAACTCATGTATTCACTGGCAAATCAGAGACACCCCTTCCAAGATCTCGGGCTCCCACTCTGGGGCCCCCCTAGCTCTGCCCTCCTCTTTCGTACTCTGACGCCCGTGAGTCATGCCTGTCTGGGGCTGGCACTGCCTCGCCCACGAGGCTGGGGGCTCCGGAGGGCCAGGACTGGGTCCTGATTTGCCTCTTGTCCCTGCACTCCCCGACATGGGGCCAGGCGTTCTCGCGTCTGCTGGAAATCGCGGCTTATTTATGATCAGTTTGGTCCTTTACCGAGTATTTATCTTCTTTGGAAGAGGCTGCTAATTATAGCTGTCCTTTATGGGGAGCTTTTATGCGCTGGCTCTGGTTTAAATATTTTATACACATGAGCTCATTCGGATCACACGTCAGCCCTACGAGGCAGACTCCGTCGATGGCCCATTTCACAGATGAAGAAATCACGGCTGGGAGAATTTAAGGGGTCCCTCCAGGCCACGCAGCTGGGGAACGGGGAGCCTCTCACCGACCCCTATTCTGTTCCTGAGTAGACCCACCCCCAGGGGAGCCCATCGTGGTTACTTTCGGGTCGACGGTCTCCAGTCTTCACCGGGGCAGCTCGCTCCGAAGGCGGGTTCCCGGGCCCCACCCCAGAGGTCCCAGCTGAGTGGACCCGGGTGGGGCCTGGGAATCTGCATTTTTACAAGTTCCCAGGTGATCTCGAGGCAGGTGGTTCTAGATCACACAGCACAGCACTTGGCATCATCCTTGATTCCTCTTTTTCCTTACCTCCTACATCCGGGCCACCCGCAAACACTGCCAGCTTGACCTTCTAAAAAGATTCCAGAATCCGACCCCTTGCTGCCACCACTCTGCTCTAATTAACCCGCCATCGTCTCCTGCCTGGACTACTGGGGTCACCTCCTCTCTGGTCTCCCTGCTTCAGCTCCTTGCCTCTGTCAGCCTGTTCCCCCACATCAGCTCATGTCCCTTCTCTCCTCAGAGCCCTCCTGTGGTTCCCATTTCATTCTGAATAAAAACGAAGTTCTTACCATGACCGCAAGTCCCAGCAGGGTATGCTCCCCCCCCCCGCCCCCGCATACATCCCCTCCTTGACCTCACCTTCCACCCTCTACCCCTCACTCACTCCGCCCCATCCATACCTTCTGGCTGTTCCTTGAACACACCTGGCATGCTCCTACCTCAGGACCTTTGCACGAGCTACCTCCCTCCCAGAATCTGGTCTGCTCCCTCTATTCATTCAAGGATTTGCTTAAATGTCACCTTGGCAATGAGGGCTTCTCTGACTATTCCGTTTAATATCATACCAGCCCCCGGGTGACCCCGATCTCCTTCACCTGCTCTCCTGTATTTTTTTCCCACAGCACTTTTGACCTTCCAACATATTATATCATTTACTAATTTGTTGTGTTTGTTATTCATTCTCTGTCTCTGACTGCAGAACATCAGCCTTTCGAGGGCGGGGACTCTGCTTCGTTTACTGCTCTGTCCCCAGCTCCCAACCCTTGCTCGCAGTGAGTGCTCTGGAAATATCTGTTGCACGATTGAAATAAACGCTTTAAGAAACTCTGCTTGAGAGGCCCCTGGCTGGCTCCGTCAGAAGAGCACACAACTATTGATCTCAGAGTCCTGAGTTCAAGCCCCACGTTGGGTGTAGAGATTACTAAAAAGAAATAAATAAACTTAAAAAAAAAAATTCTGCTCGAGCTGGTAAGATGATGGGCAACTTTTGCTTCCTGGCTGCTTTTTTACATTTTCAATAATCATTACCTTATAACCAGGAAGGGAGAAAAGGCTACCAAAAGCTATTTTTCAAACCCTATTTTCTTTTCGGATTAAAACGATTTTAATTATGCAAGGCGGAAAAAAATTCGAATATGAGGGTAATACTTCCCTTGACCATCACCTTCCTTCTCACTTCCCCTTCCAGATGGACCCCTCACAGTTTTGTGGTGTGTCCTTTTCCAAAAACATGCATTATTTATTGACGTCAGGGATCCACTGCCTGTGTTTGTAAATAAAGCTTTATTGGCACACAGCCTGGCTCCTTGGTTTATGCATCATCTATGGTGCTTTCACACTATCAGGGCGGAGCTGAGGACTTCGGATAGACATTGTATGATGCTCAAAGCTGTAAATATTTACTATTTGAGACTGTACAGAAAAAGTTTGTCAACCTCTGATTTATTGATTTTTAAACAATTTTAAAGTTTATTGATTTGAGAGAGACAGAGACCCCGTGAGTGGGGGGAGAGGCAGAGAGAGAGAATCCCAAGCAATCTCTGCACTCACAGCGCAGAGCCCGATGCAAGGCTCGAACTCACAAAACCATGACGTTACGACCTGAGCCGAAGCCAAGAGTCAGACGCTTAACTGACTGAGCCACCCAGGTGCCCCAGCCAACCTCTGACTTAGATGAGAAATAGACAGATGATAGATAGATAGATAGATAGATAAGTAACTGAAAAATATTTCCTACGATTTCTTGTGTTTAGGAAGTAGGATAACACTTGATATATTGAACTTACTTTTCTTACTTAGCAATACGTCCCAGAGAACTTTCTGGACCCCCTACATTTAAAGTCACTTTAATCTTTTTCACACCTGCATAGCATTCCAACATCAATCTGTAGAACCTTTGACCCTTTCCCTATCGATGGGGCTTTCAGTGGTTTTCCATTTTTCACCCTTGCAAATGACCATCAGCGAACATCGAACATTGTTCTTCCTACTTCCTCACGCACAACACGTATAGGTATTGCTGAGTCAGAGCGTTAAGCGGTTAAGATGGTAATAAATGTTGCCAAACTGCCACCCACAACACTGCCGGTTTCCTTTTTAGGAAAGAAATGGAAAAAGAAACCAATCCAAGTCAAGTATTTATTACATGGCTATTCTGCGAAAGGTTCCACCCGTTGGTGGGGGGAGGGGTGTCACCTGTACCTTCCCCATCCCAACGCAGTGGACTTTCTCAGCTCTTCCAGCTGGCTGTTCCCTTCTCCACCCTTGTCTGCCTGCTAAAATGCTGTGAGGGCCTCGAGATCCACCCTCGATGATCAGGAGGAATTTTGTGACCTTAACTGTGCACTTAACACTCCGTCCCAGCAATCACATTTCCAAGCACCCACAGGAAGGCATGCGCAGGGGACATACGAGGACATGTCCAAAGATGCCCGGGGCAGCCTCGCGGGTGTGTGTGGGGACAGAGAGGCAATCGTGGTGACAATCCCTGTTACTTGGGGAGTGAACGTGTAGAAGTAAAAGGGAGTGGATTCCCCACCCCTCCCCCTCCCCAGGGTATTCTAGAAGCAATAAATCCGACTTTAGGGAAGATCCTAAAAACATAAGGTTGAGCGGAAAAAGTAAGAAACAAAACTGGCTTCTACAGCACCATTTAAAAGACAAAATGTATCTTTTGTATCACTTTAGAAGATAGAGTTACACAGATTGTCTGGTCCACAAGTGTTGGCACAACTCCCGGAGGAGGCATGAACTTAAAGGTGTTGGGTTTGTGCAGGAGTGGGGCTGGGGGATCAAGGGGGAAAAAATTAGAAGGGCAAAATGGGAATTATGGGAATTCTGGGAATTATTAGAAGGGCAAAATGGGATAAAGGAGAGCGAGACAAGCACTGAAAATATACGTCACAACTCTATGCGCCCAGCTCTGGCCCCTCCATCTCGGGGGGGTCACCCCTTCTCAGAAGCCCCCCAGCCTTCCCCAGCCAGAAACAGGCGGTTCCCTCCAGTGACTTCTGCCACAACCAGTAAAGCACCAATTTCCCCCAGACTGAGACGCTGTCCGTGACTGCCTCCCCCACCACAGTGGGGGAAGTTTGAGGGCAGGAAACCAAGTCCTGCCTCAATTTTCCTAATCCACAAGAAGGTGGATTGTGATAATGGCCACGATAAAAGAGTATCCACCATACAGAGTTGTTGGAGGGTTAAATCGATTCCTGCCCTGTGCTTAGCGCAGTGATTCTGGCACGTTGCAAACACTCAATAAATGCTGCCAGCTATTATTAGCAATCTTAACATCATTATTATTACTGAGATTGGCTTGCGGACATTGGGAAAGGCCTCCCCCCCATGCCTCCTTTTCCAGGAAGCCTTCCGTGATTTCTCATAAAGAGCTCTGCCCACACCTGTGGCCCCAATTCCCCAGGTGTGGGCATTGACTGCTCACCTGCTGGTCTCCGCCGCTGGCCCGGGAGCTCCTCAAGGCCAGGGACCTGGGTTGGCTCCCCTTGAGTTCCTCAGAGCCCAGCATAGCAGCCAGTGTCCCTCAGGCCTCTGGAACCGTCTGCCCACCTGAATGGAACGCAGGCTGGGAGGGCAGATAAGGCAAGTGTATAATTAACGAATATATGGCAGGCTGTATATGTGAATAGCCTGGTGACAGGGTAGAAACCATAAACGTCGAGAGTCCCGGTCTGGTTTCAACCCACCTCCTGCCTCCTCCCCAACCACTCCTCTCCATGTTGCCTGCATTCCGGCCTCCTGGTTGGCACACCTGCCCCAGGACCCACCTCTGAGCCTCCGCCTGAGCCCGGGCGGGGCCCTCACCTTGGGATGTCCTTCCTGCCCCTTCTTCCGTGTGCGCTGTGACAGGTGATGCTGATGTGCCCACACAACGCTCGCGCCTTAAGCCTCGCGAGCCTGACTCCCCCTACCTGCCTTCCTGTCCCTTCCCGTTCTTACCTCTGCCATCTAATAAAACGCACAAGCTCTTCCTCAGGATAGTTGGGTTTTTTTTTTGTGAAGCCAGGCATCTTGAGGTATAATCTATATGCACACGTATAATTATATCATAGACACATATATCATTTTTCTACACCAGGCAAATTCCACCCTTTCTAGCGCATGGCTCTGTGGGTTCTGACAGAAGCAGACGGACAATCCAGATACAGGACAGATCCATCACCCTTGAAATTCTCTCAAGACCTCTGTCCAGTTGCTGAGGTCGGCGGGTGTCACGGCACTCACTATGGTAATACGTTCGTGTCTTGCTCATTAGAAACAAAACCAGGGGCGCCTGGGTGGCTCAGTCGGTTAAATGTCCGACCTTGGCTCAGGTCGTGATCTCACGGTTCACGAGTTCGAGCCCCACGTCGGGCTCTGTGCTGACAGCTCAGAGCCTGGAGCCTGCTTCAGATTCTGTGTCTCCCTCTCTCTCTGCCCCTCACCTCCTCTTGCTCTCTTTCTCTCTCTCTCTCTCTCTCTCTCTCTCAAAAACAAATAAATAAATAAATAATTTAAAAAAACAAACAAAACAAAACAAAACCAGGGGCACCTGGGTAGCTCAGTTGGTTGAGCGTCTGACTTTTGATGTCAGCTCAGGTCATGATCTTCCGGTTTGTGGGTCCCAGCCCCCACATCGGGCTCTGCACTGACCGTGGTGCGGACAGCTTGCTTGGGATTCTCTCTCTCTCTCTCTCTCTCTCTCTCTCTCTCCCTGTCTCTCTGCCCCTCCCCCACTCACTTGCGGTTCCTTTTTCTCTCTCAAGAATAAAGAAATTAACCTAAGCAAATAAAATTCAAAAAAAGCAGCTGCGCAGAATCCCGCAGCACGGAGGTATCAGAGTTTATTTCAACCAGTGGTTGACGGGGTTGACGGACACTTACAGGGTTTCCAGTGTTTTATAGACAAGGAAATGAGAGGAACACTGAATGTTCCACACAAGCCTTCCTGTGAACAGAGACCAGTTGTTTTTCCCCAGGGCAGGTGCCAGTGAGACTGACGGATCTTAGGGCCTGTGCATTGTTCCCTCATATTTTATTATGAAGCATTTCAAGCCTATGGAAATGTCGTGGGGGAAAGGGCCCAGTGAAGACACATGTAGCCACTGGCTACATTCTCCAATTGTCATTTGCTGTGTTTATTTATTTATTTTTTAAATTTTTTTAATGTTTTATTTATTTATTTTTTTTTTTAATTTTTTTTTTCAACGTTTATTTATTTTTGGGACAGAGAGAGACAGAGCATGAACGGGGGAGGGGCAGAGAGAGAGGGAAACACAGAATCGGAAACAGGCTCCAGGCTCTGAGCCATCAGCCCAGAGCCCGACGCGGGGCTCGAACCCACGGACCGCGAGATCGTGACCTGGCTGAAGTCGGACGCTTAACCGACTGCGCCACCCAGGCGCCCCAAATGTTTTATTTATTTTTGAGAGAGAGAGAATACAAGCAGGGGAAGGGCAGAAAGAGAGGGAGACACAGAATCTGAAGCAGGCTCCAGGCTCTGAGCTGTCAGCACAGAGCCCGACGCGGGGCTCGAACTCACAGACTGTGAGATCATGACCTGAGCCGAAAGTCGGACGCTCAACTGACTGAGCCACCCAGGCGTCCCTGCTGTGTTTATTTTTTTACAAGTATATCCATGCATCCTTCCCTCTAGCTCAGGGATTCTGAACCAGGGACAAATTTACCCCCCAGGGGACATTTTGCAATGTCTAGACACAGACTTTTTTTTTTTTTTTCTTTTCATGTTTATTTACTTATTTTGAGTGGGGGAGGAGAGAGAATCTCAGGCGGGTTCTGTGCTGTCAGTGTAGAGCCTGATGTAGGGCTCAAACGCCCGAACCGTGAGTTCATGACCCGAGCCAGCACCAGAAGTCAAATGCTTAACGGACTGAGCCACCCAGGCGCCCCCTAGAAATAGACGTTTTTTTATTGTTACAACTTGTGTGTGGGGGAGAGGTGTTGGTCAACTACAGTGCATAGGACGGCCCCCACAGCAAAGAATGACCTGGCCCCTAATGTCAGTAACAAAAACTGAGAAACCCTACAATCTATCCACTCCTTAGAAAAAATGCACAGGGGCGCCTGGGTGGCTCAGTCGGTTGAGCTCAGTCGGTTGATCTGCTCAGGTCACCATCTCAAGGTTTGTGGGTTCGAGCCCCGCATCAGACTCTGTGCTGACAGCTCAGAGCCTGGAGCCTGCTTCCAGGAGGCTCTGAAAGAGAATTCGTTTCCAGCTCTTTGCAGCTTCTCCAAGCTGCTTTTATTCTGTGGCTCGATGCCTGGTCACTCCAGCCAGTTTCGCCGGCACGTGTCCCTCTCAGACTCTGACCTTCCCGCTGCCCTCTTACCTCTTATAAGGATCCTTCTGATGATCCCAAGGTAACACCCAAGAAGGTATCGGATATTGAGGATAATTTCCCCAACTCAAGATTCTTATTTACTCACACTGGCAAAGTCCCTTTTGCCACATAAGGAGACGTTCACAGGTTCTGGGGATTAGGACATGGACATCTTATCAGATTATTATTATTATTAGATGTTATTAATGATGAGATATCATTGTGATGTGATTAGATTAGATATCTACTTTTTTTAATTTATAGATTTTTTTCTAGAGAGAGTGAGTGTGCATGAGCAGGGGGAGAGGCAGAGGGAGAGAATCTTTTTTAAGTTTATTTATTTTTGTTTTTTTTTAAATTTTTGTTTATTTTTTTTAACGTTTATTTATTTTTGAGACAGGGAGAGACAGCATGAACGGGGGAGGGTCAGAGAGAGAGGGAGACACAGAATCTGAAGCAGGCTCCAGGCTCTGAGCTGTCAGCACAGAGCCCGTCGTGGGGCTCGCACCCACAAGGCACAAAATCATGACCTGGGCTGAAGTTGGGACGCTTAACTGACTGAGCCACCCAGGCGCTCCAGAACACGTGACTCTTGATCGCAGAATCATGAGTTCAAACCCCACATTGGGGGTAGAGATTACTTACAAAAAAGAATTCAGTTCCTCAGTCTTGCTAGCCAAATTTCAAGTATTCAGTAGTATTCAGGAATCAGGCTGGTAGCTACCATTTCCACAGCACAGATATGCAATAGTTCCATCATCATGGAAAGTTCTAGAAGTATCTACAGGGAAACCAACCTGCCTCTTGCAGGAACAACTGTATTTCCTAAGATTACACAGATGTATTGTGCCAGACGACTGCCTTCCCATTGGGGGTGAGGAAAGGAAGAAATAAAGAAGAAGCAAAATGAGAGGAAAAACATCCAGCCATAATAATAATTGTCTGGCACTTTGTAGGTACTCATTATGTTTAAAAAAAAAAAAAAAGTACACACATAACTGCCAGCTAATGAGCATTTACTGAGTGCCAGGTAATTTCTTGACCAAGTTATCCGACTTATGTTTATTCTCAGAGAAATAGGAGGAGGAAGAGGGAAAAACACTCCAGCCAAGCCCTTTCTTTTCCAAATAGCACAGGGATTAACTCTTCAAGTGCCAAGCATCTCCTGAGGCCAGCCATCCACAAAGGAAATCTTTCTCTCTTCCTTCCTTCTTTCTTTTTTTTTTTTTTGGTTAGGAAGGAAATCTTCTCTAATTAATTTTTTTAACTTTTTAAAATGTTTTTATTTATTTCTGAGAGAAAGAGAGAGAGACAGAGTGTGAGCAGGGGAGGGGCAGAGAGCAAGGGAGACACAGAATCTGAAGCAGGCTCCAGGCTCTGAGCTGTCAGCACAGAGCCAGAGGCCGGGCTTGAACCCATGAACCATGAGATCATGACCTGAGCCAGAGTCCAACGATGCTTAACTGACTGAGCCACCCAGATGCCCCTAAAGGAAATCTTTTTCAAATGTGCCATGCACATCGGGGATCCTGGCTGGCTCAGTGAGTAGAGCATGCGACTCTGGATCTCAGGGTCATGATTTCGAGCCCCGTGTTGGGCGCAGAGTTTTCTTGAAAAAGGAAAAAAAAAATGTGCCATGCACTTCCACTAAAATGGGGCTCGTTATCTTTCCTGCCAACCTTGTATTCTCCCTCTTGGTAAATGGCCTCTCCAAATACCCAGTTGTCTAGGTCGGATAGCAAGGGTACCACAATCACTGCTTCTCACCTCTCAGCTCAACCCCCACAGCTGTCCCCTCTGCCCCCAAGCCCTTCTCACCATCCCCTTGGCCGCAGCCTCCATTCAGGCCTCCTCCTCTCCAGCCTGAGCCCTTACCCTATTCTCCTCCCAGGCTTCCAGGCTGCCCCCTCTGGCCTGTCCCCATACGGCCCCAGAAGGTCTTTCTATACCCAGAGCCGATTCTGCCCATCGCCTGCTCACAGTCCGCCCATGGCTTCCCGATGCTTCTAAGACAATATCCCAGCCTCTCAACTTGGCCCTGGAAGTGGCCGCTCTCATCTTGGCGCAGGTACGGCTCCCGTTACCCAGGATTCTCTCCCCCCTCCCTGGTGAACTCCTATTCATCCTTCAACACCCGACTCACATATCCCTTCTTCCAGGAAGCCTTCTCTGACTCCCTCAGACAGACCAGTACATACCCTCTGCACCCCTGCAGCAAGTACCCTTCAAGCCCTTAGCCACCTACTGGTCTCTCTCTGTTGTGAGTTTCTGGCCACCTTTCAGTCTTCCTTATGAGAGTGTGACTTTCCAGAGGGAACAAGTCTTAACTCGTCTTGGTCGCCACAACACCTTAGAAAGGGCCCCGGGCACACAATGGGTGCTCAGTAAATATGTGTTGGAAAAAATAATAAATAATAGTTAACATCAAAATTGCCCTGTGTTGGGGCGCCTGGGTGGCGCAGTCGGTTAAGCGTCCGACTTCAGCCAGGTCACGATCTCGCGGTCCGTGAGTTCGAGCCCCGCGTCGGGCTCTGGGCTGATGGCTCAGCCTGGAGCCTGTTTCCGATTCTGTGTCTCCCTCTCTCTCTGCCCCTCCCCCGTTCATGCTCTGTCTCTCTCTGTCCCAAAAAAAAATAAACGTTGAAAAAAAAAAAAAAATTGCCCTGTGTAAAAAATAGTTTACAGAGGAGACACTAGAAAGATAGTGCCCTAAGCAAGTAATCAAAACCAATGTGATGGCGACACCAGGGTGACTCAGTCAGTTGAGCATCCGACTCCTTTTTTTTTTTTTAATGTTTATTTTTGAGAGAGAGAGAGAGAGAGAGAGAGAGAGTGAGAGGAGGAGGGGCAGAGAGAGAGGGAGAACAGAATCCAAAGCAGGCTCCAGGCTCTGAGCTGTTAGCACAGAGCCTGATACAGGGCTCGAACCCACAGACTGTGAGATCATGACCTGAGCCGAAGTCGGACGCTCAACTGACCGAGCCACCCAGGCGCCCCAAGCATCCAACTCTTGATTTCAGCTCAGGTCATGATTCCCAAAGTCGTGGGCTCAAACCCCGCATACGCGCGGTCAGCGGTCAGTGTGGAGCCTGCTTAGGATTCTCCCTCCCGCTCCCTCTGCCCCTCCACCCCTTTCCCCCCGCCACAAACACTAATATGATCAGTAATGAGAAGTCCCATCATCATGCACTTCCTGATGTCATGCATCAAGAAGGACACAGCATCACTTCCACGGTGTTCCTGCCCAAAGCACATAACCTGAATCTAAAAAACATCAAACAAATCCAAACTGAGGGCCATACTGCAAAATATGCGGCCAGTGCTTCTCAAAAGGGCCAAGGTCATGGAAGATTGAAGAAGCATAATTGGAGGAGACTAAGGAGGCATGACAACTAATTGCCATGTGAGATCCTGGATCGGAAAAAGAACAGGACTGGGATATTGGTGAAATTTGCATAAAGCCTGTGAGTTGGGTCATAGGCAGTTTCCCAGGTTAATATCATGGCTTTGATCATTTTACTGCCGTTGTTTACGTAAGGGGTTAACGGTTTGGAGAAACTTGGGTGAAAAATATATATGGGAATTCTTCACTCTACTTTTGCAACTTTGTTGGCCAAGTCTGAGAGTCTCTCAAAATGCTACATTAAAAGAAAATGAGCTGCGTGTGGCAAAAACTTCCCACACTCCACCCCACCCGCTCGGTTTCACCACAGTATCCATTTTGTGGAGGTAGAAACAGGCTCAGGGAGAAACATGCAAGAGGCAGAACCCGGGCTTGAACCCACAGCCTTGTGCACCAGTGCCTGCATTTTTTTTTTTTAATGTGTATTTATGTTTGAAGAAGAGAGAGACACAGGGTGAGCGAGGAGGGGCAGAGAGAGAAGGAGACACAGAATCCGAAGCAGGCTCCAGGCTCTGAGCTGTCAGCACAGAGCCCGATGTGGGACTCGAGCTCACGCACCAGGAGATCATGACCTGAGCCGAAGCCGGAGGCCCAACCAAATGACCCACCCAGGCGCCCCATTCAGCGCCTGCATTCTTAAAATGAATTTTCTGAGTGCCTACTAGGTTCTGGGAATAGCACCAGAGACAACACAGAGTCCTGAGTCTCTCTCCTCTTGGATCTCACCTTCTGGGGCGGGGACAGTAGATGGACAATGAACAAGGAAGCAATAAAATATATGATATAATATCAGGTGGTGATAAGTCTTTTAAAATGCTGACCCAGGGGATAGAGAGAACACAGCTGTTAGCAGATGAATTCTGAGAACAGGAAATGGAAGCCCAGGGGAGGCAGAAATTTTCAACCTCTGAGCCTGGGCTGCCCTCACTTCCCCACCTAGCAGTTCCCGAGAGGGACCATCACCGATTCCACAACCTGGGTGGTTTAAATTTTTTTTTTAATGTTTATTTATTTTTGAGACAGAGAGAGACAGACCATGAACGGGGGAGGGTCAGAGAGAGAGAGACACAGAATTTGAAACAGGCTCCAGGCTCTGAGCTGTCAGCACAGAGCCCGATGCGGGGGCTCGAACCCACGGACCGCAAGATCATGACCTGAGCCGAAGTCGGACGTTTAACGGACTGAGCCACCCAGGCGGCCCTAGCCTGGGTGCTTTAAATAACAGGCAGGTGTTGTCTCACGGTTCTAGAATCTAGAAGGTGCAAAACCAAGGTGTTGGCTGGGCTGGCTCTCCTCGAGGCTCCAAGGGAGAATCTGTCCCAGCTTCTGGCAGCTTCAGCATCAGGCGTTACTTGACTTGTAGGTGATGTTTTCTCCTTTCTTTACGTTGCCTTCCCTCTGTGCATGTGTGTCTGTGTCCAAGTTCCTGCCCCCACATTTTAAGTAAACTCTGCCCCCAACCGGGGGGGGGGGGCGCAAACTCATCACCTCGAGATCAAGAGGCGTCTGCCCTACCAAGCCAGCCAGGCGCCCCCCACCCAAGTTCCCCCTTTTTATGAGGACATCAGTCCTATTGGATTAGGACCCACCCTAATATCTCATCTTACCGCGATCGTCTGCCAAGACCTTATTTCCAAATACGGTCACGTGCGTAGGTCTTGGGGGTCAAGATTTCATATCTTTTTGGGCCGACATAATTCGACCTGTCAATACTCATCTCAAATCCCAGTCCCTCCTAAAAGTGCTCCCTCATTGCCCAACCCTTACTAATCAGTCTGTCTGGCTCTCCAGAGCTCCTCCTCCACCTTTATTTCATGCAAACGGGTCTAGTTACTTTTGCCTGTGTTTTTTTTTTTTTTTTTAATGTTTATTTATTCTTGAGACAGAGACAGAGCGTGAACAGAAAAGGGGCAGAGAGAGAGGGAGACACAGAGTCTGAAACAGGCTCCAGGCTCTGAGCTGTCAGCCCAGATCCCAACACAGGGCTTGAACCCACGAACTGCGAGATCATGACCTCAGCCGAAGTCGGATGCTCAACCAACTGAGCCACCCAGGCCCCACAGCATTCTTTTCATGAGGACACCAGTCTTACTGGATTCAGGGCCCACCCTCACCCAGGATGAGGTCATCTTAGCTAACTCCATGTGCAACGACCCTATTTCCACAGAAGTTCACCTTCTTGAGGTCTGGGGCCGAGGACCTCAACATACCCTCCTGTCAGGGGGGCGGTGGGGAGGGGGCCACAAAACTCAACCCCTAACACACGCTAAGGCAGAACACAAAGCATAGAAGGCAGACCAGAGGTGGTGGGGTAAGGGCTGCTCCCTCAGATGCGGTGGCCTAGGAAGGTCTCTCTGTGGAGGGGACCCTGGAGTCACAGCCTGAAGGAGAGGAGTAGACAACTGCTCTCTTATAGTGATGAATGTGAATTTCATTGCCAGGCGTTCGTGACATTTCCCTTGGCATCTCGGTGGTATTTAATTGGTGGTTGTTGTTGTTTTCCTGCTCATTTCCTGGTCTGAAACTGGCGAGACTAAGAGGGAGTAGTCGCGGAGGCGTGGTTCTCATTAAGAATCTGAGAATTTTTCCGCCGCGTCGAATTCATTCCATCAGCAGCTGTGAGAAGCCCCAACAGCTGCGAGGCTGAGAAGCGGTCAGATCCCGTTGGCAGGGAGAAGTTGGGGCGCCTCTGATGAGCGCAAGCTGCCAGGCAAGGTCTCAGACCATCCCAGCCAATGCCCCTGCCAGCCTTTGTTAGGAATAAACACAGGAGAGGGGCCTCCATCATAAGTGCACAGCTCAACGAATTATCACAAAGTGAGCATGCCAGTGAAGCCAGATTAAAACCAGATTAAAACGCAGAACAGGGGCGCCTGGGTGGCGCAGTCGGTTAAGCGTCCGACTTCAGCCAGGTCACGATCTCGCGGTCCGTGAGTTTGAGCCCCGTGTCAGGCTCTGGGCTGATGGCTCAGAGCCTGGAGCCTGTTTCTGATTCTGTGTCTCCCTCTCTCTCTGCCCCTCCCCCGTTCATGCTCTATCTCTCTCTCTGTCCCAAAAATAAATAAACGTTGAAAAAAAAAAACAAAAAACGCAGAACAGTCCAGGGGCGCCTGGGTGGCTCGGTTGAGTGTCTGACTTTTGGCTCAGGTCATAATCTTACAGTTTGTGGGTTCAAGCCCCACGGTGGGCTCTATGCTGACAGCTCAGAGCCAGGAGTCTGCTTCAGATTCTGTGTCTCCCTCTCTCTCTGCCCCTCCCCTATTTGCTCTCTCTCTGTCTCCCCAAAGTATATAAACATTAAAATATTTAAATGAATAATTCAAGTTTTA
This sequence comes from Leopardus geoffroyi, assembly GCF_018350155.1. Taxonomy (NCBI): domain Eukaryota; kingdom Metazoa; phylum Chordata; class Mammalia; order Carnivora; family Felidae; genus Leopardus; species Leopardus geoffroyi. The sequence goes on from NC_059335.1 coordinate 7,952,812, forward strand.
TTGGAGCATGGCCACATCTCTTCACTTACTGCTGTCTATAGCCCTTTGCTATAATGGCCGTGGCAGAGACCATATATGGCCTAGAAAGCTGAAAATATTTACTATCTAGCCCTTAAGAGAAAAAGTTTGTCAACCCCTGCTGGATGGCATCCCATTGTACAAATATAACACTATCTATTTATTCATCCAACTGTGAATGGGTATTTGTGTAGTTTCCAGTTTGGGTTTATTACAATAGGGCTGCTAAGAACATTCTAGTACAGAGGTTGTTAAACGTTTTCTGTACAGGACCAGATAGTAAATATTTTAGGTTTTCTGAGGCACATATGATCTTTATCACATATTCTTTTGTTTTTTTCTTCTTTACAACTCTCAAAATATAAAGCCATCCTTAGCTCTGGGCCAGGCCACAGACAATATTTGGCCTCCGCGCTGTAGTCTGTCCGTCCCTGTTTCCACATGTGGATTTTGGTGAACATATAAACGTACTGTTGCTGGATATGCAACAGTGTGCCCTTTTTATTTATTTTTTAATTTTTTTTTACGTTTATTCATTTTTGAGAGACAAAGACAGAGCATGAGCAAAAGAAGGGCACAGAGGGAAAGGGAGACACAGGATCTGAAACGGGCTCCAGGCTCTGAGCGGTCAGCACAGAGGGGGCCTCGAACTTTTGAACCACGAGATCATGACCTGAGCCCAAGTCGGATGTTTAACTGACTGAGCCACCCAATCACCTGCCATGTCCCCTTTTCATAACAAATGCTACTCATAGCCTTTTACTCTGCTGAAATGAACTCACAAGTAATATGACCTATCCGCACATGTAATTTAAAAAATCAATTATCTACCTGTACAGGTAATTTCAAAAAATGAATGAACATGTAATCAATCAGTTAAAAAATAAAGGAGGGGCGCCTGGCTGGCTCAGTCGGTGGGGCATGCAGCTCCTGATCTCAGGGTGGTGAGTTCAAGCCCCATGTCGGGTGTGGAGCCTGCTTAAAAAAATAAAGGAGAAATACAGTGAAAATAACGCATAGTAAAATAGTATGAATTCCAATATGCAAATGTTGAGGCAGCCCGGTAGACTGTTCACAAATATTTCGTTGGGGTGTCTGAGTTAAGCCTCCGACTTCAGCTCAGGTCATGATTTCATGAGTTGGAGCCACACGTGGGACTCAGTGCTGGCAGCTCAGAGCCAGGAGCCTGCTTCTGCCTGCCCCTCCCCTGCTCGTACTCCGCCTCCCTCTCTCTCCAAAATAAGTCATAAAACATTAAAATGTTTTTAAAACAGATACATGATTAAATTAAATGCAACATTAAAAAAAAAAGTATTTCGTTTTTCTCTCCTTCGAAGCACAGGACAAAGGCGTCCTTCCTGTCATGTGACTCGCTCCGGCCAATGAAACGAGAGCGAGAAGAGTCCTTATTTCTGGGAGGAAGTAAGCGCGTTGCTTTCTCCCTCTTTTTTTTTTTTTAACGTGTTTTTTTTGTTGTTGTTGTTTTGTTTTGAGATGGGGAGAGACAGAGCACGAACAGGGGAGGGTCAGAGAGAGAGGGAGACACAGAATCTGAAGCAGGCTCCAGGCTCTGAGCTGTCAGCACAGAGCCCGACGCGGGGCTCGAACTCACGGACCGCGAGATCATGACCTGAGCCGAAGTCGGCTGCTTAACCGACTGAGCCACCCAGGCGCCCCTGCCTTCTCCTTCTAACTGGCAGCAGGGTCCCCAAGAGTGGCTGTTTGGTCCGCCTGAGTTCCATAGGGAGAACGATGGGGATTTGGAGATGGTGTCCTCAGCGGCCGGCGAGGGTGGTGACCATGATGAGGGAGAAGCAGACCTTTGCCGTTTTTATGCCCCTGGGATTTGGGGCTGGCCTGTCACTGCAGCATACCCCACTTCATTCCGACCACTACAGGCATCAGAGAAGTGTCGACAGGGAGCAAGCGGGTCGCTCAGGGGACGACGTTTGGAGATCGCGTTTAGTCTTGCTACGGCCTGAATGTTTGTGTCCCCCCAAAATTTGTCTGTTGAAATCCTTACCCCCAAAGTGAAGGTATTAGGACGTTAGATTCGGCAGGGATGATGTCATGAGGGTGGAGATTTCATGATGGGGATTAGTGCCCTGGTAGCGCCCCCCCCCCCCGCGCCCCCAGCCCGTCACCCCTGTGACTCTGCTTCCGATCTTCAACTCTCCCTCACACACTCAGCTGCTGTCTGACTTCCTTGCTGCGTCTCGAAAATTCTAGGCTTGTTCCCACCTCAGGGCCTTTGTACTTTCTCTTGCCTCCGCCCAAAGGTTCATCTCTGAGATATCCCCATGACTCACTCCTTCATCCTTCCTGGCCTCACTCACATCACAGTGAGGCCTCCACTGGCCAAACCATGAAAATTCGCAACGCCTCACTTCTCTACCCCTTTCTCGCTTTATTTACTTCTCTCTGGTGCCTAGGACCACCTAATGGCTTACATATATTTCAGGTATTTATTTGACTGCTTTTACCACGTAAGACCCAGGAGTTTGTGTCCGTATTACGGTCTCAGTGTCTAGAACCGTAGCCGGGACTTAGTTGGTGTTGTGAGCTGCCTTTATGAATGAATGCATGCAAAAAAATATTTCTCCTGTGCTCCCAAAACAGGGACCGAGGCTGGGTTCTAGAGACGCATGTAGCTCAGATAAGGCTCCTGCCCTGGGAGAGTTCAATGTCTGGTGGGGGTGGGGAGGGGCCTGGAGCCCTAAAGGGAAAGAGAAACTGATATCACAATGCTGCCTGATAAGGACTTCGAGAGAGAAGAGTTCCAAGGTTGGAGGGCCATAGAAAGCCTATAAAAACAAATAGGAGTCTCGTTTTCAGGTCTAAGACAGGGGTTGGCAAACCATGGCCCATGGGCCAGCTGTCTGTTTTATTAGATAAAGTTTGGTTGGAACACAGCCGTATGCATTTGTTGATGCGGCTGTCTGTGATTGCTTTTGTGCTACGATAACAGAGTTGAGTGGCTGCAACAGAGACCGTATGGTCTATAATGCCAAAAATATTGACTATCTGGCCCTTCCCGGAAAAAATTTCCAGCCTCTGCCCTCATATTAAAAGCAAACAAGGGCCCCTGGGTGGCTCAGTCGGTTAAGCACCTGACTTCGACTCAGGTCATGATCCCGTGGTTTGTGGGTTCAAGGCCTGGGTCGGGCTCTGGGCTGACAGCTCGGAGCCTGGAGCCTGCTTCAGATTCTGTGTCTCCTTCTCTCTCTGCCCCTCCCCCACTTATTCTGTCTCTCTCTCAAAAATAAATAAGCATTTAAAAAAATTTTTTTTAAAAGGCAAACATTTTCTAGGGCACCTGGGCGGCTCAGTGGGTTAAGCGTCCAACTCTTGATTTCCACTCAGATCATGATCTCATAGTCGCGAGATCAAGCCCCGCCAGATCGAGCCCATGTCAGGCTCCTTGCTGGGCATAGAGCCTGCTTAATATTCTCTCTCTCCCTCTCCCTCTGCCCCTCCCCTGCTTGCACTCTCTCACTCTTTCTCTCTCTCTCTCTCTCTCTCAAAAAACAAAAACAAAAAACTTAACATATTCTGAACCCTTACTATTTGCTATATATATGTTTCCTCCCCACATGTTTTGTTACTTAAATCTTTACTAAAACCTCTGAGATTTTGAATATCCCATTTTATAGATGAGGACATGGAGGTTCAGAGAGGCAAAATAATTTTCCCAAGGTCACACGGTGAGGTGGGGAGGGGTTTTGCAGGGTTTATGCCTGGTGTTTTTCCCTTAGTAATAGATCTCGAGGAGGTGTCTGTCTGTGACCACATGCATCTGTCACATTTCACTATTTACCATTCTCCTCCGGAGATTTATCTGACCGTCCCCTCCGGATGAGTGTTTAAGTTATTCCCCCCGCGGTGCCATGATTAACAGTGCTGCAGTGAACAAACATGCTTGTGCCTACTTCTCTGAGCTCATGTGTGAGTTTACCTGAAGTCTGAATTCCTAGAATTGAAGTCACTAGGTCAAAGGGCATGTGCAAGGCTGTGACTTGGGCGTGGAACCAAGTTCATGGGGCAGGTGGGGAAGGAGAGACTAGGGAGGGCATTCGAGACAGCGGAAACCTGCGTGGACAGGGGTATGGGGGTGTAAGGGTTTCCCCGAGTACTTGAGTCTACACGGTCAAGGTGATGCAAAGAAGGGTATGGCCAGCTGTCTCCAATGCCAGACCAGCCTCTGTCCTGGGGGCACTAGGGAGCCACGGCAGGGCTACTCGCAAAGGAGGGGCAGGGTCAGCTCTGGGCCCCTGGAGGAAATGGGCTGGAGCGGGGACACTGGAGGCAAGGAGGCAGGGAGGAGGCCGGGGCCAGGGGCAGAGGGAGGGGATGGAGGCTGAGTCCTGAACGATTAGAATTTCTTTTTTTTTTTTTTTTTTTTTTAAATTTTTTTTTTCAACGTTTATTTATTTTTTTGGGGACAGAGAGAGACAGAGCATGAACGGGGGAGGGGCAGAGAGAGAGGGAGACACAGAATCGGAAACAGGCTCCAGGCTCTGAGCCATCAGCCCAGAGCCCGACGCGGGGCTCGAACTCACAGACTGCGAGATCGTGACCTGGCTGAAGTCGGACGCTTAACCGACTGCGCCACCCAGGCGCCCCTAGAATTTCTTTTTTTAAATAAACATTCAAAAAATTAATCAAAGAGAGGTTAAAGAAAGGCAGGAAGGCAGATAAAGGAAACGCAAGTCAGGGAAAAGGAGAGACACAGAAAGACCGAGGTCCAGAGGTGGGAGACAGAGACCAGAGGCAGGGAAAGGCAAAAAGAGAAAAACCTGAGGGACCGAGTTTGAGGAAGGGGAAGGACAGCCGGGGTTGGAGGTGGGTGGACAGCCTGGGAGAGAAGGTCGAGGGAGCGGCTGTTTGCAGAGAAGCGCTGGGACTGGGGAGGGTGCTGGGTGTCCTGGCCCCAGAGGCCACCTGCAGCTGAAATTTGAGCAGAGATAGCATGGTCCCCCTCCCCCCACCCCAGAGCAGGTGACTGGACACGGAGAGTCTGGTGGGTGGGTGTGACCGTGCTCTACCCATGGGTGTGAGAAATACCCCAGGAGACAGGTGACTGGCCCCACCTCATTCTCAGAGTGACACCCGGGCCCAGGCCGGGGTGTGAGGGTGCGTGTATGTTGCACGTGGGTGCACATGTGCTATTTACCCAGCAAATAGCACTGCATGTATTTATTTTTAAAGCTTTTTTTTTTTTTTACTGTCAAATATAATGTACATCCAGAAAACTACATAACATATAATGTACGAGCAAGCCAAGTGTCTGTCGACGGATGAACAGATAAACAAAATGCGGTGGAGTATTTTTTAATGTTTATTTATTTTTGAGAGACAGAGCATGAGCAGGGGAGGGGCAGAGAGAGGAGGATTTCACGGTTCTTGGGTTCGGGCCCCACCTCTGGCTCAGTGCTGAGATGGAGAGCCTGCTTGGGATTCTCGCTCTCTCCCTCTCTCTATCCCTCCTCGGCTCTAGCTCAAAATAAATTTTAAAAACTTTTTTTTTTTTTTTAAAAAAAGGAAGGAAATTCTGATACCTGCTCTAAGACGGATGAACCTTGAGGCCATTATGCTGAGTGAAATCAGCCAGTCACCGAGACACAAACACTGCCTGATTCCACTTACATGAGGTACTTAGAGTAGTTAAATTCATACAGTCAGAAAATAAAATATTGGAGGCCAGGTGCTGAGGGGGGCGGGAATGGACAGTTAGTGTCTGATGGGTCTGGAGACAGATGGGGGTGGCGGTCACAAGTGAAAGTATTTAATGTCCCCGCACTGGACGCCGAAAGATGGCTAAAATGGTAAATTCTCTGTTGTGCGTTCGCAATTTTGCAAACCATAGATCCGAACCTGTCAATCGATTATCCTTCCTCTAAGAATAAAATACACAATTGATTTGATTTTTTTTAACTCCATTTTGTTTCTTTTCATTTTTTTTTTTTTTAATGTGTGTTTATTTTTGAGAGAGAGAGACAGAGCCTGAGCATGAGCAGAGGAGGGGCGGAGAGAGAGGGAGACACAAAATCTTTGCTATGTCAATGGAATCTTGGATCACGTCTCCTTTCTGTGGCTTCTTTGGCTTGGCCGCGTGTAAGAGATGCTTCCAAGATGGTGAGCCATCTGGAGGCTATTCCAGTGCCGCGCGGGGTGAATGAATGGGATGAATGTGCCACGGTGGGATTTTGTGTTGTTTTTAGGATCCAAGGGTTTATTGCCACATATGCAAAACATGCCGACAATGAATTGCGTTCATAAAAGATCAAAAACCACTCCACATTTCCACAACCGTCCATGAAAGCAGTTTTGGACTAGCGGTTGAAAAGCCCAACCTTGGGGGCGCCTGGAGGGCTCAGTCGGTTAAGCCTCCCACCTCGGCCTAGGTCATGATCTGGCCCTCCAGAGTTCCAGCCCCGCCCACCCCAGCGGGGCTCCCCGCCCACAGCTCGGAGCCGGAGCCGGGAGCCCAGCTTCGGATTCTGTGTCTCCCCCTCTCTCTGCCCCTCCCCTGCTCGCGCTCTGTCTCTGTCTCTCAAAAATAAATAAGCATTAAGAAAAGAAAGAAAGAGAGAAAGAAAGAAAGAAAGAAAGAAAGAAAGAAAGAAAGAAAAAGAAAGAAAGAAAGAAAAGAATATCTGAAATACTTTAAGAACCGTAAAGCTGCTACACGTGATTTTCACACTTGGTCCCTAGAACACTAAGGAACAGGAACGCGCTTTTACTCATCTACAAAAGCACAGCGCGTCTATCCAGGGAGTCACCCGGGGACCGACACGGGGGTGGCTTCTAGCTGGGGATCAGGACGCACAGCGTGGCCGCGGGCGCTCGCCGGCCCAGGGCGGACGTGTGCACACACTTGGGCACCAGTGCGCCCTGGCCCTGACGAGGGATCCTGGCAGACCGTTTCCAGAGGGGTTGTCCCGATTTATCCTCGCACACCAGCGCGTGAGGACCAGCTGCTGCTTCGGCACCCCAGCGCTGCGGACCGGAGAGGGGGCTGGGCCCCGGCAGTCGACGGGGGAGGGGACAGCACCCCCACCGCACCCCAACCTCTCCCGCTCCCACCCCGCACCCCCACCAAACCCGCCACCTGCCCCTCCCCCACTGCACCCAAACCCTCTCCCGCCCACCACTCCCCACCAGCCCCTCCACACCGCACCCTAGCCCTCCCCCCCCACCACTCGCCCCCGCGTCACCACACCCCACCCCTCCCCCCCACCGCACCGCCTCTTCCCCACGGCACCCCAGCTCTTTCAAACCCACCATTTGCCCCCTACCTCGCCACACCGCACCCCCACTGCACCCCGCCCCTCCCCCACTGCGCTCCCACCCTCTCCCACCCACCGTACCCTGCTCCTGCCCACCCACCGGCCCCTCCCCCACCCTAAACCTCTCCCACTCACCACTGCCTCCCCCCTTCCCTGCACCCCACCAAAACCCCCACCCGCCCCCCCTCCACGGCCCCCACACCCTCCCCAACCAACCCAACTTATACCTCCCCTCCCCCACCACACTCCCACCCTCCCCCTAACCTCCTCACCTGCCCCTCCCCCACCGCGCCAACACTGCACCCCGCCTCCCACCCCCACCCAATCCTGAAGCTGTCTCCTCTGATTCTGCCTCCTCCTCTGGGCCCAAAGCCAAATCCCTCCAAACCGTTTCCCTGGCATTCTTTCCCACCAGCCTCACACCGACGCCAAACCAGGCCGTCAGCGTGGCCCAGCAGGGTGCCAGTGACCTCATCTCGGCTGCCTGGCCCCACTCCCGCTTCTGTCCCTACCAACGCACCCCAGCGTGAGTGGCTCGACCCTGCTAAGCCTCATTTGCCACATCTGTCAATAAGGATTTTTTAAGCCGTGTGCTGCTGATTTAATGTGCTAAAGATTGCCTTCATTTAGACAATACACTATCTTATGTCAGTTGCTTTACCAGGTTCGTGGAGCACCGTGAACCCTCTGAAAATATTCGGGGAGCAGTTGCAGCTGTGGGGGCAGCGGCAGTGTGTGCATAACACATTTGGGGACACAGTGGAGCTGGCAAAAGCATGGATCCTGGATCTGGACCACCTGGGTTCAAATCCCAGCTCTCCCACTAACTGGCTGCGCCGCCTGAGAATAGTTACTTAACCTCTCTGGGCCTCAGTCTCCCCGTTTATCCATGGGGGTCAAAACAGCACCTGTCTCACTGAGCTGCTGTGAGACTAAATGAGTTGCTGCGTGTCAAGCATGGTTGGGACAGTGCCTGGCATGTCGTAAGTGCTCAATAAACGTTAGGTGTTGTTTTATTCGTTTTAATTTTTTAATCTTTTCGGGAAGTTTATTTATTTATTTTGTAACATTTATTTATTTTTGAGACAGAGACAGAGCATGAATGGGGGAGGGGCAGAGAGAGAGGGAGACACAGAATCGGAAGCAGGCTCCAGGCTCTGGGCCATCAGCCATCAGCCCAGAGCCTGACGCGGGGCTCGAACTCACGGACCGCAAGATCGTGACCTGAGCTGAAGTCGGATGCTCAACCGACTGAGCCACCCAGGCGCCCCTTTATTTATTTTGAAAGAGAGAGAGCACGAGCAGGGGAGGGGACGAGAAGGAGGGAGAGAGACTCCCAAGCAGGCTCTGCCCTGTCAGCGAGGAGCCCCACACGGGGCTGAAACCCACAAACCGTGAGGTCGTGACCTGAGCCTGAATGGAGAGTCTGACGCTTCACCAGCTGAGCTCCCCCAAGGTGTTGTTTTCTTACTTCGTGGGATCGTTGTGAGAGTTACTTGAATTAAACATGAGTATCTAGAATAGCGTGTGGCACTTGGTACAAGCTAAGGGGGACCAGAGTTCGCTGTCCACTAGCAGAGTTTCCACCACATTTCCCATAATGCCCCTGAGCCTATGGGACATTTAGGGAGCCTTCCCAAGGCCACACAAACACACCATCATTCCACCATCTGGCTGCCTGTGGTGGTTTGGGAATACATCCACAAATTCTTCCCTTCGAAGGGTGGAGACTAATTCCCTTTCCCTTGAATGGGAGCCAGACTCGACGGCTTAGACTCGATGGCTTGCTGCTAACAGATAGAACATGGTAGAAATAACGGGGTGTGACTTCTGAGGCTAGGTTACAAAAGACATTGCTCCTGGGGGCGCCTGGGTGGCTCAGTGAAGTGACCCGCTTCGGCTCAGGTCCCTTAACCGACTGAGCCACCCAGGCACCCCTATACTCCTTATTTATTTTTTTTTTTAATTTTTTTTTCAACGTTTATTTATTTTTGGGACAGAGAGAGACAGAGCATGAACGGGGGAGGGGCAGAGAGAGAGGGAGACACAGAATCGGGAACAGGCTCCAGGCTCTGAGCCATCAGCCCAGAGCCTGACGCGGGGCTCGAACTCACGGACCGCGAGATCGTGACCTGGCTGAAGTCGGACGCTTAACCGACTGCGCCACCCAGGCGCCCCATTATTTAATCCTTGGGCCAACTTGTAACGTAGGGACTCTTGTCACTTCATTTTACGGATGAGGAAGCCGTGGCACAGAGAGGTTACCTAATGTACCTGAGGCCACCCAGTAATTAAGTGTAGGAGCTTCATGATTAATTCATTCAAACGCAGGCAGCCGGACCCACCCCAGCAGTACCCTTAACCACCTGGTTCACACAAAGCCAGTGTTAGTTGTATTTTTTTATTTACTTGTTTTCAGAGAAAGAGCACGCGAGCAAGCGGGGAAGGGCAGAGAGAGAGGGAGAGAGAATCCCAAGCCGGCTCCGCACTGTCAGTGCAGAGCCCGACGCGGGTCTCAAACCCGCGATCCGTGAGGTCGTGACCAGAGCCAAAATCAAGGGTCGAACACTTAACCGACTGAGCCACCCAGGCGCCTCAAGTTTTATCTATTTCTTAGTTAACTCTGCTCTGCACTCCCATCCACACTCTTTTTCCTTCCCTGCCAGAGCTCCCATTCTGTCCTGTTTACGTGAATCCTTTTGTTTATAGGTGTTCTTCCACCCTGCACATTCTTGGAGGGATGTATGAATCTTTAACTTATATCAACAGTATTGGGTGGGTAGTTCTTGCTCTGCTCCTTAGTATTTTCACTTGGGTCCATTCTTGTTGCTTCCTGCACAGCCTAGTCCATTGCTTCCTGTGGCTGCAGAAGCCTCCGCGCTGCACACTCCAGGGCACGTCCTCGGTGATGGCCACCAGGTTGCCTTTGACAGTCCCATCATAAACAACAACACTGTGGTTGGGGCACCTGGGTGGCTCCTGATATCAGGCTTCAGACTTCATCTCAGGTCATGGTCTCACGGTTGGTGGATTCGAGCCCTATGTAGGGCTCTGTGCTGACAGCTCAGAGCCTGGAGCCTGCTTTGGATTCTGTGTTTCCCTCTCTGCCTCTCCCCTGCGGGTCAACGCTAAAAAAATTTGTTTAAATAAATAAAAATCAACAACACTGTGACAAACAGCAGGCGCCTGGTGGGCGAGTTTGAGAACTTCTTCAGCCTCTCCACCAAGAAGAGTGGAATTGCTGGGCTGTGAAATCTGCAGATGTTTAATTTAACCAAGTTTTGCCAAACTGCGCTTTAACGTGGCTGGATTATCAGAGAAATAAAACCGGTTCTGCTTCCTGATTCTTCCCGCCTCCGACCCGGACCTGAGGCTTTGGTGCTTAGAAGCTGTGGCGTTTACAGCCTTTGTTCTCCTACTTTTGTTTTCCACCCCATTCTGACAACTTCTTAGGGCGGACGGCCCCCTGACTCGCTGCGTGCACGGGGCACGGGGATGGGAGAAGAGGGAAGGCCTACAAGTTTCGTATCTCCGCTCTCACCTCAAAGTATGGGCTCCGCGGCAGTAGCTACGATTTTAAGTGGCTCCTTCTGGGTAGGCGAGAGCAGCAGGAAGTCATGGGTGAGACTCAGGTCGGGGAGAGGCATTGCACTCGGGTGTGAGCTCCCCCTTGTGGTCTGATGGCCCATTACACCTGGTGTGATTCCCCCGCACCAACCCTGGCTAATCACATCAACTGAAATGGTACCTATTGGACACCATCTTTAGACTAGACCAGCGATGTCCGATTGAAATGAGTCCCACGTGTAATTTCAAAATTTCTGCTGGCCATATTAAGAAAGCAAAAAGAGGCAGGTGACTTAATTATAATATTTTATTTAACTCATACCCAAAATGTTATCATTTCAACCTGCAACCAATATAGAAATTACTGTAACATTTTGCTTTTTTGTCCCCTTTGGTACCAAGCCTTTGACACGTTCTCGGGATAGCGCATGTCAATTTGAACACTAAGTCTTCTCTAAAAACACTTGATCTCTATTTAGATTTCATGATATTTACTGCTGAGGAAGCAGAGTCACATAGTCAAGTTGTTCCAAACATGTTGAAAGATTTCCCAGTGACTGAACTGAGAATCCATTTTTAAAAATCTAAGTTTAAACCAATTACAATTAAATAAACTTAAAAGTTCAGTTTCACAGGGGCCTCTCCGTGGCTCAGTTGGTTAAGCCTCCAACTCTCGATTTCGGCTCAGGTCATGAACTCACTGTCATGAGATCGAGCCCCGTGTGGGACTCCAAGCTGAGTGTGGAGACTGCTTAGGATTCTGTCTCTTTCTCTCTCTCTCTCTCTCTCTCTCTCTGCCCCTCCCCTGCTCTTGTGCTCTCTCTCTCCCTCAAAAACAAAAACAAAAACTCACACCTCATTTCAAGTGCTCGACAGCCACGTGTGACCAGTGGCTTGCACACTGGAAAGCACACACATTGGTTCACACCATTTCACCTTTGACATAAGGCAGGTATATTATGACTCCCCATTTACACGGGAGAAAATTGAAGCCCAGAAAGGGAAATTGACTTTTTTTCATTTTTCTTTCACTCAAAAAATACTTATTGAACATCTATTGTATGCCGGGTTCCTTCCAAGGGGTTAGGGACATAATGGTGGACAAAATACACATAGTTCCTGGCCTCAAGGGGTTTGTTGGATGATACGTGAGAAAGACAAAAAAATATTATCGGTTGTAATTAACGTGAGGACAGAAACCATCAGGATAATGAGTTAGTGGCAAACTGTGGTCCCCCCCTAATTATTATTACATTTCTACATGGTTGAAAAGAGTCAAAAGAAGAATAATATTTGTGACATGAAAATTCTATGGAATGTACATTTCAGTGTCCATAAATAAAGTTTTATTGGAACCCAGCCCACCCACTCATTTCCACATTGCAACCTGACCTTCAAAAAGTGTGCTGATCCGTAAAGTAGGGAACGACAAAGGTTGACGTGCTTTATAGGGGGTAATCTGGGAGGACTTCTCAGAGGAGGTAATATGGAAGTGGAGGAGTTAGGAGGCATTTGGGAGGGTTGAATCAATCAAATCAATGTTAAATGTCCTGAGTGCAAATTTTACAACTCTAGATATTCCATATACCTCCTATGAAAGGAATCAGACAGTATGTGTCTTTTTGTGACTGGCCTATTCCACTTAGCATAATGGCCTCAAGGTTCACCCATGTTGTAGCCTGGCAGAATTTCCTTCCTTTTGGAGACTGAATAATATCCCGTTGTAGGCATATCCCACATTTTGTTCACCCATTCATTAGTCAATGGGCACCTTGTTCGCTTCCACAGTTTGGCTTTTGCTAATAATGTTGCTGTGAGCATGGGTGGACAAATATCCCTGAGCTCTGCTTTGAGTTCTTTGGGGTATATACCCAGAAGCGAAATTTCCAGATCTCTCTAGATTCTTTTTTTTTTTTTTTTTAATTTTCTTTTTAAAAAAAAATTTTTTTTTTTAACGTTTATTTATTTTTGGGACAGAGAGAGACAGAGCATGAACGGGGGAGGGGCAGAGAGAGAGGGAGACACAGAATCGGAAACAGGCTCCAGGCTCTGAGCCATCAGCCCAGAGCCTGACGCGGGGCTCGAACTCACGGACCGCGAGATCGTGACCTGGCTGAAGTCGGACGCTTAACCGACTGCGCCACCCAGGCGCCCCTTTTTTAAATTTTCTGAGGAACCTCCATACTGTTTTCCATAGCAGTTGCTTACATTCCCACCCAACACTTGTTGGGTGTACATTCCCAACACTTGTTATTTTCCGTTTTCCCGATAAGTAGGCATCCTAATAAGTGTGAGGTGGTATCTCATCGTGGTTTTGATTTGCATTTCCCTGTTGCTCAGAGACGTTAAGCATCTTTTCATGCACTTATTAGTCGTCTAGCTTCTTTGGAGAAATGTCTGTTCAAGCTCCTTGCCCATTTTTCTTTTTATGTATTTATGTATGTATGTATGTATGTATGTATGTATGTATGTATGTATGTATTTATTTGAGAGAGATAGAGAGTGAGTGGGGGAAGGGCAGAGGGAGAGAGAGAATCTTAAGCAGGCTCTACACCCAGCACAGAACCTGACCAGGGCTCAAGCTCAGGTCTGTGAGATCGCGACCTGAACCAAAATCAAGAGTTGGACATTTAACTAACTGAGCCGCCCAGGCGCCCCAGGACTGCGTCCGTTTTATTCAGTCTACCTCCAGCAGCGGCTGCTCCACTGGAATTTGTTGAACAAATGAATGTAAACTCCATGTGAACAGAGACTGTTAGCCTCTGCTGCATATCGGGTGCTTAGAACAGGGCCTGGCACATAGCAGGGGCTCAAAAAACACGGGTTGCGTGAATGAATGTAAGATCCAGGAGGGCAAGGCAGAGCTCTCTGTTTTTCTAGACTCTCTCCCTAGCTTCTAGAACCTTGCCTGGCACATAGCAAGTGCCCAGCAAACAGGTGCCTGCGCACAGAGTATTTCCACGCCCGCCCCCCACCTCCTCCCTGACCCCGCCCCCACCTCCTCCCTGACCCCGCCCCCTCCTCCCTGACCCCGCCCCCACCTCCTCCCTGACCCCGCCCCCACCTCCTCCCTGACCCCTGACCCCCTGCTTGGGGGGTGGGGCCGGCCAGGTTCTCACTCCAGGACGTCACAAAGGCCCTGCCATGCCTCTGGCCCTGGCCCTCCTGCTGCTGCTGGGCCTGAGCGGCCCCGGAGGCCGGGGCTGCCTGCAGTGTGACCACTCGGTGCAGGAGGCCCTGAGCCAGCTGCGCTTGGCCCTCGTCCCCAAACGCTTCCATCAGGAGCGGCTGCAGGCCCGCGCCCGGGCCCTGCTGCTGGGCATGGAGGGGCCTTTCTTCCGGGACTACGCTCTGAACGCGTTTGTGGGGAAAGTGGGTGCGTGCTGGAGAGGGGAGGGTGCCTGGCACAGCGGGGGAAAGGGACACGTGGAGGGTAGCGGGGCTGGGGTGGGGAGACAGGCGCTTTGGGGACCACAGTCCCCGAGAGGGGAGGGTGGGACCAGTCCTGGAGGAAGATGGGGGGGGGGGGGATGTCCCTTGGCTCTCTGAGGGACCCACTGGAATTTCTTCCCCTCTTGCCCCCAGGGATAGATCACCTGGAACACGTGGCGTCCTTTATCAAGAACCAAACGAGCCACTTAATGGTTAATCCTCTAAAAGGTAGGCGCTAAGGGGGAAAGCCTTATCCCAGCCCCCTTCCCCGGCTTCCTTTCCACAGGTCCACCCCGCCTCTCCTTGGTATAAACAAAACAAAACAAAACAAAATAAAAACGTGCATATAGCCTTCGGTGTGTGTCTGGCAGGATTCTAAGTGTTTTATTCAAAAAAGTCTAGGACAGTTCATCACTGTGGGCACAGCTGTGATCTGCCCTTTACAGAGCCGGAGACTGAGGCTCAGAGAAGTTAGGTGACTTGGCCAGAGAACACAGCTCAGACACTGCAGTGCTAACCCCCTTTCTGGTTTTGTGGTCAGTGGCCCCAGGGGTTGGTCATTCGAGGGGCTGAAGGTGAGGTTTGCTTTCTTCCCCACGCTTGTCAAACTGCTGTAGTTTTCCATTTCTCTTCCTTTCTCTTCCCTCCATCCGTTTTGTTTTTTTTTTTAAAGAGGAACCTGAACACCAGAACACTGTCCTAAGCTAGGGGGGGTGGGCAGGGAATTAGGTCCTCCTCCCAGAACTTTGAGAGAAGCGTAGCCGGCAGAGCAGAGGCCCTGAGGGTAGATTCAAAGCCTGGCTAACCTTAAGCAAGCTATTTAACTTCTTTGTCTCTCAGTTTCCTCATCTGTAAAATGGGAACAAAGCCAGGCCAACAGTAAGTGCTCCACAAATGCTAGCTAGTAAGATTCTTATGCCGTGCCTAGCCTCTACGCCTACGGCACAGGTTGGCAAAATACAGCTGGGGGCCAGATCTGCCAGCCCCCTGTTTTCGTAAATAAAGTTTTATTAGAACACAGCCACACGCTTTCATTTATATATTGTCTACAGCTGCTTTTACCCTCCCAGGCAGAACTGAATAGTTGTGACAATGACCGTCTAGCCCTCAAAGCTGGAAATACTTATTATCTGACCCTTAACAGACAAGGTTTGGAGCAGGAAGCCTCGTTAGAATCCCCCAGAGAACTTTTAAAACATTCCAGGGGCACCTGCAAGGCTCAGTGAGTTGGGGCGTCTGACTCTTGATTTCAGCTCGGGCCATGATCTCACGGTTCATGAGATCGAGCCCTGTGTCGGGCTCTGTGCTGACAGCACGGAGCCTGCTTGGGATTCTCCCTCTGCCCCTCCCCCGCTCTCTCTGTCTCTCAAAATAGATAAATAAATATGGGGGGAAAAATAAAAAGATACGGGGTGCTTGGGTGGATCAATCGGTTAAGCATCTAACTCTTGGTTTCGGCTCAGGTCATGATCTCACCATTGGTGGGTTTGAGTCCCTCGTTGGGCTCCATACTTTCCAAGCAGAGCCTGCTTGGGATTCTCTCTCTCTCTCTCTCTCTCTCTCTCTCTGCCCCTCCTCTGCCCCTCCTAAGAAAGAAAGGGGCGCCTGGATGGCTCAGTCAGTTGAGTGTCCGACTTCAGCTCAGGTCATGATCTCACAGTTTGTGAGTTCGAGCCCCGCGTCGGGCTCTGTGCTGACAGCTTGGAGCCTGGAGCCTGCTTGGGATTCTGTGTCTCCCTCTCTCTCTGCCCTTCCCCCACTCATGCTCTGTCTCTCTCTCTCTTTCCCAAAAATAAATAAACATTAAAAAAAAAGAAAAAAAGAAACTCACTTTTTCAGTAGGCTCTATGCCCAACATGGGGCTCCAACTCATGACCTCAAGACCGAGTCACATGCTCTACCAAGTGAGCCAGCCAGGCACCCCAAGAAAGACACTGTTCACAGCCAGGATATCCCAAAGGCCTGGAGGAGCCAAACCTTTTTGGGGGATGTACAGGGTTTGAACGACCCGGACCTCCTGAGTTAACCCTTTACTGCACAATATAATGTATCAAATGAGGACAAGTACTATGGAGAAAATACCGCAGGGACAAAGGGAGAGGAGGGGGTGCTAGGGGTAGGGTGGGGGCTGCAGCGTAAAGCCAGGCAGCCCGGGGGGGTGGGGGGGGCGTCACTGACCAGTCGACATGTGAGCAGGCCTGAAGGAGAGGGGTAGAAGGCCGCAGGCAGAAAGCGGTTACTACAAACCCCTGAGCCAGGACTATGTTTGGCATATTCACAGAACCTCAAGGAAGCCAGGGAGGCTGAAGTAGAAAGAGGGAGAGATGTGGAAGATGAGGTCCCAGAGGTAAGGGGGCGGGGAGGGGTAGATGGGGAAGAGGCTTCTAGGCCATGGTGAGGACTTTTGGCTTCTATCCCAGGTCACATGGGAGGGCTCTGAGCAGACGCGGGATACGGGTGAGCTGACTGCGTCCCTGTGTCCCTCTGGCTGTGGAGGAGAGATTTGGGCAGGGCAAGGGGTAAGAAACTTTAGTGACGGCCCAGGCAAAGAAGATGATCACGGCGGGAACCAGGGCGGTGGCAGGGGAGGGGGTGGGAAGTGATGGGATTCCTGGATCTATCTTGGATGTCGAACAAACAGGCTTTGTTGACGTGCATGTTGACAAGCGGCACGCGGGGGTGTGGAGCCGAAGGGCCAAGGCTTTGTGCTGAGCCATTAGAATCAGGTGGCTCCCTTGGGGCGCCTGGGTGGCGCAGTCGGTTAAGCGTCCGACTTCAGCCAGGTCACGATCTCGCGGTCCGTGAGTTCGAGCCCCGCGTCGGGCTCTGGGCTGATGGCTCAGAGCCTGGAGCCTGTTTCCGATTCTGTGTCTCCCTCTCTCTCTGCCCCTCCCCCGTTCATGCTCTGTCTCTCTCTGTCCCAAAAATAAATAAACGTTGAAAAAAAAAAATTTAAAAAAAAAAAAAAAGAATCAGGTGGCTCCCGTCTCCTAAGGCAGAGAAGTCCTGGGGGTCAGGAGGAGGTTTGAAGGAGAAGATCAAGGTTCCGTTTGGGACTTCCTGAGTGGAAGGTACCCATCAGACATCCAAGTGGAGATCCTAAGTGGGTACCTGGCGACCTGCATGCGGACTTTGATGAGGGTCTAGGCTACTGATCGAACGTGGGGGGCATCAGTGTGTAGAGAATGGCGCTGTCCAGTGCAAATATGATGGGAGGTGCACGTGGGAGCCACACGTCATTTTCAATTCTCTAGTAGCCACGTGTTTAGAAGGGTAACCAGAAGCAGGGGAAATTAACTTTTATTTTGCTTAGCCCCGTACCTAAATTACCATTTTGACGTGCAACCAGCATAAAAATTGTGGAGGTGTTTTATAGTTATTTGATTCACACCAGGCAGAGTGTGAGCGGCAGAGAGAGGGAGACGCAGAATCGGAAGCAGGCTCCAGGCTCCGAGCCATCAGCCCAGAGCCCGACGCGGGGCTCGAACTCACGAACCGTGAGATCATGACCTGAGCGGACGTCAGACGCTTGACTGACTAAGCCACCCAAGCACCACACAGCATGTTTTATACTAACGGCATATCTCAGTTCAGGTCAGCCCGTTTCGAGTACTCAATAGCCACGTGTGGCTCGCGGCCGCCATATTGGACGGTGCAAGATGCAGGTAACCTACGAAGCCATGAGCCTGGATGAGGTCAGCTGGATGAAGGAGTGAGTGTGGACAGAGAAGACAGGAGAGTGGATCAGAAGAAAGGAAAGGAGAGGTGGCCAAGTGCACCCTCCTACTCCTTACCAGATGAGGAAACTGAGGCCAGTGGAAGGTGGTCCGGCCTGGAGCGCCCACCGTGGATCAGGAGCTAGGTGCAGGACCTTCCAGGCCACAGATTTGCCCAGTGGACCTGAATGATACCCGGTCTTGGTTACTCCTGGTGAATGAAAAGGAGTTTCCTCATCTCTTCGAAGCTGCAGACGGGTTCGCTGGGTGCCTCCACCCCACGAGGATCTCTCTGTCTCTCCTCAGATGGGCCTCTGCTGGAAGAACTCGTAGCTCTCAGGGGCAGAGTAATCAAGGAACTCAAGAAAGTCTTAAAATTGTACGAAGCAAAAGGTGAGGCATCTCTCTCCACCAAGCTCCCCCGCCTCTCCCCCATCATCATCCCATCCCCTTCTCCCACTTTTTCTCCCAAACTCTTTGCTCATCCCCCCTGTGACTCAGCCTTCCCTGCCTCTCCCCAATATTCCCTGCTCTCTTTCCCCCCTGGTCCCTTCCCATCAAATTCTCAGATCGCTCTCCTGACTTCACTCCCTTCCGCTCTTTTCTCTCGCAGCCTGCAGCCGCAAAATTTGCCGTGAGTCCTGGATTTATCGTCCCTTCTCTACCCTCCTGCACCTCTTTACCCTGTCTCCCCCAAATCAAGCCCCACTATCCTCTGCTCCATCTGGCGGTTCGTCCTCCTCCCCAAAGCTCTAGTTAGTATCCAGGGATCACTGATTTTTGAGGGATTGTGGAAGTGGTTGCAACCCGCAAAAAAAAGTATTTGGGCGGGGGGGGGGGAACGTTAGTCTGATGGGATAGGCCATGTCATAGTAACAAAACCCCACATCTCCATGGTTTAACGAAAGATTTATTTCTCTCTTACCCAAATTCCATTGAGAGTTGAACAGTTCCTCCACTGCACCTATGTTGCAGCTTCTTTTAAAAATTTTTATTTTAGGGGCGCCTGGGTGGCGCAGTCGGTTAAGCGTCCGACTTCAGCCAGGTCACGATCTCGCAGTCCGTGAGTTCGAGCCCTGCATCGGGCTCTGGGCTGATGGCTCGGAGCCTGGAGCCTGTTTCCGATTCTGTGTCTCCCTCTCTCTCTGCCCCTCCCCCGTTCATGCTCTGTCTCTCTCTGTCCCAAAAATAAATAAACGTTGAAAAAATTTTTATTTTAGAAAGAACCCAAGCCGGGGAGAGGGGCAGAGGGAGAAAGAGAGAGAATCCTGAGCAGGCTCCATGCTCAGCACAAAGCCCTCCCTGGGGCTCAATCCCATGACCCTGGGATTGTGACCTGACCAGAAATCGAGAGTCAGATGTTCAACCAACTGAGCCACCCAGGCACCCCTCTGTTGTGGCTTCTAAGGTAGCTTCAGTGGGGGAGAGAATAGAGAAAACTCCTACAGGGACTTTAATGGATTGGCCAGAACTCTGGTCATATGGTTGCAACCTACTGCAAAGGAGCCTGGGAAATGTAGTCTTTTCATGCGATAGGCAGTGGAGGAGACTGATCAGTGAGCATCTAGCCAGTATATGTCACCAGGGGCTGCAAAACAGGAATGTAGGAATGCAAACGTTCTATTTGTAGACATTTAATTAAACATTTGTTTAGTTAATCGAATGTCTACAAATGTTGGTCAACTGGACAACTGCAATTCAATTCAACTCTTCAATGATTATATATATATTTTTTTCTTTAGAGAGAGAGAGCACGAACAGGGGGGAAGGGTAGAGGGAGAGAGAGAGAGTGAGAATCGTAAGCAGCCTCCACGCTCAGTGCAGAGCCCAACACGGGGCTCCATCCCACGACCCAGGGACCATGACCTGAGCTGAAATCCAGCCAGATGCTCAGCCAACTGAGCCACGCAGGTGCCCCTATGTAAAATTTATTTTTTATTTTTTATTTTTTAAATTTTTTTTTCAACGTTTATTTATTTTGGGGACAGAGAGAGAGCATGAACGGGGGAGGGGCAGAGAGAGAGGGAGACACAGAATCGGAAACAGGCTCCAGGCTCTGAGCCATCCGCCCAGAGCCCGACGCGGGGCTCGAACTCACGGACCGCGAGATCGTGACCTGGCTGAAGTCGGGCGCTTAACCGACTGCGCCACCCAGGCGCCCCTGTAAAATTTATTTTTAATGCGAATCGGTGCATTGTGCTCAGCTTGCTTGGCTGCATGTGGACCCTCCAAATCCAGGAGAGCCAAGGGATATCATGCCCTCTTTCCCCTCTGCCTTCCTGCTCTTTGCCATTCCTCTGATACCTGCCCTCACCCCACTTCTCCCTTCCCTCCTGCCCAGGCTTGCTAAAAGAGGAAGTCTTGGACTGTTTACATTGCCAGAAGATCAGTCCCAGCTGTATCCAAAAAAAGTACTGTTTTGGTAAGCTCCTGGGGGGTGGGGGAGACAGGGATGCATGAGAGGTGAAGACAGCTGTGACCCAGCAGATATGGGTTTTGAGTTCTCCCACAGGGAGCCTTCAGTCCTGCACTCATCACCTGCTTACAGTGGCCCAGATGTCGCTTCCACATTCCGAAATTTGCGTTCCCCCACTGTGAAATAAGGAAGACTCCACTGTAACTTTATTTTTATTTATTATTTTCTTAAATGACTTTTAAAATATTTTTTTAAGTAATCTCTACACCCAACGTGGGGCCTGAACTCACAACCTGAGATCAAGAGTCATATGCTCCACTGACTGGGCCAGTCAGACACCTGTAACTTTAAAATGTGTCAGGGCGCCTGGGTGGCTCAGTCGGTTAAGCGTCTGACTTCGGCTCAGGTCATGATCTCGCGGTCCATGAGTTCGAGCCCCACGTCGGGCTCTGTGCTGATAGCTCAGAGCCTGGAGCCAGCTTCGGATTCTGTGTGTCCCTCTCTCTCTCTGCTCCTCCCCCATTCATGCTCTGTCTCAAAAATAAACATTAAAAAAAAAATGTCTCTACTGCCAGAATGGCAGGTGCTAGAAAAACATTCTTAGCCAGTGCCATACCTGGGGAGTCCAGAGGATCTGCTGAATTCACTCACTCACTCATTCATTCCTTCAGAGATTTTTTAAATGTATCTTTCTGGCAGAGAGAATAGTACAGTGAGCCCCTATATACCCATCAAGCTTGAATAATCATGCTGGAACTTTTCACATGCTGTTCCCTCTCTGTCACACTATTCCTCTTACTCCCTCATTTCAATAAAGTCTCCAAGTTCACCACCTCAAACAGGACTCCCTGATCACACCCTCTAAAGGAGCACTTCCTATCAAATTATGTTGACGATGGACATTCCTCTATATTTGTTTCACTTTATTTATAGCTGTGGTATTTTTAAAAACGTAATCTCTATGCCCAACGTGGGGCTCAAACTCATGTCCCCAAGATCAAGAGTCACATGCTCTGCCAACTGAGCCAGCCAGGTGCCCCGCTGCCATGGCATTTTGAAAGGATTCAAGCATTGTGAGATTTCACCCATAGAGTGCACCTCTAAAAAATAAGGACGTTTCCTATGAAATTACAATGCCATTCTCATACCCAAAAAACCTAGCAACAATTGTTAAATATCAAGTGACTCTGAGTCCCTTTTGCAACCTCCCTAATTGTTCCCAGAATATCTTTCACAGCTAATTATTTCCAACCAGGACCCAATGAAAGGACTTCTCATACTGTTCAATTACAGTTTTTTTCCACTTTTTAAAAAAATTTTTTTTAACTTTTATTGATTTTTGAGACAGAGAGAGACAGAGCATGAACAGGGGAGGGCCAGAGAGAGAGACACACACACAGAATCCGAAACAGGCTCCAGGCTCTGAGCCGTCAGCACAGAGCCCGATGCGGGGCTTGAACCCATGAACCACGAGATCATGACCTGAGCTGAAGTCAGCCGCTTAACCGACTAAGCCACCCAGGGGCCCCTATTTTATTTTATTTTATTTTATTTTATTTTATTTTATTTTTTACAAATGTTTATATATTATTTTTGAGGGGGGGTGCAGAAAGAGAGAGAGGGAGACTCAGAATCCAAAGCAGGCTCCAGGCGCCTAGCTGTCAGCACAGAGCCCGATGCAGGGCTCGAACTCACGTACTGTTGAGATCATGTCCTGAGCCCAAGTTGGATGTTATCCGACTGAGACACCCAGATGCCTCCCCCCACTTCTTCTTTTTTTTAATTTAGAAGAGTTTCTCTTGTCAATCCCCACCCACCCCCCCCATGACACTGACCATTTGGAAAGAAGGGATTTGTCCGTTTGCTTCTTTAGAATGGTGGTTAACTACAACAGATATTACCAGTACCCTGTAATGCCCCCAAACCGAGGATCAGCAGAACAGAGACAAGTGTCTCGTATTGCCTACATTTTAATGGGGTGAAGGGTTAACTAGGGTTTCTCAGCCTTGGCACTACACACAGTTGGGGCTGGAAAATTCTTTGTTATAAGGGCTGTCCTGTGGATGTTCAACAGCACCCTTAGTCTCTCCCCAGCCAGATGCCAATAGTATACTGCCCACCCCCCCCCCGCCCCACCAAAGTCCTAACAATCATTTCCAGTCTCCATACATTTCCAAATGTCCCCTGGGGCACAAAATTGTCCCCAGCTGAGAACCACTGCTAGACAATTACACGAAGGAATAAACGGATTAATTTCAGATAGCAAATGTGCCCTAATGAAAACAGAACCATTTGATAGTGCCTGGGGGGTGGGGGTGGGGTGGGGGGATGCTGCTTTAGAGGGTGCAAGTGGCAGGACCTCTCTGAAAAAGTGGTGTTTGAGATCTAGAGGAAGTGAGGGAGTAAGGAACAGTGTGAATGAGGGAGGGAACAGCAGGTGCAATGATCCTGGTCGAGCAACATGGTTGAGCAACAAGAAGGAAGCTAACGAGTGAAGATGGGGGTAGTAGCTAGCTAGTCACATGGTGACCAGATTGTCTGGTGGACCATGGTGAGGACTTAGGCTTTTATTCTGAACGAGAGGCGACCTCAGGGAAAGCTCTGAAGGAAGAGGGAAGTGAGAGGGCTTAGGTGTTAATGGGCGCCCTCTGGGGGCCATGTGGGGAACTGTAGGGTGAGGAGAAGCGGGAACCAGGAGAGGCGCTTTGATGGGGGCTGGACCAGGTCGGGAGCCCAGGAGGTGGCTCAGACTCTGGATCCACTCCAAAGGTGAGGCCAAGAAGCTCTGCTGGCAGAATGAAAGGCGGGGGGTGGGGTGGGAGGGACAATTGGAAGATGCAGAATGGGACTCCCAAGGATCTTCAGGGTCCCCAGCTAAGATGCAGACGACTGTCTTAGCGCTAGACTCTCGGCGGTCCCTGTGATGTGCCCTATAGACAGTCGGTGCCGTGAGGGCAGGGATGTATACTGGTGGGGTGCGCGGCAGTATCCAGAGCACCTAGGACGGCGCCTGGGCACAGAATTTGAGGAATGGGTGCCGTGGCGTCGGACCCCCGGGAGAGGGCAGGGGATGGGGAGGGAGGAGGGAGAGGGAGGCTCAGGTTGCCGGGGGAGCAGGTGGGTGTAGGTGCAAGGCCAAGGAAGGGCGATGACTCGGAAGTCAAGGTTGTCTCCCCACCCCACCCACCAGTTGACGGGCAGCCCCGCATGAGCCTGCAGTATGAGAAGGGGAGTGGATACCAGCAGCAGCAGGTGCTGTTTGGGGCCACCATCTCCGTGTTCCTGGCTGTCCTTGCCTTTGGGGTCATCGTTGCTTCGTAAGTCATCCCGGCCGTCTCCTGAGGCCTCCAAATGCCCCACTGGGCCCCTCAAACACGGCACTGCCCTGGCTCAGTCACTCTGTCCTTTGGGAGTCCCCTGTGCGCTCACTTTATTATTTTTTTTAACGTTTTATTTTATTTTTGAGAGAGAGAGAAAGAGACAAAGCACGAGCGGGGGAGGGGCCCAGGGAGAGGGAGACACAGAACTTGAAGCAGGCTCCAGGCTCTGTGCTGTCAGCACAGTTGGGGGCTCGAACCCATGAACTGTGAGATCATGACCTGAGATATATATATATATATATATATATATATATATATATATATACACATTTTATTCCGTGAATGTGCTGGTATGAAGACAGATGTCATCCGAGCTGAATTCGTTATTATATATTCTTCTTTATCCTTATTGTTGTGTTAATTTGTTTTCTCCTGCTTTGCAAAGTGGTTACGATGAAAACATTTCCAGAGGCTCCAAGCACTGAGCCCGCGGGCCCAGGGGAGAAAAGGCCCTCGCCCTCCGCTCTGCCCTTCTGAGCGACTCCCTCACCTTGGCCTTCCTGTCGCCCCCACCAGCCCCTCTCCTCTTCTCTCCGGCACCTTTTCAGTCAGTCTCTGCCTCCCCCTCCTGCTCCTCCCCCTCCTGCCCCTCCCCCTCCTCTCCCCAGCACCTGGCGAGGAGAGTTAAGTCATGAGTGTCAGCTCTCACTGTGACCTTGTTCCGTGTCCCCTTCTCCCTCCCTCCCTCTTTCTGCCTCTCCCACGTGGCTTTCTCCACCCCGGGTCCCCCACTTTGAATCTGTGCCTCTCAGTCTCTTTCTGCCTCTGTCTCTGAATGTCTCTCCCTGTCTCTGGGTCTCTGGCTCCCATCCCATCTGCCTTGCAGACTGTCGCCCTGTCAGCTCTCTCGGGCTTCTTTAAATCTCCCTCACTGTTGCCACCTCCCTTCCCCTCCCATCTCCCCTCTCTTTCTCCAGCCCCTTCCCCACCTCTCTCTCCCCTTCCCCCAGGTTTGAACCTCTCCCGCTGTCTTCACTCAGTCTTCATTTCTGTCTTGCTCTGTCTTTCCTTTTCACATCTCTGGATTTCCCATTCTGCCTTGAATCTTGTTTCTCTCCCCCCCCCCCCCCCCCGCCCCGGCCCCAGCCTTTTGCCCAAGTTTTGTCTCGCCCCTCTGGCATCCTTGGTAATTCCTTGGCTTCCCTCCACCCCCCCCCCCCATCTTCAGATGGCTTTTTCCTCTACTTCTGTGTCGCCCTCCCCTTCTCCTGTGAGGACAACCAGTCTTTGAATGAATGGAGGGTCCAGCCTAAATCCAGAATGATCTCATTTTACCTTAATTTAATTACATCCACAAAGACCCTATTTTCAAATGGGGTCACATTTGCGGGTCGTGGGGATTAGGTTTTGGGTATATCTTGCGTGGGGCCACACTTCAACTCGGCGCACCTGCTTCTGTCTCTTCCTTTCCCTTCTCTGTGAGTCTCGCCCTGTGTCTGTGTTTCTCAGAGTCTCCTCTGGTCTTGCCCACTCTTTCTGTTTCCACATTTTACCCTCACCTCCTGTCCCAAATTTTCTCTCCTCCCTCCTCCTGTACCAACACTGATTGGCTGAGAACCCTAGAAATCCGCCCAGATACCCATGATGTCACCAAATAAGGCTGATGATTGGAGGGAAGTTTTGGGGTGGGGGACGGTTGACCTGGAGGGACCTGAAGTTCTGTTTGTAACCTCCAGGCTTTTTCTGTCCGACCAGGGCTGTTACTTACAGGCAAAACCGAAAACTCCTGCTGCAGTAGGGCGGTGGCTTGGGAGTTTGTAAGGGGAAAGGAAAAGAAGTTTAATAAAGTCTATGACAAGTTCCTCAACGTCTCTGTCAGTTTCTGGAGGACTCACCAACTGGGTGCTCCCCAAGGGTTGGGGCCAGGTCTCACTCATCTGTAGGTACCAATTACCCTACATCAAAGCAGGAGTGATTTGGACCTTCAAGAGGCATGGACGGCCCATGATGAGGGCTTGAAAGACAACCATTCCTACTCTGGGGAGGAATGCGTCCTAGTGGGACCCTCAAGGATGGTCTGGCGAAGGAACAGCAGTGGTCAATATAGAGAATACAGGTTCCGCTCCCTATCTGAACTGTTCAATTTTCACCCTCTGTGTCCCTGAATAGATTCAGATCAACTTTCATGTAAATCTTTTGCTGTCTGAACTCTTGCTTTTGCTAACCAAAGTAGTAAGCAAAGACATTTGGATAATATAGTGTCCTTATGTTTCTGAACTTACTAGGAAAACTATTGCTATCTCATTCAGGATTTGAATAATGAGGGTGTTTGGTGGGAGGGATAGGGGTTGATAAGAAAGACCAAACGTAGTTGAAGCTTCAGTGCCCAGCACAATGCTTGGCCCAGAACAGGCTCTCAGTAAATATATGTTGAGTAAATGAGAATAGTGTTGAGGGGGAAGAGGAGGAAGCAAAAACTATATTGATCCGTACACTGAGGGCCTTTACATGCCAGGGAAAAGAGCTTGGTGGCTTTCCTCAGGTTCTGGGATTGGAACCCCAAATATTGTTTGGGTCGAGGAAGATAAAGTTAACACGGCAGGTCACATTCATAGAGGATAGAAAAGTACTCAGCTCCATTCCATTGTGGCTGCTGTGAAATAACAGCTCAGTGTTTTCCGATCTTCAGAGGTATTTTTTTCTTTCTTTCTTTCTTTTTTTTAAATTTTTTTAGTATTTATTTTGAGAGAGCAAGTGAGCAGAGGAAGGTCAGAGAGAGAGAGAGAGAGGAGAGAGAGAATCCCAGGCAGGCTCCATGCTGTCAGCGCACAGCCCAACATGGGGCTCAATCTCACGAAGCTTCAGCGGATCTCATGACCTGAGCGGAAATCAAGAGTTGGAGGCTTAACCAGCTGAACCACCTAGGTGCCCCAGATCTTCCGAGTTTTCAAGACAACCTAGATATTCAGATTTTTTAAAATGTGAAATCACTCCATAAGCAGTTGTGGGCAACTAATTTTTTCAGAAACTGAATCCCAACCCAAGACACGTTTTGTTACCATTATGAGGTGACAGGGAAACATGGGGGGCTGAGTGTTGCTTATATTTTTATGCTAGAGATTGGCGAACGAAGTTTAAGTGTAGAACTAGCTCATGGGACGCTAATGAACTACATTTCCCAGAATCCTCTCCGCCCCTACAACTACATCCGTTGCCATAGATACTACCAATCCACTACAGTAAAAGGTAGGAGAGAGTGCTTTTATTTATTTATTTTTTTTTTAATTTTTTTTTTCAACGTTTATTTATTTTTGGGACAGAGAGAGACAGAGCATGAACGGGGGAGGGGCAGAGAGAGAGGGAGACACAGAATCGGAAACAGGCTCCAGGCTCTGAGCCATCAGCCCAGAGCCCGACGCGGGGCTCGAACTCACGGACCGCGAGATCGTGACCTGGCTGAAGTCGGACGCTCAACCGACTGCGCCACCCAGGCGCCCCGGAGAGAGTGCTTTTAAAGAGCCGGACTCCAGCAATCCGTTGCCAAGATACCAATTTTGGCACATGCTCAGTAGAGAGCGCTTGGAATGGGGACGTTTGGGAGAGGTGGAGCAGAAGCTCCAACCCAAAGGATTCTGGAAATGGTAGTTTCCGGCCTCCTCTCCCTCTCCCCGCCCCCCCCGCCGGCGCAGGCGCACTTCTCTGAAGGCAACGGATCCTGGTCGCCTTGGTGACGTCGCTCCGGGCACGCATGACATCACCCTCACCAAGCGCCCTGGCGGAGGGGGTGGCGGGGGGAGCCGGGCTACAGCAGAGAAGTCAAAGATACTCGACCTCGCGTTCATTTCGTAAGCTGGTGTCCTGACCCAAGCGCACTCCGGCGAAGGCTCTAGCCTGGGAGTCTTAAGTTGACAGTGTTGTTCACTCTACAAATCCAGGTACTCCCTTACCTTCCTCGGAACAGTGCACAATAAACGGATAATTAAATTGTGCAGAAATTACAGCGTGATGAATGCTCCAGGAGAGCACAGTCTGGGGCGGGAGAGACAGTTATCAAATGATAACAACGCAAATTATTATAATATCCGCGCTAGGTTTACTGGGACGGTCCTGTGGAATCCCTGGAGCGAGCAGAGTTGCGAGCTCCCGCCGGGCTGGGTGGGGAGAGGGGAAACGTTCCCATAGGAATGGCTGTAACAGCTTGTTGCAGGTAACGTCGTTTTCCAAGAGATAGAAAGACCGTTCCTGACAGAGGGAACAGCGCACACAAAGGTCAAGAGGTCGGAACTATTAATAACTTTTAAAAATAATATTTAATGTTGATAATATTGATGGCAAACATGAAGGTGATGGTGTCTGTAACATACTGGTTTTTCAGTGTTTGTTTGTTTATGTTTATTTTTAAGAGAGAGAGTGAGAGCAGGGGAGGGGCAGAGAGAGAGGGAGACCGAGGATCCAAAGCAGGCTGGGCAGAGTCAGCACAGAGCCTGATGCAGGGCTCAAACTCAAGAAACGCGAGGTCATGACCTGAGCCAGACGCTTAACCAAGGGGCCACCCGGGCGCCCCTATTTATTTTTGAGAGAGAGACAGAGCAAACGGGAGGGGGAAGGACGGGGGGGGGGGGTGGCGAGAGAGAAAGAATCCCAAGCAGGCTCGGTGTTGTCAGTGCAGAGCCTGATGCAGGGGTCAAACCCATGAACTGTGAAATCATGCCCTTAGCTGAAATAAAGAGTCCAACATTTAACAGAATGAACCACCCAGGCGTCCCTGTAACATTCTGTTTCAATGGCTTTACTTATATCAACGGATTCAAATCTCATTTATTTATTAAGGTAATTATTATCTCCCCATGTACAATAGGGGAACGGAGGTATAGAGAGGTTGGTGACTTTCAGTGTTACACAACGAATACGTGGGGTTAACCATTATGCTGTGTGTCCCTTGCCCCGGGGTCCTAGAGTAATTGATCCCTTACTACCTGCGAAGCACTGTGCTGATTGACTTCTATACAACATCAAATCCTATTGGACCAAGGCCCTACCCTTTTGACCTCATTTGATCTTAATTACTTCCCCAAATGCCCTACCTCTAAATAAAATCAATTGAAGGTTAGGGTTCAATATATGAATTTGGGGGGACACAAGCATTCAATTATAGCACACTCCCACATCCCACCCTTGCATGCCAGCCACAAAGAGCTACTTATATCTCTTCCTCCCCTCTAGGCTTCTGTTCACTGTGTTCCCTTTGCTTGGAACAACCCACCTCATTCTCTGCCTTCATTGGTCACATTTATGTCTCTTCGCCCATTAGTTCTTGTCTTCCAAGTTACAGCCAAGTTGAGACCTCCTCCGAAAGTCCTCCGTGATTGTCCAGACTGGGTTGAAGGCCCTCTGTGTTCATACGTTGCCCTGGGCTATCTCCCATCAAGCACACATATTATTACACTAGGTCCTAACTACCTGTAACCATGTCTTTATCCTGTATCCTAATCCTAGCAATAGTGATTGGTCCAAGGGGTGGGCCCAAGATCCAAGAAGGACCAATCAGGACCCTTCCCTGGGATTGCTATATGAACTCCATTGCAACCGTGCTACTTGCATCAGCCAATGAAATGCAGATGAAAGTGACATATGTCCCTGAGCTCATTTAACTTGCATGACCACCCAGTGAAGGAGGCATTGCTCCCCCACTTTAGAGACAAGGATACCTACAGGGAGGATTCGAGTAACCCATACAAGGCCCAGCGCTAGTTAAGGACAGAAGTAGGGCTAATGTCCATGTAAAAAGAGGACGAGGCACCAGAGCTCTCTCTCCACATGCTCCTGTACCAAGGAAAAACCATAAATTTCTGTTAAGTCATTCAGTCTATGGTATTTTGTTATGGCTGTCTGAGCTAAGATAGAATGTCATGAAGCAAAGCAAGGCCGACTCCAGGCTCACGTAACTTCAGATACAGAGGGCGGAGGAAGGTCTGGATCTGCTCTGGGTGCAGAAAGACCATTCTGGGGGCTGTGTGTGAAAGAGCCTGGAGGGGAGACACTGGGGGGCCAGGAGGATCGGGATGAGACCGCAGTGAAGTTTTAGGATGTGAGGACAAGGCTTGAGCCAGGACCAAGTTCACGGGCAGGGAGAGGGCAGCAGAGCTGAGGAGTCTGGCAGTAAGAAGAGGGGCTTCACTGGACCCTCTGTCACTCGTTGGGTCTTTGAGTGTTGGGGCTGCAAAGGTCTCTCTGGGGCTGTTTGACACATCTTCACGGGGTGGTTGTAGGAGTTAAATAAGCTAATAAAACTCACTGCCTGTTGTCAGTAAGTGACAGCTATTCTCCTTCCGTTTTGCCCATGGTTCATCTAACTTTTACTCATGTGTACACATATATTTTACATCTTTACAAACATGAAGGATCTATAACTTTGAGATTTTTCTTCTTTTAACCTTCATTCGCAAGTGTCGCCCCATGTTACCGTGCAGTCATCATAATTATTTCAGGCTTGATAACATTTCATAGGCAGGATATACCTTTATTTAATCACTCCCCTGAGTCTATATAACTGAAAATAACTTTTTATTAGTTGGTTCTGATTGGGGATGGCCCCCTCCAAGTGACAATTCAGGGACCTAGGCTCCTCCCATCTTCACGTAACTTCAGCAGAAGAAGAAAGACTGGGGAACGTAACAAGTGGGAGGTCTGGGCGTGGCATACGTGTCTCTTCTCTCATTTCATTAGCCAGAACTTAGTCACGTGACCACCCCGACTGCAAGGGCATGTGGGAATTGTAGTCTAGCTGTGTGCACAGAAAGTAGGGAAAAGGCTTTGAGGAAGAGCTATTTGCCACACATTATCCTAATGAGGGATTATAGCGAAGAAAACCTAGGTGCAGAGAGTGGAAGAGAACTTCCCCAGATCACAAAGAGATTAAAATCTATCAGGCAAATTTTATTGGCACTAAAATCCAAATACCTCCCCTTTTTTTCCATTAGATTTTTCATCATTCTTGTTTGGAAAGAGAAAACCTATTGTGTTTTTTTTAAAATGTTTATTTATTTTTGAGGGAGCGAGACAGACAGAGAGTGGAGGGGTGGGGGCAGAGAGAGAAGGAGACACAGAATCCAAAGGAGGCTCCAGGCTCTGAACTGTCAACACAGAGCCTGATGCGGGGCTCGATCTCACAGACTGCGAGATCATGACCTGAGCCAAAGTCAGGCGCTCAACCGACTGAGCCACCCAGGCGCCCCAACCTATTGGCTTTTATTGATTAATTTTGTACCCAGTAATTTTACTTAATTATTTTATGTTTATCATAACATTTCAATAGATTCTCTGATTTCCAAAACAGCAATCATATCATATTCAAAGAAGGATGAAATCCCAGACTTCTCCGTTCCAATTATATACCCTTTCTTTCTCTTGTCTAACTGCACCCGATAGTTTTTCCAAAAGTGGTAATGCTGGATGGTTTGTTCTATTTGGACGGACAGTTTGTTCTGACTTTCATGGGGAAGCTTTTGGTGTTTTAGCATTACGCCTGATTTTGGGTTTTGATTATATGTATATAATTAAAAACAAGGGAGAGACAAGTAACTCCTTAAGATTTTTGTCATTACTGTTCAAGATGGGCCCATTCTTAAATATATTAAGTTTATGTAGAAATGGATGACTACTGAACATTCTCAAAACCCCTTTCATATCCATGATTATATATTACTTTGTATATCAATTAGCAAATTATGTAATAGCCCAATATTGAACCATCCTTGCATTCCTGGACACACATCTTCCAGCTCCCACCGTAGGGGTCTATTTCCTATAGAGGTATTAGGTGACAGGTGACACGGAGGCAAACAGGGAGCGGATGCCCAGGGATATTGCGTAATTCAGTGACAGACTCAATTCATTCACCATCAGTTTAGATGGGGTGAACTTCCACGAGTCCTGTGGACTTCAGCTACAGGGGAAACTTGGGTTAAATGGGTTAAATGGACTTTGACGTCACCTCCTGTGGAGGGCAGTTAAAAGACTCTAGCTAAAATGGGAATATTACTGACGGTGTCAGTACAGCCAGATATTTCTCAGTACCGGGTTCCCCCCGGCCCCGCATCGTACTCCCAGACTCCATTTCCCAGCATTCCTCCGCCCGTAGAGACCTTAGGTCTGGAGGAGAGTGAACCCGCAGAGGTTCCTGGGAAATGTAGTCCAACTGCGAAGCCGCGTTTAAAGAACCAAGGTTTAAATAGTTCCGAGACCGGAACCGCGCAGGCGCATTCCGCGGCCCGCCAGAGGGAGGGTAAAGGCCTGGCCGTCCAGCGCCACCCACGGGGGCGCACAGGTGAGTCCCGACCTGGTGGCCCGGAGTCTGAGCTGGTGGGTGCGGGCCGTGCCAGGCAGGCTGGCGGGCACTCAGAGGCGGGTCCGAGTCGTGCCTGGGTGGGCGCTGTGGGCGGCGTCCCGCCCCCTCCTATCACTCTGGAGGGCGCCCCCCGGGCGCCTCTGCCCCCCGCGCCGCTTGGAGGATCTCAGCGCGCAGGAATTGGGCGTCTGCTGTTTGCCTGGAGTCAGGCGAGCGCGGTCTCTCCGAAGGGATCCTGTACGTTTCCTCACTTCGCAGGTCAAGAAACAGACTCTGCGGCTTCTCCCAGGTCCCAGGGGTCGGCCTGGGATCACACCCTGGGATGTCTGACCCGAAAGCCTCCGCGTACTCCGCACAGTCACGCCCTCCGCTTCTGTCCTCCTTATCCTGAGCGTGTTATCTGGGTCTCTCATCACTTTCTGATCTCCCTGCCCCCCACCGCAACCCCCATTCAGCCCCCGTCTCTTTGTGTCTCTGCGCAGCCCCCTTCCTCAGGAGTCTGGGTTTTGGTTTTGTTTGTTTGTTTGTTTGTTTGTTTGTTTTTTCTAGAAACAAGGCCATTTTCTTCCAAAACCGCAGCACCATGATCTCATCAGGACAGTAACGTCGGTACAAACTATTAGCTAATCCACAGACCTTCCGATGCTGCTAATTGTCCCAATAATGTACTCGATGGCAAAAGAAAATCCCATATCACACACCGCGTTAGGTATTAGGTCTCTAGAACAGTTAGTTTTTCAGTCTTTCTTTGGTCTTGATGATCTGGGCAATGCTGAAGATTATGGATCAGGTTCTTCTGGAATGTCTTTTAGTTTGGCTTTGCTCAGTGTTTCCTTGCGATTAGATTTCGGTTTGGCAGGAATACCTTGGCGGGATGCTGTGTTCTCATCAGATCAGGAGCCCTGTGATGTCTGTTCCTCCATCACTGGTCATGACCGCCTTGATCACCTGGCTGCATTGGTGTCTGCCAGGGGGCTCCACTCTAAAGTTGCCTTCTCTTTGTTATTATTTTCTTAAGTTTGTTTATTTATTTTTGAGAGAGGGACAGACAGAGAGAATCCCAAGCAGGCTCCGTGCTGTCCACACGGAGCCAGACGAGGGGCTCGATCCCACAAACTGTGAGATCATGACTTGAGGCGAAATCAAGAATTGGAGGCTTAACAGGTTGGGCCACCCAGGAGCCCTTTCTTTTTTGTAATTATTAAGTGACTTGTGAGGAGATACGGGAGAGCCTGTAAGACTCTGTTCCGCATCAGGATTTCACCTACTGGTTTCAGCCTGAGCTGCGTGCGCCCCTGTGTCACTGGGTGTAGTGAGGCGTTTGCCTGGAAACACACGAGATTGAGTCTTTTTGTTTCTAGACTGTATCAGTTGCCCGTTGCTGCCGTAACAAGTTACCACGAATTTGGTGGCTTCCAACAACACAGATCTGTTCTCTTACAGTTCAGGGGGTCAGAGTGGTGCTCCCTCTGAAGGCTCTAGCGGACAATCCGTTTCCTTGCCTTTTCCAGCTTCTAGAGGCTTCCGCGTTCGTTAGGTGAGGCCTCTTCCTCCGGCTTCAAAGCTGGAGGGAGAGCGTCTTCTCTCTCTGACTCTGCTTCTCTTGACTTGCCTCACGTGGCCTTCTCCTCTGAGTCAAATATCCCTCTGTCTCCCTCTTATCAGGACACTTAGGATTGCACCTAGGACCCAACCCGGATGATCCAGGATAATCTGCCTATCTAGAGGTGCTTAACTTAATCACATCACAGGCGCATCCTATAAGATATCTTTTTAGGGCCATTATTCAGCCCACCACCTGGTCTATGTCCAGGCCTGCCTCCCCCACCGGGCAGGGAGCCCCTTTAGGGCAGAGCCGCACGTCACCCATCGTTCTGTTCTCCGATGAGTATGTCACCCTCACATGAGTCTCAGAGCGTATTTGATGAATGAGCGGGGGTGACCATAGTCTGAACACCAACTTGTCTTTGGCAGAGATATTTTTTGGGGGAGGGATTTTTAAGCTTTATAATCTTAAAAAAAAATTTTTTTTTTAATTTACATCGAAATCAGTTAGCATCTAGCATGACAATGATTTCAGGAGTAGATTCCTTAGTGCCCCTTCCCCATTTAGCCCATCCCCCCTCCCACCACCCCTCCAGCAACCCTCAGTTTGTTCTCCAGATTTATGAGTCTCTTCTGTTTTGTCCCCCTCCCTGTTTTTATATTATTTTTGTTTCCCTTCGCTGTGTTCATCTGTTTTGTCTCTTAAAGTCCTCATATGAGTGAAGTCATGATTTTTCTCTTTCTCTGACTAATTTCACTTAGCATAATACCCTCCAGTTGCAAATGGCAAGATTTCATTCTTTTTGATTGCTGAGTAATACTCCATTGTATATATATACCACATCTTTATCCATTCATCCATCGATGGACGTTTGGGCTCTCTCCCAACTTTGGCTATTGTTGATAGCGCTGCTATAAACATGGGGGTGCACGTGTCCCTTCGAAACAGCACGCCTGTATCCCGTGGATAAATGCCTAGTAGTGCAATTGCTGGGTCGTAGGGTAGTTCTATTTTTAGTTTTTTTGAGGAAACTCCATACTATTTTCCAGAGTGGCTGTACCAGTTTGAAGCATTATAATCTTAATTTTTGAGAGAGAGAGAGAGCACGTGCGCACAAGTGGGGGAGGGGCAGAGAGAGAGGGAAAGGGAATCCAAAGCAAGTCCCCCCTCAATGTCCGCGTGGAGCCCAACATGGGGCCTGAACTCGCAAAGCCATGAGATCATGACTGGAGCCAGAACCAAGAGTCGGACACTTAACCGACTGAGCCACCCAGGTGCCCTGGGGATTTTTAAACTTTATTTCAGCAGTTTTGAGAGAGAGAGAGAGAGAGAGAGACCATGAGTGGGGGGAGAGGGGCAGAGAGAGAGAGAGAGAGAGATCCCAAGCAGGCTCCATGCTCCTCAGTACAGAGCCAGATGTGGGGCTTGATCTCACAAACCGAGAGATCATGACCTGAGCCGAAACCAAGAGTTGGATGCTTAACTGACTGAGCCACTCAGGCGCCCCTCTTTAAACAACATCTTCAGCAGGAGATCAGGATCCTCATGCAGGATTGATAAGACAGATAGTAGCAGCTTTCCAAAAAATGGCAGATCCGTATACAATGGAATACTACTCGGCCATAAAAAGGAATGAGCCCTATCACGTGGTACAACATGGATGAACCCTGAACACAGGCTAAATGAAAGAAGCCAGGGGCCCCTGGGTGGCTCAGTCGGTTGAGCGTCCGACTTTGGCTCAGGTCATGATCTCGAGGTTCGTGGGTTCAAGCCCCGCGTCGGGCTCTGTGCTGACAGCTTGGAGCCTGGAGCCTCCTTGGGATTCTGTGTCTCCCTCTCTGCCCCTCCCCCACTCGTGCCCTCTCTTTCTCTCTCTTTCAAAAATAAACATGAAAAAAAAAATTTTTAAGTAAAAAACGAAAGAAGCCAGACACAAAGGGCCACATATTACACGATTCCATGTCTATGAAATGTCCAGAATGGGCAAATGCATTATGACAGAAAGATGAGTGGTTGTCTGGGGCTGACCTTGGAGTGGCAGCACAGAACAGGGAGATTTGGGAGTCACTGCTTCACGGTGCACGGTTTCCTCTTAGGGTGATGATGAAAATGTTCTGGAACCAGATAGTAGTGATGTTGCACAACATGGAGAATGTACTAAATGCCACTGAATTGTAGCATTTAGAGTAGTTAAAATGGTACAGGGTGTGTTACGTGTATTTTACCGTAAGAGAAAGAGTCAGGATCAAAAGGGGGCTTGGCCTCTGCAGCCAGACTTCTGGGTCTGAATCCTGCTCCGACACTCGACACCTCTACGATCTCGAGCAAGGGCCTTGACCTCTTGTGCCTCTATTTCCTCATCTGGGGATAAGTCGAGCCACTTCTTTTTTTTTTTTTAATTTAAAAAAATATTTTATTGGGGCGCCTGGGTGGCGCAGTCGGTGAAGCGTCCGACTTCAGCCAGGTCACGATCTCGCGGTCCGTGAGTTCGAGCCCCGCGTCGGGCTCTGGGCTGACGGCTCAGAGCCTG
Organism: Leopardus geoffroyi; assembly: GCF_018350155.1. Taxonomy (NCBI): domain Eukaryota; kingdom Metazoa; phylum Chordata; class Mammalia; order Carnivora; family Felidae; genus Leopardus; species Leopardus geoffroyi. The sequence goes on from NC_059335.1 coordinate 7,988,993, forward strand.
GAGCCTGTTTCCGATTCTGTGTCTCCCTCTCTCTCTGCCCCTCCCCCGTTCATGCTCTGTCTCTCTCTGTCCCAAAAATAAATAAACGTTGAAAAAAAAAATTAAAAAAAATTTTTATTTATTTTTGAGAGAGAGAGACACAGAGTATGAGCTGGGGAGGGGCAGAGAGAGACGGGGAGACAGAAGCCGAAGCAGGCTCCGGGCTCTGAGCTGTCAGCACAGAACCTGACGAGGGGCTCGAACTCACGAACGGTGAGTTCGTGACCTGAGCCGAAGTTGGACGCCCAACCGACTGAGCCACCCAGGCGCCCCTCTAGCTGCTTCTTTGAGAAGTAGTGCAGTGAGCTGAACCCCCTGTTTGCTAGTGGTTGCTGGTACGGAATGGGGGCCTCAGGCAGCCTGTCCTGACCTTTGCTCCAGCTCTTAGGAGACCAGGGCCCCCACTGTCATGAGGCATCTTTGGGAGAGTGTCTGTCTGTCTGAGCCACAACTGACCCCCTCTCTGCTCCAGTCTCCTCCTCCAGCCCTGCAGACTGAGACCTGGTCCTTTCTCCTGGAGGCACATGCCCAGGACCCAGCAGTGGCCACCGGGACCCTGATGGCTGAGGACCAGGTGAGTCTGGGTTTCCTCTTCCCCAGGATGATTTTACGGCCCCCTCAGAGAGCCATACTCATCTCTGCCTGTGGCCCGAAGATCTTCCGCCCCTCCTAATCGTGGGGAAGGGGCGAGTGTGGGAGGGACTCTGGGGCTGGGAGGTGCGGGGAGGAGAGGGCCCGGGGGCAGGATGCCCTGAGCTGGGACACAGTCTAAAAATCAGTCATCTAGGGGCGCCTGGGTGGCGCAGTCGGTTAAGCGTCCGACTTCAGCCAGGTCACGATCTCGCGGTCCGTGAGTTCGAGCCCCGCGTCGGGCTCTGGGCTGATGGCTCGGAGCCTGGAGCCTGTTTCCGATTCTGTGTCTCCCTCTCTCTCTGCCCCTCCCCCGTTCATGCTCTGTCTCTCTCTGTCCCAAAAATAAATAAACGTTGAAAAAAAAAATTAAAAAAATAAATAAATAAATAAAATAAAAATCAGTCATCTAAAGCCCGGGAGCCTTTGGGTTGCCAGATGAAGAGGGCAGTGGATGGTTTTGCTTCACCCCTAAGCCTTATCCTTGGAGTTGGGGATGGGAATTGGGATCCCGGCTTGAGTCTGGGATGGAGTGCCACTCAGGAATCGCTCTTGTACACAATGGCTTGAGAGTTTAAAAAAAAAAAAGTGTTTCTTAGGGTCGTCACATACAGGTATGCAGGTTACACACTGCACAAGGGTGCCTCATCTCAGTGGCGGGATTCACATCTTACACCTCACACACTGGTATATTGTGGCAATTTTTTTCCAGTTTATTTATTTATTTGTTTATTATTATTATTAGTGTTTATCATTATTATTATTATTTTATTTATTTTTTTTTTTTGAGAAAGAGAGAGAGAGAAAGCAGGTGGGGAGGGGCAGAGAGAGAGGGAGAGAGACTCCCAAGCAGGCCCTGGGCTGTCAGCACAGAGTTCCATGCAGGGCTCGCACTCACAAACCGGGAGATCACGACCTGGGATGAAATCAAGAGTTGGACGCTTAACCGGCTGAGCCACCCAGGTGACCCTCTGTAGGCCATCTTTACTCAGTCGTCTCAAACCAGTTGAGTCAGTATGTCCCAGCCTAGAATGTTCCAACTGTTTCAACCGCCAGCAGTGGTAGGCCCTAGGCCCATGACCTCTCCAGCCCCAGAGTTCTAGAAGGATGGGTCTCTCCACCCTGTAAAATTGGCCTTTGCAGGAATCAGTGACCTTCAAGGATGTGGCTGTGGACTTCACTCTGGAGGAGTGGGGCTGGCTGGGTCCTGGCCAGAGGGAGCTGTATCGGGACGTGATGTTGGAGAACTACCGGAACCTTCTCTCACTGGGTGAGGCCCTGCCCCCATCTGCCTTCATCTCCTTTGTGCCCACCCACTGGGTGGGCTGAGGTCATTTGCTGAGGTCATGTGGTTCCCTCTCTGTTCCTCTAATTGGTGCCTCCTGGCTGGGCTCTGGCTGTCCCTCTCTCTCTCCACTGGCTTCTCCTAGAGTCCCAGTGTCCCCAAGGGCCCCAAGTCTTCTACCTGTCCTGCACAATCTTCAGCCTGTGCCCCCACCTTCTTCTCACGCTTTCCTGGAATGCCTGTTCCAGAATCTTGGACTCCCAAGTGCTCCTTGGATGTTCATCAGGCTGCATCTTAGAATCTTTCCAAAGCACGTAAATGCTGTCCCCCAAACGTGTCTTCCTGGCCCTACACTGTCGGCCCACCCGCCTCCTGTGCCCGAGTCCCTCTCACGTTTGTTACCCTGAGCTCAGCGTCTGCACACAGACCTGCTCCAATCCTCCGGGCCCCCCCATCCCCCCAGCCCAGACCGTCCTCACTCCGCCCACCCCCCTCCCCAGCAGCCCACCACGTCCTCTCTGCCCCCCAACAATCTGCTCATCGCCCCCCCTCCATCCCTGCAGTCCAGCCCTGACCTGGCCTTATCCTCACCCCCTGGCCCTTCTCTGGCCTCCTCAGTGGTCTGTCTTTCTGTCCGCCTCCGTCTACCCTCAGTTTCTTTTTCTGGTCCTTCTGTCTGGCCTTTCCCCTGGAAGCAATGGTGGTTTGAAGGCCGCTTCCTCAGCCGTCCTCACTTACACACGTTCCCTGGACAAACTCACCAAGAACTCGCTTAAGCACCTGTGTCGGGGCCCCAGGAGAGCCCCCAAGTTTGGGTGGTTCTCTCGGAGGACCCACAGGCCTCACGTGTAGCTGTGCTCACAGCCAAGACTCCTTGCAGCAAGAGGACACAGAGCACGGGCGGCAAAGGGATAAGGCACGTGGGGCGAAGTCTAGCAGCAACCAGGGCAGGGTCCCCTCCCCGTTGAGTCACACAGGACCTACAACAAGATGTGTCAACACGTGTGAGGTGTCGTCCACCGGGGACACTCGCTAGAGACCCGGTCAGCGCCCAGGGTTTCGCTGAGGTCTGGTCATGTCAGCAGCCTCCGCCTGGCACGGACCAAGCTCCCGACTCCCCGAAGGAAAAGCAGGTGTCGGGCAGAAGCCACAGTGTTTGCACAAACGGCTGAGGCGCCGGGAACCTCTCCTGTCGATCAGGAACTACTGGGAACCCTCTTGAAATCCAGCTTCCCAAACGCCAGCCAGGGGTAGCCTTGTGAGCAGGGCTTTCCAGAAAGAGCAGGCAGCCTGCCGTGTGAACCTTTTCTGCACAACTCGTGTGTACAGAACGACGTCCCATTGGTCTGTCCCCTGAGCTCCAACTTGATGCAGCTAGTGGCCTCCCCTGAGCTCACGACGTCCCCACAGACCCCCTCCTCGTCTGCCCACCCTCCCATCTCAGGGACAGTCGCCCACCCGTCCTCGGCCCTGCCTTCAGCGGCTTCAGACCCTCGTGTGGCCTGGCCCCTGCCGGCCTCCTCGATCTCATCTCCATCCGTTCTCTCCCTTCCTCACTTCTCCAGTGGGAGGAAGGTTCGCCTTCTCAGGCGGGAGCTTGTCCACTCCTGGGAACGGTCAGTAGGGAGATGCGTCCCTTTCCCACAGCTGTGTAACGGATCACCGCAAACCTGGTGGCTTAATACGGAAGAAATTCGTTCCCTTACGGTTCAGAAGCCAGACGTGCAAAATCCAGGCGGAGGCAGGGTCCTGCTCCTTCTGAAGGCTCCAGGGCGGAGTCCTTCCTGGATGCAGCTTCCGGAGGTCCCGGGTGACCCTGGCTGTTCCTCGCCTTGTATCCCCATCACCCCGATCTCGGCCTCTATCTTCACATGACCTTTCCCCTGCCCAAGTGTGTCTGTGCATCATCCCCTAAGGCCCGACCTACTCCCGCAGGACCCCGTCTGAACGAATTACATCCTCAAAGCCCCGATTTGCCAAGGAAGGTCACATTCTGAGGTTTCTGTGGACAAAGTTTGGGGGGAACACTGTTCAGCCCCCTATAGGAAGAGAGAAATGAGCTTAAACATCGCGGCATAGAAAAAGTAAAAAGAAACCGATGAGATTAATTTCAGTGATATGGTTCATTGCACCCAATCTGTCCAAAATATGAACATTTTGGTATGTGTGGCAATCATAACCAACACACAAATTACTAATGAGATGTTTTACATCTTTCTCCATAATAAGTCTTCAAATATGGTGTGTATTTCACATCGAACTTGAACAACACAGAGCCAGCGCCTTAAACAGTGACGTCAGGGCTCAGGCTCTTTCTGGAATGTAGTAGGCGCTCAACAAATGAGTCTTGCACTGACCAGTAGAGCCTCCAATCAGTAGGCACCCAATGTATGCATCTCCCCGGCACACCCAGGGCCTGGGACCCAGCCCTGAGGCCTCCCTATGACTGGCCAAATCTTGTGTCTTTTCTAGGGGCAGGGCCTCCAGGGTTCAAACCCGACGTGATCTCCCGTCTGGAGCGAGGGGAGGAGCCCAGGATGGAGAAGAGAGAAGGCTGGCAAACGACCTGGCCAGGTGGGTGCGGATGTCCAGCAGGTATAAGTCGTCTTCCTCCCTTGTCTGTCGTGATCAGTGACAGGAGTGAGGCAGCACACGCCACGATCGTGGGCGCAGGGTCTGAATCCCAGCCACACCACTTCCTGGCTCTGGGACTTTCTGGCAAGTCATTTAGCCAACTGTGCCTCAGTTTCCTCACCTGCACAGCGGGGTGAATAATAGTACCCAGGGTTGGAAAGGATAAACGGATTAACACGTAAAGTGTAGCCCAGCGCCTGGCTCACGGTAACCCCTGGTCAGAACAGGCTACGATGATTATCGGTGATTGTTTATTGGGGAGCATCTGTATAAAGACCCAGAAGTGGGACCCGGCCTGACGCGCTGGGGAACAGGAAGCCGGGTTTTTGCCGCCACTGGCCCACGGACTCCATGAGGGGAGGGCGTTGAAGCGTCTTTGTTTCTGTCGCTGTCTACCGTGTTGTGGGTGGGGTTGCCCCCCTGCCCCTCACCACAGCCTCCCCCCGGCCTCCCCCCTCAGGCTTATGCCCTCCAGTGCATCCCACACAGCTCCAGAGGGGTCTGCCTGCACCCAGAGCTGATCCCACTCCCCTGCGCACAGCCACCCCGTAGCTCCCTAGTGCCCCTGAGAGCAAGTCGTAGCCCCTCAGGCCCAGAACTGGAGGCGCCGTGTGGCCCGGCCTGTGGTATCTCTGGCCTCACGTCTCATCCCGGTCCCCCATGGCTGTACCCCACGTCCTGACCCCGCTGAAGCACTTGTTTGTCCCTGTCTGAACGTTGTTTTTTTTTTTTTTTAATCAGTATATATTTTTTAAATTTGTTTATTTTGAGAGAGAGAGAGAGCACACGCTCATGTGTGAGTGTCAGTGGGGGAGGGGCAGAGAGATTGAGAGAGAGAGAGAGAGAGAGAGAGAGAGAGAGAGAGAATCCCAAGCAGGCTTCGCACCTGCAGTGCAAAGTCCAATGCGGGGCTCAAACTCATGAACCGTGAGATCATGGCCTGAGCTGAAACCGAGAGTCGGATGCTTAGCTCGCTGAGCCACCCAGGCACTCCTGGGTGGGCATTCAGGTATCCGGATTGGCGAGCCTGGGTCTCGTGCCTACTCTAAATGGGGTGGGGGAGACTGTGATTAACAGCCCCGCCAAGACTACATGGAAAGGGGAATAGTGTTTCTTCAAGGGCAGGGATGCTATGGAGACGAGGAGGGTATGTCCAAAATGTCCAAGTGCCAGCCTGCCCCTCCCCCTCTCTGAGGGCAAGGGTCAGATGTCTCGCTCAGCACAGAGGCGTGTACCCCCAGCACTGTGGTTAGCAAGTAAGTAACAACTGTACAATTAATAGGTAGCTCATGGGGGCACCTGGGTCAGTCGGTTAAAGCATCTGACTCGATCTCCGCTCAGGTCGTGATCTCGAAGTCCGTGGGATTGAGCCCCACACCAAGCTCTGTGCCGGCAGTGCGGAGCCTGCTTGGGATTCTATCTCTGCCCCTCCCCCACTCACGCACACGTACTCTCAAAATAAACAAACTTTTCCTCTCAAAATAAACAAACTGGAAAAAATTTAAAAAACTGCATTAAAGAGGTATCCCGTGAACAAATCTGCTAGCATCAAAAAATCAATCCCCTTCAGCAGATTCCATATGGCTTTGCTTCCGGCTTATCATCTCTCCTCTACACGCCCCTTTCTCCAAATTGCGAGGTTGGGCTATAAAAGCCTCACGTACATTGAATATTTATTGGTATCTTTTGATCAAATTAAAGTTATTTGTGTTCATCTCAGCAACTTTGAAAATCTAAGGAAGGAATAAAGCAGGAAATGGAAATCTCCCCATAATCATGCTTGCTTCTCAAAAAACTACTTTTTTCATATTTTATTTTATTTTATTTTATATTATTTTATTTTGAGAGAGAGAGTGCAAGTAGGGGAGGGGAGCAGAGGGGGGGGGAGAGAGAGAGAGAGAGAGAGAGAGAGAGAGAGAGAGAGATCTTAAGCAGCCTCCACGTTCATCGTGGTGGGCTCGATCCCGTGACCCTGGGATCGTGATGTGAGCTGAAATCAAGAGTCGGGTGCTTAACCGACTGAACCGTCCAGGTGCCCCTGCTTTTAACATGTTACCCCAAAAGCTTGACCGTATTTTTTAATTACAAAAGTATATAATAAAATTTTTTTTTTTCAACGTTTATTTATTTTTGGGACAGAGAGAGACAGAGCATGAATGGGGGAGGGGCAGAGAGAGAGGGAGACACAGAATCGGAAACAGGCTCCAGGCTCTGAGCCATCAGCCCAGAGCCCGACGCAGGGCTCGAACTCACGGACCGCGAGATCGTGACCTGGCTGAAGTCGGACGCTCAACCGACTGCGCCACCCAGGCGCCCCCAAAAGCATATAATAAAAACATGAATAAACCAGACACAAAAGGATACACATCATATGATTCCACTTACATGAGGTGCCTAGAGTGGGCAGATTCGTAGAGCCAGAGTGGAATGGTGGAATGGTGTTTGCCAGGGGCTGGGGAAGGGGGAACAGGAGTTTGTGTTTAATGGGTATAGTGTTTCAGTTTGGGAAGATGAGAAAGTTCTGGAGACGGATGGCGAGGCTGGTTGCACCGCAGCTGTGAATGTATATATGCAACTGAACGGTACACCTAGAAACGACTGAGATGTCTTGTTCTATGTTGTATGTGTTTTATCACATCGAAAAGCAAATATGATAAATGGAGAACCCTCCAGTCCACCATGCACATGCACACGCACGTTTACACGTAGATACACCTATACAACTCAGTCCTTTTTATATCTCGAGGCCACGACAAGAATCTGTGTCATGTCTTTTGAAACGGCAACATAAACCGTGAAACTTGTCTTTCATTTTTGTTAATTGTTTTCTGTCTATTTGTTATTGAGAGAGAGAGAGAGAGAGAGAGAGAGAGACAGGGTGCCAGCAGGGGAGGGATAGAGAGAGAGGGAGACACAGAATCCGCAGCAGGCTCCGGGCTCCGAGCTGTCAGCACAGAGTCCGACGCGGGGCTCGAACTCACGGACCGTGAGATCATGACCTGAGGCAAAGTCAGATGTTTCACCACCCGAGCCACCCAGGCGTCCCTGAAATTCGTCTTCTAAAGTCTCCAGCGCCGGTGCCGTGTCATCAGCTTCCTGTGTCCCGACGTGGGCAATATTCACATTTTCTGTTTCTTTCAGACTTGGAGACGAGGTCTGCACCGACTCAGGAGACGCTTGTGAAAAAGAGCATTTCTGCAGAGGCCGCTTCCCCAGCGGGAAAGACGGGGGGCGGTTTAAGGGCAGCGCTGGGAGATGCCAGACTGGGGGGATCCCGGGCGTGTGGCCTCCGGTCGGAGGACCGGGGAAGGCAGGAGAGGCATTTGAGGTGCTTGTCGGCTACTCCCAAGGAAGCCGTCTGTGGGGAGAGAGGCCTCGGCGGTCACGAGCTTGGGCGAAGCCTCAGGCGCGCCTCCGCCCGCGTCCGGAAGCAAAGAGGGCCAGGCGGGGAGAGAGCCCGGCAGAGGGACGGGCCGAGAAAGAGCCTGAAACGCCAAAGGACGTTGGTAGAGAGGAAGCCATTCAGCTGCGCGGAATGCGGGAAGGCCTGCGTTTACCACTCAGACTACATCCTGCACCAGAGAATTCACACCGGAGAGAAACCCTACAAGTGTGACGATTGCGGGAAGGCCTTCAGCAACAGCTCCTATTTCATCCAGCACCACGGCATTCACACGGGAGAGAAGCCGTACGCGTGCGGCGAATGCGGCAAGACCTTCACCCAGAGCTCCTCGCTTACCGAGCACCAGAGGATCCACACGGGCGAGAGACCCTACAGATGCAAGGAGTGCGGGAAGGCCTTCACCCAGAGCTCCTCCCTCGTCAAACACCAGCGCTGCCACACGGGGGAGAAACCCTACAAATGCAACCAGTGCGGGAAGTTCTACTCGCAGGTGTCCCACCTCACCCGCCACCAGAAAACCCACACGGGGGAGAAGCCCTACAAATGCGGCGAGTGTGGCAAGGCCTTCTGTCACACTTCCTCCTTGACCCAGCACCAGACCATCCACACCGGAGAGAAGCCCTACAAATGTAACGAGTGCGGGAAGACCTTCAGCCACAGCTCGTCCCTGTCCCAGCATCAGCGCGTCCACACCGGCGAGAAGCCCTATGAGTGTCACGCGTGTGGCAAAGCCTTCGGCCACAGCTCCTCCCTGACTCAGCATCAGAGAATTCACACCGGCGAGAAGCCCTATGAGTGTCACGAGTGTGGGAAGGCGTACACGCAGATTTCGCACCTCATGAGGCACCAGAGCATTCACGTGGGAGAAAAACCCTACGTATGTGACGAGTGCGGGAAGGCTTTCAGTCACACCTCGTCCTTCACCCAGCACCAGACGATTCACACCGGGGAGAAGCCCTACAAATGTAACGACTGTGGGAAAACCTTCAGCCAGAACTCGTCGCTGACACGCCACCAGAGGATTCACACCGGGGAGAAGCCGTACGAGTGCCGGGCGTGCGGGAAGGCCTACACCCAGATTTCCCACCTCATCCAACACCAGAGGATTCACACCGGGGAGAAGCCGTACGAGTGCGGGGAGTGCGGGAAAGCCTTCAGCCGCAGCACCCACCTTATCGAGCATCAGAAAATCCACACGGGCGAGAAGCCCTACAAGTGTGAAGAGTGTGGGAAAACATTCGGTCACCACTCATCCCTCACTCAGCACCAGAGGATTCACACCGGCGAGAAACCCTACGCCTGTAAGGAATGCGGCAAAGCCTTCAACCAGAGCATCCACCTCATTCAGCACCAGAGGATTCACACCGGGGAGAAGCCCTATGAGTGTAACGACTGTGGGAAAACCTATACCCAGATTTCACACCTGATTCAACACCAGAAGGTTCACACGGGTGGCAGTCGCCACGTGCGTAAGGCACGCGGGGAGGACCTCAGCTGGAGTCCACGCCTGACTGAACACCGGAGACCCCACACCGTGCGCGACGCCTACGTCTGCGATGGTTTGGAGAAAGCCTTGGCTTGGGGCACACAGCTTGCCGATTGTCAGAGAGTGCCTGCTGGCCAGAGAGCCTGAGAAGGGAGCCGACTGGTGGTCCCGCTGCTGGGTTCGGTTCGGCCTTCATCATCGGGAACCTCCTCCCTCCCAGAGAGGGACCCTAACACCACGTATTGTGAGAGTTGGTTTCTCTGTTTCCTACAAAAAGATGACACAGGGTGTCACCAGCTGGGACAGCTTCTGATCGTTTTTGGCGCTCCCCCCTAAAATCGCAGCCTCTCTCCCGTTTCTCAGCCTTACAGTGTCCCCAAAGGGTGGTGTAAATGGAATGTAACTTCATCTGATAGCTTTTTTTTAATGTCTACCTTTTTGAGAGAGAGCGAGAGAGAGAGAGCGTGAGCAGGGACGGGGCAGAGAGAGAGGGAGACACAGAATCCGAAGCAGGCTCCGGGCTCTGAGCTGTCAGCACAGAGCCCCACGTGGGGCTCGAACTCACGAGATCACGACCTGAGCTGAAGTTGGACGCTTAACCAACTGAGCCGCCTAGGCGCCCCTTCATCTGATATCTTTAATAAGGTCTCTTTGAATTTTTCAAATTTACTGATCATTCATGAAATCGGAGCCTGAAAATTCCAGGAAAAAAAAAAAAACACAGCTGGAAAGATAAACCCTTTTGAGTACAAGCTACGTAGCCAGCTGAACGTAAACACTAGATGATTTTAGTTTCCTTTGAAACTTTAAGCTACAAATTTCACGGCAAAATCCGCAGTTGGCTTAAATACTGAATACGTTTCACATATTTACAGCCATTTTTATTTTTCTTTGATGTTTATTTTTGAGAGAGAGAGAGAGAGAGAGAGAGAGAGTACCCGTACGTGAGCAGGGGAGGGGCAGAGAGAGGAGACACAGAATCCGAAGCAGGCTCCAGGCTCCGAGCCGTCAGCACAGAGCCCGACGCGGGGCTCACCCCCCCTTGAACCGCGAGATCATGACCTGATCGAAAGCTGGACACCTGACCGACTGAGCCAGCCAGGCGCCCTCAAATGTCATTTAAAAATAAATGTCATTTCATCGTGATCAGAGTGTAGGAACAATGTTGGCTTCTCTGATTTGTCCTTATTATACCATGAACATTGTCCTTTGTAACTACAGACACCTCGTACTCATCATTATTGGGGCTAACGATATTTCATTGGTGGGTGTAAAATGATTTACAAGTCCATTCCCCTGTGTAGGCTTTGTTCCAAGCCCCTGATTGACAGGTTGTTCACCACTTTTCCCAGTTATGAATGATGTTATAATGAGCACCTCCAAGATTATTTCTCTACGTCGCAGTCCCAGGATGGGAATAACGGGAACAAGATTGCAATCATTTTCCTGATTCCTGGAACGTTTTGTCAGATTGCTTCCCAAGTGAGCTGGACCTTGTCTACCTGGCAAGCTGCGCATGGGGACCACATTTCCACTCATTTCCACTACATTTTTACCAGCACTGATCATCCATAATTTTTTCCTATGTCAGACCTATCAAATGGCTAGTGTTTTCGGTAACTTAACTGTGTGCCAGTTTCCGTCCCAAGCCCTTGGTATGTTATGAGTCCTCATTCTCCCAACAGCCCCACCTGTTCGGGGCTGTATCGTCCCATTTCGCGGGTGAGGACACTGAGGCACAGGGAGATGAAGTAGCCAGAGCCTCACAGCTATGAGCTCGTGGAGTATGGATTCAAGCCCACGTAGTCAGGCTCAGAAGCGAGGCTGTGTCCTTCTATTGGGATTGAGCACATTGCATGTATAACATTTCCTTCTTAAAATAATGTTTCTTACTGTAAAAACCAATACATGCTTCCTACAGAAAGTTTAGAAGATCTGGAAAATCCAGATGTCACCCAAAGTTCAGTGCTCCCCAGAGATAACTGTTAACTGTTTGGATACATTTCTGCTACTTTAAAAACTTTATAATATTATAAAATGCTTAAAATAAATCTGGGGTATACTGAATATGCCACTTAGCATACTTCTAATGTATTCAACTTTATATCACAGGCCCCTATCTTCAAATATCATGATTTACCCATGTCATCAAATAATCTTTAACAACCAGACATTCGGGGGATTTGCATAGTGTATGTTTATCCAGCCAGTGAATCAGCCAATCCCCTGTCGGACACTTTGGTTGTTTCCACTTTTTGACTTTATTATAAACATCCCTTCTACTGAAGTCTTTGGCTGAGCACCTGACCAGTTTCCAAGTGAAACCCTGGCAGGGAGGTCATGGGGTCAAAGAATGTTTCAACGATCCCAGACACGTGTGCCAATGGCTTCCCAGAAGTTCTGTAGCAACTGGCATTCTGACTAGCGGCGGCTGGGACTGCGTCTGACCAATGTCATCCGTGGTAACTATTACCATGTTTAAAAGTCTTCCCATGTTATTTCTAGGGGCGCCTGGGTGGCTCAGTCGGTTAAGTGTCCAGCTTCAGCTCAGGTCATGATCTCATGGCTCATGGGTTCGAGCTCCACTTCGGGCTCTGTGCTGACAGCTTGGAGCCTGGAGCCTGCTTCGGATTCTGTGGTCTCCCCCTTCTCTCTCTCTGCCCCCCACACCCACTTATGCTCTGCGTCTGTCTCAAAAATAAAAACATTAAAAAATGGAAAAATAATCTTCCCATGTATTTCTTTTAATGTATGACTCCTTTCATGATTGAGGAAATACTTGTTTATGGTGAATAATTCATAGAACACAAAAATGAAAGCTATGGCTCTGTATAAATCTTCATTCCAAAGATATATCCACATAAAGATAGCACACAATGTGTCTGGTATAACACACACACACACACACACACACGATATTATTTTTCTTAAAGATTTTTATGTTGTTTATGTAATCTCTACACCCAACGTGGGGCTCGAACCCACAACCCCGAGATCAAGAGTCGCATGCTCTATTGACTGAGCCAGCCAGGCACACCCACACATATGATTTTAGAAGTAACTTTTTTCACTTTTTCACTTGGTATAATGTGGGTATTTTCCCATGATAATGCAAAACATATACATACACACACACACACATATATATGTACATATATATGTTTCCTCATTTTTAACAATTGCATAATACTTCATACTAGGGTTTCTTGAATTTATGTAACCAATCCCTATTAATTGACATTGAGATTGTTTTTGTTTTCTTTTTCATCATTGGAATTTACTGTTTGACACTTGTGCAAAATATCTCCATAAGATGAACGCCTAGAAAGAATCCTTTGGGACCATATAATGTCCATGTTTAAAATTTTGATAATTATTGCTAAATAATCCTCCAAAAAAGGATGATTTACAGGACTCCTGGAAGTGTATACAAATGCCTACTTGTTCCCCCATTTTCTTCAAAAATTACGCACTATTAGCCTTTTAAAAATATTTCTAATAAGTAAATATGTCCTCTCAATAGTGAGATTAATGGTCTTTTATGTGTTTGTTGACGTTTAGCCTTTGAATTGCTTTTTTCCGTATTTTGCCCACTTTTAATTGGGCTGCTTTTTTATATTGATTTATAGGAACAAGTCTTTATGTATTACACATATTCACCTTTTGGCATATACACTAGAAATATTTTCCCCTGATTTGTTGTTGCGCTTTCAATTTTGTTTGTGATGTATTTTGCTATACAGAATTTAAAAATCTTTAGGTATTCAAATCTATTTGTATTTTCTCTTATAGTTCTTTGGCCTACTATCAGCCTACTTAAGAAAGGCCTTCCTCACCCCCAGGATTATGAAAAAGATTATCCTATATTTTATTCTCGTACTTTTATGACTTTTTGACAATTAAATTTTTATTCCATCTGCATTTTAATTTTTGTTTTTTTAAATGTTTATTTGGTTTTGAAAGAGAGAGTGCACAAGCAGGGGAGGTGCAGCAGGGGGAGAGGCAGGGACAGAAGATCTGAAGTGGGTTCTGTGGTGACAACAGAGAGCCGAATGTGGGACTGGAACTCACGAACCATGAGATCATGACCAAAGCCGAAGCCGGACACTCAACCAACTGAGCCACGTAGGTGCCCCTCCACCTGCATTTTTGAACACATCTTATGGTATGACTTTTCAGTTTCTAGAGGCCACCTGCATTCCCTGGCTGGTGGCCCCTTCCATGTTCAAAGCCAGCAGGGTAGCATCTTTAAGCCCCTCCTCATAATGTATTCCTCGATGTAGGTACCTTTCTTAGCACATTTAGCCCACTCCCTTCACAAAGACTCACTGCCACCCCTTAACTAACATACTAATGTAGAATACGTATAATTTTAGTATAAAAGAAGCTAATTTTGGGGCGCCTGGGTAGCTCAGTCATTTAAGCGTCCGACTTTGGCTCAGGTCATGATCTCACAGTTCGTGAGTTTGAGCCCCACGTTGGGCTCTGTGCTGACAGATCAGAGCCTGGAGCCTGCTTCGGATTCTGTGTCTCCCTCTCTCTCGGCCCCTCCCCTGCCTGTGCTCTGTCTCAAAAATAAAAAACAATACATAATTAAACGAAGCTAATTAAAAAAAATTTTTTTAAATGTTTATTTATTCTTGAGACAGAGACAGAGCGTGCAGGGGAGGGGCAGATAGAGAGGGAGACACAGAATCCGAAACAGGCTCCAGGCTCTGAGCTGTCAGCACAGAGCCCAATGCGGGGCTCAAACCCATGAACTGTGAGATCATGACCTGAGCCAAAGTCCGACGCTTAACCGACTGAGCCATCCAGGCTCCCCATATGAAGCTAATTTTTATTCTTGCCTTTGCCAGTCTTGTTGTCTGATCCAGATTCCCTATTTTTTTTTAACGTTTATTTATTTTTGAGACAGAGAGAGACAGAGCATGAACGGGGGAGGGGCAGAGAGAGAGGGAGACACAGAATCGGAAACAGGCTCCAGGCTCTGAGCCATCAGCCCAGAGCCTGACGCGGGGCTCGAACTCACGGACCGCGAGATCGTGACCTGGCTGAAGTCGGACGCTTAACCGACTGCGCCACCCAGGCGCCCTCCCTATTTTTTTTTAAACCAGAATAGTTTAAGACTATATTACCAAGGACGCCTGGGTTTCAAGTACAGAAAACTCAAAATAGTTCAAACCATAGGGATAATATGCTTACCCAAGTAGCCAAAAGAACCCAAAGCAAGGCATGCATCCTGTTTATCCTGGCACTTCTGGATGCCTTCAACGGCAAGTAAAAGAAAACCCCAACTCAGATTGTCATAAACACTGGAAAGAATAAATCTACAGGTAGGCAACCTTCAGCTTCTATACATACGTTAATACGGTAAAACCTTGGATTGCGAGTAAACCTGGTCTGCGAGTGTTCCGCAAGGCGAGCAAACGTTTCTAATAAATTTTAACTTGATAAACGAGCGAGGTCTTGCAACGTGAGCTGTGTGATGCTGGCTGTCACATGATCACAACTGAGCCAATGGTTCTTGAAAGTCTCTTTGCTCTACAAGTGCTTTGTGTTACAAGTGCGTTTCTGGAATGAATTATGCCTGCAAACCGAGGTTTTACTCTATTTCTTTACAGTGCACTTGAGATTCATATGGTGTTTATTGCATATTTACGTTCTCAAATCATTTTATTTCCTGATCAGAGTTGCCCTTTTGTTTCCGTCTCAGCCCCTCGCCCGTTTACTTCATAGCACGTCTCATAATTCCCTGTGACAGGTCTCCTATTGACTGCTTGCTCCCTGACACCCTGAAGGCTGGGTCTGTGTGTCTTTCGCCACTATGTCCTCAGCACCTAGAGCACTGCATAGAATATAGTAGGTTCTCAGGTTCACCGACTCCCAGTATGATCTCATCTCAATCCTTTACTCGTTATTTCCAAATAAGGCCACGTTGTGTTTCCAGGTGAGCGTGAGTTCTGGGCACTGTTTCGTCCACTACCATCCCTAGCAGCTCTAGGTGGCTGCACCAGCAACTGCCTCGTGGGTTTTTGTTTTTGTTTTTTTCTGAGAGAGGAAGGGGGAGGGGCAGAGGGAGAGAGAGAATCCCAAACAGGCTGCACGCCCAGCACAGAGCCCAACACGGGGCTTGATCTCAAAACCATGAGACCACGACCCAAGTGGAAATCAAGAGTCAGACGCTTTTTAAAAAAATGTTTTATTTATTGGGATGCCTGGGTGGCTAAGTCGGTTGAGCATCCGACTTCAGTTCAGGTCATGATCTTGCAGTTCATGAACTTGAGCCCCACGTTGGGCCTGCTGCTGTCAGCACAAAGCCTGCTTCGGATCCTCTGTCCCCCTCTCTCTGCCCCTTTCCCACTCTCTCAAAAATAAGTTTAAAACCATTAAAAAAATAAATGTTTTATTTACTTTGAGAGAGAAAGCGAATCCTAAGCAGGCTCTGCTCTGTCAGCGTAGAGCCCTACATGGGGCTCGACCCCACGAACTGTGGGATCATGATGTGAGCTGAAATCAGAAGTCATACACTTAGAGGTGCCTGGTGGCTCAGTCGGTTAAGCGTCTGCCTTCAGACCAGGTCATGATCTTGCAGTTCATGGGTTCAAGCGCCGCATCGGGCTCTGTGCTGACAGCTCGGAGCCTGGAGCCTGCTTCAGATTCTGTGTCTCCCTCTCTCTCTGCCTCTTGCCCTCTCACACTCTGTCTCTCTCTCTCAAAAATAAACATTAAAAAAACCCTTTTTTAATTAAAAAAAAAAAAACCAAAAAAACAGTCATTGGCTTGACCCACTGAGCCACCCAGGCGCCCCTCAGCAAAGGTTCCGAGAGTCACTGTGCTTGGCCCAGCTTAAGTCATGCCCATCTCTGCATCAATCACAGTGGCAGAAGGAGGGAATGGCTGGCTGGCCAAACTAGGTCATATACCCTTTGCGTAGAACAGGGAGGGAATACGGGGGGGGATGCCGAACTACACGTGTCGCCAAGAGAAGACAGGGCTGCCGGGGAGGTGAAGGGTGGCTCTCAGAAAGGTGAGTGATAGGCGTTCGCTGTAACCGGCGGCGCCAACAGCTTTTATCTTGTACCCCGGTGTCCGTGAGGTGCACGGGGGATTGGTCACTTGGGCCACGGTGGCACAAGGTGGAGAGCCACTTCCTTCAGGAGTACTGCTCTTCCCAGCCTCCTGGGGAGTCCCCCCGGCAGGGAGCACCACAAGATTTCTGCCGGGTGCTCAGACCTCGGTGATCAACCCAGCCTGGGATATTGTCAAAGGGCTTCGTGTTCTTTCCAAGGGAGCATCGGAAAGCCCCTGCCAGAGAGAGGCTTGTGCCCCGGGGCTGTGGCGGTGGTGGTGGGGGGGGGGTGTTCCTCATACCCCTTCGGCCAGGGCACATCTGCTTTCATCTTTTTTAATGTTTATTTTTGAGAGAGAAAGAGAGTGTGAGAATGAGTGGGGGAGGGGCAGAGAGAGGGAGACACAGAATCCGAAGCAGGCTCCGGGCTCCGAGCTGTCAGCACAGGGCCCGATGCGGGGCTCGAACCCACGAACCATGAGATTGTGACCTGAGCTGAAGTCGGACGCTGAACCGACGGAGCCCCCCAGGCGCCCCCACCTTCATCTTTTTTATACAGTGGGTTCCTAGGTCGTTTGCTTAGAGCAGGATCTTCTCAACGTTAGGTGTCCGCATGCCGCCACCGGCTTGGGTTCCGCAGACTGGCCACCTTCTGCCCGCCTGAGACACCAGCTGCCTGCGCCAGGACCCTCCTCACCCACCTATTTCAATCAACACCCCTTAAGCCTTTCAAGCACGACTGCGAGTGGACAAAAAGTATCACTTGCCATGAATGGAAGTTTGCCGTAAGTAAAATGCAGCAAAAACTTTGCATTGTCCCCCCGCCCCAGGGCAGAGCCGGAGTCCTGCTCTGCCTGAAGGGGGAGATGGGGAAATGCAAGGTGTTGAAGCTGCTTCCTCACTCAGGTGACCTGAAGGATGCACAGACTCCAAAAGGAAAGCGTGGCCTCTCCAGTGGATCGAGTTCCAGCCCCACCCCCTCCCCACCGCCACCGATCCACAGTGGACACGTAGCACGGGCGAGTGAAACCTGTTCAGCCACAGCATTAATCTGGTTCGTCCTGATACAATTATCCCGGCGATGGTTATCCGCTGACAGGTTGCCAGGCCTTAGTCACATCCGCGTTCCCCACCTCATTCAGTTGGACACCACTGTCCATTTTTTGTCATAAACGCGTGCCATGCATTTCCCTTTAAACCAGCTCACTTTTTTTACTTAAGTAACTTTTATTTTTTTAGTAACCCCTACACCTAACATGGGGCTCAAACTCACAACCCCGAGATCAAGTCGCATGCTCTTCCGACTGAGCCAGGCAGGCGCCCCAAATCAATTTATTTCTCAAGAGGGCTTTCTACTACTGCCCTTGAGTGGGAAACTAGCATCTCTGGTCATTACAGAAAGGGCGGGGTGGGGAACTAAAATAAACACCAAGAGAGGAAAGTAAGATTAATTTCTAGCTCCAACGATCGCCTGAGCTTGAGGACTGCTGTGTTTTTGTAACTAGAGAGGAGAGAACGACAGGCTGTCCGTGCTTCCTCGTCAGTCAGGATCGTGCTAGAATGAAGTGTTGTCTGATGAGGTATCTGAGGACCGGCTGAAACCATATGGTTCCCCGGTGGCCCCTGCCCCACCGACACTTCGGGAAAATGGACGTGACCATCCCTCCTCATGGGGCAGCTTTTACTAGGATAAGCCCTTCTCCCCCACAGCACGGGCACTTGCCCCGAATGGGAGCCTCTGCACGCCCAGCATCTGGCCAGGTACGCGGCACCAGGCTGAAAAAAGCAACCAACGCATACAGACTCAAAACTTTAATCGGCAAACACATACACACAAAAGCCATCTCTACGCTGGCCCACAGCTACACAGGTCAGTAGTTACAGAGTCCGCCCGCCACGTTGCCAATTTTCCGCAGGACCCCTGACCTCCATCTTTGGTGTCAAAACTCTCGTTGAACACGTTTCCCGCCTCTGGCCTGCCCTGTGGTACAGAACGGGTCTCGCCCAGACGACACAGCGATCTGGGGGCAGGGACCAGGTGCAGGGACCTCAGTGTGTCGGCCCTTTGAAAACCCCTGTGCTCCCTGCTGTGGTGTGGGCCCAGTGGCGAGCCTGTAGGTTCCCACTTTCAACAACAAAACCAACCGGCAGAACTCAAAGTGCAAGGTTTTTTGTTTTTTTTTGAAAGAGAGTGGGCACAAGTGAGCGAGGGGCAGGACGAGGGAGGGGAGGTGCTGGGCTCACCCAAAGCGGGGCTCGAGCTCAGCAGAAGTGGGGTGTGGGCTTACCCGATATGAGACTCGAACTCACGAACCATGAGATCATGACCTGAGCCAAAGTCAGATGCTTAACTGACTGAACCACCCAGGCACCCCAGTTTCAAGGTTTAAAAGACTCAAGAACTCAGAGCACATACTCCTAAACTTTTTTAGCACCAAAACTATGAATGATATCAAAAGTGTCAGTGTCTTCGTAAAGTTCTCTTTGTGCTTCAGCAGACATGGGATGAGGTCACTCAGTGGGTGGGACACAAAAACCCAGAGCTGAGGAGGTGCCCTCAAGAGGGCACATGGTTCCATGTGGTGTCTTAGCTGTAGAACAGGCCTGGCCAAGGTTGACCCGTCGACTTGAGGGCTCCAGCAGGAAGGATGGGGCCCTCCCTGGGCTCTCCAGCAACCCTTCATGGTCCCAGAACTTGCTGTGACAGGAGGGAATGTGGCATTTTAGGATGTCACTTGTCAATGAACAGTACTTCTCTGTGGAAATGGGGCCATCCGCTTCCCTTCGATGCCAGGAGTTTCACAGCCAGACCAGGGCTTGCCGTGTTGGTATTCCCCACCCCGGAGCCTGGCAGAGCACCCGGTGAGTGGTTGGCTCTTGGACAAACGGTGCATGAGGAACATTCCGCCCAGTAGTTTCCATACACGGTTTTCTCCATCGAGCACATCTTCTGGGAACCGCGTGGCAATATCCAGTGCAGCTTTCCCAACTGAATCCCATGGTTTCTAGTACGAGGAACTCCCACCACACACTAGGTCTCATTCCACAGATCCAACTTTAAGTGGGGGAAGAAAATTACAGGAAGAAGGGGCATGTGTTATGTGGGAGAACGTCCTTTTGAGTGAGACGTTCTGGAGGTTAGGAGTGGAGAGTTCTAGCTATTTGGTGTTAGTTTACATGCTCTTGTTGGCTTCTGTGGGTGAGTCAAGAAAATACTGACGACAGAGCAGAGGGAAGGAAAAGTTAGACTGAAAAAAAAATTTTTTAATGGTTATTTATTTTTGAGAGAGACAGAGTGCAAGCAGGGGAGAGGCAGACAGAAAGCGAGACACAGAATCCGAAGTAGGCTCCAGGCTCTGAGCTGTCAGCACAGAGGCCGACACGAGGCTCAACCCATGAACTTGGGAGATCATGACCTGCGCCAAAGTCGGACGCCCAACCGACTGAGCCACCTAGGCACCCCGTCTCCCTCCGCCCCCGCCCTTTTTTTTTTTTTTTTTTTTTTTTTTTAAAGAAAAGAGCAATGGGGCGCCTGGGTGGCGCAGTCGGTTAAGCGTCCGACTTCAGCCAGGTCACGATCTCGCGGTCCGTGAGTTCGAGCCCCGCGTCGGGCTCTGGGCTGATGGCTCAGAGCCTGGAGCCTGTTTCCGATTCTGTGTCTCCCTCTCTCTCTGCCCCTCCCCCGTTCATGCTCCGTCTCTCTCTGTCCCCAAAAAAATAAATAAACGTTGAAAAAAAAAAATTAAAAAAAAAAAAAAAAAAGAAAAGAGCAAGGTGCTGGGTTTGGGGGACCAAATTTAGCCAGAGGCATTTTGAAGAAAAACTTAAAAAATGAAAGCCGTGCATAGTATTAGTAAGAACATTAACTGCAGTAAATAGAGGATTGCTAACTCTTCCTTTTTTTTTTTTAATATATTTGTTGTAGCTCACGAGTACTTGTAGCTCACATTTGGTGAGTACTTACTGTGTGCTGGGCACTCAGTTCTAAGTGCACCTTTATCTCTATTCATTTATCCTCACAACAGCCTTCTGAGGTAGGTAACCATATTGTGCCAATCTTACAGGCGAGGACACTGAGGCCCTAGGAAGTCCCATGGCTCTCCCCGCGGATAGCCCATGGCAGAGCTGGGGTTTAACTCAGCCGACTGGCTCAAGTCTACCGCTGAACTGCCATTCTACACAGCTTCTCCACTACTGTGTTTTCATGAGACTCATGTGTGCAAATTTTCTAATTGCTCCTTGTTAATAAAGAGATGTATTTATTTCTTGGCGGAGGAGCTTGCAGTGCGATGGTTTCAACCTTAGGGCCCAGACGAATGTGTTTAGATGTCTGGGACCCTGTTGCTGCTGCTGGGACCTTGTAGTATTGCTACTTATCACTTCCTGCTAAGTAACTCCTTGTTACCTTCAAGTATGAACTTGGTGTCTGCTGAGACCTGCATCAGAGGGCTTTCTGACAATATTGACATTACTACCGTTTCTCTTGGGTGTGGACCCTCTGGTGCTGACTGAGATGGGCGCTGAGGCCAAAGGCTTTCCCACAGACCCTGCAGGCATAAGGCTTCTCCCCAGTGTGAACTCTCTCATGCTGCATCATATTTGCTTTCTGGGAAAAGGCTTTCCCACATTCAGCACACACGTAAGGCTTCTCCCCGGTGTGAATCCTCCGGTGAACAGAAAGGCACGAGCTCTGGCTGAAGGCTTTCCCACATTCCTGACAAACATAAGGCTTTTCTCCAGTGTGAACTCGCTGGTGAACAGAAAGGCATGAGCTCTGGCTGAAAGCTTTCCCACATTTCTGACAAACATAAGGCTTTTCTCCAGTGTGGACTCTCCGGTGTTGAAGAAGCTGAGCACCCAGGCTGAAGGTTTTCTCACAGTCGCTGCATTTGTGGGGTTTCTCACCTGTGTGATCTCTCTGATGCTTAGAAAGGCACGAACTCAAATGGAATGATTTGTCGCATTCATCACACTCAAAGGACTTCTTTCCAGCGTCAGTTCTCTGATGCTGAGTAAGGCAGTCACCTTGGGCAAGGGCTTTGTCACACTTGCTATCTTTACAGAGTTTCTTCTCCTCAGTGTGAGTTAACTGATGTTCTGAGAGGTGTGCACTTTGGCTGAAGGTCTTTCCACATTCATTACATGTAAAGGGGTGCTCACTCTTGTGGGTGGACTGATGTTTGGTGAGGGAAGTGCTGCGGATGAAGGCCTTCCCGCAGTCCCCACATTCATACGGCCTCACTCGAGAGTGGATGTTCTGGTGGCGAAGGAGCTGTGTACTTTTGCTAAAGGCTTTTCCACACTGGTCACACTCAAAGGGTTTCACTCTGGTGTGAACCCTCTCGTGCTGGGTCAGATATTTGCTGCAGCTGAAGGTTTTCTCGCATTTGCTACACTTAAAGTGCTTCTCGCCAACCCCTGGATGTTCTCTCCGTTCTGAGTCCTGACTCAAGATACTCCCGCTCTCGCCAAGTGCTTGTTTTTCTCTGGCGTGAACACTCTGGTGGCATGCTAGGGTCGAGCTGCAGAAGAAGCGCTCGCCACACTCCTGACACTCGTGGAGGGTCTCCATAGCATGCATTTTCTGGTGTTGAACAAGGTATTCACTATGGCTGAAGGTCTTCTTGCATCTGGCACAGCAGTAGGACTTGCCCGTGGCGTGAACAGACTGGTGTCGAATCAGGTGGGAGGGCCGGCTGAAACTCTTGATGCACTGATGACACTTGTAGGGCTTGTAGCCGGTGTGAATCCTCTGATGTTCGTTAAGGTGAGTGCTCCGGTAGAAGGATTTCCCACACTCATTGCATTTGTAAGGCTTCTCTCCACTGTGAACCCTCTGGTGGACCTTTAGGGTCGAGATATTCCTGAAGGGCCTCCCACACTGATCACACTCGTAAGGCTTTTCTCCGGTGTGAATGGACTGGTGTTCAGCGAGCAGCGTGCTCTGCCCGAAGGCCTTCCCGCACTCCTGATGCTCAGAGGTAGTTTTCGTAGCATGGGTTTTTTCATGTTGGAGGAGGTATTTGCTGAAGTTGAAGGTCGCCTTGCATTTGGCACATTCATAGCGTTTCTGAGTGTGGGTCTTCTGATGCTGGGTGAGGTGAAAGGTTTGGCTGAAACCCTCGCCAGGCTCGTTACCTTTGTAGGACTCATCACCTGTATAGGGTTTCTGCTGCTCAGCAGGCTGTAAGCTGAGACCTGACGGAGGGTCACTGTCTTGATTCTTATGTGGTTCTTCTCCAGTGTGAATTTCCTGATGCCACAGAAGGTGTGTGCTCTGAGTGCAGGTTTTCCCGCCCTCGTTACGCGCACAGGATTTGTAGTCGGTGTGAGTTGTCAGGGGCACAAAGAGGCAAGACCTCTGGCTGCAACCTTCCTCATACTCTTCGTGCACGGCGGGTTTCTCTCTAGTATGAACAATCCAGTGCTGGATGAGATGGTAACTCTGACTGAAGCTCTCCCCACATTCACTACATTTATACAGTTTCTCGCCTCCCTGGACAGGATCCTGCTGGCTCTGGTCTAAGTCACAGCCAAAGTCTTTCCCACGTTCCTGAGACGTAGCTGGGCTCTTTTCAGGAAGATCACGCATCACAGAATCCTCCCTCACGGAAAGGAGGGGCTCAGGACCGAGGTCTCTCTGGAGTTCGCGACTCCTGCATTCTGTGGGACTTCCCTTGTTGGTAACAACGTCAGACTTCAGAAGGCTTTCTGGATCTCCTAGCAAACTGTCTAACCAACTCTCACCTACATAGGCTTTCCCCAGACTGGAGTTCCCGAGGCCATCCTTGGACAAAGTCTCCATGATCTCCTGGGAGAGTCCTTCCTCCAAGAAGTCTTGTGCCAGAGGGCAGTTCTTGACTTCGGCCATGTCCGAGAGAGGGTAAGTGCAGGTGTCTCCCGTTCCCCGCGGCGAAACATAAGGAGCTGCAGGGTGAGAACACAGACAAGAGGGAGAACGGGTGATGGCTCCTCAGGAAGCCTGTCCCTCGAAGGGATGATGAAGGAAAAGGGGCCAAAGTGGTGACCCGGCTGGAACTGGCAGCACAGGAAACAGAGAGCCCATTTCCAAGATGGTTAAGTGGGGAGCTGGGCAGCCGCAGGGGCTCCACAGGGAAGGGGAGCCTCTTAGCAGATGCCGTTGCCCCCATCAGCCACGGCCCACTTCTTGGAGAAGGGCGCTGTTCAACGGGGAAGGAGGTAGAAATGATATAACTGCTGGAGGACAGATTTGGTTGGTAAAGGCGTGGCTACGCGGTTCTGGAAAGAGCATGTATTTCTTTTTTTGGTATTTATTTATTTATTTTGAGAGAGAGAAAGCGTGAGTGAGCAGGGGAGCGACAGAGAGGGAGGGAGAGAGAGAATCCCAAGCAGGCTCCACGCTGTCAGCACTGAGCCCAG
The DNA here is from genome assembly GCF_018350155.1 of Leopardus geoffroyi. Taxonomy (NCBI): domain Eukaryota; kingdom Metazoa; phylum Chordata; class Mammalia; order Carnivora; family Felidae; genus Leopardus; species Leopardus geoffroyi. The sequence goes on from NC_059335.1 coordinate 8,012,940, forward strand.
TGTGGGGCTCGAACTCACAAACCGTGAGATCATGACCCGAGCCGAAACCCAGAGTTGACGCTTAACCGACTGAGCCACCCGGGCGCCCCCATATGTTGTAGAGGTGGCAGGGGTCTGTGCTGGTCACCTGAGCGCAAACGCTGGTGTGCTCGTCGGGAGGCCACGGAGGGTCCACATTCGCGAGCTCACGAGAGGTGAGCTGCATCCTGACTGGGTGGCGGAGGCCCGGACTGAGCCACGCAGCCACCACGCTGTGGTCTCTGACTCAGGGGCCCTTCTCATGTTAATGACCCGACCGTGAGGAAAGTGTCCCGCGCCCCAGGGAAGGCCCCTGCCTCTGCCTTTTCCCACTGGGGACACGTCAACCGGCGTGACACCCTCGCTGCCTAACCTGTTCCCTCTAGAGGAACTGTGGCCTAGGAGAGAACGGAACAAATGCTCTTGGCTGCATTAAGGCCTGCATTATTAGCAGATGTGGCCATCTGCTGTGCCCTCCGGGACAGACTTGTACAAACACAGGGTGAAACAGACTGGGGATGTGTGGTGCTCAAAGGGCACAGGACATGAAGGTGGAGAGACTGACTCAGGGCACCAGGACAGCCACATGCCGAACACTGAGGTAGACAAGACGAGGGCCCCAACCCTGCCGGGACGAGGGGACAGAAGCCAGCGCGTGGCAGAGGGGCAAGATGTCTAGGCAGACGTTTGGGGTCCGGATGGAAGTTCCAAAGACGGAGGGCAGACGAAGGGCCCTGTCCCACCAGCCCCTGCCCCGCCCACTCACCGAGGCCCTCTGATTCTGGGTTTTCTCTGACCACGGCCTCCAGCTCTTCGCCCCCATCTGGACAGGAGGTTAGTTTGGGTTTGCAGGGGTCTGCAGGGAGAGAAGAGTGCTGTCATCTACCAGGACACGGCAGGCCAGCCGACTGCTTAGCGGGAACCTGCTGGCTGTCCTGACCATCAGTGCTTTGTCCAGTGTACAGCTCGTGAGAGCCAAATGCCGCTCTGGGCGACTCCGGGGACACCTGCCCCGTAGGGTTCCCAGTCCGGTGGAGGAGAGAGACCCAGACAGTCACAGTCCAGGGTGATGAGAGCTGTGAAAGCCAGGGCCGGGGATACCAAGGACTTGCAACAGCTCTTGAGGGATGAGCAGCCTGCCAGGTGGAGAGGCACGCACCCTCTCATCCACCCACGGAGCCCACATCGCCCAAGGCCTCTGTGGAATATGCCGGGTTCCCAGAGCCCAGGCGGTCCTGTGCCCTGCCCTCGGCAAACTACTCGAGGAAGGAAGCAGAATCCTAATCCCGGGGGAACTGTGCTACCGTGGAGGAAAAGCGCCTTCTTGGCTTGAAAATGGAAGGGCCACGAGCCAAGCAATGCAGGCGCCTCTAGAAGCCAGAAAAGGGCAAAGGCACAAGACTCTTCCCCGGAGCTTCCAGAGGGAACAAGCCCTGCCAACAGCCTGACCGCAGCCGGGTCAGACCCGTTTCAGACTTCTGACCTCCACAACCGTCAGAGAATAAACGCGTTGTTTTAAGCTGCTGTTTGTGGCATTTCTAAGAGCAGCCGTAGGAAGCTAATACGCTGCTTGGACATACACACAAGCGTGTGCGGGGGGTCAAGGGAGACGTGCCTATACTGTGGGATGTAGGTTAGAAATAGAAAAGACGCTGAGGTCTGAGCCGCCCCGAAGCTGCTTCTGCCGCACATGCTCAGTAGAGTTTAGAGAAAAATCTGGGAGGCTGGCCCTCAGCTGGTGTCTGGGAACCTGATCTCGGGAGGGTTCCAGCATTCCCGAACAGAGGGGCCCCCTGTGCCTCAACTATCATGCTGAACACCTGCTTTCCGGCTGGGAGTCTAGAATTTTGGTACTTTCCAGGCAGAGGGTGCCTGTGTGACCAGCTCCCAATAAAAACTGTGGGTGCTGTTTCCAGTGAGCATCTCCAGTAGACATTTCACACCATTTGTCCCTCATTACGATCGTGTGGGACTCTACACAGGGAGAGGGCTCTGGAAGCCGGCTCTGGTTTCCCCTTTGCCGCCCATGCTGTGTCCTTTCTCTGTAACATGTCATGGCCGTGAGTACGACCACATGCTGAGTCCTTCAAGTCCCCTCCTCGTAAGTCACTGAACACAGGGTACTTCCGGGAACCCCCGCATAGCTGGGAAGGTGACTTCTCTTTGGACCTCATTTTTAAAAGGACCAGCAAAACAGGGAGTCGGACTTGTGGGGTGACGGCAGGACTGAAGGCCAGTTCTAAGCGCTGACCCAGCATGAGACCCGGCTCCTGAGCCGGTGACTCCTGCTACTCGTTCCGTTTACTGAGCCACCATTCAGTGAGTCCCCGCCCTCGGGAAGTGCCCGTCCCAGCAGAGGGAGACAGAGCATAAAATGGGCAGTTCAAAAGCGCAGGAGTGGTGGGCCGGTGGGGCAGGGGACAGAGGACTCGCTAACAGGTCGAGGTAGAAGTCTTAAAAAAGGAAAGCCCAGAGGCAGGGAGGGGACGAGACAGGAAGGCAAATGCAAAGACCCTGAGCGTCAGCCCCACAAGGACGAAGAGGAAAGTGCTAAGGAGGCCAGAGCGGCAGGCGGGTGGCTGATGGGGTTTCTCAGCCTCGGCACTAGTGACACTAGTGACATAATCCTCGGCTGTAGGGGCTGCCCTTGCATTCCCGGACATGTGGCGGCGACCCTGGGCTCTACCCATGAGACGCCAGGTGCACGCCCCCTGCTCCTAAGTGCGGACCAATCAAAAAGGTCACCAGGCACTGCCAGTGCCCCCGGGGGGGCAGAATTGGCCAGCTGAGCACTGCTGGGCTACATCATGCCAGCTCTGAGGCGTTCAGGAGCCGAGAATTTATCCTGTGGGTGACAACAGCCAAAAGCAGGGCAGGGACCGGGCCCCCGGGGCTGGAGTGGACACTCACTCAGCAGGAAAAGGTTCTGGTAGTTGTCCAGCGCCGTGTCCCAGAACAGGTCCCCCTGGTCCAGCCCCAGCTGCTCCCAGTCCTCCAAGGTGAAGTCCATGGCTACATCCCTGTGGGTCACAAATTCCTGAAATGTAACACACTGTCAGTGACCGTGGGACTGGGGTCAGCGATGGACCCGACTGCTCACTTGATGCACCCTGCCCTCCATGTACTAGGTCTTTGACAAAAATCATCTCGTGGGAGCCCTGAGACATAGGACACCGGGCATCCCCATATTTTGTAGGCAAGATATGGAGTTTCAGAGAGGGGATGTGCGTTCCCCTTAGGGTCACACAGGCAGGACTTAAATGCACGTCGGCCTGTTCCTAAAATCTACTTACTTTGGCTTTTGCTTTTTAGCGTTCATTCAAGATTTTAAGTTTTTACTATGGAAATTTTCAAACACACACAGTAGAGATCTACACGTAACAGAAACCCGCCGTGGGTTTCTATGTTTGTGCTTCATTTTACAATACAAATATTCCTAAAAAAGTAAGCAAATTGATTAAGTATATTCTAACCAGGATCCTCCTCTGGTCACTACGTGGAAAAACATAAAAGGTGGAAAGGCAGAGGCAGGGAGATAAGGAAAAAGGAGAATTCCATGATTCAGGCGAGAAAGGAGAACAGGGATGGAAGGGGTGTGAAAAGGTGAGATGTGGCATTTTTTTTTTTTCAACGTTTATTTATTTTTGGGACAGAGAGAGACAGAGCATGAACGGGGGAGGGGCAGAGAGAGACGGAGACACAGAATCGGAAACAGGCTCCAGGCTCTGAGCCGTCAGCCCAGAGCCCGACGCGGGGCTCGAACTCACGGACCGCGAGATCATGACCTGGCTGAAGTCGGACGCTCAACCGACTGCGCCACCCAGGCGCCCCTAAACGTTTATTTATTTTTGACAGAGGGAGAGAAAGAGAGAGAGCACGTGTGCACAAGTGGGGGAGGGACAGAGAGAGAGGGAGACACAGAATCCCAAGCAGGCTCCAGGCTCTGAGCTTTCAGCACAGAGCCTGACGTGAGGCTTGAACTCACAGACTGCAAGATCATGACCTGAGCCAAAGCTGGACACTCAACCGATTGAGCCACCCAGGTGCCCCAAGATGTGGACATTTTGACACTGCTGGGGACAACATCTTCCAAGAGAGCAAATGTAGCGAAAGACAGACAGTAGCCCAGACGTCTGTAAGATTTTAGCCTGAGCACTGGAAGGACAGAGCTGCCGCTGCCTGAGACAGGGGAGAAGCAGGTTTTGGGGCACAGTGTGAGTCTGGTTTGGTACAGGTTAAGTTCGAGATACCCTTTTAAACCTTACACATCATGGTTCCCCAAAGATATCCACATTCTAATCCCCAGAACCTGTGAATGTCACCTTGTATGGCAAAAGGGACTTCCCAGGTGTGACAAGTTAAGGATCCTCAGATGGGGAGGTTACCCTGGATGATCACGGTGGCCCCTGATTGTCACAATCATGACAATCTCATATCTTTTTTTATTTTTTTGACAATCTTATATCTTTATAAGAGGCAAAAGGGGGGTGCCTGGGTGGCTCAGTCGGTCATCCGACTTCAGCTCAGGTCATGATCTCACAGTACATGGGTTGGAGCCCCAAGTTGGGCTCTGTGCTGACAGCTCAGGACCTGGAGCCTGCTTCGGACTCTGTGTCTCCCTCTCTCTCTCTGCCCCTACCCTGCTTGTGCACTGTGTCAAAAATAAATATTTAGCGGGCACCTGGGTGGCTCAGTTGGCTGAGCGGCCGACTTCGGCTCAGGTCATGATCTCGCGGTCCGTGAGTTCAAGCCCCGTGTCGGGCTCTGTGCTGACAGCTTGGAGCCTGGAGCCTGTTTCAGATTCTGTCTCCCTCTCTCTGACCCTCTCTCGTTCATGCTCTATCTCTCTCTGTCTCAAAAATAAATAAACGTTAAAAATAAATAAAATAAATAAATATTTAGAAAAAAAAATGAGACAGAAGGAGTCAAAGGTAGGAGAAGGTGATGTGATGACAGAAGCAGAGGTCAGAGTGACGTGGCCACAAGTCAAGGAACACAGGCATCTCTAGAAGCTGAAGAGGCAAGGAAGGGGTTCTCCCGTGCAGCCTCCAAAAGGAAGGAGCCCAGCTGACACCTTGGCTTCATACTTCTAGCCTCCAGAGCCAAGATAATAAATTTCTATCATTCAAGGCACTTTGTTACAACAGCCCTAGCAAACCAATACGGTGTTACCCCGCCAATAACATGTGAGCTCATGACGGCAGGGACCATATCAGTTGGTTCCCTAGCAAGTAGACCCAGCACCCAGAACAAAGCCTTCAAGTAGGAGGCATGTGGGGACATGGTGATCCTGGCAGCTGTTTTGGGACAAGGGAAGGAGTTCATCAAGGATGGAACCAATAGGAGGTGGGGCTGAGAGATGGGGACAATACACTGGGTCTCGATCACACTGAGTGGGCTGGCAGATCAAGCCGGCTCTGGCCTTTCTGGTTATGTGTTCTATATAATCCATTGACTGTTTAAATTGCTTTGAGCCAAGTGTTCTGTTACTTGTGGCTGAAACTATTGCTGTCTATACCTGGTCAGAAGGGATCAGCCAAAGAGGCTTTGTCAGCAGGAGCCAGATCAGAGAGCCCCAAGAAGCTTCCTTCCCTGGACTCCTCGATTTTGTTGGAAATAGCGGTGGGGGTGTGGGAGGACCCTGGACTTGATCCGTGGGGCACTGGGGAGCCACAGAGAGTTTTATATAGGACAGTGACAAGGTCAGAGCATGTATTCATTCAACAGTCATTTCTCCCGTGTGCCAGACCCCTCTGAGGATGCTGGAGGCAGAGAGGTGTCAAACCCATTCCCTGGCCTACAGGGGACACCCAGGGATGCTGACAGTGAGCATAAGGAGATAGGGCTGTGACAGAGGGCAGTATCCAGGACTGTATGGCCAGGGACGGGCATGAGGACATTGCCTTGGAGTCAGGAAGCACTTCCTGGTTGGGGCAGATATTCAAGTTGGGTCATTAAGGATAAGCAGGTATCGGTGGTAGAGGAAGGTTTTCATTCATCATTCAAGAAACACCTCAAGGACCGCTGTGTACTGGGCCCACGCTGGTCCCTGGGGGCCCAGAGGCAAGGCCCAATCAGTACCTGTCTCCAAGGAGCACCTCGTCTGGTGGGGCTGATAGACGGGGGCAGGGGACAACCACAGCCAGGTGATTTGTGCTATGATGAGGCCGGAGCAGGGAAGAGCTCACTGCCCACGCAAGGTGGGGGCTGAGCTGGGTCTTGAAGGCTGCATAAGACCGGCCGGAGATGGCGGGTAGGGTATTCTAGCAGAGGGAGGAGCCCGAGCAAAGGCTGGGAATCTGACAACCACAGTGTAACAGTTTACCACCAGGCCAGGAAGGGAGTTTGGGTTATGGAGGGAACCGGAGGAGATGCTGAGGAAGGCGGCAGGACTCAGGTCGTGCAGGACTGGGCTGGGAAACCTGGGTTTGATCTTCTAAGCAGAAAGGATGCCTGGAAGGGTGCTGAGCAGGAGAGCGACAGCGTAACAAGAGGATCACCTGGGGGTCACCGTGGGTCAGTGAGCCCAGAATAAAGGCCGGCCGGCCATGCAGCCTCAGGGCATGGGGCCTGGACAAGGGGCCCTCGACTCACCTTGGTGGTAGCCGACTGGGACTCGGTGGCCGGAGTTCTCACTTAAGATCCCTCTCCGTCCCCTCCATGTTCCTGGCTGGCAGAGCCGCAGGAGACACAAGGAAGCCGGGAGAAAGTCTCCCTTCCTTCTAGGGCTGGCTCCCTGGCCATGCCGGATGAGCCCCCCGAATGTCCGGAAGTAGGAGGATGAGTCAGGATGGGAGTCTCCCTGCGGGGATCACAACAACACTTCTGTATCGGCCGAAACTACTCCACGCCCCTCATTTCCACTGTGCTTCGGGGCCCACAGGCAACTTCATGACCTTTCTTGGCACTTATTACAGTCAGTAAATCCACGTTTGGGAGAGGTGGCGATTAAGGTCGGTCACCTGGGTGGGACCTTCGGTCTTGCTCGCGACCGTGTCTCAGCACGACACGACCCCTGACGTACAGTAGGCGCTTTTGGAACATTTGTTGACAGAACACAGTGTCTCTCCAACTGAACCCCCGGGATGAGGATTCTGGGTTCTTTTTCTTTTTTTTAATGTTTATTTATTTTCGAGAGAGAAAAAGGCAAAGAGAAGGAGACGCAGAATCCGAAGCAGGCTCCAGGCTCCTAGCTGTCAGCAGAGGCCAACGTGGGACTCGAACTTGTGAACTGTAAGATCATGACCTGAGCCGAAGTCGGACGCCCGGCCGACTGAGCCACCCCAGGCGCCCCAGGATTCTGGGATTTCTGATTACTGGCTCTAGAATTTGAGTCCAGGTGAGCTGGCGTCCAAAAATTTTACTATTTTTTCAACAGTAGCAAGATTTCTCCAACTTTTTTTTTTTTTAACCATGACCCACAGTAACAAAGACATATACCATGACTGTCCATTCACACACAAAACGAAAACAAAACTTCACGAAATAATACTGAATCTTACAAAGTAGAATGTGCTAGGATCTTTTCTATTCTAGTCTCTTTCACTGTACTTCATTTAAAAAAAAAAAAAAAAAATTATGGCCAGGACACCTGGGTGGCTCACTCGGTTAAGCGTCTGACTCTTGCTTCCGGCTCAGGTCATGATTTCAGTTTGTGACATCGAGTCCTGCATTGGGCTCTGTGCTGACAACTTGGAGTCTGCTTGGGATTCTCGATCTCCCTCCCTCCCTGCCACTCCTCTACATGTGCTTTCTCTAAACAAATAAACATTAAAAAAAAATTATGGCCACTGCCCAGTGAGTTATTTTCATGACCCATAATATACAAAACACTGTGCCATGGGGCCTTTTTTTTTTTTTTTTAAATATTTATTTTGAGAGAGAGAAAGAGCATGCGTGCGTGAGAGTGGGGAGGGGCAAAGCGGGCTCTGAATTGTCAGCACAGAGCCTGACGTAGGGCTCCAAAGACCTGAGCTGAAGTCGGACATTCAACCAACTGAGCCACCCAGGTGCCCTGTACCATAGGGCTTCGTGCACGTTGGTAGCTACTGTGAATTTCCTAAGTGGCACATTATCTACAGAGTGATGAAAACACTCCGTATCACAAAGCAACAGACTGATTTAACGTCAGGTCCACAATTGTTAAGCTTCTAGGGACAGATGTGCTTTGAAATTCAGAAATTTTCTGATTTTTATTTAAAAACTTTTTTAATGTTTATTCATTTCTGAGAGAGAGGGGGAGACAGAGAGAGAAAGAGAGCGCGCGCGCACGTGGGGGAGGGGCAGAGCCAGCTGGAGACACAGAATCCAAAGCAGGCTCCAGGCTCTGAGCTGTCAGCACAGAGCCCGATGCAGGGCTCCAACTCACAAAAATGAGATCATGACCTGAGCCGAAGTTGGACACTAAACTGACTGGGCCACCCAGGCACCCCAAGAAATTTTCCGATTTTTAAAAAGGTGATATATATATACACACACACACACACACACACACACACACACAAATATATTTCATTAAAATCATAGTGCAGTGTGGGGGTGCCTGGGTGGCTCAGTTAGTTAAGCGGCAGACTTCAGCTCAGGTGATGATCTCACGTTTCGTGGGTTCGAGCCCCGCGTCGGGCTCTGTGCTGACAGCTCGGAGCCTGGAGCCTGCTTCAGATTCCATGTCTCCGTCTCTCTCTGCCCCTCCCCCGCTCATGCTCTGTCTCTCTCTGTGTCTCAAAAATAAATAAAGATTAAAAAAAAAAAAAACCTAATTAAAAAAAATAATAAAATAAAATCACAGTGCAGTGTGGGCCAGGCAGCATTTTGTACTTGAACACCTCAATATTTTTAGAGTGAAGGGTATAGATATTCTCTCTAGGTAGGATAATGAAACGTTATAAATCCCAGTAGTTCTGGTCAGGTCTGGACACCAAACTTCTAGAAAAAGTGATCTTCCGGGCTTTCCAGATTTTGACTGCAGGTAAGGTGATGTGGCAGACGTGTTAAGTGCTAACGTTTACTCAACAGTGACTTTCCTCACATGGCAGAGGTTAAGTCTCGCCTTGAGGGTGTAATTTGGTCCACAGATGTGGTTTTTTGCCCACAGTGCTGGCGGATAGCAGGTTTTGAGAGAAAATTATTTTAAGTAGTCTCAACCTTGAAAACTGGGAAATTGAGCAAGGGGCCTGCTTAAGACTCTCTCCCCCTCTCCCCCCGCCCCCACTCTCTCTAAAATAAATAAAAATGAAAAAAAAAAAAAAAAACGATTTCCAGTTTCTGCCAAATTCTAGGATTTGGCTCACCGAGTCTAACAAAGCTGTTAGCTGGGGCCTAAAGTTACCCCCCTTAAATGGGGCAAGTGCTCCCTGATGCCCCACAGCTCTCCGCCCCCCCCCCCCGCCCCCAGGCGGTTCTCTCCTTTACCTAATCTGCCTCACCCTCATAGACATCTGAGTTTCAGACCTCTGTCTACAGTTTCCAAATCACGTTCTGTCCGTATCTCATACACTCTGAGCCCTGGGACAGAACAAACTGGAGCCCTAATGTGAGGCTCAAGGTCACCCAGCCTCTCAGAATGAACTTGAGCCAAACAATTACAGGATTGGCAAGTCCAGCGCTCTAGAATTGAGAACTCTTGCTGCTTCTTAGTGTGGGACCAGAGCAGATCATTCCCCCTTGGTTTCCACGTGTATGAAATGGGACAAGTAAAACAGATCCACAGCCCCGCAGCTGTAATTCTAAAAACTAAAACAGCTCTGAAAAGCAGAACCTTATTCATTCGTAAATTGGCGGCAAAACTGAACCCGAACTGCCACAGGCTGTATATAGTGTGAATATTCACGCCTTTCCCGGCAGAAATAATCGACTTCCAAGAACTGCCCCAAGATCCCTCTGAGGTGTTGCCTAACTATGAAATAGGCACCCTATTAAGTTTCCAAACTCTGATAAACTGTGATTCCCGAAGTGCTCCCGGTGCCAAGGGAGCCGATAAAACCGAGGAACCGCGCTTGGCGCTGCTGCGGAGATTACAGGAGGAAATCCGAGTACAGCGCGGCGCCTGGCGCCCAGCAAGTGCTCAAATGTGAAATGCTTCGCCCTCCTCAAGAACTCCCATTCATTCATCCCTCCAGATCTGCCCGATCAACTTCGGGCAACCGAACCCCTCCTTCGGCTTCCATCTCCTCACTCAAAAGTAAATGTAACCTCTCCTCTCAGGGCTGCCGGTGAGGACTGGAAACCATTTCAGCGACAGCCCGGCCCAGAACACGCTCCGAACAGAGAGCGGTCAAGACCCCACCTGGACACCCACCGCCCCCAGAAGGCGCGCCCTTTGCCGAAGTCACCCCGTGGGCATTCCGTCACCCCTCAAGAAGAACCGAGCCCCCAAGCCTTGGGAGTACTCAGTGACCCCACCTGCGGCGTCGCCTCACCTCTCAAGACTGCCGTCCGTCGCGTTAACAGAAGCGACTCCCGCCCGGAGGAAGACGCAGACCCAACTCCTCCCACTCGCGCCTGGTAACAACTTCCGGCGCCGCGAGAACTTCCTCGAGCTCCTCCACCCAGGAGCCTCCGCGCCAACGGGACTCGGTTTCCCAGAAGGCTGTGCTGACGCCTATCTCCGCTTATCTGTGTTTCTTTCCCCGCCCTCTTCTCTGGCCGCTGAGCACTGGAGGAAAGAGAGTAGAAACAAAATCGGGACCAGGTAGCCTGTGGGAATTGCAGTCCAGTTTTTACCCAGTTAAAGGACAAGCTACACAGCGTACTCTGGCCTGAAGGAGACGGCGGGTTGCCATGGAAACGCGTTGAGGCGGAAATTCCTGAAAAGACGCTTGGAAGCAAGGGGCGGAGTTTGAGGCGGGAAAATCACAAGACCTCTCTCTGATAGGCGGAGAGATGCTTCATAGTTCACTCCTCCTTACCATTGGGTCACGTTGGCACATGCGCAGTAGAACCAGAAACCCTCCAAAAGAGGGTGGAATGGGGGGTGGGCGATGAGGAAATAATCCCTCCCGGTCACTGCCAGAGGGCAGTCCGGAGGCCAGCAGCGCCTGCGCGGGCGCTGTCCTTCCTCGGGTCGAGGATGCGCGCGCAGCGCTTTCCGCCTCCCGGAAGTTTACGCGGGACAACTAAGAAGGTGAGTCCTACTTCCCGCGAAGGGTCGGAGAATCTGGCCGCAGATACCTGGCTCCCAACCCCGCTCACGAAGTCCAGAGGTGAGGGGAAAGTGAGGCAGAGAAGGGAGAGGTCTCCTGATGCAGTGACCACAGTTCGGTCGTGCTGCCTGTGACGTCAGCACGACCCTTTGTGGGAGACGGAGGCCCCCGGGCTGGGGGTCTCTATGAAAGACGCTTCTTGTCGCCGCGACTACTGATCTGTCCTTGCAGCCTTCTCAGGCCCCTGTGGGCTCTTGGCGGGTGTGGCTACGACGGGGATGGGCGGGGCTCATAGGGAGCTTGTCGGCCGTCCTGTCTTGACACTACGTCGTGCCCGATTTTTTGGGAGGGCGGGGCCTAGGCGAGTCGTGGTCATCCAGAAGACTGTCCCTCCTTCCCTGAGGTGGATGGAGTCTAGTAGCCTTTAGCTCTTTTGCTGTACAATGGCTGAGAACCTCCTAGGAGGGACGCAATTCTTAACACATAGCAAATGTTCAGTAAATATTGGTTGAACAAATAAAATAAACGGGTGAATGGATGATAAAGACTGGCCTGGGGCGCCTGGGTGGCGCAGTCGGTTAAGCGTCCGACTTCAGCCAGGTCACGATCTCGCGGTCCCGGAGTTCGAGCCCCGCGTCGGGCTCTGGGCTGATGGCTCAGAGCCTGGAGCCTGTTTCCGATTCTGTGTCTCCCTCTCTCTCTGCCCCTCCCCCGTTCATGCTCTGTCTCTCTCTGTCCCAAAAATAAATAAACGTTGAAAAAAAAAAAAATTAAAAAAAAAAAAAGACTGGCCTGAGCGTTGGAGCCTTGGGTTTAAGTCCTGAACTAGCCATGTGACCTTGGACAGGTGACTTTACTGTGAAACTGCCTTCTTCCATCCATATTTATTGAGCGTTTACTGTAACACTACCTCCATCTGACCTATTAAACAGTTGCTCATTTGTTTATTAATCTCATCCTCTGCCACTAGAATGTGAGCTTCCTCAGGTCAAGGGCCTCGTTTGTTTCCTTTGCTGCTGTATCCCCAGTGGTTAGCACATATTAGGAGTTAGGTGAGTGATTATTGAGTGAGTGAATGAACTTAGTACTTGCGGGCTACATAGCCAGTGATCGGTAAACATTAACCATTATCTTTCACTTATATGTGAAATGGGCCCGAGTCAACCTCTCCACTTTTATTCACTTACAGGACTCTTCTAAGATGGAGTTTCCAGCCCAGGGAATCTGAAGGCCAGACTGTGACCCCATTAAGGTACCATCCCCTCAGGGACAGGCCCCCTTATAGCTTATTCCCCACCAACAGCCTGCTCCTGTTCGCCTCCTCTGTGTTGCTGCTGTCAGACTTCACTCCCAGGAGGAAAGTTATCATGGATGTGACAGGGTCACTGGATTAGGTGCTTGCCCCATCCTAGAGGCCATCTTTAGCCAAGGGCACTTGGCACCGAGGGAAAACTCCACTTAAGGCAAAACCACTTAACACTGTAAAGCCAGAAAAACCCCAAAAAACAAAAAAACTGCCAAGTCTTCGGGGTGCCTGGGTGGCTCAGTCGGTTAAGCGTCTGACTCTTGATTTCAGCTCAGGTCGTGATCTCACAGTTTGTGAGTTCGTGCCCCATGTCGGACTCTGTGCTGACAGCAGGGAGCCTGCTTAGATTCTCTCTCTGTCCTTCTCTCTCTGCCCTTCCCCTGCTCATGTGCATACATGCTGTCTCTCTCAGAATAAATAAATTAAAAAACAAAACAAAATTAAAGTCTTAGTTTGCTAGTCAGATGAGGCCAGACTATGCTGCATTAGCAGCAGCCCCCATATCTCAGTGGCTGAACCCAAATTCAAGTTTCTCACGGATACAAAGCCTGGAACCACTCTTCAGGGTAGCTGCCCTCCAGGCCATTTTGATCTTGTGGCTCCAACGTCACCAGAAGGGCTTCAGGTGTGCAGTGGCCTGAAGCGAGAAGAGGAGGTGACTCCTCTAGCTTACCAAAAATGCTCACCCATATTTATCCCTTCGAGAAGAGAGATCTGTCCATTCAGATGTCAACCAGGACAACAAATTAAGTGCCACAACCAACCTACAGGTTTCCTTAAAAGACACTTGGCAACAGCCTTTGCGGTCTGACATCGTACACGGCTCCTTGGTGGGAGTTGAAGGAAGGGCAGTTTTCTGCGACAGTGTGGTTTCTGCTCTTCTGCAGACCAAGGGGAAGCACAACCCTCGTCTCCTCTGGCTGCGATTTCTTTCCTGAGCTCTTTGGACGGCCTGTGATTTTCAAGGGCAAGCACCGGAAGTCCATAAGTCAGCACCAAGTGGAAATGGAGAAGCCTGGGAGGCGCGGAACTTCCGGAAAGAGAAGGGGCAGAAGAGAAGGACTGACAACTGGAATGTAAATTGGATACGGGGCGTGATCTGGTCATAAGAGCCACTAACATAAAAGGCTTTCCGGGGGCCAGGCCCTGTTCTCAGCGCTTGATATAAATGTATTCATTTAGGCCCTAGCAACTACTCTAGTGGTCAAAAAAAGTACTGTTAGAAGCCGCATTTTACCATTGGGCAGACTGGGGCACAGAGAGGGTAAGTAACATGCCCAGCATGTAGCGGGTATGGAACCGAAATCCAGGAGCCTGGAGCCAGAGCCAGACTTTAAGGACTCTCCTGTTTACAGGTGCAACAGACACCAAGCTCTACGGTGAATACAGGAAAAGGGGTTTGATCAGACTGACCCAGACGCAAAAAGATAGTTATGGCATGATCTCACTTCTAGGTGGAATCTAAGGAAAAAAAAAAAAAAGCCAAACTCCTAGTAACAGAGAGTAGAATGGTGGTTACCAGAGGCTGTGGGGAAAAAGATATTGATCACAGGGGACAGACGTTCAGGGCATCTGGCTGGCTTCAGTTGGAAAAGCAGACAACTCTTGATCGCAGGGTCGTGAGTTCGAGCCCCACGTTGGGCGTGGGGCCTACTTTTAAAAGAAAGTGTTGGGGAGGGGACAAACTCAGTTATGATTAACAAATTCTGGAGACCATAGCGACTGTAGTCAATAATAATGTATCAAATACCTGAAATTTGCTAAGAAAATGGATCTCAAGGGTCCTCACCACCCACACAAAAATAGTGGCAGCTATGGGCAGCCACGGATATGTTAATCAGGCGGTTGTGGTAACCATTTCACAATATGGACAAATTGCAGCACATTGTGTGGTACGCCCCACATATGTACAATTTTTGTTTGTCAAAAATAAAAGAGGAGAGAACTTTCTCTTGCGAGGTGACATGAAGTCACGAGCAAACTTACTTTGGCTTGTGTTTCCATAGCCAGTTGGTAATCAGTACTATATGCCAAGTCTTAGACTAAAGGGCGAAGGAAATAATCTTACTTTCTTTTGCTATTTGAGATTTATAAATAGGGACACCTGGGTGGCTCAGTCAGTTAAGCCTCCGACTTCCGCTCAGGTCATGATCTCCCGGTCTGGTCCATGAGTTCGAGCCCCACCTCGGGCTCTGTGCTAAGCGATCAGAGCCTGGAGCCTGCTTGGGATTCTGTGTCTCCCTCCCTCTCTGCCCCTCCCCCGCTTGTGCTCTGTCTCTGTCTCTAAAATTAAACATTTTTTAAAAAGTTTAAAGTATATAAATAAATAAACAAATAAAATATATCTACTTAAAAAATAGGTAAAATAAAATATATCTACTTGAGGGGCACCTGGCTGGCTCAGTTGGTAGAGCATGTGACTCTTAATCTCGAGGTCATGAGTTCGAGTCTCGTGTGGTGTAGGGTTTACTTAAAATAAGAAAAAAAAAACAATAAATTAAAAAAAAAAGTAAAATATATCTACTTGAAGTACCCGTAGCACTGGCATCCTTGTTGATTTTCTCTTCATCGCTTAACTAATTTAATCCTGTTTTTACGGGTTGACTTGTGTCCCTCAGAATTCCATCATGTGGAAACCCTGACCCTGAGTACCTCAGAATGTGGCCATATTTGGAGATAGGGCCTTTAAAGAGGTAATTAAGTTAAAACAGGGTTGTTAGGGTAGGCCAGCCGCGGTCTGAATGTTTGTGTCCCCCTCCCCCAAAACGCATATTTTGAAATGCTAATGCCCAATGTGATGGTATTAGGGAGGGGAGCCTTTGGGGAGGAGGGTAGGTCACGAGGGTAGAGCCGTCACTAATGGGATCAGTATTCTTTTGAAGGAGACCCCAGATAGCTCCCTAGCCCCTTCCGCCATGTGGGGACTGAGGAAAAATTGTCAGTCTGGACCCCCAAAGGCCTTCACCAGAACTGAACCATGGTGGCCTTTTGACCTTGGACCTCCTAGTCTCCAGAACTCTGAGAAATAAGTTTCTGTTTTTCTTTTTTTTTTTAAATTTTTTTTTTTCAACGTTTATTTATTTTTGGGACAGAGAGAGACAGAGCATGAACGGGGGAGGGGCAGAGAGAGAGGGAGACACAGAATCGGAAATAGGCTCCAGGCTCCGAGCCATCAGCCCAGAGCTGGACGCGGGGCTCGAACTCACAGACCGCGAGATCGTGACCTGGCTGAAGTCGGACGCTTAACCGACTGCGCCACCCAGGCGCCCCAAGTTTCTGTTTTTCATAAGCCACGCAGTCTGTCATGTTTCAGTATCGCAGCCCAAACAGACCAAAGCGGGGCCCTGATCCCATATGACTGGTTCCTTACAAGAAGAGATTGGAACGCAGTCAGGGGGACGGCCATGTGAACACAGAAGGCAACCCTCTGTGAGCCAAGGAGAGAGGCCCCAGAAGAAACCAGCCTTGCTCACACCTTGATCTCCGACTTCTGGCCTCCAGAGTTCTGAGGAAATAAATTCTGTGGTTCAAACCCCTCAGGCAGCGGTGTTTGGGTACAGCAGCCCGAGCAAACGAATACACCTGCCGTGTCCTCCTTTTTAATAGGCTCTATGTGTACCTTTGGTTTTGATTGTTACAAGTGTTAGGGAATATCCCAGAGACACACAAAGCCTAAAGGATGATGTCAACACCTGTGTCTCACTAAGTCAGGCTAAGACAGGCTGTTTGCAGTAGCGGATGCTACGGTCCTCGGGGCTTAATGCAACGTGTATTTATTCACTGATCATGAGATTCCAGCGTGGACCCGACAGCCCTCCTTCATCTTGTAGCTATGCCAGGGGAGTGATGCGGCCTCCGGGGCCATGCGTGCTGAGAAGGGGTGGATGGAGGGGGTCCTCTGGCTCTTAACTGCCTCAGCTGGGAATTGACTTCCACTCACACGCCATTAACCAGGATTAGTTATGTGGCCCCGGTGTAACCACAGGGGACCCCCGGGAAGGGTAGGGGAGCACGTGGATATTTGGTGAGCATTCACGGTCTCTCCCAAACCGATTGTGTGTTTCAAGAAACAAACATCGGAAGCACAGGGGAAGACCCTCAGTGCTTCGGTGACCTGAGCGGTTCTGCGTAACTTTCATGGACTCCAAGGAATTCCCGTATCTTCTGTGAAACCTGCAGTTTCGCATTGCATTTTTCTGCTTTTGACCTGCCCGGGGCCATTAGGGGAGAGATGGGTGGCTAGAAGCTGGATGCAGTGGGGGGGGTGTGGATTTGTTTTAGAAGTGGCCACTTCCTGGGGAAGCGCCCAACTCTTGGTTTCAGCTCAGGTCATGATCTCACGGTTTGTGAGATCAAGCCCCGTGTCAGGCTCTGTGCTGGTAGCACAGAGTCTGCTTGGGATTCTCTCTCTCCCTCTCTCTCTCTGCCCCTTCCCCATTCTCTCTCTAAATAAATAAATACATTAAAAAAAAAAATAGAATAAGTGGCCACTTCCTAAGAGAGTATATTCCAATGTAGTAACTTTTCTCCCTTTTGCAATGTTGTCACCATGGGGAGTGCAGATGAACTACTCACTGGCAGTGGGTGAAGTTTTGCTTTCAGCTCCCTGTTCTCTCCGCCACCTTTTGTTTTCTAGCATGACCACCTTCTGTCCAAACTGTGGCAAAAATATCGAAGCAACATTCAAATTCTGCCCCTACTGTGGGAAACCTTTGCCTGTGGAGGAGCATGAAGGGTGCCAGACCTTTGTCAGACCGCTCACGTCATCCTTCCGAGGTAAGAACCAGCCCTTGGAGGGGTGACGAGTGCATGTATGCATGCATTGGGGGAGGAAGGCCGGAAACCTTTGCAGCCTGTCTGACCCGGCATTGATCCTGGGGCTGCCCAGGACTCAGACTCTGTCTACACTCAGTTTCCTGGCATCTGATCGGCCTCTGGGTTTTAAAGTTGACAACTCAGGGGGTGCCTGGCTGGCTTGGTCAGTGGAGCATCCGGCTCTTGATTGCGGCTCATGATTAGCAGGATCAAGCCCCACGTCCAGCTCTGCGCTAACAGGGCAGAGCCTGCTTGAGACTCTCTCTCCCCCTCTCTTTCTCTGCCCCTACCCTGCTCCCACACAGTGCATTCTCTCTCTCAAAATAAATAAACACAAAAAAATAAAAGAGAGGAGGAAAAAAATAAAATGAAGGGATAGTTTGCTTAGGTATTTAGGTGACCGAAGAAGCGAGGTTTGGCTCTGGGGATAGGCGGGAAGAGAGTGGTTGAATGTGCCCTCAGAGTTTTCCAGTTTAGGGTTGCCTGGAAAAGGCCTTTGTAATTTCAGTCTGCATCCTGTCTTCCTTTCTCCAGGCTCAAAGAGAAAGAGGAACACCAGTTCTGAAAGCTCTTCCAAGAAAGTGAGATGGTCCAGTGCTGTCACCTCTTCCTCGTCATCCGTCTTCTCTGATTGTGACAGTTCTGGGTCTGAAGATACCTCGAGACCCTGTGAGAGACCCAAAGGTGAGAGTTGGGGTCAACCTGGCCTGACTAGACGGGGAAAAGGTGGGTCACCGGACAGTATTTGGGGCATCCTTCCCCTGCCCGGGCATCCCCTACCCCGCCTAGATCCTCATTGCAGCATCCCTAGCCTCCAGTCCATCTACACACAGCCAGAGCCGCCCCTGTTCCCACCTGTGCATAGCCTCCTGCCTCCTGTCGCCCCTCCAGCCCCAGCTCTTCATCCTGGCATCGAGGGGCAGCTCTCTAGGAAGCCTTTCCTGAGCACCACAGGCTAGATCAAGGCTGTCTCGTCTCCCTCTCTTTGCCCTCTTAGCCCCCAGTGCCAGTGACACCCTCATTTGAGCACATGTCTCCTCCAGGCTCCATGGCCCTTTCTGCCTCACTTGCTAGACTGAGAGTCCTGTGTGGGCAGGGACCAGGTAGACTCATGTGCATAGGCCTGGAGCCAGCCGACGAGCCTGGGAGTCTTGAGGACCGTGTACCCTCTCCTTCCTAGTGGGCCCTTGGATCTAAAGTCACAGCCCCCAGTGCCTCCCTCTGTCCCTTGTTATCTCCAGGCCCCTCTGCCTCTTGCCATTCTACGCCTTGGGTGGATGGTGGGTGGGAAGAATGGAGTAGATAATATCTCTTCTTGTGTTGTTGTCTCTCTCCCCACCATTGCCCCCCATTCTCTTGCCAGTCTGGGAGCCTCTCAAGGGCAGGGCCTCTGTCTAACAAATTTCTGACTCTTTATGTTCAGCACAGGGTGGCCAGGTCCTGTTTCAGGATATTTTTGGTCGAATGTCTGGAAGGTCTTTTTTCCCCTCAGTAAACTTCTCTTCATCCAACAAGACCCAACTCAAACATCCCCTCCTCCAGGAAGCCTCTCTTGACTTCTCTAGGCAGTATCAGTTTCTCTCTCTTATCCCTCTGTATTGTCCTGTTTCGGACTCAGTTCTGACCGACGGTGTCCAGATCAGACTCCCCCACCAAATTAGGGGCTCCTGAGGGAAGGGCCCAGGTCTGACTCGTGTCCGGGTCCCCAGCTTTGTCGCACAAGGGCCTGACTCATGAAAGGTCCCGGGAAGCATTTGTTGAAAGAACAAATGAATAAGCGAACCCTATGATGAGCATTGTCCCATTACCCATCCAACTTGTCTTTCCCTGTTGCTGCTTTTTCCTTATTCTGACTATCTTCCTGCAGGGTCCTGGAGCAGACCCCCAACCCCCAAAAGCAGCCCACAGGCGACCAGGCAAAGCCCTCAGACCCTGAAGCGGAGCCGGGTGACAACCTCGCTTGAGGCTTTGCCCACAGGGACAGTGGTGACAGACAAGAATGGGCGACACTGGAAACTGGGATCCCTCCAGACCAGGGACAGCCAGGGCATTCTCTATAAAGGTATGCTGTCCACTGGCCGGCGGGTGCTGGGTCTGGCAGGGGCATCTCTGAGCCAGGGCAAGGGGCGGGGACCCCCTTTCCGAGAATGGAAATGAAAGCCATATCCCAGCTGCCCACCTGTCTCTAGGCAGCTTTCTCTTAGACTTGGGATTGCAAACCTACCCACCTGCAGGGGCTGGGCAGGTAGAGTAAGCGTGTTCAGGAGGCTAAAAGGTGATGGGGACATCTGGGGACCGTGGCCAACTGGGAATTCTGTGCCCTGTGTAACAAGGCACCCCCGTCCCGTTCCATGTCCACCTCTGTCATATGGGAGCGCAGGCCCAGTGAGGGTGAATGATGAGGACGATGATGAGTGTTCTATCAACCCTGCAGAGATAGCATGGAACCCCCCCCCCCAAAAAAAAAACAAAACAATTTGGTTTGATTGTTAAGAAGTGACACAGACCAAGAGAATGCAAAAGGCCAATTGCTTGAGAGCGGCTCTGAACCGCTCTGAACCAGGAAGGAAAGGTGCCTGATCGGGGTTTTTGTTTGGTTAAAGGGTGAGGCCCGGGCGAGGGTTCCCCACACAGGGGCCGGGGCCTCATGTGATTCGCCTCTCCCACCAGCACCACAGAAGGGAGCCCCTGGCTTTCTTATCAGCCTGCCCGGATGTGGAGTGGGGAGCGGAAGAGGCAGGGCCGGGCTTGGAAGCTGGCAGTAGTCAAAGATTAAAAAAAGAAGTCCGGGGCGCCCTGGTGGCTCAGTCAGTTAAGCGTCTGACTCTTGATTTCAGTTCAGGTCATGATTGCACAGTCATGAGATTGAGCCCTGTGTCGGGCTCCACTCTGGGCGAGGAGCCTGCTTAAGATTCTCTCTCTCCCTCTGCCCCTTGCCCCTGCTCATGCACTCTCTCTCGCTCGCTCTCAAAAAAAAAAAAAAAAAAAAAGGGGGGAGTCAGATACCTTGTTACAATGAAGAAAACAAAAACTGTGCACTGATTGGTATTAATCAACCTAATGTTTACTGAGTGCCTATTCAAGGCCGCACCGTGTTCCAAGTGCTTTATATGATTTTGGGGGTGGGGGGTGTTGTTATTTTGTCAAATGAGGTTGACCTTTCATCAAAATGACGATTTTAAAGTCTACTATTAAGTGAGTTGTAGTCCATTCATCATGCTGCACAGCCATCATGTGTATCTAGTTCCAGAACATTCCCATCACCCCTAATGGGAGCCCTGTACCAAAGCACCCACTCCCCACACCCCTCCTCGCAGCCTCAGGCAACCACTAATCTGCTCTGTCTGGGTTTCTCTGTTCTGGGTATTTCTGATAAATGCAGTGATACACTACATCATGGCCTTTTGTGTCTATATGCTGTCCCTCAGCGTGATGTTTTCAAGGTCCACCCACATCGCAGCACGTGTCAGAACTTCATTCTGCCTTGCGGCTGAATAGTATTCCAAGGTGTGCACACACCGCATCTGGTTTCTTCATGTTACGGGTCGGTGCACGTGTGCATTGTTTCCACACTTGGCCCTGGTGACTAGTGCTGCCGTGAGCATCTGCGCACACGTTTTCACATGGACGTGTGTTTGCTTCGTACTTGCTAACTCATAATGGATGTCAGCACTGTCGCTGCCCCATTTCCTAGATAAGCAAGCAGACTCCAGTGCTCGGCACAGAGCCTGACGCAGGGCTTGAGCTCACGAACCATGAGATTAGGACCTGAGCCAAAGTCAAGAGTCAGAAGCTTAACTGACTGAGCCCCCCAGGCACCCCGAGAATTGCAATTTTTAGTACGACAGCTGACACTCTTAGCTCACTGTGGGCCCCGCTCTAAGTTCATCACACCAATCAGCTCATCTTTTTTTTTTTTTTTTAATTTTATTTCTAATTTTATAAAATTTACATCCAAATTAGCATATAGTGCAACAGTGATTTCGGGAGTAGGTTCCTTGATGCCCCTTCCCCATTTAGCCCATCCCCCCTCCCACAAGCCCTCCCGTAACCCTCAGTTTGTTCTCCATATTTATGAGTCTCTTCTGTTTTGTCCCCCTCCGTTTTTATATTATTTTTGCTTCCCTTCCCTTATGTTCGTCTGTTTTGTCTTGTAAAGTCCTCCTATGAGTGAAGTCATACGATATTTGTCTTTCTCTGACTGACTAATTTCACTTAGCATAATACCCTCCACTTCCATCCACGTAGTCGCAAATGGCAAGATTTCATTCTTTTTGATTGCCGAGTAATACTCCATTGTATATATATACTACATCTTCTTTATCCATTCATCCATCGATGGCCATTAGGGCTCTTTCCATACTTTGGCTATTGTTGATAGTGCTGCTATAAACGTGGGGGTGCACGTGTCCCTTCGAAACGGCACGCCTGTATCCCGTGGATAAATGCCTAGTAGTGCAATTGCTGGGTCGTAGGGTAGTTCTATTTTTAGTTTTTTGAGGAAACTCCATACTGTTTTCCAGAGTGGCTGCACCAGCTTGCATTCCCCCCCCCTTTTTTTTTTGAGAGACAGAGAATGATGGAGGGACAAAGAGAGAGGCAGAAAGAGGATCTGAAGCGGGCTCTGCACTGACAGCAGAGAGCCCAATGTGGGGTTCGAACTCATGAACCATGAGATCATGACCTGAGCCAAAGTCAGACGCACAACTGACTGAGCCGCCTAGGCGCCCCCCCCCCCCCATATTATTCCCTTATTCATACAGCCCTATGAGTGGCCACCCTTTTCCTTTGTCAGTTCCTGAGTTCTAACGTCACCCTCCCCATCTCCCTGGAACAATTTGGGAGAACCAGTATCGGGTCACCACATAAATCCCCACAGCTGCTTACGGCGCTGTGCTTGTGAAAAGTAGCCTGGGCTCAAGTTCAGGACTACCCTCTGGGTCTGTGCCCTTGTGGACGGAGATTTGGGGCTTGTGTCAGTTTTCTGTGGCCACCGTAACAATTACCACAAACTTAGTGGCTTGAGACAGCACTCATTTGTTCTCTTACAGGCGTGGAGGTCAGAAGTCCAAAATCAGTCTCACGAGACTTTTGGAGGCTCTGGGGGTGGAGAGGGGCCTGTTTCCTTGCATTTTCGGGCTTCTAGAGGCGCCCGTGTTCCTGGGCTCATAGTCCTTCCTTCAGCTTCAAGGTGTATCAAGCTCCTCTCTGCTTCCATCACGCCCATGCCTTCCCCCCTTTCTCTAGTTACACCTTCTCTAACCCCCTTCTTTGTAGGAACTCTTGTGGGGCGCCTGGGTGGCTCAGTCGGTTCGTTCTGGTTATGCTGGATCCCAGACCAGCTTTCTTGCTCCAGGTGCAACATCTGGCAACTGGGAGCTTCCACGTGTTTGCCTGCTATGCTCTTGTCTGCATGCTCTCCATGTATCAGGTCTGCATCAGGCAGGGGTCTCCCCACGTCCCAGAGTCTGGAGCCCTGGATTGATAGCCTGGCTCTGCAGGGGCCAGTGACCAAGCTCATTGCCCTTCCTGGGCCCCTGTGGGCTCCCCTCTATAATGGGAATCGCCCAGCTGGCTCTGCAGGCTGTTGGCATGAGGGCCACATAGAGGAGCTCAAGAGAAAAAGCCCTTCATAATCTGCAGAGTAGTGCCTGAGATCGCACTGAAATTGCCAACTGTCCCTGCCTGCTTCTGAGCGTCAGGAGCATATGTGTCACCCGTCTGTGTGGGAACTCTGTGAGCTGGGTACTGTTAGCATGCCTGAGAGGTGCCACAGCCAGCTCCAGACACCCGTTGGTGATCTCCCCAAGCCCCCTTCTCACAGGTGGAAAGGACCCCTCTTTCCCCTGAGATCTGAGCCCCCCCCCCCATTTCCCTCTCTTAGGCTTGGCTCGGGTCACCCTCAGTCCTGGGTTCTGTAAACCCTGGACTCCCACCCTGCTCTGGCTGGAGCTTCATGAGGGCAAGGATGGCTTCTGGGTAACTGTCACCTCCCTTATTTCCACACCTTGGACAGCGCCAATCTGGCTGAGCAAGGGGCAGCAAGGATTTGAAAGGGTGGAGGAGGGCACAGAGAGCCTCGGGAGTGGACAACAGTGTGTCGGTTTATGGGCCCCGGATGATGTTGAGCACTCGTGATGAGCCTGGCTTGGTGCCAAGCTCCAGGGCTGAGTGGGCTCTCTGAGCGGTGCATGTGAAGGATGCAGCTAGCTTCAAATGTATGGTATGCGCTCAGCTACTGCCGTGCTCATTCCTGCTGGGCCACCTGAGCCCTTGTATCCAATCCTGGGGATGGGCTTCGTCACTCCTATTTCACAGGCATGGGAGTGGAGGCTCAGAGAGGTCTAGCACCTCGTGTAGAGTCACACAGAGAGTTGATTGCCCTGCGAGTAGCCTCTCTTGGCCTCTCTGACCCGCAGTTCTCCTCTCCTCCGGCAGGTGGCACTAACAACAATGGCAGCAGCAGCAGTAATCATAACATAGTAGACCTTCCGGGGCTGTCCTGAGCATTAAAGGGAGACCACGCGTGTAAAGCCGACACTTAACACGGGGTTTATCCTTGAGCAGAATGGGACAAGCAGGCAGGGTGTTTATGAAAAGAGAGGAGGAAGGAAGTGGATGGTGCCCCCCCACCCAGCTATAGGCTCAGATGGCCCCATGGGGACTCGGGGGCGGAAGTGGTCGTTCAGCACGGTTCCGTGTTGAGCCAGCAGGGCTGGATCAGCCATTGGATCTGGGCAGCCCCGGGATTGCAGCTCAGAGGACCCCGAGGGGCAGAAGTCAACCTGTGACGGCACTTCCCCGGGTGGGGATGGGGCTGGGACAACGCTTCATCCGTCCCATGGTACTCACCCACATGTGTAGACAAATGCAAATATCTGGTGTATTGGGGATCCCCAGGACCACCCCCCAGGCTCAGGTATTCACAAGGAGGACCCACAGGCCTCAGCACATAGTTGGGCCACAATGCATTTCAGCAAAAGAACACAGAGCACAGTCAAGGGAGGGGAAAGGCCCACGGAGTGACATCTGAGGGGAGACCAGCACAATCTTCTGAGAGTCCCTTCCCCAGGGGCTCCCGGAGGATGCAC
Source organism: Leopardus geoffroyi (assembly GCF_018350155.1). NCBI lineage: Eukaryota > Metazoa > Chordata > Mammalia > Carnivora > Felidae > Leopardus > Leopardus geoffroyi. Next base: position 8,037,311 of record NC_059335.1, read on the forward strand.
AAGGAAGTGTGACAACACACGTGAAGTGTTGTCTACCAGGGATGCTCCTGAGAGACCCAGCACCCAGTTTTGTTTTTTTTTTTCTTCATATGTATTTATTTATTTATTTATTTTTTTCAACGTTTATTTATTTTTGGGACAGAGAGAGACACAGCATGAACGGGGGAGGGGCAGAGAGAGAGGGAGACACAGAATCGGAAACAGGCTCCAGGCTCTGAGCCATCAGCCCAGAGCCTGACGCGGGGCTCGAACTCCCGGACCGCGAGATCGTGACCTGGCCGAAGTCGGACGCTTAACCGACTGCGCCACCCAGGCGCCCCCATATGTATTTATTTTTGATAGCATGAGCAAGGGAGGGGCAGAGAGACAGAGGATCTGAAGTGGGCTCTGCGCTGACAGCAGTGAGCCTGATGTGGGGGCTTGAACTCACAAACCACGATATCATGACCTGAGCTAAACTCAGACGCTCAACCAACTGAGCCCCCCAGGCCTCTCATACCCCAGGTTTTTATTGGTAGCTGGTCACTTAGGCACATCTGCCTGGAACATACCAACGTTCTAGACTCCCAGAAGGAAAGCAGATGTTCAGCATAATAGTTTGGGCACAGGGGGCCCCTCTGCTTGGTTCAGTGATGCTGGAACCCTCCTGAAATCCAAGTACCCAGACACCAGCCATGGACCACCCTTGCAAGCAAGCCTTTCCAAGGACAGAAGTCAGGCCTGCTTGGTAATAACCCTTTTTGTGTAGCTGAATATTAGCAGAGAGAAAGAAAAAAAAAGAACTTTTCCAAGACCTAGGAAGGAACAGGTCTTGAAAGCCAAGAATGCACTTGACAAGCGCAAGTGTTGCTTGCTCTTCACTGAGAAGTTTCAGGACTATGACTTTCACTTTCCCTGGTGATCATAACCTTGTTCGTTTTGTCCACCCACAGCCGAGCCTGTCTCCACCTTCACCTGCAAGTCAAGTCCCCAGAAACAAAGATTCTCGCTTAAACTAGTGAGTGTCCCTGGGGGGCAGTCACAAGGGGAGGGCCTGGGGCTTGGGCACCACTGACCTCCAAGCCCCCTCTGGGGGCTGGCACAGGCAGGAGAGCTCCACCTTAGCCTGCAGGGGGCAGTGGGACCTTGGGTGGGGCACATCTCCCTCCAGCCTCAGGTTCTTTATCACAGGGGACCTGGGAAGCTGCAGTCAAGTTCTCCCTGAGCCCTGGTTCCGGTGCTGTTGGGCTGTGCAGTCTGGAGGGGCTGAGTGTCCTCTCCCTTGCAATGAAGCCACTAGTACCCGCATTGTGTGGCCCACTTGCCCACTACCTGTCTGCCTCATAGCATGTGTTTGTTGAGCACCCACTGTATTTCACTGTGCCGGATGTTAGAGTCCATCAGAGAAGCAATCTGATGGGGTCCTTGCACTGAGGAGTCCGTGAAATCTGCCCCCAGAATACCGTGGCAGCCAGTCCGGTTGCCTTCCCCTGGCCCTAGACAGAGACTGTGTGAGTGGTTCAGAGCGAGGACTCCGGAGCCAGGCTCACAGATGAGTCATAGCCCCTGTTCGTCGAGAGCCTGTTCCATGCCTGACCCTGGGTTAAGAGTCTCACAAGCAAGCCTGTGAGCTGGTTACTCTGTTTCCCCATTTAATAGGTGAGATAATGGGGACTCATCACTGGCCCAGGGGCAACCAGCATGCAAGTTGCTTTCTTCACTGCTGTATCTCCAATGCCAGTAGAGTGCTCAGCACATAATAGGTGCTCTGTAGAAAGAATGAATGAATGGCAGAGCTGAGCTTTGAACCTAGCTCTTTAGCCCTGTGCTCTTAAGAACCCAGCTGTACTAGTTGTGTTTAATTAAAATACTCAGTTTGCATTGTAGAAAAAATGATCCGATATTATTAATGGCTTCAGCAAAAGTAATAGTTTACTTTATTCACGTAAAAGTCTGGGGCAGTAGTCCAGGGCTATCACTGTGGTTCCATGAACAGGGGAGCCCACTTTCTCTCTCGTTGCTCCCACATGGGTGGCTCCACATGGGCTGAGATGGGTGCCTCAGCTCCCACCATCTCCTCTGCATTCCAGCCAACTGGAACAGAAGCGAAAAGGGAGAGCCTGCCCAGCCCTTTGAGGGCATAACCTGAAAGTTGCCCACATCTCTTCTGCTTACATCTCCATTGGCCAGAACTTGGTCACATGGTCATTCCTCACTGCCAGGGAGGCTGGGAAATGTTGTTTTTAGCTGAAGGCCACATGTCTAGGGAAACTTGTGGATCCTATCATAAAAGAAATCTGGGCAATGGAAATAACACGTTCACATGCAGCACCCTAGGGGATTTGGTTCTGAAGTGGGGGACTTGGTGATGGTTGTGCTGGCACTAACCTGGGGTGATATCTGGCCAGTAATGTCCTTGAAGCCCTTGTCTAAGAGCTTGCATTTGACACCTTTCCCCCTGCCGTTCCCGACTAGGATGCCAAGGATGGGCGCTTGTTCATTGAGCAGAACTTCTTCCAGCGGGCGGCCAAGCCTCTGCAAGGTATTCTGCAGGGAAATGGACAAGGGGGAGAGAACTGTGAATTCTTGGTCAGAGCAACTAACTTCCCCCTGAAGGTGTGGGAAAGGGCCCAGTTGCACCCCATCACCCCTTGGGCCTTGGGCCTCAGAGGACAGACACCGTGGGCCTGGAGAGCCTAGTGTTGAATTATCAGAAGTAGCACGGCCAGTTGCTCAACGTAGTCATTACTTAAAATCGATCACATCAGCCTACAATCAACTAAATTGTATTAAGAACAGTAGTAAATATTCAAATACTCAAAACTCATCACTTCCTAATTACTTGTCTACATTATCTATGACCTATACTCTCGGGGTTGTTTACAGCCATTGTGCCTGCTGGGTGAAAACACCGCGCGATGGCGTGCTGGCATCTCTTCCAGCCACACATTCTGTCACGTCAGATCAGTGGCCCGAAATCGGCCGTGGTGGGAAGTGTTTACACCACGAAAGTTGGCAAACACTGCAGCTCAGGGCTGTCCCCCCCCTGGCCAGCACATACTGGGTCTGTATCACCCGACTGAGATGCTGGAAGGTGGGCAGGCATCCAATGATGCCAGGACCAGCGGAGACGTTTCCTGATCTTACTAGTCACACATGTGAATCCAGAGGTTACTCTGTTGTTCTGAGGCCTCCGCTCCAGATTTGTATGTGCTTTCCGCCTCGTTCACCCCCTGTCACCCGCAGATACAGATGACAGCCCGAGGTCAGCGATGCCCACCCTGTCCCCACCCTGCTGTCACCCACTCGCAGAGGTGGTGTCTCTGACTGGGAGTACTGCTCTGCTTCCGCCCTGAGAACGGGCTGTGGGCCCGGGACCAGGTGGACTCTAACTTCTCAGTTCCCTGCCTCCCACAGTGCACAAGTGGAAGAAGCTGAACTCGACCCCCCTCCTGGCCATCCCCACCTGTGTCGGTTTTGGCATTCACCAGGACAGGTACAGGTGAGTCACTTCACGTGCCAGCCACCTCACTGGTCCCGCTCTTTCTCTCCCCGTCACGTGGCCAGGCATGGCTGGGACCCCGGAGCCATTGGCCAGTCAGTTGCTTCTTTCTCCACAGCGTTGAGCCACGCTGATCCCCTCCCAATCCGGAACCCTTGATCTTGCCCAGGACCGGGACCTTGTGGCCACCCAGCCACGGTCCCTCCTTGGTGGCCTGGATTCTGCCCCCCTGCCCCGGTCATCTCTCCCACCTCCTGGGATACTCATATCTTCCAGGTTCTTGGTGTTTCCCACCCTGGGGAGGAGCCTTCAGTCGGTCCTGGATGACAACCCAAAGCATATAATGTCGGTGAGGTCTGTGTTCCAGATGGCCTGCCGGCTGGTATGTACCTAGAAGTTGCTGACTCCCACCCAGGGGATGGCGCACTAGGTCCTAGATTACCAGTTGGCCTGTTCATTGACACATTCAACCCGTGTCTCCCTCTGCTAGACACCGGGGCTAGTGCTTGACAGGCACAGGTGGGCACTAGGCCATTAGAACCAGAGTGACGAGCATTCCCAGGTGAGAGGTGGAAGAAGGGGCCCCAGCCTGAAAAAGAGGGGCTCAGCTGGGCTTCCTAGTAGAAGCCACGAGTGGGAAATCGCACGGTGCCAGGTGGAGTGGGAGTGGAGATTCATGAAGAGAATATTCCAGGCCAAGGATACAGCTTGGGCAGAGGCTTGTATAGGAGAGAGCATAAGGCATTTGTTTCTTCATTCATTCATTCATTCATTCACTCATTCCCTCATCCATCCATCCTTTCATTAAATATTTATCAGGTCCCTGCTGGGTGTCTGACACCGTCCCAGGGGCTGGGAGTAGCACAGACATGGTTGTTATGTCTAGTGGGGGAGGATGATCTTAAAGTAAACAGTTTCACAAGCCTCAAACGTCCTCTGAATAGAAATGTCCCTCTGCTATGATGGAGGATAAGAGGACCCAATTTAAATTGCCGGAGAGGTGGAAGTGGCCAGGGAGTGACACGTTAAGAGTCCTGAAGGTCTACATGCTCAGTGTGTCTTCAGTGTGACATGTAGAGGGGGAAGGGGTGGACAAGGCGGGCTTGATGTGGAGAGGTCGGTAGCGACCAGATCATTCAGAACACCAAGCTGAGGACCTGGGACTCTTTCCTGAGGGCACTAGGGAGCCATAGGAGGATCGGGAGCAAGGGAAGAGCAGGACCAGCTCTGCGTGCAGAAAAGCCCTGTGGTCCGTGTGGGGATGGACTGGTGGGGCGAGATGGAGACCGGGCGAGGTTGGCACGAGCGGACAGGGCCTGAGAAGAAGATGGGCTGTAGGGACAGAGAACAAGCAGAACCTAGTGGAAAGGCAGGCCTTGGGGTCAAGGTGGGCTTGGGGATATATTCAGGATGTAACTACCACCCAGGCAGGTCAGTGTATGGGTCTAGAGTTCAGTAGAGAAGTCAGAGCTGGACATAAGACATGCAAATTGCGGGGCACCTGGGCTGGCTCAATCAGTGGAGCACAAAACCCTTGATCTCAGGGTTGTGAGTTCGAGCCCCGCGCTGGGTATAGAGATTACTAAAAAATTTTAAGAACTTAAAAAAAACAAAAAAACAAGACATGCTTGGGTGTGTTGGCAGATGGGGCTTCCTAATGCTTCACTCAGAATTAGGCTTAAACAGTCTTTCCCCTTCCAACCACAAGTAGCGCCTCTGACCCTAGGCCTAAGTGGAGATTCCTTCACTGGGCTTTGCCTCAGAACCTCTTTGTGTTAGTCAAGCTACTCATGGAGAGGCTGTCTTTCTTCCCCCAGCTGGATGCCCTGGAGTTCCTCCATGAGAATGAATACGTCCATGGAAATGTGACAGCTGAGAACATCTTTGTTAATCCAGAGGACCTGAGCCAGGTAATAGCTAGGTCCCCTCCACCCTAGGGGCTCTCTGGGCTCAGTGTCTCATCTGTCCCAAAACATCCGTGTATTTCACCATGCTTATTACAGATAAAGAATTGTTGTCTGTCATATGTAAAGGGCTCCTTTGAATAAATAAGAAGAGATAAGCAACTTAGTAGAACGATGAAAAACGGATAGGAAAAGCAGTTCATAGAAAAAGAAACCCACAGGTTGGTTAAGTATGTGAAAAGATGCTCAACCTCCCTAAATGATGTCAGTGGTCATAGAAATGAAAATTAAAACATCCTATTTTAAGAGTAGACAAAACTTAAAAGAATGGTTATCTGTTGCTGATAAGGATGTAAGGAAACAAATTCTTTATATACTGTTGGAAGTGGGAATTGGCCAACCTTTCTGGAAGGCAGTTTGGATATAGTCAGAATTTTAAATGGGTATGTTTTTCTGATCCACCAGTTAGGAATGTGTCCTATATGTATACTCACAGGCCTCTGCAAAGATATATGTACAAAATGTTTCTGACAGCACTGATTGTGATAGTAAAGAGGGAGAACCTTAAGTATACACTCCTGGTAGGGGTGCTGATTAAAAAACCTTTTAAAGTAAATTCGAATTACTTTTTCAGTTGCAAATGACAGAAACCTGATTTAACATGGCTTTAAAAAGAAAATGTTTAAGGGGTGTTGCAAATTGTGGCCCATTGAGTGGAAAAAGCCAGAACCTCGCTGGCTTCAGGCACGGCTGAATGGGGTCTATCTGGCTCCAGATTTTAATACCCGGAACTACTACTAAAATGCCAAAAACAGGGCGCCTGGGTGGCTCAGTCCGTTAAGTATCTGACTTTGGCTCAGGTCGTGATCTCGCAGTTCATGAGTTCAAGCCCTGCATCGGGGTCTGTGCTGACAGCTCAGAGCCTGGAGCCTGCTTCGGATTCTGTGTCTCCCTCTCTGCCCTTCTCCCAGTCGCACTCTGTGTGTGTCTCTCTCTCTCAAAAATAAATAAACATTAAAATGCAAAAAGCTGTTGCGGGGGAGCGCCTGGGTGGTTCAGTCAGTTAAGCGTCTGACTGTTGATCTCAGTTCAGGTCTTGATCTCAGGGTCGTGAGTTCAAGCACCGCATTGGGCTCTGTACTAGGTGTGCAGCCCACTTTAAAAACCTGCAAAAACCAGGTGTCCCACAAGAGGTATAATGATGTCAACAAGAGGTATAATTTCCCTTTGTGGAAAACTAGAGCCCCTTCTGCATCCGTGCGTTTACCAGGTATTCAAAGAAAGCTATTTGAAACAACGCATAAGAGACGATTATTAGTCATTCCTTCTGGGCATGGGTTGGAAGCTGTGGATGGTCAGTTTGGGTTCTTTTCATTTCACACCCGTCTGTACTGTTCGGCATGCACTTGTTTCAAATTGCAGCCGTGATTGAAATCTCTGGCTTAAGAATCCAAGCTCGTAACTTCCAAACTGAATGGCTTCTCTCCGTGTCCACCCAGGTGATGCTGGGAGGCTATGGTTTCACCTTCCGCTATGCCCCCGGTGGCAAACACGTGGCCAATGTGGAAGGCAGCAGGAGCCCACATGAGGGGGACCTTGAGTTCATTAGCCTTGACCTGCACAAGGGATGTGGTAAGGGTCTGGAGAAGGGGTTCGGGACCATGGAGGTACACTTCTCATATAAGGGCAGTTCTGGGTTTTCACAGCCACGGACAGCAGGTGGCTAGACACAGGAGTCACACTAAGGGAACCATAATGGGAATTTGGAACCATGGATGGGCTGTATCAGGGAGTTGTAGGGCAGCCGTTCAGCACCAATGACAACAGCGAGTAGCTGGACACAAGGAGGCCCCAGAGTTTCAGAGGTTCAGGTTCGAGATCTGGTTTCGGCTTAGAACATGAGAGTTGCCCAAGAGTCTGGAGCTCAGGAGTAAGTCTGGACAGAGACCCAGATATCAGCAGTATCTCAGGAGCTGTCAGCTGAAGCCCTGGGTGAGGAATGAGATTATCCAAGGAAAATGTACAGAATAAGTAAGAAGAAAGTACTTTGAGGAGAAGATTCCTTGAGGAGGTCTCAGCCTCTCTGTCCCAAATCCCTTGATGTCATGGCCATCCATGTGCCTGCCTGTGTCCTCCCACCAGACTGACCTCCCCCAAGAAAGGGGTGGTCCCTGTGCTTCCAATATCGGAAGGTCTGGTACAGTCAACTCTCAGTGTTTACAAAAATTGTTCTCTGAAACATAATAAAAATAAATCAGACAGTCTCCCTTACCTCCTCTATTGAGGCTGGGTTCATTGCCCATCCTTCTGGGCTCCCTCTCACCCTGTCCTGCTTCCCCTGCAGCTCAGGTAATCCCACACTGTACTGTGTCCCCATTAGACTGTCAAGGGCTGGGACCCAACCAAACTCTTGTCTGGGATTTAAGAAGGTGTAATGGGGCCTGGTACACAGAGCCGAGGACTCAGTGAATGAATGAAAGACAAGAGATGAGGGAGTAAGCTAGTGAGAGCGGGGATGGTAAGGATGGCTGAGAGAGTGAACGAGAGTAAAAGAGACTCGTCACAGCGTGAGAGCAGGCAAATGAAAAGTGAATGAACAGACTAAAGCTCGTGTGCTTAGATGGTTGAGTCCATGAGGGCAAGGTTCAGTCAGAGAGAGAAAGGAAGCGGGTGGATCTGTCAGGGAGTAGAGCATTTGGACTGAGCTGCCGCCTCTTGCCCTCCCTTCCCAGGGCCCTTCCGCCGCAGCGACCTCCAGACCCTGGGCTACTGTTTGCTGAAGTGGCTGTACGGGATCCTGCCATGGACAAACTGCCTTCCCAACACCGAAAAGATCATGAAGCTGAAACAGAAGTGAGTCTAGGGGTCAGCAGAAGCCAGGACTGGCCTGGCACCCCCACAGGTGGGGCAGAAGCTCAGAACCCACCAGGGAACAAAAAGGAGGGGGAAGCAGTGTCCCACAGAGTCAAGGCCTCTGCAGCTCTCGGGGGTGTCCTCTAGCATTCATTCCAGCAGACAGGAGCGTGGGCTCTGGAGCCATGTTGCCTGTGGTGAGACGCCAGCCTCCCCACTGCAGGGTGTAGGGTGGGCAACCTAACCTTCACAAGCCTCAGTATCCTCCGTGGGATGAGATCTTAGCAGGGTCTGTGGAAGGATTCAGGGGAGTCAGCTACACAGCGCTCAGCACAGAGCCTGACCTATAGAAAATGCCCACTATGCACAGGGCACCATGACTCATTCATACCTTCACAGACAAATGGAAAACCTGAGCAGTTAGGCCTGGACTCTGCCTCAGCGTCTGGCTACACCGGCCACCAGTGTCCATACCTCCTCTCCCCACCCTCTGCTTGTAAAACCCCCAGATCCTGCGTGTTCTGGTTTAGGCATTCAGCACCAAGGGCAGCGGTGAAGGGGGTAGAGTCGCTGGATGCAGAGGGAAGTGGGGCCATGTGAGGTTCAGTACCGAGGACCGCAGGCAGACACGGGCAGCTGGGCTCGAAGGGAAGTGAGCACTGGCACTTTGGTCTTCAGCACCAAGGACAGCGGGAGACTAGCTGGGAAGCGTGGCTGTGTGAGATTCAGTACCATGGACAGCCGGCATTTGGGCTCCGAGGGGAGGGAGCACTTTGGTCCTCAGCACCAAGGACAGTAGACAGCTGGACACAGGAAAGCCCTGAAGGTCCAGAGGTTAGGATTCAAGCCCTGGTATAGATAGACTGAGGGTGGTGAGAGTTGCCTAGGAGTCATCCTGGAGGGCCCACCTAGAAGATGGTTTGGCCATCCACATCTGAAGGGCAGGAGTGAAGTGTAAACAGAGATTCAGACCTCATTGGTATCTCAGAGGTTGTCACTAGAAGCCCTGGGAGAGAAAGATTGCCCAGGGGAAGTGTGCCTAGTGGAAAGAGGGAAAACTCTAGGGAACAGCACGGAGTCCTTTTGTGCTCCTCAGTTCTTAATGTGCTGTGTTACTGGTTCACGTTGAGACTCTCTCTCGTTCTATTTTTTCCCTTTTATATCCCCCACTACCTTTTTCAACCATGGACACCCACTCAACCATACTTACTATATGTTCTACAGATGTTTGCTTAACTGTATTTGTTTCCTAAAACTTGCATGATGGTGGTGGTATTGTGTGTGTGTTTGACTTGCATAAATGGTATTCTGCTCTAAATCTCATCTGTTTTTGACATTTTTCACTCAGCTCTGTGTTCTTCGATTTTAACCGCATTGTCACATGTGCACTGAGTTGACTGTCTCTGACTACTGCTTCTCAATATGTTTGTGTAGATAGGTCTGCAACCTTGAATGATGTATGACGACCGTATCTAATTTGCATAAATGGTACCGAGCTCTGAATTTCATTCTGTTTCTTGCTTCCTTTCACTTACTGCTGTGTTTTTTAACTTGAGCTACGTTGCTAATTCACTGCCTCCAAATACTACTCGTGAATTTGTCTGGATGTATATGTATCCTTGAAAAATACGTGATGTCACTGTTGGGTGTGCATTTAATTGGCACAAATGGTACCGTGCCCTGAATCTTATATTCCCTCAGGTTTCTACTTAAACACTCCCCCCTGGGGGTAGGGGGCTTCTCTCACCCCCCACTGCATCAGGCTTCCTGCTTGTGCATGCTCAGAGGAAGGGATCTGCCCCTGTCACGTTGGCCCGCTCCTACCTGATGACCTCTATTCGAGGCGAACATTTATCATAACACTTGTCTGTGCCGGGCTCTGCGCCCATTGTTTCCCTGTGTCATCCTCAGAACAACTCTGAGGTAAGCTGTCTTATGATTGAGACACAGAGAGCTTAGGTAATCAGCCCTGGTCACACAGCTACTAAGTAGAGGTGCTTAGACTCACACCCAGGCCATTCGACTCCAGAGAAGTTTCTTTCACCTCAAAGCCGTGTGGGAGGATGGAATGTTGGCACGGGGATGCAGCCTTTCTTCACTCGACAGATATTTATTATAATTTTTTTTTTTTTAATTTTTTTTTTTCAACGTTTATTTATTTTTGGGACAGAGAGAGACAGAGCATGAACGGGGGAGGGGCAGAGAGAGAGGGAGACACAGAATCGGAAACAGGCTCCAGGCTCTGAGCCATCAGCCCAGAGCCTGACGCAGGCAGGGCTCGAACTCCCGGACCGCGAGATCGTGACCTGGCTGAAGTCGGACGCTTAACCGACTGCGCCACCCAGGCGCCCCGATTATAATTTTTTTTAATGTCTATTTCTTTTTGAGAGAGAGAGCAAGTGAGGGAGGGGCAGAGAGAGAGGGAGACAGGAACCGAAGCAGGCTCCGCACTGAGAGCACAGAACCCGATGCAGAGCTTGAACCCACGAACTGTGAGATCATGACCTGAGCCGAAGTTGGACACTCAACCGATTGAGTCACCCAGGTGCCCCTGAACAGAGACTTACCGAACACCGTCTACGCACCACACTCTGCTCTAGTCCCTGGGGATACAGGAATAACTGAGCCAAACATCCCTGCCTTCAGGGAACTCACACCCTAGTGGGGGAGACAAAACAGTAAAGAGATAAATGAGTAAAGCACACAGCATGTCACAGGCCAGACTGGTTGGGGCCATCAGGTTGGAGCCCTGAGTGTGGCTGTGGGCACTCACTGCTCCTTTAGATTTAATGGCCAGGCAGGTCTCATGACAGTGGTGACAGGTGAGTCGCCTCCGGAAGGGTAGTGAGGCAAGGAGGATGTCTCATTTTGGCATATAAGGGCGCTTATGTGCCCTTGACGTCTCTGCAGGAGGAGGGAGAGACAGGGAAAGAGAAGCCCCTGGCTCCCAGGCTTTCACAGGCAATCTCTGCATCAGAAGGCAGCCTCAGAACCCTCCAGAACATGAGCCCCTTGCCCTATTTTCTTGGAGTGTATTTTTGCCCTTACTCTCTAGTTTTCTAGTAGCTTTCCATTCTTGAAATGAAGCCAGGGGAAAACGAGTCGCAGAATTTAGGAACACGGCTAGTAGGAGCATACGGCCCAACTGCCAAGGCGTTACGTGTGCCTGAGGCCTGTGAACAGCTCCTTTGCACGTTTCTGTCGTGTTAAAGACAAGGCTGAGCTGCTCTTACCAGGAGATCCCAAAACACGACGGTTCGGACGAAGAAGATTACTTCCCTCTCAGTAACGGCACCTTGGCGCCCTTCAACGTCCACATATCCTTTTCTGGCGCTAACTGCTGGTCACCATCTCTCGCTGCTCTTACAGGGCAGGCCTGGGAGTGGCATGCATCCCTTGGTCGCAGAGCCACCCAAGCTGCAGTGGGGGCTGGAAAACGTCTGTAGCCTAGGGCTGCTGACCCTTGGGGTCCTGCCCTTGAAGGGGAGAAGGGACAGTGGACGGCAGCCGGAGACTCCTCCATGGTGCCACCTTTAGTCCCATTTCTGTGAGGGCAGGGGCCACACCAGCTCTCTTTGTCACTGGGTTGCTCACAGAATGGCCCCTGACGCATCGTGGGCGCTCATGAAATAGTTGTGGAATGAATGAATAAGGAAACAACGCGTGAGCCTTCATTCACAGGCCTGGGCTTCAGCGTGGACAGACAGGTCAGGCAGACAAGGCCCCAGCCGTGGGGGGATTCCCAGGCTGGGAGGAGACATGGGCAGGAAGGAGGTGGAGGCAGCCCCAGGAGCATTGTGGGAGCAGAGGGGAGGCACGTTACCCGGCCTCAGGCCACTGGGTGCCTTTACCCAAGAGATTCCTGACCCAGTCTGTACAGAGCAGAGGGCTTTCCCAGGCAGGCAAGGGGAGGCGAGATTTCTCGACAGATAGGAAAGCTCATACATGACCTATTCATTCATTCAGAACCTGTCTCCTGGTGGCATTTTTGTGCCAGGGAAATGCTGGAGACCCAGATGTGAATCAGCTGAGGGCACTGCTTGTCGCCAGTGAAATCACCCATTGAGGCTCCACTGGGTCGAATCCTCCGGCCACTACTTCCTCTAACTCCCCAGAACAGCCCTATCCCCCTTTTCACATCTCTGCCACCTTCCCCTTCACAAGAGATAATCAGTGAACGGGATATGCTTCTCTAGAAGGCTGTACACTTGCCAAATTGGTCCAGAGTAAAGAAAATAGGCCCAAGGGGCGCCTGGATGGCTCAGTTGGTTGAGCATCTGACTCTTGATTTCGGCTCAGGTCACAATCTCACAGTTCATGGGAGCGAGCCCCGTGTCGGGCTCTGCGAACTTGGGATTCTCTCTCTCTGTATCTCTCTCTGCTCCTCCCCTGCTCGTGTGCTCGTGCACACTCTCTCTTGTTCTCAAAATAAATAAACATTTTTAAATAAAATAGGTCCTAGTAATAATTTTAACATCCGTGATTTAAGTATGAGTTCATTCCCAAGCCCCGGAGCCTGACCACAGCCACAAAGGGAAGGTCTGAAACATCAAGAATCTCAGCAGGGGGTGGTGATGGTGGTGATGTGCTCATTATAGACGCTCCACCCAGCCCCTGTCCCGTGATTCGAGGCAATGACAAAAAGGACCACGAGGGGGCGATGTTGCCACATGCACATTTTTGGAACCTAACGTCCTCTAGGGCGCCCTACTGGTGTGCGTGGCCTTTTTCCGTTCGTTCAACATTTATTCAGTTTTTGTACATTCTAGTTCAGGATGGAATGAATGAGGGAAAGAAAAAGAGACGTTTTGATTCCTCAAGGCTTTCTGGTGTGCAAGTCCCTTTCTGGGAAAGCACAGGTGCTGGTCGAATTCGTTCCCTGCTCTTAAGGGTGCTGTCTGGGCAAGGACGTCCCACGGACACCGACAGCCAGTGGTAGAGTCGCTTATACAATTTACAACATCCTAGGGTCACAGACTTTGGTGCCATCACTCAGCCATTCGCCACACACGTCCTGAGGATGCCAGGAGACACGAAGGTCAGACCCAGCCCTTCCTGTGTCCTGACAGTGCCTTGGGGCGTCCATAGACTATGCACAGAGCACACAGGCCATCGGGCGGGATCTGTTTTCTCTGCCTGGAGGGGTCATGGGAGACTTCCAGGAGACCAGCCCTCAAGCAGTGTCCTGAAGGGAGAGCAGCCACGGCCAGGGGTCAAGCTAGGAGCAAGCTGTCCAGGGCAGAGGAAGCAACATGCTGAGGCCAGGAGATGGGCACGGATGCTTGACCTAGTTAGGGGAGTAGAAGGCATTTGGTGCTGCTGGCGTGTGAGATGGGAGGGAGGAAGAAGCCAGAGAGACAAGGCCACAGGGGCTGGCAGCCTTGTGTGCCAGGGGTTTTCCCCCAGGGCCCTGGGGAGTCCCCTGAGGGCTGTGAGTAGGAAGGGACAGAGTCCGTTCTGGGCAGAGAAACTCTGCAGGGTCATGTGGGGAATGTGCAGGAAGCTGGGGCGGAAGCTGAGGTCCAAGGAGGTAGGATAAGGCCTGAACTGGACCAGAAAGGGGATGGGACAGAGAGGGTTGGGGAGCAAGAGGGTGGAGCTTGGGGACTTCGGCCTGCGGTTGGGGGAGGCAAGGACAGCACCCCCAGGCACTGGGTGGATAGTGGAGATTCCAAGTGAGAATGGAGCAAAGAAGGTAGATGAATTTCTTTCTTTCTTTTTTTTTTTTTTTTTTTTTTTTTATGCGTATTTACTTATTTTGGGAGAGCAGGAGTGCATGCGCACACAAGCAGGAGAGGGGCAGAGAGAGAATCAAACAGAGCCCGACACAGGGCTCGATCTCACAAACTGAGATCCTGACCTGAGCCTAAACCAGGAGTCAGATGCTTAACCGACTAAGCCACCCAGGCACCCTGGAATTGGATGAATTTGTTTTTCTTGAGTAGTCCAAGAGGATATGTGTGTGTGTGTGTGTGTGTGTGTGTTTACAAGTACACGTGTGCGTTTATAGAAAGAAAGGTAGTCCTCGTTAGTCACAGATTCCATATTTGTGAATTCACCTGCTCACTAAAATGCATGTGTCACCCCAGAATCAGCACTCACAGTGCTTCCCAGGCCTCCTCAGACACACACAGAGTGGAGACAATTTTGAGTTGTCTGATGCACACAGGCCCAGCTGAGCTCAAACAAGGTGATGCCCTGCCTTCTCATTTCAGATCTCAGGATAAACAGGGGTCCTTCGTGGAGTCTGTTTAACGCCCATTTTCCAGATGTTCTTGTTGATGATTTTGCTATTACTTTTTTTAAGGTTTAATCATTTTTGAGACAGAGTGCAAGCCGGGGGAGGGGCAGAGAGAGAGAGGGACAGAGGATCCGAAGCAGGCTCTGTGCTGACAGCAGCCAGCCTGATGCGGGGCTTGAACTCACAAACTGTGAGATCATGACCTGAGCCGAAGTTGGATGCTCAACAGACCGAGCCACCCAGGCGCCCCCTACGATTTTGCAGTTTAAAATGGTGGCTAAGCGTCCGACTTCTGTTCGGGTCATGATCTTGCAGTTCATGAGTTCGAGCCCTGCATCGGGCTCTGTGCTGACAGCCCAAAGCCTGGAGCCTTCTTTGAATTCTGTGTGTCCCTCTCTCTCTGCCCCTCCCCTGTTGGTACTCTTGTTTCTCTCTCTCAAAAAAAAAGGCCCCATGCATGGTGCTAAAGAGCTGTCTAGTGTTCCTAGGTGCAAGAAGGCTGAGATGTGCCTTACAGAGAAACTAGTTGGCTGTGAGCTCAATGTGATTAAGTAAACATTATAGTAAACATGCTATCTTTTTTTAAGAAAGGTTTTTTAATGTTTATTTACTTTTGAGAGACAGAGAGACAGAGCACGAGCAGGGGAGGGGCAGAGAGAGAGGGAGACACAGAATCCCAAGCAGCCTCCAAGCTCTGAGCTGTCAGTACAGAGCCCGGCGCGGGGCTCGAACCCACCAACTGTGAGATCGTGACCTGAGCTGAAGTTGGTCGCTTTAACCGACTGAGACACCCAGGTGCCCCAAACATAGTATCGTTAAGCACAAACACACCTAAGACAAAATTAAGTAGTGATCAGTTTATAAAAACATTGTAACCAGAACCTTGCAGGAACGTGATACTACATTTCCCCTAGAAGCATGGTTTAGAATTCACTAATTCCGTATTTGAGGCCACGCTACAGGGCACAACTACCACAAGTAACAAGAGTCTACTGTACATCTAGTAGACATTCTGTTTTACTTATTTTTTATTTTTATAAAGTTTATTTACTTAGAGAGTGAGCTGGGGAGGGGCAGAGAGAGAGAGAGAGAGAGAGAGAGAGAGAGAGAGAGAGAATCCCAAGCAGGCTCCATGATGCCAGCGTGGAGCCCGGTGTGGGGCTTGAACTCACAAACCACAAGATCATGACCTGAGCCAAAATCTGGGGTTGGACG
Organism: Leopardus geoffroyi; assembly: GCF_018350155.1. Taxonomy (NCBI): domain Eukaryota; kingdom Metazoa; phylum Chordata; class Mammalia; order Carnivora; family Felidae; genus Leopardus; species Leopardus geoffroyi. The sequence continues at coordinate 8,053,005 of NC_059335.1, forward strand.
CTTCACCGACTGAGCCACCCAGGTGCCCCTAGACTTTCTGTTTTAAAAATTGGCTCTCCTGGGGAGCCCAGGTGGCTCAGTCAGTGAAGCATCCGACTCAATTTCAGCTCAGATCATGATGTCGTGGTCTGTGAGTTCGAGGCCCGCATCGGGCCTCTGTGCGACATCACAGAGCCTGCCTGGGATTCTCTCTCCCTCTCTCTGCCCCTCCCCCACTTCTTCTTCTCTCTCTCTCTCTCTCTCTCAAAATAAATAAATAAACTTAAAAAAAAAAAAAAGTTTGCTCTCGCCTCCCTAAAAGACCTCTTGCATACACCTCTGTCCTGTCAGGTTTCTTGACAACCCGGAGGCCCTCGTGGGACAGTGCAGTCGCTGGATCAGTCCCTCAGGTATGTCCTGAAGAGGGAAGGAACAGTTGGGGGCCATGGCGGGACCAGGTGACCTGGGTCCATCCGGCTCTTGCCCCCTCACACACCTTTCTTTCTTTGAGTTTTCCAAGCTGCGTGTGCATACGTGCCTGTTCTAGAAAAACAAAAAACCTTTCCCCCAAAATTCAGAAGCATCCCCGAATAAGAATAACAACACACACTCACATACACAACCACACACACAGTATTGTATTTCTCTATGAAAATTTGTTAAGGATTGGAGTGTGGGCCGGGTTCAGCCAGGTGAGCCTTCTCCCGGTCTTGTGGGGAAGCGGGGGAGGGGAATTCACGTTGCTGCTGCCAGCCGGCGGCTCGACTGGGGCGGGCTCGTTCAAGTGCACCTCTCTCCTGTCTGGCGATTGGCGCTGACGCTGGGAGGCCTCAGCTCCGGGCTGCTTCCCGAGGCACTGTTCAGGCAGCTTTCCAAGAGGGCAGGGACGGAAGCTACAAAGCATGGGGGTCCCTGGACGGCACTCGGCCACATTCAAGCAAATCCCAAGGCCAACCCAGACTCAGCGGGTGGCCAGGTATCTCCACTTGAGGATGGGAGAGGCAGCGACCATGGCAGAGGGACACGTACAAAATGAAAATAAGCTTGCCTTACGTACATTTTGGTCAATTTGCATTTTTTTTTAAGTTTATTTATTTGTTTTGAGAGAGAAAGAGAGAGAGAAAATCCCAAGCAGGCCCCATGAGCACGACATGGTGCTCGATCCCACGAACGATGAGATTGTGACCTGAGCCAAAACCAAGAGTCAGAAGCTTCATGAACCAAGCTTCCCACGTCCCCAACATCTTGTTTTTTTCATTAATTAACATTGGCTTTTGTGTTCTTATTCCTAGATCCACTACAACCTCGTTTTGTTTTTTGTTTTTTGTTTTTTATTTTTATTTTTTTATTTTTTCATTTTGAGAGAGAGAGAAAGAGCACGCCAGTAGGAGAGAGGGGCAGAGGGACAGGGAGAGATGAACCTTAAGTAGGCTCTGTGCCCAGTGCAAAGCCCAACACAGGGCCCAATCCCAAGACTCTGGCTGGGATCATGACCTGAGCCAAAATCCAGAGTCTGACTCTCAACCCACTGAGCCAGTCAGTCGCCCCTACACCATCATTTTCATGGCCAGTCCCCGTTACTGGAGTTTTAGGCTGTGTCTTTGTTTTTCTTTTTTTTTCCTAGTGTCGCTTCTGTAGAACTTCTGCATTGCTCTCTGAACATGAGGCCGAGGGGCGCCTGGGTGGCTCAGTCGGTTAAGCGCTGACTTCGGCTCAGGTCATGATCTCATGGTCCGTGGGTTCGAGCTCTGCGTCAGGCTCTGTGGTGACAGCTCAGAGCCTGGAGCCTGTTTCAGATTCTGTGTCTCCCTCTATCTCTGACCCTCCCCCGTTCATGCTCTCTCTCTGTCTCAAAAATAAATAAACGTTAAAAAAAAAAAAATTTAAACATGAGGCCGAAAGAAATGGATAACTTGTCCATTTTTTTTAGCTCTGTAAGGGCTCATTTAAAAAAAAAAAATTTATGTTTTTATTTATTTTTGAGGGAAAGAGACAGAGCACAAGCAAGGGAGGGGAAGAGACAGAGGGAGACACAGGATCCGACGCAGGCTGCAGGCTCTGAGCTGTCAGCGCAGAGCCCGACCCAGATCTGGAACCCACGGACCCTGACTCATGACCTGAGCCAAAGTCGGACGTTCAACAGAGGGAGCCCCCCACGCGCCCAGGGCTCATTTGTTAATTACCTGAAATCCTGGGATCACATGGCTGTGCTGCTCAAGTCACTTTCCCCTCCAGCCTTGAGTTCTCTCCCCAGGAAGAATAAGGCCCCCCCCCCACCTCGTTAGTTCACTGCAGCTCAGCCTCCCTGAGCCTGTCCCCCTGGGGTGCAGCTGGGAGGGGCTTGAGAGACGGCATTTGGGGCGGGGCGGCCCTGCCGGAGAAGGAATTTCACCACCCCGCCACCCAGTCCTGCATTCAGGCAGACCTGTGCTACCAGCCAGGGGACCATCAGAGGGTAAATGTGCCCCTCTAAGCCTCAGCCTCCCCATTGAGTAAAATAAGGTTAATAATAGCCCCCCACCTCCCAAGTTGCCCCGAGCACTCCATGCAGAACCCTCTGTCCGGAGGCTCAGGGCGCTGCCTCAACTTCTGCTGCAACCCTAATTAAATGTGCATGCACTTTAGCTCAGAGCGCAGCCTGCTGTGGGCGGTCCCCAAGCGGGGGCTATTATGAATGTTATTATTGATTTCATGATTGGCACTTTTTTTTTGTTTATTTATTTTTGAGAGAGAGAAGAGAGAACTCAAGCAGGGGAGGGGCAGAGAGAGAGGGAGACACAGAATCCGAAGCAGGCCCCAGGCTCCGAGCTATCAGCACAGAGCCCAATGGGGGGCTCAAACTCGTGAACCGTGAGATCATGACCTGAGCCGAAGTCAGCCACTCAACCGAAGTCAGCCACTCAACCGACTGAGCTACCCAGGCGCCCCCAAAGTAGCCCTTTTAAACTGCGTCCCTGGGCCCACTACCTGTTGGGGGGGTTGTTGTTTTTTTATTTTATGTAAACTCTGTGCCACTCATGGGGGTTGAACTAACCACGTGGACCCCGGGATTGAGAGCCAGCCACATGCTCCACCGACTGACCGAGCCAGACCTGGCACCCCTTCGCTGCCTGTTTTCTGTAAACCAGTGAACTAAGAATTGTTTTACGTTTTGAAATAGCTGTGGGTGCACCTGGGTGGCTCATCTCGGTTGAGCCTCTGACTTCGGCTCAGGTCATGATCTCACAGTTCGTGAGTTCAGGCCCCACATCGGGCTCTCTGTTGTCAGCACAGAGCCCTCTTCGGATCCTCTGTCCTCTCTCTGCCCCTCCCCCACTCACGCTTTCTTTCTCAAAAATGAACAAACATTAGAAAAAAATCCTCAGGGCCCCTGGGTGGCTCAGTCCATTGAGCGACCGACTCTTGATTTCAGCTCAGGTCATGATCTCAACAGTTCATGACTTCGAGCCCCGCATTGGGCTCCACACTCACTGACCGTGCAGAGTCTATTTAGAATTCTCTCTCCTTCTCTCAAAAAATAAATAAATGAATAAAACTCTTTTTAAAAATCCTCTTAGGAAATAGCTGGGGAGAAAAATCAAAAGAACATTTCATGGTACATGAAACTTACCTAAAATTCAGACTGCCGCGCCCGGTAGCAAACCTGTCTTGGCTCATCGCCGTGCCCACCGGCTTACATGTCACGTTGCACAGACCCCCGCCCCACCTACAAGGCTGCACCTGTTTATCCTGGCAAAAGCTTGCCCACGCCTATTTTAGAGATACACACTAAATATTTAGAGGTAAAATGATATCATTAGCTGGGATTTGCTTTCAAACATTACCAGGGCGGGGCGCCGGGGTGGCTCCATCGGTTAAGCCCCTGACTTCGACTCAGGCCATGACCTCGCGGTTTGTGGGTTCGAGCCCCGCGTCCGGCTCTGTGCTGACAGCTCTGCCCCTCTCTCTCTGCCCGTCCCCTGCTCACACTCTGTCTCTCGATCTCAAAAGTAAATATAAAAAAAAAAATACCGGGAGGAAGTGGTAGGGGTCTTGATGAACCAGGTCGGCTGTGAGCTGATCATTCAAACTGGGTGATGGGCAGGCTGGTGTTGGGGATGCCATTCTCCCGTTGCATACATTTGATGTTTTACCAAAAAAAATAAATAAAATAAAATCTTTATTTTTTTTTTTTAACATTTTATTTTTATTTTTGAGACAGGGAGAGACAGAGCATGAACAGGGGAGGGTCAGAGAGAGGGAGACACAGAATCTGAAACAGGCTCCAGGCTCTGAGCTGTCAGCACAGAGCCCGACGCGGGGCTCGAACTCACGGACCGTGAGATCATGACCTGAGCCGAAGTCGGCCGCTTAACCGACTGAGCCACCCAGGCGCCCCAATAATAAAATCTTAAAAAAAATTTTTTTTTTTTAATGTTCATTTTTGAGAGAGAGACAGAGCATGAACAAGGGAAGGGCAGAGAGAGAGGGAGACACAGAATCTGAAACAGGCTCCAGGCTCTGAGCTGTCAGCACAGAGCCCGACGCAGGGCTCGAACTCACGGACCGCGAGATCATGACCTGAGCCGAAGTCGGCCGCTTAGCCAACTGAGCCACCCAGGCACCCCCCCAAAAAAAATTTTTTTTTTAATGTTCATTTTTGAGAGAGAGACAGAGCATGAACAAGGGAAGGGCAGAGAGAGAGGGAGACACAGAATGGGAAGCAGCCTCTGACGCGGGGCTCGAGCTCATGATCTGCGAGATCATGACCTGAGCTGAAGTGGATGCCCAACTGACTGAGCCACCCAGGCGCCCCTCCCCTCCCAAAAAAATCTTTTTTAATCTAAGTGCCTAAGGCAGTTGCAGGCACAGAGGAAGCACTGAGCAAATGGGCACCGTGGTGGAGACTGGGCACAGCCCCCCTGGCTCTGAGTTGGAGACCCCTCTCAGGTCTCTCCTATGGTGGGGGGTGTCTTGACCGCAGAGACCCTGCAGGAGTACCTGAAGGTGGTGATGGCCCTGAAGTATGACGAGAAGCCGCCCTACACCATCCTGAGGAACAATCTAGAAGCCCTACTGCAGGATCTGCAGCTGTCAGCCTACGACCCCCTGGACCTCCAGATGGTACCATAGGTGGGTTCCGGTAGGAGCAGTTTGTGAGTCTTCCCCCTCCCTCACCTCCGCCAGCCCTGCTTCCCAGATGCCATTTAAGGTTTCCATCAGGGCCGACCTCCCAGTTAGATGCTGGATTTTTCCACAGGGTTCAAGAACCATCCAGCCCTCGGGGAATCGCACATAGCAGAAACCTGGCTCAAATTGGCTCGAAGGAAGAGGGCCAATTGATTGTCTCTTGTGGCTAGAAAATTCCAAGGGGGAAGCTGTAGGCATGACTGGATTCAAGGCCAGGAAAACAGAGTCAACATGTCCTCATCTCTCCATCTTTCTGTCTCTTTCTTCATCCCTCTGTTTCTCTATCCCTCTCTCCGTCCACCTGTAGCCTCCGCTGTCCTGTGGGTTGGCGCCACCTGCCCCCCCCCCCCGCCCCCATCACAAACCTCGCTGGTTCTGTTCCCAGTGATGCACTTTGCCCTGCGCTTCTCGGTCTGTCTCACGGCCCTTCTCTGTCAGCACAGAACACCCATGACCTTGTTTATGGAGGCACCATATTCCGTTGTGGATTGCAAGGATACTCTTTTTTTTTTTTTTTAAGTTTATTTATTTATTTTGAGAGTGAGAGAGAGAGAATAAGTGGGGGAGGGGCAGGGAGAGAGAGAAAGAATCCCAAGCAGGTTCCGTGCTGTCAGCGCAGAGCCCAACTTGGGGCTCAAACTCACGAACCGTGAGATCATGACCTGAGCCAAAATCAAGAGTCAGACGCTCAACCAACCGAGTCACCCAGGCGCCCCAGAAGGATACTCTTTATGACCAGTGGCTGGCATTTGCTTGGTTTCTGTTTTACAAGCCACGTTGCCTTGAACGCCTGCGTGCACAGGCCTCGCTGGGGTGTGCACGCGTGTCTGTGCATGGGGTTCTTCTTTTGCGAGAACTGGATCCTCTCTAGCGGGGCTGTACCTGTCTACACTCCCATTAGCCCTGTGTGGGAGTGCACAGAACTTCGGGGAAGGTCAAAATGAAACTAAGTTCACCCGACAGTTAATTCTGGCAAGGCCGTATGGACGTGTTCTGAAGAGAGGCTTCCCCGAGGCCGTGCCCTGTCCGTGGAGCTGTAACGTCTGTCTTCGTGGCTGCCCGAAATCAAAGTTCAGTGTGTGTCTAACTCAGCGGTCCTCAGAGGGAGGCCATGTTGCCGTAGGGGGTATCTGGGGACACTTTTGGTTGTCACAACTGGGGAAAGGGTGCCCCCAGCATCGAGTAGGTAGAGGCTGGGGGCACCATGCAGCACCCCACGAGGCACAGCCGGCCCCCACCACAGAGTCCCTGCGAAAGCAAAGGCATGACCTTGACCACCCGTGGAGCTTGCCCGCTGCCTGTCACTCCAGCTCATTACACAGATGCGCCATACCCCTAGCTGTCCCCGTGGCCCCCCTATCCCCCCGCACCCCTCGCCCACCCACCCTGTCCCTCCAGGCGGTTGCCGGTCTCCCGCGTTGGGCTGTTTGCTCACAGCTCAGAGCCTGGAGCCCGCTTCGGATTCTGGGTCTCCCTCTCTCTCTGCCCCTCCCCCACTTGCACTCTGTCTCTCTCTCTCTTTCCCTCTCTCTCTGTCTCTCAAAAATAAATGAAACATCTAAAAAACCCCACAAAAACTGGAAACCCAACAGCCCCTTTCGGGGTCATCATGTTTTGGGTCTGAAACTAAGTAGCAGGTTTGTCCCTTACTTAGGGACTTAATAAGGGGATGCTAATCAAAGAGCCTGGTGACCTTGGAATAATTTGAAGATCATCTCACCTCTTGCTTTATGGCAGCTCCTTGCCTTGGCCTGCGTGGCTGACCCCCCAAGTCCACTCTGTCCCAGCCACGCTGTCCTCCCCTCAGATTCTAAACCAGGCCAAGCTTGATCCCACCTCAGGACCTTTGTACTTGCCATTCTCACAGTCTGGAACACGCTTTCCCTTCGTCTTTAATGTTTATTTTGGGGGGCAGAGGGACAGGGAGACAGAGAATCTGAAGCAGGCCCTGCACCATCAGTGCAAAGCCCGACATGGGGCTTGAACTCACAAACCATGAGATCATGGCCTGAGCCGAAGTCGGACACTTAACCGATTGAGCCACCCAGGTGTTCCCCACCCCGCTTCATTTTTCAATGACTGGTTCCTTCTCATCCTAGGATCTCAGACCTGGGCCTTCCCTCACTGCCCCAGTGAGGCACTTCCCCACCCGCTGTCACCACCTCACCTGTTTTCTGCACAGCGCTGTCCCCTTCTTGAGGGAAGTTAATTTGTAACATCTTTACCCACTCTCCCAAATCATAAGTCCAACAAAGGTCTTGTTCATGGTAGTCTTGCCAGTCTCTAGAAAGTGCCCGTAGGGGCTTAATGGGTGCTCCTTAAATGACTAGGACACTAACAAGCCATTTTTATTATCTTCCAGATCTTTCAACTCATGGTTTGAAATAGAAAAAAACCCAAACAAGAAATGCGACTCAAGGCCTGCTGTAGTATCACAGATACGCTTCTAGAAAGATCCCTTGAATGTGCATGCCTGCTGCTTCTTTAAGCATCACTATGAATCAGTCTTGATTAGCATCAGGGAACCCAGCAGTTAGGCTCCAGATAATGTGAATTCCTCCTTTCGATTGTCTCATCCTTTCAGCCATTGTCACCTACCAGCCTCTGGGGTTGTGGACAGAGAAGACCCCCAGCTCATGGTCGGGGGTGAGCCAGCCCCCTCAGTCGGCACCCTTCCCGCTACTATTGGCACTACTATGATTTGGTAATAAATTGTTTCGTTGGAGTTTGGATAGTAGAGTGTCTACAAAAGAAGCTCCTTTTGGAAAAGTTGGCTTCTTTTTTCTCCATCTATCCATCCCTTTCATCTTTCATCCATCTATCCACCCTTCTATCCATCTGTCCAAAGTTTCGTGTAGATGCCCATCCATCCATCCACCCATCCACCCATTCATACAGCCATTTATTCATCCATCCATTTAGCCAGCCACCCATTCTTCCATCCATCCATCCATCCACCCACCCATCCATTTAGCCAGCCAGCCATTCTTATATCCATCCACCCACCCACCCACCCATTAATAGCCATCCACCTATCCATTTATTCATCCATCCATTTATCCATCCATCCATCCATCCATCCATCCATCCATTTAGCCAACCATCCACCTATCCATTTATCCATCCATCCATCCATTTAGCCAACCATCCACCTATCCATTTATTCATCCATCCATCCATCCATCCATCCATCCATTTAGCCAGCCATCCACCTATCCATTTATTCATCCATCCATTTATCCATCCATCTATCCATCCATCCATCCATCCATCCATCCATCCATTTAATCAGCCATCCACCTATCCATTTATTCATCCATCCACTTATCCATCCATCCTTCCATGTAATCAGCCATCCACCTATCCATCTATTCATCCATCCACTTATCCAGCCATCCATCCATTTAGCCAGCCATCCACCTATCCATTTATTCATCTATCCATTTATCCATCCATCTATCCATCCATCCATCCATCCATCCATCCATCCATCCATCCATGTAATCAGCCATCCACCTATCCATTTATTCATCCAGCCATCCAGCCATCCACCTGCCAATCCCTCCATCTGTTGATGCACCCAGTCATTCTCCCATCTCTCCATCCATCCTTCCATATAGTGTTCCATCATCTACCCTCCCACCCACCTTTCATCCATTCCTCCATCCCCTCATTCTCCCATCCATACATTGATCCTCTAATTCAACAAATATTCAGCAGGTATTTCTTGAATTTGTGCTGCGTGACACATCATGCTGCACAGAGGATCCTGATGAACAAGACACACCGAGGTCTTTGAGCTGGTGGAACCTCCAGGCCAGTGGAAGGGGAAGGCATTAAATGAGATGACTGAGTTGTGCTACACATGCTGGAGAAAAGGCATGGTGCTGTGATGGAGACCAAGGAGCCCAGGGACGGGGGTACCTTTACAGAGAGTCCGGACAGAGAGAGTGTGGAGGAGGCTGGCGCAGCTGCCCCCCTGGGACTGTGAGGCCCAGGCAGTGGCCGTGGCTGGAGGAAGAGAGGGCCTGGGGAGAGATTTCAGAGGCAGCCCGGCCAGTGGCTAGACTGGAAGGGATTCAGAACAGGGAGGGTACGCTCACCTCCCAGACTCGGTCTTAAAGATCTGGAATCGTCCACCATTACTTTGACCTACATGGGGAGGTCAGAGGCCGGGTCGGGGAGGAGCCTGCTCTAATTCACCCTGATTCTTGCCTGACCAAGGTAGGCAGGGGAGATTGGCAGACTGATGATCATTTCCTGGGTGAAAGCAGGTGTGTGTAGCGCTTTCCAGAAGGGGATGTTCCTCAACGAGAAAGAAAACTCGTCTGAAAATCTCCTGCTCAAAACCTCTCTTTGTTCATGAGTCCACAACATTACAGGGACATCAGCTGCCCTTCAGGGCCCCAAATCAGGTAACAGGACGGTCTCAATGTCAGCACCTGGCCCTCCCATCCTCTGGCCACTCAGCGCCCTTGCCCAGTTCCGGCAGCCCCTCTGTCCTCTGCCCTCGTCTCTGAGCGAGCAAAGCCAGCCAGGACCCAGTGCTGCTCAGGCAGCGAGAGGATTTTTCCTCTAGGATACTGTCCACATTGTCTCTGATCCTGCCTTTGTCTGTCTGCAGAGCCCTGTCCTTGACCTTGTGTGTTTTGGCAGCTTGTCCCCCAACCTCTGAAAGAGGAGGGTGCTGTCATCGGCATTAGATGAGAATCACATGGCCCAGGGGAGTAGAAATCACATACCATCATGTGGTTGATGGTGGCTGAAGCCCACCCTTTGTCCTCTATGCCTCGCCTCTGCCCCCAAACTAGACCCTGGCCCAGAGTTAGATGTTTGTGGTGCAGGTGCTGGTGGTGGGTTTTTTGTTTTTTTTTTTTAATCATTTTTACTGCAGGACACCTCTGAGCCTTCAATACACGCAGGTATGTAGTATGTCTCCAAGAATGGCCCCAGTAGGCATCTGAGGACAAATCATTTCTCTTTGCTTAAATATTTTTCTTGAGGTGCCTGGGTGGCTCAGTCGGTTAAGTGTCCGACTTCAACTCAGGTCGTGATCTCACAGTTTGTGAGTTCGAGCCCCACGTCCGGCTCTGTGCTGACAGCTTGGAGCCTGGAGCGTGCTTCGGATTCTGTGTCTCCCTCTCTCTCTGCCCCTCCCCTGCTCATGCTCTGTCTCTCTCTCAAAAACAGACATTGAAAAAATATTTTTTAAAAGAATACCCGATATCTGGTTAGCAATAGGATTATGCCAATAGAAAGAACAGACAATGATGTTAAGTTCTCTGTGGGTTTTTTTTTTTCCTTAAGTTTATTTATTTATTTTGAGAGAGGGAGAGCCAGTGGGGGAGGGGCAGCACAAGGTGGGGCTGGGGTGGGGGGGCGATGAATCCCAAGCAGGCTCCATGCTGTCATCAAGGAGCCCAGTGCAGGGCTGAAACTCATGAACCTGAGCCAAAATCAGGAGTCTGACGCTTAACCAACTGACTCACCCACGTGTCCCAAGTGTTTTTTCCATGTTTACAAGAATATCTTGAATGTGTTAAAGAAAGAATTGATGAAGAATTTATCTCTTTACGTGCCAACACTTTTTTAAAATTTTTTGTTTAATGTTTATTTTTGAGAGAGACAGAGACAGAGTGCAAGCAGGGGAGGTGCCAAGAGAGAGGGGACACAGAATCCAAAGCAGGCTCCAGGCTCTGAGCTGTCAGCACAGAGCCCCACACGGGGCTCAAACTCAGGAACCTTGACATCATGACTTGATCCAAAGTCGGTCACTTAACCGACTGAGCCACCCAGGCACCCTGTGTCAATGCTATTCTTAAAGGAGATACTACTTAGAACAGGAAGAGAATTTCTGACTTGAAGTGGATAGTTCCTGCATTTCCACGATGCCCTTTTCAAAACGATTTTATCCCTGAAGGATTTTATTCCTTTACATTAATGTCACTAACCCCCAGCATGGGGACAAATGGAATCCTCCTATATAGTGTTGAAGAAGGGGTATGGCATGAGAATAAATGCACTTATTTTGTCAGGAGACACCATTTTTAAAAGTTATTGATCGAGAGATGCAGCAAAGCAAATTGTGCCGTGAAAGATACAATTCGACACAGCACTTTCTTTTTTTTTTTTTTAGATTTTTATTTTTAAGTAATCTCTACACCATGGGGCTCGAACCCACGACTCTGAGATCAAGAGTCACATGCTCCACTGACTGAACCGGCCAGGTGCCCATTGACACATCAAAATTTTTTTTTAATTTTTTCTTTAATGTGTATTTTTTAAGACAGAGACAGAGCATGAATGGGGGAGGGGAGAGAGAGGGAGACGCAGAATACGAAGCAGGCTCCTGGCTCTGAGCTGTCAGCACAGAGCCCGACGCGGGGCTCGAGCTCACGAACCGCGAGATCATGACCTGAGCTGAATTTGGACGCTTAACCGACTGAGCCACCCAGGCGCCGCGACACATCAAATTTAAAGAACCGTTAATTTTATGTCAACCCATGTTCACTGTGTTGGCCCATAATGCTAAGATTGAGCGCATTTTCTCATTAATGGACACAGTAGAAGAAATTAAACGGACATTCAATGGAAAAAAACAAATTGGATGTGACCACTGTAAAAAAACTATAGTGAAAATTAATAGCAAGAAACTGCGCTACACTGAAGTCGGGAGGATTTGGCCGTGAGAGCGCTAATACACTGCCACGCATAGTCAATCGCAGACCCAACCGGAAGAGGCCGACTTGACCTTGCGCGGGGCGGGCCTTGCATGGGGCTACTGCTCTACTAACCCAGCGGGAAGAGGAGAGGCTTTTCTTATCCCCACCCCTGCCCCCAAAGTTCAGCCAATGGGAAGCCAGCATACTTCCAAGCCTTCCCCCATTGGCCCCTTTTCTCCATTAAACGTGTGCCTCTCCCTTCCCTAGACTTGCCTACGGCTTTGTTGCAAGTTGTGTGCCCACAACTGCAATTCTCTTTTCTTCCCCAACGAACCCATTTTTGCTGGTGACGAAGCTGGCAGTTTTTCTTTTAAGGTTAACACATTTTACAATGTAAATGAAACACAGATCCTAACCGCAAGGAATCCCATAAGCGAATTCTACAAGAAGAAGAAACAACTGTTAAGGAGAACCAAAAACATCTGGGATGTACAAAGAAGGAGGGTATATAATTTAGATAACCTGTCATTTATTGCAGAAAATCCGGGAATGGTTTTCCGTGTGGTGACAATACACAAGTTGGGTTTCCAGAAAGCAGGCTCAGAGTGGAGTGGGGTGGGGCGGGGGGCGGGTCAGGAATCCTCCTGACCAGGTCAGTTACCCTAGGAAGAGCCCGTGACCTCCGGCAAAGTGCTCTCTCTGCACCGGCTTGTAATTTATCGGTGACTGGCTGAAATGTGAGCCCAGCTCTGCCCATCCCCACACAGGTGGACGCCAACACACCACACCCGTTGGCGACCCGTTTCTGTGGAAAACTATTCACTCAGGAATTGTCCCGGAGGTGTCCCTTCTTGAGAAGCCCTGAGCCCTCTAGCCAGCGGTTGCAGGAGCTGGCTGGAGGCGTCACTTGCAGATCTTGATCTCTGAATACTCGGTGGTGCTGGTGGCCTCCGGGTCTGGAAGGTTCCAGGGCTTCAGCCCATGGAAGGTGAGAGAAGCGTAGTGGGGCTCCTTTCCCTCCTCCGAGGTGGGAGCGGCCATGGCTGGGGGCGGGTGGTCTAGGGGGGTGCTTGACCGATCCTCATGCTGGGAACCCTGAGTGGAGGGGAAAGAAGGGGGTCAAATTAGGATAACGGGAGCTGGCAGATAGCGAGGGGGACCCACGAGCAAGCCTGGAAGCTGGAAACCAGTCTTTCATCATTCATCCCACAAGCATTGGCTGAGCCCCCATTCATTCATTCATTCATTCACTCACTCATTCAGTAAATACGTGAGAGTAAGAATGTCTCGCCCTTGGTAATCAATTGCCAGGCTCCTAGATGCCTCACCACAAGCCATCAGGGAGGCACTGTTAGCCCCATTCATCAGGTGGAGAAACCGAGTCTAGGTAAATATTCCCAAATCACACATTCAGTTGTTGGTAGGGCCAAGATGAATGCCCAGGTCTCTCTGGCCCCAGTGGCCACCTTATGGAAGAGCTGTCCCGTGTCAGACCCTGGCTACTCAATGGGGAACAAAGTAGACATCATCCATTACCTCCCACTAGCTTGCAGTAGGGGGCACTGACATTAAGGTAGTAGTCAATTATACTACTATCTAATAGCAAATTGAGATAAGATGCACAGAAATGGGGTGGGTGGTGTGAAAAGGACAGGGATTTGCGAAGAACCGAACTGCCCTCAGGGACCACTCCACATCTCAGAAATTTAGGCAAACTCTATAACAAAATTGTAGCACAGACATTAAAATCAATTAAAACCAATGTTGGGGCACCTGAGTGGCTCAGTCAGTTTAGTGTCCGACTCTTTTTTTTTTTAATGTTTATTCATTTTGGAGAGAGAGAGAGAGGGGGGCAGAGCACGAGTGGGGGAGGGGCACAGAGAGGGAGGCACAGAATCCGAAGCAGGCTCCAGGCTGTCAGCACAGAGCCCGATGCAGGACTCGAACTCATGGACAGGGAGATCATGATCTGAGCCGAAGTCACATGCTTAACTGACTGAGCCACCCAGCATCTGACTCTTGATTTCGGCTCAGGTCATGATGATCTCACGGTTTGTGGGATCAACCCTGCGTCTGGTTCTGCGCTGACCGTGCAGAACCTGCTTGGCATATTCTCTCTCTCTCTCTCTCTCTCTCTCCCTCTCCCTCTCTCTCTCTGCCCCTCTCCCTCTTGCACTCTTGTCTCTCTCTCTCTCTCTCAAAATAAATATATATATTTTTTCAATCAAAGGATATTGTGCGGTCAAGCGCTCACCACGCCCCAAACAGCTTATGTTAACAACGTGATTTCTGGTGAGGCCTTGGGCCACACAGTATCGGCTTGACCTCTAGAGGGCTGGACACCAACAACAAAGATTAGCCATACAGGGGCTCCATGCCTATGTCACCAACCCTCCACGTGGCCAGGGTGAGCTTCCCTGGTGGGCGTCTAACAGATTTCAGTGAGTTCAGAGTCCTTCTGGTGAGCTATTGAAGCTGAGAGTGTCTTGGGGACCCCTGAACTTTGTAGTTGGCAATAATTATTTGCCGGGTGGGATCTCCCTGGCATCCTGTGTTAGGGAGGAGAGAGAGGAAGGAAGGGAAAGTGGGTCCGGGGTCCAGAGAGACCTGAGGAGGTGGGGGTGGGGAGGGTCCAGGGTCCACAGGAAGCTGGACAGGCTGTGCTGGTCCTTGGCTCCGCAAGGTGAGTCGGAGAGCAGAGGGGCAAGCGACTCCCATGTGGCTGGATTGGGTGACTGAGTTGATGGGGACCCGAGACCAAAAGCCTGTCCGAGCGCGATGACCATCTAAGTCTTCTAGGGTGTGGCCGTGGCCATCCCAGGTTGGTGGCCACATGGGACCCCGACGGACAGAGGGCTCAGCACTCACCCAGGAGATGGGACCCAACGTGCAGGCAGCTTCCTTGCCGCCAGCTGCTGTCTCTGGGGCCTGCTTCCTGCGGGTCTTCACTCTGCGGGGGAGGCCGGGACCTGTCAGCCTGGAGTGAGCTACTGCCCCCTGCTTAAGAGGCTGGCAAGGCTGAGCACGGCCGGAGGAGGGGACGCACGGAGCCCACCGACCCGTGCAAACAGGCATGATCAGGGCGGCAACAGCCCTCCTTTGATTCTCTGCCCCAGTGCCCCAATCTCGAAGCCTGGGCACCATCAGGGCTCCTCCCGCTGGGGCCGCCTGGGACCGTAGGACGCGGACCCCTTCCAACCCGCGCACCTGCCCTCTCTCCCAGGGACAACACTCACATGAAGAAGATGAGGCAAGGACAGAGACCGAGCAGGCCAGCGACACCAGCACCCCCGGCAGCCCCCAGAATGAATCCTCCCCCAAGCAGAGGCTGCGCTGCAGAGGAGTGAGGTTTCCGGTGAGTCCCCTCCAAGCCCCAGGCCGCTTGTGCCCCTGCCTCCCGCAAACTTGGACTCTCATGTTCTTCATCCCCCAACCTGCAGAAAACCCGGACTCTGCCCCCCTCCTTCCTCCTCTCTCTCACCCCTTCCCATGCAGACCCCGGCCCCACCCCCACCCAGACCGTCTTCTCTAGGATGCAGACTCCTTTCTCCCCGGTCTCTGCCCACCCTTCCCCCACAGCCCCCAGACCTGGCAGCAACACCAGGATGGCGGTGCTCTGGGCCCCGTGCTCATTCCGGGCCTCGCAGCCGAGTCTGAGGTCGGAGCGCAGCGGCCCCCTGAGGCTCAGGGAGCTGTTGGCCCAGGGCCCCTCGGAGCTGGAGGTGACGGTCAAGGAGGCGTCGCTGTGGTTCCCCTCCAGCAGCCCCTCCCCCAGCCGCCAGCGCAGGGTGGGGGCCGGCCGGGCTCGGGCGGAGCAGGTGCAGCCCAGCCCCTCGCCCTCCCAGGAGCAGGAGGGGCCGAGCAGCCGCGGGGGGCCTGCAGGGGGGAGGGGCAGGGTCAGCGGCGCCTCTGCTCCCCAGGCCCCGGGCGTCCCGCCCCCCCCCCGGGGGTCCCCACACTCACAGACCACAGAGAGACGCAGGGAGACGTGCTGGGAGCCCCGAGCGTGCTGAGCTCGGCAGGTGAATTCGCCTTCGTGGCCCGACTCCACTCGGGGCAGCTCCAGGACCCCGGGCTTCCAAGGCTGGGACGGGCTCAGAGTCCGGCTCCCCTGGGCCCAGCTCAGTGTGGCCGGAGGGTTGCTGTCGGCGACACAGACCAGGAGCACAGATTCCCCTTCCAGGACTGGAAGAGATGAGCCATTCCCCGGGTATTTCAGTTCTGGAGGAAGAGAGAGAAAGAGCGAGGGTGAGCACCCCCAGCCCAGGGCGGAGGCCTATTTCTCTCTCCTCTCCATTTTCCATAAGTTGGGAAGGGATCTCCACGGGTAGGTTTTTTGTGTGGTGTTTTTTTTTTTTTTTTAATGTTTATTTATTTTTGAGAGAGAGAGAGAGCGCGCAAGTAGGGGAGGGGAAGAGAGAGAGGGAGACACAGAATCCAAAGCAGCCTCTGAGCTGTCAGCACAGAGCCCGACACGGGGCTCGAACTCACGAACCGCGTGCTCATGACCTGAACCACCCAGGCACGCCAACCACTAGTAGTTTTTAAGCAGCTTTATTGTGATATAATTCACATACCATGCAATTCCATGTATATACCACTTAAAAAGGAGTCCTGCGGTGACCATTACCACAATCAGTTTCAGAACTTTTTCATCACCCCCAAAAAAGGCACCCCTCAGCTGCCTCCTCCGTTGCTCCCGTCCCCCAGCCCCTGGCAACCCCTAACCTACTTTCTGTCTCCACAGATCTGTCTATTCTGGACATTGTATCCAAGTAGAATCATAGGCCACTGTGGGCTTTTGTGTGCCTTGCGATATGATGTTTCCAAGATTCACCGCCTTGTAGCACCTGTCAGCGCTACACTCCCTTTCTTTCTTTCTTTTTCTTTCTTTCTTTCTTTCTTTCTTTCTTTCTTTCTTTCTTTCTTTCTTTCTTTCTTTCTTTCTTTCTTTCTTTCTTTCTTTCTTTCTTTCTTTCTTTCTTTCTTTCTTTCTTTCTTTCTTTCTTTCTTTTTAAATTTATTTATTTTGAGAGAGAATGAGCACGCACAATCCAGCAAGCGCATGTGAGAGCGGGCAAGGAGCGGAGAGAGAAGGAGAGAGAGAATCCCAATCCCCATGCTGTCGGCACAGAACCCGTTGCAGGGCTCGGTCCCACGAACTGTGAGGTCGTGAGCTGAACAGAAATCTACAGTTGGATGCTTAACTGACTGAGCCACCCAGGCGCCCCAGTGCTGGACTCATTTCTATGGCAGAATCATGTTCATTGCAGGGATGGGCCGCGTTGTGTCTATCTGTCCATCCACTGATGGACACTGGCTTCTTGAAGGCACACGCCCTTCGCGACACTTCTCTCTCTTTCCCCAGCTGCTGAACCCCCCTGGCTCAAGTGCCCAAACTTCGAATACCAAACCCTTCAAGGCTCTTCAGGACTTGACCTCTAGCTCTTCACCTCCTTTCCCCCAGTTGTCTCAGGATGAGTGGGGTGTCCACATTTTGCATTCTAAAAGTCACAAAGGAGGAAGGGGTGTTCTGAGAGAAGTCTCCCTTCCATGCTAACTAACCTGCAGGCAACAAATTCCTCTCGTCAAAGGCAACGTTTATTGCCAGTTTCTTGTGTGGCCTTCCAGAGCTATCCCATAATAGCCTTATCTAGTAACATTGAAATACACGTCCCTAAAATCCCACAGTTTTGTTCCTGGGCATGAAATTTACAGTCCCATCCCCCCGGGTACCCTGGCACCCTCCAGGAGCTGGTTAGAAAGGCAGAACCATGGGGCGCCTGGATGGCTCTGTCGCTTAAGCCTCCAACTTTGGCTCAAGTTAGGATCTCATGGTCATGAGTTCAGGCCCCCTATCAGGCTCCCCGCTGTCAGCACAGAACCAGCTTCAGATCCTCTTTCCTCCTCTCTCTCTGCTCCTCCCCTGCTCACGCTCATGCGCACCTCAGTGCTCTCTCTCTCAAAAATAAACATAAAAAACAAAAAAAAGAATGCAGAACCAGAGGCCACACACGCCTCCTGAGTCACATCTGCATCGTCGCAAGATCCCTGAGAAATCTACGTGCCTTAAAGAAAGGCTCTTCTGTTGACAAGGGGAATGTTCCGAGCGGCATTATCATGAAAACTGAAAACCGTGGACAACTCAAGTGCCTGTTGAAAATGGAACGTGAGGGGCGCCTGGGGGGCTCAGTCGGTTGAACGTCCGACTTCAGCTCAGGTCTTGATCTCATGGTTCGTGGGTTTAAGCCCTGAGTCCAGCTCCGCATACTGATGGTGTGGAGCCTGCTTGGGATCCTCTCTCTCTCTCTCTGCCCTCCCTCTCAAAAATAAATAAATACACTTTAAAATAGGGGCAGAGAGAGAGAGAGAGAGAGAGAGAGAGAGAGAGAGGAGAGAGAACTCCAAGCAGGCTCCACAGTGTCCGCGCAGAACCTGATGTAGGGCTCAGACTCACACACCATGAGGTCATGATCTGAGCCAAGATCAAGAGTCGGACACTTAACCGACTGAGCCACCCAGATGCCCCTAAAAAAATCTATCTATAGATATAGATGATATAGAGATAGAGATAGAGATAGATGGATACATAAAAGAAAACATCATGCTAAGTGGAAGAAGCCAGACCAAAAGACCACATGCTGTAAGATTCCATTTATATAAAATATCCGGAAAAGGCAAGTTCACGGCCAAAGAAAGTTGACTAGTGGCCAGGGGCTGCAGGGAGCGGGAAATAGGGAGTTATTGCTAATGGGTACAGGGCTTTTTAGGGGGAGGGGGTGACGAGAATGCCTTGCAACTACATACAGCGGTGGTTTCACAACATCACAAATGTCCTAAATGTCACCGAACTTGCTCACTTTGAAAGGGCTGATTTCATGGGATGGGAGCTGAATTTCAACTTAAAAAGATAACTCAGACGTCGGAGAGGAACACGTATGTTTCAGTCCTGTGTCACATAAGCTTTCAAAAACACTGGCAAGCAAACATCGCGTAGAGATTCCAACGTATTTGGTAAAATGGTAAGAAAAAAGGAACATACATGGATGTGTTAATTAACTAGATTGTGTGAATCCTTTAGCAGAGTAAACGTATATCAAGTCTACACATATCGAATCTACCTATATCAAATCATCACGTTGTACACTTTAAATATATACAATTCATTCATCAATTACACCTTCGTCAAAAACAAAGTAAAATAAAGGCATTTGGGTGGCTCAGGTGGTTAAGCATCTGACTCTTGATTTTGGCTTACGTCACGATCTCACAGTTTAGGAGATCAAGCCCCTCGTGGATCCTGCTTGGAATTCTCCCTCTCTCCCTCTCTCTCTGCTCCTCCCCCTACTCTGGCTCACTCGTGCTCTCTCTCTCTCAAAATAAATAAATAGGGGTGCCTGGGTGGCTCAGTCAGTTACGTGCCCGCCTTTGCCTCAGGTCGTGATCTCACAGTTTGTGGGTTTCAAGCCCCATGTTGGGCAACCTCAGTCTCTCTCTCTCTCTCCCTCAAAAAATAAATAAACATAAAAAATTTGTAATAAATACACTTTAAAAAATAAAGTAAAGGGGCGCCTGGGTGGCGCAGTCGGTTAAGCGTCCGACTTCAGCCAGGTCACGATCTCGCGGTCCGTGAGTTCGAGCCCCGCGTCGGGCTCTGGGCTGATGGCTCAGAGCCTGGAGCCTGTTTCCAATTCTGTGTCTCCTTCTCTCTCTGCCCCTCCCCCGTTCATGCTCTGTCTCTCTCTGTCCCAAAAATAAATAAACGTTGAAAAAAAAAATTAAAAAAAAAAATAATAAAAAAATAAAAAATAAATAAAAAAAAAAAATAAAGTAAAATTAAGTAGAAAGAGTGATAACACAGCATCCCGTGTGATGGCTTTCTCTGAGGCCAGATGAAAGGGGCTGAAATTAGGAAGGAGCATTTAGGGTGTTCCAAAAGTGGGGTTGCTGTTTTTTTTTTTTTTTAAGTACCTCTATGCCCAATGTGCAGCTCGAACTCACGACCCTGAGATCAAGAGTTGCACATTCCACCGACTGAGCCAGCCAGGCGCCCCTGTTCTAGTTCTTAACCTCGTCACTGACCACCGAGGTGTTCATTTTGTGGTGATTCCCCATAACGTGCACGTATTTGACAAGTTGTCTTTGCGGCTAATGAATAGTAAGCAAAAACAATCCGTCACACAGCGAAAGGGAAGCCTCCTGACTCTGCTCTCGCTGTGCATCACCCTGGCCCTCCCGGGTTGGCTTCGAGGCCCTTGGACCCACCTGTGCAATTTCCTCGGGAGATGCCGATGGTCAAGTTCTGTGGAGCATCTAGGACAGAGAGACACAAGAGAGGCATAGAGTCAAAGCTGGCCCTTCCCCCGCCACCCGCCCCCAGGAGACGCAGAAATGGAAATAGAAACAGACAAGTCCCGTGTCCCCCCTGCAGCCCCTCAGAGCCCCCTGCCCCGCCCCACAGGCATCTGCAGACAACTGAGTCCTGCCCCTGCCCCCCTCCCCCCTCCCCCACTCTCACAGGAGACGTTGAGCGTAATGGTGCTTTGGGTGCTCACACCAGCCCTGGGGAAGGTCACATGACAGGTGAGGTTGGTGCCGTGGTCCTGCGGCCGGGGGGTGAGCAGGATCTCCGAGGAGTTATAGGCCTCCAGGTCCAGTCCCGGAGGTCTGAGCGCAGCTCCCGTCCAGGAGAGGGTGAGGGGCGTCACCCCATCACAGGCCCCGGGCACAGAGCATGTGAGGTGGCTGGGAGAGCCAGACTCCAGGGGCTCCTCGATATGGATATCTGGGGTCTGTGTCAGCGCTGGACAGGAGACACGAGACCAGAGGGGACCCCTCTGTGTGTGCCTCTGAAAGAGGCACCCCAACCCTAAATTGACCACACTCCACTGTTCCCCCCTTAAAGGTGAGCACTGCGGGCGCCTGGGGGGGGGGGGCTCAGTTGGTTAAGCATCTGACTTCAGCTCAGGTCATGATCTCACGGTTCGGTTTGTGGGTTCGAGCCCCACATTGGGCAGGACTCCACGCTGATAGTGCGGAGCCTGCTAGGGATTCTCTCTCTCTCTCAAAAATAAATAAATAAACTTAAAAAAAAAAAAAGGTGAGGGGCGCCTGGGTGGCGCAGTCGGTTGGGCGTCCGACTTCAGCCAGGTCACGATCTCGCGGTCCGTGAGTTCGAGCCCCGCGTCGGGCTCTGGGCTGATGGCTCAGAGCCTGGAGCCTGTTTCCGATTCTGTGTCTCCCTCTCTCTCTGCCCCTCCCCCGTTCATGCTCTGTCTCTCTCTGTCCCAAAAATAAATAAACGTTGAAAAAAAAAATTAAAAAAAAAAAAAAAAAAAAAAAAAAGGTGAGCAGCAGGAGGTCCACGTCTGCCCTCGAAGACGTGCTCCCCCATCCCTGTCACGGACTCTCGGGGCCCCTCCATACCTCTTACAGTCACAGCGAGCAGGTCACTTTGGTAACTGTGTCTCATGGAACCTGTGTCCAGTTGAAAATAATACTTTCCACTGTCTCCCTTCTGGGCGTCTGTGATGTTCAGGGAGCAGTCCCTGTCCCCAGGGTCTCCGGCGAGGTGAAATGAAAATCTGTTCTTCCTCTTTGCGCCCTTGGCAGGGTTGTTTGTGGCCATGAGAACATCCCCTTTGGAGTTATAGGTTTTCCGGAACCAGGAGCCGTAAACAGGTGCAGAGGGGCTCCTGCGAACCCCGGGGTAGGAGACGGTGCAGGGAACGTGGACACACAGGCCCTCCTGCACCGTCACGGACTTCTGCACCTGCAGCTTGTACCCAGGATTCTCCTGCAGGGACCCTGGGGGCACACTGAGGCTCAGCGACAGTGACAGGCGAAGCCCCTGCCCGCCCCCCCCCCCACCCGACCCCAGCCCTCAACCCACTCACCTGCCCACAGCAGCGGCAGCAGCAACGGCAGCAGCATCTCTGGGGTCCCCAGGGGCTGGGCCCGCCACCGAACCGTCTGGCTTCTAGGCGTGCCTGTCTGTCCTGGAAGGAAGCTCCAACAGGAAGCTTCTTGTGGGGGAAGAAGTGGATAGTGACCATCCACAGAAGAGGAACCGCAGGAAGGGAACCACAATGTCCTGGAGAATCCCTTCTTCCAACTTCTCCTTTCACAGAAGGCAGCAACAGGGCAGAAAGGGTTCAAGGCTGGGCCTCAACAGGGAAGGAGCCCTGTTCCAGCCTCGGGGTGGGGGGGTGGGGGGGTGGGGAGGGCAGTCCTGGCAGTGGGGGCTCTCGGGGGAGTCAGTGAGTAAGGGCTCCAGGTGAGGTACTAGAGGCAGAATTCATTCTTTCTTTCTTTCTTTCTTTCTTTCTTTCTTTCTCTCTCTCTTTCTTTCTTTCTCTCTCTCTTTCTTTCTTTCTCCTTTTCTTTCCTCTTTCTTTCTTTCTCCCTTTCTTTCCTCTTTCTTTCTTTCTTTCTTTCTTTCTTTCTTTCCTTCTTTCTCCTTTTCTTTCCTCTTTCTTTTCTTTCTCTTTCTTTCTTTCTCCCTTTCTTTCCTCTTTCTTTCTTTCTTTCTTTCTTTCTTTCTCTTTCTTTCTTTCTCTTTCTTTCTTTCTTTCTTTCTCCTTTTCTTTCCTCTTTCTTTCTTTCTTTCTTTCTCCTTTTCTTTCCTCTTTCTTTCTTTTCTTTCTCTTTCTTTCTTTCTCCCTTTCTTTCCTCTTTCTTTCTTTCTTTCTTTCTCTCTCTCTTTCTTTCTTTCTTTCTTTCTTTCTTTCTTTCTTTCTCCTTTTCTTTCCTCTTTCTTTCTTTTCTTTCTCTTTCTTTCTTTCTCCCTTTCTTTCCTCTTTCTTTCTTTCTTTCTTTCTTTCCTTCTTTCTCCTTTTCTTTCCTCTTTCTTTTCTTTCTCTTTCTTTCTTTCTCCCTTTCTTTCCTCTTTCTTTCTTTCTTTCTTTCTCTTTCTTTCTTTCTCTTTCTTTCTTTCTTTCTTTCTTTCTCCTTTTCTTTCCTCTTTCTTTCTTTTCTTTCTCTTTCTTTCTTTCTCCCTTTCTTTCCTCTTTCTTTCTTTCTTTCTTTCTTTCTTTCTTTCTTTCCCTTTTTCTTTTTTCTTTCTTTCTTTCCTTCTGTCTGTCTTTCTTTCTTTCTTTCACCAGGCAAACATCTGCTACATACAGAGACAAAGAAGAGAACCCAGTGCCCACCCCGCTCCCCAAGGGCACTCAGCCTCCCTGCATGCCTCGGGCCACGTTGGTCTGTCCGTCTGTCTGCAGTCCACACATGCTCCGGGGTCCACGGTGAGAAGCAAGCGAGGACACAGGGTCCCCGCACTCAGAAGGGCCTCACGCTTGGGGGGGGGTGATGCTCTGAGGTTGCCATCTTGAAATGCTTAATAATTTTATCTTTGAATTTGTGCTTTGTAAGTGAAGCCCTAATGAGAAGCCCTAAGGAACACGAACTAGAGAAAATGGAACCTTGGGTCACATGCCGTCAAGCCTCCCCCACGCCCCCACCTCCTCCTTCCCCGGGCCCCACTCCCACTCGCACGCCCCACCTGGGCACAGAGAGGGTCTGAGCCTTGCCGAGTTGAGAGGTGGGAGCCCTAGGCACCTGTGAAGGTCTACACTGCCCACCCCCCGGTGATGCCCACCTCCCAGTCAAGCCTGAGGGGGACTTGACCTTAAGTCCTTCACCTTAAGTCCCTGAGCCTGTGTGGCTCAGTTGGTTAAGCGTCTGACTCTTTTTTTTTTTTTTTAATACTGTTTATTTATTTTTGAGAGAGAGACAGACAGAGCATGAGCAGAGGAGGGGCAGAGAGAGAGGGAGACACAGGATCCGAAGCAGGCTCCAGGCTCTGAGCTGTCAGCACAGAGCCTGCATGGGAGTCTGTCTCCCCCTCCCCCGCTCGGGCTTTTTCTCTCTCCTTCTCTCTCTCAAAATAAATATACTTAAAAAAAAAAAAAAAGATGTGACCACCAGTTGACCCGTGAGCTGGACCCAGGCCATTGGAGGCTCCGCATCCCCTCCCCCGTCCTTGGAATGTGGGTCCTGCTTGCCTTTTCTGCTCCCAGAGTCCGCTCCAAGGACACAGCTTCGAGAACACCCGCAAGGTATAGGTGACTGAACACAGTTAAGGCCTCTCTTTATATAAACTTTAAGATCTGGAGGGCAGGGGGCGCCTGGGTGGCTCAATCGGTTAAGTGTCCAACTCCAGCTCAGGTCATGATCTCACGGCCGTGAGTTCGAGCCCCTACCTTGGGCTCTGGGCTGACCACTGAGAGCCTGGAACCTGCTTCGATTCCGTGTCTCCCTCTCTCTCTCTGCCTCTCCCCTACTCCCCTGCTCTCTCTCTCACTCTCTCTCTCTCTCTCTCTCTCTCTCGCTCTCGCTCTTTCTCTCAAAAATAAATAAGCATTAAAAAAAAAATTAGCCTTTAAGCAAAGAGAGGTCTGCTCTTTGCCTGAGGGAACCCTTGAGCCCTTGGAATGGGAGTGTCCTGCCTGATGAGAGTGCCCTGGTTTACCTGGGGGCCTTGGGCCACAGCACAAAGGCATTGGATCAGTTTGACTTCTGGGGGAGGCGGTTAGAATCTGAACAACTGAGGTCAGCCATGCTGGCGATCCCTGTCTACGTGCAGAGCAGCACAGACTAGGAGGTTTACAACAATAGGAATTGAGGGGCGTCTGGGTGGTTCAGTCAGTTAAACGTCCAATCTGGATTTCCGCTCAGGACATGATCTCATGGTTCGTGAGTTCGAGCCCCGGATCGGGCTTGTGCCCACAGTGCGGAGCCTGCTTGGGATTTTCTCTCTCTCTCTCTCTCTCTCTCTCTGCCCCTCCCCCTCCTCAAAGTAAATAATAAATTTTAAAAAAACAAAAACAAAAGGAATTCATTGCTGACACCTCCAGAAGCTGGAAGTCTGAGATCCCGGTGTCGGCAGGGAGGATGCGTCCAGGCCTCTCTCCTGGCTTCTGGCTGCTGCAGACCTGGCTTAGAGACCACACTCTCCCGTGTCTTCCCATCAGCTTCTCTCAGTATGCTTATGCCTCTGTGTCTCACTTTCCTTTTAAGGACACTGGTCCTACTGGATTAGGGCCCACTCTCGTGACCTCACCTTAACTTGGTCACCTGTGAAGACCTGATTTCCAAATAAGGCCACATTCACAAGCACTGGGGGGTAGGACTTGAAGATCTTGCGGGGGGGGGGGGGGCAAGATAACAATGCACAGCAGGACTCATAAAACCCTGGACGTCAAGACGCCGGGGAGCTCTCGATTGGCAAGGCTCCATGGGTGTGGTGACACGGTATCGCTGGGTACATTCGTCAGCTTTGGGCCCTAAAACTCCACAGACGTGAAAGCCCAGAGATGGGGGGCTCAAACAGCAGAAACTGCTCCTCTCACAGTTCTGGAGGCAGCAAGGTGCCGGCCGGGGGAGGCCCAGCTTCTTGGCTTGCAGACGGCTGCCTTCTCGCTGTGTCCTCACGTGGCAGAGAGAGACCTTTGATGTCTCTTCTTTACTTTTTATTTATTGATCTATTTGTTTATTTATTTGAGAGAACAGCCAGGGGAGGGGCAGAGAGAGAGAGAGAGAGAGAGAGAGAGAGAATCCCAAGCAGGCTCCGTGCTGAGCACAGAGCCCGACAAGCCGAGAGATCAAGATCATGGCCTCAGCTGAGATCAAGAGTCCAACGCTTAACCGACTGCGCCATCCAGGCGCCCTTCTGGTGTTTCTTCTTATAAGAAAACTTTTCCTGTGGTTTCAGGTCCTCTTGTGGTTTTGTGACTTCACTGAACCTTAGTTACCTCCCTGTCCCCACATGATATGATACAGTCACATCAGGAGTTAGGGCTTCAACCCATGAATTTGGGGGACACACAATTCAGGCCACGGCACTGGGAGAATTAAGTGCCGTCCACATGACTCCACGAGGAGAGGAGAGAAGGAAGCAGGAGCCAGGTCTCTCCTGGCCCTGCCCGGTGCACCTTTCCCACTGCAGATTTTTATTTTATTTTACTTTATTTTATTTTATTTCATTTCATTTTAAATTTTTTTTTCAACGTTTATTTATTTTTGGGACAGAGAGAGACAGAGCATGAACGGGGGAGGGGCAGCGAGAGAGGGAGACACAGAATCGGAAACAGGCTCCAGGCTCTGAGCCATCAGCCCAGAGCCCGACGCGGGGCTCGAACCCACGGACCACGAGATCGCGACCCGGCTGAAGTCGGACGCTTAACCGACTGCGCCACCCAGGCGCCCCTATTTCATTTCATTTTATATATACTTTAACGCTTATTTATTTTGAGAGAGAGAGAGCACGAGCAAGGGAGGGGCAGAGGGAGAGAGGGAGACACAGAATCCGAAGCAGGCTCCGGGCTCTGAGCTGTCAGCACAGAGCCCGACACGGGGCTTGAACTCGTGAACTGCGAGATCATGACCTGAGCCGAAGTCAGACGCTCAACCGACTGAGCCCCGCAGATGCCCTGTATTTTTATATATTTTTATATTCTTATTTTAAGTAGGCCCCATACCTAAAGTGGGGCTCGCACTCACAACCCCGAGATTAAGAGTCACACGTTCTACCAACTAAGCCAGTGAGGCGCCCCGACCATTGCAGATTTTAATCTGTAACCTTTCAAAACCACGAGTACAACAGGGGCGCCTGGCTGGCTCAGTGGGTAGAGCATGCGTCCCTTGATCTCAGGGCTGTAAATTCGAGCCCCACTTTGGGGGGGCAGAGATCACTTAAAAACAAAATATTTAGGGGCGCCTGGGTGGCGCAGTCGGTTAAGCGTCCGACTTCAGCCAGGTCACGATCTCGCGGTCCGTGAGTTCGAGCCCCGCGTCGGGCTCTGGGCTGATGGCTCAGAGCCTGGAGCCTGTTTCCGATTCTGTGTCTCCCTCTCTCTCTGCCCCTCCCCCGTTCATGCTCTGTCTCTCTCTGTCCCAAAAATAAATAAATGTTGAAAAAAAAAATTAAAAAAAAACAAAACAAAATATTTAAATACACACATACATACACCATGCATACAACAGTTTCCCTGCGTTCTTCAGGTCTTTCTAGTGACTCATCAAGCCGCAGGGTGGTCTTAGGGACCCCCGGAACATCTGTCTCCCTCCTCAGACGCGGGTGCAGGAAGCCAGGCAGGGGCGGTGCCCCGCGGCCTGGGTCTCTCCGTCCGCCCGCAGACCACGGCTCGGCGCGCGCGCGCGGGGCGCCCCCTCGTGGACATGCTGCGCTCTGCTCGCAGCAAGCCCCAGCCCCGAGCTCGCCTACGTGGGGAACCGGAAAACCACCGAGTTCATCGCAAATACAGAAAAGGAAACGGGATGTGCACAATCCGAAACCGCACAGAGAAGGCATCAGTTCCTTTTCATCTGTAACCAGGCCCTCACTTAACTCCTTAACCACTTGTCTCTCAAACATGAGGCGACTTGTCGCTTTAAATGGTCCCAGGACGTACCACAGGGACGCCGCACGGTGTCAGCAGAGCATGTCCCCACCCCCTGGCATGTAGACCCAAGGTCACTGTGTTCCTTGCCCATCGCTCCAATTGCCATTGTTACCGTATTGTCCACAGCCCGGCCTGGGTCCCACGGACAGCAGCCCTGAAGGGGTCTTCGGGGCAGGCCCTGTGGAGAGGGGACAGAGGACCGCCCGCCGTCTCCGGCTCAGTCACTCTGCCTTGTCTTGGTCTGAGCCAGTTTTTCGATTTCTGCAGAATTGCAAGATGGGCCCCTCAGACTTCCCTCCTTTCAAATCAAGTAAGCAATTCCTTACTTTTCCAATAGGCAAGCAGAAAGAATGAGGGTGAAGCGGCGAGGCCCTGGCAGGATCCCAGGGACCCGGGGACCCCATGGCATTGACCCGGTATGGGTGCTGAGGACCGAGGAGTCACCCAATGCCAGGCCGTGTCCAGTGGAAGAGAGAAACCCTAATTCCTTCTCTTCCCCAGAAGGCATCGTTCGTTGCTTCTGGGTCTCCTTGGCCTAACAACCGAGTCCCGTTGCCTGGATACAGAGGCCACCCTTCCTGAGACAAATAACAGGGCACAGAGTCTGCCGGACGCACAATGAATAACACCCAAATGTGTGTGCGTGCGTGTACGTACGCGTCAGTCTTGCGTGTTTGTTTTATCTGGACGTGTATGTGTCCGTATCTGTGTGTCTGTCCGTGGGTGCGCACGTTAAGTGTGTGTTTTGTACTCATGTGTCCATATGTGGTGAGGATACCTGTGTGTGTGTGTGTGTGTGTGTCTATATGTTCACACGCTAGGTATTTGAAACCAGCCTCAGAAGTTAATACTGAGAGAGACCTTATACACCTTGGGTACCATGTTAGGTATCTGGATCATAAGCGTCCGACTTGCGCTCAGGTCATGATCTCGCGGCTCGGCTCGTAGGTTCGAGCCCGGCGTCGGGCTCTGTGCTGCAGAGCCTGGAGCCCGATTTGGATTCATGTGTCTCTGCCCCTCCCCTGCTCACGCTGTGTCTCTCTCAAAACTGAATAAACTTAAAAAAAAATTTTTTTTTAATAAGTGAAATGTTTAAAAGCGGGAAAATTGGGGCTCCTGGGTGGCTCGGGCAGTTGAGCGTTCGACTTGGGCTCAGGTCCCGATCTTGCAGTTTGTGAGTTCGAGCCCCATGTCGGGCTCACCACTGTCAGCGTGTGAGCACAGAGCCCACTTTGGATCCTCTGTCCCTCTTGCCCCTCCCCCACTTGCACTCTCCCCAAAATAAATAAATATCTTTTTAAAAAGCAGGAAATTTGTGGTTATAATAATGAAAATACTGAGTGGACCTCCAGAGCCTGATCACTCATTAGAGAAGACCCAGAAGTGGCTGTCCCCCTCCCCCGACTCGTTCTGCACAGCGAGACTCATTTCTTCCTCTTAAAAGGGGTATCTCTGTGCCTGATCTGTGTTACCAACGGTAACGTGCCTGTGAGCCCGAGCTGGGCCAGGGAGAGCTGAATCCTGAGCCGCTCACAGCCCTTGAACCCTGGAGTCCTGGGGCTGCCCCAGGTGAGTTCCGGGCATGCAAGTGAATTCACCTGTTGAGCTCCGGTACATAAGCTAGAGATTTGCAGGTGCAGAGTCAGTCGGGACCTCCCCAGACTCCTCCCAGGGTCTCGGCTGAGCTCCCTGGGGCTGAGGGCAGGGAGGGGCTCAGACCAGGGGCAGAGGCGGGACCTCTAAGACTAGAAAATGTGACAATGCCCAGAGAGAGATGGAGTGGGTGGCGAGGGGGTGGGGCTGAGAGGGCGTTTCTTTCTTTCTCCTCCCCCAGACAGAAAATCAGAGAAAACGCCACATTCCAGGGGGAGGATTCAAGAAGGCAGAGTATGTAACAGACAGAATGATGGCCCCCAAAGATGTCCACACGCTAATCCCTAGAGCCTGTGAATGTGTAAGCTTGCAGGGCAAAGGGGACTTTGCAGGTGTCATGAGGTTAAAGATCTCGGGACAGAGAGGTTATCCAGGTGTGGCCTAAGTGTAATCACAAGTTTGTAAGAAGGACGCAGAGGGAGATGTGACTACAGATGGGATAGGAGGGGATGTGATGACAAAAGAGACTGTAGTGACTCCATCGGTCCAGAAGTGCTGGCGACCACCGGGAACCTGAAGAAGCAAGGAACAGATTCTCCCCCTAGAACCTCCAGAAAGAACCAACCCTTGGCGACACCTTGATTTCAGCCTCGTGAGACTCAGTTGGGACCTTTGGACTGCAGAACTGTAAGCGAATGCATTTGTTTTGTCTGAGCCACTAAATGTAAGTTTAACCCCTGCTCCCTTGAGAGGATCCAGGATCCACCTCCTGGCCTTTCCTAGCTTCTAGAACTGCGTTCTGTGCCTCGCGGCCCCTTCCTCCATCGTCAAAGCCAGGGGTGCGGCAACTTCTCCCTCTTGCTCTGCCTTGAGCTACTTTTCTTCTGTGTTCCAAACTCCCTTTGCTTTGGAGATTGTTTCCAATCTCCTCTTATAGGAGTGTTTGTAGGGGCGGGGCTCCTGGGTGGCCCAGCGGGTTAAGCGTCCAACTCTTGATTTCGGCTCAGGTCACGACCTCACGGTTCATTGGATTCAGCCCAGCGTCAGGCTCCATGCTGACAACACAGAGCCTGCTTGGGATTCTCTCTCTCCCTCTCTCTTTCCCTCCTCTGCTCTCTCTTTCTCAAAAATAAATAAACTTTTAAAAAAATGGATAAATAAAACAGGGAAGGAGGGGTGCCTGGGTGGCTAAGTCAGTTGGGCGTCTGACTTCCGCTCGGGTCATAGTCTCACGGTCCGTGAGTTCGAGCCCCGCGTCGGGCTCTGGGCTGATTGCTCAGAGCCTGGAGCCTGCTTCAGGTTCTGTGTCGCCCTCTCTCTGCTCCTCCCCTGCTTGCACTCTGTCTGTCTCTCTCTCAAAAATAAATAAACATTTAAAAAAATTAAAAAAAATAAAAAAAACAGGAAAAGAGGTAGGATGAGTTATCTGTTCTCCAACAACATGGCCTGATTTCCCGGGGGCTATGAAATAGCCCCTCTTCTTCCTGGACAGTCCATCCTTGCCAGCCAGAGACAGTAAGAAGTGATTCCACTAAAGAAGCAGAGATCACTCCTATAAGTCAGGAGAGAGAGATATTCGGTACCTTCAAGGTTTGCATTGTGACCTTCTTTGTCATCAGCACTTAGAGAAAATTATGAAATGGACTTGTTTTTTGTCTTACCTTATTAAGGCCAAAGAGTGACCTTGACTGATGTTTATGTTTTGCGGGCTTGTTTCTGTCCTGCAAGAGAACAGCACAGCCCAGCCAGGATATCGAGAGCGCATTTTGGGGGTGCCTGGGTGGCTTAGTTAAGCGTCTGACTTCGGCCCAAGTTATGCTCTCACGGTTCGTGAGTTCGAGCCCCACGTCAGGTTCTGTGCTGACAGCTGGGAGCCTGGAGACTGCTTTGGGTTCTCGGTCTCCCTCTCTCTCGGCCCCTGCCCAGCTCACTCTCTCTCTCTCTCTCTCTGTCTCTCAAAAATGAAAAAAAAACATTAAAATTTTTTTTAAAGGGCTCATTTTCTTTCTCAGCACATCTATGTTCTTACAAATTCCTTTTTTTTTTTTTTTCTTTTTGAGAGGAGAGAGAGAGAGAAGGAGAGACAGCCCAAGCAGGGGAGAGAGGCAGTAGGGGAGAGAATCTTAAGCAGGATCCATTCTCAGTGCAGAGCCTGACGCAGGACTCGATCCCAGGACCCTGGCATCATGACCTGAACCAAAATCAAGAGTCAAATGCTCAACTGACTGAGCCACCCAGCTGCCCCTATTCTTTTTTTTTTTAATTTTTATTTTTTTTTTCAACGTTTATTTATTTTTGGGACAGAGAGAGACAGAGCATGAATGGGGGAGGCGCAGAGAGAGAGAGGGAGACACAGAATCGGAAACAGGCTCCAGGCTCTGAGCCATCAGCCCAGAGCCTGATGCGGGACTCGAACTCACGGACCGCGAGATCGTGACCTGGCTGAAGTCGGACGCTTAACCGACTGCGCCACCCAGGCGCCCCTAGCTGCCCCTATTCTTACAAATTCTTGCAAAGCACTGCAAACTGTGGGGCTTAAAATAACAGAAATTTATTCTTTCTGGGAGCTCTGGGAGCTAGAAGTCTGAAATCATGGTATGGACTGGGCTGTGTTCTCTCTGAAGCCTCTAGGGAAGGTTCTTCCGGTTTCTGGTGGTTGCCAGCAATCCCAGGCTCGTGACATCATCACTTCATTTCTGACTCTGTCTTTGAGCGACGTGCCTCCCTGCATGTCTGTCTCTGTGTTTCTTTTTCTTCCTGTAAATACACCGGTCGTGTTGGGTTAATCACTCACCCTCCTGTGATAGGACCTCACCTTTTTTTTTTTTTTTTTTTTTTTTCATTTTTTAAAATGTCTATTTTTTTAGGGGGGAGGGGCAGAGGGAGAAAAAGAGAATCGGAAGCAGGCTCTGTGCCATCAGCACAGAGCCTGATGGGGGCTCGAACTCACGAACCGCGAGATCACGGCCTGAGCCAAAGTCAGACACTCAATTGACTGAGCCACCCAGGCGCCCGGGGGGCGGGGGAGGGGGGGGGGACTCATCTTAACCGATTACATCTGCGATGACTCTATTTCCAAATAAGGTCACATTCCGAGGTTCCAAGAAGGACATGAATTTGGGAGGAGAGGGGGAAACGCTCTCCAACCCAGTACACTTGGTCGCATGGTCGTAGGGAACCCCATGGGGTGTCGGGGCGTCACCCTGACCGTTCAGGGTGAGATCACAGAGCAGGAGACGCAGATGATAGGGCACCTGGGACACCTGTTAATGCAGCTGACCCGTGCGCTCTGGCCTCATTAGAGCCCTTCTCTTGAGGGAAGAGACTCTGAAGCTGGGAATCTCAACGCCCAACCTTCAAAATCTATCAAGTTCAGCACCGAAGAGCCGGTACCTCTCCACGACTGCTATCGGCCAGCTCACTTCAGTTTCCTTCCGCGTTCTTGTTGCAACCAGGATGCAGTTCATAACATGAAAATGATTTAGGGGCGCCTGGGTGCCTCAGTCAGTTAAGCATCTGACCCTGGATTTCGGCTCAGGTCATGATCTCACGGTTCGTGAGTTCAAGCCCTGCCTCAGGCTCTGTGCTAACAGTGTGGAGTCTGCTTGGGACTCTCTCTCTCTCTCCCTCTCTCTGCTCCTCCCCCTCCCCGCTTTCTCAAAGTAAATATACTTAAAAAAAAAAAAAAAAAGAGGAAAATGATTTATTTACTTGTCTAATTATTCCACTGACCCAGACACAGGGTCTCACTCTAGGTCCAGCCCGGACTCCACCCCTGACTGGTGTCTGGTGGGGCCCTGGTTCTCGCCTGAGGATTTCACTCTGGGCTTTCCCTGCCCTCCACCAATGCAAAGGGAGCTGTGCTCACTCCTACAAGCGTGATGCAGAGGAAAAGCCTCCGGGCTGGGAATCAGAACCATTGGACTCTATTCAGAGATCCTCCTAGATAGAGGGTAGAAATGTGGCTTTGACGATTCACTACCCTGCTCTGGTCCTCAGTTTTCTCTCCTGTAAAATGGGAATTTGTATCCATTGATTTAACAACCATACCAGGCCCCCGCTAAATGCTTTACAGATATCAACTCGTTTAATGCTCACGACAACCCTGTGCAGTGGGTGCTATTTTCCCATTTTATAGCATTGGAAACTGAGGCATGGAGAGGCTAAGCAAGCTCCCCAAAATAACACGGCCAGCTGGGGGCAGGGTGGGATTCCACCCGGGCTGTCCTGTATACTATGCCAGCCTCTTAAGCCCTAGGCGGGGAGGCGTCCCTGCAGTGGCGGGGTCGCGACTGTGGCTTCTTGTCTGTCCTCCCCACTGGGATGCGAGCTCGGGGAGCAGCGACCCCGTCTGGGGCACAGAGAGAGGCATCGGCTGAACACTGCAGAATAAGAAGGGAGGGGTGGGGCTCAGGATGGCCGCATCCCTTGCCGGCCTCCCAAGCCCTCCCACCGCGCTCTGCTCCGGGAGCTGTCTTCGTGGCGGGGCCTCCGGTCCCAGCGAACGGATCCTCTGGGCGACGCTGAACCAGAAGGAAACCCGGGCCTGGAAGGTCGGACCGAGCCGAGCCCTCTCGCGGCGGGACACGGGCGCCACCTGGCGGCGGAGTCCCGCCAACGCAGCGCCGCCGAGAGACGGGGGTTCGCTCTGGGCGAGGCTCTCAGAACGTTCCCGGCGGTGGTCCGGAAAGCAGTGCGAAGCTGGGAACCGTCTGTTGGCTTCCAGGCCTTTCTGACCGTGATGCACAGCAAGAAATCATCTCACATCACCATAGTTTCGGGAAATGCCACCCTGTACGGCATGATTTTTTTTTATACTGTTCCTGTCTTTCAACGCTGGTCAGAATCCTTTAAATTGATTCTTTGACTCCATAACGGGCGCCCTGCCGCGCCATTCTCCTCCCCCTCCCCCGCCCCCCTCGCCCCCCTCGCCCCCCCCCCCCCCCCCCCCCCCCCCCCCCCCCGGCTCGCAAAGAAAGATTATGATGGAGCAAAGGTGAGCACCCAGGCCGGACTCCCTCCAAACCCAGGGTGATCTCCCTCCATGTCACGCCGCCTCTAGGGTCCCTGCCTGCTATCCCCTGACTTCCAGACAAGGAACCTGGGTTCGGGGAGGTGAAGACACTTGTTCAGTCCACACAGCGGTGGACTGCCAGCTTCTGCCTCACTTCTCCAGGAGAAAAAACCACTAAATGCTCCTAATTTTACTGTTGAGCAAAGCTTAATTTAGTCCTTTCTCCATTTCAGCCAACACGATTGGGCTGCCCTGGCCTCCTGTTTTCCTGTAATGTACGATGGAAATTAAAGGTGTGGCAAAGCAGGCCTAAAATTCATTATGTCACAAAATGAGTCTGAGGTGGAGATAAAGAGTGTGTGTTTATTCTCCATCGTGCAAACAAACCCACTTAAATAGATGTAAAGGCGACAAGTAAAATATGAACATCATCTTCTGGGCAGCCGTAGTCAGGGACCGTCCAGGCCAAAGTCCATGGGGCGGGAACCCAAGGCAGGAGTTAGCACTGAAATGCTAGGTGAACTTGAACTTAGGCCTCGACATTTGCACTTTTCCTGCCGGGTAGTAACCAGCGGTCAGGAGTGCTTCCTATTTTTCCTTTTTTTTTTTTTTTTTTAAGCTTATTTATTTTGAGAGAGAGCATGCAGGCAGCTGCTTCAGATCCTCTGTCCCCTTTTCTCTCTACGCTCTCTCTCACAAAAATAAACATTTTAAAAAATGGGGTGAGGGGAATGTGAAGTAACTGCCTAATGGACATGGAGTGATGGGAGTGTTCTGGAACTAGGTAGAGGGGGTGGTTGCACAACATTGTGAATGTACCAAAGGCCAGTGAATTGTTCACTTTAAAATGATCAGTTTTAGGGGCGCCGGGGTGGCTCAGTCGGTTAAGCGTCGACTCTTGGTTTTGGCTCAGGTCACCATTTCGTGGTTCGTGATTTTGAGCCTTGCATCGGGCTCTGTGCTGACGGTGAGGAGTCTGCTTGGGACCCTCTGTCTCTGCCTGCCTCTCTCTCTCTCTCTCTGCCCCTCCCCCACTCTCACTCTCTCAAAATAAAGTTTAAAAAAATTATAAAAGTGTTTAATAAAACAAAATTCAGACCTGGTCAGGAGAAACTTTATTAGCAAGGATTATTACAAGGTGGAGGAGAGTTCAGGCTGAGAACAGCACTGTCATAAGTAAAGATGGAAAAGGAGAAAAGCTGACTCTGAGAAGCTCTAAGGACTGGCCAGCCCTCAGGTGAGATTTCAGCCCCAACTCACAACGCTTGGATGGCCCAAAATCTCCAGATTTGAATTTAAGTGGAACTAAATACTCATACAGGAGTTCTCAAACTTTTTGGTCTCAGGACCCCTCGGCACTCGTAAATAAATATCAGCGGCCACAAAGAACTTTTGTTTGCATGGGTCGTATCTATCCATCTTTACAATTTTAGCAATTAAAAGTGCAAAACTTTTTTTATTTTTTTCCAACATTTATTTAATTTTGAGAGAGGGACAGACAGAGTGTGAGCAGGTGAGGGGGCAGAGAGAGAGGGAGACACAGAATTGGAAGCAGGCCTCCAGGCTCTGAGCCGTCAGCACGGGGCCCGATGCAGGGCTCGGACTCACAAACAGTGAGAGCACGACCTGAGTGAAGTCGGAGGCTTAACTGAGCCACCCAGGCGCCCCCAAATTGCAAAACTTTTAAATCACAGGAATACACAAGCACATATTGCATCAGCTGTCAGACCATTGATGTCATCACACATCACATAACCTCAGGAAAACTCCAAATTTTGGTGGGGGGCGGAGGCAAATAACATTTTGGTATTATTATGAAAAGAACTGTAACCGTGCAAATCACCTGAAAGGGTCTTGGGGATCCCGAGGCCACCAGACAACACCGCTGAACTAGAAACCCCTGCATTCCTGACTGACCCTTGCTGAGCTTTTGAGTTTTATCTTATTGACCATAGTCCCTAACGTCGACTTTTCTCTTCTTATTATAGTAATAGGACCACCTAGGTTCTCGCTGGGAAAATGGCCACCCATCTAGAGACTACATTTCCCAGGCTCCCTTGCAGGTAAGCCTGACCATGTGACTAAATTCCGCTCAAAGGAAAGGCACAGAAAAGATGTAGAAAATGCCCAGCTCTTGTCCTTAAGAGGCGACATGCTCTCCAATATCCCTGTCCCCCTTCCTGCTTGCAGTAACGAGGTCGTGGTGGTGGTGACTTCCCTTCAACTGGGTTGAACAAGGAAACACCTTATTTTTAATTTTTTTTTAAAGTTTTATCTATTTTGAGAGAGACAGAACGAGTGGGGGAAGGGTAGAGAGAGAGGGAGACAGAGAATCCCAAGCAGGCTCCACACTGCCAGCGCAGAGCCTGATGCGGGGCTCAAACCCCGAAACCATGAGATCATGACCTGAGCCGAAACCTAGAGCTGGACGTTTAACCGACTAAGCCACCCAGGTGCCCCAGGAAGGAAACTCCTTGGAATAGCGGTTCCCCAGGTGTGGTCCCCGGATGAGCAGCAGCAGCTCGGTCCCCTGGGATTTTGTGAGAAAGGAAAATTCTCAGGCTCCATCCAAGACCTACTGAATCAGAAACTCTGGGGTTTAGGATCCAGCAATCTGTGTTACAAAAAGGCCTCCAGGAGGGGTGCCTGGATGGCTCAGTCGGTTGAGTGTCTGACTTCAGTTCAGGTCATGATCTCACAGTTCGTGAGTTCGAGCCCCGCATCATGTTCTGTGCTGACAGCTCGGAACCTGGAACCTGCTTCGGATGCTGGGTCTCCCTCCCTCTCTGCCCCTCCCCCACTCATGCTCTTTCTGTCAAAAATAAATAAACATTAAAAAAATTTTTTTAACCAATCTTCTATCTTATTTTTTTTTTTAATTTTTTTTTTCCAATGTTTATTTATTTTTGGGACAGAGAGAGACAGAGCACGAACGGGGGAGGGGCAGAGAGAGAGAGGGAGACACAGAATCGGAAACAGGCTCCAGGTTCTGAGCCATCAGCCCAGAGCCGGACGCGGGGCTCGAACTCACGGACCGCGAGATCGTGACCTGGCTGAAGTCGGACGCTTAACCGACTGCGCCACCCAGGCGCCCCTCTTCTATCTTATTAAAGCGTCTGTTATTTGGTCTTTAGTAAATGAAATCGATGTCTTTTTTTTTTTTTTTTTTTTTTTAAGTAGGCTCCACACCCAACATGAGGCTTGAACTCATGACCCTGAGATTAGGAGTCGGGTATTCTATCAACTCAGCCAGCCAGGTGCCCCTCAAATCAGTATCCTAATTAAAAATATATTTAAAAACACCCCTTGATTTTTTTTTTGAATTAGGAATTTTAGGCATGTATCTCCGGCGCCTGGGTGGCTCAGTTGGTTAAACGTCCAACTTCGGCTTAGGTCATGATCTCGCAGTTCATGGGCTTGAGCCCTGCGTGGGGCTCTGTGCTGACAGCTCGGAGCCTGGAGCCTGCTTCAGATTCTGTGTCTCCCTCTCTCTTTGCTCCCCCACTCCCGCTCATGCTCTCTTTCTCTCTCTCAAAAATAAACATTTAAAAAAGAAAAAGAAAAGAATTTTAGGCATACATGTCACAACCATCAGGATGGCCGCTATTAAAAACACACAAAATAAATATTGGCAAGGACGTGGAGAAATTGGAAACTTTGTGTACTGTTTGCGGGAATGAAAAATGCGGGAATGAAACATCCACGGCTGCTGTGGATGTTAGGCATTTCCCAAGAAAATTAAAAATGAAATTACCAAAAAAAAAAAATGCAATTACCATATGATCCTTTGGCATAAAACTTTAGGACACGGAATGGTATATAATCACGCAGAATCATACACTAATTTTCTTTTTGTGACTGGCTTATTTCACTTAGCATAATGTCCTCAAGACTTATCCATGTTGTAGCGGCTGTCAGAATTCCCCTCCTTTTTAAGACTGAATTACAGAAATATCCACGTAACATAGGTCCAGACAAGGAGATGCAGGCAGATATCTACCAAGCTAAGAAAGTTTTGACTTCCTGCCTCGAACTCATACACAATGCCTGGAGCTGTGGCCTCCATCTTGTGACCATGAGGGAAAAACCGAATCAGACAGGCCTCAGCAACAACAGCCTCTGAACCTCTGAACAATGCCAGTAGCCCTCTCCCTCTAGACTTCTAGGAGAAAAATCAACCCTTTATTTGCATGCTGATGATCGGGTCTGCTGTTAATTGCAGCCCAAAGCATTTATTTGTTTAAACTTTAAGTAGATTCATTTATTTTGAGTCCGACACAGAGCAAGTGGGAGAAGGGGGGGGGGGGGGGCGGCGGAGAGGGTGAGAGAGAGTGAGAGAGAATACCAAGCAGGCTCTGTGCTGCCAGCCCAGAGCCTGACAAGGAGCTTGAACTCACGAAATCAGATCATGACCTGATCCGAGACCAGGGTGTGACTGAGCCACCCAGGTGTCCCCTCCCCGCCCCCCCCCAAAGCATAACTGAGCCTGACATGGAGCTTGAACTCATGAAACCAGAAGATCAGGACCTGATCCGAGACCAGGGTTTAACTGACTGAGCCACCCAGGCGTCACCCCCACCCCGCCCAAAGCATAACTGATACACTTCGTCAAGTTACATAACTTGTCTCCCTGGCCAGAATGTAGGTTTCGTGGTGGCAGAGAACTTGACTTTGTTCACACTGCGTGCCCAGCCCTTCCTGTCCCAATCAGTGGCTGGCAGAGACCGCACAGGTGGAGTGCGTGCTTAAGGTTCTTCATCCAAAATCTGACAGCCCCATCCTCTTGTGACCGCTGAGATAATCACAGCTTCAAATAGTGCTGGATGCATAGTAAACCCTCCACAAAGAGATGTTGGGGACCATCTTCGTTATAGCTTCCAGGCCGTATTCTCACCTACTTCCCAACTTCCCCTGGGGGGGCTTTCATCAGACAGCAGGCTCCTCGGCACGGGTGCCCCATCCCCCTTGCTGCAGCCCCCTTTTGTTTCCGTGTCGTCCCCTTTGGTGTGTGTGACAAGAACCACAAGGAGCTGACATCTTCTGTCTATACAAGTAGTAAGTGGTCTGGATCTAAAAGTGGGTCTTGGGGGCTCCTGGGTGGCTGACTTGGCTGAGCATCTGATGCTTGGTTTCCGCTCAGGTCAAGATCTCGCAGTTTCGTGAGTTCGAGCTCTGCGTTGGGCTCTACGTTGACAGCAGGGAGCCTGCTTGGATTTCTTCCTCTCCCTCTCTGTCCTTCACCCAGTGCCGTCTCTGTGTCCCTGTCTCTCTCAAAAATAAATAAACTTAAAAAAATTAAAAATAACTAAAATCACAAGTTAATTAATTAAGAAGAAGTGGGCCTTGAGTCTTGACCAGTTCAATGATCCCATCTGGGCCTTGGCCATGAGCCAAGTGTGTGTGTGTAATAAGGATTATCTGTTGTATCTACGTCATCATTCTTTGGCCTAAGACTGCCCTCTCCCCAAAAGAAAGACACACAGACCAGAGAAAATTCTTCATTTTATTTCTGCTCACGAACCACCAAAAGGATCAGTCCCTGCCCTCCCTCACCTAGATGCAGCCCCTCCCCCAACACAACACGACACCTCCCCCCACAACAAAATACTGATTTCCTCCCAGAGCTAAAATGAACACCCAGTCCCAACTATGGCCGTTCCCCCGCCCTGCCCACCTCCCCGGCTACCTGCATATTCACCTGCTCTGTGAACTTGGCCACCTTTTGGCTTCCCGCCCAAATATGTTTCCCTAAGGTCACTTGGCTTGCTTTTTTGGTTATATTATTATACAGGGGCCATTCTTAAGACCCTCCCTGGCTCACATCCCCAGGGGGCTCCCCTGTTTGTTCCACATTCATTCTGCATAGCTTCCTGGCCTCACTTCCCTGATTGAGAGACCAGGGTTGCAAGCTCCCCGTCTCTGGGCCCCCAGCCCCTCAGCTGTTACTTGAGAAGTGGAGATGCTGAGTAAGGCCAGACATTCCAGGATTCTGGGTGGGAGAAGGGGGGCAAATTCAGAAATGGGCGAGAGCAGTCAAAGATAAAAGGAGAGGGAGGGGGAGAAAGTCAGACAGAAAAGGGGATGGTGGGATCCTCCGACCCCAGCCCCAGAAATAGAGGTGAGCCAGAGATGAAGACCAGTGCCCCCTACAGCCCAAAGCCCCTCTAGCTGTTCCGGGTCCTCTGGCTCCGAGCCTTATACACCTCAATGAGCAGATCCTTGACATACTGGATCTCGCGCTCTACCGACTCAGCCCTCTCCCTCAACTCCCGGTTTCGAGCCTCCAGCCCCTGGCACTCGCCCTCCAGGGCCTCGCCCTCTGCCCGCTTCCTCTGGCGGTACCTCAGAGCTGCTGACTTGTTCTGGTCTCTCTTCTTTTGCTTGCGGTCCCCTCGGGTGGTGGTAGGATTCGGGTAGGGGGCCGGGCGAGAGGGTGGAGGAGGAGGTGGGGGGGCCTGCTGTGGTGGGGGCAGGGATGCCAACCCTGAGTCTCCTGGCCCGGCCTCACTGCGGCAGTAGATAGCCAGCAAGTCAAGGGTATCCAGAGCAGGGGGCTGGGGGAGGTCAAAGGTGGGGAGGGGGAGTGGAAGAGGGACGGAGGGCGCTGGTGGTGGCGGCTGAGGCAGGGGGGAGGATGGTGGGAGGAGTGGCGCATCAAGGAAGAAGTCTTCTATCTGTTCCAGCTCCTTCTTGAGGAGAGAGGCCATGGCCTCCAGGTCAGGTGGAGGTGGGGAGGGTGGGGGGAGGGCACCTGGGGGTAAGGGGGGCTCCAGGGGCAGGAGGGCTGTAAAGTCCACCCGCTCAGTCATCCAGTCAGAGAAGCCGTCACCTGGAGAATTGGAGGAGGGACATAAGTTTCCTTGAGTTCCCGGTCTCCTGCCTCACCTGGTGCTCATTCGCGTTGGCTTCATTCATCCCATTCACTGAGTGACACCACCTACGAGCCAATCGGTCAACCGACCAACCCGTGAGTCATCAGACCCCTCAACAAACCAGCCAACAAATCAAACATCTGACCAACCAGTTAACCAGCCAATCAACTACCCACCAGTTGGCCAACGAATCAACTAAGTGAATGAAGCAGTCAAGCAACCAGTCAACCTATTAAGCAGCCAATCAATGGATCAATCAAGCAACCAATGACCCAAACAACAAAACTCAACCAGCTAGATCTTCAACCATTCCCAAATAATCTTTACTAACTACCCTACGTCCATAGTTTCTGATTTACTCTCCATCCCTAAAGACAAACTAGGTCTCACACACACAACACACCCGTTTCATCTGTAATTCATTAATTATTGAGAACAAACCATGTGCCAAGCGTTTGGAAAACACTAATGAGTAAAATAACCCCTGCCCCAGGGCCTCTGCGTATGCCGTTTCCTCTACCTGAAAAGCTCTTCCTTTGGGTCTTTTCTTGGCTTATTCCTTCCCAGCCTTTAGGTCTCAGCCAAAATGTTACCTATATGTTTCCTGGCTACTCGCTGTAAACTAAGGCTGTGTTTTTATTTTTTTGGCTCAGCTACTGTTTCCCACTTATCCCAATATATCATCACTTAATTTGTCTTTTGTCTGCCTCCCCACTAGTGTGTGAGTTCTGGGAAGGCAGGGATTATGTTGGTCTTGTCTCAGCTGTATCCCCCAGCACCTAAAACATGACCTGGCTATTACAGGTACTCAGTAAATATTTCTTGAGTGAATAAATGAATTCTTCTCCCCTGTCCCCCATGTCCCAGCTTACCCCACCCTCCATTCTCCACCTGTCCTTACCTGCCAGGGGCTCTCCTCCCCCTGGGAGCCCACCCTCCAGGGCTCCCCCAAGGATTTCATAGGAGCCGAGGGGGGCAGGGGCCAGGGGGAGTTTCCCATAGTCTACGAGCCAGCCCAGACCGCTAGCTGGGAGCAGGGCCCTGTCCAGCTCCAGCCCCAGGGTCGCCAGGAGTGACATGGCTGCAGCACGGGCTC
Organism: Leopardus geoffroyi; assembly: GCF_018350155.1. Classification (NCBI taxonomy): domain Eukaryota; kingdom Metazoa; phylum Chordata; class Mammalia; order Carnivora; family Felidae; genus Leopardus; species Leopardus geoffroyi. The sequence continues at coordinate 8,094,794 of NC_059335.1, forward strand.
TGGGCACGGGTCGCAAAGAAGAAGGCTGAACCAACAGCTAGAAGGAGGCTCTGGAAGTTGCTCAGCGGGGCAAAGACAGGCACCAAGGTGAAAGTGGAAGACCTACATGTGAGACAAAAGTAGGCAGTGTCAGAGGCTATCCACAGCCAAAATCACAGGGAAACCAAGCCACACCCCCAAGTCCCCAGGGTCTTCCCTTCCCCCTTCCAACTAGGCTCGAGACTGCACCTTGCGCTCGCAGAATTCTAAACCAATGCTTTCTTTCCCCAAATCTCTGAGCCCCACCCACTCCCAAGGGAATTCTCTTTAGCCCTCACTTACTTTCCTTTAGAATATCCAAGCCCCACTCCTTCCAATATAGAAACTTAATAATGGTCTCCCAGGGGAATTTCCTTAAGCCCCTCCCAGCCCCCCCCCCGCAATTATTCAACTTCATAAAAAACTCAATCCCACAATTTTCTTCCAGCCACACCCCTTCTTTAGGCTCCACCCTATCCCTAGATGCAAGCTCGAATCGGTTCTCAGGGGAATTGCCCCAGCCCTGCCCCTTTGTCAACGTAGAACACCAAGTCCCACTCTTTCCTTTCAACTTTGCGGTGACCCCCTCTAGCCCCGCCCCCATATTTACCTTAACCCCACCCCTTCCCGACGATTCCCCCGAAGGCCCCGCTTTGTCTCCTATTGAAACCCCACCCCTCAGCGATGTTTGCTTAGCCCCGCCCCCTCTCACCACGGGCTCCCCAAGGCCCCACCCTTTGCAACCAAGGTGATCCTAGCTCCACCCCCTTCTTAACAGGTTGCCTCTAAGCCTCGCCTTACTAATCTAAATCAGTCCCCCTCCCCCGAGCGGGTGCCTGAGTCAAAGGTAAGTTGTGCTGTGCGCCTGAGCAACATGGAGCGGGAGAGTGGAGGGGCCGGCAGAGAACTGCTCCCCACCCCTGACCCTTTCACACGCGGCTCTCTAGCCGAGGGCCAAAGCGCATGCTCCGCCACCGAGCCAACTGCTCTTACGCCTGCGGGGGATCGGGGGGTCAGTGCGCATGTGCCGTTGCTTCCGTCCGCCCTTCACACAGAAATGCGGGCTCTGGTGGCTCGTGCACGTGAACAACCGCTCGCGGCCAGACTTGCTCAAGGAGATGGTGGGTGGGAGACAACGCGCCCTCTCTAGGGGCTAGTGCGCAGGCGCACCTGCACACAGGCCATCTTTAAACACCAACATTCTCAAGAACGCACCCTTCCCCCCATCGGCCCAAATGCGCATGCCTGGCCACGCGCCGACGGCGCGTCTTTTCTCTTCTGCGCTTGCGCGACCGTGATTCCTCACTCTCGTCTCCCCACCCCACCCCCACGAGACCTGGTCGAGAAGGCTGCGAGCTTCGAAAGGGCGGGAAAGGCGGTTGGAGAGGGAGGGGCGAGCGGTTACTCACTCCATGGCTGTGGAACAGAGAGGCGGCGGCGGCGGCCTCCGCTGAAGAAAGAAGGCGATAGCGAACAGCGCAAGCGCGGTGAGCGCAGAGACGGGCCGGGGCACGGAGGGGTCGCGGCTACAGAGCCATAGCCAGGGCTATGCGGGCGGAGATGGCGTCGCGGTAGTCTGAGGAGAGATTGTGATCTGAGGATGGGGAATGAGGCGGCCCCGGGGACTGGGGACAGATATACCGCGGGTGGCGCAGCACAGCCCGCCAGGATCCTTCCGCGCTCCGCCCCACCCCACGAGGTCCCAACCGGGGGGCGGGCCTGGTCCCTACCTCTCGGGGATCCTGGGATCCAGTCCTCTCCTCCTCCCGACCCCTAGAGTTCGACCTTTCCCTTCCTCCTATTTGGGGATCCACCTTCCTCATCTTTCCTACCCCGGGGGTTCCGAGCCTCCCTTTCCTCTGACTCTGGGATCCAGCCGCCCCCCGCGATTTTCTGGATTCGGTCCCCTTCCCCCCCCTCCGAGCTGCACCAGTTCACTTTTCCCCCTGCTTCCCGAATTTCCGGCCAGCCACATGCTAGTGTCCTCATCCCCCAACTGCCCCACGCTAAGAAACCTTTTTGTGGGTTAGAGTCTGGCGTGAGTCACGATGAGATCGCGCGCCTTTCAAATCTCAGACCTTCGAGGGTGGCAAGTGACAAGGTCTCTAGTCTCGTAGATTGGGGACTAACTACCTGTAATGAGGAGGATTAATAAATCAGGTATACCTGGTGAGGTTGTTTGTGAGAATCAAATAGGTCGATGCCTGTGAAACCGAGAGCCGGGCTCTTATGTACCTGTTCAGCGTATTTTATTTTATTTTTCAACGTTTTTTATTTTCATTTTTATTTTTCAACATATTTTATTTTTAATAGGAACCCTTACCCCTTCCTCCCGCTCTGGCAAAAGCCCCGGACATTTGAACATCCAGCATGTGCTAGTAGGTCACTCCTTCAAGGTCTCAGTAATTTCCAGCCATCCCCACCCTTCCCCATCGTAGATGATGGACGCTCAGCACATCCCTGTGTGGGGTGCAGAGAAGCCAGCATCATCACCGTAACTGCCTTTTCTCCATCCTCTTACTCTCCATCAGCTTATTTCTCCATCAGCTCTTATCCTCAGCACTTCTTTCAAAAGGTCCTCTGCTTCAGCTGTCCCCCAGCCCCCCCCCCCCATCAGTTTCCCAAACCTGCCGGAAATAGTGAGATTTGCACTTCCCTTTACTAAACAGAGGGGCTTCCTGGCCATTCCCTTCCTGTGCAGTAGGCCCTCCGCTAGCCCAGGTGGTTTTGGGTCTTTGCTTCAGAAACCCTTCCCCACTTTGCATCTGCCCACAGCAGGACACCTGGAGTTCAGCTTTCATCGCTTGTGAGGGTTATGAGATCCAAAGAAAGTGGGGGAACCCTGAACTTGAGAGGTATCTGGGAATGAAGACGTGCAGGCTTCTGTTACATGCAGGAAATCCTTCTTGGGATCGGACCACTTTCACTTAGGGCACTAGCTGTCCACTCTGCCAGTGTTTGAGGACTTGACTTACATGATTACCTGGGGAGCACAGAGTTGCAGTTAAGCACAGACTGTGGCGCTAGGTCGTTGGGTTCAAACCCTGACTCTACCCCACTTATTAGCTTATTGGCAATTTCGCTTACTTCCCTGTGCCTCAGTCTCCATTAATAGTACCAGAATAAAGTATGAAGTTTAGTTAATAGAAACATAGCAATATACATGGCAGTTTAGAGTGCCTACTTCTTGGGTGCCTGACTGGCTCAGTTAGTAGAGCATGCGACTTGATCTTGGGGCCGTGAGTTTGAGCCCCACATCAGGAGTAGAGTTTGCAAAACAATAGTGCCTACATCTTAGTACTGTTATGAGGATTAAGTAAATTCAGGTCAAGCACTTAGATTAGTGCCTGGCAAACAGGTGCTACATAAGTAGTGGTGGTGGTTGTGACTGAGGCAGCTGTGTTTTATCCCCACTGCTAAGCAGTAAGTGCTTTAAAAGATCTCCCAGCCTTTTAAGTGAGACTTAAGGACCGACCTTCCTTCTACTTCTCAGTATAGATATTTGAGCCATAGGTAGGATTAGGACGGACTGCTGGCAGAGAGTCGTGTCCCCCCCACTACCCACCAAAGTCTGAGTTTTTTTCTGAAAAGATATTCTATGATATACATGTGGACTAGATCTACAGAAAAGTCACAAAGGTAGTACAGAGAGTTTCCATATACCCCTCATCCAGTTTTCCCCCTCGTTGACATCTAACATTACTGTGGTACATGGGTCACAACTAAAGGACCCACACAGGTAAGGGGGTTTTAAAGGGCATGCTTTATTCTCATTTCACTAGTTGTTCTTAATGCTGTTTTTTTGTTCCAGATGCCATATCACATTTAGTCGTCATGTCTCCTTAGCCTCTGGTTTCTGCAGCAGTTTCTCAGACTTTCCTAGTCTTTTCATGATCTTGGCGGTTTTGAAGAGTTGGTCATTCTATAGAATATTCCTCAATTTGGTTTTGTCTCATAGACTGGGATTATGGGTTTTTGAGAGGGTGGCCAGGTAGGATATTTGTTAATTACTGGACATGAACTTGCTTAGTATGGGAATCATGTTGCCGGCTGCATGCCACATATGCTGACTGAAGAGACATTGGGGCAGGGACCCTGGTCCTCTTGTCCCAGCCCCTTGCAGCTTTTTCTCTCCCTAGCTGTTGGATCTCACCCAGTTCAGCCCTGGTGCCAGCTGTCCCATCAAAGCAGCTTGACTGATTCCTACTGAGTGGGTGCCAGTTCACACACTTAGCTCCCTAGCCCTTCCCGGTGTATTCTAATTTGTGACTGGTAGGTCATCCATGGCCACCTGTGAACCCCGGTCTTGGCACCCCAAGCCCTCTCCTGTACCTCCTCTTGACCCCAGTCCCTTCAACTCCTGAGCTGGGGCTGGGAGCATGGGCGGGGCTTCTGGGGACTCTTTTTCAGTGCGGAGGAGCCAGGCTTGGGGAGTGCAGTGGCCATTGCAGGCAGGTTGCATCACCCTGGCTCTTTGATGGGGAGGGGGAGTGGGGGGATTCTCTGGGGGCCCTGGCGCACCTGGCAACAGTTCCTGGTTAGCGAGGCCCTAGAGGCCTGGGTTGGGGAGGGGCCCCAGCGCTGCGAGGGAGGGAGAAGGAGAGCAGCCACCTATCCAGGATCCCAAGTGTCTGAGACCAGTGTTGAGAAGAGGCCTCAGCTCACAGGCCGACCTGCTGGTCCTGCAGGGGGCAAGACTGAGGCCCTGAGAGGTGAAGGGGGTTGTGCGCAGTCACACCGCTAGTTAGAGCCCAGGCCTCCACAATACCACATAGCTTTCAAGACCCCACGAGCCCCAGGGAGAGCTTGTCTTCTTTAGGCTCTGTGAGGTCCCTGACCCGCAGTCCAGGGCATAGCCTGCCGGGAGGCCGCCTCATCTAGACCTTCACCTCAGGTTTGCCGCTGCTCACGATTGCCAAATTCCATCGATTCCTACCTGTTCCTCCCCATCTTCCTGCCCTAGTGGAGGCCCTCCTCACCAGCCACCCCTCACTGTTTCCCAATCAAGGTGACTGGGCCTGGCATGATAGAAAAGGCACCCAGTTTGCATCAGACGGACCTAGATTCTCTCTGAAGAGGTGCTAGGGCAGGTACCGGGGTCATGCAGGCCCGGAAGGGGGCAGGAGTTGGAGGTGGGTGTCCTGGCAAACAAGGGCAGGAGGGCCAAGGCCAGCCCGGTTGGGGAAAGGGCGGTACAGGGGCCAGGCATGCAGAGCATAAGTCTGCCACGTGGCCTAGTAGCTCAGAGTCCTCGGGAGCCCTTCTGCTGCTCCTGTGGTGTCTCCCTCGGCAGAAGCAGCCAAGGCCCTTCAAGCCTGGGTAGGCCCCACGTGGCTGTACTGGCTCCGGCACCCTCGGTGCTCATCTTCTGTGTTTGTTTCCCGTGGCTGTTGCAACAGACCATCATAAACGCAGTGGCTCAGATCAACACACTTTCGTTCCCTTTCACTTCTGAAGACCGAAAGTCTACAATAGGTTTGCAGGGCCGTGTTCCTTCTGGAGGCTCAAGGGGAGAATCCATTTTCTTGCCTTTTCTAGAGGCGCCTGTGTTCCTCAGCTCATGGCCCTTCTCGCATCACTCTGACCTTTGCTTCTATCATCTCCTCTCCCATTTTCTCCTCTGATCCTCTTGCCCTCCCACTTCCATTACATTAGGGTTTGTGATTACATTAGGGCTCACCCAGATCATCCAGAATATCTGCATTCAAGATCCTCAGTTTAATCATATCTGCAGACTCCCTTTTTCCAGGTAGGGTAATCTGTTCCCAGGTTGTGGGGACTAGGATGTAGACCTCTTCGGAGAGCCATTATCCAGCCTATCACACCTCCCAAGGGAGCCTATTTTCTCATCTGGAAGATGAAAGCTAGGGCCAGCCCTAGGGTGCCCCCTCCTGTGCCCACAGGGACTGGCTATAGGAAGAGGACTGGGCAAACTGGAGGTAGTTGACAGCCTAGTGCCCAGAGCTCAAGATGCCATCACTTACTGCACTGTGGCCTCCAGCAAGATACCGGGCCCTTGTGTGCTGCAGTGGTCTCATCACTAAAGTAGGGACAATAACAGAACCCTCAGAGGGCAGTGGTGCAGACAGATAATCCACGAAAAGGCGTAGAACAGTTCCTGGCTCAACGAACAAGCCTCTCCTTAAACGCAAAGGGCCTGTGTTCAGGAGAGGCCAACAAAGCCCCTGGGAAACCCCAAAGGCACCTCAGGGGTGACCCCACCTTGCAGTGCAGAGCTGCTGATTTTATGAAGTTGGAAATCGAGCATTTCCTGTGAGATCCAAGTTTTGAAAGGTTGGCAAGTGATTGAGAGAAACTCCAGGGAACCATGAGTGTGGATGAGACTCAGGCTGTGGGTCCTCCCTGACCTTTGGTTCAGTGATTTCCCCTTCACCCTCAGATCTGTAATCCTCGCTGCCCAGAGCGGAGAACAAAAGGAACCAAGTACTTCCATTCCAGAGTTGCTGAAAGTTGAGACCACACCGCTCCCTGCTGAACTGATCAAGATTGAGGAAGAGCAGGGCCTTGCTCAGCCCCAGCCCCATGTAGAGTCGAGAGGACAGTGTTTGTGGGGAGCAGGGAAGGAGGCCTCTCAGGAATTGTCGTTGAGGGTCAAATGCCTGCTAAAGAGGGGCTGGTGTCTTACTCCCCCGTCTGTTCCTCATCTGTCCGCGCCTCATGCCAGAGGCTGCCAGGAGCACCTATAGTTGAACATTGGGTTTCTTGCCACCATTGGGTCCCTCGGGGCGTCTCAGTAAGTGGGTGTTATGGAGAGCTTCTTATGAGAGCTGGGTGGGGTTAGGTAGCTTTGGGAAGGGTTCGGGAAGCAGGCTTGGCTCTGGATTGGAGGCTGGGCAGCAGAGGCAAGTCCGGGACTGGGTATCTCCACTTCGTCTAGAGGCAGGAGGAGTGAGCCCAGCTAATGCTATGGTTAAGGTAAGAAGCTCCCGTCTGCTCTGAGCCAGGAAGGGGATTTGGGTCATTTTTGTGCTTTGGACAAGGTTTGTGCATCTGTCTGTGTTGAAATATGATTCCAGAATGGTCTTGTTCTGTCTCATCCACCACAGTCAGAGCAGCCCTGCCTGGTGTTCTCTGAAGTTCTGTCTGACGGGAGTGAGCCCGGGCCTGGCTTTCCCTTTTTCAAAGCAAACGTGCTCATCCTTCCAAATGGGGAAAGAGAGGTGGAGAGTCCCTGCCATGTGGTGGGTCACACATGCAGAGTCCCCACAGGGCTGCTTGAGCACAGAGGAATATAGCAGAACCTGAACCCAGCCAGCACTCGGGATGGCCAGTTGTGGTGGGAGCTGCGGGGAGCAAGAGACAGGCTGAGGCAGAGGCAGAGGACCACAACAGGAATGCCTCATAGGTCCCCATGAATGTGGGGACTGCCCGATGGAGAGCGCTGGGTCAGCGCCAGCAGAGCCCCGCTCTGAGTTCAAGAGCCCTTTGCCTTTCTCCTCTGCCAGCCCCCGCCCAGAGCAGGGACAGATTCCCGAGGTGGGGGCAGGAAAGAGCAGCTAATGCCCTTCTTAGCTTCTAGCCTTTGGGAGTCTAGCCTGTGGCTGGGGAGGTAGACAGCACTGAATTGGATTCAGAGTGAAACCTGAACAAGTCTGGAAGGTGATGGAGATGCCCCGGATGTCCTTAGAGAATGGGGAGTGCTAGAGATGGCACACGGTGTGGAAGGTGGACACGATGTCGCGTTGGAGAGGCTAGTGAGTGATTAGCAGCTCAGCTCTGGGATCAGATAGCCTGGGTCTGTCCTGACTACCTGTGTGACTTGGAGTAAGTTACTAAAGTTCTCTTGGCTTTAGCTTGCTCCTCTGTAAAATGGGGTTTTGAATAATTCCCACCTCATAAAGTTGGCAGTCGGTGCAGGTAAAGCACTGCCAACAGCCCAGCACGTACCAAATGTCCAGAAATATTAGCATGGTGATTGATACCCAGAGGCGGGTAGGTGTGATTGGTTTCTAGTTCTCAGAATCGAGGCCACCTTGCCCACCCCCCTCACTTCTGGTGGCTTTCACTTGGTTCCCAGAGAAACCATTTCCATGGCAACTGTCTCTACCACAACCTGGCCTGGGCCTTTTCCTCCCCAACCAGTGACATCACTGCCTCTCCCTCGAGATGCTGGTGTTGATTACAGGGATTGAGCTGGGGAGGGAGCACAAGTGTGTGCGGTTCTACACACACACACACACACACACACACACGGTGCTTAGAGTCCCTCTCCAAGTCTGAATGTCCTCTCTATGCCTAACTGCATGTCTCAAGGAGTCCCTGATAGCCTCACAGCTGAGGGCATTTCAGATCCTGTCTGGAAACTCCTCTGCCCAGTCCCTGCCCTCAAGGTAAAGTCAGGACTGAGTCTGGCCACTGCCTACTTCTGCAGGCTCACTTCTGCCCTCCTAACCCCTTCCTGGCATCTCCTACCTATTGGTTAGTTTATTGGCTTTTATTGAGGTATTGTATAATGCACATCCATTTATTAAAGTGAACAATTCAGTGGTTTTTAGTACATTCACAGAGTTGTCCAGTCATCACTATAATCTAATTTTCAAACATTTTCATCATCTACCCCCAAAACCCCATATCCATTCATTAGTAGTCTCTCCCCATTCCCCCATCTCTCAACCCTAGGCAGCCACTGACCTGTCTCTACATTTGCCTTTCTGGACATTTCATTGGAATGGAATCATGTCATAGAAGGTCCTTTGGCTTTCAAGGTCTATCTGTTTTGTAACATATATTAATACTTCATTGCTTATAAAGGCTGAATAACATTCCATTTTATGGATATACCACATTTTGTCCATTCATCAGTTGGTGGACATTTGGGTTGTTTCAACTTCTTGGCTATTACAAATAATGCATGTACAAGTTTGGGGTGGACATATGTGTTCATTTCTCCTGGGAGATACTTAGGAATGGGATTGCTGGATTATAGGGCAACTCAGTGTTTAACCTTTTGAGGAATTGCCAGACTCTTGCACAGTGGCTGGGCCATTTTATATTCCCTAGCAGTGAACGAGGGTTCCAGTTTTTCTACATCCTCGCTAACACTCCTTGTCCATGTTTATTACCATCCTATGGGGTGTGACCTGGTATCTTCATTGTGTTGTGATTTGCATTCCCCGGTGGCCAATGATGATGAACATCTTTTCCTATGCTTATTGGCCATTTGTGTATTTTCTCTGACAATCTTGTGGTTTTAACATAGGGTGTTTAACGCTGTTCCATAAGGCAGCAGGCCCTTGCCTGTCCAACCATTTGCCTGGAATGAGGTATGGATCTAACCCCTCCCTACCCTAACTCTTCCATGTTCCTCAAAACTATGCTTAAATATCCTTTTTCTTCTCTAGGAGGGTTTCCCTGGCCCTCCCCTTACCCATCCCCCAGGTGAAGGTAGTCGTCATCTCCCCTAGGTTTCCAGTAGGTTCTAAGTCTTTTATTTTTTGCGGGGATCAGGGGGACACAGGATCCAACGCGGCCTCTGTGTGGACAGCAGAGAGCCTGATGTAGAGATTGAACCCATGAACCATGAGATCATGACCTGAGCCGAAGGCAGACGCTTAACTGACTGAACCATCCAGGCACCCCTTTAAATTAAAAAAAAAATTTTTTTAATACTCATTTTTGAGAGAGAGACAGAATATGAGTCTGGGAGGAGCAGAGAAGGGGGGTGGGCACAGAATCCAAAGCAGGCTCCAGGCTCTGAGCTATTAGCACAGAGCCCAGTGTAGGGCTTGAACACACAAACTGTGAGATCATGACCTGAGCTGAAGTCGGACACTTAACTGACTGAGCCACCCAGGTGCCCCTAATTTTTTTTTTTTTTTTTTAATGTTTGTTTACTTTGAGAGAAAAAGCAAGTGAGAATCCCAAGGAGACTCTGCACTGTTAGTAGAGAGCCCAACCCAGGGCTCCATCTCATGAACTGTGAGCCACCCAGGTGCCCCAAGACCTTACTATATTCATCTTGACTTTGAAGTTCATGTTGACATTGGGCAAGTTACTTAACTCTAAAAGGGAAATAGTAATGGTACCTGTCTCATGGTTGGAGTTCGTATACAAAAAGCACCTGGCATAAAGAAACTCCTGGATGCCATTGACATCCATTTAGTGCCTTTGACAGCCATTTGGTGAGTGCCTGCGATGGCCAGCAACCATTACTAACTGGGAATACAGCAGTGGAAGTCACAGACAAAAATGCTGCCCCTCATGTAGCCGACATCCTAATGGAGAGACAATAAATGAGATCCGTGAGGTCAGTATATTATTTCAGATGGTGCTAAGTCCTAAGGATAGCCAGGGAAAACCTCACTGAGTAGGTGAGCAAAGGCTGAAGAAAGTAAAGGAGTGAACCCTGGGGACACTTAAGGGAGAACATTTCAGGAGAAGGGACCAGCAAGTGCAAAGGCCCTGAGGCAGGAGTACTTTAGGCCTCAAGAACAGGTGGGGCTGGAGTGCAATAACGGGAGGCAATGAGAGTACCTTTTGGCTGTTGGGACTAGTGCTCCTGTGAATATTTGTGTATAAGTTTTTGAGTATCTGTTTTCCATTCTGGTAATTTTTTTATTCATATTTAAATATCACTCTGGGTTTCATGAAAATGGTAGCCATACCATATATTACTGTCTTTGTTTGCCCAGCACAGGGTCTGTCCTGTTCTACATCTTAGTGGACTTAGTGCCAACACATGCTGGCATATAATGAGTGCTGAATGGTGCTTTTTTTTTTTTTTTTTAAAGTTTATTTTGAAAGAGTGAGTGTGCTTGAGTGGGGGAGGGACAGAGAGATGGGGAGAGAGTGAATCCCAAGCAGGCTCCGTGCTGTCAGTGAAAAGCTTAATGCGGGGCTCGATGTCACAAACCATGAGATCGTGACTTGAGTCGAAACCAAGAGTCAGATGCTTATCGGATTGAGCCACCCAGGCGCCCCTGAATGGTTAGTGCTTTTATCGTTATTTTTTAGTAAATGCAGTTGGTACATCAGATGGGTGGGACTTTCCTAATCTCACGTGCTGGCAAGTTGTAGGGAAATGATTCTCTTTAGGAACCAGGATAAAAACAGGTATAGGCAGGTTGGAGGGCAATTTGGTCATCCCCAGTAAAACCAAACTGCAAGTGTCCACAGCCAGCAACTCTGCTTCTGGAGATCATCCTGGAGAAATGCACCTGTGCCAAAGGTGTGAATGAGCATGCTTGTTGCCATATTGTTCAGGAAAAGAGAAATCGGAGTCATTTCATTTCCTCAGGCTCTGAATGCACACACAAGTTTGCAGATAAAAGATATGCAACAGCTTTTAGCAGCGGCTACCTCACAGGTGTGGGCACCAGGGTGGAGGGTAGTGTTAAGAGAATCTTAGCTCTGTTGGTGATGTGCAAGACATTATTTTAAAGGAAGGACTGATGTATTAATTCTGTAGTTAAAATATGAATGTTAAAAATGCAGCTAGGGGCCCCTGGGTGGCTCAGTCGGTCAAGCATCTGACTTCAGCTCTGGTCATGATCTCACAGCTCATGAGTTTGAGCCCCACATCGGGCTCTCTTGTCGTCAGCATAGAGCCCACTTAGGAGTCTCTGTCCCCCCCCCCCCCCCCCCCCGCGCACATGCTCGTGTGTGTGCACTCTCTCTCAAAAATAAACATTTTTTTAATGCAGTTAGAAAAAAAATCTTTCAATAGAAGAGAAACAAAATATACTAAGAATTGTTCTAAAATCTTTCTTAAAATTGACTCTTCTTTTGTTTCCTGACTTCTTTTCCATGCATGTCTTAACCTGATTGGTTTTCCCTATGGGAAAACTGCTGTTTTTCCTGCCATGTGAGCTCCTTTGGATGTAGTTATGGGTGTTGGAGTAAAGGAGAATGTAACTGCTAATTAGGTGGCTAGTGCTCCCTTAGGGTAAAACTAGTATTTTCAGGGGAAGGAAGGGAGGAGAGAGGAGGTTGGGAATATCGAATCCAAGGAGCATTTAGGTACCAGCTGGAGGCAGCCCACAGGAGCAGGCAGCTGAGGCAGGATGTCGTTGCCTCGGCCAAGGTGGTTCCCCTCTGAGAGCCTGTTTCTTCCTCTCTCCAGCGAGGATAATAAGCCTGCTTAAGAGGAATCCTAAAATCTAGTAAGTGAAAAATGAACAGCGCGTCCGGCACATGACATTTTGTGTGCGAAGGGGTAGAGAGCTCACTGCATTTGCTTAAATGAATCAGAAGTCTGACAAGGGGCACAGGAGACCTAGCCGCGTTTCTTCAGGGAGGAGAGCTGGTGGCTGTGGGGACAGGGGAAGACGGAGACCAGGGTATTATTTCCCTTTCGAATGTAGAACCACGTGAACAGACTGCTTGCAAAAAGAATTTTAAAAATTTCTAAAACAGCCACCACGTCAGTGGGTAGAGAAATGGCACATGTGTGACAAAGCTTCCGTAGCAGTTAGCATGCAGGGACATTTAGGGACCTGGTCAGGGCACTCCGCCTGGGAGAAGGAAGAGACAGGCAGCAGTGAGACAAGCAGTGAGGCTTTCCACCGCTCCTCCCCCTGAAGAGCAAACAGAGGGACAGACACGCCTTCTGCTTGTCATCTCCTCACAGGTGTCTAATATTTAACACAAGTTCGATACACCTGGGGGTGGAAGGGCCTCGAGTGTGCTGGTCCTCAGGGAGGGGTGGGCTGGAGGAAGTTAGGACCAGAATCCCAAGCGGCCTAAGGCGGTGAGAGGTGGGTGTCTATCCTGCCCTCTCTGTCGGGGACACCATGTACTGCGGAGAGAAAGGCCTCTAGGCAGTGGCGAGTACTGAGGTTTCCCTGCTGCCCATTTAGCTTAGGAAAGTATCCCTGCCCCTCCCAGAGGCTCCGTTTCCTGGTTTCCTGCAACGGGGGTTGGCCGTGCCCACCGGGCAGGGAGGTCGTGTGAGAGCCCACGAGTGACCCGGACCCCGACCGCCACCCTCCTTCCCAACCCCCCGCGGGGTGGGTGGGGGTCCTTCAAAACAAGATCCTGTGACACAGAGCCCTGCTGTGGCTTCATACTGCACCCCAGTCTGGCCGCACACCCCCTCACTGCTGCCTCTTCAGCCTGGAACAGTGGAGACTGTCTTGGTTACGGTCTGGTCAGCGAGCTGCTCTGTGCTTATCAGTTGATTTTCATTCCCGTAGGGTAGGCTCTGTGAACTCACCTGTTCCCTGTGGGTTAGAGGGGTTTTCTTTGACTCCGAGAGAGAGGGGAACCGATTCAAGAGAAGTTTAAGAAGCAGAGTTGGTGGACTTGGGGTGAGTGGCCGACGAACGCATGTTGGTGAGACAGCCCAGGGGAGACGGTTGTGGGGGCGGGGGCAGCAGAGTGGACGGGGAGTTCCTGCACTGACGCACTTGGCAAAGGCTCCAGCCGGCATTTGAGCCTCAGTGGGGACCAGATTTCCCTGGCTGCGCCGATGGGGGCCAAAGGTGAAGGTCCCTTCCGTCTCTCATTTTCCCCCTTTTCTCTCCTGCTCCCCTTGATTCTTCTCTGGTTTCTGTGCCTGTGATCACACTTCCTGCAAGTTCTTAAATTGCTAATTGTCTTCCTTTTCTTTTTCTTTCTTTCCTTCATTTTATTTTAAATCTCTCCACCCAGGAGATCCAGAGTCTCCCCATTAAATTGCTAATTTCTTGGGGGGAAAGGGTGGCTCCCACCCAGATGGCTCATCCTTGCTTCCTGGGCGCCACCTGGGCTTGGCGTTGTTGGCAGCGCCACCAGGTGGCTGTGGGCCGAAATGTCAGGAGCATCTGTTCCAGTTGCTCCCAGAATAATAAGAGAGTAGCTTTTCCTGGGCCCCAAGGGTGTACCGTGTGGTAAGTGCCTGACGTGGATCAGACAGTTTCATCTTCACAGAGACCACATGATTCATGAGCTGTAACCCCCATTTTTCACATGAGGAAACAGGCATGGCGGTGAGTTTAGAATCTAAGATCCCAGGGTTAGGAGTGGAGAAGCAGGGGCTCTGGCAGGTGGGCTGCAGAGCCTTGCCAGGTGACTCATGGAAAAGGACGAGCAAAGGCCCCTGTCCTCAGAGTGCACAGAAGTCCACGGTCTGGACATTTTTTTTTTTTAAGTTTGTTTATTTTAGAGAGACAGCGCGAGCAGGGGAGGGGCAGAGAGAGAGGGAGACACAGAATCCAAAGCAGGCTCCCGGCTCTGAGCTGTCAGCACGGAGCCCAGTCACTCGAACTCGCGAACCGCGAGATCATGACCTGAGCCGAAGTCGGACACTCAACCGACTGAGCCACCCGGGTGCCCCCACAGTCTGGACCTCTAATGACCCCTACTGACCTACTGCTTGCAGTCCCTCTCCTGGCCCATCAGTGGACTAGAAAACCCTGGACTCAATCCCAAGCCCCACCGAGGAGCCCTGGGAAATAGAGCCGTTTGGCTTGACTTATTGCTGCCCCAAATGAAATGGAGTAGAACCGGTGTAAAGGAGGGGACAGCCTCTGTCTCTACCCCAGTGGGGTGAGCCTGGTGTGGAAGGGTCGGTCACTTAAGCTTCTGAGGTGAGAAGACGAAGGCCAGCTTTAGGATCAGAAAAGGAAGCAGCATCATGGCTCTGTCTCTGCTAGATGGACTAGAGGCAGTCTGCCTCTGTGACCTGGCCCCCAGCTCCCCCTCCCCACTGCCTGCCACTCCCGCCACAGCTATAGAGAAGCTGCCTGTATGTGTGTCAGTCCTGCGGTGACATGTCTGCCCAGAGAACCTCACTCATCCTTCAAGACTTAATTCTGACCTCTCCTCCTCCCATGTTCCAGACAGAACAGCAGGACTTAGCTCCAGAAAGATCGGGATTCCCATCCTGGGACTGGTGTTTGCTGCTGTGTGACCTCGAAGAAGTCACATCACCTTTCTGATCCTGTTTCCCATCCAGAAAGGATTCGTTGGTCTGCTACCTAGTATTTCTGGCCCAGTACCATGACATAGGTGGCACTCTGTAAGTGGTAGTTCTGAGTTACCAGGTAGTCAGTCACAGTCACTTACGGAGCGCCTGCTGCATGCCGGCCACCGCTCCAGGTGCTGGGGATAACCACAGTGAACAAAAGTGAGAAATCCTGTGGGCGGACACCATCTCCATTATGAGCCCTCCTTGGTGCTCCCAGGCCACCTTTCCCTCCCTCTGTCACAGATGGCTTGTTGCTGGGTTTCATACACATCCGCACCGCTGATGAGGTTGCCCCAGCAGCAGAGGACATCCTGATTCTCAGAATCGCAGCTGCATGTTCTTTTCCCACCGGCTCCCCGGCTGCCGGGGCCCAGCGACTGCAGCAGCCTCTCGCCTTGGTCCTGATGCACAGAGGCAGACCTGCCCCGGCCCTGTCTCCTCTCGCTCTAGCCCTTTTCTCGACCCCCAACTCTAGGATGTGTTTCCCAGCCATGTATCTAGATTTAGGCCATCCTGTTCTCTCTCCCCTGTTCCTCTGTCCACTTCCTATTGCTGTCGTAACAAACGATCATAAACTTAATGGCTTAAAACAACACACGTTTATCCTCTTACAGTTCTAGAAGTCAGAAATCTGAAATGGGTCCACAGGATCTCATTCCTTCTGGAAACTCCGAGAGAACCCATCTTTTCTATCTTCTAGAGACCCCCTACATTCCTTGGTTTGTGGTCCAAGCCCTGTCTTCAGAGCCAGCAGCACAGCATCTCTCGGAATTTTCTTCCCATGGTCACATCTCCTGACTCTTCTGCCGCCTCCCATTCCACCTAAGGACCCTTGTGATTACATTCAGGGCCCATGCTGCCATCCAGGGTGATCTCCCCATCTCGAAATCCTTAATTTAATCACACACGCAAGGTCCTTTTTTGCCATGTGAGGTCTCCTATTTACAGGTTCTGGGGCTAGGGGGGTGGACACATATGAAGGCCATTATTCTATCACATAGACACTCCCCGCCTCCCCCCATTGCCTTCTCAATCCTTCCATTCCTTTCAGTCCAAGGCTGAGGTTTCCCCCTCCATATTCATTCCCAAACACCCCTGTTTCAGATAGAGGAAAGGGGCTGGGACAGGGAGGGAGAGAGTCCCAGGTGCAGGGACAGTGGCCCCTGCACCTTAACCACACTGGCTGCCTGTCGTCATGTCCCACCCAGGACTTCGTTGTGGCTCTTCCCTCGGTGTGACTCAGTCAACCCCTTTGCCCCCGTGCCGCCACCGTGTTCCCCTTTCCCTGCCCCACTTTCGCTTCCTCCATAGTGTTTAGCCTATTCTAGCATGCTGTATAATTCCTTTGTGAAGTTCGTTGTTCTCCTGTCTCCTTGGCTGGTATACAAGCCTCATGAGAGTAAGGAGCCTCTGTCTCAGTCACAGCCGTAATCCCAGGGCCTCGAACGGTGTCTGGACATAGCAGGTGCTCACAAATATTTGTTGTATGAGTGAATGTTGCACTGCAGAGAGTTTGCTTTGTCTCCGTTGTCATCCCTGTGCATAGAATGGGGCTGAGTAAGTAATAGAGTAAATAAATTAGATAATCTGAGTTGGGATTTGGAGTGGCAGAAGAACTGCACAGGTCAGGTTAGTGGACCTGAGTGAAGTTGGAGGTGGTGGCAGAGAACGGTGGTCTTCAAAGCCAGGGCGGGGGCTGGGGGTGGTCAGAATCTCAGACTCTCCTGGGCTGTGAAGGCGGACGGATGTGGTGTGAAAAACAAGGACAGATGCAGGGCAGGCCGCTCTGTCACCGACTCCCTCAGTGACTTCGAGGCAGCCCCTCCTCACTCCGGGCCCACTTGGGCGTCACATCTGTGGCCATCTAGCCCTCAGCACCTGGCCCAAGCACCGTCCGCTTCTCTTGTAGGGAAGTTTGCCCGTTTGGTGAAAGTGGAAAAGTCTTGAAATAGTGTATGTTTTTCACACACGTTTGTGAGAAACTCCCAAGGTCCTGGTCTTGGTTGACGTCCTCGTTAACTGAGACAGCCCCGCACAGCCATCACTCCATTTCTTTACATTTCCCAAACTGCGGTTCTCTCTCCTCTGTCCTCAGAGTCCTGGCTCTGGCTTCTGGCCTAGACCATCACCCCGGCCTCCTCCAGTCCGTTCCCCACACGTAGATCTGCCATGTTAGTCTCCCTACCCGTGAAGTGTCTCCCTGGCTGCCTCGAAACCAAGTTGGAGGCATCAGCATGTCATTTCTTGACCAACAGCTCCCGTCACGTGGTGCTATACACACACTGTGCACCCTGGTCCCCAAGACCACCCTTGTGTTCACTGATTAGTTAGAAGGACTCCTAAAACTCGGCAAACCTGTTAGATTTTGCCCCTGTCACGGCAAAAGAGAGATGAGAGTCAACAAAGGTAAAAGATGCACAGGGCAGAGTCTGGGAGAGACCAGGTGTGAGCTCCCGCTCGTCTCCCAGTGGAGCTGACCCGACAGCACCGCACTTGGTTCTCCAGGCACCGTTGTGTGACCACACACGTGGAGCGTTGCCCCCAGGGATGCTCCCCTGAACCCTGGTGCCAGGATCTTCACACAGGCACGGAGCATCTGTGTGACTGATCTTCGTCACTTGGTCTCTGGCCCCTGCCGAGGGCAGGCTGGCAGGATGCTCTGGGGGCTTGGAGGTTATCTCCCAGGAACCAGACACGGGCCAGTCTTTTCTTTGGATAATCCGGGCCTGCCGAGTCCACCCTTCACTGTGTGCACAGACACGCCTGCGGTTTCAGCCTCTCTGTGCCCGCGACCAAGCCCTTCTCCCCTCCCGCCTGGCCGATCCTGGCTGATCTCACATCTCCCCTCCACACTCAGTTCCAGGAGAGTGCTCCCCAGAGCCCAGGCCAGCGTGAGGACCTGTCCGTGCTCGTACAACACGTGACCCGGTCCTGTCCCTGCCTGGTGCCCTGGTACTGAAGGTCACGTTTGGCCACCTCAGGGACGAGGACCATGGCTTAAGTAACCTCTGGGCCTCACTCTCCTGGCTTAAGAAAGGGACCTGCTTTCAGGAGTAAATGAGCAATAATACATCTAAAGTGCAAAGCGTGGGGCCGAGTCGGTGTGTGTTTGCCACTGCGAGTAGCTCCTGGCTCCTGTAGAATCGGAAACACGTGAGGCATTTAATAAATGGTGAACCATGAAGCCACAAAAGCCCCCCACGGAAAATTGTTTTTCTTTTAGTTTTTTAACAGCTACAGAGACCTTTTTATAAATGCTCGTGTGGAAAAATTTAGCTGCAGCTTATTCATAGAAGTTCTGTGGGGCTGAGGTCTTGAGAACTGAGAAATGTAGGTGGTAGCTGTTCGGAGGCTGTTGGCCGCCAGTAACCCGAACGGACCTGGCTGGATGCGGCACTTGAGTAGGGAACTGGGCTCTCATGAAGAAGGGGTCCAGTGCGGGGCGCCGGCGGCCCTGGGGGCTCAGGTGTTGCTGTGGCGGGAGAGCTTTATAAAAATGCCACGGCCGGGGCGCCGCCCCCAAGAACCTGCCCCCAGAGGTGCTGATGGGCAGCCAGCCAAGGTCCCCAGGCTTAGACCAGGCAGCCCCGAGGTCCTCTCCTTAGAGGCGCGTGTCTATGCGGAACAGGAGAACGGAATGGCAGGCTCTGCCAGGAAGGCAGAGGGTGCAGTGGACATTGGAGAGGGGCAGCCGCCACAGGTTTCTTCAGACCTGGGCCACAAGAGGATCCCTGGAGACCCTTGCAGAAGTAAAACTGGTCCTGAAGAGGGAGAGGGGAAAGGAATCGGGACTTGGGGATGCCTTCCCTGGGCCAGGCACTTGGCTTCTCAGTTGTGACCTTGTTCTTCACGGTGGGAGGGGATTGTCCTCCTTACAGAGGGAGGCACTGAGGCTTGGAGAGGCTCAGGAATAACTTGGCCCGGGCCCCACGGCTAGCAGCAGAAGCATAGTTCAAACACAGGTCTTGAAGTCTGAAGAACCAACCTCGTGCCTCAGGACAGGGAGCTGTCTTGCCTCCGAACTACCTTTGCTGTCTTGGATGAAAGGGAAGTAAGAAACGCGGGTATTGGATGGAGGCTGGGGTGCAGAATAGCGTCCGTGCCCCAAAGCAGGGCTGCTTGCCCTGTGACCAGGTGCACCTGTTTGACAGGGTAGAACTAAAGAGGGGTTTACAGCCCAAGGCCAGGGTTCAGGGCCCACTGTGGGATAAGAATGGACAAGTTACTTCCATCTGAGCCTCTCTTTTCCCATCTGTGCCGGGGGACAGTCATCCCGACCTCTCTATAGGATCGGTGTGAAATTAGCTGGGGGTCTGGCTAGGGAGAGTGTACGTAGCACGGTGCCGGGCACACCTGGCTGCCTGGAAATCCCCCTGGGGTCTACATCTCATGGCAGCCTACCATGAATTCGCGTTAAACTTGAGGTCGGCCTCAACCCCCACGTTTCTCTCAGAAGAACTTCTTTACAGCTGGGTGTTTGCGGCCCCTCCTGGGCTCCTTTTCTTCTTTCCTCACCAGCTTCCAGAGGCTGTCCCCAAAGTAAAACTTTCAAGCGTGTGCCTGCGCATGGCAGCAGTGATAACGAGCACCCTAACTCGCATCCCACGGATGCTGGCCTCGCTTCAGCCCAGTAGCTGCCGCCCCACTTTCCTGATAAGGGAACTGAGTCTCAGAGAGGTTTCCTGTCCCTTGTTTGAAACCGGAGCCCTAGGGAGCCACTAGGTCCTACCTCAGGTCTGTCAGATATTTTATGCTTTCCAACCGTGTTCTTTCCCCATGGCTGCTCTCACAAATTTACAGCAGCTTCGTGGCTTAAAATGACAGATTTATTTTCTTCCAGTTCAGGAGGTCAAAGTCCGAATTCAGTCTCAAAAGGGCTAAAAGCAGGGTGTCAGCAGGGCACCTGCTGTCACCTTTTTCTAGCTTCTAGAGGCCTGTGTGTTCCCATGCTTGGGGCACTTCCTCTGCATCTCAAAACCATTAATTTAATCACACCTGGAAATTCCTTTTGCCGCAACAGCAGCATATTCCCAGGTTCCAGAGATTCGGGTGTGGGCATCTTCAGGGGGACCACATGGTTAATACTTCCCATACTGACTCCACTGGAAACTATTTAGGGCTCCCACCACCTTCAGGGTCAGCTCCACCTCCCCACCTCGGTCTGGCCCCACCCCAACCCCAGTCACCTTTGAGGCAGGGCCAGCCTAGGGGAGGCTTGTTTAATTCAGTAACTCCATCTGTCCTACTTGAGTTGTGATTTTAAAACCTGGCTGCATAAGTTCACTGGTTTCTCAGACTGAATCCACACCCTATAATTGGAGCCTCTTTGAAACACCAGGCTTATAGATTATGTCCCTCCATTGTATGGACAGAACAAACATCAAAGTAGAAAGGAGATGATGTAGTCCCACCACCCAAAGATGGGCCCTGTCCACGTCGGTGTGTCTCCTTCCTGTGCTCCTTTTTTTTTTTTCTTCTTTTAATTTTTATTTTAAAAATTTTTTTTAATGTTTATTTATTTCAAGAGAGAGAAAGAGACACAGAATCTGAAGCAGGCTCCAGGCTCTGAGCCATCAGCACTGAGCCCAACGCGGGGCTCGAATTCATGAGCCATGAGATCATGACCTGAGCCGAAGTCAGACGCTCAACTGACTGAGCCACCCAGGCACCCCTCAAATTTTTATTTAAATTCTAGTTTGGTTAACATACATACAGTGTAACATTGGTTTCAGGAGTAGAATTTAGTGACTCAACACTTACCTGTAACCCCCAGTGCTGATCCTAACAAGTTCCCTCCTTAATGCCCATCAGCCATTTAGCCCTTCCCGCCCTCCTTGAAAGTTCTGTTTTCCACAGCTGAGATCACACTGCACTAGTGATGTGCATTCTGCCCAGGTCCCTTTGTTGTCACTTCTTACATTTCTTGTGTGTCATAAGAGTCTGTCAGTAGGTGTAACGCAGCTCTTCCCTTACACTGAAAACTTAATCCCCTCGCTTGGTGTGAGAAAGTGCCCTGTTGTCCGGGACCCATTCTGGGCCAGTAGAAGTCAGCAAACAGGCCCGTGGCCTGGGGTCAGCTCCTGGCTCTACCCCTTGCTGGCTGGGAGATCCTGGGCAAGTCACCGCAGCCCTCTGAGCCCCACTGTCCTCACCCCACTGTCTCGAGGACAGAATCCCTTGTCTCCAGGTATTAGTGAGGGTGAGCGTCTGTGAGCAGCCCCTGCGTCAGCTAACAGGTGACTCTGCTTGGGTCTTTTTCAGTCAGAAATCGTAGAAATCTAGTCGGCTTAGACTGAACAGGGTTGTGCTGGCTCATGGAGCTTCTAAGGAAGATGGGGTGGGGCCTCTGAGTGCGTGTAGATCCTCTGGGCACATGATCACTTTCTCCCTCTCCCCACTGTCACTCTCTCTGGTGGCAGCTGGGCTGCAGATGGCCGGAAAGGAGGGGGTGCCCCGCATGTGCATCCTCTGTGCCCTACACCTGCAGGTGAAGGCCACCTCCTCTTGAGTGCCTGGAGAGCAGTCCCAGGGGAGGTCTGAGTTAGCCGACTGGGGTCTCCTGTCCGCCCCTGAGTTAGAAGGAGGGCAGAGGGATGCGCCAACACTCCCTCCATCCTCCTAACAGGTCAGGGGTGTGCACGGATGGGACCTTCGCCACCTCAGGCCCTGCCGTGCAGCTCAGCTTTCTGGGGCCTTCTGTGAGTCCAGAAGGGCAGTCAGCGCGGCACTCGGCCAGATCAGCCCAGCGCCCACCACCTCCCACCTGTGGTTGGCACGGCATCCTGGGCAGCCGGTCCTCCAGGTGTTATTTTGTGTGCCCTCCTCGGGGCTGAGGTCAGCTCAGGTGCCTGCTCTTTGGCCTTCTCTTCCACAGCAGCAGATACTCCTGCTTGTGCTGAACCTGGCTGCGCACGGCCCAAGCACATCTAGCCCCGAGCACCTGACCCCCAGGGCACCGGCTTATGCTTCCGAATCTTTCTTTGCTAGTTTAACAGGGCCTGTCTGGGCTGTAGCAGGGAGCAGGGTGGCGAGCACGTATTATAATTATGCAAAGTCCCGCCACCCTCCACACGCTCCATCATGCCGTTGAGGTTGCCTTTCCCAAACTGCCATCTGATCATGTGACTTACTGTGCTTTGAAAATCTTCCCAAGGTTGCAGACACCGAGGGATTTGCTCTGGGAGTCAGAGTAGCCGCTGCCGCCGGAATCTGGAGCCATGAGCGGGTTTAATTTTGGAGGCACTGGGGCCCCCACAGGCGGGTTCACGTTTGGCACCGCAAAGACGGCAACAACCACGCCTGCTACCGGCTTCTCTTTCTCTACGTCTGGCACTGGCGGGTTTAACTTTGGGACTCCCTCCCAGCCAGCTGCAAGCACCCCTTCTACTGGCCTGTTCTCGCTCACCACCCAAGCTCCAGCGACACAGACCCCAGGGTTCAGTTTTGGAACCACAACTCCTGCTACGGGAGGAACGGGATTCTCCTTAGGGATCAGCGCTCCGAAGCTAAACCTGAGCAATGCAGCCGCCACCCCAGCCACTGCTCACCCTGGCGGCTTTGGGCTCGGCGGCAGCACCCTCACCAACGCCATCTCAAGCACTGTGACCTCCAGCCAGAGCACAGCACCCGCTGGCTTTGTGTTCGGCTCCACCACCACCTCTGCCGCTCCGTCCACCACACCGGGGGGATTCTCGTTCACAGGCGGAAGCACGTCCCAGAGCGGGACCTCCGGTTTCAATATTGGCTCCGTGGGGAGTTTGGCCCAGCCCACGGCACTGGGCGGACTGCCCTTCACTCCCGCCACTCCGGCAACCACTGGAGCAGGAGCCACTCAGCCAGCTGCTCCTGCACCCTCCACAGCCACCACCAGTGCCGGGCCCACGCTGTTCGCCTCGCTAGCGACCGCTCCAGCCGCCTCCACCACCACCGGGCTTTCCCTTTGTACCCCGTCGACCACAGCTGCGGCACCCGGGGCCGGAACGCTGGGCTTCAGCTTAAAGGCCCCTGGGGCGGCTTCTACCTCCTCCACGACAACATCCACTGCCACTGCCACCACTGCCACAGCCACCACCACGGCGGCCACCACCACCGCCAGCTTTGCCTTGAATCTGAAGCCACTGGCACCGGCCGGGATCGCCAGCAACGCACCCGCTGCCGCGACCGTGCCTCCTGGCTCCGGTGCACCCACGGGGGCGTCCGCCAGTCCCGTGATGACCTACGCCCAGCTGGAGAGTCTGATCAACAAGTGGAGCCTGGAGCTGGAGGACCAGGAGCGGCACTTTTTGCAGCAGGCCACACAGGTCAACGCCTGGGACCGCACGCTGATCGAGAATGGGGAGAAGATCACTACCCTCCACCGCGAGGTGGAGAAAGTGAAGCTGGACCAGAAGAGGCTGGACCAAGAGCTCGACTTCATCCTGTCTCAGCAGAAGGAGCTGGAAGACCTGCTGAGCCCGCTGGAGGAGTCAGTCAAGGAGCAGAGCGGGACCGTCTACCTGCAGCACGCCGACGAGGAGCGCGAGAAAACCTACAAGCTCGCCGAGAACATCGACGCACAGCTGAAGCGCATGGCCCAAGACCTCAAGGACATCATCGAGCACCTGAACACGTCTGGAGGTCCCGCCGACACCAGCGACCCCCTGCAGCAGATCTGCAAGATCCTCAACGCGCACATGGACTCGCTGCAGTGGATCGACCAGAACTCGGCGCTGCTGCAGAGGAAGGTGGAGGAGGTGACCAAGGTGTGCGAGGGGCGTCGCAAAGAGCAGGAGCGCAGCTTCCGGATCACGTTCGACTGAGCTGCCGGCCGTCTTCAGGGCCCGTGGGTTCCGAGGGTGTTGGGGGCAGTGGGCGCCGCGTAATGATTGTCTGGTTTTTGGTTGCAGTGAATACTTGTTTGCTCCTTTCTTCCAAACGACTGTGCTGTTGAGAACAGTTCTGTGGTCTGGCATTTTGCATTAGTAAAAAGAGAAATATTCCAAGCACTCTGGCCCTGACAGCAGCCTAGTGGGTGTGGTTTCTTTTGTGTATCTTTTGCGTATCCCAGACCCCATCACCTACAACAGCACCCTCCCCATCCTTCTTGGCTCCAGCCAGGTGCTGGAGAAGTGCTGATTCGCACAAACACCATCCGTCTCCCAGCCAGGGTCCGCTAAGCCGCCACTTGTCCAACACATAGTCGTAGGTGCAGTGAAAAGTCTCCGTCTTCGAGGAGACAGCATCCTCGTATGAGGTGTGTGCGTGTGGAAATTCACCACCAGTGCAAAGAAGGGACTTGTGAATAGAACCGACCGTGGGATGTAGAATTTCAAAGGAGGAAGGACGGGTCAGATGAGGGACTTAAATGAGGTGTTGAGAAAAGGGTCAGACTCGAACCGGGAGGTCTTCACTTTGCCTGGCTGACATGCCTCCTGATTGTCCAGGTCTCCTTATCTTAGGCCTCACCTCCTCCAGGAAGCCCTCTCTGGCCACCCCAAAAGCTGGGTCAGATGGCTGTCCTGTGGTCCCTGCACCACACTGAGCTCGCACCTTTGATAACACTCGCCACACGATCTTAGGCCAACCGGTTACGTCACTGCCTCACCATAAGAGTGTGAGCCCCTGCGGGCAAGGAGCGTTCCTTATTCCCTTTTGTGACCTCAGCACCATCCCTCACATTTGCGAATGAATGAACAACAGAGATGAAAAAACAGCATAAAATGTTCATCCACAAAATGGCCTGCTGAAATGGCCATGGGTGCCAGAGGCGGCCACAGACTTGGTTCTGAACTTGACCAACGCTAGAGCAAACCTAGTTAGTTACAGTGAGATCCAGTGTCCAGAAGAACAGAAGGCAACCAGTTGTATCCCAAGTGTCTTTTGTATTTGTCTTTACAGTTCGCTGCACTGTCTGAAATACCTGTGACTGTATGTTGCTTTCCTAAATAAAATTTATTGTGGAACAAAAGAGATGCCAGTAACGTGGATAACTTAGAAGGCTGGGTAAAAAGAGCAGGTTCCAGGTAAAAACCGCATGAAGTGGCCGTTTGTCTGGAACTCAGAAACCAGCAGAACTAGACGACGCATTTAGGCCCGCCTCTGTGCCAAAACGCAAGTGGTATGTTCCTCTGGTGCTGACGGCAGAGGAGGGACACATGGGAGAGTGTGTGCAGGTGACGTTCTAGGTTATATCTTAGATACACATCAACGTCCAGTCCTTTGCCATCGTCCTGAAGGCGGTAGCTCCGCAGCAGCGGGTACCATGGGCAGCCGTCCCTCTCCATTACCTGGGGCTAGCTGGAGGGTGCTCATTGTGCTTCAGAGGTGGAAAGCAGGTAAAGCTGGGATGCGGATTTGTTCGGGTCATTTCCACATGCCCAACATTGTGCCTCTTGTCCCCAGCTCCCGTAGGCAAGAATGACGCCCAGCAGTTGGATCTGATCTCCTGCTGCGGGGTGGAGAGTCTGTCCCTCCGGCCTTTGCCTCGCTGAGCCTGCTTTTTGCTAAGGAATGCCCAAAGCTTATTCCTGGAGACCTGTGGTCCAGTTGCCCAAAGTCATGACCATAAGTCGTTTCACCATCTTTGGCTTCCCAGAACAAGTGTCTTGCAAAAGCCACAGCAGAGGGAGAAGGGAGCCCCCAGACTAAACCACTTGATTCTCTCTAAAAGCTCCCCACCACCTTCCTGGCAAGTTGGCCTTCAGAGCCTCCGTGACCCGTATCTCACCCCTCTCCCTGAAGGGGGAGGTGGGATGGGGCAGCCTCAAGTCCCCCTAGAAAGTAGGAAGTAGTTCGTATTTTATACACATTTATTCATTCAACACCCATTTTTGGAGCACCTGCTAAATAGCTGGCCTGGCATCGGGGTCACAAAAATGGGACAGTGTTTCTGCCCACACACAGGTTGCTGGCAGGGGCCAGACAGTCGTGCTAAGATTTCCCCTGAGCTTGCATTTCAAATGTATATCATTTGCCTGTTTTGCATATTAAACGCTCATAAAACTTAATTGCTTTCATATAGCTGTATTTTTTAATTTTTTTTTTTAGATTAAAAAAAATTTTTTTAATGTGTTTTTGAGAGAGACAGAGCACAAGGAGGGGAGGGGCAGAGAGAGGGGGACACAGAATCTGAAGCAGCTCCAGGCTCCGAGCTGTCAGTCCAGAACCCAATGTGGGGCTCAAACTTACAAACTGTAAGATCAATACCTTAGCTGAAGTCAAGACGCTTAACCGACTGAGCTACGCAGGTGCCCCAGAGCTGTATTTTTTTTTTTTTAATGAAAACATTGAAGTTCCATCTATTTTCTTCCTGTTCCCCAAGGGATCTTGGGCAACCCACTCAAATACAGTTCAAAATCAGGACGATGGCCATGTGGGAGGGCTGGCTACAGTGTTCTGGTGCCACAGGGAAAGCGGCCCCAACAGGCTTCCTCGGGGAGTCAGGGAGGGGTCCCTGAGATTGCAACAGATTCAGCAGCTGACTGGGTACCACCCTGCAGATGATGACTTCATTGTAATTGCCGTTTCCCTTTCCAGGAAGAAAACAGATGCGCTTCTTTGCCAGTGCAGACAAAGGGCCTCTGCTTAAGGTTCCTCTTCATTAATTAGTACGAAGACAGCCAATGTGGTGACTAAATTTGGAATCAGTGGCTTTTAAAGGTGAATCTCTCCATAAGCTATACCTGCGTTTCTTCTCCCCGTACAGGGATAAGAGTGGCAATTAGGGGCGCCTGGGTGGCGCAGTCGGTTAAGCGTCCGACTTCAGCCAGGTCACGATCTCGCGGTCCGTGAGTTCGAGCCCCGCGTCGGGCTCTGGGCTGATGGCTCAGAGCCTGGAGCCTGTAACCTATTCTGTGTCTCCCTCTCTCTCTGCCCCTCGCCCGTTCATGCTCTGTCTCTCTCTGTCCCAAAAATAAATAAACGTTGAAAAAAATTAAAAAAAAAAAATTTAAAAAAAAAAGAGTGGCAATTAGATTTGTGGCTATGGCTTTCTGTTAAGCTCAAAGAAACCCTTTCAAACGACTGCCTCTCTATGGCCCAGCACCTTCCCCAGGATCATGCCTCTTCCTGTCAGCCACAGCTTGGCGTCAGAAGGGTCAGATGTCCCCAAACAGCACCCTTGATCTTCTAGGGGAGGTTGAAACCAAGGACTCCCAAGCAGTGGTGTGCTGGCCAATGTTGAATAGCTGGCCTCCAGAGAAGGGGAGAGTCCTCATGGGGTACCGGTTGTTGATCCCATGGTGGAAATACTCCCACCGGGGCTGATTTCAAGCTATCGACTTGAGGTCACTGAACATGACGTCACTGAGCATGAATTTGGGAAATTGACACGCACTATCTAGATACAGTGAATTCACCCCAAGAATATACAGAATAGTAAAATGTAATCCGGTGATTGGGAAGAAATGAGTTTTGAGTAAATCTGTGTTTCAGGAGATTGATCAGAAATTTTTTTTTTTTTTTTTTTTTTTTTTTAAAGAATGGCTTGCAGAACCAAACCGAGAAAAAGACCCTAAAAATGAAACCATCCGCTCTCGTGCGCGGGTATGAGCCAGCCCCAGCACACCACTGCTCCCAAGTTTTCGATCAACCTTGAAATTACTTGGGTGCCTAAAAAGCCTGCCCTCAGACTCTCCGGGCAGCAGTGTTCTGCAGAACTTCCGGGAACAAAATCCCTCAGCCTCAGAAGCCAGCCCCCAGCCAGGCTTGACTCGGCCACGCTGCCCCTGTGCCTGCCCTAGAGTCCTCACACGTTGGCACCGATCACTTCAAACGCCAGTGACTCACCTGGTGCACACACACACTTCACAGGCAGACACCGTCCTGGTCGCACCCATGACCTCCCAAGATTTCCCCGAGGCAGAAACCAGACCTGGTGCGCTGCTGTGCCAGGTTCAGGCCTGGCCTGGGGCTGTGGGGTCGCATTAAGCCCCGTGGTTCCAAGGACACAGACACCAAATCCACCAACCTGAAAGTAATACTCGCTCATTGACAAAGACCCTCAGCATCACTCAAATGCCAGCTGGGCCCTGTCTTGAGTTTTGATTCAAACCGACTGTTAATTTTTTTTTCTTTTTTTTTTTTTTTTTCCAACTGTTAATTTTTTGAGACAATCAGGGAAATGCGGACTTTGGTTTAATGGCATTTTTATTTATTTTTTTAAGTTTATTTTGAGAGACAGAGATAGCACAAGGGGGGGAGGGGCAGAGAGAGAGAGGGAGAGAATCCCAAGCAGGCTCCACACTGTCAGTGTAGAGCTTGATGCGGGGCTCAAAACTCATGAACCATGAGATCGTGACCTGAGCCAAAACCAAGACTCGGATGGATATTTAAGTGACTGAGCCACCCAGGTACCCCTGTAGTTTTGGTTTTTGGTTTTTGTTTTTTTAAAGCAAATGAGTTCATATATATTTTTAGAGCAGAAGTTGGTTGGCAAACTATAGTTCCACTTCCTGATTTTGTAAATAAGTTTTTATTGGAACACAGCCACAACCAATTCATTTATACATGCTGTGGCTACTTGGAGGGCAGAATTGAGTAGGCAAGACAGAGATGGTGTGGGCCAAAAAGCCCCACATATTTACAGAAAAAGTTTGCAGACCCCTGTTTTCGAGAAGCATCCTGAAGTATTTACCTACAAAATATAAGATGTCTGGTATTTGCTGTAAAATAATCCGAGGAGGAAAGAGAAAATGTGAATGAAACAAGATGGGCTAGGAGGCGACGGATGCACTTGAGTTCGGCATCCCAGTCTCTCTGTTGTTACATATGTTTGAAATTTCCATAATGAAAAGCTTTTGAGAAAAGAGGACCTGCTCTCCACAGCCTCACCACTGTTCTGACTTCACACCAGGACCCTGGCACCTTTAATCTAACAGGAATCAGGACAAAGCCACCATCCTTCACCCCGTTTCCGCACACGCCCGAAGATGACTTCTGTCCCGGGCTAACCAGAAAGGCCATGGGCACTGAGAGGGCCCCCCAGAGCCAGCTGTGCAGTGAGTGCCTGCCCCCATGGGGCCCAGGGATTCTGGAAACTGGGGAAGGAGGGGCAGGAGGGCTCCGTAGGAAGGGGGACTCTGTCCAGGAGTCAGGCCATAGATCAAGGGCCTCTGGTAAGTCTGTCCTCTGCTCTCTGTACCCCTCCCCGATCCAGGCCCAGAGCCCTGACTTCCACCTGGGGCCCTGGACATCCCCTGGGCAAGGCCCTGCCCTCTTCTGAGACTTGGGGAAAGTTTTAGTACCAACCACTCGTGGTCTTTGAACTGACTCTGGGAAAGCGATATATGTAGGCACTAGCCCTCTCCCCTGCACATCTGTGTGGCCGCCACTATTTCTTTTCCTGCCCCCATACCCAGGTCCCCGTCCTGCACCATATCTGGCCACCTGTGGGAGTTCTGTTCAACATCAACCTAAGCCTAGCCCAGTGGTTCTTAGCCAGGGTGATTTTGCGTCCCCTTCCCCGGAGAATGATTGACAATGCCTGGAGACAGTGTCTTTTGTCACACTTTGAGGGCCGGGTGCTGCTGGCATCTAGAGGGTAAAGGCCAGTGAGGCTGTTGGGCATCCTACGATGCACAGGATGGTCCCCACCAAGATGGCCCCCAATGTCAACAGTGCCGAGGCAGAGAGACCCTGCCCTGGCCCCCTCCCTAGTTCACAAGCCTGAGCTTTCTGCTAGTGAAAAAAGTGCTTAAGAACATGGGACTGGAGCCAGGCTGCTGGGATCACACCCAGGTTCTGCTACTTCTTAGCTGGTGACTTCTCTGGGCCTCGGTTTTCTCCACCGTGAGATGGGGACAGCTAAACCCACCTTGTCAGAATTGTTCCCGGAGTAAATGAAGTGAAGCATGTCTGGCACGTGGTACCAGTCATGTTATAGGTAGCAAGATCAATCAGGCCTGGCCCTAGTAGGGCCCCTGCTCCCTCTTGCTGAGCCCCTTGGGTGTCCTGCTGAGCCCCTTGGGTGAGGTCAGCACCCCACTTTTGTTGTAGAGTCCAGGAGGTGAGCTCAGGGCGTGCCCGGAGCCAGGGGATTTTTAAGCGCAATCCTGTGGTGGAGAGACCAGGGGGTCTACTCGGACCCCGGCAGGGCCCTCCAAACTGATCTGGGGACCGACACGGCTTGCCGAGACCAGTGCAGGAGTTCCACAGCCCTGCGGCCTCCACCCCTTTCTGCGTCCATGTTACTCCTGCTCGTGACATTGCCATGGGGAAGTAGCACAGATGGGCCTCCGGGGAGGGGCCAGCCGGACCCCCAGCTCTGCAGGCCGGGCTCCCCCTCCAACACAAGGTGTCTGGGATTCGAGGAGAAAGCAGGCGGTGTGCTCAACTCGTGTCGCCATGAAGGAAGGAGGCAGGGTCTGTGATGGGAAGGCCTTCCCACGCTGAGGCCTGGGGTGAGTCCTGGGGTCCTCCTCCCCCACCTGCCCCCTGTCCATCTGTCAGATCCCTCCTCTGCCAAGAGCAGCTCTGTGAGGTCCACAGTGAGCACGAAGCACTGAGCACAGGACCACCTTAGTGCGCGCTCACCGTGGGGACCGTCTCCGTCGTTTTTGCTGACTGTCCCCTTTGCTTTCTTGGCATTTGGCCTCAAGGCCCAAGGCTCTGTCCAGCTGATTGTGTTTCCTGCTTGGCTGCTGCCTCCCAGGCCCCTGCATCATATGTTTACTGACTCACTCAGATATACCCCCTCCAACCCCCACCCTCCACCAAACCACATCCCTCTTTGATGTACTGTTTGGATTTTCCCATCTTGTTGCTGGAGAGGATCTGCCACCAGCTGCCTGGTGCCTTCTCCCCCCACCCCAAGAAAACCCCCTGAAATTGCCTCTCTACCTCCACCCACTTCAGGGGACCCACCAGGTGTCCCCTTGGCTAAAGTCCCAAGGGCCGAGGGACCCCTGCTGCCACGAGTGGGGACCCCTTGAGGCTGGGTCCTCTTGTTCTCCCATCCAAGTACTAACCAGGCCCGACCCTGCTTAGCTTCCGAGATCAGACGAGATCGGGCGCGTTCAGGGTGGTATGGCCGTAGACATGGGTCCTCTTGTTCTGACTGCCTGCCCCCCTCAGGAAAAAAGCACCCCACAGACAGGTGGAGAAAGCTAAGGCCAAAGGCAGAGAGGCGGAAGCTCCAGTGGCCTTTTTGCTGAACCCCCAGCACCCTAGTGTGAGCGGAGAGCCACAGTGGTTCTCAACGTAGGGATGGGAAGGGTGAGCACACATCCTGGGCTGCGACTTGTGCAGGGCTGGGGAGCAGGGGCGGGGGTGGGGAGTCATTCCCTGAACCCCTGCCAGCGCCCCCACGGTGACAGCAGCTGGCAATGTCTAAGGAGCAAGTTGTAGTTTTGACCCAGGCGCTTGTTCACAAGGCCTGACCTGGATTCACGGCCCCCACTTGACAGCTGGAGACCAGAACCACACAGGCAGGCACCAGGCTCAGGACCCGGGCAGGCTGGCCCCGAGCCCATGCCTCTGACCACTGTGCTGTTGCCTGCAAGTCCCACTACTGAGTCCATTTCACGGAGGGGAAGACGGAGGCTCAGAGCAGCCATGTGGGAGGGGAGTGGAGCCAGCAAGGGCCCTTCAGGGCACAGCGACAACTAGACACAGGGACAGACTCAGACTATCACAGGGAACATGCGGCCCCAAGGCCAGACACCCCCCCACCCCTGCCCCAGGAATTAAGGAGACAGAGCACAGAGGAGGGCAGACACAGGGACCCTGAGACCAGGCACCCTTAGCATGGTTACCTGAGCATTTATTTCCGGCCTTCCAACCGCCCCAGAACTATTTGGGGCAAGAGGAAGAAAATAGACTGATTTGCTTCCTCTCAACCCCCTTTCCCCAACGCCCACCCCCTCCAGCCTCAACTAAATTCTAAGCACCTGACCCTACAACCCAGGAAAGTAGTTTCATTTCCCCCACTGCAGATTTCTCAAAGGGAGGGGAGGGCGGGGCTCAGCTCATTGTTTAAGGACCAAGAAGGGGGCCAGGGCAGACCTTTGGAAGCAACAGGAGAGAGAGGGTGGTACTGTTGTCCACAGAGAGCCCAAGGTAGAGGGGAGGCTGCCAGGAAACTGGGACCCACAGAAATAGACACAGGGAGACAGGGCAGAGGAGAGGGGAACAGAGAAGGACAAGGAGGGCAGGGACGGGGACGGGGGCAGATAGGTGAGCACAGAACAGGAGACTGCTAGAAGGGGAAGATGGAGGCCTGAGGCTCCAGAGAGACGGGTGGCCTTAGGGACGGGGCCTGGGGTGGGACTCAGGCCCCTGTCACAGTGGCCCTTGCTTCCCCTCCAAACTAGACACCATCTCCCGCGGAGAGTTATGGCCTCGTCGGGTAAGTAAGCAGGAGAGGGGGGCACAGGGACGGGGGTACGGAGCCCACTCTCCCCACACATACCTACTGACCTTCCCACTGATCCCGTCCTCCTCCCTCCAGCCCGGTACTTGCTTGTCCTGATCTCCATCTTCTTCAGCCTGGTGGCCTCCCTGGACTGGAAGACTTCCCATAGCCAGGATCCCTTTGAGAAATGTATGCATGATCCTGACTATGAGGTGCTGCTCAAGGTTGTGACCTTGGGCCTCAATCGAACCTCAAAGCCCCAGAGGGTGATTGTGGTTGGTGCCGGTGTGGCTGGGCTGGTAGCTGCCAAGGTGCTCAGTGATGCCGGACACAAGGTGAGAAGTGCTGCTTGCAGTCTACCTGGAGTCTTTTGTGCTGCAGGCTGGGAATCCCGGGTGTTAGGGGCCCGGCCACGTCCCTGTTGAGGGGCTGGTAGGAGGTGGAGAGAGGAGCTGTGCTTTCCCCCTTGGTCTGAGGACTGAAACTGGAGGGGAGGCTGAGAGACCTTTGACCTTCCCTGCCCCACTCTCTCTCATTCCTGAGGGAAGTCCCTCTGAAAGTCTTCCAACCTCCCGGAGGGGAATTTGTGCTGGTGGCCATGGTAACTCCACTCAAGGAACACTGCCTGAGGTCTAACCACTGCCCCTCTCAGGACTTCTGTGCACGGAGGAAATCTTCCCCCCGCCCCCCCCCCTCCCTAGGCTGGGAAGTTCCTCTGCAATCTGGCTTGCAGTCGTCCTGCTGCAGCTGGGAAACTGCATATTGTACGTGCTTGCTAGGACATCTGTTCTCCCACCAGCTCCTCTGGCTTTTTCATGAAGAAGGGCATCCTTCTCTAGTCTAGGTCTGGGCTGCTGTGGGGATGGAAGCTGGGTGCTGGCACAGGGTGGGGATGGGGGGGGGGGTCAGTGGGAGGAGCTGAAGGGCCCTGCTTGGTGCTCCCCACCCCCATCCCTCAGGTCACCATCCTGGAGGCAAACAACAGGATCGGAGGCCGCATCCTCACCTACCGGGACCGGAAGACAGGCTGGATTGGGGAGCTGGGAGCCATGCGCATGCCCAGCTCGCACAGGTGAGGCCTGGCCAGGCAGCCCTGTGGGCACCGAAGCCTCCCCTAGCCCCACCTCTGTGTCCCTGAGGTGCTCAGAGCTCCGTGTCCAGCCAGAGTTCCAGTTCTGCCCTCCCAACCTTGTCTCCTCCGCATCGCAAGCCCTCACCCGACCCAACTCTGTCCTCATTCCCACTTCAGCCCCAACGAAAGCCTGCCGGGGCTCCAAACACGATCCGAAACCCGTACACCTTCAGCCTTCCAGCCTCTCTCTCCTCTTATTCCCGGCCCCAGCTCCAGTGACCCGCCCTCCCACCCGACTCTAGCCCCGATGCAGACTCAGGCCCATCCCCAACCCCTGCCCCCGCCCCCTGCTCTGGAAGAGGGGCCCCAACTCCTCCCAGCCCTGCCCCCGCCCCCGCCTGACCCTCAGCAGCCTCTCCCGGCTCCTTCAGGATCCTCCACGAGCTC
The DNA here is from genome assembly GCF_018350155.1 of Leopardus geoffroyi. Classification (NCBI taxonomy): domain Eukaryota; kingdom Metazoa; phylum Chordata; class Mammalia; order Carnivora; family Felidae; genus Leopardus; species Leopardus geoffroyi. The sequence continues at coordinate 8,128,568 of NC_059335.1, forward strand.
TGCAAGAGTCTGGGACTCAACCTGACCAAATTCACTCAGTATGATGAGAACACGTGGGTAGAGGTCAACAACCTGAAGCTGCGCAACTATGTGGTGGAGAAGATGCCAGAGAAGCTGGGCTACAAGCTGCGCCCCAGGGAGAAGGGCCACTCGCCCGAAGAAATCTATCAGATGGCTCTCAACCAGGTAGGCAGCCTCAGGAGCCCCGCGGCCCATCCCCCACACCCCTCTGCCTCGGTCTCTGATCCGCTTCTCACGCACGCAGTCCGGACAGCCTCAGATTCTACGAAGGCCTTTGGCTTAAACTTTGGTCTTCGACCTGATGTTTTCCCCATCCATCTTGGGGGACCCAGACTTTTGTCCACGTCCCCCCTCCCCGGGTCATACCCCAGGACCCTCTGGCTCCCACCGAGCTCAGCATCTTCCCTTAATCCCACGCATACTCCCGGGTTCCCCCATCTCACGATGGCCCCATCACCCCCACCCTAGTCACAAGGCAGACAGACCTTCAGGTGCTGTCCTAGCTCCCTCCCTGTCCCTTCCACCACCAGTCAGTCCCCAGCCCCATCCCTCCTGCCCCCTGACTCTCCTGCAGTGTTCCCACCTCTCTGTCCCCACGGGCCCTGCTCTGGCTCAGGCTTTTCACCCCGTTCCAGCCCCTGCTCACAGCCCCCTATGGCTCCCCAGCGCCTTAGCCTCAGGGTCAAGCCCTGAGTGGTCTGGTTTCTCTCACCCCTCTAGCCTCATCTCTCCTCCAAGAAGTGTTTGTTACCCTCCAAAGCCTTTGGAGTGGCCAAACACCCCAGCCCTGCACTCCTTCGTACCCACAATGCTCCTTCACCATCCTGCACCCATGCCCTTGCTCTTGCTTCCTGCCCCAACTGGCAGGCCTTTTCCCTTTCCCACCCAGGGAACCCTACTAATCCCCCAAGAACCAGGTCCAACGTCCCCTCCTCCAGGAAGCCTTCACTGGTGCCCTCAGGGAGGAGCCGGCCTTGGCCTCCTCTGGGAGCTCCTGTCTGGCTCCCCCCCTGGACCAGGGTGGGCACTGAGTCCAGGCCATTTCTGTGCCCTGGCACTGACCAGTTCAGGGAGCCTAGGGAGACGCAAGGTGAATGATGAGTGAGTGAGCAAAGGAGCACATGCTTTGAGGAGTTCCCCAGCCACAGGGGAAAGTCACGTGGACAGAGAAGAAGGCTAACATCAGATGGGGCTGTGAGGCTCCCAGGAAGGGAGGAGACTTGAACAGCGCGGTAAAGGATGGCCACTCATGTTTCAGGCAAAGACAAGGCAGGGGAACGAGTGCAGTGGTGCAGTGCAGGTGTCGGGGGGGCCCGCAAGTGGTCTGGGCACTGCACATAGTGCTGCAGAACGACAGCTGCAGTAAGATGGTGACTGAGGGGCCCCGGGCCCTGGGGAGCCACAGGAGGGCTGTGGGCAGGGGAGGATCCAGTGAATAACCCCTCAGGGCTGACAGGGGGCAGAAGGGACTCTGCTTCTGTCTGTGCCCCCAGTGATGCAGGTGACAATCACTAAGCACCAGGAGGATACAGCATTGACTAAAACAGACACGATACCTGCCTGCACTAACTCACAGACTAGGACAAGTGCAGGCCAACAGTACCCAATAGGGCTGAGTGTGACACTGTCAGGGTGGGATGAAGGCTGGGAGATGAGGGGCATTAACAACTTGGGAAGAACTTCCCAGAGTGGAGGGCAAGGCTGAGGGCACAGCATGGACAAGGACCATGCTGACTTGAGCAAGAATGGTAAATGGCTGGTCATGGGCAGGTGCGGGAGGAGAACCCAGGTTTGGACCCCAAGTCTGGCCTCTGCAGTCCTGCCCCTGGAGCTCAGCACTGTCCCCTTGTTCCACCACAGGCCCTCAAAGATCTCAAGAAACTGGGCTGCAGAAAGGCAATGAAGAAGTTTGAAAGGCACACGCTCCTGGTGAGTGGGGGCCTTGGCGTCGCCGTCTGAGAAAGAGAAACAAGGAGGGCACCCGTGGGCTTTAGCCCTGGAGTCAGAAGGCAGGAGTCCCGGACTCCAGGCCTGCCACGGCCCTCCTGCCTGACCCGAGGCGGCACACGGCCCCCTCTCTGGGCTTGCGTCCCTCCTCTGGATGGCTAAGCTTCAGAGAACCGTACTAATAAGCTCACGGTCCTGTCACGGAACCAGGAGGCTCAGCCTGGGAGGGACCCCCATGGGAGCGGGGACAGAACAGGCAGGTGCAGGACGCTTGGGTCCTGACCCGGGCGCGCACCCATCCCCCAGGAATACCTCCTCGGGGAGGGGAACTTGAGCCAGCCGGCCGTTCGGCTCCTGGGAGACGTGATGGCCGAGGACGGCTTCTTCTATCTCAGCTTCGCGGAGGCCCTAAGGGCCCACAGCTGCCTCAGCGACCGGCTCCGGTGAGAGGCGGGGCCAGTGGACAGGGCGGGGCCGACGAGGGCCAATGCGGACGAGAAACGGAGTGGGCGGAGCCGTTGGCGTTGGGTGGGGCGGGACTGGCGGGAAAGGAGCCGGACGCACAGGTGCGGGAAGGGGCACAGAGGGCGGAGAGGGGCGGAGACGCGGAGCTCGGGTCTGGCCACACGCGCCCTCTCGTCCCGGGTCCTCCGGAGGAACTGGATAAGAATGTTCCCGGAAAAAGGTGTGGCTCAGAGAAGAGACGGGGTTCCCGGGTCGCACATTCTCTGCTCCCTGGTCCTCCGGGTGATGTCAGGGACTGGCGAGGTCAAGGGTAGATGAATGGGCGGGGCCCGCGAGAAGGGACGGGATAAGAGGGGACCCGGCAGGTGAAAACTAGGATGGGTACCGGGGAGTGCCCAGGGCGGGGCCCGCGGGGAGGAGCCCACGAGGCAGGGCAGTGCCCGAGCTCCCGGATCACGCTCTCGCCCTGCCCGCAGGTACAGCCGCATCGTGGGCGGCTGGGACCTGCTGCCGCGCGCGCTGCTGAGCTCGCTGTCGGGGCCAGTGTTGCTGCACGCGCCTGTCGTGGCGATAACGCAGGGGTCGCACGATGTGCGCGTGCACGTCTCGAGCTCGCGCGGGGCCCGGAGTCTGAAGGCCATGACCGCCGATGTGGTGCTGCTCACCGCGAGCGGGCCGGCGCTACAGCGCATTGCCTTCTCGCCGCCGCTGACGCGCAGGGGGCAGGAGGCGCTGCGCGCGCTGCACTACGTGCCGGCCACCAAGGTGTTCCTGAGCTTCCGCCGGCCCTTTTGGCACGACGAGCACATCGAGGGCGGCCACTCGAGCACCGCCCGCCCGTCGCGCGTGATATTCTACCCGCCGCCGGGAGAGGGCGCGCTGCTTCTGGCTTCGTACACGTGGTCGGACGCGGCCACCGCCTTCGCCGGCCTGAGCCAGGAGGAGGCGATGCGCGTGGCGCTCGACGACGTGGCGGCGCTGCACGGGACGATCGTGTACCGACTCTGGGACGGCAGCGGCACAATCAAACGCTGGGCCGAGGACCCACACAGCCAGGGCGGCTTCGTGGTGCAGCCGCCGACGCTCTGGCAAGACGGCGGGGACGACGGGCAGGACTACGACTGGTCAGTCCCCTACGGCCGCATCTACTTCGCCGGTGAGCACACGGCCTACCCGCACGGCTGGGTGGAGACTGCTGTCAAGTCGGCGCTGCGCGCGGCCGTGTTAATCAACAGCCGCGAAGGGCACAGCTGCGAGGGGCACACGCTGGTCAACGAGGAGGGGCTCGTGCGCCAGGTGCCCAGCCGTCCCCGGTGCGAGTTCCAAAAGGCTGGTGCCACCCACGCTCCGGCCCCACATGGGATGACCGCTCAGCACACCAAGAGACCCGAGCATTAAAAATGTATTTTCAGAAAAAGCCGTGTGGTTCAGTAGCTTCCCCAATGTGCACGAAGCAAAGCCGTTAGCCTTCGCGGTGGAAGGAGCTGCGCCTCGTTCTGGGGCTGCAGCAGCTGTCCTACTTCTTCCTGGGCGGTGGGGCCCCACCGGGGGAGGGGGAGAGGAGGGACCAGATGGACACTGCTTTGTGCCACTGGTAGATGGTAATCACGGTGCCCACTCCGGCTGTCACCAAACAGAGGAGCCCTGATGTCAGTAATAGCCCAGCAGGCAGTGGCTTAAACACGAGTTTATTGTTTTCATGTAACAAGAAGCTGGTGGGCAGAGTCCCTAGAGTGTCTCAACAGCTCTGCAGGCCCTTCCATCTCGGTTATGTCCCGGACGTGTCCCCGCAAAGCTACCGGTGGCGGCCATACCCCAGCACTTCCTCTTCATTCCTCCAAAAGCCCCAAATCCAGGCGGATAACAATAGCCCTACCTCCACGAGCCCCCCAAAGGCCTCCTCTGACGTCTCATGGGCTGGGTCAGGACCACGTGATCAGGCGTCAGCAGAGCGGCAAGGACACCACCCCCTCCCCATCCAGGTCCACGCCAAGATAGCCGCCTCCTTCACCTACACGAGGCCAGCTGGACACGGGAAGTGTCAGTTTAATGAGATGGGCTCATTAGGAGCCGCGGGAGGTACGGTGGGGAGGCCCGCCCTCTTCACACACTTCCTCCCCAGCCTCTGCGATCTGGATAAAGTGCTTGTGCCGGGCAGGCCGGCCGGGAGGGTTAAGACTTCACGCTTTCCTCTTCCTCCCCCTCCTCTTCCTCCTCCTCCGGCAGGATCTCCAGGCTGCTGTCCGGCTGCGGGGCTGTGTCCTCGGGGGGCGGTGGGGCCGGTGGGGCCCGGGTGGGCGACAGAGGCAGTGGGGAGGCAGGGGGCGAGGGGCTGTGGGGCTCTGTGGGTGGCACCAGACCCAAGACCTCCTGCACGTTGTGGGGCAGCTCCTGCAAAGTCAGCAGGTGGGAGCGAAAAGTCAGTGGTTTTACCGGGGGTGGTGGGGCAGGGAAGGGTGTTGGCAGAAGTCGGGGGCTCACCGGGCAGGCGGTCAGCTGCCGGTAGAGGGCCTCAGCCCGCGTCAGCACGTCCTCCACGCTCAGCTTCATGGTCAGCTCATTGATGTGCTGTGGGAAGGGGTGGATCAGGCCTGCCGGCCTACGGGCCCTCAACCACCACCGCCCCAGCGCCCATTCTGTGCCTCTGGCTGGGGATATAATGGAAGAAAGACAGACTGGGGAAGGCTGGAGGCTGGGGAGAGGACGAGGTCATGCCCTCAGGCTGCTTGCCAGATGCAAGTACAGTGAAGGGAAAGGGCACTGAGCTCCACCCCTGTGGCCCTGTCCTGCATTAACGTGCCAGGGAAGGGGCAGGTCCCCTCTCACGTGCTGGCCACACCCCATAAGGGTGCTGCTGGCAGCCAGCGATAGGATGGGGTAGGGAAAACAGCCCGATGTCACGGCCATGGTGCTCACAGCTTAGCCAACCGCACTTCCCACAATCCTGTTTTGAGTAGTTGCTACCCCAAGGTAAAGTGTGGCATGGGCACAGCACCAGCCTCTGCGGAGTTCACACCTGAGCTGCCTTGAAACGCTTACGCAGGTCAGGACTGGCAGGGAGAAGGGGAGGACTGGGAAGCAGCCAAGGCCTCACCTTGAGGATCTCATTGGAGCCAAAGCCAGAAAGCATGAGGGTGTCCCGTTCCATGTCCAGAATGGCACAGGCCACCAACAGGTGCAGATTGGGGCCAGGGAGCCCCGTCCACAGCACCTGGGAGGGCCAGAGGGAGGAGTCACCGCGCAGTCTCTGCCTGAGGTCCCACCCAGGTCTGCCTCACCCCTGCCCACTTCGCCCCCACAACCTCCCAGCCCGGGGTTGCTGACCTATTTCTCCCTCCCGTTCACCCACCGACCCAAACTGGGGGGCCCACCTCCCACAGCCGAAGGACGTCCGGGAAGGGGAATTCTCTCTTGAACCAGATAAGCAGCCACCGGAAGCAGAAGCAGAGAGAGCCAGAGTCCTGGGAGTCTGGAGGAAGACAGTGGTGGGGAGGGGAGGTGCTGAGCAAAGAGCAAGCCCCAAAGCCATTCCAACCCCATTTTCATTTACAGTGTGCACGGTGGTCAGACTGCGACTCTAAGAAGTTATCTCGGTCGTAAGAATCTCCACCAGTCTAGGCAAGGAGCTTATGCCCAGCATGGAAAGGCTTCAGCAGTGAGCCAGGAATGCTCTGTGTCCACAGGAACCTTCCAGACTCCAGATGAGGTGAGCCAGTCCCGTTTCCCACCTTCACATAAAAGGGGTGCAGTGTGCACTCGAGGAAAAAAATAAAAGGTACCAATACCCAATGCTGGTGGAGGCGTGAGGAAACGGGACACTCGTGTGACACTCGTGTGACACATGTGTACTCGGCTAGCAAAAAAAAAGTTGGTAAAAACTTCCAGGAAAGCAGTGACGGGAACAAACATTTCAAAAGCCGTGAAACTATCTCCTGCCCTGAATACAATTTCACTTCTTGGGATTTAGCCTAAAATAATCATCCTGACTACGGTCATTGTGATGAGAAACTGCCAATAACTAACACGTCCGGCCGGTCAGGGGAGATCTAGTCTTGTAGACACTTAAGGCAGACACAACACCTGGTCCGGCAGCTAGTGTCCAGGCGCCCCCGGAAGTGGCCTGTGCTTTCCTGGATTGCCTCCTCTTTGGTGAGGCGATCTCGGCAATAGCTCCCTCCCCCGGGGCCACCCTAACGTCAGTGAGGAAACGCCCCTAAAGAACTTAACTCATCGTCACCTGCGTTCAGAAAGAACCATATTATCGACAGTAGCTTTGACTTTCCTTATCGGGATTCCCTGCGTTTTTTACATCCAACAAGCAACGAAGAATAATTTTGAGGCCGGAATGCAGCGGGCCCAGCCCCGGGAGCCCCGACAACCAGTTTGCAACCCTGGTTCAAGGTGGGTGGAGGGACGAAGTGCTAGCAGCCACGTCCAGCCCCCACCCCTTCCATCTGCGAAGTAAGGGGCTTGGGGAGCGTGGAGGAGGGGGGGCGCACGGGAGCGTGGATGCGTCTGCGCCTGTGGGGAGGTTTGCTCCCAAGGGCAATCCTGCGTAAATTTTGGGTTCTGGGTTATGCGGGGAGACATTTCTCCCATTTGGATCAGGACCAAATGTCCCGGACACCGTCTGTGGCCCCGCCACCCACTGACCGCCCGCTGGGACGCCTACCCAGGAAATCGCAGAGCGACGGGTCCAGCACCCTCAGGAGCAGCAGGAGCTGCCCGAGCTGCCGCTTCATCGTCTCCTGACTCTCCTCGAAGTTCCCGTGCTGCAGGAGGGACGGCGAGATGAGGAGCCAGACCCCGGTCCCTGGAGGGGCCTGTCTCCCATGCCCGCCTGGGGCCTCACCACGAGCTCCATGAAGCCACAGAAACACCAGAAGGCATCCACCTCGTTCTGGATGACGTAGAGGATCGGGGAGAGGAGGTCACTCATGCCCTGGACGTAGCCTGGGGGAACACGAGGTCAGGGCCCGGCCTAGGCCCTCAGCACCCCGCCCCCCTCCCCAAGGGAAGGCCGGACCCCCAACCCCGCCCCGGGCTGGCGTCGCACCGAGGTCGAAGTGGTACATGCAGTAGGTGAGGAGGATGTCGTTCAGCAGGCCCAGCCCTGGGTTCTCAGGACCCTCATAGAACTTGTTGGTCCTGTCAGTACGGCTCACGTCTCTCTCTGCGGAGACAGGGTGCGGGATGCCAAAGTGACGAGGCTGTGGGGGCCCATCCCTACTGGCTGTGGGCACCAGCCCCCGCTCCTCCCTTCCGCAGACCCCGGGCGGGTGTGAGTCGGTCCAGAAACCGTCTCGGGCGCTCTCACGTGAGGCGCCCTGCTTCATGCTTGGCCAGGTCGCTGCATCCTCCCAGCCACCAACAGTCACTGAGCCATCCACAGGTGGGAAACTGAGGCCCAAGGAGGCAAAACCACTCGCCAAGGCCTGACGGTATGCAGACGGCAGGCTGAGCCCAAGGAGTCTGGCTCCCTTCCCCTACTCCCCATCTCCTCACTGCAGATAACCTCATCCCTTTTCTTGGGAAGGTAGGGGGCTCCCCTGTCCTCTCCCTGCCGTTTCCCATCTCCCCGCCCCAGCCCCGGCCCCGCGACCCACCGATGAGGCTGCGGTAACCGTGCAGCAGTGAGTTCCTCCGCTCCTGCTCAGGGCTCACAGATTTCCACTGCAGCTTCATTCGGAAATACTCATCCCTGAGGGGCCCGGAGAGGGGTCACACAAGGCCACGACACAAGCCACCCAGTCGCCCTCGCCCCTGTCCCCGTGCTTCCCCTTTCTGACATCTCTCACAACACACAACAGCCTTGTGAACTCTACACCTGATGTGGGGCTCAAACTCACGACCTCAGGATCAAGAGTCGCACACTCTACAGTCTGGACCAATCAGGCACCCCCCCGCCCCCCCCGCCCTGTTTCGGGCTTTTGTTCCAAGTCTGTCATCCCCGCTGGACAGAGAGCACTGGGGCAGGGACCAGGACATACACAGTGGGGTCACAGTATGTACCAGGAAGGAGGAGAACTGGGCCCATGGAGTTAGGAGGACCGCCACAGAGTGCTGATAGCGGCAACGTTATGGTCTTGGAATGGAACAGCGATGGACATGGGAGATGGACCGGCCTGCTCACCACCGTCTCCCTGTGCCAGGGCCGGTGCCCGCACGTGCCAGGCTCTTGACTGACCCTTCAGGAGCCAGCCTACCTGTGCATCTGTGATGTATCAGGTGCCGTGCCGTGATAGGGGAATATGTTCAACTTGGGGGGTGGGAGCTGGGCGGGGCGGGGGGCGGCGGGCCCACAGTTTCTCACTCGTGTTTTCTTTCTTTCTTTCTTTTTTTTTTTTAAATTTTTTTTTTTTTTTCAACGTTTATTTATTTTTGGGACAGAGAGAGACAGAGCATGAACGGGGGAGGGGCAGAGAGAGAGGGAGACACAGAATCAGAAACAGGCTCCAGGCTCTGAGCCATCAGCCCAGAGCCTGACGCGGGGCTCGAACTCATGGACCGCGAGATCGTGACCTGGCTGAAGTCGGACACTTAACCGACTGCGCCACCCAGGCGCCCCATTTCTTTTTTTTTTTAAGTTTATTTATTTTGAGATTGTGAGTGAGGGAGAAGCAGAGAAAGAGAGAAGGTGAGAGAGAATCCCAGGCAGGCTCCATGCTGCCGGCACAGAGCCTGATGTGGGGCTCGAACCCGCGAACCGTGAGATCACGACCCGAGCCAAAACCAAGAGTCAGATACCTAACTGACGGAGCCCCCCAGGCGCCCCTCACTCACGTTTTCTTGCGCACGTGGGCCTTGTGCTCCTCGGCTGAGCCCTCCCAGCTGAGGTACCCCAGGAGGAACTTCCAAGCTTCGCGTCTCAGGCCAGGGCTCAGACCCTGGGGGAGAGAGCAGGGCCCGCCGCTCAGAGGAGCCTCCCCCTGGCTGCCGGCTGGCCCTCCCCAGTCCTCTGCCTGCCCACCCAGCGCCTTACCCCCGAGAAGATCCGGGCCTTCAGCATGGGGACTTGCTGAAGGCGGCCCTCGGGGCCCACATGGTGGGCCCACTCCTCCTCTGTGACCGGAGGTGCCCGCTCCACAGCTGGCCGCGGGCCCAGCTCCACCTGCGTGACACAAGGCAAGTAAGCTCAGGGCCTCACCCATCCTCCCCAGGCCACCTGCACGGCAGCTCAGAGCCCTCCTTAGCTCCACGGACAGTTAACGTTCAGGGTGGGGAGCATCTCCTTCCCCGGGTCAGTGCCAAAGTCACCCTCCGTGTCAGGAAGGTCCTCCCCGAGAGTCACGGGCTATAAGCGTTTTCCTCGAGGTCACTCACACGATCTCGTGAGAGTGGTGCTCTGTCGTCCCCGTTATTGTGGAAAAGGGGACCCAAGGAAATGTGGTCACCCGCCAAGGTGACGGCCAAAACACAGCAGGGTCCACCTGATACTCACACAGGAGATGACCTCGAACCCAGGCTCGGGCTCGTCATCGGGCGGTGGAGGAAGGTCGGGGGAGGCCCCCTCTGGATGTGGCTGCAGGGCTCCCCGGAAGAAGTTGGTCACACGGGAGAAGCCGCCGAAGGTGGTGGAGTAGGGGTCCTGGAGGAAGCGCTGTGGACAGGGCCAGAGGGCGGTCACGGCTCCACCCCACCCTGCCTCGCCCACCGAGGCGTCCACCCCTCCCTGCCCACAGAGGCCCAGCCCGGCACCGCGACACTCACTGACACCACGTTGGAGCTGTCCTGGTCAAAGAGCTGGAGGTGGTGGAAGGAGCTGGAGAGGGCTGAGGAGTCGTGGGGGAAGACAAGGTAGAGGCGGGAGTCCTGCGGGGAGCTGGGGAGGGGCAGGTGCGGTGACACACTGGGTGGGTTCCCTCCCGCTTCCAGCTGCAGCGGCCCAGCTGCCCTTGGGGAGGCCCTCGCCTCAGCTGGACCCCAGGGGTGGGCACACAACCCTGGGCTGGCCGGTGAGAGGCGGCTCCAGGATGCCGCTGGAGAAGGAACTGCTTCTGTCCCCAGGGCTGCTAGGCCAGGCCTGCAGGGGCCCCCAGAGAGTGATACCAGCTCTGACGCAAAGAGAGCAATTCTTCCTAACGTTCCGGGGCCCGGGTCCTGCCTGAAACCAAACTACCCTTTGGCTTTGCGGTTACACGCACCAGTGGATTCCCCCTTTCCTGCCTTTAAAGCAGTCTGTTTCTTTCACAGCCCCGAGGGGCCGGGCCCCGGGCACAAAGGCCAGTGCTGGAGGAAGGCTCACCTGGCCAACAGCAGGTAGCGGCTGAGGACACGGAGGAGGGCGCGTGTACCCCCGCGGTGAAAGTGCAGTGCGGGCAGGGAGCCTCCGGCCTGGGTCACCAGGACCAGGTAGGCCCAGCTGAGACCTGGCTTAGACCGGCGGATGGACTTGAGCTCCCCCAGACTCACCGAGAAGGCCCAGGAGCCCCGGGGAGAGCTGGGCTCTGCACCTGGAGAAGACAGCCGTGTTGGGAACAGGTGCAGGGATCCAGAGGCAGCACACACATCTCCCAGGAGCCCTCTGGGAGCCCTGGGTCACCTCCTGTCTCCTCGGAAACGCCCACCGCGGGCTTGCTCCGAAACCTCCCTCGGCTCTCAGAGTGACGGCTGTGTTCCTTGAGCTGGTGGCAGGCCCCTCGGGTCTACCTCCTGCCCATCTTGTCTCCAGTTCGTTCTCCAGACCCCACACTCAGGCCACAGCTCGAGTTTCCTAAACACACCCGGTGCCCTGTGGCTCTGGCCTTGCACGGCTGCTCTCTCTGCTGGGGAGAAAACTCCCAGGTGTCGCCCCCCCGCCCCGTCCCCAGGGCCAGAGGCTGGCATCACCTCTTCCCAGAAGGCTTTTCTACTCCCCAGAGGGGCCAGATGCCTCCTCTGGGGCCCCCAGCACCCTGTTGAACTCCAGGATAGCCCAAATCACCCTGTGACTCTACAACTGTCCACCCCCACAGCCGATCAGGGAGGGAGCCCGGTGAGATGAGCAAGGTTGGAAGCCCTGGGGACCCTGCCAGGCTGGACCTGGACTGGGGACAGTCCTGCACCCGATCCATTCTCCTGAGACTGGAAGGCCATCTTGACTGTGACCAGCAAAGCCTGTGGAGCCATGACCGCGGAGGGTAAGCTGTGTGTCCACCTGCCCCTCAGGGGCACCGGCTCAGCCTACCTCTAGTGGGCTCTGAGTGGCGGGGCTGTGGCCGCACAGTGCTGATGACAGCCCAGTCGGGTTCGTAGCCGGGGTCAAAGGTCGGTTCCTCCTCAGAGGTGCAGGCGTCACCCCCACTCACATCCTTGGGGTAGGAAGATAAAGAGAGCGAGGGGCTGTAGATTCGGGACTTCCAGATCCGAGCTGTGAGGCTGCCCTCGAAGGCGGCCCCGTTGAACAAATAGGGCAACTGAGGCAGAGAGGGGGCATAATACTTGCCCAGAGTCACCCGGTGCGGCCAGGGACCGGGATAGGGCCAGGACTCAAAGCCAATCTCCTGGTGGCTCTAACCCAAGCACCACCACACGGGGGAGCACAGAGAACGCCCGGGACTGCCGGAGGGCACAGTGCTTAAAGTTAAGTAGCCGGTAGTCACTGGGGCAACTCGAATCAAAGCCACCATCAGGTACCACTACACACTCACCAGGACGGTGAGGATTAAAGAGAAGCACTGGTAGAAAAACCGGAACCGCATATACTGCCCCGGGAACGTAAATGGAAGGAGCTGCTGCGGAAAAACCTGGAAGTTCCTCAAAAGGTTAAATGTACAAGTACCGTACGCCCCAGGGATTCTACTCCCAGGCGTATACCCAAGAGAAATGAAACCAAGCGTCCACACTTGAACGCACAGACGCTCAGAGCAGGATTATTCATAACAGCCCCAAAGGGGAAACAACCCAACCGACACGTAAGCAAAATGCGTGGGGCTCCATTTATACACCACGTCCAGGAAAGGCCAAGCCAGAGAGACGGATTACTGGTTGCCAGAGGCTGGGGGAGGAGAGGATGGGGAGCAGGGGCCAACGGGTGCAGGGTTTCTCTGGGGGGGTGACGAAATGTCCTGGACTTAGACAGTAGTGACAACTGCCAAGACTTCGCGAACAGAGAAACGCTGGCCTCTGTACTTTAAGAACTTAAGTTCTTCCGTGACCATGTGCTTTATCGTAAGTGAATTCTACCTCAATAAAAGAGGCAACTCACGGGTTGTTACGAAAACAAGTAAAGTGCCCTGCGTGGGGCCTGCTGGCGGATTTGGGTAAGCAGGGCAGGTGAGGGCCGTGCTGAGGGTCACAGTGCAGTCCCGGCCGATGGTGCTGGCCGCGGGCCACGGGGAAGGACAGGGAGGGGATGGGAGTCCCTTCACAGGACGGTATGCCTTCCTGTCAGGCAGAGGTTGGAAGGCGAAAACTGCATTCCCCCGGCTCCTCTGCAGCTAGAGGTCAGGACGCAAGACAGAGGCTACCGGAAAGCAGAAGCGAGGCAAAGGCAACTTCTGGCTGCACTGGCTGTGTTTGGCTGACGAAGAAGACTCCTGTTTTCCCTCCACACAGAGAGGCGACTAGGGTAGAGGTGGTGGCTAGCTCAGTCTCTCAGTGCCAGGCACTAGCCTTGTAGGGCCCAAGCAGCTTCCTGCCCTTGGGTGGCAGCTGGTGGTAGGGACCGCTCCCAGGATATCTCTCCCCACTCCCTCATTTTGGCAGTGGCGGCAGCTCCCCTGGCAGGTCAGTTCTGCAGGGTCAGTCCCGTTCTATCAGCCCTTGAAAAAACTCTACAGGCCTCTCCCTGCCAGCAGGAGGGTGGCCTTTAATCCTTCCCTGCTGAAAGTAACTGGTGTTTTGTGCCTCCTACGATGAAACCCTGCGTGATGGGACCTTGTTGGAAGGACACAGACAGTGGATCCACCCAAAAGCCATTTCCGCTGCTCCTTCCAGGCTGACAGAGCCCCTCCCACGACAGAAGTTAAAACCTCCCCATGTTTCCTTTCCCAGCCTTCCCTGTGGTTCTGAGTGGCCGTAGGGACCCAACTCTGGCCAGTGGGAGCTGAAATGACACCTGTGGGGAATGTAAGGGGAAATTCCTGATTTAAAAAAGGCACGTACAGGGATGAACACCCCGTTTAGAACAGCCTTTGGGTGCCGTTGATGGAGAACGTGGTGTCTGTAGCTGTGGCAGGCAACCAGGGCCAGAAGGGAGTCAGAGACACCCATCCACAAGGCTGCTGAACCAGCCCTGGCAAAGCCATCCCTGCCCTGCGTGTCTTGTGAGATGAATTTGATGTTTCGATGTTTACATGACAACGAGAGTCAGTGCTGCCGTCTGCGAATGTTTGCAGCTCTCTACTCCTTGGGCACACAGCAGGATCACTGTTCGCTGAACTCTACTGGCTGGATGGAGCCATGCAGCTAGTCCTGACCAAGGGGCTGGGATGTCTCCGGGATGGACTGCTGAAATGCCGGGGAAGAACTCTTTCCCTCTGCCACAAGGAACGGTGGCTTTTAAGACAGCCACTCTAGCAGCACGCCTCCCCGAGTAATCGTGACGAACAGAGCTCCTTGGCCAACCTGCAGCACACATATAAAGTGAGCAAAAACAGCCAAAAAGGCTGGCGCTCCAGCAGCCTCTTTGGACCACAAGGCAGCCGTGAGGATGCATTCCCGTGTGCTGGGGATGGCAGAGCAAAGATGGAAGGGACCCGCCGTCTTCTGGACTTTTCAGCTGGAGAGGTACGAGCTTCTAGCTAGCTGAAGCCACTGTTATTTCCATTTCTATCGCACGTAGCCAAATATAACTGCTAACTGATGCCGAGAGTTTGTGGGAAATCGAGAAAGACAGATGTGAATGGCACCCTGCCTGCCCCCCTCTTCTCTGCCTTAAAAAGCAGATGCAGGGGCTCAGCTCAAGCAGCCATTTAAAGGTGACCAGGGCAAGCGTGGTCTGGTCTCACCGATCCAGGCCCCAGGGTCACCAGCCACGGCCCGTAGCCCCATACGTCTTTGGCAGTCTTGTGAAACAAGAGAAATAAACTCGTCGGCTTAATTTGTTGTCGGCCAGGTGTTGTGTTCCTTGGATTAGTACGCTGTATGCACCTGTGCCTTTTCTGCTGAAACCCGTCTCAGTGAGTTTCTGTGGGTCAAAAGTAAGACTGCCAAGGAGAACAGCAACATTTTCAAGAAAGGCACTCAGACCGCCCGTGAGGCTGACGAAAAATGCAGAATCCTGGCTGGTTCTTCCTCAACCCCCGGAAGCCAGATCCCACAACGGATTCCTGGAATCTGGAATCGCCACTTGTAACGCCCCCACACTAGGTTATTCAAAGCTCCACTGCCCCAGGTCAGGCTTCATTCTCTCTCCCTGGCCAACACAATAACCTCTCCCTGGCCTCCCAGCCTCCAGTCTCCCTCCATTGAGGCCTTCTGCCCACCTCCCACATGGTTTCCCATGGAAACTTTCCACACCCACACCCTTCTCCCCCGATGTTTCCCCTAGGGCCCCTAGAACGCAGCCCAAGCAGCCCAAGCTTCTCAGTCGGGCATTTCACGTCGAACTACCTTCCCGGCAAAACCCTCTACACGGGCATCTCATTCCCTCCCGTATCCTGAAATACTTTCTTGCCCCCTCCTCCTTCTTAGGGTTCCGGTGCCAATGTCTGCTTCCTCCGGAAATGGGCAGGGCTCTGGAATCAGAGTCTGGGTTCAAACTCAAGTTCCAACACCTCCTAGCTTTCTGACTTTGCCAACAGGGCTCCCAATCATCGTGCCTCAGTTCCCCTAAATACAACGGGGGCGGGGACTAAGGCAGGGTCTGATTGAGACTCATCTCCGGTCCCAGCACAGAACCTGGTGACAGAAAGCCTCAGGAGTCTGTAATAACGAGAAGGGCAAAGTCTGGTACCCGGGGTAAGGAGTACTGGTAAGTGGGCGAGCCGCCTTGGTCACGTTCAGTTTCCTCTCTGGACAAGGACGGCAGACCTGCCCGAGGGGAAACGCCACACCCTTTCAAGTTCTTGTAGGCTGAGAGCCCACGGAACCCGAATCCACAGGCTGTGTTGTCCTCTTGCACTCTGGCAGGGCTCTCCCAAAGAGCAAAGGGGGTGAGGGGGCAGCTGTCCCCATGGCCACAAATCTCAGTGTCTGCTTTCTTTTGAATGGGCATCTTCAGCCCCATTTCACAGAGGGGAGGAAACCAAGGGGCAAAGAGAACCTAGGTCCCAAGCAGGGTCACACAGGATCTAAGAGTTAGTCTGGGACTGAACCCAGGTCCTTCAGATGTCTTCTACCACGGGAACCTGGAAAAAGCAAGTGGAGAAGAGAGAAAAGCCTACCTTCTTGGCGAAGAGAATCTGGGTGGAATCTCCAGCCTCCTCTACAGGAACCCACTGCAGGAGGACATCACTGTCCTGAGGAAAGGAGAGAGGAGTTTAGAAGTGCTGCCCTCCAATCTCCCCAAACCGTATTTCCAAACTTCTTCCCCAGTCTGGACCCCCAGACTTACAAAGCCCCTTCTCTCCCTCCAGCCCGCACCCCCTGCCTTCCTAAAGCCCCATCGTGACCTCCAGACCATACGCCTACAGATGCGGCCTCCATCCCGCTCTGGGCCTGCCCGAGCCCCGCTGCCTCCCGGCCCACCTTCTCCACAACGCGGATGACACCAGCGATGAGGGAGTCCGGGTCTTGGTGCTTCTTGGCACTGGTGTGCAGGTACACGCCACCCTTCTCAAACACCACCTGGGGACAGGAACCAGTGAGGGGCGGGGCCCAAGCGCAGGTAGACGCCCAAGGGGCGGGGCCTAGGAGGGGTCCAGCCGCTCCGGGGGCGGGGCCATAAGGTAAGGGTCTCGCCTAGGGCAGCGGAGGGGAGGGTGACAGAGCATTTATAAAGGAATGATGTGTTTGCTAAGGCTCAGCCGGGCTCCCAGAGCCCCGGCAGAGTCTTGGGGCGAAGCCGACCACCGGAGGGCGGCGTCTCGCAACCACAGAAGGGAAAGAATGCGTCCTCGGTGCTTACCTTGTAGCCGGCTCCCTCCATAGCCGCGGCCGAGGTCCCACTACCCAGGTCCTCTCCCTTTCCGGGTCATCGTGCTGTCACATCCGGATAGGAGACTCCCCTGAAGCCTGGACAGTGGTAGCGCCCTTGCCTCTTCTAGAACAGGAGTGGATGTAACCATCTTTCAGAATCGGGTGACTGAACTTGAACCACGAGGGCTTAAGTCACATGGCGCAAACGCTGAAGGTAGAGCAGCCCAGCGAGAGTGCGCAGACGCAGTGCTGCTCTCCTGACCGCGAAGTAAACAAGGGGGAGGATCCAAGGGCTCCACCCCTTCTCTCAAGCCGTCTCCGAAACACCTACTTCTTTCTCCATATTGTATACTGGCATTGAAGCTAAAGAGATGCCATTTTGCTCGAGGGCACAGGCAAAGCCGGTCAGCTGCGGCCATGTTAATGCGGGGCACTTTCATCTCTCTGAGGGGCGCGACAGTGAGGTCCTGGAAAAGAAACGGATAAAAGAAAAGAAGGTGAGAGAAGGTGTGCGTCAGAAGAGGTGCTGAGGGACTTGGGTTAACGGGATGAAGCCGTCCTTATTCGCGGGAACGAAGCGGTCCTAGTCGAATTCCTGAGTCACCGTCGAGAGAAAGCAGTCTAGGCAGCCATATTGAATCCTGGCAAACCGAAGCAAAAAGGGCTACCATATTGGATCTTTACCAGCCTTGGTGCTGAAGGGGGATAGGTTGGAGCGAGAGTCCATGTACATTTTGGGCAAGTGATGCCAGGCTGGCCTGCCATGTCATTAACGGGCATGCCTTTTCTCTACTTCTGTGGAAGAGGTTGACAATGGGTGAGGGGCATCAAGTCGCTGGCCTTAGTTTACTGACGCCTTGAGTGTGCATATGCCGACGGCCGTATTTCTTGGGGGCAAATCGAAATGGTTTGGCTTGTTTCCGAGCAAGCTGAAGCCTTTCTTTCGCCATCTTTCTTACGGGCACCGTGCTGTCGCCATTGCCCCGCTGTGACCCGGTGATGTCCCCGTGGCCATTTTGGTTTCGGGCGGCCCGGATACGGGAGGCGGAGTGTGCATGGTGGAGGAGGGCCAACCACGCGGAAGTGACGTGAGGCGCCGCCATGTCTTTTGAGGGCGGCGACGGCGCCGGGCCGGCCATGCTGGCTTCGGGCACGTGAGTGGAGGCGGCGTTGTGAACCGCGGTGTGGGGAGGATTTGGCCGTCCGGCGGAGAGGGGCGCTGGGAGGGCGAGCCACTCGTGGGAGGGGTATGGCCTGCGTAGATCAGAGGGCAGAGGTCGCCCAGCGACCCTACGCTGAGCGCTGGAAAGGGGTCGCCCGCGGGAACCGTCGTGTCTGACCCAAGGCAAAACCTAGACAGCCTTCTCATACGGTCTCCAGACCCACAAGGGTCCTTGCCTTGGTCGTGGACCATGTCCACAGGGTCTGGGGGTTGCCCGGGGGGACTTGGGGTGCCCCTCACCCGTCCAAAGGCGGGACTTCCGGTCCTGGCTCCCACCTGGGCGGGATTTCCTGTTTTCTTCCTAGAGAAGTGGCTCTTCCCTGGACCCTCGGGCGAGGTGGGAAGGTCTCGGAGAGGTCGAGAAAGAGCCCAGACGTTCACCTTGTCCCCGGCTACGCGGGGTAGGGGGGTGAGGGGGCATCCTCGAGTTTCTCCCACTTTCGGGCAGGGGGGCACTCGTAGTTTGACAGGTGGTTGGAAGGGGGCTTCACTAGCATCCCTCATTCCTTGGGGGACTCTGCCTCTTTCCTCACCTGTACCTAGAGTTCTTTTCCTCACTTCATCTCATCTCATCCTAGGAGGCCAGTTACCTTAGCCCTCCCCTCCCCCTCCTGTGGGGGACAAGTCTTATCTCCTCTCCCCCATCTTAAACTCTTCAGTCTTGGGGGTTGGGGACCCTCCGTCCATCTCTCCGCGCCTTAGAGGATAGAGCACTCTCCAGCAGCTGAAAGGGTGGAGTCTCCTCTGGTCTTGGCCACCCTGCTTTTGGGTAACCAGCCTCAGAGAGCCCGCAGGCCTTGGCAGAGAGGTGTGAGTTACTCTTCTCATTTTTGCCCAGGCCTCCTCTTCACAGTGTGAAGGGGGACCCTCACGCCCACTCACCCCCATTTCACTCTTTCCAATCCTGGAACTGCTCTAAGATCTAGGACGAAGAGTTTAATTCTGATGTCCTGGGGACACGAGAGCCCCAGGCTTAGCACTGCCAGGCTGTGCGACCTTGGACCAGTCATTTCCCTGCTCTGAGCCTTGGTGTCCTCCACCAGCTAAGGGTGACCCCAGGAGTCGCTGTGAGACCGTTAGGCTCCCTGGGCCTCACTTTCCCCACCCGGACTAGGAGATCCTAAACTTTCCCTGGCAAGGAAGGCAGGCTGGCATCCGAGATGAAGGACGGGCTCAGGATCCAGCCCTCTGACTCTATAACCAAAGCCCTGAATCTCCCTGGCCCTCAGTTTGCCACCGTGAAGCGGGTTGATAACAGCCCCCTCCCTCGTGGGGTGGGGGAGAGGCTGGGATGACACGCACCCCCGAACCCCTGCCTGGCGGATGGGGTGCAATTTGCTGTGGGGCGTGTCCGGAATGGTGCTGGCTGTCCTCGCTGCACGTAGCTTCCGACAAGGGCTTTGTGGCCCACGAGCCCAGGCTGTCTCATTTGTGAGGGAACCACTCCCACCTTAGTGGATCAGGTAGGAGGTGAATTGACAGGTGCAGACTCCATACACTTAGTCGCTGCTTTTCAAACAACGGCTTAAGTGATTATGCGTTGAAAAGGGCCTGCGAATTGAAATCCAGCTACAGAAGACCTTGGCAGGCTGGACTAGAACTGTACTTGAATTCCTCCAGTGATGGGGTGCCCCTACCTCCCTGAAGAGGCCCCTCAGCTTCCCAGCAGCCCTGGCTCCCCCACTGTGGTTTATAGGAAGAAGAAAATGAGGCAGAGAGAGGGCCAGTGAGTGGTCCAGGGTCACACAGCAGGTTTGCGATGGCAGACAGCCAGTCCCCTTGCTTTTTTTTTTCTTTTTTTTTTTTTTTAAGTTTATTTAAGTACTCTCTACACCCAGTGTGGGGCTCAAACTTATGACCCCCGGGATCAAGAGTCACATGCTCTTCCAGTTCAGCCAGCCAGGCGCCCCAACTGCTTGCTCTTTCCATCTCATAAGGGGATGCAGCCAACAGCTTGTCTGCTTAGGGGAGGCCTGTCCTGCGTCCTCGCGCTTGGGGAGCTCACAGTCTGGTGGAGGAGGCAGCAGAGGTACAAGGGTCACAAGCTCAAGTGACAGTGAGCTATAATGGAGGTAGCCCAGGGCACTGTGGGCCTAGAGAAGCCATCTGATCCATCCTGGGGGCCAGGGAAGACTTCCAGAGGAATTGCCAGAACAGTCTTAGGAAGTACAAAACTTTGCGGATGGAAATCTAGGCACAGAGAGCGTCTCGCACACCATTTTCTGCTCAGCCCCCGCTCTCCGAGGCCTGCCATGTGCAGGGCAAGGCTGGTGGCTCAGAGATGAAGGCTGCAGGCTCCCCAGAGGGCTATGTGCTACAATGGGGGACTCTCCGCCATTGTAGGAGCCCAAAGTGGGGGGACTGACCCGATCTAGGGGCTAGGGAAAGCTCTTTCCACACTAGAGTGAAAGAAATATTGACCAGTAACTGGAAGGCAGGCCATCCAGGTGTAGGGGGACCACCTTGACTGAAGGCCTCAGAAGTCTTGGAAGGCTGTGATGCTGAGCGCAGGGCCAGGTTGAGGGGCCGTGACCTTGTCCTGGGGCTGCTGGGGAGGGGCAGGGGCTCTTCCAGTGGGGAAGGACCCCCAGGGGGCCGTGTGCTGGCCTAACTGGAGGCTAAGAGGTTCAGGAAGAGGCTGCAGTGGTGGTCCAGTGGGAAAAGAACGCAGGCCAAGCATATAGTTTCAAATCTTCTATAAGCCACATTAAAACCGTAAAAAGAAAACATAAGGTCCGCTTTCGGCATATGCCTTGTGTAGCCATTATGGCTAACACGTCATCATCTTAACGTGTCATCAACAGCAGACCTGCCAGTGAGATGTTAGACACCCTACTTTTTTGTGCTAAGCTTACTTCAAAAATCCAGTGTGGATCTCATACCCATGGCCCCTCTCGCTCTGGACCCGCCACATGTCAAGTACTCCTTAGTCACGTGTGGCAGTTGGTTCCCAGGTCAGACAAGGCAGGGTCAAAAGGAGGGCCCAAGGCTGTGGGGACAGGGTGGGGCAGGAGGGATGGGGCTGGAGGGTTGAGGATTGTACCAGGAGATCTGGATGGGGAGGAAATATGGGGGAGTAGCGGGCTTTGGGGAAGAAGCTGAGCTCAGCAGGGACAAGGTGGCTGGGAGGGATGGGTGTGGCCTCTAGGGACAGGTGGACACACAGGGCTGGGTGTAGGCCGCGCCATCAGCCATCAGCGGAGCCTCAGCTCTCTGTCCTGCTCTGCCCTGCAGGGCGTGGATGGCGTCGGGGCGCCCCGAGGAGCTGTGGGAGGCGGTGGTGGGGGCCGCTGAGCGTTTCCGGGCCCGGACAGGCACGGAGCTGGTGCTGCTGACCGCCGCGCCGCCCCCACCGCCCCGCCCGGGTCCCTGTGCCTATGCAGCCCACGGCCGGGGGGCCCTGGCAGAGGCCGCCCGCCGCTGCCTCCACGACATCGCCCTGGCCCACAGGGCCGCCGCTGCCGCCAGGCCCCCCGCGCCCCCACCAGCACCACAGCCACCCAGCCCCGCACGGAGCCCACCTCGGCCCACCCTGGCCAGGGAGGAGGACGAGGAAGATGAGGACGAGCCGACAGAGACCGAGACCTCAGGGGAGCGGCTGGGCGTCAGCGATAACGGAGGTGAGAGGGGCAGGGGCTGGGGTGGCTCTTGGCTCGGCAAGTCGCCTCCAAGGTAGGTTTTCCTGGGGAGGTGGGACTTGCTTGTCTCTGAGCCCTGGCTGACTTGCCGGGAGACCTTGAGTGGGTCAGTCCCCATCTCTGGGCCTCAGTTTCCTTACATGTTACCTGGCGCCAGCCCCGTGGTGGGAGGTGCTAGACAGACGCAGAGCCAGTTCAGGCCCTTTTCTTGAGGGACTCCTGGCCTGGCCAAGAAGTTGGTGGTCCCGATGTGAGGCAGTGCCCCCTGGAGGCCATAGGGTTGGGACCTGAGCTGGGAGCTTGAGCAGCACAGGAGTTCTTTCCAAATCTGGGGCGCCACATGCTTGTGAGAACAAAGATAGGAGTCAGGGATGCAGGCAATAGCTTAGAGAGGCCAAGGGAAAATGCAGCTGTGTGTTTTGGGGGTAATTTGGAGGTTGGACTTCAAAGAGACTGGCCTGTAACATTAGGGCTTTGAAGAGTGATTAGGAGTTTGTGGGGGGGCTCAGCAAGTAGGACTTACTACTACTCAGCAAGTAGGCTACTACTAACGCTTGCTTCTTCATTGTTGCTGGAGACAGCCTGCATAGGGCTAAGGGCACAGACTCTAGAGCCCGGTGGCCTGGGTTCAAATCCTGGTGACACGATTATTAGCTACGGAACTTTGGGCAATGATATAACTTCTCTGTGCCTCCTGGTCCCCATTTGTCAAACAGGCTCATAATCGTCTCCTATTTTTCTCAGTCTGTTTTTTGAGCCAGTTCAGCCCAAACAGATCTTAAGAGATTTCATGTTTATCCAGCCAGTTGTTTTCACCCGAGGGTGTAACAGATAGAAACTGGATTTGTTTCTGCTGATGACCTGGAAGATAACCGGGGCAAGGGTGTTTGAGGCAGAGGGAATAATTCCAGAAACCCTGAGGCTCGCAAGGGCCTGGCCCCGATGCCGGGGGGGGGGGGGGGGGGGGGGGGGGGCGGGGATTCGAGCCGGCCCAGGCCACTAACACCATCCACAGGGCTCTTTGTGATGGACGAGGATGCCACACTCCAGGACCTGCCCCCGTTCTGTGAGTCGGACCCTGAGAGCACAGATGGTAAGTGTCCCAGGCTGTCCCCATGCCCAGGGCTGCTGGGATGAAGGCAGGGACAGAGGCTGAAGTCCACCCTCTCCCCCAGATGGCAGCCTGAGCGAGGAGACCCCTGCTGGCCCCCCAGCCTACTCCGTGCCCCCGGCCTCAGCCCTGCCCACACAGCAGTATGCCAAGTCCCTGCCCGTGTCCGTGCCCGTCTGGGCCTTCAAGGAGAAGAGGACAGAAGCACGATCGTCGGATGAGGAGAATGGGCCGGTGAGGGGCAGAGGGGAAAAGGGAAGGAGGGTGGAGGGAAAGACTCAGAGTCACTTCCTCCAGGAAGCCCTCAGGCATGGATGGCACATTTCATAGGATTGATCCTCCCCTCCACCTCATGAGGCAAGTTTTGGGGCCAGAGCCCTAAAATTTTTTAACTATTGCAGCCTTATATTGTACCCCAGTGCCTTGTAGGGAAAGTCTTTTCCGGTTTCTAGGAATAGCTTTATTTACAGAATACCTGCTCCAGGCAAGGTACCAGTACTTTGGTATCCCCTCCAGAAGGAGAAACTGAGGCTCAGAGGGGTCAGATCACCTATTGTCCCCACCCTGCATATTTCTGGCTCCTCCTGGCATTTCCCTCTCCCCCACTTCCTCTGTTTCTCCCACACAGTTGTACACGTGGTATCCATGGGCTGGCCTGGGTGGACCCTCACCATCCATCCCCGAACTTCCCTGACACACGGGGAGCGTATGTGACTTCCTTGGAACCTCAACTTGTGAGGGACAGAGCTGGGATTGGAATCCAGCTTCCTTTTGGAAAGGAGTTACAGGCCACAAGGCAGGAGGCCCTGGGTCCCTTGGGCCCCCTCCCCGTGTGCCTCTGAGTCCTCGTTGACTCACTGGCAGCATCCATCCGCTGTTGCTGTCCTTGTTGCCACTGGTGGAAACCCAGTGAACTGACATTTGAGGCCTGAGGGTGGGGGTGCCGGGCTGGACTCCAGAGGGGCTCTCGTGCAGCTTCTGCCTGTGGCCTCTCCTGTTCTGCTGGAATCCAGGCCCAGCTCGAGGGATCGGGCCATACGGGAGATTGCACTAGTTGCTGGGGGACAGGATGACAGGGCCCCTCCCAGGTGGAGGCCAACACGAAAAGGGGTCCTTTCCTTACAGCGCCGGCAACGTGATGGCTCAGGGCTCTTGAGCAGTCACTGGGCTGATGGTCTCAGGCTCTGTCATCATCCCTATGTTTTAAAGGGGAGAGAGAAGCCTAGGGAGATGAAATGCCTGTTGACAGCTTGTCGGTGGCGGAGGCCTGATTGTTACATGACTCGATGCCAAGCCCACCCCAAATCCTTAGACATGACACTCTGGGTGCACACAGCCTTGATGGTCAGCAGACAAGCAGCGCTTCCATTGTATAAGGAACTAGAACGGCGATGGGACAAGTAGTTCTTGCGCGTGGAGTCAGGCCAAGAAGGGGAGGAGGAGAGAGGCAGGAAGGCTTCTTGGAGGAGGTGGTGTTTGAGTTGGGTGGAAGGATCCCACATGGAGCAAGACTGGGGTGGGGGGGGGGGGAAGGGCCTTCCTAACATGTGAGAAGCGTTGGGCTGGGGCGTGGCACCGAAGAGGCGGGGCCGCAGCGGGCGCTGACCCCACCCCCGTTCGCAGCCCTCCTCGCCGGACCTGGACCGCATCGCGGCGAGCATGCGCGCGCTGGTGCTGCGGGAGGCCGAGGACACCCAGGTCTTCGGGGACCTGCCGCGGCCGCGGCTCAACACCAGCGACTTCCAGAAGCTGAAGCGGAAATACTGAGGCCCAAGCAAAGAGCTTCCCGGCCCAGCGTCCGCTCCGCTCCACACTACACCCCTGCCCCGCCCCCTGGGCCGGCCAATCCGAGTCAGACCTGGGACCGACCTTCCAGGTCGCCTGGGCCCCGGGATTGCCCCCTCCCTGCCAATCCCCGCCATCCTTCCAGCCCGTGATCCCCTCACGCGCCGAGGAGCGGGACCTATCTAGTTTCTCGATTGGGTCTGTCGCCGCTTTCTCTGCCCTGCGACAGATTCTTTCGATGAAGGGATTAGCTCGCTCCCTGATCGGGGCGGCCAGTTTTAAGCCCAAAAATGGGTCAACTGTTGTTTTTTGCCTAGCGACAAGGGCTTTGCTCGCGCGGCATTGGTCGAAAGCGAAAAGCCACAGGATTGGGAAGTGGCAAGCCATTTCGGCCTAGAGATGGGAAGCTCCTACATTTGATTGGCTCGAACCCAAAGGGCTTGTCCAATCTCCCGGAGTCGCCATCCCACCCTTCCTGGGCTCTCCCGCCTGATTGGCTCCAGCGTCCTGAGGGCGTGGCCAAACCTTCCTCGTGTGCCCAGGATTGGCCTGCGGCCTTAAATTTACGTTCTTTACACTACTGGGACTGGCGTTGTTTTTGACCTAGTCCCGACCAAGTGTCCCTCTGCTCCCTTCCAGGGATGGCCCAATTCTGTCCCTGCGTCTGATACCCTCTCATTGGATCCATCCCACAACAGCCTGCCAATCGAAGTCCGTCCTTGCAGCCCGGACGGCACCAGCTCCCGCCCCTCTCCCCCCACCCCCACAGGTGCCTTAAAGGGGCCTTCGTCCGCCCAAGGTGGGGGGCAGGGGCCCTCGCTCTCCGGCCCTTGTGTGGGGGAGAGAGTCGGGGGTGGGGATTGGGAGTTGGGAGGGGTGGTCTGAGATTAAAGAATTTTACCTCTGGCAAATGAGTACAAAGTATGTTGTGTTCATTCAACAAACATTTCCTGAAGCCGAATGAGCAGCATTTCATGCATTTTCAGTGCAAAGCTGGGAGTTTTTACAGATAAAAGAGAGATTCACAGGGTGGGAGTGGGGATTCCAGCCCTGTGTGACCATAGATCCCCACTCTTCAGGGAGATGAATGTTGGAATGTGAATAGTCTATAAGGAATCAGTGTTCTGAGTCCACATAGACCCCAGCAAAACCAGGAACCTCCACTTGAGGCCGGGAGTTTTCTGCCTGACGGAGCTGAAATTGGCACCTGATCCCAAGTCTAGGCGGGGTCCAGTAAACCTGTAATTTCATCTCCCATCAGACCACCACCGGAGGAATGCGCAACAGATAAGACATAAACAGGACGAACTACCAGCCAAACAATTTTATAAAGTTATTAAAATGTATTAACTCTTTTAATCTAGTAACCCCATGAATGGAAACGATTATCCCCACTTTACAGATGAGAAAATCGAAGTATTGAGGGTCAGGGCGCTGTCGGGGCGGAGATTTCTTGGACTGGCAATGATTATCAAATGGAAAAAAAGTTTCTCCCGCTATAACTAAGGGAATGAATGTTACAGAGTTCAACGTGGAAAGAAAATCTGCGAAAAGAAGACCCACACCCCCTACTGGCCCGAGCCGTCCATTGCTGCGGGAGACATGAAGGTCAGAGCACCGGAGGACCAAAGGGGCAGGTCTGGAAAGGGGCGGGGCTCCTGTAGTGGGAGGAGCCAAGGCCCTGCCCCCTTCCGTAGGACGAGTCATTTCCGTCCGCCGAGAAACAGAGAAAGAAGCCGGTGGAGTTGCGGGCAGAGCGCCTCGGGCCGGACTTCCCTGGTCGCAAGTGGCAGGTGAGCCCCGGTCCGGCATGGTGAGCGTGGGCCGAGCTGAGGGCGCGCGCGAGGTTCTTGGCTTTTGCCTTCGGACGTAGGGGTCCGGGCTCGCAAGCAGGACTGAGCGGGGCGTCGTCGCCTGGGAAACGGCGCGAGCCTGAGGCCGGCAAGAGGGTGGGATTTCCGGAGCCTTCAGCGGAAGAAGGGAAATTCCTGGCGGATGGGGAGGGAGGAGGAGGGACTTCCTGTGGCAATTTGGGGGCGTTCTGTCAATCAAACCTGTTTACCTACTTCCCCTTAGGCCGGCGCTAGGGATGGCCGAGGTGGAGCCCCAGGGCCGCCTGTGGCTGGAGAGCCCCCCTGGGAGTGCGCCCCCCATCTTCCTGCCCTCGGACGGGCAAGCCCTGGTCCTCGGCCGGGGACCCTTGACCCGGGTTACCGACCGGAAGTGCTCCAGAAACCAAGGTGGGCGGGGCCGGGTCTGCAGGGGGTGTGGCCCGCTGCTGGAGCGGGAACACAGTGCAGGAAAGCTGGATGGCCGGTCCAGTAAGAGAGATGTTTGGCCACCAGGCGGAATTGCGTGGTGTAGCTAGTCCTGAAGTTGATAGGTGCTCTCTGGAGAGTATAGGAGGAGAAAGAGGCTGTGCCTGACCTGGAACTAGCCAGACCCCTTAGTGGGGAGAGGATAGAACCAATCCCTATAGAGGTGTCAGAGGAGGATGCTTACAGGTCACCGGGAAGGCTTGAGTCAGGTCACGACCCTTGACAAGGAGAGAGCCGATCCTATGGTGAGAAGTACTACGCAGGCCCAGGTGGTAACGGGGGAAGCCCAGGACCTGCACCTAAGCACACGGCTCATCATGGAGAAGCCAATTCTTTACGGAAAAAATGCCCGCCCTGTCCCTAGGCGAGAACCCGCGTCACAGGCAGTCCTAAGGCCTTTATCTGATTCCTGCATATAAAGGAGAGAGCCGATCCCATTTAGAAATAAACTGCTTTCCCCTCCGGAATGGGTGCTATGGCCCCCATCCTGTGGCTTAAAGCTGGCCGTGCTCTCCAGTAATGAGGAAAACGATCACACAAGGATGCACATTCTGACTCCACCCTCTCAACCCTCAGTGGAGCTGGTCGCAGACCCTGGGACTAAGACCGTGGCAGTGAAACAGGTACCAGTTCCTCCGTGAGGCCTGGGGGTGGCGTTGGGCAAGAATAGCAACCCGGCCGGGAACGGGCCCGTTGGAAAAAATCTGGTTTGGAGGGAAGGGGGTGTGGCCAATAGAGAAGCCTTGGCGTATTACCTTCTTCAGTTGGGGATCCATCCACATTTAAATTGGATAAGGCTGGCCGCCCGTAACATCTCCAGATTCCTGATTGGTGGTACACAGCGAAGAGGCGGGGCTTATGGCTCTGACGGGCAGGTGGGGAAAAGAAGTCCCGTTTAATTAGAGGAGGTTCCTGGTGGGGGATGCAGTTAATGGCAGCTCCGCTCTCTCCCTTTGCAGCTGGGAATTAACCCCTCAACTGCTGGGACCCAGGAGCTGAGTCCGGGGGCAGGCGGCTTTCTGAGGGTGGGGGACACACTGTATTTGGTCAACGGCCTCCACCCGCTAACCCTGCGCTGGGAAGAGGCCCGCTCGTCTGAATCCCAGCAAGACACTCCACCCCCACCCGGCACCTCTCCGGTGGCTGCAGACGCGTCAGGGGACGTTGAACCACCGAAGAAGAAGCGGATGCGGAAGTCATCCTCTGGCTGGGAGAATTTGGAGAAGCTGCTAGTGTTTACAGCACCTGGGGTGAAGCCCCGGGGCAAGGTGAGAGCCAAGCTGAACTAGTGTTTACAGCACCTGGGGTGAAGCCCCGGGGCAAGGTGAGGGCCAAGCTGAAGGAGCCACGCAGGCGGGGGCTTGGCCCTAAGTTTGCTGTGTGCCCCTGGGCAGGTCATTCAACCTCTCTGAGCCTCCACTTTTTTTTTTTTTTTTTTTTTTTTTGGTCTGAGAAGTGGACCTGATGACAGTCAGGCGCTGGGGGCGTGGATGTATGTCAGCTCCGGCCTGACCCACAGTAACCTCAGCAACGAGCCACAATCATGGTAGCAGGTGTAGCACATTGTAGCAGAGACCCGAGCTCACGTGTCCTTACTTCACGTGTCCTTAGCGCCACTAGTCTCCCCAGTAAAATGCTGAATCCATGCAAGGCACGAGGCACAGCCCCTGATACGCGGTTAGTACCCAAACAACCCCACTCCTGTTTTTATTTCCAGGGTTATTAGACTTCTGGCGTGAAGGCCAGGGGAGGAGGGTGGGCAGGATACGAGCCCCCAAAAACAAAAATTTTAATGCTTATTTTTGAGCGACAGAGAGAGTGAGCAGGGGAGGGGCAGAGAGAGGCAGACAGAGGATCTGAAGCGGGCTCTATGCTGACAGCCCGATGTGGGGCTTGAATCCACAAACCCTGAGATCATGACCTGAGTTGAAGTCGGGCGCTTAACCGACCGAACCACCCAGGTGCCCCGTGAAACCCATTTTAAAGACTGGAATACTGAGGCACTTAGAAGAAGCGGGAGGCAGTAGGGTAAAGATTTAGGCTCTACGCTCTAGGGACACATCCTTGCTGTGGCTTTGCCCTCTCGTAAAATGTGGAGGCTCTGTGACTCAGTTTCCCTAGGGGTGAAGGGTGAGTGGTAAGTCTCCGCCTTGCGGGGGGGGCGGGGGGATGGGAGGTGTAACAGTGTCGCTGTTCCTCTTTTCTCGCTGACCATCAGGTGGCCGCCTTTGATCTGGATGGGACCCTCATCACCACCCGCTCTGGGAAGGTCTTTCCCACTGGCCCCAGTGACTGGAGGTGATAGGAGGCAGAACAAGGGGGTGAGTGAGGCACCCACAGGGGGTCCCCCGTCACCTTACCCGTTTCCCATCTGCCCTAGGATCTTGTACCTAGAGATTCCCCGTAAGCTCCGGGAACTGGATGCAGAAGGCTACAAGGTGCGTGTGCTTTGTGCGTGATGGCTGGGCCACGGGGCAGGCCGGGGCCCGGGCGAGGAGGGCACCAGGTGACATCCGTGTGCTCCCCAGCTGGTGATCTTCACCAACCAGATGGGCATCGGGCGCGGGAAGCTGCCGGCAGAGGAGTTCAAGGCCAAGGTGGAGGCTGTGGTCGAGAAGCTGGGCCTTCCCTTTCAGGTATGGCTGCCAGGGAGTCGGAGGGTTGTGGAGGTGGGGGGTGGGGACCCAGAGAGAGGGGAACAGAGATGCTGAGCTGGGGGCACAGAGAGGAGGGGACAGGGGCCTGGGGAGAAGCCGTCAGTGCCAGTGGGGAGGCGGAGGGCGGGGTCTGGGCGGGGTTATGCTGAGAAACTCATCAGAAGTGGCCGGTCCTGGGGCACCAGGAGCTCTCTCTGGATTGGTGAGGGTTGGGGTAGCATCCTTGGAGGATCCTGGGAAGGAGCCCAGGAGGGTGTCTGCCTTCAGTGACTCCCACCCACAGGTGCTGGTGGCCACGCACGCCGGCTTGTACCGGAAGCCGGTGATCGGCATGTGGGACCATCTGCGGGAGCAGGTGAGCCTCGACGTCCGGGTCATTCCCCTCTTCCCTCTGCCCGGCCTCCCCTCCACAGGTCTCCGGGGTTTGCCATCCTGCCTCCTTCCTCTCCCTCTCCTCCCCTCCCCAGGTCCTCGCCTTCTGTGTCACATTCTGTTGGTAGGTGAGGGCAACGCTCTTGAACTCAGAAAGTCAGAGCAGTCAAGGAGGAAAGCAGTCGCTTGTTGGTTGTTTTGTGTGTGCAATTGTTCTGAAGCTCAACAGCTTCCTGAGCTGAAGGTATCCGTGTACCAGACAGGCCTGCTGGGGCACCCACATACCAGTGAGGGTGCAGACTGTACGTGCACACGCTGGTGTGTAAAATAGTGGGAGGAAGCGAGGCAGGATGAGGCAGGGTGTACCTGCGGTGGTCAGGTAAGGTCTCTTCGAGGTGCCTTTTAGATCTGAAGCTGGTTGTGGGGGGGAGCCATGAGGGTATCTAGGAGGAGTGGTCTAGGTGGGAGAAGCAGCAAGTGTAAAGGTCCTGAGGCAGGTCTGTGACTAGGGTGTTTAGGGACAGTGAAGAGGCCTGGGTGGCTGGACCTGAGTGGATGAGGGGGAGAGAGAGGGGTATGAGGTCAGGGCGGGTAGGTGTGGGACTGTGATGCCTTGAGGGCCCAGGCAAGGGCTTCCCCTTTACCCAGCAGGGGAGCAAGGGGGTGGTGCCGGTAGGGTTGGGAGGGGTGGGGGGCGGGGGGAGTCAACGTGAGCAGGAACTGGCACCCTCTGGTGGCCATGTGGGGAACAGACCGTGAGGGCAGAAGCCCACAAACCAGGATGGAACAGCCCAGGACCTGGGCCGTGGCGGTGAAGGGGGTGAGAAGTGGCCTGAGGGTGGCGCCTCCAGCAGGGCACCGACTGAGCCAAGCATCTCCAGGGAGATGTGGAAGCAGGCTCCTTACTGCCGTCACCTGTCCCTCCCCAGGCCAACGAGGGCGTGCCCATCTCCGTAGGGGACAGTGTCTTTGTGGGAGGTAAGGGCCTGGGGATGGGGAGGGTGTGCGGATGGATCCACTGGGGCTGGGGAACGTGTGTCCCCGAGGCTGCTGGTGGACGTGGGGGTGTGTCCCGTGTTCCAGACGCAGCTGGACGCCCAGCCAACTGGGCCCCAGGGCGGAAGAAGAAAGACTTCTCTTGTGCGGACCGTCTGGTGAGGCACCCCCCCCCCCCCCGTCCCCTCCCCTCCTGGAGCTGCATCCCCACCTTGTCTAACCTCTGCGTCCCCCGCCTCCTCTCCCAGTTTGCCCTCAACCTTGGCTTGCCCTTCGCCACGCCGGAGGAGTTCTTCCTGAAGTGGCCCATCGCCAGCTTTGTGCTCCCCACCTTTGACCCGGTGAGGCCCTCGGGGCGGGAGGGGGTGGGGTGGGGGGAGGCGGGAGTCACACTCATCATGGCCACCTCTCCCTCCCAGAGAACCGTCTCCCCCTCGGGGCCGCTCTACCTCCCTGAGGCCAGCTCCCTCTTGAGTCACAGCCCTGAAGTGGTGGTCGCCGTGGGATTTCCTGGGGGTGAGACACCTGGCCCCTGACATCCGGAAGCCCCAGCCCCTCTCTGGGTCCTCGGGCGCCCCCTGATCCCGTCCCCCGCTTCACAGCTGGCAAGACCACCTTCCTGCAGGAGCATCTCGTGTCGGCTGGCTACGTCCACGTGAACCGGGTGAGACACCCCACGCCCCAGGCCGAGGGCCGTGCTGCCCGGCCCCTCGCTCGCTTTCCGTTCGTTACTGGGTTGCCGATTCCCCTCCAGGTCTCCGTGCCACCTCGCAAGGCCTCCCCGCCCTGTCCTGGTGCTCACTCCCCACTTGCGTCTGGGTCTCTGTGCCTCTTCTGGGTCCCTGCGTGCCCCTGCCCCCCCCCTCCCCCCACCGGGTCTCCTGACCTGCCGTGTCCCCCAGGACACCCTGGGCTCATGGCAGCGCTGCGTGACCACGTGCGAGACCGCTCTAAAGCAAAGGAAACGGGTTGTGATCGACAACACAAACCCGGACCCTCCCACCCGGGCCAGGTACCAGGGTCCCCCGGGTGACTCCTGTAGGGCGGGCCTGGGGCCCCTCACCAGCCCGGCCCCTTCCTGGCCCAACAGGTACATTAAGTGCGCCCGGGACGCAGGGGTCCCTTGCCGCTGCTTCCTCTTCGGCGCCACGCTGGAGCAGGCGCGCCACAACAACCGGGTGAGCTGGCCCGTGCCCCCCGCCCCCCTCCATCCCAGCCCCCCCTCCCAGCCTGACCCCTGACCCCCACCCCCCACAGTTCCGAGAGATGACCGGCTCCTCTCACGCCCCCGTGTCCGATGTCGTCATGTTTGGCTACAGGTGAGCCCCGTCGCGGGGAGGCTCCAAGCGGGTGGGCGCCAGGGACCCAGGCTGGGTCTCACCTCCCCTCCTCACCCCTGCCACCAGAAAGCAGTTCGAGGCCCCGACGCTGGCGGAAGGCTTCTCGGCCATCCTGGAAATCCCGTTCCGGCTGAATGTGGAGCCTCCCCTCGAGCGGCTGTACCGCCAGTTCTCAGAGGGCTGAGCTGCCCCCGCCCCCCAACCCCCAATAAATGGTTTTCCTTTAAGCTCAGGCAGCATTGTGCTGGGAAGAAGGGTGGTCTGCCCGGCCAAGGACTGGCACCTGGCTAGTCCCCAAGCGGGGGCGGGGGGGGACTCCCCGGGGTGGATACAGGGGTGGGATTTGTCCTGAGCGTGTCTGACCAGATGCCTCTCCCGCCGGAGTAACTGAGGCCTCTCAGCCCATGGCCGTGGGCGCTCCAGACCGAGGCTGGGGAGCCCCCGCCAAGGCACACGGCCCCCCCGGGGGGTGGGGCAGCGTCTTCCTTGCGTGTGGCTGCCGGGCTGCAGAACCAGCGCAGGAGCATGTGTGTTGTGACCCTGAGGATAAGAGCTGGATTTGGTGAGAAACTTCGAGCTGAAGTTGACCTTGGGGCAGGGCCTGCAGCAGTAAAGGGGGTGCTGGGAACACAGTCACAGGGGGCAGGTCCCCGGCCCCAGCTTGTGTTTGCTGCTGGCCAAGCACGACCTGTCGAACCCAAAGGGATGGAGAGAGAACCCCAGCGGCAGCAGGGAGCAGAACCCAGGCATGCGACTGGCCTCGAAGACAGGGCCACCAGGCACGGCGGGGCCTGCAGTCTGGGGACCGACCTGCCACTGAAGGCATAAGTGGCTCCACGTGCAGCCCGTCCATCTTCGCTCAGGTGATGGTGCTCTCAGAGGGCCCCCCCCCCTCCGCCCCGCCCCATCACAAGGATGCACGTTCCCACCCCCCACAGCAGGGGGCAGGCTGGGCCATCAGCTCTCTGGGAGCCAATGCCACCCAGTCTGAGGACCCCTGGCCAAGGCTTCTGGACACGGAGCGTGGTGGCCAACGGGCTTTTAAAAGACTTTATTGGGGAAACGTACAGGGGTGGAGACCGTCCTTGGAGATAGCTCACGACGCGGTCCTCCAGTCCATCTCGCTGGGCGGCTGCCATCCCAGGGGCCCCTGCTCAGAAGCATCTGACCTGGGGGCAGGAGCAAAAGGGGAGGGGCTGGACGGGGCCTCCCAGCTCCTCAGGGAGGGGCCCTGGCTCAAAGGGGCGAGCCCTCTCCCCGCCCGGGATTCCATCACCTCCTGGGGGAGAGGGTTGCAGTTTCCCAGGAGGCCTGGGGCTACCGGAAGCTTCCCCGACATGCCTCTCGGCTCCGGTCTCAAGACCAGAGTCACACGACTGCTCCCCAAGCCCCAGACACCTCAGAGGGTCCCTCGTGCACTCGGGCCGGGTGCCACTCACCGGTTTTGGCGGGGGCCTCGTCTGTGACTCCTGGAGGGGCCCAGCCTGGGGGTGGCCACTACCCCCCCATCTGCGGGGGAGGAAGGCAGGGGGGCTGCGTCAGTGGCGGGGACTTGGGAAGTGGGGGGAGGGGGGGGGGTGGGGGTCCCGGCCTCACCCCCCGCTGCTGCTGCTCCTGCTCCAGGTTCCGCTGCAGGACCTGCTGCTGGTTGGCGATGACGCGCCGGATGCCGTTGACGAAGTTGCTCTGGTCGTGGGGGATGAGGCCGATGAAGATCTTCTTCTCCGAGGAGTAGAGGAGCATGAGCACGCGCACCTCGCACGACGCCTTGTAGGAGAAGTGCACGCAGCCGGCCTGGCGGGCGGGGGCAGGGGTCACCGTCTGGCCGCGGTGCGGATGCGCCTCCCCACGGCCACTGGGGCACGAGCGCGCGGGCCGGCGCCCCTTGGAGCCGCGGCACGCTGCGTCCTGACCGCCGTCTCCCCGGCCCGGGTGTCGCTACCGCTTGGGGACAAGGACACACAAGCCCGCAACGGCCTGGGGACCGACGGGCTCTGCACAGAGGCACCGGGACTTGGCTGCGATGTGCTCCAAGGAGACCACGGCGCCCACGACAAGCAGGGCGACGGTGGGCTGGCGAGTATGCGGACTGCCCCCGAGGCGCCAGGTGGCCATGGCCGGGACTCGCAGAGGCCCCCTCGGGCCCCAGGAAGCCCAGCACTAAGTCCCCCACGCGTAGGCCCTGGAGCAGCTCAAGTGCCAACCACGAATCCCCAGCGAACTGTCAACGACACTGTTCCCTCAAACCAGGGATGCGGCCGAACGGACAGCCACCTCGGGAGAAGAGCTCCCGCTCTGCCTCCCTGGACCCTGCTCTCCAGTCACCACCCCCGGCTTATAGGTGGGCAAACTGAGACTGAGTTCAAGGACTCCCAAGGCCCCTCAAACCACAAGGGGCTGTGCCTTCCTGTGCGCCACCCCGGGGAGACGGCGGCGGCAGGTGTCCAGAGGGGAGCCCCTCCGGAGCTCCTACCTGAGCCCCAGCCCCACCGAGGGAGCGCAGAACGCTGGGCAGGGCCGGCCAGGTGCATGCGCGGCTTTTCCAGCTTACCCCGCGGGAGCGCTGTGCTCTCAAACTTTTGTGACACAAGAAATACACAAGCCCTCCCTCCAAACGCACTTGCGCTGCTGTGACGGAATCAGATAGTTGGGGACGCATGCCGGCCTGTGACTGCAAACGTCCACAGACGTGGCGACGGCTGTGCTTTCGCAAGCACCGAGACAACCCACCTCCCCTCGCAGACAAACTGAGGTCAAGAACCGCTGGAGGATAAGCCGGAACCTTGAGAGCTCGGGCTGGAAGCAGACAGACCTCCCTGCCTGGCAGGGCTCTTCCGGAGCCTCGGACTGTCCATGAGAAAACCGGGTCCCCGTGGAGGAGGGACCTGGGAGCACCGGGTCAGCACTCAGTGGTTCCAGCCCCTCGAGACTCTGGCGAGACTGAGTCGACCCTGGAGGCCGGTACCACACCGGGTGCGAGTCCCACTCTGAGCCTCAGTTTCCCCATCTATAAAACGTGTCCAGGACGGCACAGACCCGGG
Organism: Leopardus geoffroyi; assembly: GCF_018350155.1. Classification (NCBI taxonomy): domain Eukaryota; kingdom Metazoa; phylum Chordata; class Mammalia; order Carnivora; family Felidae; genus Leopardus; species Leopardus geoffroyi. The sequence goes on from NC_059335.1 coordinate 8,163,482, forward strand.
GAGTCCCGTGGACCGGGAGCCGACAGGTGTCTGGACACGAGGCCGACCGGCTGTCACCGTGGGGGCTGCCGCCACTCTCTCCCCAGCTGGCTTTGGGGAAACGGCCACCGGCCGTCATCCGCCTTCTAGTTTTCAAACACAGAATGGACCCGGCCCCGTCTGCCCAGGGGGGCCTTTCCGGCCGGCCGCGCCCCACCCACTCGCCCGGCCCGCACACGCCGCACTCACAAAGCCGTTGTCCATGATCCGGCACAGGCTCTTGAGCGTCTCCAGGTCCTTGGTGAAGTGAAACTGTACCAGGCGCGAGTTCCGGAACAGCGGCACCAGTGTGGTCTGCGGGCAGGCCGGATGGCACCGTGAGACCGAGCGCCCAGAACGGTCCGCAGCCATGCCGCCCGGCCTCGCCCCCATCCCCCGTGCCGCTCTGCAGGCCTCGCCCCCGCCTCTGACCTCCGCCGGGTCCACACCCGCCTATCTTCACTTGCCGGACAAGCTGGCCACAGGGCCCTGGCACATGCTGTCCCTCCATCTAGGATGCTCTCCAGCCGGCAACTCCAGTGCCCCCTTCTCGGGGAAGCGCCCCGGCCACCCCATGGTCTGCTGTCACACAGGCCGCGCGCCTCCCATCGCACTCACCAGCAGCTGCTGCGGGATGAGCTGCATGTACAGCTTCCTTGGCCACTGCTCGGTCCTCCTGCGGGGCAAGGGGACGGGGGTCAGGAGGCTGGGTCTTGGCAAGACGCTGCCTCCGCCCCCAGCCCGGCACTCACAGGATCTCCCCTTGGTTCACGTAGACGTGCGACGGCAGCCACCTCTTGGACCGACTGTTGGGCTCAGGCCTGGGCTTTTGGGGAGAGGAAGAGGGGAGACATCAGGAGTGGGGAGGCACCCCGGTCAGCGAAGACACGCTGGTCTTCAGGTCGCTCAGGTCCCCCCAGGACTCACCTCTTGCCACTCCATGACCCCGCTCCACGCCAGGAACTTGTTGTTGACGATCTGAACTGGGCCCGCGACCCCGCCGGGACCCACCGCCTGCGGGAACAGACGAGTGGGGCCGATGCCTGGGAGTGCCCCAGGGATGCTTCTGGGGAACCTCAGAGCTGTCCTGAAGACCCTGGCCCCCGTCTCCAGGCAGTCTGGCCACAGCCCCAGAGCTGGCCCTGCCCCTCAGCTGCTCACAGACCTTCCATGGCTGCCCAGTGCCCCAGAACAAGTCTCAGATGCTCAACCTGGGGTACAAAGCTCACAGGGTCTGCCCCTAAGACCCAGACAGCCCTATAATTTGTTGCACAAACAGGAACACTACTCATAAATAACTGGCAAGGGGTGAACCAGGACAGTTACCCTCCAGAGCCTTCCAGCCGCATAGCAGCCCTCCCCATAAGCCTGCCGCCCACCTCCAAGCCCTGCTGTGTGTAGGAGGCCCTCCTGTGAAGAACCGCCCTCCACCGCCCCCCCCCCCCCAAGCCGCGCTGACAAGTCTGGGGGCAGGGCTGGCCTGGGCTCCACCAACACACCTGTTTGCGCGTGGTAATGACCTGCCGGATGGCGTTGACGAAGCCGCTCTGGTCGTAGGGGATGAGGCCCATGAAGATCTTCTTCTTGGACGAGTACAGGAGCATGAGCACGCGCACCTCGCAGGGGGAGATGTGAGGAAACAGCATGCACCCCGCCTGGGGGGGGGGGGGGCAGCAAGTCAGAGACCCCTCCAAGCTAACCAGAGACTGTCCTGTCTCGGGGACAGGTCGTCACTGGACAGAAGTCCTCAAAGTCGCCCCGTGGCCTTCCGTGACGAGTGAGAGGTCACAGCACAAGGCAAGAGCATGTGAATGTGCACTTGGGGGTCTCCCTCAGCTGGTCAATCTGTGGTGAGGGCCTGGGACCCACCGCTGAGGCAGGAGGATCCTGAGAGGGTGGCACCTCCCCCCCCTCCGCCGCATCGCCCCCTCTCGATGCCGCTTTGTCCCCAGAGTAGGGCCTGCCTCGGCTGAGCCGCCTCCGGGGAGGCACTGGGCGCAGCCCCAGCTCTACTCCCTCCTACGTGCGTGCCCCAGTGCAAATCACTTCATGTTCTGGACCTCAGCTTTCCCATCTGTAAGATGGCTTAACGACAGTCCCGTGGTCGCCGTCACATAAACGTCTTTACGCAAGACGCCAATGCCTCCTCGGCACGACGTCGGAAAGGAGTGTCACAGGCCTCTCTACCTGGGCTGTCGGGACAAAGAGGTGGCTACCTTGGGGAACACCCCTGCCTTGTCCTATCACCCAGGGGCCACCTGCTCAGGGAACCTATCCCCTGCCTTCCTGGACCGAGGCGCGGCCCGTCCTCCCAGAGCTACCAGTAGGACCAGGAGTGTGACCGGCCAGGTAGCACAGGGAGCGTGCTGGCGCGCTTCTCCCCTGTGGCCCTCGGGCCCGTCGGCCAGGCAGACGGCAGGCCCTCGGCAAATGGCGCTGAGGTCAGGGCCGGCCCATCAGGCAAGAGACTGCGCCAATCACGACCCCCGGTTTGTCCGGGCCCCAAGGGAACGGGGATCTGCCTGGACACTGGGGGTCATGGCCCGCCCACACAGTAGGCGGGAGGAGGCGCTTGGTCCCAAAGGGGACCCCAGAGCCGAATCCTGTGGTGTCCCGAGCGGACGATCCGCTCTCCTCTCTCGCCACCCACCCCCCGCGAGCACCTGTCCCCTTGCGCAACCAGACCCCTGTGGGGTGGGGGTGTTCACCGCTGAGATCAGGGCCCGGATGAGACGCTGGGGCCCAGACCGGAGGGGCTGCAGAGACCATGCCAGACTCACTCCCTGACGGCCCCGTGTCACGGTCCCTCACCAGCCCAGGCTGACCAGGTGTCGACCACACGTGCAGGCCGCCTCCTCCAACACCACACAAGCTCACTCCCGCTAACCGCCCCGAGGCGTCCCGCTGCCAGCCCCGCTTGCCGGATGAGGGAGCGGCCCCAGCACGGAGTATCCCCCCGGCCCAGCTCACCCTCCCCGCACCCCCGCGGCCACCTTCAGTTGGGTCCCTGCCACGTGCCGTGTCCCCAACAGGCTCCTGGGTCCCAGGAGGGCCAGCTGGAGCCCTCCACTCACTCGCATCCCTGGCGCCACCGCCCGCGTCCTCCGTGCTCTGCCTTCCCTGACACCCGCGTGTTCAGACACGGACCAAGACTCCTTCGGAGGGAGGCCTTGGGCCCCCGGCCCCCCGCCCAAGGGTCCCGCTCTACTCACGAAGCCGTTGCCCATGACGCGGCACAGCCCCTTGAGGGAGTCGCAGTCTCTGTTGGTGAAGTGGAACTGCGCCAGCTGGGAGTTGCGGAACAGGGGGCCCAGGGTGGTCTGTGGGCGGCCAGGGGACAGCTGGGTCACCGCCAGGGGCAGGGTCCCCGGGAAAACGGGCCTGGGGAGGCCAGAGGTGGGTCTTACCAGCAGCTGCTGCGGGATGAGCTGCATGATGAGCTTCTGCGGCCACTGGTCGGTCTCCCTGCGGTGGGGGAAGGGGGGGATGGCGAGTCAGGGGAGCCCCGGCCACCCACCTACCCCTGCCCCCTGCCCGCCACTCACAGGTTCTCGCCCTGGTTCACGTAGGCCTGGCAGGGCAGGGCCCGCTTCAGCTTCGCCGTGGAGTCCGAGTAGGGTCTGCGCTTCTGGGGGTGGGGTGGGGGGTCACCGGGCACAACCTGGGTGCGCGGGCCCACCCCACACACAGGGCCAGCCCCCCACCCCCACCCCCGGGCTCGCGAGGGGACCCCACGGCTCACCTCCTGCCACTCGAGGACGCCGCTCCAGGCCAGCAGCTTGTTGCTGAGCCGGTGCTCGCCCACAGCCAGGCCCCCGAGGGCGAGCCCAGGCGAGGAGGGCCCGATGGGACCCAGGGCCCCAAAGACCCGAGCACCTTGCTGCAGCAGAGGGGAGGGGGGAAGCCGAGGCTGAAGGACCCGCAGGGGCAGCCTGTCCACCACACGCAACCCAGCGTTCAGACCCAAACCCCCTGCTCAGAAACTCCCGGGGCCACGTCCAAACCACTCGTCCCAGGAGTCAAAGACCCCAAGTGGCTGACCTACATATCCTTTCCCTGCCACTACGAGCCCCACTCCCCGGCCACTTGTCACCTCAACACTGGTCTGCTCCCTGCTCCAGCTGTGCCCTTGGCCCGGAATACCATCCCTCCCCCTTCAGGAGATGTCACTCACTCACCCTCCTGGCCCGATCAATTCTTGGTCCCTCTGTCCTGACCCAACTCAGAAGCCAGCGGTCCGAGGGTCCAGGCCTCCAGGAAGCCCCCACAATGCACACACCAGTCTACACTACAGCTGGCTGCCTGGCACAAGGGTTTGCCCCAACCCACCCATGCTGAAAACTCTTCCAAAGCCTCCCATGGCCCTCAAGAGAAAGTCTGGACTCTCTCCTCCAGATCCTGCCAACCTTTGCGAGGTGGTCGCCGGCCCTCCTTCCCTCCCTTGCAGACCCCGGTGGGGGGGTGGGGGGGTGGAGAAGGGAAACCAAAGCACAGAGAACAGAACAATCCAGGGAGGCAGAGAAACTTTTGGAAGAGGGAGCGTCACAACATCAAGAGGGGTTTCAGACACGACATCTTGAGAGTGGTTGCAGAACACCCAGAGAACGTTCCAGCAACAAAGCCAAGGAAAGCTACACGTTTTACTCTTCACAGGGCACTCTCCCAGCTATCCTTTTTCTTCCCCCTAAACCAAAGACATCTCAAAGCAAACAAGGGAAAGGCTTTGGAGCAGGCTGGCAGCAAGTACCCCCTACAAATCTCACCAGTAAATGCCTCTGGGCAGCAGAAAAAATTACTAACGGGCGTTGTTCTTTTTCATCTTATATTAGAGGGCACTTTCTGCATTTCCTATAAAGCACACAGATGTTTTCTGTCCCAGAAAGACAGGAAAACTCGGATTTTCCAGGAGCTTAAAAAAGCAAACAAAAACACCTGAGCAAGCACGTCCTCCACCTGGACAGGTGATTCTGGAATATGGGCAACGGTAGCGGATCAGGAAGAAAACCAAAGAGAACCTCGGCGTAAGAACACGTTGGTGCGTGTTCAGGGCCGGGCTGGGTCTGAGATGCAGGACGGGGGTTGAAGTCCCGGGTTTGGAGATGCCACAGGTGGGGCAGAAAACATCGGAGAGTATGTGCTGAAGAGCCTTCGGAGGGCCAGATGAATGCACTTTAGCATCCGGTCAGTGTAAACTGGGAGAGCACGTGTTTGAAGTCTGCTTTGTCTGTGAGGGCCAGCTGACCACGTTAGGCTTAAAACATGTTCTGGTCTAGAACGCAAAGACCGAGAATTCCTAGCTAAAAACTCAGGTCTACCTGCAACAACAGGGTAGGTACGTCCAAGTGCACGACCACAATTAAGGACTAGAGTTAACTGCGGTCCTAAAGGAAATCTCGTATCGGGGCAAATGTGTGCGTTTGACGTGTGAACTGTTTCCTGCACAGGGAAGCCTATTTTGTACTTGGTGGGAGAATGAAAGCCTTAGGGTGCACAGTTTCAGGACCGGGAAGCGCTTTTGAACTAGATGCAGATGCTGAACACATCCCCGTTAAGACAGCGGAGCCGAGGGGTATGTTTAACTTTTGAGAGACGTTCAGAGTCTTCCTGTCTACGTTTAAGATACGAAAAAACCTGTTTTAAGGCCTGTGTGGAGCTGCCACAGCTCCATGCCACGCACAACGTCGGCGCAGGGTATGAAAGAAGCGAACTCGAGAGCCAGCCCAGGGTAAAACGCACATCTGGGCAAGCGTGAAACGCCGAGACGTGCAGGTTTACTAACATTCCAGGTGCGCCTGAAGATTTTTGAAAAGTATGCGCTTATTTTAGGTCTGGGGAAGCGTGTGCAGTTAACGTCCCGACAAAGCCAGATGTTTACGTTTGGGCTTGTTGCACTCTGTAAGGGCATCCCACATCTGGGCGAGCGTGCAAATCCTGGGCGCACACGCCACGGGCGCCGTGCAGACGCGCGCGGGCCCGGGAAGGAACACCCCCAGGTGCAACACCTGGGCGCGCGAGTGCAACACGCGGACCCCCCTCGCCGCGGCCCCGCGGCCCCCTCCCCCATTTCCAGATTTCCTGCGCGGAGAGAGACCAACTTTCCAATTGGAAAACCAAGCATGCACGCCTGCCGTCGGCCCGCCTGCCCCCCACCCCGCGTTTAAATCGGGACGCGGAGTCAGCAGTAATTTGAGCCCTCCCCGCCCCCGTACCCCACCCCCGCCACCCCAGCCTAAACGCGCAACAAAGGGGAGAGCACGGCGCGTACCACCCGGGGGGGTTCCACGGGGGAACCCGGCCCCAGCCGGGACCACCCTTCGGGTCATCCTGAGACCCCACAGAAGAGGGGGCCGCGGACAAAGACCCGAGCCCGGGGGAGGGGCTGGCGGGGGCGGGGCCGTGGAAGGCTCTGGAAAAAAGGCGGGGGGCTCACCATGGGAGGGGCCGAGCGGGCCCGGATCCGCGGTGGCTGCGGGCCCCGGGGGCTGGCCGGCCAGGAGCGCGAGCGGGCGGCGCGCACCGTGAGGGGCCGTGGGGGGCGGCCGCGACCCCCGAGGGGGCCCCCGGCGCCGGAGCGGTGCGGAGCGCGGCGCGGACGGACCATGGCGGGCGCGGGCCGAGCGGGCTGGGGGCTGCCACGGGCCGCACGGGGGGCTGCGGGCTCCACCGACTGAGGGGCGCGGGCGCGCGGCTTCGGGGGAGACGGGCTGGGCTGAACCAAGCGCGGGGGACGCGCCGCCGGAGAGGGGTCGCCGCGGCCAAACCACTGCGGCGAGCGGGGGAGCGCGGCGCGTACCAACCGCGTCCGCGAGGGGGCGTGGCCGGGCTGTACCAAAATAGGGCTGGGGGAGCCTCGGGAAGCGGAGAGGGTGTGTGGGGCGGGGAACACGGCCATTGGAAGATGCTCTGGGCCTCTCGCGCTAGAGGGGGAGGAACTGGGAAGACGAGCGAGCAACAACTTCAGGGGGGTGTGGCGGGAGAGGCCATACCGAAGGGTGGACGGGGGGTGATAAGCGAAGACGACGATACTAAGTTGGCTTCGGGCTGGGGGACAGGATACCAAGAGACCCTACCCTTAGTCGCGGAGCCGGGAGACTACACCAAGAGACCTTAGGAAGAACAGGAATAAGGGAATAGTGGGCCTTGTGGCGAAGGAGCCTACCTAGAAGTTTGGGGATACGGATCGTACCTTGCACCAGGAGAGAACTTAATGTTTGAAGGCAGTGACGTGGCTAGGTGGGCCGGAGACCACAAATCCCAGCGTCCCCCGCGCGGCCTGCCTGGGCGGGGCCAGCGACCCCAGAGACGCCGCCAGTCCCTGCTGCGTGCCCATTGGTCCCGGTGCCCTAAGGCTCTGCCTACCGCCCCAGGTACCTTCTCGGGCTTCTTGCCACCCGGGCCGTTCATTGATTCACTCTACACTCAGCTATTACAGGACTGCGTATTCACTTACTAGGAGTTGTGTAACATTTTCTGCTTAAATTTGTCTGTTTCTTAAATGTTGGTAATAGGTAACCGTGAAGAGGCTATGAGGATTAAATGAGTTAATGTAAGGTCACTACTCAGCCTAGTAACCACTTAAATGTTAAATCTTTAAAAAAAAAAAAAAAATTGTGATGAACACCAGTGAATAAAATAAAAACTTAAAGAAAAATCGTTATTGGGATGCCTGGGTGGCTCAGTCGGTTAAGCGCCCGACTTCAGCGCAGGTCGTGATCCCACAGTCCATGAGTTCGAGCCCCGCGTCGGGCTCTGTGCTGACAGCTCGGAGCCTGGAGCCTATTTTGGATTCTGTGTCTCCCCGCCCCCCCCCCCCCGCCCCTCCCCTGATCATGCTCTGTCTGTCTCAAAAATAAATACATTAAAAAAAATTTTTTTTAGGGGCGCCTGGGTGGCGCAGTCGGTTAAGCGTCCGACTTCAGCCAGGTCACGATCTCGCGGTCCGTGAGTTCGAGCCCCGCGTCGGGCTCTGGGCTGATGGCTCAGAGCCTGGAGCCTGTTTCCGATTCTATGTCTCCCTCTCTCTCTGCCCCTCCCCCGTTCATGCTCTGTCTCTCTCTGTCCCAAAAATAAAAAACGTTGAAAAAAAAAAAATTAAAAAAAAAATTTTTTTTTAAAAGAAAACTCGTTATTAGTACTACTATTTCCAGTCTGTGCGAGCAGTGCGTATACTGTGATGACCAAAACAGACAGGGTCCCTCACAGAGCCCAAAGTCCACTGGAGCAAACAAAATAATCGCAGTTTGTGATAAGTGTGATAAATAGAGCAAATGCACAGGATGACAGCATGGTGACCACGAGAAGTCAGGGTACAGACCTTTAGGTAGCCTGCAATTCTATATGGGCTGGAAGAGCCCTAAAACGAGGGAACAGCAAGGCACAAGTCCTGAGGGCAGAAGGAAAGTAAGGGAAGCCGGCACGGTTGGAGCGGACTGAGGGTGGAAGGCTGTGGAAATGGGGAGGTGCTGGGATCCACAAGCAGGGACCTGCAGCCTTGCTATGGAACTTGAATTTTAATCTCCCTCTGCTGGGGATCCACCAGAAGGTTTTCAACAAGGGAGTGACACAGACTCCCTTATTTTTAGACAAATCACTCCTACAATACTCGGAAATGACATCTCTACAAGTCTACCGGAATGGGACCCACAGTGGCCTCTGAGGAGAGAAGGCAGCACGCAGAGGGAATGGGGCCACAGCGACGGAAAGGAGATTCAGCTGCCTCTCTTAGACTATCTGGAATTCTTACCTTATGCAGATGCCGCCTACTGAGAAATAATTTTTGAAATACTTACATCTTTTAGGAAGGATTACTCTGGCTGCTGTGTTGAAAATAAAACGGTAGGGGTGCCTGGACGGCTCAGTGCGTTAAGCATTCGATTTCAGCTCAGGTCATGATCTCACGGTTCATGCGTTTGAGTTCTGTCAGTGCAGAGCCTGCTTCAGATCCTCTGTCTCCCTTTCTCTCTGCCCCTCCCCTGCTGTCTCTCAAAAATAAACATTAAAAAGAGAGGAAGAAAATAAACTGGTAGGAGATGAGTGGAGGCAGAAGGGCAGAGAAGACTGTGCCGATAACCCAGACGAGAGGCATAGATGGGATGGAGGGCAGGCAGGGTGGCCACAGTGGAAGTGGCTTCCACAACTTATTTCAAGCCAGAGCCCAAAGGGCCTGGGCAGAGAGTGAGTGAAAGAGGCGTGAAGGACGATGCCATGGTTTCTGGCCTGTACCGAGATGCCACTTAGCGAAAGGGAGCAGACTATGGGCCAGGTGGTTTGTGATGCGTGTTAACTTTGAGATGTTGACTAAGTGATGTAGATAGGGGAGTCTGGAGATACAACTTTGAGAATCTTCAGTGTCTGAGTCAATGAGACACTGAGATCACGAAGGGCATGTGTATAGACAGAGACCTTTAGAGGTCAGAGTCCTGAGAGGCCAGCAGCAGATGGGACAGGAGTGGCCAGTGAAAGAGGAGAAAGGCCGGCTGTATTTCCCACCCTGTTTGCCCCGCCCACTCGGCTGCCCGCCCAAGGGGTTCCCAGGGCCGGCTCCAACCTCGCCCTGAGTTCCAAATCGGCCTTGGATTGTGACCAGATGGAGAACCGGTGCTCTCCGGACCGAGACCACAAGTTAGACAGCAACAGTTACCTCCAGAGCCCCAACAAGCATCCATGTCTGGACAACCCACTACTGGCAGCAGGAAGACAGAACCACAGGGACAGAAGCCTCCTTAATCCCCCTAAATCCTAATTTCTCACCGTTCTTGTTGGTCCAAGCCTTCACAAACCCTTGTCTGGAAACCCCCTCCTCGGTGTCTCTCGCTTCGCTAACCCAAACACCCCAGCGGCTTCCCTTAGAATTAAACGCAAACTTCCTCCAGTGCCCTGCATGCTGGATGCTGGCTGCTCTATCCACACTGATTCCTCTGACATCCCTCCTGCTCTCCAGCATCCTTCAGCGCCCACCAGGGCGCATGCGTGGGTGTGAATTCCCAGGATTGGATAAACGGAGAGAAAATTGTGCCAGGATACACTCCGGCGGGAGCAAAATGGAAACATCCCCGAACGTGACAAGAAAACGTAGGCAGAAATTATGAGTTATACGACAGTACAGCTCTCCGAAACCACCTTGCTTACCCGGTGTGCCAGTTTAAAAGGCAACTGCCCACTTCATCTGTGAAATCTACTGCCCAGGCTAGCGGGCTAACATGACTAAGCAATTCTGCTCCCATCTGTCAACACTTCCTGAAAACTGTTACCGAACCTGTTTATGCTGGTTGCTCTTAAGTTAATAACTTAATCCTATCAAACCAATGAAATGTTAACGCAAGAGAGTTGTTTATATGGAAACCAGGTTGCCTGCATTAGAAGAAATAAAAATGAGTTGCTTAAAAAAAAGGAAAAAAAACCCCAAAAATAAAGCGCTGGAAATGACAAATAACTTGTGCTTTGCAGATGTAGCTTATAAAAGAATATGATGTTTTTGACAGGTGGGAAACCAATACTTAAAGAAAAGATCTTGGTCCTAACAGAAAACAGAAAAGATGATTATTTATTATTTGGGGAGACAGTGTGAGTGGGTGGGGGAGGGGCAGAGAGAGAGGGAGATCCTAAGCAGGCTCCATACCCCCCGCCCCCCACACCCCCCGCAGCTCGAGCCCCACTTGGGTCTCGAACTCATAAACCGTGAGATCACGACCTTAGCCAAAACCAAGAATCAGCCTTAGTTCAACCACTAAACCACACAGGCGCCCCTGAATGTCTGTTTAAATGTTCTTAATTAAAACATTCAAAGTGCTTAGATGGGCATAAGTGCCATTTGCCATCTATTTCTAACTCCATTTGCCCCCCCCAATGGAAAGGATCGCACTTGTTGGGGCTCCTGGGTGGTTCAGTCGGGTAAGTGTCGATCTCTGGCTCAGGTCATGATCTCGCGGTTTTGCGAGTTCGAGCCCCCCATCGGGCTCCCTGCTGTCAGCGCGGAGCCTGCTTCAGATCCTCTGTCCCCCTCTCTCCCTGCCCTTCCCACACTGGCGCTCTCTCTCTCTCTCTCTCTCAAGCAAACCTAAAAAGACGATTGCACCTGCTGACCCCATTATGGTCGAGTGGGGTCATGTGACTAGTTCTGGCCAATGAGACACGAGGAAAATGACACGTGCCTTCAGTCGAGCATTTAATTACCAGCGCACGACGAAAGCTCTCTAAGCCTTTCCTGTGCTGCTGGCAATGTTCCAGATGTATCAGCATCACCAAGCTGACCCTCTATGTAGCAGGAGTGAGAAAACCCGCCTCTGTTATTTCAAGCCAAACCCAGCCTATCCTGACATATGAATGTCCTTTTTAAATAATCCCGTTTAACCAACATGATTGAGTTTACTAAAACGGCTGATTGGGAGTACCTTCGGGTTGGATGTGTAGGTGACACAGACAAGGACACAAAGGCAACATGGACAAACAACAATGCCTTATACAACAAAAGGTGAGCAAAGTGATCTCTGTCTTGAAGTTTGTTTTGTTTTGTTATTACAAAGTTACGTTAAAAAAAAAAACAAAAAAAAAAAACAAAACACGGTCTGCCGGATACATGCGTCCAGGCTCTATATAAGCTTCCTTAAGCTTTCTCATCATGATTTCTAATTATCTGTGGGCCCACATCAGCTTGGGAGCTTTGTAAGGACAAGCAGCCCATCACGTGTCACTTATTCACAGCGATGTCCCAAAAGCCCGACAGAGTTCTCTACGTCCAAATGCTCATGCACCCCCAGAACGCCCTCCGCCTCTACACCTCTACAGAAGTGGGGTGATGTGTTTGACACCCCATTCTCCCTTCCAGGGCACACCAGAAAACCACGTGTCCCAGCTTCCCCCATAGTAGATGGGAGTGATTTCATCCTCACCAGTGGAAACATAAACGTGAACACCACGATGTCGCGAGCACCACATCTGGTCACAGGCAGGTAAAAGCCTGTGCACCCGGTCCTCTCCATGCCCATGCTCTACCCCCACTGTTGGAGACCAAGGACCTCAAAATGGAGGGGCTGGCTATTGAATGAAAGCAACGGGACCCCTGAGTCACTCTTGGAGGACAGCCACCAGGGGGAACAGCTTGATCCACATTAGACTCCGGGTGGTGGCGGGGGGTTATTTCTCATGAGGGTCCTTCAAGGTCAGCTTATCAGAGCTTCCCCTGACAGATATGAGAGAACCTTCAAAGGAAGCAACCTGGTCACTTCCTGCCAACCATGGAAGGGCAGAACCACAGCCATCTTTTCACGGCCACAGCCCTGGCCTCTAGCAGGCGACCAATCAATATTTTTCAAACACATGAACTGCAAATTTATGACCTCCAGTGTCAACCAGAACGTCTAGAAAGTTCCTCTAGGTGCTCAGCAGTAGCCTGTACAGCAGAGTGGGTCAGATTGGATGTCAAGAGCTGATGCCAGCCTGGATCACTTAATTAAAAAAGAAAATAAAATAAATTTTTATAATATATACACACACACACACCATTCTAGGGGCGCCTTGGTGGCTCAGTTGGCTAAGCATCTGACTCTTGGTTTCGGCTCAGGTCATGATCTCACAGTTCATGAGTTCAAGCCCCGCATCAAGCTCTGTGCGGACAGTGTGGAGCTTGCTTAGGATTCTTGCTCGCTCTCTCTCTCCCCCTCTCTGTCCCTCCCCCACTCCTGCTGTCTCTGTCTCAAAATAATGAACTTAAAAAGAATACCATTCTTGGGAAAGCAATAATGATAGATAATATTTCCTGAACACTATACTGAGTACTTCCTTTTTAAACTCACACCATGAGGTTGGCAATCTTGTCCTCACTCTATAGGTAGGGAAACCAAGGATTAGGAGGCAAGAGCCCGAGGTCATGGCTGAGGACAGGCCAAGGGGGGTGGTCTTGAGGAGGGGTTCTTGATTAACCTCAGCAGAAGCCCTTGACTCACCTGATGGATAAAATGAGGGGCATCAGGCGTGAACGCCTCACTTTCCTGTCCCTCCTGCTCAAGGCACACCATGGCTATCAACTCAAGATGGGGCCTTCCCATCCCTGTTACCACAGCATTTCTCACACCTGCCTCTAGCCACCACCAGTTCCAAACGCTCCGAGAGCTCTTCCTCATACGGAGAGGACTGTGTCCCGCCCAGCCTCTTCTGATGCAGTGAGATCTATACCGGCAAATTACTGAGAAAGCAGATGTTTTTGGAGGGGGCGATTTGGCAGTTCTGTCTCAGTTTAAAGCGGGCACCCCAAAAGTCCAGAAGCATCCTCTATGACTAACAATGGGGGGTGTAAAACACGGTGGCATTCAGGGGCGCCTGGGTGGCTCAGTAGGTTAAGCGCCTGACTCTGGACTTGGGGTCAGGTCATGATGACCTCACAGTCCGTGAGTTCGAGCCCCTCACTGGGCTCTGCAATGACAGCGCGGATCCTGCCTCAGATTCCTCCCCTCTCCCTGCCCTTCCCCCGCTTGCACGCTCTCAAAATAAATAAAAACTTAAAACTAAATAAACAAGTAAATAAATAATAAAAAACGGTGACGTTCACACAAGGGAATACTCTGGAGCCATGAAAAAGAACAGAGGACTTTTTGCCCTGGTATAAACCACAAGATGCCTTGTCAGATGAATAAAGGAATCTACAGAATATAATAGGCTAAAAATCTAAGTTCTAGACATCTGCCGTAGGACATATTGCTGACAGTTAGCAATCCTCTACTGGGCACTGAAGTTTAGGAAAAGGGCAGAACTCATGTTAAGTGTCCTTACCACATAGACACACACACACACACACACACACACACACACACACACACACGAAGGGACACAAGGAAACTTTTGGAGGTGACAGAGGTCTATCTTGATTGCAGGAATGACTTTATGGGTGTACGCATATGTCCAAACTCATCAAAGTGTATACATTAAATATGTGCCAGGTTTTGTTTATCAATTACACCCCAGTAAAGCTGTTTTAGAAATATAAGCGGGCTTGCCACTGGACAGCAGAGCCGGAAAATGAATGTTTCTGTTTGCTTCCACCTGCCTGTATAGATCTTTAATGGATACATAAGAAACATGGCAATTGAGGGGCACCTGGTGTGACTCCTAATCTCAAGGTCATGAGTTCAAGCCCTATGCTGGGCATGGAGCCTACACTCAATCAATCAATATAAATAAATAAATAAATAAATAAACAAACAAATAAATAAATAAATAAAATCTTAGAAAATTGGTAATTGATCTCCAGGGGGAGCTGGGAGAGACCATGCATTGGGTTAACTCTGGAACCTCTTAAAGTGTGAACCATATGGAGGTTTTATAAACACAAAAAATAAATTCAATTTTTACAAAGTCAAAGAAGTAGAAACGAAAACCAGCACACTACTCGATTTTGAACTTTTGCTGTTAGGAGCGTTTCCCACAGGAATGCCAGCACAAGCGAGCAAAAGGAGACACGCAAGTATGTGCACACGCATTCTCCGCAGCGTTTTTAAGTGAAACTGCACAGCTAGCCAACTGCCACCCACAGTGTGGCAAACAGCTTCAAACCTGGCCCCCGGACCCCCCACACCTCGCGGTATCACATTCTCATTATTACACTTCAGTGTGGGCTGGGCCTACTGAGTTGTCGTGACGCACAAAACACGGCAAGAGTGATGGGGATATCGCTCCCACGATTGGGTTACAAAAAGACGCTGGCTTCCCTTCCATCTTGGGTGCTCGCTCACTTCCAGAGAGGCCGCCAGCCATGCCGTGAGCTGCGCTATGAAGAGGCCTTCACCTGTGAGGCACTGAAACCCGCCCACAAGCACAGAACGAGCCGGGAAGTGGGCCCTTCCCCAGTGGAGCCTACGGATGAGACCGCAGCCCTGGCCCACAGCTTGACCGCAACCTGGACAGACCTTGAACCGGAGGCAGGAGCTCTGCTGTGTCTGGATTCCTGACCCAGGGCAACTGTGAGGCAAATCCTTGCTATTTAAGTCACTGGGTGGTGGGGGTTGTCACACATCGACAGTGAGCACAGACCAGATGGCGTGCGGACTTGGCCATTTAACAGAGCCAAGTGTCATGAATGATGTGGACAGAAGGCCACTACTTGATTGGAAAAACAAAACAAAACAAACAAACAAACCCAAGACAAACTGACCCCACGAATGTAAAACATTTAAGAAACTATAAACGTCTCTACAACCCAATGCATGGAAACCCAACACCGAACTGGTACGTCTGCCTCTAGGGAAGAAAGTGGTTTGCTCAGTGTGTGTGTTCGGGGTGAGAGGGGAGAAGAGGTATGAAAGGGAACATTTTATGCGACACGCTTCAGTGCCTTTGTAGCTTTATGAAACTGTAATCGTGTGTGGCATCGATATATTTTTAAGGTTAATTAAAAAAAAACCCAAGATGGTGGAAAAATATGTATTAGTGAGTTTGGTGTACCTTGAGACAAATAGATCCTTTCTAGAAGGTCTCCTTTTTTTCATGGTCTTCCTTCCTGTCAGCTGGGCATTTTCTCTCACCCAAGACAGGTTCACAACTATTCATGTGTTGGTGTTTAAGCGTTTTTTGCCCTCCTTTTTTTCCTAAAGTCATGTTCTACCATCGGGCGAATTCTCGGGAATTTCCTACTTCCAGCTCTAGATGCATGGTCCAAAAGCAAACTGATCAAAAATGAAATGCTTCCAACTAGTCACTCATCCAGTTCCAACGGTCACGGATGCTCTGGTGATTCTGACAAGTTGGCAGGCACCGTTAGAAACAGGTCGGCCCACAACGCTTGCCTTAAGAGCGCACTTGCGGGCGCCCGGGTGGCTCTGTCGGTTAGGCATCCCGCTCTTGATTTCGGATCGGGTCACGATCTCATGGTTCGTGAGATCAAGCCCCGTATCGGGCCCTGAGCTGACCGCATGGAGTCTGCTTGGGATTCTCTGTCTCCTCTCTCTCTGCCCCTCCCCCGCTTGCACACACGCGTGTGCACACGCGTTCTCTCAGAAATAAATAAACCTAAAAAGCAAAACAAAGCACATTGGGCCAGTGAGGACAACAGAAGCTAAGAGCAGCTTTCCTGTGGGGAGGACTGTGCTGAGTCTGTCTCATGCTCAATCCTGTGGGGAAGCCGCTACTTGACAAAGGGAAAACTGAGGCTCAGAGAGGCGTGGGGACCTACCCAAAGACACAGAGCTCATCGGTGTGGGAGCTGGCGTTTAGACCCTGTTACTCTAAGGTTTTCCACCATTTCCTTCTACATAGTAGCCTCGATACTACCCTGCGCTCAGAGAAAACCTTTCCCCAAAGACCCGTTACTGGTGTTGGCTGGTCCTAGGGCGCTTAAGCACTTAGCCGACCGTCTTTCCCTGTACGGACCGTGAGGTGAGCAGGTGAGCCCTAGGGGTCTAAACGTTCTCTCCCGGGACATTCTAGCAACCCTGGGCTTTCCTCTGCCTCACCTGGGGAACACGCACCCGTGAATACGTCAGGACGGTCCCTTTGGCTCACGTCCCCGGGTGTTGAGGTCGAGAGGCCCTCGCTGGCCAGACACGGACAAACGAGCGACTGGAAACGTTTCTCTTCGATCAGTTTCTCCCAGACCCCAACCTGCAGGGCTATTCGGCCAGGGGGAAACAGCGCCGGCTGCTCCCTCCCGGTCTCTCTGCGGCCAACGTGGCGATCGCGCCCTCCTGGAAACACTCCGCTTCCACGACACTCGCCTCGTCCTCCTGCCTCCTGGCTCCCTGCCCAACCTGACGTGTGGCTCTGTCCCAGGGCTGTCCTTGTCCCTGTGTCTTCTCCTTCTTCCAGAGGTCGCAAAATGGCGGCCCGGTGGCCTCGTCAGACCCACAAGCGGATTTTGTTTGGTCCTCACAGTGTTTTTGGTTGCAATTTGAGTGCCGTTAGGTGGGGCAAGCACTCGACAAGTTCGCCACGGTCCCCGTCACTCCCTATTGTCTTCCACCCGTCCGCTTCACGCATTTCCATCACCTGCCTGGTCCCTGAAGCCATCTGAGTTTTCAAAAGCCCCTGCTACACACGCTGCCTGGGAAATGTCACCCGCTTGCCCTTCAACTACCACCGGCGTCTCCCACTCCACCTTTCGTCTGCAGGACAGTCACCCAGGGAGTTCGTTCAAAGGTGGCCGATTCCCAGCCTCCCTCCCTCCCCCAGATTTCACTCAGCAGAGCCAGGGCAGGACGGTCAACTCAAATGCCTACGGGGGCCAGGCGGGCCACATAAATGAGTGAACTAGCCAGGCATGACAAAAGTCGACGGCCAGAAATATCATCAAATTGTATCTTTACTGAACGATGGCGAATGCACGGAACACAATACAAACATGTGTGATACTGGCGTTCATATTTCAAATTCAAAATTGAAAAAATACAGATTGAAAAATAGAAATATTTAATTATTAAAATTTTCTCTTTCGTTACTTCTGTTGCTCCTTTGATTTGAAGCCAAAGGCCGACATCATCCCTTCCGCACCGAGAGGTCAACGTCAGGCCTTTGGATGTCACGGTGGGACGGGACGGGCAGTTTAGAATTCAACCCTGAATCCTGAACTGGGAACGGTATTTCGTTTGATTCAGTTTTGTAACGGAAAACAGCCGTTCGCAGGCGTGGGTACTTCCAGACACAGAGACTCAAAACAACTACTGGGGAGAGTTGTACGGCTGTGATCTTCACCAGAATCACATCTAGGAAACCAGCACCCTATTGCACTGTGGTTCAGCAACTGCTCGGGTCTGCATTCACACGATCAACAGCAACCCGCAAAGGCCAACCGCGCAGTGTCAGTTCCTTTTCACAAAGTCTGGATGCAGAGAGCCTTTAGGGGAATTTGGTCTTGAAGCCCACAGTCTGGGCGAATGCGGTCCAGGCCGTGTCTTTCGCTTCTGGAAACCCAACCGTGGCAAAGGAAAAATACTCCTTGCCGACGGCTTCCCCATCTTTGCCGGGACGGGGCAAACACGATCATACATTCAAGTAGCTGTGTGTGAACGTCTTTGCAGAGAAACAGTGTTCAGAGGGGTTGTGACCTCCACCGGAAGTCTTTGACCGACCTTCTCAGGGGGTGTGGCCTTCGCTTCATTGGAAAGGAACCGAGGGGACAGATTTCAACTGTTCAGGTTCCTTCCACACCATCACGTGACGACCAGGTCACAGTGCTTCTGGAAAATACATCAATCAAGTTCACATTCAACCTGCCCACGGTTAAAAGTCAGGTGTCGTGTCGAGGACGTCCGCGGTGTGTTCCGGGTACTTTCTGAACGCGACTCGATTCCTGGCAATTGAGGCAATGAGCCGGCTTGTGTCCTGGCCAGATGTTGCCCCCTGGGACTGAGGAGTCCTGACAATGCCCACCCCCTCCCCGGGACACAGGTCATTAGGTCACCACACCTGTCTGCCGCCGCGCTTAGGAATTCTCGCCAGTCTATGTGAGGCTCGTCATTTCTCTCGGTACATAAAAAATAGCTCAGCTCCCAGTGCCGGGCCTGCCTCGGCACCGTGTCACAGGCTTCTTCGGTCACGTCAAAATCCTCAACACCACAAATAAATAAAGCTAACCGGCTGGCAGTAATAGTTTGTGAGCGACGACAGAAAAGGCCACAAATGATCGGACTCTTTCAAGCGACTGGACTTGGAAATCCTCTGGTTTATCTTCGACTCACGGTGCGACACAAATGTCCGTTTGGCTGAAGCGACAGTCTCGACTGGCGTGTGTTTCTGTCCGGGATGCGTCATCCCGCTCCTTGATAAACTCGCCGTCTGTGGAGTTTATAATGCCCGGGGAAGTTCTTTTCTCGCTACTCTGGAACTGCGTCTCGCAGCCACGCCACGTCTATGACCTGCTTGCTTTCTGAAGCAAACCCTACTGACGTTTGAGGCCCTTTTTCAGTTCATTGAGTATCGCGTCTCGCGTCTGTTCCGTGTACTGGTCGAAGCTCTTACTGTGCTTGGATTCATAATGACGTCTCAGGTTGTATTCTTTCAACACAGATACGATTTTTTTGCATATTAAGCACATAGGCATACTCTTCACTTCCACAAAGAAATAGGCTCGCTCCCATTTTTCTCGAAACACGTGGCCCTCTCGGTCTCTCTTTCGTTTTGCCACTTTTGATAGAGACATGGGTACAAGAAAGGTTTCACTCTCCTCTGATCACTACCCTGGGAACAACCACAGCGCAAGCCCAAAGGCAACGAATGACCCTCTGCCTCGCGGTGGGAGCCAAGCAGGAGTGGTGGGGACTGTGGCGAACCAGAGAGCACACGCCCCATTGACGGGGGCAGCTCCAGCCCGTTGTTGCTAGGCAGGAGGGCGGGCCCGAGGTGCCAGAACTTCTGACTTGTCGAGAGGAGCCAAGGCTGTAGATTGTGTGTGTGAGTGTGTGTGTGTGTGTCTGAATGTGTGTATGTGTGTGTGTGTGTGTGTGTGTGTGTGTGTGTGTGCGCGTGTCTGTGAATTATCCCGATTTTTACAACTAACTCGTTAGGAAAAAAATGCTACGTATGCTAACACAGGGAAGGCCAAACAAAACTCATCTGCAGAGTGGCCCATGGGCCACCAGATCGCAACCTCTCTCCTATGACAGGGCCCAGGAATCTGATGTTCACCAGCGTCCCAAACCACACGGATGCTGGTGGTCCAGGCACGGACCACGTTCTGAGCAATGCTAGTCTAGAGTCTGACAACAGGCTGTGAACTCTCTGCCTCCATGCCGGGCCACCCTCGTACTCCAGATCGTGTCTGTACCCAGATGCCCCTGGGCGCCTGAGGACGCTCTTTGGGGCTCTTGCCTCGCCACATTCCAAACCTGTACCCTGCCACGTTTTCCCTCTCCGGGACAGGCACCGTCCACCCCGTCTAAAGCCCTGGGAGGTCAGGCTCTAACTGGGACCCGGGGCTGGCCCTCTCCTCATATGTGACCCTGTCCGCTCCTGTGGCTTCAACAATCAAACATACACCGTCCCCTAAGAACACATCCTGAACTCCCAACACGTCACCTGTGCCTTGGACATTCCCTGGACCCGTCAGCGCTCACTACTGGTTCCTCCCGCTTCCCTCACTCAGGGAGGCTCCCCCATCTAACGGCACCCCCGGGCCAGAAGCCCACTCACCACCTCTTCACCCCTCCTCCCTTCACATGGCGTGCCAGTCCCCAGACTCACCCTGCTGGCCCTCTGACTCAGTCCCAGCCCCTCCACTGGCCTCTCTCCCCCTGAGGCCACTACCCTAGCCTCCTCCCTGCATTCCTGGCCTGGTATTGATTGCCCTGTCACACTCCACAACCCAGAGGCCCTTTCTCACAGTGGGCTGACCCCGGCCTGCTCCCTGCATGTGGCCTCCCGTGGCTCTTCTGAGTCCCCAGGACAAACCTCGAGTCACCCCATGTGGAGCCTGGGCCTCCTCCCAACGCGGCACCTGCCCACCTCTCTAGGCCCTTCCTTCCTCAGGCCGGACTCGTGTCTCTGAACATCCCAAGCTTTCTCCTGCTTTCCCACTGTCCCCGCACCTCGATCACCATTGGCCTCCTTCCTCCCCAGCCTCGTTGACTCCTGCTTCTCTCCCAAGACTGCTGAGCCCGGCCAGCTCAGAGGCCTCTTCCGGGCCCACACAGTCCCCGCCCTACCTCCACGAGGGCACGCAGTCCTGTGAGCTGTGCCTGCCTGCCTCCGTGTCCCCCCCAAGCCAGGCTGCACCAGACTGCCTGACTCACTGCTGAGGCCCTGGCGTCACCAGCCCGGAACCTCAGGGACATCTGCTGAAGCGAGAACAAGGACAGAGAGGTCTCCCCCCAGGTGTCCTCCTGCCCAGTCCTGGGGGACGTCAGTGACGGGAGCCGGGGCGTGTGTTAAAAGGAACTTTATTGGGTGTCGGGGGTTCAGATGAGATCCATGAGGATGTCGTCCTCCATGACGCTGGGCTGCAGGCCCGGCTGAGGAACCGGGCCCCGGGGACCCCCGCTCAGCAGCATCTGACCTGGGGGGCAGTGGGGAAGGGACTGCATCTCCCAGTAGTCCCTGGGGCCCTGAAGGGCCCTGGGCCTGCTTCCTCCCTCTTCCTCTAGGAGCCCAAGGTAATGACTTTTCTAGGAAGCCCCAGGGGGACCCATCAGAGGCACCTTCTGGCCCCGTCAGGGCACAAATGTACTGATTCCCATGAGCCTTTACAAGGCCATCCCCCCAAATACTTCTCTGGCCCTAAGACTATGCTTCCCTTCAGCCCCAGGACACGCAGGAAAGGAATCACGGAAAGAGCTCTTGTCCCACTAGGTCTTGATCCCCTGGGCTGTATTCTCCAGAAGCCCTCAGAGCCTCCCAAGAACCAAGGGGAGCCAGCTTCCATTCTTGAATCCAGGACTTCACTTCCCAGGAGCCCTTGGTCTTGAGGCTCTAGCCAGGGGCTGCTGGGATACCTGGTCCAGACCCCTGCCCTCCCCAGGGACCTCCTTACCTGGCAATGGAGCTCTTGGGGGAAGCTGTGCGGGCCAGGACTGGGCGGGTGGTGGGTGCAGGAGGGGGGGCCCCAGCTGGGGTTGCCCCAGGCCCTGGTGTGGTGGGGGCAGCAGTGCAGGAGCCCCTGGTGGCTGGAGATGGTGGAGGGAGGCTTGGGGTGGGGGCACGCCAGTCTGGGGCTGGGAGATCAAAGAAAGTGGCTCAGAAGACCCCAGCAGAGAGCCCCCCCGCCCCACCAAGCAGCCTCTAGCACAGAAGTTGCCCAGAAAACATCTCATCCAGTGGTTGGGGGTCAGGGGTGGTCTTTCTTCAAAGGAATCTTAAAAGAAGCCCATGTAAGACACACAAAAGAGCCGGCCTGCCTGGGGCCTGTTCATACCCTCTGATCATAGACAACCTCCTTCCTCCCAAACAAAAGGACCAGAAACATCAGGGCCCAGGGCCCAGGCCCTGTGGCTCCCATCTGCCCCCCACCCCTAAATCTCACCGGCGGTGGGTTGAGGAGAAGACTCCGCAGTTGGGGGTTGGCCCCAGGGTTCTGAGGCCGAAGGATGGGTCCAGGAGGGGGGGGGCCGGGGGCTGCTCCAGGAGGGCCTTGGGGGGCGCCCGGGGGGGCCTGGGCAGCACCCTGGGGCTGGGGCTGTCCCGAGGCCGCAGAGGCCCCCACGGTGCCCTGAGGCTGGGGCTGTGGTGGGCGGAGCTGGAGCTGGTGGGAAGAGATGGGGGTGAGGGACGAGGCAGAGCCCCCACACTCCTTGGCCTCCGAGGTCAGGTCAAGATGACAGTGTCCTTTGGGGTCTCCCCTCCCTGGCCCTGACCCCATCAGCCCTCTCCTCACCAGATTCTGTGAGGGTCTCGCCTGGTCCTCCAGAATGGGGCCCAGCCCGGGGGGTGCCTGCTGTGCCCCCATCTGTGTGGGACAGGGAGCAGGTCAGTGACTGGGGGTGGGAGTGGGGGGTTCCGCATCTGGGGTGGGGAGGAGCATTGTGAGACCTGAAGGGGAACCTGTGAGGAGCTAGGAACGTTCTTTGGGAGTGGGTGGTCTGGGAACTAAACCTTACTTTCCCCAGTCCCCAAGAGGGGGCAGCCTCAGAGATTTAACGCAGACACGGAAAATGGTACAAAGATCACATGAAACCGTGGGGATGGAACTGAACTCAGGTGGCCGTGTCCTGGAGAACGGTGGGCACTGGCAGTGGAGCCCAGGAGGGATGCCGGGGGTCTGGCCGGACACTCAGGGGGGGCAGGCAGCCGTGGCGGGGGGGGGCGGGTGCCGGGGGCCAGGGTCACTCACCCCGCGCTGCTGTTCCAGCTTCTGCTGCTGGACCTGCTTGTGGTTGGTAATGACCTGCCGGATGCCGTTGACGAAGCCGCTCTGGTCGTAGGGGATGAGGCCCATGAAGATCTTCTTCTTGGACGAGTACAGGAGCATGAGCACACGCACCTCGCAGGGCGCCGTGTGGGGGAAGTGCACGCAGCCGGCCTGGTGGAGGACGATGAAGCAGTCACCTCCCCACAAGGAGGAGCAGGAGGAGGTGGCCCCTCGCCACACCAGGTTCTAGAAGCCCTACAGGTGCCCGGGTCCCGCCCAGACGCGGACTCACAAAGCCGTTGCCCATGATCCGGTAGAGGCCTTTCAGGGATTCCAGGTCCTTGTTGGTGAAATGGAACTGCACCATCCTTGAGTTCCGGAACAAAGGGCCCAGGGTGGTCTGGGGGAGACACGGGCCAGCCAGCACGCTGAGTGGGGAAGGGAACGGCGGGGGGCGGGGAAGGGACGAGGGCAGGGGCTGGCGGCGTTCTCGCGAGCCACTCACCAGCAGCTGCTGCGGGATGAGCTGCATGATGAGCTTCTGGGGCCACTGCTCGGTCTTCCTGGGGCCGCACAGGAGAGGTGTCAGGAGGGTGGCGCACGCCCCGGGCCACCCAGCCCCCACCCCCACAGGCACCTACAAGTTCTCGCCGTGATTCACGTAGACCTGGCACGGCAGCGACCGCGTCAGCTTGGTGTTGGCATCTACCGAGGCGGGTTTGGGCTTCTGAGCGGAAAAGTGGCACGTGTCACGGCGAAAGGGGCCCTGAACCCCAGTCCCCTCAACGTCTTCTGCCCTAGGCTGGGAGCCCCAGAGCACATGGGCTCCCCTGGCGTAAGTCCCACGAGCCCTGGGCCCCTCCTCCAGACCACCAATCCCACAAGCTCTGGATGCCATGATCTCCTGAATCCGTCCCGACCCTGAACCTAAGACTTCTTGGTTCTTCACCTGCGACACAGTTCTCACTACCTCCCTAGTCCCAAACCCTGAGTGAAAAGTCCCAGGCTTCTCTCCTCAGGACAAGTCCTACGGCCCCACAGGGACCCCGGCCCAGTCCCATGTCCTAACGGGCCACGAAAGCCACTCGGCTCCTCGTGCTACTCACCTCCTGCCACTCAAGGACCCCGCTCCAGGCCAGGAGTTTGTTGGAGACTGACTGCTGCCCACCGAGGGCCGGGGCCCCCAGCTGGGCTGGGGAAGGGCCGCTCACCCCGCCTGGGGCCACTGTGCCCGCCTGCCAGAGGGGGGAGGGAGGACAACAGAGTAGGGTCAGAGGGTCTCTCGGGAGGCACAACCGGAGGCACAGACAGACCGGCGGGAAGAACGGAACGCAGGTTCCTTTCTCAAGGACTCGATGGTCCCTAGGACCATAAACCTCTGTAGGATTTGAGGACTGAATGTCCATGATGCCCTGACTCCGGTATCCCTTAGAGTCCTCAGCCACTCTCCCCCTCCAGGAGCCAAAGCCCCACCCACGATTCCGTCCCCACACCTTCCAGTCTCGGTCATCGGTGGCACAAGCCCCGTGAACCCGAAGACTCAGAACAAGACCTATGTGCCCTCACACCCTCCTCGGGAAGGCGAGCTGCTCGGCCTCTGCTCTGTTAGCGGCTGGAAGGAGCAGGGCGGTGGGGCAGGCGTGCGAGCACCTACCATGGACGGTGCCCCAGGTTGTGCGGGTGGGGCCAGGCCCGGGCTGGGAGCCACGGTGGAGACCAGGCTGGCCTGGGAAGCAGGGGGTGGCTTGGGGGCGCCAGGGGGCCCCGGGGGTAGTGGTGGGGCCGGTGCCTGGCTGAAGGGGGGACCCACTCCTGAAGCAGCTTGCTGGAGAGGGTTAATGGGTGAGACTGTGGGAGAGACCAAGAGAAGAGGTGGGGACCGTTGTGCAGAGAGGCCTGGTTGACCCCAGCCCACCCCGCAGCCCGGCCCCAGGACTCACAGCGTGGGCCCAGCCCAGCCTTCTGGTTCTTGGCGGCTTCCACCGCATTCTGGGCAGCCACCTGAGCTGCGCTCAGGTTCCCAGGGACCTGGGTGGGGAGAAGGTGATGAGGGCCACGCACCCCAGTCTTGGTGCCCCGTGGGGTCATGCCACCGTGCCCCCACAAGGCACAGCTACGCCAGCTACAACGCAGCAGGAGCTCACGGCTGCCATCACACCACGGGGACATGACTCTCCGGCCCGAGAGTCCCACCCACCCTGGTGTCCCCGTGGAGACTCCCATCACCCCACAAGCCCCAACATCCTGCTAGGTCTCTCCTGAGAGGCCAGGGCTCCCGCTAGGCCCCAGGAGCATGTCCCCTTCCTGGCAACATCCATACCTGGTACTGCTGGGGGACCGGGGGCAGAGGCTGCTGGGGGGCTGCTGAGAGCGAGGCGCCTGAGGGTGGAGCTGGAGGCAGGGGCACAGGCTGCTTTGGCTGGAGGGGGCCTGGGGCTGAGCCACCCCCAACTGAGAGTGAAGGATGGACGACCAAGCCCCGTGAGAAGGGGTTCGAGAGAAGGGAGAGAAATCTAAGTCAGAGGGAGCGTGGTGGGGGGCTGCCCCCCACCGTCCCACCGGCACCCGGGCCTTACCCGGCAGCACCAGCCCCCGCACCAGCACCATGTGCCGGGGGTCCTGGCTCACATCTGTCGGTGGCTGCAGCGGCTCCAGCATGGCCGGGGGAGCCGCCTTTTCGAACAGAAGCCTCAGGGCAGGGAGCTTCCGGGGAGACACGATGGAGAAGTGGATCCCTTGCTGCAGGAGAAGGCACGAGTGGTCGGGGTGGGGGCCCGGGGGCCAACCCCCAGGTAAGTGCACCTGCTGGGCCCTAAACCCAAATTCCCATCGGGCTCTGAGACCAGTGACCACGAGACCTGGAGGTGCTGCCCCAGGGCATTCTGGGTTATAGCTCTTCCAAAAGGGGTCAGCAGAGCCGGCCACTCTGACGCAGGAGTCCGGGCCCCGGCACTCTCCTCCCGCAGCTCTGGGACTCCAGCCTGTGCCCTTCCGTCACACTCAAGAGTCCTCACCTCCCCGATCTTCTGCACGAGACTCTCCGTCGTGTACCCAGAGTACGTGGTGCTCTCGACAGCAGGCAGCAGGTAAGGGGGCGAGTTACAGATGAGGAGGCAGACGCGGTGTGTCTGGCCACTGCCAGGGATAAGGAAAGATGTGGAGCCGGGAAGAACGGGGGCCCTGAGAAGGGACAGACCCAGCACCGGCAGAGCCGCGAGTCGGGAGTAAAGCCCCACTTTACGGCTGAAAACACGGAGGCCCAGAGAGGTTTCTGACTCCCTCTAGGTTGCCCGGCTGGCAGGGGAAGCAGGAGACGGACCCGCAGCAGGCTGCTCTTCCCGGTGAGGACACTGAGACCGGCCATGGGCCAGGGGACGCCTCCCACCTCCCGCCTGCCACCCCCAGCGCTCAGCACTCAGGGCCCACCAGCTCCCCCAGGGTGAGGCAGTAGGCGGAGTCACGAGCCAGAGTTCCCAGCCAGGTAGAAAGGGACACCTGGGCCCCACGTGGACCCCACATGCCGGGCACACTCACATCTGCTCCCGCATCTTCTTGAAGTCATCAAATAGCTGCAGGGCAGTGCTGAGGCCTTCGGCGATGAGGCTGCAGGTCTCGCCTCCCCCACCCATGAACCTGCAGGAGGCCAGGCTGTCAGCCCCGGGGCGTGGGGGTGCCCGGCGGCCCCCAGGCCACACCTGGAGAGCCTGCACCTGCGTGTCGCCCTCCTCTCCAGGCTCCACCACGCAGGGACACTTGCACTCCCTGCTCTATCCTCGGTGCTGACACAGTGCCGGGCCCAGAGAGTGAGGACAGGGGCCGCCCGTCATCTCCTGTGAGGGAGGTCCTCTCGCAAGAGGCCCTGTCAGAGGACAGAACGGGGAAAAGCCCCAGACACCAGGCCTATGATCCCGTACTGTGTCCCCATCCCTGCACACCTCCCCTCTGGGCCATCTGTTCCCTCTTTATTTATTTATTTATTTATTTTTTTAATTTTTTTTTTCAACGTTTATTTATTTTTGGGACAGAGAGAGACAGAGCATGAACGGGGGAGGGGCAGAGAGAGAGGGAGACACAGAATCAGAAACAGGCTCCAGGCTCTGAGCCATCAGCCCAGAGCCCGACGCGGGGCTCGAACTCACGGACGGCGAGATCGTGACCTGGCTGAAGTCGGACGCTTAACCGACTGCGCCACCCAGGCGCCCCATCTGTTCCCTCTTTAAAGCCAGCCCTGGCCCCAGCCCATGCTCCCCGCCAGCCCAATATGGGGGCCTCCGCTGTCCTCCCAGCATCGAAGGCTGACCTGTGTCCGTCCCCTTCCACAAGAGATATGGAAATCCTAACCCCAGTAGCTCAGAATGCACCCTTATTTGGAAACAGGGTGTCTACAGAAGTTATAGACTATGCTGAGGTCCAAGGGTGGGCCCTAATCCGGTATGACCCACGACCTTATGGTCAAAACAGGGAAACGTAGACACGGAGACAGACATGCTCAGAGGAAAGACGACGCAGAAATATGGGGAGAATGCCATGTGGAGACCGGAGTCACACAATCACAAGCCAAGGACCGCCTGGGGACACCAGACCCTGGAAGAGGCAAGGAAGGATCTTCCCCTACAGGCTCCAGAGGGAGCACGGCCCTGCCCCAAACCCTGATCGCAGACTTCTGGCTCCTGAACTGTGGGTCACTACCTTTCTGTGGCTCCCGTTTTTACTGCTTCGTTATGGCAGCCCCAGGAAACGAATACACAGGCCCCGGTTTCTCTTGCATCTGACATGGAGACAGGTCACCAGAGCCCATCCCCCGTGGGGCACGGCATAGGGAAGGCCTCTATCTGTGTGAGGCTGTTGTCACGATTCTTCAGGTCACATGGCTGTGAGGCTGACTCTGCCACAGGGAACGTTTGTGCAGGTAGGGCCCCTCTCTGGGAGCTTTGAGGGCTCTGTCCCCTTGAATTGTGTGGCCCCTGCACTGGGGCCACACATGCACACGTCTGAGTCCTCTCTTACCCCCCGCCCCCCGAGTCTGACATGAGGGAGACATTGGCAAACATGAGTTAAAAACGAATTGTCGGGGGGACACCCGGATGGCTCGGTTGAGTGTCAGACTCTTTTTTTTAATGTTTATTTTTGAGAGAGAGAGAAGAGAGGGCAGACAGAGAGAATCCCAACCAGGCTCCGCACTGTCAGCACAGAGCCCAACTCGGGGCTCGAACTCACAAACTGTGAGATCAAGACCTGAGCCAAAACCAAGAGGCAGACACTTAAACCGACTGAGCCACCCAGGCGACCCTGAGAGTCCAACTCGGTTTCGGTTCAGGTCATGACCCCAGGGTCATGGGAAGGAGTCCTGTGTCGGGCTCTGCACTGGGTGTGGAACCTGCTTAAGATTCTCTCTCTCCCTCTGCCCCTCCTCTGTGCACGCAGGTGCTCTCTCTCCCTCTCTCTTTAAAATGGGAGGGGGGGGGCCCTGAATGGCCATGGGGGCCTGGCTGGCTCGATGAGTAGAGGATGCAATGCTTGATCTTGGGGCTGGAGTTCGATCTCCATGTGTGGCATAGTTTACTTAAAATTAAAAAAAAAAAAAAAAAAAAAAAAATTGAAAACAAACAGCTACCGATCCAACCATGTCCATTAAGGCCAGAATAAAGCCAAGCTCTTATCTGGGCATCCGGGGCCCTCTGTGCCCCGGACTCTGCCCAACTACCTGCTCCATCCTTCTGTGGGTACGTCTTCCACAATGTCTCACGTGTCCCTGGTCTCCGCAATCTGCCACATAACCAGTCCTCTGCCTGTGCTACCCACCGCCCCATGACCACACGCCAGCCCTCTTCTGGCCCGGGAGGAAAATCCCTGCTTATCCATCCTATGACCCCTCCGCCTCCAGCCCAGAATCCCCTCCTCCAGGAAGACTGACTCACCTGCCACCTGACTTTAGCACCGCCCCACCCCGCAATCATATCCCTCCTCACTGGATACTGCGACAGACAAAGCAAGCTTCCCTCCGTGGCACACCCAGAGCCAGGACGGCCTTCAGTGACGTGGACCAGGTGGCCTGAACCATCTCAGCACGTGCCCAAGGTGTCTGAAGACACACAAGGCCTCAGAAAATGCCTCCTGGACCAGTGAATGGTGCACCAGCAGCCAGACCGACAGCCACGGCAGCTCGAGCCCCCTGCTCCTTAGCCGGGGTCTTGCACGACTCTTTCCAGTTTCAGGCTTCTGCCCTCTGCTCCCTCCACGCCGTGTGTGCTCGGAGCCTGAAGCCTTCCTTCACTGCACTACCCCTTACCCCACCCACCCCACCCCCGCCCAGCTCCCAGCCCTCCTCTTCCTTACCACTGACACTCTGTTCTGCAAAGGAACTTTCGAGACCACAGAGTTGGAGCAAATCCCAATGAATGAACCAGCCTTACATCCAACCTGCCACCGCTCTCTGTTCCTGAATAAATCAAACCACTATTTTCACGGGCCTTTCTGAGCCAAAAGTTCCCTGGGCTGGGCCTGGCCAGAAGGCAGTGGGGGTGGAGATACGAGCAACTGCTGCCCCGCGTGCAGGGCTCCTTTTAGGGGCACAGAAATGCTTGGGGACCAGACAGAGGTGGTGGCTGCACTGTGTGAACTTATGAAATGCCACTGAATTGTTCACTTTAAGATAGCCACCCAGGGGCGCCTGGGTGGCTCAGTGGGTTAAGCATCTGCCTTCGGCTCCGGTCACGATCTCACAGTTTGTGGGTTCGAGCCCCACATCGGGCTCCCCGCTGTCAGCATGGAGCCCGCTTAGGAGCCGCTGTCCCCTTCTCGCTGCCCCTACCCCGCTTGCATACTCTCAAAAATAAATAAGCCATTTAAAAAGTTTCTTTGAATAATCACCTCTGTTACGTGAACTTTGCCTTGACTTAAAAAGTAATTTATGAGGGAAAGCGTGATTGGCCAATCACTTCAAGATTCTAAAACCTGTTTTTTGCCTTCCTGAGTGTAAGCTGCCACCAGCTCAGAGAGATAATGTAACGAATGTTTTGCCCAGGAATCAAGAAATGCTGGAAAACGGAGCGGGAGGAGGGGGAAGAAATAAAATCTGGCCACTTGCAAGGCAGGTTTCGAATACCATAAGGTTTACGACGAGCCTGCATTCCAAACAAGCCCCTCAACGATGCGAACCGTGAAATCAGATGAAATACCAGTGCCCTGGTGTCACGGGTGGGCTGACTTGTACCGCTTCCCAGGCCCCTTGCTGATGTGACACCCTGAGTCTGCACCGCCCGCTTTCACGGGGTAGTAAGTCCTTGGAGGTACTGGCCGAAATGAATGAATGCGAACAGCAGCCAGGCTTGCCCCACCCAGCTGCTCACCCCACGTGAACACCCCCTCTTGGAGGGCCAGGACCTGGCCTGTCTCATGTCCCCAACTCCTCACGGCCTAGGACAGTTTGCTCCACAAACATCCATTGCATGAATGAACGAACGCGGGCATGCACGAACAGACTGTCACGATGCTAGGGAGAAAACGCTCAGGGCTCTTTTCTTTCTACCTCTATTGCTTTGGATTCTGGGTCACTTGCTGCAGAGGAGGAGGGGGGAAACCCACCTCTCTTGAAAGAAAGGAAATGGAACAGCAGAAATAAATCCTCCCAAAGCAAGGACGTTTCAAAAGTCACATCGCCTGCTTTGTAACTTAAGTTGCGGACATTCTGGGAGAAGATAAGATTTCCTCTCCGAGTGGGAACAAAACCCGCTGACTCTCTTTGTGATCTCTGTGCCAGACCTCCCGGAAACGTCACAGAAACCAGAGCGAGATGGTTACATAGGACTTGGTAAAACAATGACCGCTGTGAACGGTAGATAATGGCTTAAAATGTTTATCAGCTGACTGGGAGGACTCCACAGTGAGCACACAGCATACAAAGCTTTTTCAGTTGGTTAAAAGTACAGTGTATTCTAAGATGGTTAAGGGGGAGGCACGGATATGTGCTGAATGTGCTCAGAAACTACTTCCCTCTTCTCTTCCAGATGCTTTGGAAAGATTTATCTATTTATTTATTTGGTTTTTTCAACGTTTCAGTCTTTACTTATTTAACTAGTCTCCACACACATCGTGGGGCCTGAACTCACAACCCCAAGATCAAGAGTCGCGTGCTCTTCCGACTGAGCCAGGTGCCCCTCCCCGCCCGACCATGGAAAGTTTTAAATAAGGGGGTTGAACTGCTTTTCCTGACACTTAAACACCCACCAGAAGGCTTGGTTTCTTGGGGATGACCTTCTCCATGGCTTTCACTCATTCATTTACTCAGTCATGGTCTCCTGGGGCCTTCTGGGTGCCAGGCCCCAGCTGGAAACAAAAAGCAGGGGAATACCAGGGACCTAGACACGCATAGTCCAAAGGCGTGGGGCCGGGACGGGGGTGGGGGAGCAACTGGCGGCTTGCCAGAATCAGGGAAGGGACATCAGAGTTGAGTCCCGCAGCTCACGGCTCACCGGGAAGAATCATTAAGGACCATTACGTGTGTTCTGCACGTTCACTCACGCATTCACTCTTTCCGCACGGTTTTCCTTAGACCTCCTTCGCGCCAGACCCCGCGCTTGGTGCTAGGGACTTGAGCGACATCAGACATGAACTTGGGCCTCAAGGACCCCCATGTCACATTATTCAAGCCTCACCACATTCTATCCCAGCAGTGCTCAGCTGGAGTGGATTTTGCCCCCCGACCCTGACCCAAGGGGACATTTGATAATGCCTGGAGACATTTTTTGGTCACCGCTTGGGAAGTGGCTACTGGCATCTGGTGGCCAGAAGCCAGGGAGGCTACTGAACAGCCTGCAGGGCGCAGGACAATGAATGATTTGACCTAACGCGTCAACAGTACTGAGCTTGAGAAATGCTGCTCTGTCCGGACCACTAACTCCGATGACCATGAGGGGTCAAACTTGGGTGTCAACTTCCCAGTGAACGTGCAGCACCCAGTCCAGCACACACAGCCTGGAACAAAGCAGGAACCCTGCAAACAGTTGCTGCACGGACGTGTGAAGAGAACAGCAGCCACGAGCTAGTGCGCTTTAATGAACTCCAACTACAGATCAGAGCTGGGGCCAGGCAGCACAAAGGCACGGTATGAAGATTAGCTCCGGGGAGCGCCCTGGGGGACTCAGTCAGTCGGTTAAGTGTCCAACTTCAGCTCAGGTCATGATCTCACCATTCCTGAGCTCGAGACCTGCGTTGGGCTCCGTGCTGACAGCTCAGAGCCTGGAACCCGCTTCAGATTCTGTGTCTCCCTCTCTTTCTGCCCCTACCCTGCTCTCCCTCTCACTCTCAAAAATAAAAAATAAGTGGGGCGCCTGGGTGGCGCAGTCGGTTAAGCGTCCGACTTCAGCCAGGTCACGATCTCGCGGTCCGTGAGTTTGAGCCCCGCATCAGGCTCTGGGCTGATGGCTCAGAGCCTGGAGCCTGTTTCCGATTCTGTGTCTCCCTCTCTCTCTGCCCCTCCCCCGTTCATGCTCTGTCTCTCTCTGTCCCAAAAATGAATTAACATTGAAAAAAAAAATTAAAAAAAAAAATAAAATAAAAAAAAATAAAAATAAACAAATAAATAAATAAAAAATAAGTAAGAAAATAAAAAGATTAGCTCCTGGGATCCTCCCAGGAGCACCAAGATACGGATCACTGTTATCCATTCACAAACCAAGAAACTGACACAGGAAACAATAGCAACCACTAACTAACAAAGCACTTAAGTGCCACGTGCTGTCTTAAGTAGTCATCAAGTCAATGTGATTCCCAGAGAATGTCTACGAAGTCATGGTAGCCAGGTCCCTCAGTGGCCCCCACTCCTGGTATTCATACCCTTGGCATTCGCCTCCCTTCACACTCCCCCTCACTGAACGGGACTGACTTCTAAACTGGACAGAACGTGACAAAAAGTAATGCTGTGTGACTTCCAAAACTTGATCATAAAAACCCTCATAGCTTCCTCTTTGATCTGTCGTGTTTGCTCAGTCTGAGATAAGCCAGCTGCCACTTTGGGAGCGCATGCCGCAGCCACCTTGAAATGGCTCCTCCAGTCCTGCAGATGACTGCAACCTCATCAGACCCTGAGCCAGAACTATCCTGCTAAGCCACTCCTGAATTCCTTACTTATAGAAATGGCATCAAATAGTCAACATTTATTTTTTCAAGCCGCTGTTTTGGAATACTCTGTAACGCAACAGACAATAAGAAATACGATAAGCAAATAACACAAGTACCATTAACGTCTTCCCTTTAGAGAAACAGGAGAGGGCCCTCTGGGTGGCTCAGTTGGTTAGGCTTCTGACTCGATTTCGGCTCAGGTCATGATCTCACGGTTTGTGAGTTCGAGCCCGACATCGGGCTCTGTGCTGGTAGTGGGGAGCCTGCTTGAGATTCTCTCTCTCTCTCTCTCTCTCTCTGCCCCTCCCCTCCTCCTTCTCTCTCTCTCAAGATAAATAAACAAACATTAAGAAAAAAGAAATAGGAGATAAGCTACGTTAGGCACAAAGGGAGCAGGGACTCCTGGATCTCGGAGTTCTGTTGTGGTTTATCCGTGATGTGACCCCAGGCTGTCTGCACCCGAAAAAGCCTGTAATGCGAACATTCAAAATCCCATCCAAAGCACAGAGGGGTCTATATCCTGGCCTAGTCCCACCCGCCTTGCACTCAGGCTTCAAGGTAGCCCTCTGAAAAAGGAAGACGGGAGTACAGATGAGACACAGCAGAAACCACGCGGAGAATCACACGGTACAGGTGGGCGCTGGCGCTCCGCAGGCCTCCTAAACTGGGAAGGTTGCTCTACTTCCAAACCGGATGGCAAAACTGCTGAGCACACAGAACCCACCACGGAAGTGACTTAGGGACAAAACTCCCTCCCCGACCGTTCAGCCACCCTGTGTGAAGGGATGGTTCCCGAAGCTCAAGGCAAGCCACCATCGGTTCATGGGCCCTCACAGGGTCCCCCCCCCCCACCCCACCCCAAGCACAAGAAGAAGCTCACTTAATGCCATCGAGCCAGGTGACAAACTCATAGGCGCTGCTGGTGGGAGCGTGACACTGTACGTAGGACTCAGGAGCGCAGTCCACCGTGTTGAACACCACGAGGCTGTACTGGGTCCCCCCATACTGGGAGAAGAGGACAGAGAAACTTTTCATCTGGGACCCCACCTCCCACCTCCCGCAGACACAGGAGTCGGGGCCCCGGCGCCCTCCTCCCTCAGACTCAGGAGTCCGGTCCCCGGCCCCCTCCTTCCTCCGACTCAGGCGTCCGGTCCCCGGCGCCCTCCTCCCTCAGACTCAGGAGTCCCAAGACTCACGTCTCCCCCGAAGTCCGTCTCAGCAGGAGGACCACCATTAAAGTACCTGTGAGGGTCGGAGGTAAAAGGTCGGGGTCAAGCCAAGAGGCTGTGGAGAACTAAAGTCGGAGGGCGGGGTTGGAGTCGCGGAAACGGCACTCACTCGATGGCCGGAAGCAGGTAGTGCTTGCGCAGCCCTTCGAAGTAAGGCCCCAGGTTGGCAGTGCCCTCGATCACAAACACCACGTCAGCCACGAGGCCCCCGGCGCGGGCCGGGCCCTCCGACCCGGGGACCATGCCCCGCGCAGCAGCCGCCACCGCCGCCACCGCCGCTGCCGCCGCAGCTTCTGCGGGAGGAGCGGAAGTGCGCCTGCGCTGCGCATGCACCGGCGCCGGACGTCTCAGCTGCGCTGCTGGACGCGGGGCGGCCATGTTTGTGCGGGGCACGCAGGGCTCGTTGGTTCTACCTCCATCCTCATCCGCACCCACCGCGAGCGAGATGAAGCGCATAGCGAACCCCTTCAGGAGCCTGACGGGGGAGATTGAATCATTGTCGGGACTGTGGAGAGTGGCACGTATTGAAAGAGGCACCGTCAGCCGCCATGTTTGAGCGAGGCGCCAGTTCCGACTCTGGTCTCAATGGGAGGGTCAGAAGGCCTGGTTGCTATGCAACGCGTACGCTGCCCTAGTTTTCTAACGGAGAGATTAGGTTTCTAGTTCAGTTTTTTTTTTCTGGCGGGAGGAGATGGAGGGGGAGGGTCGCGTGAAGGCTCCAATCACAGCCTCAGAAATAGGGTTACTAGGCAACGCTTAAGGCTGCCGTCCACTCGGAGGGAAATGAAGCTGTTCTTCCCACTCAAGCCGAATTCCGACCCAAGTGGCGGTTGCTAGGCAACCCCTGATTGTTGTTTTCTGGGAGAGCAGCCAGAAACTGGCCTAAAACATAAATACATTCCAGGCGGATTAAAAATGTAAATGCGAAAAAAAAAAAAAAAAGTAAATGCAACAAATGAAACCTTAAAAATAGCTGAAGTTATAAACACGCTGTATAATCCTGGAGGCTGGAAAAAGAGTTTATCATCACAGCAAAGTCAGAAAACATAAAATATTGATCAGTTTGTCCAAAAGTCTCCATGAACCAAGTTGAAAAAAAATATGATAAACTGAGCAAGTCATTTGTAACATACATGTTGGCTGAAAAACTACACAAATACATCTTACTAATCAATAAAAACTTAGGAAAATACAAATACTTTTTTTTAATGGTAAGAAGGCTCTTCCCCCACACAAAACAATTAAAATTGGCGAATAAACATCTGAAAACTGCTTATCTTCACCAATTAAAAAGCATTCTACCTTTGTCATGCTAATTAATGTTGGAAAGAATAATGTCCATGAGGATGGGAGAGTTTGGGCTCAAAATCTTGTGGGGGTGTAAATCAGCACAATTTGCTCCAGTGCAATTTGGCAATGTATTTCAGAATAAAAGGGCGCGTTCCTCTTACATACAGTTGTATCACCACTTTGTCACATTTACCTTATCCACCACTTTTTGCTTTTATTTTCTTTGCTGAAGACTCTTTTTTTAAAAATTTCATTTAATGGGGCGCCTGGGTGGCGCAGTCGGTTAAGCGTCCGACTTCAGCCAGGTCACGATCTCGCGGTCCGTGGGTTCGAGCCCCGCGTCGGGCTCTGGCCTGATGGCTCAGAGCCTGGAGCCTGTTTCCGATTCTGTGTCTCCCTCTCTCTCTGCCCCTCCCCCGTTCATGCTCTGTCTCTCTCTGTCCCAAAAATAAATAAACGTTGAAAAAAAAATTTAAAAAAAAATAAAAATAAAAAAAAATAAAAATTTCATTTAAGTAATCTCTACACCTGAAATGGGATTAAAACTCACCACCCCGAGATCAAGAGTTGCATTCATGTTCTTCTGACTGAGCCAGCCATGCGCCCCTTGCTGAAGCCTTTTAAAGCAAAACCCCAACATCCTATCATTTTACCTCGACAGGCTTGGCAGAACTCTCTAAGAAGTCACGGGCATTTTCTTACACAGCCACTATGCCATTATTACCCCAAACAAAATCATTTCTTAGTATCATCTAAATCCACAATCAAGGGGTGCCTGGGTGGCTCAGTTGGTTAGGTGTCCGACTTTGGCTCAGGTCATGATCTCATGGTTTGTGGGTTTGAGCCCCGCATGGGGCTCTGTGCTGATGGCTCAGAGCCTGAAGCCTGCTTCAGATTCTGTCTCTCCCTTTCCCTCTGCCCCTCTCCTGCTCACTCTCTGCCTCTCTCTCTCTCTCAAAAATAAACATTAAAAAAAAATTTTTACTAGTAAATCCACAAATTTCCCCAATTCTCTCAAAATGTCCTTTTCCATTTGCTTTATTTGCATCAGAATCCAAAGACCAAGCACATATTTAGACATTATATCTCTCAAATTTCTTTTCATCTAAAGCAGCTCCCATCTTTTGTATGCCAGTGTAATTCGATTTTAATAGAATTGTAAGGAAGATTAAATTGGAGAAAGGAAAAATGATCAACAGGTAAGAAGATTAAAATACTTCCTAAAATTAAAAATCTGCCCTAGCAGCTAAAAGGAAACCTTTCTTTAGATAAGCTGAATGTATGATCAGCTGTATGAACTTTTTTTTTTTAAACATTTCCATTCATATATTACAAATGATAAAAATAAATAAACAATTAGATATTTCAGCCTGGACTTCAGCTTCTGGGATTATGATGGATTAGGTGCTATAATACTGTTTTTGCAACATTGGTGGTTTCTTAAGAGGTAGACCTCATGAGAGATTCTTCAAGAATCCTAACCGACCCCCCCCCCCCACCTTCTAGGGCACCTGGGTGGCTCAGTCAGTTAAGCCTCTGACTTCAGCTCAGCTCTTGATCTGAGGGTTCATGAGTTCGAGCCCTGCATTGGGCTCTGCACTGACAGTGAGGAGCCTGCTTGGGATTCTCTCTCTGCCCCTCCCCAACTCGCGCCTTTTTTTTTTTTTTTTCTCTCTCAAAATAACTAAACTTAAAAAAAAAAAAAGAAAGAAAGAAAGAAAGAAAAGAATCCCTCCCTCCCATTCCCAAAAAAGACAGAGAGCCAAAAATTAACAAAAAAGAAGAGTATATTACTGCTGCATAGGCATTACCAAGAGCCTGAAGCTCTATGGGAATTGGAAAAGGAGTCTTTTTCTCCATCTAAGCAAGGGCCTCCCAGGGCCGCTGAGCTCATTCCAGGCTGGTAACACTCCTGCAAATCTGCAGAAGCAGAAGGAAATCCTCCGCACGGGACTCTGCTCAATATCAAGTAAGGAGTTCAGAGTCAAAGGCCACCAGCACAGAGGCAAGGACTGTGAGTTAGAGTCCATGGGAACAACGGTTAACAGATGTGAGATCCCGGGGCTCCAAGTCCCCGAATGGTTGGGTTCCTAATGTACCATGATGCGCAAAATGGTGAGAGAAACAAAAGGACGTTGTCTAAGTTCTCTCACGCTGGGTGACGAATTACCCTAAAACTCGGCGGCTTAAAACCACGCGGATTGTTTCGTGGTTTCTGCAGATCAGGAATCCAGGTGTGGCTTAGGTGGCTCCCGGCATCAGAGTCTCTCACTGGCTGTGATCAAAGCGTCAGCCAGCACGGAAATCGTCCGAAGGCAGAACTAGAGAAGCTTGCTTCCAGGCTCCCTCTTGTAATCGTGAGCGGGGTTCAGTTGCTCCCAGGCTGTCAGCCCGAGACTGTGCTCGGGTCCATGGTCCGCTTTGGGTGCGTCACAACATAGCCCTGGCTGCATCAGAGCAAGCAGGAGAGAGTACCAGCAAGAGGGAGAACGCAAGCCAGATGGAAGTCACAGTCTTTAGAACTTAACTTGGGAGGCCCCTGGGGGGCTCAGTGGGTGAAGCGTCGGACTTCGGCTCAGGTCGTGATCTCGCGGTTCGTGGGTTCGAGCCCCGCGTCGGGCTCCGTGCTGGCAGTGTGGAGCCTGCTTGTCCTCTGTCTCGCTCGCTCAGTGAATAAACTCAAAAAAACCAAACAAACCAACCCAGGGGGTCCCTGGGTGGCTCAGTCCGTTGAGCGTTCAACTCGACTTTGGCTCAGGTCATGATTTCACGGGTCATGAATTCAAGCCCCGCACGGGGCTCTCTGCTGTCAGCACAGAGTCTGCTTCGGATCCTCTGTCCTCTTTCTCTGCCCCTCCCCTGCTCATCTTCTCTCTCTCTCTCTCTCTCTCTCTCTCTCTCTCTCAAAATAAATAGATACACTTTAAAAAAGTTAACAAAGAAAAGGAAAACAAGGAAAAGGGAAGAGATTACCCAACTAGGAAATGAAAAAATATGTTTTAAATTTGAAAATGGATATGGTGCTAGAAAGTGAAAGTCTGACATTTCTCTAATTGGAGTCAGAAATGGGAAAAAAATGGAATAAAAGAGAAACAACATTTTTAAGAATTTATTGCTGTGCATTGTCTAGAGCTGATGAGAAATTAAAAAAAAAAAAAAAAAATCGGGGTGCCTGGCCGGCTCAGTCTGTAGAGCATGTGACTCTTGATCTCAGGGTTGTGAGTTTGAGCCCCGTGTTGGGCAGAGAGATTACTTTAAAAAATTAGTGGAAACAAAACAAAACACGAATTCTTGAATCCTGGAAGCACAGAATATAAAGTTACATTAAATTTTTTGTAATGTTTACGTCAGAGAGAGAGAGAGTGTGCGTGTGTGAGTGGGGGAGGGGCAGAGAGAGAGGGAGACACAGAATCTGAAGCAGGCTCGAACTCACAAACCGAGCCGTGAGATCATGACCTGAGCCAAAGTCAGACGCTCAACCGACTGAGCCACCCAGGCGCCCCTATAAAATTATGTTTAAAAAAACCTGCTCGCTTTGACTCATGGTAGTGAAAGAGAAGCCTAAATAGCCCGCAGAGTGAAAGAAATTTCCACAAAGAAATTATACATAGAATGACAGCCAACTTCTTTTTTTTTTTCTTTTTATTTTATTTTATTTTTTTTTAATTTTTTTTCAACGTTTATTTATTTTTGGGACAGAGAGAGACAGGGTATGAATGGGGGAGGGGCAGAGAGAGAGGGAGACACAGAATCGGAAACAGGCTCCAGGCTCTGAGCCATCCGCCCAGAGCCCGACGCGGGACTCGAACTCACGGACCGCGAGATCGTGACCTGGCTGAAGTCGGACGCCTAACCGACTGCGCCACCCAGGCGCCCCGACAGCCAACTTCTTAACTGCAGAAATAGAAACTAGAAGAAGGTGGTAGATGTTAAGACTCAAAAAAAATTAACGATCACTCCAGAACTGTATGATAATGAAGGTGGGAGGAAACCATTCCAGGCAATATAAACAGAATTCAACTCCAAGAGACTTTCTAAAAGATGTGATATTATGGTATAATAAGAAATATATGTTTGCTCCTGGTCCCGCTTCTTGGCCCAGAGTTCCTAAAATCTTTGTAATTTCCTGTGCTAAGGGGAGGTAGGGACATCTTTTATTGTCCCACGTAGCCTCAGTTTCCTACTGGTTCGTCACACAAGAGCTTCTAAGACCCCTGGGATCTCTGGGGAGGGGAAGAGTGCTGGGGGTTGAGTTAATCACCAATGGCCCCGATGATTTAATCCATCTTGCCTATCTAATGAAATCTGAATTAAAAATTTTTTTAATGTTTATTTATTTTTCAACGTTTATTTATTTTTGGGACAGAGAGAGACAGAGCATGAACGGGGGAAGGGCAGAGAGAGAGGGAGACACAGAATCAGAAACAGGCTCCAGGCTCTGAGCCATCAGCCCAGAGCCCGACGCGGGGCTCGAACTCACGGACCGCGAGATCGTGACCTGGCTGAAGTCGGACGCTTAACCGACTGTGCCACCCAGGTGCCCCTAATGTTTATTTATTTTTGAGAGAGAGAGAGGGAGAGAGAGAGAGAGACAAAGCCCAAGCAGGGGAGGGGCAGAGAGAGAGGGAGACACAGAATCCCAAGAAGGCTCCAGGCTCTGAGCTGTTAGCACAGAGCCCAATGCAGGGCTCGAACCCACAAACCGTGAGATCATGACCTGAGCTAAAGTCTGGCGCTCAACTGTCTGAGCCACCCACGTGCCCCTGAAATCTGCATTGAAAACCCCCAATAAGGCATGGGTTCAGAGAACCTCTGAGTTGCATCCCTGTGTTGGGGGAATAATGCACCCCAATCTCCATAGAGACAGAATCTCCTGTACTCAGGACCCTCTGGGTTTCATCTAGGTACTTCTTCATCTGGCTGTTCATGGCTATCCTTAATAATACATTTTACAAGAAATCAGTAATACTAAGTAAAGTGTTGCCCTGGGCTCTGTGAGTCATTGTAGCAAATGATCAAACCTGAGGAGGTGGAACCCCCAATTTGTAGCCAATTCAGACAGAAGTATGGATAACCTGTGGACCCACTACTTGCATTGGTAGTTCTGTTTGTGTGTTTGTTTGTTGAGAGAGAGAGAGAGAGAGAGAGAGAATCTTAAGCAGTCTCCATGACCAGAGCACAACTCCAAGCTTGATCTCAGATCATGACCATGAGATCATGACCTGAGCTGAAATCTAGAGTGGGACGCTTGACTGACTGAGCCACTCGGGCGCTCCACGATTGATGTCCAAAGTGGGGGCAGACTCATGGGACTGAGCCCTTGACCTTTGGGGTCTGCACTGACTCCAGGTGGTTGGAGTCAGAACTGAATTGACTTGTAAGACACCCAGTTGGTATCCACAGGGCACTGGAGAATTGCTTGGTGTGGAAAACCCACACATGTGGTGTCAGAAGTGTTGTGAGGAAACCGTTTTCCAGTAGGCTGTACTTCAGGAAGGAGGCAACTTTTAAATAATGTTGAAAGGAGAGTTTGAGGGGCAAGAAGGAAACAGGAGGGCAGATGAGTCATCAACACTTATGTAATTACAAAGAAACATTGCCTGGGGGCACCTGGGTGGCTCAGTCGGTTAAGCATCCAACAGATGCGTCCGATTTCGGCTCCGGTCCTGATCTTGAGGGTCCATGAGTTTGAGCCCCCACCTCGAGCTCTGTGCTGACAGCTCAGAGCCTGCTTTGGATTCTGTGTCTCCCTCTCTCTCTGCCCCTCCCCCACTCAAGCTCTGTCTCTCTCTCTCTCAAAAATAAATAAATATTAAAAATTTTTAAAAATAAATATGGGGGGCGCCTGGGTGGCGCAGTCGGTTAAGCGTCCGACTTCAGCCAGGTCACGATCTCGCGGTCCGTGAGTTTGAGCCCCGCGTCAGGCTCTGGGCTGATGGCTCAGAGCCTGGAGCCTGTTTCCGATTCTGTGTCTCCCTCTCTCTCTGCCCCTCCCCCGTTCATGCTCTGTCTCTCTCTGTCCCAAAAATAAATAAACGCTGAAAAAAAAAAAATTTAAAAAATAAAAATAAAAATAAAAATAAATATGGACTGAAGAAAATTCATAGAACAGCAGGGAGAAACTGATATTTTACTTCATTTATTATTTTATGTATGTTTATTCCTCTAGAAGTTTGATGTAATTTAGTGTGAGAATAAACCTCTTAATATATTTCGTATCAGCTCCTAAACATCAAATCCAGAATGCAGGCAAAACAGGTTTTCAGGAAACAAATGTTTTTTAACATTACTATATATTTGCAAATACATTTGGGCGCATGCAGGCCACTGTTCTCACAAAGCAAAAAAGTTCTAGTTGTTTCAATTCATAACTAAATGAAATTCTACTTTATCAGTTTACTTTAAATACACAGAAGAAAGAAACGGATGTATGCCAATACAGGATTGGCTAAATCGATCTGCTTACATCCGTAATGTTGATTATCAAAAGACATTTATACAAAAACGTCGTATTTATGCGGTCTGAGGAGAAAAAAAAGTTTGAAGGCAACATTAGCACAGTGATCATATTTGTCAACAATGGGTGAATATTTTGTGTTAAATGTCAACCTTTTATCTCGGGAAAGTGGGGGCTATTTTCACGTTCGGCGTGCTACACTAGCGTGTATAAATTTATTAGAAAAATAAGGTTATTTTTGTGATTCTGGAAAATAAAGGATTTCGTCTTTCTTTTTCCAACAACAAAAACAACCTTCTCCTTAGGTGGTTACTAGGCAACGTTCGCCGGACCAAACCATCCGCGAGGGGGAAGGGGGAGATGGTATTTTTCTCGGCTTTGCTCGAGATTCGAAATGCGGCCATCTTTGAGTGGGGCACAGTTCTATACAGTCTTAGCCTGGAAATTAGACGGAACGCGGGGTTGCTAGGCAACGCCCCGGCACCGTCACCATCTTTGAGTCGGGCACAGCTGTTTATCACTTTAGAATGTAAAACATCCTAGCCTACCTGACGTTTGCTAGACAACGCCTGGGCGCCGTCACTACCTTCAAGCCGGGCTCTTCATTCTCTTCTTTAAATAAATAGCCAGCCGAACTATTTCAGGGAGAAACTACGAAGCATTGCAAGCCCCAGAGGCGCCATCTTTGTTAGGGGTATGTGACTTCCGGCTGGGGCGGAAGAGAACCTAACGGGGCTTGGGGGAGGTGCTGGAATAGAGACTGAGGGTGGGTTTGAGTTGGATGGAGAAGGCGGGAATTTACTTCTCTGCCAATCAGCTCCCCATCTCGCCCTCTGGCGGCTTCGGATGGCCGACCGGCCTGCCGACTTGGCGTGACTATGGGCATGTTCCAAGGTGGTCACTGACTGCCCCCACGAGGGGACTGGAGGGGGTTCCAAATGGGCGAGGAGGGGACGGAGGGCACCGTGCATCTGCTCTGCCTCGCGGCCTCCAGCGGAGTCCCCTTGTTCTGCAGAAGCAGCCGCGGCGGCGCCCCCGCCCGCCAGCAGGTGGGGCCCTGGACGCCTGGATCTCCAAAATAGAAGGGGGCTGGGCACGTGGACTCTGGGTCGGCAAGGGAGTAGGGTCTGGAGATGTTTCA
Organism: Leopardus geoffroyi; assembly: GCF_018350155.1. NCBI lineage: Eukaryota > Metazoa > Chordata > Mammalia > Carnivora > Felidae > Leopardus > Leopardus geoffroyi. The sequence continues at coordinate 8,206,495 of NC_059335.1, forward strand.
GAGTTGAGTTTAGTTAGAGGGCCACGAGTGTAATGAATGGACCAATAATCCTGGTTCCCAGAAGAGGAGGGGCCAGGGGATCCAGAAAGAGGAGGGGGCGGGGGCCCCGGACGCTTGGGTCCCAAGGTGGAGGGGGTTGGGGGCTCCCGTCTAATGTCCCCAACTTTTCCCCAGCTCCCGTTCTCGGTCATCGGCTCTCTCAATGGAGTACACATGTTTGGGCAGAATCTCGAGGTGCAGCTGAGCTCTGCAAGGACCGAGGACACGACCGTGGTGTGGAAAAACTTCCATGACAGGTCTCCACGTGGTAGCTTGGGGGCAGGCACAGGGCCCGGATGATAGCCCCTGTCGAAGACGGCCGCCACGGCCAGCTGTTTACTTGGCTGTGGAATCTTTGCCAAGCCAGTTACCCTCTCTGATCCCTGGGTTTCTCTGTACAAGAAGCGGGTTGTGCTGGCTGGCAGAAGATGTAGCCGGCAGAAGATCGAGTCACTGCCCTGTTTCTGAGGCCTGGACTCATTCTCGCTTCTTGGCCCCCTTTCTCACAGCATCACCCTCATTGTTCTGTCATCTGAGGAGGGCACCTCGGAGCTGAGGCTGGAGAGACTACTCCAGATGGTGTTTGGGGCCATGGTGAGACTCCCTAGCCCTCTTCCCCAAACCCAGGAACCTGAGTTCTCAGTATCCTCCTCCCTCACACCAGGAGTCCAGATCCCCAGCCCCTCCTCTCTTATTTGCTTCTTCTAGGTTCTTCTTGTGGGGCTTGAAGAACTGACCAATATCCGCAACGTAGAGAGGCTGAAGAAGGAGTTGAGGGTGAGGCTTCAGGACGTGAAGATGGAAGTTAGCTTGCCCTGTCGCTGATATTTGGGAACTACAGTTCCCAGCAGCCTCTGCGGCGGCCTGGTCATCTGACCCCAGAGCTAGGCTCCGCGGGGCTAGTTTTCTGAAGGGGAGGCGGCAGATCTGGGGGCCATCCGGGTCCTTAAGTCCCTTCCTTCTCCCCTCTGCTAGGCCAGTTACCGCCTCGTTGACAGTTTCCTGGGGGACTCTGAGCGCATCGGGGACCTGACCCAGTGTGTGGACTGTGTGGTTCCTCCAGAGGTGTCTCTCCTGCAGGTACTGAGGATGCCTGGGAACCCTTGAACCTGTCACTGTGGCCCTGGCTTAGTCCTGATCCTCTTACCCCCGGGCCTTTGCCTCAACCTCTTCCCATCCTCTGGGCCAACCCCAACCCCCCACTTGGCCCCAGAAGGGTCTTTCTACACCCAGGGCTGACCCCGCCCCTCCCCAGCTCACAGCCCTCCGGTGGCTTTCATCGCCCCCAGGACCAGCTTCCATGCCCTCAGCCTGGTGTTTGAGGACCTGTGGGATCTGAAACCCACCAACGAGCTCACCCCGACCTCTAACTCCACAGTCCGCCTTCGCCCAGTTGCCTCGGGGGTCCCACGAATCCCAACAGCTTCCCAACATCCTTGCTTTGGCACATGCTGGTCCTTTTGCCAGTGGATCTCCATCTATCCTTCCTTAACTACGGCTCTTGTTGAGTCACCTGGCATGGCCGCCTCCCAGCAGAGGGACTCTGGGCAGGCGACCCGACCTCTCTGAGCTGGGGTAGGCTGTCGATTGCGCCTACTTGGCACGTAGTAGGTTTCAATAAGCCGCCACTGGGCTGTTGTAACCGGTAGCTTCAGTGGCACGTTGTCAGGCCAGGAAGCAGGCACGTTACCTGTTTAATCTCACTTTACAATGTGACTTGGGGATGGTACCTGCATGTGAAGGGGAAGGAACCCAGGCCCCGGGAGGGTGAGGCAGGCGAGCATGCCAGTTTCTTCACACCCCTGGCCCACCTGGGAAAATCGTCGCTGCCCCTGCTTGTGTCCCCTGACTCCTGACTCGGCCTGCCTGCCTTATCCAGGAAGCCCTCTCTGGGTTCGCTGAGGCAGCAGGCACGGCCTTTGGCAGCCTGGTCGTGTCGGGCCGGGTGGTCGCAGCAACAGAGAGCTGGTGGCGGCTGGGGACGCCGGAGGCCGTGCTGCTCCCCTGGCTGGTGGGGTCCTTGCCGCCTCAGGCCGCTCGCGACTACCCGGTGTACCTGCCACACGGGAGTCCCACGGTGAGTTGCGGGGGCTCTGCGCCTGCGGTGGGCGAGCTGGAAGGGACGAAAGGGCCGAGACGTGAGGGGGCGGGGCTTCGGTGGGGAGGGGCGGGGCTCCGGCCGGCCCATCCCGCGCCCCGCTTCAGGTCCCGCACCGGCTTCTGACCCTGACGCTGCTGCCGGGCTTGGAGCTGTGTCTGCTCTGCGGGCCGCGCCCTCCCCTCAGCCAGCTGGATCCACAGGTGAATCCGGGCGTGTCCCCGCTTTTCCCGCGTTACACCCTCTGCCGCGGGCCCTTGTGCCCCCTCACCACCGCGCCCGGCCGGCGCTCTCTCCGCACTGGACCCGCTCTCCGTCAGCCCTGCCCCTCCTGTAGGCCCCGCCTCCTGTGGACTGCGTTCCAATCACCTTCACGCCAGCCCCGTCCCTCTTTCGCTCTCATCCCCTCCTTGGTCCCCTCTGTCCTCCGCCCTCGTGGGCCCCTCCTCTCTTCCCTGCCCACGCCCCCTCCCCTAGTACCCGCCCCTGATCTCGCCCACCGGCCCTGCCTCAGCTTCTGGACCGCTGGTGGCAGCCAGTGCTAGACCCGCTGCGGACCTGCGTGCCGCTGGGACCCCGAGCGCTGCCCGCTGGCTTCCCCCTGCACGTGGACGTCCTCGGGTAGGGTTTGGTCGGGCGCGTGGGTTGGGGGACCCTCATCCCCTCTTCCCCGGCCCGTGACACCCCCTTTCTCGCAGGCTGCTGCTCCTCCACCTGGAATTGAAACGTTGCCTCTTCACCGTGGAGCCCTCTGGGGATCAAGGTGACCGGCGACGGCGGGGCTAGGAGGGGCGTGGGCCGTGGAGGAACTCTCGGTCACCTGGTCTCTCTTCCCCCTCCAGAGCCTTCTCCTGAGCAGCGCAGGCGCCTCCTCCGCTCCTTCTACTCGTTGGTCACCGCCACGCACTTCCCACCAGGTCAGCGGCCGAAAGTGCCTCCTTCGCACACTGCAGGACAGCGAGTCTCAGATCACAGCGGGGAGGACCGGGGCATCCACACTGATGGGGAGTGGCAGGGAGGTCCCAGCCTCCAGACTGCAGAATCTACTGGGCAATCCTGGTAGTTAACACTGACACTGAATCTCTTGCCGAGGGCTTATGTACGTAATGATTCACTTCATCCTCATAGGTGAGGGATATCGCCTGTTATATCCTCATTCCCATAGTACAGATGAGGAAACGGAGGCTCAGCTGATAAGCAGCAGAGAGCTGGCGTTCACACAGAGGCAGCCTGGTTCCCATATCCATACGCACCACTGAACCGCTCAAAGTACAGGCTTTGTCTGCAGTTTTTGCCCCCCCCCCCCCCCCGCCGGGGGTGAGGGGCATCCCGCGGAGCCTGGATTAGGAAGGGAAAGTTGTCTTGCAACCCACGAGGCCCTACAGAGACAAAGGAAGGGACCTAGGATGATTCTACAGCCCCAGTGAAGATCCCGATGAATGTAGCAAGATGGTAAAGGGCTCTACTTGGGAGGGACAGAGGACTGTCCCTCCCCGCCCCCCCTTCCCACGTGTCAAGTGGGGCGGGGTCCTCGGTAGGGTTAGAAGGGAGCCCCATGCCTGGTACCGGGTAGGGGTGACCTGTGTGTCTGTGGTCTGTATTGCTAAGCGGCTTGTCCGGGGCTGCACACAGTATCCCCAGGGAAGAGGGGGCGTCGGCTGGCTGGGAAGAAGGGGGGGCGGTGAACTCCATGGCCTTCTTCAGTCAACGGACAGCCGGCTGGAGCCATGAGGCCCCCACCCATCAGAAGTCGAATTTAGGCCCGGGATGTGGCGTCGCTCCTGCGGGTTGGCGTTCTAGTTGCCCAGGCCCCACTGGTCACCTTGGCCCTTCCTGTCCTTCTTCCAGAGCCGGGGACACCAGAGGACAAGGTGGAGGATGCAGCCCAGAGGGCCCAGGTGCCGAGAGCCTGCTACCTGGTGTCTGGGCCCGAGGAGCCAGGCGCAGGATGGCGGCTGGTGGCCCTGCAGTTGGGGCCACGGCGGTTGCTGCTGCTGGTGTCCGCCCAGAGCCCCACCCATGGGCTGCGGAGCTTGGCCACCCACACTCTCCACGCCCTCACCCCGCTCCTCTGACCCCTCGGACTGAGCCATGAACACAGACACTGCTGTTAGCGTCTCTCTGTTTATTCGCTCACAATAATACACAGCCCCTGGACGGGGAGGGGGCGGGAGGGGCTACGATGGGGTGGGGTGGGAGGGGAGGAGGTGCCCGCTTCCCTGGCCCCTCTCCCCTCTGTGCTTAGGGGGGAAAGGGAGGGAGGGGGCTCCCCCTTACCCCCCAGAATGTAAACAGCAGCAGATGAACAAAAATAAAAATACAAAAGGCCGGAGGAAGGTCCCAGGCATCCCCCCACCCCTGGGGTCTTCCCTGTCACCAATGGAGGTCCCCTCCCTGCCCCATCCACCAAAGCTGCCTCAGTCCTAGGGGCTGCCCGGCGCCGGCCACATCCCCGGGGGCAGAGTCCAGGGCTCAGAACTGCTGGGCCAGCAGCTCACACAGGTGACGGGAGACCGGTTCCTTGCTCGTGCGCAGGGTCAGCCGGTACATCTGGGTGGGGGACATGATGGTGTGGACTCAGGGAGGAGGCAGAGGTGTCGGAGAGCCCGGGAGAGGAGGATATAAGGGAAACAAGAGAAAAGGGGCGAAGGGATCAGAAAGGTGATCGAAGGGACGAGAGGCAGGAATGGAAGCGACACAGGAGGTAGAGGGTGAAAGGTCAAAAGCCAGAACCAGAAGGGGGGAGATGCGGAGAGGTGAAAATCAGGAGGGAAGGGGAGAGGAAGACAGCGCATAGAGAACACAGGGACACAGAGAACGTACAACCAGGCAGGGGGTGACGCCCCCCAGACCACCACTCACCTGAGCCTGGGCATTGGGCTCCAGCCGGAGCAGACAGCCCACCTGCAGGGCTTTCGTTTGGATGATTCCAGCCCCCACGAAGTTCTCGGGGTTCGGGTCCACATTGTCCAGGAGAGCAGAGCCAAACCCCAAGAGCTGGGGCGAGAGAAGGGGAGCCATCAGAGGGTGCCGATCCGGCAGCAACCAGGCCGTAGTGAGCCAGTTCCCCAAAACCCTTGCCAGTGGGAACCGGCCCCGCTTTACAAAGGGGAAAACAGAGGCACAGAAAAATGGGCACGGTTCCCCAGATCCGAATTAGGGGCCCCTCTCCTGTCTTGCTCAGTTGTCACTCACTTTTGCCTTAGTGACTTCCGCATCCATGGGGTGGTTGGCTTTGAAGATTTTCTGAGCCTCCTGTTGGGGGCTGGGGAGGGGTGGGGGGTGGGGAAGGAAGTTCAAGTCAGGTCAGTTCAAAGTCGAGTCAGGTCAAGTCAAGGCCCCACCCCCTCCCCAGATGTGGCTGTGGCTCCGCCCCCCGCTGCTCACAGGCTCAGCTGCTTCCAGCGCTGGAAGAAGTCCTGGGCCGCCATCTCTGTGGGCTGGAAGAACTTGTTGATGGTCACGGGGAGCTTCAGGGTGAGGGACTGGGGGGCGCCCCCGTACCTAGAGGGAGGGGTGGCAAGGAGGGCTCCATCAGGCCCCGCCCCCATCCAGGAGACCGTGCCCGCTTGCCCGGCAGGGCCCTGCCAGACTCAGACTCACCGGAAGCGCACGGATAGGAGCGGGGGCGTCAGGAAGTCCCGCAGACACTCGATGTTGAGCACCTGCTGCACCTGCGCCCCGCCGTCCACCTGCGCGGCCACGCGCTTGGTCTGCACCGCCAGCTGTGCCCGCCTGTGGTCAAGGAAGCCGGAAAGAGGCGGCGGCCCCGGCGGTCGTGGCCATGAACCCCTGAGGGTTCTGAACTTTCCCCGCGGCCCCAGCCTGCAGGCCTCTGAGGAGCTGGTCCCGCCATCCCGGACTCCTACCACAAGGCCCAAAGTCCCTCCTAAGTGAGACCTTCGACCACCGCCTGGGTGCCTATTCTGGCTTTCCACCATGGGCTCGGCGACCTCCATTATGGCATGTCGCACCCCACCAGGGTGGAAGCCCTTCCGGGGCTGTGATGGCTGACCTGAGTTTGAATCCTGGATCTTACCACCTCGGTGACTATGGGCAAGCAACTTTACCTCCTAAGCCTCATCTGCAAAATGGACAGTGTCCTCAGCATTCAATGAAATAATCCAGGACAAGCGCTTAGCAGTGTGTCTGGCACATGGTAGGTGCACAAAAAACCAGCAGCGTTACCACGTCTCCCTTCAAGTTGGCAAGGATGGGGTCTTACGCGTCTCTCGCCCTTCCCCTCCCCCCATGCCCGGCACAGAGCTGAGCCTACGGGAGTTCTCTGGAAACATCGGTGCATGAGGCAACGGACTGAAAAGGTCCTCATAGCTTTGGGGTCTAACCCCTGTAGTTTCATGGGCGTGAAAACCACTATCAGAGAAAGGAGAGGGGACTGACCCTTTCCTTTCTGCCAGCCACCCTTCCAGAGTTTTCCAACAACACCCATCTTCAAAACAACACTATGAGAAGGGGACAGGAAGGCTCACAGAGGCAAAGTGACGGGCTCAGGTGACACAAGAGGGCTCTGGTCAGCATCGAGACCCCCAGGCCTGGCTCTTGGGCGCAGGAGGTACTGGAATCATGGGTGTGGAGCTCGTTGGAGGACGAGGTCAAAGAGGCCTGACAGAGACAAGCTGAGGCAGACCTATCCCATCGCTTCCCTGTCTGCAGGCTGTCCTGGGGAGAAGAGGCCCGCCCCGGTATGACAGACACTAAGCCTCAAAGTGAGCAGGTGCTTAGGCTTTCAAGTAAGACGACCGAACAGGGCTCTGGACCTGGGTCCATCTGCTTCCCAGTGGCCAGGAAGGCAGGCCTGGAGGGGCCAGGCTCAGGGGAGGGGGCTGGGCCAGGCCGGAAGGATATGAGTCTGGAGGTCGCCGGGGTGGACGACAGTGGGCGAGAAGTTCTGGAACTGCACAGATGTCTTGTTGCCATAGAACAGATACATGCGGCCTGCGCAGGGTGGGGAGGGGCAGGGTTCCAGCTGAGGTCCTTCAGCCTCCTCTCCAGGTACCACCCAAGCCCAGGGGTCACCGAAACCCCATCCCCACAGCCCAACCACCCCGCCCCCAGCACCAGACACACCCAAGTTCTGCCGGAACTCGGACTTGACTCCAATCTGCAGCAGCTGGTTCTCAAACAGGACCCCATTGTTCTTGCACACGAACCTGGGTGGGGTGGCGGGCAGCTCAGGAGGCCAGGAGTGCCTGTCGACGAGGCCCTTCCCCGTGCTCCCCACCTGTCCCCACTCCCCTCCCTGAGCCCTCCCCTGACTCACTTATTCAGCAGCTCATCCGCTTCTGGGATGGGCGGGCCGATGTCCTCAGGACCTGGGCTGCAAAGTGGAGAAAGCAGTGAGATGGGAAGAGGCTGGGGGGCTAGAGGAGAAGACCCAGAGCTAAAGGTGGGAGACAGGAGCCCCCAAAATGACAGAACCCCAGAATCCACATAACGAGATTCCCCCCAAAGGACCCCAGAATCAAACTGGTGATTGTCTCTCATGGGAACAGGACACTGGTGTGTGCCCCCACCCCTGCCCCCGTATCAGAGGACCCCGGCTTTCACTCCCCTCCAAATCCGGGCCTCTGCAGCTCATCAGGAACCCCTTGATGAGGGCTCGAAGTCCCCTATCCCTCCCAGGGGATGCAAATCTGCCCCCCAACCCTGAGGCCACCCCTTACTCAGCAGCTGGAGCTGGGTCAGCCAGCAAAGCCATGGGGCTCTCAGGGGCAGGCGGCTCCAGCTCGCTGGGCCATCCAATCCCAGAGCAGACAAGAGAAGACAGGCGTGGCAGGCAGCCAATCCCAGAGAGGCAGCAGAGGGCCGGAGACAGAAAGAGGGAGGAGGGAAAGAGAGAAGGAAAAGCAGGCTGAGACATGGCTACGGGGAAGGACGACACAGTGTGGCCAGGGTCAGCCAAGAGTACAGAGTGGCCAGAGGGAGAGAGGAGGCCCGGGGAAGTGGCAGCCAGGGCGACAGAGGCACAGGGACAGGGAGGGAGGAGGGGGCTGCGAGGGGGCAGAAGGAAAAGGGGCGGCCTGGAGTCCAGGCAGGTAGTACCTGAGGAAGGCCTCCTCGGGTGTGGGTCCCAGGCTGGGCTGGGCAGCCGGGCCGTCGGAGAAGACGTCCACCAGGAGGTTCCCTGCACCCGAGGTCGCTGGGGGTGCGGCTGGGGGAGGGGCTGCCCGCAGCCCCAGGAGGTCGGCGGAGGGCGAGGGCGTTGACTGCAGGGAAGGTGCAGGTGGAGGTGAGAACGGGCAGTGCCCGGCGGGCCCCCCACCCTGCGCTGGCCGAGGGACTCACCACAGTGCTAGGGGTGGGCTCCACGCCCCCGTTGACGTCATTGCTGCTGGGGTCCCTCCTGCCATCATCCAGGGCGCTGCCAGCCCCGGGGCCCTTCTTGCGTTTCAGCTTGGCCAGGATGGACGACTCGCGCTCGGGGAAGGGCGGCATCTCCTCCAGCACCGTGGCCTGTGGGGTGGGAGGGCGAGGGCGGGTCAGGGACGGCTTGGTGGCGGAGGAGAGGGCGGCCAAGGCTCAGGGGTGCGGGAGGGGCGCGCGGGGGCCGGCGCTCTGACCAGGACGTCCGTGCTGGCCACCGAGCTGAGCGTGAGGTACTCGACGGCGCGCTGCTGCAGCTCCACGTCAGCGTTGCGCAGCTGGGAGCCCGCCCGCAGCACGCCCTGGATGGTGGCCTTGGTCTCCGGGAAGAGGTTGATGAACTTGATGTAGGTGGACAGCAGCAGGGCCCGCGTGGCCACGCTGCACAGGTGGAACTTGGAGTGCAGCAGAGAGAACTGCACCGGGGGGCTGCGGGGAGCGGGGCGCGTCAGCAGGTGTGCCCCTCCCCGCCTAGGGCCCTGCTGCCCCCCTCAGAGGCCACCCCGACGGCGGCCATCACGAGACACCCTGTCCCAGAGGCTCCCGGGAGCCCCGTCGCCACTGACCCTGAGACTCTTTGGGTCCCCCGAGCCCCGGACTCCTCGAAGTGCCGGGTGCTCACCCCTCCTCTCACCTGGAGCGGGGGTCCCCAGCAATCAGATTCCCAAACTCCCCGAGGATGTAGCCACCGACCTTCACCATGTTCTCGTGGCAGGCTGGGGCCTGGAGCGCCTGCAAAGGCAGGGACAGGGCGGGTGATGACAGCGACGAGCAGGCACCCAGACTCAGGGTTGCTTGGGGCGCCGGACTCCTATGAACCTGTGGAACTCTCACCCTGCTATGATGTGTGTGTATGTGTGGGGGTAGGGGTGTAATGGGAAAACTGAGGCACAGACTGGTCATGTGACTGCCCCCCCCTCCCCCGGTGGTACCTCGGACGGCACGCGTCCCGCCTTTCTCGGGCCGAGGGAGTGGGAACCTGCCAGGACCCGGAGATCAGTGACCACACACACGCTGGGTGGCCCGCACACGACACTGGCCCGCCGACCCCCACACTGGCCCCCGGGGCCTGCCGGTGGCCCCGGGAGGCCAAGGCACTGCTCTGAGGCGGATGAAGCAGGATGGCGGCCCGGGATGGCTGGTCCCTCAGCCCCGGCGTCCCGCGGTGCGGGTGAGGTGGGGGTGCCGACCTCAAAGACGGTCTTGGCCGCGTAGCCCTGGACGTCATCGCGGTTGGTGACGATCTGCAGCACGCGGTACCACACCTCCTCACTCACGTAGTCGCCCGCGATGCGGATGAGGTTGAGGATGGTGTCCACGTACCAGCTGTAGTCTACTGCGTACTTCTCCGCCAGGATGGCCACCTTCAGGACCTGCCAGCCAGGGAGGGAGGCTGCGTGAGGATGCGCGCGCGCGCGCCCCCGCGGGGCAAAGTGTGGAATGACCGCACCCGGGCTCACCGCTGTCCCGGGCTGGAGGCCCCAGGAGTCCCGAACCTCAGCCCCCTCCTCCGTGGGACCCGGGTGCCCAGCTCCTCCCCGGACTTACGATCTCTTCGCGGATGGCATAGTCGGCCGTCTCCAGGTACCGAAGCATCTCCGACACGATCTGCTTGGCGTTGCTCCGGTCGCACATGGCGTAGAGGAGGTCGGCCGCCCGTTGTCGCACACTGACGTCCCGCTCCGTCTGAGGGAGGAGAGCAGGTGGGGGACGGTCCAGGCTCCGCGACGGCCTCCGAGCCCCGCGCCTCTCCCCGGGAGCAGAGATCCAGGCCAGCTCCGACGCGTCATACCTTGAGGGCATTGATGACCGTGTCGATGTGGGTCTTGACCGCCTCGTGGGAGAACTCGGAGCTGGCCAGCGTGCACATGCTCTCCAGGGCCAGGTAGCGGAGGTTGGTCTCCCGGTGCTGCAGGAACTGGCCCAGCTGGTTGCAGGCTCGCACCAGGAGGTTGGGCTCACTGCCAGCGAGAGCGCAACAGAGACGGGGCGAGGTGGGGGCACATGAGAGGCTGGAGGACCTGGGCCCAGCCGACCCATCCCGCATCACCCTCAGGACCTGGATCTTAACTCTCGCCCTCCATCCCCGTCACGGCCCCCTCTGGTGATGCAGACATCTGGGCGTTGGGCCCACATGAAGAGACTCGGGAATTCTGCTTTCCAGGAGGGGATCCCGCACCAATCTGGATGGCTTCATCGTCCTCTTACATAGAAGTCACGACCCCCAGACCCGTCCTCCTAGGACGCAGGAGTCTAGGGCCCCAGCCCCCAGGCAGGCACCTGTCGTAGTGGATGATGAGGCTAATGGTCTCGAAGAGGATGGCGTTCTTGGCGTTGGAGTGCTGGACCTTCTTGGACTTGGGCGGCTCCTGGGCCTTGTTGAGCACGGTCTCCAGACACTCCACCAGCCGTCCCTTCACGGCAGCATCCTCTGGGGAAACGGAGGGCGCGTCCCGGGCTGAGCTGTCGGCTCAGCAGGGGCCACCCCACGGCGCTCATCTTCCGCTGGAAGTGTGGGCCCTGCAGCCGTGGCCTGGGGTCTCTGCTCCCTCAAGCTCATCCTTGGTCTCCAGGTGACCGGGGGGCAGGGGGTGTGTGTGGCAGCAAGGCAGCAGAAGACTCGACTCCAGACCCGGGCTCTTGTCCTGCTCTGTGCTGACACCCACCCCGGTGAGCCTCAGTTTCCCCTTCTGCAGCACCAACACCCTTCAGGCTTCTCACAGAACAAAGAAGTCTCCAGAAACCATCCTGGGAGACACTGTGAAACCTGGGTCTCCCCAAGGAGCGGTCTGAGCACCCGAGACAGACAGACGCCGACCGGAAGTCCATACAAACACCCATAACTGCCATTCTGTGGAATGCGAGGCAGCACCACGTGGATAGAACAGCCGGCAAGGGGCGCCCGGGGGGCTCAGTCAGTTATGCGTCTGACTTCGGCTCAGGTCAAGATCTCACGGCTCGTGAGTTCGAGCCCCACGTCAGGCTGTCACTGCCCTGTCAGCACAGAGCCTGCTTCTGATCCTGTCCCTCTCTCTCTGCCCCTTCCCAGCTTGTGCTCTCTCTCTCAAAAATACACAAACATTAACAAAAATTAAATAACCAAACACACAAGACCAGCTGTCAAGCGTTCCAGCGAAAATTGTTGCGCCCAAATGTCTCAGGCGGCTCACGGGGCAGAGGAACAAAAAACAGGACACGAGGCAGCTATGGCCAAATCCAGAATGCGGGACACCCTTTCAAGGCAAAACCCTCCCGGCTTCTTCAAAAACAGGGAGCGAGGGGGCGGGGGGTGGGGGGCTATTATTTCCAGGCCACAAACAGGGACAAAAGACCTCATGAAATTTAAGCCGTGGTCCCAGATTGTACCGTATTTCTTTTTTTTTCTTTAAGGCACACAAACAAAGCTGTGGACGAGGGTGGTTTGCATGGTGCCTGGACAGCCAGTCGACACTGTGAAGAGATTCTGAATCTTCCCAGGTGCGACAGGGGCACCGTGGTTTTGCGCCGTGTTCTCGGTCTTAGGAAATGTGTACAGGTGAACTTGGGGGAGGGGAGCGTTGTGATGTGTGCAACTTACGTCAAGTAACCGAGCAAGCGGGTGTTTGAGAGAACAAAGCCAACGAGGGCGTGAAGAGCAGTGTTAACGGTCTCCGCTGGGTCTGGGGCGGGGCTTAGGCGTGCACTACTCTGTTCGCACAAGTTCTCTTCGTGTTTGAAGTTTTTCATAATAAAAAATTGGGGTGAAAGCCAGGGTCACAGGATAAAGGGACAATTCCTTACAGATTTAAGACAGATTTATGAGAAATAATGAAATCTGATACTTGTCTCTTTTTCTTTTTTCTTTTTAAATTTTTAAGTAACCTCTATGCCCAACGTGGGGCTCGAACCCACAACCCTGAGATCAAGAGTCGCGTGCTTCACCGACTGAGCCAGCCAGGCCTCCCTCAGGGCTTGTATCTTGATTGGACCCTAGTCTGAACAGACTGTGATTGCTATGTTGGGGAAAATTAGGGAAGTCTGCGGTGGCCCCGAGGCCACTGGGGAGCCACTGTTAGCTTTAAGTGTGACCACAGAATTACTGCTGTGAACAAAAATGCCTACAGTTTGTAGAAATACATAACAAATACTTAAAGGTAAAAACATCACGATGTCTGTAACTGACTTAAATGTTTAAGAAAAAAATTAGCAAAATAAGAGCAAACGTACAGCAAAATGTGAAGTCCAGGTGACAGGGACGCTCTACTTGTCTGTATCCTGGAAACTTTTTCATAATGCGTCGTTAAAAAAATTTCTTGTAAATAGGGGCGCCTGGGTGGCTCAGTCGGTTAAGCGTCCGACTCTTGGTTTCGGCTCAGGTCATGATCTCACGGTTCGTGAGTTCAAGCTCCACATCGGGCTCTCTCTCTATCCCTCCCCTGACTCACGCTGTCTCGGTCTCTCTCTCACAACAAATGAATAAACTTAAAAAAATTTCTTGTAAGTAAACGGGAGACGGCCCCTCAGTCTCTCTGCGCACCATTTGCTCAGCCATGGATGAAATGCCTACAATGCAGAGAGGGTGAGAGTAGGTGAGGTGCATGCTCTGGGCACACCCCAAAATGATGAGGCAGGGCTCCTGGGATGGAAGGGAGCTTAGAGATCTGCCTGAGCTCTTCCTTCCAGGATGAGAAAGAGGCCCAGAAAGGGCCCGAGGCTTCCCCAGGGCCACACGATAAAATTCATCACTGGCTTTCACAGCCTGCGAGGGGCCTCTGGTGTCACTTATGTCATACAGCCCGTTAGCGTGTGCATGTACGCACACAGACGTGCCGACACGTGCAGACTCGCACACACGGCCAGGCGTTCGCAGATATGTGCGCATGCGCACGGTTGGCTGTGAACATTCAGGGCCGCACATCGGTCCCTGGCCACAGCAGGTGCTCGGTACCCTGGCCGAACTGAAGGGAACTGGTTTATCGGTCACCTACTATGTTCTGAGCACCTCAGCACAGGGTCCCTCAAAACTGCTCCGTGAAGTGACACAGCTGAGGATATGGGAGCTCAGGGGAAGCCCTGGCCCGTATGGCGGAGTGAGGGATTTGCAGAGAGAGGGTGCAGTCAGGCTCTGCCCCTTAGTCACGGCCTGGGCCTGGAAAGGTGACGTCGCCTCTCCAAACCTGTTTCCCTGTTTGCATATTGCAGGGATGGCTCCCCCTCACCGGCTCTGTCGGGAGCGCATAGACACCCCCGGTGCCTTACCTGGCTCACTATGGGCACAACATCCACACCATGGCTGTGACCTCGAGCAACAAGGTCACGGACACCTCTGACAGAGCTATGCTAATCCAGACGGCACTGCCTGGAATCACCCCCTGATCTCCTGGGTGACCTTGGGCAAGGACCCCCTCCTTCCCAAGCCTCGGTCTCCCCCTCACTAAAATGGGTGTGACAACAGCCCCTACATTACAGGGCTAGAGCACAAGCGTGGCTTCCCAGGGACCCCAGCCCACGGCAGATCAACACACGCCGTGATCTGTCTGATTCTTTGGGTTGCCCCCCCGCCCCGACTGCAGCCTTGCAGAAACCCTGACAGCCCCCCCGGCCAGGTCAGAGGCCCCGGATCCCCAGCCAGGTGGGCTCGGCGGTACCTGGCGGCGGGTAGCACTGCAGCAGACGCAGAAGCTTCACCGAGAGCCAGGGCGCCGGGACGAAGTAGTAGGTATAGTCCTGGAGGTCGGTGGAGGCCGAGGAGACGATCTGGGGGCGGGAAGAGGGGGTGAGGCCCGGACAGGGAAGGGCGGGGCAGAGTGACACTGCCTTCCCCAGGGGGTGCAGGAATCTGAGGCTCAGGGAGGGGAGGGAGGAAGCCAGGGGGCACACGGCGAGGGACGACCTCGGCTGCGGTGCTTGCCGATTTTTTTTTTTTTATTTAATTTTTTATTTTTTAAAAATTTACATCCGAATTAGTTAGCATGGTGCCCGTCGAGTTTTTGACAGTGCTGCTGTCTGCAGGGCAGGAAGTCTCTGCCGATCCAATTCCCTCCCGTGAGCTCCTTGCTCCAAGGGCTGACAGCGTGGAGCCTGCTTGGGATTCTCTCCCCCCCACACCCCTGCCCTTCCCCTGCTTCTTCTCTCTCTCAAAAATAAACAAACATTGAAAAAAAAGAAAGAAAGAAAGGCTCGGGGAATAGGTGGGGAATTAGTAGAAGGGTGTGGGACTTCTCCTTATGGCAAACTCCTGCTCACCCCTCCTCCAGGAAGCATTCCCACCATGCTCTGTGCCACTGCCATGATGGTATGTGCCCTGACCCGAGTGTCACTGTAGGTGTCTCCTGGACCAGCCTGGCACACAGGAGCATTCAGATGTATGGTGAATGAATGACAAAGCAACTGAATGAGCTGGTGTGTTTGTTCTCTTTGCTTGAGAATCCAGGCCTCCCCTTACCTGCCCAGGAAATGTTCATATTCACTCCAAGTCTCAGTTCAGGGATCACCTCTCCCGGGAAGCCTTCCTAGAGTGCCAGGCTGGGTTAAGTGTCTCCTCTGGGGGTCTACAGTGCCCTGCACTACCTCCGTGACAGCACAGATCACTCCTGTGAAAATCTGGGACACTGTCGGCCCTACCGCGTGCCCCTCCCCCCCGAACAGGACAGGGCTCAGGCTGACTCATCTGTGTCCCCACAGGAGGCCTCAGGGCATGTTCCCAGGACATGGGCGAAGGTGGGAAGAGAAGCAGAAGGAAAGAGAGGAAGGGAGATGTAGGAGAAAGAGAAGTAGGAGAAAGTAAGAGACAGGAGGGCGGGGGGTGGGGTGGGAATCCGGAGAGCTGTTCTCACCTCCCGGGTGCTCATACTAACACCATATAGACGGACTGACAGCAGCTACACCGTGAGGTGGGCGCCGGGAGTGTCCCCATTGAACAGACTGGGGACATGAGGCCCAGAGAGGTGAAGCCTCTCTGGAAGTGGCCGAGCCAGGATGAACCTAATTCAGAGCCTGAGTTCATCACCACTGGGCGGGGCTGCCGCTCCGGGAGAAGGAGGGGGACGAGAGAGGGGCTCCAGGGGACAGAGAGCCTCCAGGGAAGGCCACCTCCCTGCAGCCAGCGCCAAGACCACACCCACCCGGCTCAGGCGAGACACGGCCAGGGAGATGCAGGTCTTAAAGTCGTCCGGGTTCTTCTTGCAGAGACAGGTGATGAGGCTGACAGCAGCCGTGACCACACCCTGCAGAGACAGACAAATGGCAGGTCAGGGCGGGGGGGCGGTGGGGAGGGTCAGACTGGGGATAAGTGTCCAGGCTGTGGATCTGCAAGCAGAGGCTCAAGGGCCGGGTGGGTGATGGGCGTGGGGGACACTGGACAGGATCCCTGGGCAGTCAGGGGGGGTAATCAGGGATCGACGTGGGGGTTTCTGGACACTTGGGTGGGTGACAGGTACTAAGGACACTGGACCAAGATCTCTGGGTGCCTGAGTAAAGGCAGGGACAGAGGTGGGGGTCCCTGGGCGTCCAGGTGGGAATCAGGGCAGAGGCGGAACTTGCTGGGCTTCTACGTGAGCGTCCAAGGCAGAAGGGTCTCCCGGTGAGCGGGCGGGGGCCTCACCATGTGCTGGTCGTTGAGCAGGTGCACCACGCGGGCCGTCCACTCGCCCATGGGCACTAAGTCAGGCGAGGCCTTGTAGAGTCGCAGCAGGCACAGGGCCGCGCTCTGTTTCACGCTGTCCATGCTGTCCCTGCAGGGGCACAGTTTGGCGGGGGGAGGTGAGTGCAACCCCAGCCGCACAGAACTACAAGACCATGACCCGAGCCGAAGTCAAACGCTCTGCCGACTGAGCCCCCCGGGCGCCCTGTCCATCTCCTCCTTATGACAAACCGAGGAACCGGGGCCGGATGTGTGTGCTCAAGGTCCTGACTTGTGGGGCGTGGCTCCGGGGCAAGCCGCTGACCCTCTCCGATGGGCTGGGGGATGGAGAAACGGCACCGTGGACCAGCAGCTGGCGCGGCCTGGAGCACAGAGGGGGCGCGGGAGCTGTTCTGAGCGGCCAGGCGGCCGCCTCGAGGTGCAGCTCTCCCGGAGAGGATTCAACCAAAGCCCGGGCCGAGGGCACCAAGGGAAGTCCCTGCACCAGTCGAAGGTCGGGTGCAAAGACCTCTCCCAGGACGAGCAGTAGAAACACGAACTGCGGCGACAGAGCAGCTCTGTATGCTCCCATCAGACAGGCAGACGTGTGCGTGCCAGCCGGGCCAGGGGTGCAGACACGGGGACGGGCCCTCAGGAAAGGAGCGCAGCGGGTGGGGGTGGGGTGGGACAGGTGGTGGACGCCCCTGGCCCGCGTGCCCCTGGGAGTGACTCAGACCGGGCCCGGTGATATGCTCCTGGACACCCACCCTGGGGAAGGGCACACACGCGTGTTCAAGCTGATGGCTCGAGAACGTTCACCGACTGACAGTCGTCAAACTAAAACCAAAACTGGCAGAATGTCCGTCCCAGTGGTGCTCCACTAATGACCTTTTTACCATTGTTACAGCCCATGTGTCAGGAGCCCTGAGCCCAGGCCACGTTTTGTTCTAGGTGTTTCTACACAGGAACCCTCATCAGAGCTCTCGAGGGAGGTGACCTCTACCATCACCTCCAGATACGGGGAAGGGAACGTCCAGCCGCACACCAAATGGAGGAATAAGGGCTATTTATCACCTTGGTTAACGTGAAGACAGACGGTGCGACTAGTTAGGTAAAGCTAAAACTGTGTAATGCAGGGGTGTGTGCCCAGGTATAAAAGGACAAGGGGGCATGTGGGAATTATGACCATCAAATTCAGGGCACAGGGAGGTAGGGAAAAGTGGAGCAGGTGTGAAGGATATGGAAGGAATTCTACCGTAACTGTTTCTTTTGTTTTGTTTCCTTACTTTTTTTTTTTTTTTTTTTTTGAGAGAGAGAGCACATGCGTGAGCAGGGCAGAGGGACAGAGAGAGAGAGAGAGAGAGAGAGAATCCCAAGCAGCCTCCAGGCTCAGCTCGGAGCCCGACGCGGGGTTTGATCCCAAGACCCCTGGGATCACCTGAGCTGAAATCAAGAGTCGGGCACTCAACCGACTGAGCCACCCAGGGGCCCCCGCCTTTCTTTTTTTAAAAAGCTGCGATAGGGGTGCCTGGGTGGCGCAGTCGGTTAAGCGTCCGACTTCGGCCAGGTCACGATCTCGCGGTCTGTGAGTTCGAGCCCCGCGTCGGGCTCTGGGCTGATGGCTCAGAGCCTGGAGCCTGTTTCCGATTCTGTGTCTCCCTCTCTCTCTGCCCCTCCCCCGTTCATGCTCTGTCTCTCTCTGTCCCAAAAATAAATAAACGTTGAAAAAGAAATTTATCTTTAAAAAAAATAAAAAATAAAAATAAATAAATAAATAAATAAATAATAAAAAGCTGCGATACTACATGACCCAGCAATCCTGCACCCAGGCATCTACCAACTGAAAACAAAATTCACACTATGCATGTGTACATTATTCGTAATAGTCCAAGAAAAAAAAAAAAAAGGTGGAAACTTTCTGATGGATGAATACAGCCGAATATCACTATTGGGCCACAGAAAGGAAAGAACCACAGGTTCATACAACATGGGGGAACCACGAAAACATTATGCCAAGTGAAAAAAGCCAGACACAAAAGGCCATGTGTCGGGCGCTTCTGTTTATCTGAAATGTCCGGAGTGGGCAAATCCAGCACAACAGAAAGCAGATGAGTGGTTGCCTGGAGCGAGGGGCAAAGGCAATGGGGAGTGACGGCTAACAGGTATGGGGCTTCTTCCCGGGGTTAAAGAAACGTTCTGGAATTAAGAGAGTGAGGTCGTGGTTGCACAACATTGTGAATATCCTAAAACCCACCGAACTGCATGCTTTAAAATAGTTGAAACAGTGAACTGGGTGTGATGTGGATTTGATCTTCGATTAAAAAAAAAAAAAATCTACCTAAAAAAATATATTCCCCTGTGCTCCCGTCACCGCCAAGGCCAAGCTTCGGGAGTCGAGAGAGACCAGCCGAGCACTCAGACATCCCCGGCCTGGCCGCTGACTCTGGCGCGGCACAAGCCCCCAGCATCCATTCCCTGGTGGGCAACTAGGACATCGCCTCTGCTCACGAGTCTGTCACACTGGCCTCCTTCTCGGCCCTCACAGGCACCAAGCTCTCCCCGTTGGGGTAGCCGGCAATTTGTGTCTCACCCAAGCCAATGGTGCCTGCCTGTCCTCATCTTAAAGAAACCGAAAACGGCATCTGTCACGACTGACCACTCCGTCCCATCTCCCTGGCCAGACCTCGACCGGCTGGGCTGCCCCGGGGCTTAGCCTTAGGTCCCTCCTCGTCCCCTCTCATGTCTTCCCTGAGGCACTTCAACTGGCCGTGGCTTTAATTACTGTCCATCCTGCGCTGTCCTATACGGTGGCCCCAGCAACGTGTGGCTGCTGGACACAGGAAGCGAGGAGAACCCGAGCAGAAACACAACGTGTGTGCGTGTGTGTGCATCACACTTACAGGTGGTGATGACACGAACGGTTACATGGATAATTTTCATGCTGATCCAAGGTCAACATGAAAATATTTTAGAGTGACTGGGTTAAATTAAAATATTAAAATAAGTTTCATGCGTTTATGTTCTTCCTTTGTCTAATGTAGCGACTTGAACCGTGGAGAGGCTGTGTGTGGCCCGCGGGCCATTTTTAGTGCTCCGTGCACGGCTCTCCCACACTCGCTCTCCAGCCTCGAGTCCCCACCGTCCAGTC
The DNA here is from genome assembly GCF_018350155.1 of Leopardus geoffroyi. Classification (NCBI taxonomy): domain Eukaryota; kingdom Metazoa; phylum Chordata; class Mammalia; order Carnivora; family Felidae; genus Leopardus; species Leopardus geoffroyi. The sequence goes on from NC_059335.1 coordinate 8,225,764, forward strand.
GCCCACCTGACATCTCGGCCCAGATGGCCAATAGGCACCTCACGTCCCACGTGGCCAAACCTGGCTCAGGTCCTGCCTCTAGAGTCCCTGCTCCTCCCCAGTCTTGGTCATCCGCACACCTGTTCACCCTCATCCTCTCTCTCTTTCCTACCCCCACGTAACCTGTCCCGTCAGCGTCACTTCCCGAACATAGCCAGCCCCCGGCAGTTCTGACCTGGACAGCAACAGACATCTCAGTGGTCTCCCCGCGACCAACACCCGCCCCCAGTCTCTAGTTCTGCTTGTGGTTTCTTGAGCTGCTTGATTCCGAGGACTGGCCTCTTTCATTGTTTCTGGGACATTCTCAGCCGTTACCCATTCAAACAACGGCCCTGTCACCTTCTCTTCCTCCTCTCTTGCTAGAGCTCTAGATGGCATTGTTAGACCTTCTCTATCTTCCATGACTCTTTCTTTCTTTTTTTTTTTTTTTAATGTTTATGTGTTTATTTTGAAAGAGAGAGAGAGCAAGCTGAGGAGGGGCAGAGAGAAAGAGAGAGAGAGAGAAAATCCCAAGCAGGCTCCCCACTGTTAGCGCAGAGCCAGATGCAGGGCTTGAACTCCTGAACCATGAGATCACAACCTGAGTTGAAATCAAAAGTTGGACGCTTAACCGACTGAGCCATCCAGGCACCCCATCTCCCACGACTCTTAACCTCTCTCTCTAAATTCTCCATCTCTTCGTTTCTCTGGGCTGCATGCTGGTGAATTTCATCATTTCTACTGCCTGTTTACTAAATCTGCATTGGCTCTGTCTACCCGGCTGCTAAACCAGACCATTTAAATAACACTGTCCATTTCTCTTTCAGATCTGCTTGCACTTCCATTTTTCAACTGTTTTCTTATTTACTGAAACACATGAAACATATTTATGTTACATTATATGTGAATATTCCAATTTGATTATTATTTTCAGCTTCCTTTCTGCTGGTTCTCCCTCGTGGTGTTGTACGGCCTGTGTTTAGTGATTTTCGATTGTGTGTTACTCATGTTAACTGGGAGCTTCATCTGTGGTGAAGGCGGGCTTCTCCAGAAAAGGCTGGTTTGCTTATGTCAGGCCTCAGCTACTTCCAGCTTAAATCACTTTAAAGTTTGGCTTGAGAACTTGTGGACAGCCCAGGTAGGGGAAAATCAGGCTGAAAACCAGTGTGTGGGCTGCTCCGTGCCAAGGTTCGAAACAGGTAATTTTGCTGATAGTCCCCGAGGGGATTTATTTCTAGGTCACCCTCACTTTGAAGTGTGGCCTCTGGAGCTTCTCCTCAGACAAGCTTTGTATCCTGTTCCCAGAGGCCGCAGGGCCCCAAAACCAATATCTAGGTTCACCCTCCAAGCAAACTCTGGCTTTGGCACTCTGCTCATTTTCCCAGGTGCCAGGCCCTTCTTAGCTTGTGGCCTGTATGCTCCTCGTTTTCTCACTAGCTCTGAATACGCTGAAGAATATTTCCTTTCTTCTTTTATCCAACATTGATAGTTGGGTTTCAGCAAGAGCATCAGTCAGGAATCTAGTCCACCACGCTACTAGAAATACACATTGTACCTTCTCCCATACCAAGCTGGGTGATCTTTTAAAAACACAAAGCCAGGGGCACCTGGGTGGCTCAGTCGGTTCAGCATCCGATTCTAGATTTCAGCTCAGGTCATGATCTCACGGTTTCGTGGATTTGAGCCCTGTGTCAGGCTCTGTGCTGGCAGCACGGAACCTGCTTGGGATTCTCTCTCTCCTTCTTTCTGCCCTTCCCCCACTCGCACTGTCTCTGTCTCTCTCAAAATAAATAAACTTAAAAAAATAATAAAATTACAGGGGCGCCTGGGTGGCTCAGTTGGTTAAGCGTCCAACTTCGGCTCAGGTCACGATCTCGCAGTTTGTGGGTTCAAGCCCCGTGTCGGGCTCTGTGCTGACAACGTGGAGCCTAGAGCCTGCTTCGGATTCTGTGTCTCCTTCTTTCTCCCTGCCCCTTCCCCGCTCACGCTCTGTGTCTTTCTCCTTTAAAAAATAGACAAACTTAAAAAAAGTTAAAAAATAAAATAAAATTACAAAGACAATCATGTCATGTGCTTACTTAAAACAAACCAACTGCCTTCCATTTCAATTAGAATAAAATCCAAACTCCCCTCTCTCTCTGGTTCGCTGCACTCCGGCCACAGAGACTGCCTCTTGGTTCCTTGAACGCAGAGAGCTCATGCCTCAGGGCCTTTGCACTTGCTGTTCCTTTTGCTTTGGACATTCTCCAACATTTTAAAATAACTATCTTCTCACCATTCTGGTCTCAAATCGCGTCAGCTCCTTGGACAGACCCTCCCCGATGAGTCTATTTAAGCAGCTTCCGCCACCACCCTTGCTGCCCCCACCACCCCTGTTGCCCACTACCCGCTTTTGTTTTCTTCACAGCGTTTATCACTATCCGAACTCATCTTACTTTTTTACGTATGTATTTGCTCTTTGGGTACCCTCCCTAGATGTAAGCTTCCTGAGGGTGGGCACAACAGTCCTCTCTTCTCCCTCCTGCCTCCCCAAACCCACAACAGTGCCAGCATATTGAAGGCCCTCAAAAAACATCTGATGAGTCACCTCCAGCCTCAGGATGATCGCACAGGCCTACCCCAGTGCTCCTCATCTCATGCCTTTCCCCCTTCCGCGGCCAACCACGCCTCCGTGCCCAGGTGTCAGCCTGATGCCGCTTCCTCTGGGAAGCTCTCCCTCATCCCCCAGGCTAGGTCAGGCGCCCAACTAAATGTCCTTACGGGCTCCCGTGCCCCACAGCATGGTTCCGAGAGGAAGTATATGGTTCATCCTGCAATTATTCAATCAAAGTTTATTTCCCACTCTGGACCATGAATGCCTGAGAGGGCGATGACCGCGTCCATTTCTGGTCACGACTGTATCCCTTGCGATCAACATGACACTTTGCGCACAGTAGCTGCACGGCGGATGTTTGTTAAATGAATGAATGAAGCAGAAGTCCTGGAGGGCTGTCGCCAACATAACTTACGGTTGCTACCTCTTCTATGCTAGCTATTAAAGGTCACTCAATCAGACAGACACCCCGCTGGCTTTGTTGGGGAGGTCGCTTCACACCATTGAGTTGGCTTGGTGAGATGAAGAGAGAGAACCGTGGGGCTGCCACTAGGATCTAAGCCCGGCATTACCCCCACATCCTGGCTAGGAGACCTTGGGCAGGTGCTACAGCCTCTCTGACCCTCAAACTTGGCTGGACCGTATCTATTCCATCCCAAACCCCACCCCTCCTGGGTCCCCGGTGCCTCACCCAGCCACCAGGATGCGTGGGATGTCAGCGGCAAAGGCCTCGCCCATCTCACGGCTGCCCACGTTGGCGATGCAATGCAGGGCCAGGCACATGAAGGTCGGGTTACGGCTGGCCAGGTCATTCTTGATGGCGTTATTGATGAGCCGGATCAGCTCGGAGTTTGAGTTCACCAGAACCGAGATGAACAGGTAACCCTGGGTGAGGAAGGAGGTGGGGGCGCTGAGAGCCTTGTGGCTACTTGGTCCTAGACCCCAACCCCCCCATCCTGGGGTCTGTACTCCCAGCTCCCTCCTCCCTCAGACCCAGAAGTCCAGGCTCCCAGCCCCTCCCCACCCGGACTCACTATTTGCTTCTCCGTGTACTTGTTGGAGCTGAGCAGGTTCACAGCTTCCATGTGCCCAAAGTCAATGTCGTGCCCCAGCAGGAAGATGAACAGCAGTTTACACACATACTTTTTCTTACTGTAGCCGTCCAAGGCTTTGTCCCCTAGGGCCAGAGGAAGGAGGAAAGGGGAGGCAGAATGAGGAACGATCATGCCTACAAGTCCCAAGTATCCCAGTCCCCAATCCCTTCCTCCCTCAGACCCAGGCCTCCAGCCCCTCTCCCAGCCCTAGGAGTCCAGGCCACCAGCCTACCTTTGAACTTAGAGCGGATATTGGCCAGTTCCTTATTGATTCTCTTAATCTCCGCCTCCTTGCTCTTACCTGGGGAGGAGAAGGCAGAGCAGGTGACGAGGGTCGCAGACAGTCGAGCTCCCTGTCCTCATTTTCCTTGGCAAGGCCCATCCCCGCTGGAAGGGCACACTCTCGCCACCCTGGGGCCTTGGGCCCTGGGGCTGAGGTTAGGCCTGGGCCCTGTTTCTAGCTGGGAGCTTCACGGAGGTGAGAATCATGGCTCAGTGGTCTTTACAACCCGGAGGAGAAGCCTGGCACATAACTTGGGGTGACCCTTGACTTGCTCCCTCCTTCCTCCTCTCACTGTGGCCCCTGAACTGTACTCACCCTGGGAGCCCCCATATCTACCCACAGCTCTGGTTATGCCTCCACACCAGCCCCCAGAACTGGCCTGGCAAGAAATATATGATGGATGGATGAATGAATGAATGAATGAATGAGTAGTCTGGCCGCCTTCTAACTGTCCCCAAGGACTCTCACCCCTACCCCATCCCCACTGAGCTCAGCATCTCCTGAAAACCTCTTCCTCCCCCAGGTTCCCAACGTCATGAAGGTCCCACTGCGTCCCAGTCACAAGGCCAGACTTGTGGGTGCTGACCTCGTCCACTCCCTTCCTGTCCCTCCATACATCCTGTCGCCCCACAGACCCACTTCCTCCTTTTCCCGGCTGGCCAACCTCTCCCCAACTTGTCTGCGACATTCCTCCTCTTCTGATAAGATCCATGGATGGGATGAGTCGAGGACTTTCCCTGACCCCAGAGGCTAGGTCCTGTGCTCCCCGTGCTCCTCAGTGCTCGGGCACCTCCTCTATCAGGGCAATCCGGCTGGACGGTGACCGGGTCTCTCGGCCACCCTCACCGCCTGCTGCGTCCCTCCCCACGTCCCCCAGTCCCACTGGAGCCAGACTTCACCATCTTGTCCTCGACAGGCTCACTCGGCTCGTCCAGACAGAAACCCGGATGCGTTAGCATTTCACTCAAGCCGTCGCCACATCCCTTTGGCTTGACCTACAGAACAGCGGGACCCCCGCCACGACCACCGCACCCAGACCCGAATCCCTGCAGCGGCCTCCTTCCTGGCCTCCCGGCCTCCTGCTGGGGGGGACTCCACCCCACGGCTACCAAGCCCTGCGGCCCTGCCCCGGCCACCCCACCAACGTCACCCCTCACCACCTCACTGTGTGTTCCACCCACGGCCTCCCACGTTCCCTCCTCTCTCAGGGGCCTTGCGTGTGCTGCACCCTTTGCCCGGCCCATCTCTCCCGTTAGCTCCTTGTCAGCTGGGTCTCAGCTCTCGTCACCTCCTCCAAGAGCCCTTCTCTGACCACTTCTTTAAAGACAATGCCTTGGGGCGCCTGGGTGGCTCAGTCGGTTAAGCGGCCAACTCTTGATTTTGGCTCATGTCATGATCTCACGGCTCGGGACTCCGAGCCCCACTTCGGGCTCTGTGCTGACAGCGCGGGGCCTGCTTGGGATTCTCTGTCTCCCTGTCTCTCGAAATAAATAAATACATTTGAAAACAAAAGCAAAGACACAAAAAAAACACAGCCAATGCTCTATACTTGTTTCCACCATTAAAAATAAAAGTCTTCCCGAAGCACATTTCACACCAGGTAACTATTTTATTTATATTTACTGTCTAACCTTGGCTCCCGCTTCAGATTATGAGCATCGCTTAGCGGGCCCTGAGCTGCGCTGTCCAATACGGGAGCTCCCAGCCGGGCAGCGCTTGAGCACCTGAAACGTGGCTGTTCCGGACTGAGATGGGGTTAAAGTGGCAAAAACACACTGGATCTGGGAGACTGGGGGGGGGAGAATGTAAAATATTTCATTGAAAATTTAACAATATCAGGGCGCCTGGGTGGTTCAGTAGGTTGGGCGTCCGACTTCGGCTCGGGTCGTGATCTTACAGTTCATGAGTTTGAGCCCCGTGTCGGGCTCTGTGCTGACAGCTCGGAGCCTGGAGCCTGCTTCGGATTCTGTGTCTCCCTCTCTCTCTGCCCCTCCCCTGCTCATGTTCTGTCTCTCTCTCTCTCTCTCTCTCTCTCTCAGAAATAAACAAACATTAAAAAAATTAAAAAATATATTGGGGCGCCTGGGTGGCTCAGTCAACTGAGTGTCCGAATTCAGCTCAGGTCGTGGTCTTGCGGTGTGTGAGTTAGAGTCCCACATTGGGCTCTCTGCTGTCAGCACAGAGCCCAATCTGGATCCTGTCCCCCTCACTTTCTGCCCACCCCATCTCAAAAATAAAAAAAATTTTTTAAGACAGAGAGAGAGTGCAAGTGGGGGAGGAGTAGAGAAAGGCGGGGAGTGGGGACAAGGGAGAGAAAGAGAAAGGGGGGGGGGATCCCAAGCAGGCTCCACACTGTCAGCACAGAGCCCGACGCGGGGCTCAAACTCACGAACCATGAGATCATGACCTGAGTTTGATCGTGATCAAAACCAAGAGTCGGTCGCTCAACCAACTGAGCCACCCAGGCACCCCTCAAAAATAAATACTTAAAACAAAGAAACAAACAAACAAAGGCCCGTGCCAGACATGTTGAAATAACAATATTTTGGTGTATCAGATTATGTAAACATATTATTAAAGTTAAATTTGCCAGTTTCTTTCTCCTTTTACAAAAAAACGTGGGTACAGGAAAAGTGGAAACCACACCCGTGGCTCATACTCTATGTCAGCGGGGCAGCGCTGTTCCAGGGCCTCCTCTGGGCTCCACACTGCCTGTGTCACCTCCAGCAGAGCACACGCTGTGGGTGTCGGGGTCTGCCCCTGTCCCCCAGACCACAGGAGGAGCCCCTCGCGGGCAGGGCCAGGATCTGGGTAGCAACTCTGTGTTCCAAGAGCCTACCAAGTGCTGACCTAAGAAGAGGCATGAAGACATGAATAAGGGCCTTAAGAAGTGCACGCTGGGGCGCCTGGGTGGCTCAGTGGGTTAAACGTCTGTTTTCAGCTCGGGTCATGATCTCACGGTTCGTGAGTGCGAGCCCCACGTCGTGTTCTGTGCTGACAGCTCGGAGCCTGGAGCCTGCTTCGGATTCTGTGCCTCCCTCTCTGCCTCTGCTCCTCCCCCGCTCCTGCTTGTGCTCTCTCTCTCTGCTCTCAGGAAGGGGATGGAGGGCCTGGAGATGACAGTGGGACGGGGTCTCTGGGACCCAGGCGATGAAGGGTCAGTTCCTCAGTGATGAGCCGGAATTGGCCTGTGTGGCCCCAGAGGCCATCTTCTGATCCTTCATGTAGTAATTACTCGGTGTCTGAGCCCCACGGGCCAGGCCTGAGTGACGCGGCGACACGGGGCACCCAGGACCCACGCGGACGTTGCACTTGTGATTTGCTTCCAGGGGCTCCCGGCCTGATAAGGCGCAGGCGATCAATGAGCCCTGTCCCCACACCTGAGTGAGACGCGCAGGGACAGAGGCCGCTTGGGGCCCTTGGTGGTGGCTGCCTCGAGGAGGGGACATTTGAGGAGGGCAGTGAAAGGTGAGGAGGGTTCAGGAGCAGTTCACGGGAGAGGAGAACCTGTGTGAGGGTGGTGGCAGGGGGTGGGGGACAGCGCCCAGCAAGGGTGCAAGGTGCACGCTCTGTTCTCCTTATTTTTCCTTTTTTTATTGTTTTTTGTTTTTTATTTTTTTTTAGATGGCCACAACTGTTTTAAGTGCTTGCCTTAAATTTTTTTTTTTTTTCAACGTTTATTTATTTTTGGGACAGAGAGAGACAGAGCATGAACGGGGGAGGGGCAGAGAGAGAGGGAGACACAGAATCGGAAACAGGCTCCAGGCTCTGAGCCATCAGCCCAGAGCCCGACGCAGGGCTCGAACTCACGGACCGCGAGATCGTGACCTGGCTGAAGTCGGACGCTTAACCGACTGCGCCACCCAGGCGCCCCTTAAGTGCTTGCCTTAAAACTATTCTGTAAGGACCAAAAAAAAAAAAAAGTCCTGTTTTATAAATGGACCATATATAACAAACCGCCTGCTTAAACGTCATCGCAGATAGATGGACATTTGAACAGCAATTGAATTTGGGGCTAGAGCATTCTCTGGGCTTTGTTTAAACCTCTATGAAAAGCTTCGAGCCCACCTGGGTGGCTCAGTGGGTTAAGCTGCTGACTCTTGGTTTTGGCTCGGGTCAAGCTCTCACGGTAAGTGAGTTCGGGCCCCCCATCGGGCTCGGTGCTATCAGCGCAGAGCCTGCTCGGGATTTTCTCTCTCATTCTCTCTCTGTCCCTCCCCCCCAACTCGTACTTTTTCTCCCTCTCAAAATAAATGAATAAACTTAAAAAAAAAAAAAAAAAGCTTCGAGAAGCAGGCAAAACTAACCTATGGTGTTGGATGACAGAGCCGTGGTCATCCTTGGAGGGGGGGTCGGGGCTGGGAGCGTTGACAAGGAGGGTGCCAGGGAGCTAAGGATGTTGTTTCTGCATCTGGGGGGCCCGTTCTGTAGCTGTGTTCAGTCAGGAAAAGTTCATCAAGCTTGACATTTATATCTGTGGGCTTTTTTTCTTTTCCATTTAAAAAAAAATTTTTTTTTTTACATTTATTTGAGAAACAGAGTGAGACAAAGCGTGAGTGGGGAAGGGGCAGAGAGAGGAGACACAAAATCCGAAGCAGGCTCCGGGCTCTGAGCGAGCGGTCAGCACACAACCCGATGCGGGGCTCGAACCCACGAACCGCGAGATCATGACCGGAGCTGAAGTCGGACGCCTACCAACCGAGCCACCCAGGGGCCCCTGTGGGCTTTTTTATACATATGCCAGCTCCGTGTATGGACACATGCATATGTAAATTAATATATTTGCATATTAAATTATATATAAATATACATATTTTTGAGATTATTTATTTTGAGAGAGAGAGAGAATATGCCTGGGGGAGGGGCAGAGAGAGAGGGAGAAAGAATCCCAAGCAGGCTCTGTGCTGCCAGCATGGAGCCCAACATGGGGCTCAAACTCACAAAACTGTAAGATCAAGATCTGAGCCAAAATCAAGAGTGGGACACTCGACCGACTGAGCCACCCAGCACCCTAAATATACATTTTTATGGAGAAGAAATCACCTATGCAAAGACCGTATGAAGCATAGAGGGACAACCTAAAAAATATTTACAGAATATATGTACGTGCCTATATATTTTTTTCTGTAAACACTCTTTAATGGTCGTGGGATAGAGCCCTGCGCTGGGCTCTGCGCTCGGCATGGAGCCTGCTTGGGATTCTCTCTCTCCCTCTCTCCCTGTCCCTCCCCCAGTCTCTCTCTCTCTCTCTCTCAAAATAAATAAACGTTAAAAAAATTATTTAAAAACCCAAAAAACAAAAACCCCAAATCTCAATTCAGTTACTGCAACGTACGTTTGGAACAACTCAGGTACTTTGTGAATCTGCTTTTCCGACCCTAAGTTGGACGAACTCTTAATGCGGAACAAGTATTTCCAGTGAAACTGTGGCCTGGTTGAGAAAGGAACATCAACTGTCTCGTGAATATTTTTTTTAAATATTGATTACACATAAAAATAACACGGCGGACGTTCTAAGTAAAAGACATTAAACTTTCACTGGTTTTACTTTTTTAACGTGGCTACTGGAAAATGTAAGCTTGCGTACGCGGCTCGCTGGGTCAGATGTGCTCTGTGCTATCAAAGGCATTGCCACCCCTGAGAGGAAATACTCTCCGCGAAGAACCGGCTGCAAAAGAACGCAGCTGCCGAAAGCATCCCTGGGCGGCCGCCTGCCATGTGAAGGGTGCACACACCGATTTGTCAACCCTCAGCCTCTGGGCAGAATGCAGCACCTGAGGGCAGGGACGTGTGGCTGCTTCACTCTCAGGGGGCATCCCCTGGGTTCACAACAGTCCCGACACGGGAAAGGCGTTGAATGCAGATTGTGGACCAAGAGTACTAGATGGCACACCCAGAAGTGGGTGAGGCTGGGGCTCAGTGAAGTCCTGTCATCCTCCAGGCCCTACAGTTAGTTCTCTCTCGGACAGCGACTCCTGCCCTCCCTGCCAGCCGCGGCCTCCTCTTCCTGTTCCTCCTCCTCCTTGAATTCCTCCTATACCGCAAGCACAGTCCTGCCTCAGGGCCTTTGCACAGGCTGTGCCGAGAACTTCCTCCTCCAGATTTATGCAGGCCTATTTCACCCACCCAATTTGATTCTTTGCTCCAATGTCCCCTTCTCAGCAAGAGACTGTCTGACCAGCTTATATAAGAGCACTATCCCTAACCTTGTCCTCATACCCCTTCTCTGCTTTATTTCCTCCCAACACCCACTGCTACCTGTCTATACACCTGAATACTCTATATTTATTCGTGTACCAATCCGTGCTCCCTTAGAATATGAGCATGAGAATATGAGAATATATATTTCCATAGAATATGAGAGAGAGGACTTCTGTTCACTGTTGTAGTCCCGTTACTTAGAGCAGCGTCTGGTTGCCGGTAAAGATTGATTGGTTCGTTCATTCGTTCATTTCCTTATTCATTCAACTAGCAAACATCTCCCAAGGACGCCCGTGGGCCAGGTCCCACAGGGGGCAGAACTGGGGACCCTGGGAAGGATCAGAGCAGGGCCTGTGCTCCAGGGGCTGGGGGAGATGCCACAAATGGAATGGGTCACACTTTTGGAGTAGGATGCACCCCAATGGAGGAGCTCAGGGCACTGTGAAACCCAGCACCACTCCCCCTTTTTTAATCACTCACTCGCAAACTCTCCTCAGGCCTAGTGGTAGCTGGGGCCCTAGAGGGAGGGCAGCCCCAGCCTGGGCCCGGGAAGCTCCCAGGCAGATTAAGTGACTGGGAGGCAGATCCCCGCTCCAGACAGCACAGGACGAAGCCCTCAGGCCAGGCCCAGCCCGAACCTTTCCCCTTCTTATCGGCAGAATTTGCCCTTCCTTGCCCTCCTTCTCAAAGCCTACCTTTCATCTCCTTCTAGAGCCTTCCCCCTGAACTCCACTCTGCCCTTCAGACTCTCCAGCAGGATGGCTCAACACTCCTCTCCCTCCTCCACCTGCTCGGCTCCGGGCCCTGGCTCATCCACATCCCTCAGGCCTTCGGCTCCCTCACTCCTGCTTGAAACCCTCCCCAGTGTTCTCAGGACAGACACCAACTTGGCCTCTGCCCACCTGCCCAATCAGATCCCATCCCGTCCTCTGTGCATCAGCCACACAGGCCTTAGCTCAGTCTCGCTTGGGCCCCAGGACCTTTGCACTGTTGTCCCTCTGCCTCCCCAGCTCTTCTCTGCCTCCCTTGGCCTGGCTAACTATGCCACATTGTCTGAGCACTGCAATCAGAGAGAGCTTTCATTCTCTCGACATGGTGGCCCTCTCTCTCTCACGGACTTAGGACAGCTACACGGTTTTTCCACTTAAAAAAAAAAAAATTGAGGGGCGCCTGGGTGGCTCAGTCGGTTGGGCGTCTGACTTCGGTTCAGGTCATGATCTCACAGCTGGTGAGTTCGAGCCCCACGTCAGGCTCTGTGCTGACAGCTCAGAGCCTGGAGCCTGCTTTGGATTCCGTTTCCCTCTCTCTCTGCCCTCCCCGCCTCACATTCTGTCTCTGTCTCTTAAAAATAAATAAGCATTAAAAAAGAGTTTTAAAAATTGAGATACAATTCACCCAACCAACCATAAAGTGGGCCAGCCAGTGGTCTCTGGTATATCCACGGTCTTGTGCAACAATCACCAAGATCTATTTCCAGAACGTTTTCATCACCTGGTCTGGACACCTCAGACAAACGAAATCATACATGTGGCCTTCTGTGTCTGGTTTCTTTCACTTAGAATGAGGTTTTCAAGGGGCGCCTGGGTGGCTCAGTCGGTTCAGCATCCAACTTCGTCTCAGGTCATGATCTCGCGGTTCGGGAGTTCGAACCTTGCATCGAGCTCTGTGCCGGCAGGCAGCTCAGAGCCTGGAGCCTGCTTTGGATTCTCTGTCTCCCTCTCTCTGCCCCTCCCCTGCTCACACTCTCTCTCTCTTTCTCTCAAAAATAAATGAATAAATGGGGCGCCTGGGTGGCGCAGTCGGTTAAGCGTCCGACTTCAGCCAGGTCACGATCTCGCGGTCCGGGAGTTCGAGCCCCGCGTCAGGCTCTGGGCTGATGGCTCGGAGCCTGGAGCCTGTTTCCGATTCTGTGTCTCCCTCTCTCTCTGCCCCTCCCCCGTTCATGCTCTGTCTCTCTCTGTCCCAAAAATAAATAAACATTGAAAAAAAATAAATAAATAAATAAATAAAAATAAATGAATAAACATTGAAGAAAATAATAAAATAGGTAAATTAAAAAAAAAGAATTTAGAATGAGGTTTTCAAGGTTCATCCATGTGGTAGCGTGCGTCCTTCTTTTTGATGGCTTAGTCATATTCCATGGCGCGGGGTACCACATTTTGTACATCCATGCATCTGACGATGGACATTTGGGTTGTCCTGTTTCCGCTCCTGGGCTACGGTGAATAGCCCAACTATGAACATCTATATACATGCGTTTGTGAGAAGGACTGCCACCATTTTCATGCAGTACCTGTCTCCTTCATGGGACTGGGAGATTCACAAGGGACACAGACCAATCTGTCCTAGTCACCACTGTGTCCCCAGCGCCCTTGGTAAGGTTTGAAACACACCAGCCATTCAACAGTTACTTGACGAGACGATGAAGGACCAGAGGAATCCCCGATTCTCTAGCCCCAACCCATCTGGCTCAATTCCCTCCACTGCCCCTGAGTCAGAGTCTCCCCCTTCTGGGGTCCTGCAGCGACACCGACCAGTTTTCTCTTTCCTTCCCTACCTCCATCATCCAATCCCTCTGCAAATCCTCCAAAACGTGTCCCCAAACCAACCACTTCTCACCCCGGGTCAAGCCAACACCATCTCTCACCCGGATGCCGGATGCCGGCAGCAGCCCCTAATCATCTCCCTGCTTCCGCCGCCACCTCGAGTCTCTTCTCTTCACAGAGGCAGAGGAATTATTTTAAAACATCAAGCAGCTCGCATCCCTCCTGCCTCTAAACCTTCCTGCCGCTCTTGTTGCACTCAGAGAAAGGCCAAAGCGCTCTCGGAGGCCCACGAAGCCCTCCCAAATCCGTGGCTGCCCTCATCTCCTGCCCTCTCCCCCTTCGGCTCTTACTTGAACACACGCTAAGCACGCTGCAACCCCAGGACCTTTGAACATACCATTCCTCTGCCTGGACCCCCCCCCCCCCTTGCCTCCAAAATCTGCAGGGCTTGTTCCCTCGCTTCAATCAAAAGTCTACTCACGTGTCACCTCCAAGCCCCATCTCAATCCCGGCTCCTCCTCCCAGTCACCCTCTGACCTGGTATCATTTACTGTAGTTCTGTGTTTATTTTCCATCTCCCTCACGGCATGGGGGCTCCCAAGCCGGGGACTCTTGTTCACTGTTGGAGCCCAGTCCCAGGCAGTGTCAAAAGGGGGTAACGAAAAAGTATCTGTCAAATGAATGAATGAGTGAAGGCAAGGTGCTGTCATCGGCGGGGCTTGCAGACAAAACTGAGCCTTAGAGAGGTTAAATGAGTCGCCGAGGGATGAGGGTCACATCCGTGACCGGCATCAGAGGCCACACACACCTACTCCTACCACCCTCCCCCACCTAATCCACAACCCCTCCTCACTCACCTCTTTCCGTAACAACTATTAACATCTCTCCTCCACCTGACACCCAACAGCCTCCAGCCCTCTCGTTCACCTCCGACATGTCAGATCCTTTCATACCTCCTCAGTTCTACAGTAATCACAGAGGCCGCTCTTCAGACCCACCGAAGTGACAAAAACAACAGCCAGGACAAAAGGCCTCACTCACACACATTATCACAACCACCTCATCAGGAAGGTGCAATCAGCAGCCCCTGCTGACAGATGAGGAAATCAAGAGGTGAAGTCCCCCGTTCAAGGTCACATGGCCGGGGAGTGACAGCGCTCGAACTCAGACCCAGGTCTGGCTGACCCCAGAGCCCGTGCAGATACAACCTCGGAAGCTCTTGGCAGCTCCAAACACCAACACCCACTCCCAGGAGTTGGGAGCTGACTTGGCGCCAGGCCTCTCGTCGTCACGACGATCCTTCCTGCTGGTGATCACTGTCCCCATATTGAAGTGGTCAGACGGGAGAGGGCTGTAGATTCAGGAGTGCCCTGCTCCCTGACCCTTGACCTCTCTCTGGAACCAGGCTTCCTCCAACCCTTAGCTGTCCAGATCTCGTCCCCGCAAATTCCCAAGGCTCCCTGGGTCCTTCTTTGAGCTCTGGGCTCTCCCGGTTCTGACACATCCTCCAAGCCCCCACTTTATAATGTCCTCTTCTTTCCAGGCCCCCAGCTTCCTGTCTCAGGTTCTCCCAACACCCTCCACCTGCAGCACCTCTCCTCCGTGTTCCTAGATCCCTCTTTTCCCCTTAGTAACCCTTCTAGTCTCCTCACCACTGCCCTCCATGTCTACTAAGCCATCCTCCATCCTGGAGCTCCCCTATCCCTCACCAGGGTCCCACTATGGTCCCCCACCTTCCCATCTCTCCTCCCCAACCCTCTGGGACGTTGTATTACTCTCAGGCCCTCTCTATGCACTAGCCAGGAACCTCAGTGACCTACCTAGCCCCTTCCCCTCTATGACACCCCCTCATTCAGGCCCTCAAAGCCCGGCACCATTATGCTCCCTGTGTTTCACGTCCTCCAGGTCCCCTCTGGCCTTCTCCCACTCTATCGCCGCACAGGGGACCCCCCCCCCCCAACTCGTGCACCTCCTTCTCTTTCTATCGACATCAGGGATTTCTCTAAGCCCGTAGCTAATAGGTTCCCCAAGCCTTTCTATCATTCCCAGGGAACACCTCTAGGGTCCCCAGCCCTGGGACCTTACTAGCCTCCTCTCCTCTAAGACCCTCCCGGACGCCTCTAGTCACTCCGTGTCGTCACCTCAAGAGGCACTCTGTGACACCTTAAGTCTCTCCATTCCCCCCACCCTAAAGTTCCCCCCGGGGCCTCTCTATTCTCCCCCTCTACAACGCAAAGGCTTCTACGCCCGGGCCCCTCTGTAACCCCCGAGTCCCTCAATTCCACGCTCCCCCTCCCTCCAGTGTCCCCTGGCCGCGCTCTCACAGTTCCGGATGTCGGAGATGAACACCGCGAGCCCCCGCATCCCATCGCCCTTGGAGACGGCCGGCATGATGGCGGTGGTGTCGGCTCCAGGCCTGGCCAGGCAGGGCACAGCGCAGCGGGGGCTGGCAGGCGGGGACCGGGAGGAAAGGACCCCAAGCAGCGCCGAGGAGCCTAGCCGGCCGGGGGGGAGGGCGGGCGGGCTGGCTGGCGGGCGGGCTGGCAGGCCGCGGCTCCGCCTCCGGCCCCTCCCCTCGCGCCCGTCGTCCTGAGCTATCAGTCTCCCATTGGTCCGGATTACTGCCGCTCAGACTCGGGCTCACACCTCGCTCCCTCTCTCATTGGCCGCCGGACAAAGGCACGCTGCTACGATTGGCTCAGCGGCCCGCTATTTCCGTTCGCAGGAAGGTGGGGGGTGAAGAGGCGTTGCCCGAGAGACGGGCGGAGTTCGGTTGCGTGCTATGGGACCTCCCCCTCCGAGCGGCCGGGTCCGATGCTGATTGGATCCGGCGAAGGGAGGGATTGATAAGAAGGAAGGCGGGGGAGTGGGCTTGGGAGGCGGGACTGGCGTTGACTATGTCCAATGAGCAGGTAGATCGCCCACGCAGGCGTCGCGGATTCGCCAGGCCTGTCCTATTCCCGCCCCCGACTGGGCGGCTGTGGGGGCGGGAGAAGTGCGTTGATAGGTAGAGAAGGAAAGTGAATGGGGGTTGTCACTCAGCTGGACTAGGATAGGTGGAGCGCCGCCTGCAATTCCCTGCTGCAGAGAAGTGGTTGGGAGGGGCAAGCAAATGTGAGGTGTTTACTGCGCAAGCGTTCCCGATTCCCTTTCTCCCTCCTGTCTTCCACCCCCGACTCTTTAAATCTTCTTCCAGGAAGTCTTCCCCTCCCCCTCCCTTGTCTAGCGGCCTAGATGTCGAAACCAAATTTCTCAGAACGGGGGAAATACGAATTCAAGTCTAGTCCTGTTAGGCATACGTTAAATCTGACGTCCAAAGAGGTTGAGTGACTTGCCCAAGGTCACACAGCTCAGAAGAGTAGAGCGGGGATTTAAACTATATTTTGTCTTTTAACCACTTTCCCATATACAATGCCTTTTTTTTTTTTTCAACCATAATGCCATTCTACACATTGTGAATCTCTCCACCAAACTTGGAGCTCCTCCTGAGCAAGAATGGCATCTAGTACTGAAGAACGTGGTTCAAAGGAGGGAATAGATGAATCTTAGTTTAGCCCAACCACCACCCCTTGGCACCCAAGCGCCTCTTTGATTGACTTTGATTTTGGGGAAGGACTACAATTCTCTGGGCTATTGAGAAATTTGGGGTAAAGGGAACTGAGAGAGTCCATTTCTGTCAACTCCAGGAACTAAACTCCACAACACTTGTCTAATCTCAGAAGTCTGGTATTCTTGGAATGAGCCTTGAGGGAGTGTCCTGGATCCTGTGAACTTCCACTCTGAACCCCCAGGGGATAGGGACCGGGACAAGAGCTGGCCAGGCTGCAGCGTTTCACAGATTGGTCTATTTGGGTTTCCAGGAATGGGGCTTGGGAAACTCATTCTGGATTCTAGGAGGAAGGACATGCTGAGCTGTCTTAGTGACCAGGAAAGTCCATTCCCAATATGGGTTGGGGGTGCTATTTGCCCCTAAAGAACAGAGAGTAGAGGACCAATTAGGGGCGGCGCCTGGGTGGCTCAGTTGGTTAAGCCTCTGACTCTTGGTTAACCCCACATAGGGCTCCATGCTGACAGTGTGGAGCCTGCTTGAGATTCTCTCTCTGCTCCTTCCTTGCTCTCTCTCTCTCTCTCGCTCTCTCTCAAAAATAAACTTAAAAAAAATCATAAAGAACAACTAATAGGAATGTGAGTTGGAAAAAGTCATTTTTATGGAAAGATACGTTAAGCGTTGGAAGGACTGAAGGAGTGGGTTAAGCATTGGATTCTTGATTTCGGCTGAGGTCATGACCTCACGCTTCATGGGTTCGAGCCCTGCCTGCCTCCAGCTCTGCACTAACAGGGCTGAGCCTGCTTGGAATTCTCTTTCTCCCTTTCTCTGCCCCTCCCCCTCTCTCAAAATAAATTAACAAACTCAAAAAAGAGGAAACACTCTCTCCCGGAGAATATCTTTAAAAATACAGATTCGTGACGGGATTCGAACTTGTCCTCTTTTTGGACAAGAGAAACACGGAGAGTCCCAAGAACAGGAAAAGTGTGTCTAAGTGTGCCTTCCCTGCCTCAACTCTCCACCTCACTTTCACACAACCACCTTCCACCCTTTGGCCCTGGGCCAAACTCCCAGATGGAGTTAACTCTGGGCTCAGTATGGGGGGGAAGGATGTCCTGAAATTAGGTCCTGATATAGATAGGTGGGGGAACTCAGTCCTCCCTCCACACACACCCTACCCTAGAGCCCATGAAGTAACCAAAACTTAAATTTCAAGACTGGCCCTAAAGCAAAGGCATTCTGGATTCTAATAGGGAGTCCGACCGGGAAGGCTGATTTAACTTTCTGGAAAACCTGGGATTGTTTGATCCTGTGTGGGGGCAGTCCTGGACCCCCCCCCCCCATCACAGGAACTCATGACCTCTGTTGAATTAGAGCGGTACTTATAAATAGAAATACAGGGGCGCCTGGGTGGCGCAGTCGGTTAAGCGTCCGACTTCAGCCAGGTCACGATCTCGCGGTCCGTGAGTTCGAGCCCCGCGTCAGGCTCTGGGCTGATGGCTCAGAGCCTGGAGCCTGTTTCCGATTCTGTGTCTCCCTCTCTCTCTGCCCCTCCCCCGTTCATGCTCTGTCTCTCTCTGTCCCAAAAATAAATAAACGTTGAAAAAAAAAAATTAAAAAAAAAAATTAAAAAAAAATAAATAGAAATACAGTGGGAGCCACATATATAATTTTCAACTGACTCGAGCTACATTTTTTAGTTAAAAAAGTGAAATTAATTTTAATAATATATTGTATTGGGGGCGCCTGGGTGGCTCAGTCGGTTAAGCGTCCAACTTCGGCTCAGGTCATGATCTCGCGGTTCGTGAGTTCAAGCCCCGCGTCAGGCTCTGTGCTGAGCCTGGAGCCTGTTTCAGATTCTGTGTCTCCTCTCTCTCTGACCCTTCTCCGTTCATGCTCTGTCTCTCTCTGTCTCAAAAATAAATAAACGTTGGGGCGCCTGGGTGGCTCAGTCGGTTGGGCGGCCGACTTCGGCTCAGGTCATGATCTCGCGGTCCGTGAGTTTGAGCCCCGCGTCGGGCTCTGTGCTGACAGCTCGGAGCCTGGAGCCTGTTTCAGATTCTGTGTCTCCCTCTCTCTGACCCTCCCCCATTCATGCTCTGTCTCTCTCTGTCTCAAAAATAAATAAACGTTAAAAAAAATTAAAAAAAAAATAAATAAACGTTAAAAAAATTAAATAATATATTGTATTGAAGCCAACATACCTCGGGGCGCCTGGGTGGCGCAGTCGGTTAAGCATCCGACTTCAGCCAGGTCACGATCTCGCGGTCCGTGAGTTCGAGCCCCGCGTCGGGCTCTGGGCTGATGGCTCAGAGCCTGGAGCCTGTTTCCGATTCTGTGTCTCCCTCTCTCTCTGCCCCTCCCCCGTTCATGCTCTGTCTCTCTCTGTCCCAAAAATAAATAAACGTTGAAAAAAAAAATTTTTTTTTGAAGCCAACATACCTCGAATACTATCATTTGAACATATTTACCATTCTAATTTTCCTAAATCTTTGCTTTTGTTTTGAGACAGGGAGCACATGTGCAAGCGGGAAAGGGGCAGAGGGAGAGAGAGAGAGGATCCCAAGCAGGCTCCAGGCTCAGCACGGAGCCCAACTCCAGACTTGATCCCACAACCCTAGGATCATGACCCGAGCCAAAATCAAGAGTCAGATGCTCAACCAACTGAGCCACCGAGGAGCCTCTAATTTTCCTGAGTCTTTGAAATCCTGTGTTTTCTACTTACAGCACACCTTGATTGAGACTCACCACATTACAGGCACTCAGTAGCTAAAAGTCATTGATTGTGCCTGTGAACTTGGAATTATAGAATTTAGGAAGGAAGGAAGGAAAGAAAGGGGAAGGGAGGGGAGGGGAGAGGGAGGGGAGGAGAGGAGAGGGAAGGGAAGGGAAGGGTAGGGAAGGGAAGGGAAAAATTATAGGCTGGTTTGAACAAGATAATTATGGGGCTCCGGGGCTCAAGAACTAATCCACTGTTAGGTTTTAAGACCAGACTTTGAACAAGTCCACATTTGGGGGTCTAATGAGCTTCGGGCAGACCTATTCATTAAGAAGAAACCCCAGGAGTAGCCCAAGTAGCTCATGGATTGAACCAGCAATAGCTCCTAAGACTTTGGCCTCTGCAAACCAACTCTTGATTTTCTCCAGAAAAACTGGACTCATCCTCAGTCTTCCCATTTGGGCAAAGGGGCCCTCCATCAGTCACTTGGGCACTCTTGCCAGAACCCCGTCCCTCCCCCTCACGCCAAGGGCGGAACACATCTGAAGTCAGCCACCTCCGTCGGTCGCCATGCAGGCTACCGTCACCGTCATCATCCCTTACCTGGAAACTTGCAGTGACGTACCTTATGACTGTCCCCGCTTCCATCCTGGCCACCCACAGTCCACCCCCCACACACCAGGGCACTTCTCTCAACAATTATCAGCTGTGTCCTTCCCCAGCATAAAGGCTTCAGCCACACAGGCCTCCCCTTGGCCACTCCGACCCTCCAGACCCGTTCCTACGCTCCACCTCTACCCCCAGCGTCCCCCCACCAAATTCTTGTTTCTTTGTCTGTTCCCTGCCTGCCCCGGCGCAGCACCGCCCCCCCCCCCCCACCAGAATCTTGGATCCCCCAGCAGTGGGACACAAGCAGCGGGACCCAGACCCCAGAGTACCCCACGAATCCAGGGTATTGCGTGAAGAATCAAGTGTGCATGGGGGGTGGGGGAGAGGGTGGCGGGCAGGGGCTGGATGAACCCACAGTCTCAGGGGAAGGGAAGCTGAACCTCTCCCGAGGGCCAGTGGGCCCATCCATCGTAAGTTCTGGACTAGAATGGAGAAATCCATTGTGGTTCTAATGGAAGGAACATATCTGGTAGAACCAGACGTGTTCAGGGAGACCCCCTGGGGGAAGACACTGGCCAGTGCCTTCTCCTACCCCTATGCACCGCCCCCCCCCTTACTGGGGCCCAGTGGTTGGGTCCTTTATGAGGCAGGCCTGGGAGGACAGGGACTTTGAGGGTCAGCGGTCAGAGTAGGTGGCGAGTCTCAGAGGAAGGAGTCCCCGGGGGCAGGGGCCCCCCCACACGCCATGGCGAGCGTGGTGGTCAAGACAATCTGGCAATCCAAAGAGATCCATGAGGCCGGGGACCCCCCCGCGGGGGTCGAGAGCCACTCCGAGCTGGTCCCCGAGGCTCCTGGGGGGGTGAGCACCCCGGCCAAGGGGATCACGAAGAAAAAGAAGGCCGTGTCGTTCCACGGGTGGGTTCGTCACACCCTGTCGGGGACGGTCCTAGCGCCCGGCACTGCCTCCAACAGAGCACGAGTGCCACCGTGGGTGCTGGAGGAAGGGGAGGGGGAGACGAGGAGGGGGCAACCGAGGGCCAGGCCAGACGGTGGTGGCAGCAGAGGGGGGTAGAGAGGAAGAGGGTCGTGGGGATGGAGGGAGGGAGGGTGGAAGGAGGGAGGAGAAAGCAGGCAGCAGAGAGGGAGGAGGACGAAGAAAGTGGACGATAAGGTTGCAGTCAGAGAGGGCGGGCGGTGTGGAGACAGGGAGGCCGGAGGCACCAGACCCCCTGGGGCTGTGTCTCGAGCCCCCTGCCCGTTTCTCCTGCGCAGGGTGGAGCCTCGGATGTCCCACAAGCCAACGCACTGGTGCCTGAACCTCAAGAGGTCCTCTGCCTGCACCAACGTGTCACTGCTCAACCTGGCCGCGATGGAGCCCACTGACTCCTCAGGGACAGACTCAACCACAGAGGACAGTGGCCCTCTTGCACTGCCGGGGCCCCCTGCCTCCCCCACCCTACCCTGGGCTTCGGATGACCCAGACATCTCGGAAATACTGGTGAGGGGCCCTGGCTGGGGAAGGCTAGGGTCTTCGCCCTGGTGGCAGACAAATACTGAGGGGGGGGAGGGGGTGGGGGGCTTGTCTTGACTTGGAGGAAGAAAGTTCTGGTCATCCTCCAGGCCCAGAGGAACCGCCGCCTCCTCCCCTAACCACGAAGCCAGCCCTGAATCAGTCCCATCCTGGGTGAATGATGCCTGTTGCCTAGGGAACTGGTCTCCTTAGTTCGTTCACTCGCTTCCAAATGTTCTGGGTGAGGCTGGAGTCCCAGGTAGGAGTTAGGCCAGGTTTCTGAACTCGGGGAACCCCCGGTCTGGTGGGGCTGGCAGAGACAGACTGCGGTGATAACTTTCAAACCAGGCTGGGAATATCAGAGAATGCTTCCTGGAGGAGGCGGCTGTTGCAACTGGGCTTTGATGGTTGAGTAGGAGTTCTCGGAGGGGATCACCTAAATCTGGGGCAAAACCGAGAGGTGAGCGAGGTCTAGGGGGGGATTTAGAGAATTCCTGACTAGAGCATAGAGTGCTACAGTTTGATCTTTTCTTTTTCTTTTTAAAAATGTTTATTTATTTCTTTTGAGAGAGAGAGAGAGTAGGAGGAGGGCAGAGAAAGGGAGGGAGAGAATCCCAAGCAGGCTCTGCATTGTCAGCATGGAGCCCGATGCGGGGCTCGAACTCACGGACCACGAGATCATGACCTGAGCCAAAGTCAGGAGTCGGACCGTCAACCAACGGAGCCCACCAAGTCGCTCCTACGGTTTGATCCTTTAACTTGCCTGCCACCCTCCACCCCGGCCAGGCTTCCTCCGGGCCAGGCCCTGAACTGGGCTTGATACGGACTCTGAGAATTACACGAATGACAACCATGGTCGTAATGTTGCTCACAAGGCTCACTAGCATTTCCTGAGCGCCTTCTATGTTCTAAGAGCCTCAGTTTCCTCATCTGTAAAACCGGAAATGCGTGCGTTTGCTCTTTCAACACATAGGTCTTGAACGCCTATGATGTGCCAGGCGCTGGTGTAGGGGCAGCAAATGGACAGCCAGACAGCGTTCTGGATGCAGCCACGCCCGCCTCACGAGGTGGTCATGACAAAGAAGCGGAGCCCGTTCTGTAAAACGTTTAGCACGGCTGCGGGCTCCGAATCAGTGTTGCTTGTGGTCATTTATCCCCATTTCACAGAGGAAGATATTGAGGCCTCAGAAAGGTTCAATAGGTCACGCAGCTTATAAGTAGTGGAGACGGTCTCAGGAGTTGGTGGTGGGGGGGGGGGGGGACACCCTGCATTGATGGGGACAGTAGAGGTCACTGTGGGAGCCCTGAAGAGGGTGGCCTTGGCCCAGTCGGCCACGGTCAAGGGAGGCTTTCCAGAAAAGGCAACACCGAAGCTGGATCTTGAAGATAAGGAAGGTGTTCCCCGAGCAGAAGACAGAGAATGGTGTTCTAGCTAACTGGAACAGCAGGTGCAAAAGGACAGGGAGAAGGGGTTAGGTCTCTGGGGCTGGAGTGTGGGGGGTGAGAGGGACGAGGCTGGAGTGGAGAGGGCAGAGGCCACGCAGGCTGAGAACTGTGGGCGTGCTCCTGAGGGCAATGGGGAGCCATTGAAGGTTCCTGGGTAGGGGAGAGGAGCAGCTCAGGAGTTCCGAATCCATTCCCATGTACTGAACACCTACTATGTGCCAGGCACTGTGTCACATCCCCATGGTGGGGAATCTCGTTTTCTTCTCTTAGAAGTTCTGTCAGAGGGGCGCCTGGGTGGCGCAGTCGGTTAAGCGTCCGACTTCAGCCAGGTCACGATCTCGCGGTCCGTGAGTTCGAGCCCCGCGTCAGGCTCTGGGCTGATGGCTCAGAGCCTGGAGCCTGTTTCCGATTCTGTGTCTCCCTCTCTCTCTGCCCCTCCCCCGTTCATGCTCTGTCTCTCTCTGTCCCAAAAATAAATAAACGTTGAAAAAAAAAAAATTAAATAAAAAAAAAAAAAAAAAAAAAAAAGAAGTTCTGTCAGGGAACTGGTATAATTACTGGTTTAAAGATGAGGGGCGCCTGGGTGGCTCAGTCAGTTGAGCGTCCGACTTTGGCTCAGGTCACAATCTTGCGGTTCGCGGGTTCGAGCCCCGCGTTGGGCTCTGTGCTGACGGCTCGGAGCCTGGAGCCTGCTTCGGATTCTGTGTCCCTCTCTCGCTGTGCCCCTCCCTCGCTCATGCTCTGTCTCTCTTTCTCTCAAGAATAAAGAAAACATTAAACAAAATTAAAAAAAAAAATTCTTTTAAAGATGGAAACACAAGTAACTGAGGAACAGAGAGGTGGAATGACCTGAGCAAAGTAGGAGAGCCTGTAAGAGACAGGGCCAGGATTAGGTGGTGTGAATGCAAAGGTCCCTTCTTTCCCTGGACGACTCCTCTGCACCTGGTGTGGGGATGTCTGGAAGGCGGAGGCTGGAGGCAGGGAGGCCAGACAGGAGGCTGGGTGAGGTCCCGGGATGGAAGGGTCAGATGGAAAGAAGGGAACAGGGCAGAGAGAGTCCTGGTGGGACGGGTGGCCCCGGAGACATCTCCCCCAGCCAGAGCAGTGTCCTCCCTCTCAGAGCATCTGCAGAGGCCTGCCTCCCACCAGAAGTGTTTCTGAGTCACATCCCGTCCCCGGGGGATTGTGACAGCCGGGAAGGAGCCCTGCTGAGAGCATGGCCTGAAGCAGCCATGGGCTGCGGTGGGGCTGCGCGGATGCATCAGCCTCCCAGCAGTTTGAGGTTCCTTCTCTGAGATGGAAACAGTAATGACAGCCGACATCCAGGGGCACAGGCGGGAGCGGTAGGGCGGGGACAGCAAGAGCCCATCCTGGCATTCAGCACCTGAGCTACGACGGGAGAGAAAGCTGGAGACAGGCAGAGGGGAGGTGGCGGAAACCCAGAGAGAAGGGGACAGAGACCAGAGTGGGGGGAGGGAAACTTGGTGGGGGGGGGCACAGAGATCCAGAGGTGGGAGACAGAGGCCACAGAGACTGTGGGACAGATATTTGGGGCAGGGGGAGAGCAGGGACCAGGAGAGAGGGAGACAGAGACCCAGAGAGAGGAAGGAAGAGAACTGGGCGCCTGAGGACCCCGGCTGAGATGACAAGTCCCAGACCCAACAGAGAACAGCAGGAGAACACGAAGCAGAAGCTTTGGGCCTCCTGTCTTAAGCGACGACACCATTACGAGGCCAGGAAAGGAACAGAGATGGTGGTATTGCTTTCTGAGAAGGTCGGTGAAGCAACGCAAAGATGGACAGGGCAGAATTCCTGGGGGTTACGTGAGGTCTTGGTGCTAAGCCCCTTCCTGGTACTTCCCGCCCTGTTGTCATTATTTTCAACAATGGTGACACTAGTCATTGAGCTTGCCTTACTGACCTTACCATCTTGGCCACCCTTCCTCACTGCCGTCTCAGCAAGGTAGCATCATTCCTGTTTTATGGCAAAGGAAGCAAAGCAGGCTCGGAGTGGGGGGGTTGATGGCCAAGGTGCAGCCTATGGGTGGCCAAGGAGGGATTTGTCCCCATCTCTGGCTCTCCCCTCACCATCAGGCCATTCGCTTCTCAGCCAAGGGCGACAGGCCCTGTCTTCACCACCCCCAGATCTGCTCTCAGTGAAGCTAAGACTCACCCCCAGGGGCCCAAATGGCCCCTTCTCAAAGAAGTATTGACCACAGGCCAGCCTGTGCCCCTCCCACCAGCCCTGGGAAGGTAGCTATTAACCTCACCTCCATGTGACAGGTAGGGTAAGAGTCCCCTCCCTGAGGTCGTGCAACTATTAAGTGGGAGAACGGAGTAGACCCCAGGACCTACTTTCCGGGCGCCCGGGTGGCTCACTTGGTTAAGCATCCAACTTCGGCTCAGGTCATGATCTCACAGTTTGTGAGTTCAAGCCCTGCATCGGGCTTTCCGCTGTCAGCATAAAGCCCGCTTCAGATCCTCTGTCCCCCCCCTCTCTCTGCCCCTCCCCTGCTCGCTCTCTCTAAAAAACAAACAATTAAAAAAACGTGTTTAATGTTTTATTTATTTTTGAGAGACAGAGAGAGGGTATGAGTGGGGAGGGGCAGAGAGAGAGAGAGAGGCTCAGAATCCGAAGCAGGCCCCAGGCTCTGAGCTGTCGGCACAGAGCCCGACACAGGGCTCGAACTCGTGAACCATCACAAAGTCGGATGTTTAACCAACTGAGCCACCCAGGCGCCAAAGTCAGACATTTAACCAATTGAGCCCCCCAGGCGCCCCCCAAAATAAGTAATTTTTAAAAATCACTTTGTGTATTGGTTAGCTACTGCTGTGAAACAAATGATCCCCAAACTTAGAACAACCAGCCTGGAACGGCTTAGCTAGGTGGTTCTGGCTCAGGGTTTCTCATAAGGTTGGAGTCAAAATGTCAGTAGGGGCAGCCATCCGAAGGACTGACCAGGACTGGAGTTTGCACATCCACATTCATAAGGCTCTTAGTTGGAGGTTCATTTCCTTGTCCCATGGGCCTCCCCACAAGGGGCTGCTTGTGACATGGCAGTGACTTCCCAGAGCAAGCGAGGGCAAGCAGGAAGCCAAGGTTCCTTTTGTGAACTAGTCTCTTAAATCACACACCATCACTTCTGCCTTATTCTACTAGCGACGAGGGTCACTAAGTCCAGCTGACATTCAAGTGAGGCAGGTAAGTCTCCTCATTTAGAGAAGTGTCAAAGAACTTATGGGCATACAGTAAAGCTTTGGATGGCGAGTAGCTTGTTCTGGGTGTGTTCCACAAGATGAGCAAACGTTTCTAATACATTTCATACTTGATAAATGTGCTGTCTTGCAATACGAGTAGTACGTGCCATCGAATGGCACGTGATCACAACTGAGCCAATGGTTCTTGAAATTCACTTTGATATATGGGCGCTTTGGATTACAAGCAGGTCTCCCTGCGCGAATTATGCTCGCAAACCAAGGTTTTACTGTATTTACAAATTTTTTTTTTCCTGACATTTATTTATTTTTGAGAGACCGAGCACAAGTGGGGGGAGGGAAAGAGAGAGAAGTCGGGGAGGGGCAGAGAGCCGAAGCGGGCTCCAGGTTCTGAGCTGTCAGCGACAGAGCCCTATGCGGGGCTCGAACTCGTGAACTGGGAGATCATGACCTGAGCGGGAAGCTGGACGCTTAACCGACTGAGCCACAATCTCTTTACTTCTTATGGGTCTATGCAGATGTCCTAGTTCTTCATACCCTCCTTCCTCCTCCTCCTCCTCTGTCTCTGTCTTCAGACTTTAAAGTAACCTCTACACCCCACGCGGGCTCAAACTCAAAACCCCGAGATCCAGAGTCACACACTCAACTGACTGCACCAGCCAAGTGCCCCTCTGATAACGACTTCTACTCTCCATTCTCCTGAGGTCACTGAGGTCAGAAAGCATACTTTGTATGATTCGGTTCTTTTGCATTTATTGAGACTTGTTTTCTGACTCAATACAGGGTCCATCCTGGACCCGAGGTAGAATGTCTCATGGGCACTTGAGAAGAATGTGTATTCTGCTCTTGCCGGGTGGAGGGCTGTCTGTCAAACGTCTGTTAGGTCTGGCTGGTTTAGAGTGGTTTTTCGGTCTTCTGTCTCCTTGTTGATTTTCTCTCCGGTTGTGCTGTCCGTTACTCAAAGCGTGATACTGAAGCTGAAGTCCCCAACCATTGTTGTTGAATTGTCAATTTCTCCCTTCAATTCTGTCAGGTTTTGTTTCACACATTTTAAACTCTTTTTAATGTTTTATTTAGAGAGAGGGAGAGAGAGAGAGACAGGGTACAAACGGAGGAGGGGCAGAGAGAGAGAAGGAGACACAGAATCCGAGGCAGACTCCAGGCTCTGAGCTGTCAAGCACAGAACCCGACGCAGGGCTCAAACTCATGAACCATGAGATCCTGACCTGAGCTGAAGTCGGACGCTTAACCGACTGAGTCACCCAGGCGTCCCTTCTTTCATGCATTTTAAAGCTCTGTTTGGTGCATATATATATTTATAATGGTTACACCTTCTCAAGGACTTGACTCTTACAGGTTTGGGCAGTTTTTTTTCATTGTTTTTATGGAGGGGTGGAATTTTGGGGATCCATCATTTTGCTTATGTCGCCTTAATACATTTCTTTTTTCTTTTATTTTTTTATTTTGAGAGAGAGAGAGAGAGAGAGAGAGAGAGAGAGAGAGATCAGGGGAGAGGGGCAGAGGGAGAGAGAGAAAGAGAGAGAATCTCAGGCAGGTTCCATGCTGAATGTGGAGCCTGATGAAGGCTCCTGGGGCCATGACCGGAGCCGAAATCACACCCCTGGGGCCATGACCTGAGCGGAAATCAAGAGTCAGACACAACCGACTGAGTCACCCAGGTGCCCCAATACGATATTTCTCATCACACCTCTTCTCCAGAGCAATCATGCGAGGAACGTGATGTTGTCCTTTTCTTACGATAGAGGAAACCTGTTCTCCCTTTTCTCTTTGCGTACTAGTTCGGCAACTGTGAAGGACACCAAAGTAACTGGCTTAGGCAAGATACTTTATTTCTCTCTCACATGATAATCTCAACAAGCGGAGCAGGCTTGCTCTTCAAATGAAGTGCGTTACAGGCTCCGTGTTCTGGAGGTTCAGCTATAGAGTCGCAAGTGTGGCTGCCAGTAACAAAAAGACACAAAATAGCACAGGCTAAACACGATGGAAGATGTTCTCTCTCACATGGACATCATGGTCAGTGGTTGGAATTTGAGTACAGCGGCTCCACAGTACTGAGGACTCAGCCTTCTCTATCTTGTTGTGTCCTGCAACTGGTGGTCAAGATGTTTGCTCTGGCTTTAGCCACCAACCTTGAACTCCAGCCAGCAAGAAGAGAGAAAGGGGGATGTTTTCCCTCTTTTCCTTTAAGAAAGGCATGACTTAGAAAATGCCTACCTTACTGCTCCTCACATCCCATTGGCTGAAACTTTGTCGTGTGGCCACACCTGCCTGCAAGGGAGCCTGGGAAATGTAGTCTTTGCCTGGACAGTCGTGTGCCGGGCTAAGTCATCTAAAAATGTGGAAGAGCAGACAGTGGATCCTGCCACCTGCATCCCTCTTGGGCCACAGTTGGCTTCGCATGAGTCCTAAAGCATCTTCTGGTGATATAATGTGGCGATGATCAGAGGCTATGTGGTGTCATGGTTTAAAACAGAGGCTCTGGGTTTAAAATCTGACAAGGCCATCTCACGCACTGTGTACCTGGGAATTCAAGGGGGGATTGTATCTCTAAGCCTCATTTTCCTCACTTGCAGATTGGGCCAAAAAGCCTCAAAAGGTGTGGCTTAGAGGACTGAAAAGGAAATGTGTGTGTGTGTGTGTGTGTGTGTGTGTGTGTGTGTGTGTGGCATGGTGCTCAGTGAGCACTTATATCTGGAAAGTGGGTCATCTTAAAATTTTTTTCCAGTGCCTGGAGAGAAAAATACAGCATGTGTTTTAATAGTTCATCTTATTTATGTCTGTGGACCCCAAGGGCATTTCTCTCAAGGTTCAATTGTGACCATCCATCTCCCATGGATCTGAGTTCTCCCCTGACACCCCCCCCCCCACTCCCTTCCGGATCCCACTTCTTTTCCTTCCCATTCACCAAGCAGAAAATGAGCCCACCCTCTGGTTTCATGGAACAGGAGTACCAAGAATCAAAGAGGTACAGCCCCGGCCCAAGGTCACACAGCCATTGTAGGGCAAAATTGAGGTGCAAACCCAGCCTCCTCTCCGTTCTAGACCTTTTTCTTGGGGTTGGGGTTCACTCCCACACACCCACTGACCTGCCTTCTCCCATTCTTCCCCAGAGTGGGGTCAACAGTGGATTGGTCCGTGCCAAAGACTCCATCACCAGCTTGAAGGAAAAGACCACCAGGGTTAACCAGCACGTGCAGACACTGCAGGTGTGGGGACCCCCCCCCAATACCTCCTCTTCCTCCACGGCCAAGTTCCTCTCCTAGAGCTCTCCTCCAACTCAGTGCCCCCACAGCCCTGGTTGGGAAGGTTGAGGCTGGGAAGGGAAAGGGTCCTTCCCAGACCCAGCCTCTCCTCGCCATGGGGTATCCTCGTGGCCCTGGCTAACCTCTCTTCCCTTCCGGGCTCCAGAGTGAGTGTTCTGTGCTGAGCGAGAATCTAGAGAGAAGGCGGCAAGAGGCGGAGGAACTAGAAGGCTACTGCAGTCAACTCAAGGTGAGCCACAGCCGAGCAAGAGAAGGGTGGGGAGAAGGGAGCGGAAGTAGGAAGAAGGTGGAAACGTGAGGGGGAATGGAGTCATGGACAGGAGATGGGTGGAGAAAACTAGCCTTTGGAGGGGAGTCTACGGAGGAAGCCATCCCTAAAGCCCAGGGAACCAGGCAGACTGGAGGAAGCAGGTGTGTTTCAGAGGAGGGGTGGGAGCCTCTATGGAACTAGCGAGGGTAAGAGTTGGGAGGCCGGAACTGGAATGGGAAGGCAGGGCCCCTGCCCTGGTGTTCTGACCCAGGAGAACTGCCTGAAGGTGACCCAGTCGGTGGAAGACGCTGAAATAAAAACCAACGTCCTGAAGCAGAACTCTGCCCTGCTGGAGGTGAGGGGGGAGGGGGTTGGGCAAGACGGTCAGACGCAAGAGGTACTCGAAGTACTCGAACTTCAGGTGGGGCTTCCTGCCCAGCCACCCCCGCCCCCCATCACCACCGCCACCGCCCCTTCAACGTTCACGTTCAAGCTCCTCCATGCGTACTGGCGTTCAGGTCTTGGAGAGGGACTCGTGTCCGACTCTGAGCAGGAATGCCTGTCCGGCCCCCGTTTCTCACTCCTTTCCCAGCACCATGTTGGAAAAGCTTCACTTGTTCTAACAGGAGGGGCTGGAATTTGGCCCCACGGAGAACCGGAGTGGGGGTGGAGGGCTGGATGGGGACGTGGAGGCAAGCATTCGGAGGTTAAAGCGAGTGGGATTTCAGACGGGCCAGTCCTCCCCAGCAACAGCAATGGAGAGTCCATCTAGACTCGAAACGGGGCTTCCCACTCTTCTCTTCCCCACCCATTTACCTTCCAATCTCGGGGAGTCATTGGGCAGATTGGCGGGTGGAGGTGGTCGTGGGAGGCAAGCGGCTGGACGGTGTCACCCCGCCTTCCTTCCCCGCCCAGGAGAAGCTGCGTTATCTCCAGCAGCAGCTGCAGAACGAGACACCGCGGAGGCAGGAGGCCGAGCTGCAGGAGCTGGAGCAGAAGCTGGAGGCTGGCCTCTCTCGGCAGGGCCTGGGCCCCCCCGCCCAGCCCCCTGGCTCCTCTGGCCCTCCGGGGAGCCCCAACGAACCCCCGCGACCGCGCAGCATGGCCTCAGGCGGTTGGGGAATGGGGCCGCGGGCGGGGGAGGGCCCCGTCGTGAGCGAGCAGGAGTGGCAGAAGGTCTCTGCCGGCCTTGAGGAGCTGAGGCAAGTGGGAAGGGTGCGAGGGTGTGAAACCTCGAGGACCTGACATGGGCGGGCCCGAGGGTGGAGCCTCGAAGATCAGAGCGGGACAAGGGCCTATGCGATGGAGCTCCAGGAGCCCAGGAGGGAGGCTGTTGGGGATGGTGAGCTGGAAAGGCCGGACTTCAAAGAGCTGAGTTTTGAGTATAGGGTTGGCGGAAGGGAGGTCCGCGTCTGGTGAAACTAGGGTGGGCGGGTTTGGGTAGGGGACAGGTCCTCGGGGGTTCCAACATCAGAGTCGCAGCGTCTGGAGGAGCTATGGCATGGGGCTGGGGGGGGG
The DNA here is from genome assembly GCF_018350155.1 of Leopardus geoffroyi. Classification (NCBI taxonomy): domain Eukaryota; kingdom Metazoa; phylum Chordata; class Mammalia; order Carnivora; family Felidae; genus Leopardus; species Leopardus geoffroyi. The sequence continues at coordinate 8,256,597 of NC_059335.1, forward strand.
GGGGCAGTACAAGGGAAGGGCCAGGGCCCCCGACAAGGGGACAGGGACGTGAGAGGATTGCAAGAAATGGGCAGGACAGGAGAATTTGGGAGCTGGGTGGGTCCAGAGCCATGGGCAGGGAGGGGGCGTTGGAGACCCGTCCGAACCTCAGCCCTGACCCGTTCCTTACCTCTGCCTCTCCAGGAGGGAGGTGTCCTCGCTGACTGCCCGGTGGCATCAGGAGGAGGGGGCGGTACAGGAGGCCCTGCGGCTGCTCGGGGGCCTGGGCGGCAGGCTCGACGGCTTCCTGGGCCAGTGGGAGCGGGCGCAGCGTGAGCAGGCGCAGACCGCGCGGGGCCTACAGGAGCTGCGGGGCCGGGCGGACGAGCTGTGCACCTTGTAAGAACCAAGGCGAGCGCGCGGCCAGGGAACAGGGGGCGGGGTGATGGACCCATCACCTGGGGCCTAGAGGTCGAGCCCCTAGCCTGGCACGTGGAAGCTCTAATTAGAAAGAGGGGGTGGCTTGCTATAGATAATAAGGATCGAGGGGCGGAGCCAATTAGAGAAGTGTTGTGTTCCATGCCTTAAAAGGATAAGGGGAGGAACCAAGTCGGAACAGGGAAAGCCAATTGGAGAACAGGAAGGGCATTTCAGAACTTAAAACACAAAGGAAAGGCCAATCAGAGCGCAGAGGGGCGGGGCAGGGCCGGAGTATCGCAGACTAGATGCAAACGGAGGGGCTGCGCTAATGGGTGAAGTGCTAAGGGGACTTAACCGTTGGAGAGGCTACCTCGCAGCACTGGTTACCCTCACCTCAGGGTGGAGCGATCTGCAGTGTCTGTGGCTTCACTGAGGAGCGAACTGGAGGGGCTGGGCCCAATGAAACCTATTCTGGAGGAGCTGGGGCGGCAATTTCGGAGCTCTCGAAGAGGGTCTGACCTCTCCATGACCCTGGATCGGCCGCCCCAAGGCTCCTGTACCCGCTGTGCCAGGTAAGGGGATGGGGCCTGGCGGGGCGTGGTGCATTCTGGGTCACGTTGAGGACAGACCCTTGAAGGAGATGGGGCACTGGCCAAGACTCTGGCAGGGGGTGGAGTGGATAGGGAGGAGTTCACGGTGGGACAGTATCCCCATGCGTTTTAGGACAGGCTAGTCCTTGTGCGTTATGGGAGCCAGATTTCTCCCCTTCCCACAAGATGAAGTCAGTGTCTTGTGGAACACAAGATATGATACATTTTGAGCATCCTGGATTTCCTGTGCATTGTGGGAAGGTTGGGATGTGGTACTTGGTGGGAGGCCAGGTTTCTCTGCATCGTGAGAAAGGTTGAGACCTTGATGCATTGGAGAACGGAGGGATACCAGGCTTGGTCCGCAATAGGAAGTGGGGGACTCCCAATTCGGGTTCAAGTTTAACTAGTGTATGATGGGAAATGTGTTTTTTTTTTTTTTTTCATGAACTAAGGGCTGTCTGCTACCCTTTGGGAGTGGGCACCCCCCAGGGCACTGTGGGAATTACCCACACTGTGGAAATCAAAAGATACCTGATGCACTGTAGGTTGGCCCCAGTGCACGGTGGGAAGGGTGCGTGGGTGCACAGTGGCAGCGCCATCTGAGTGGGGGCCGGGCAGGTGGCTATGGGGCATCTGGGAATGGAGTTGGTATTAGGCTCCTTATACCAGGTGACTGCCCCTCCCTCAGCCAGGGGCAGCAGCTGTCCACCGAGTCCCTGCAGCAGCTACTGGAGAGAGCACTGACCCCCCTAGTGGACGAGGTGAAGCAGAGGGGCCTGGCTCCCGCCTGCCCCAGCTGCCAGAGGCTACACAAGAAGATTCTGGTACCAGAGACCACAGGCCATCACGCCCCACTTTTCGGTCAGGGGGAAGGGAGGGGAGCCCCGGACACAAGGATACTGTTGGTGTGTGGCAGGATGGGAAGCACTAAACACCATTCGTGGCAGGTGTTGGGGGAACACGTGGATCTGATGCATCGGGGTAGGGAAGAGAGGCAAGCAGTCTGGTGGGTGGTAAGTCACAGGTCAGTCATTATGGGACCCGGGGTGATGGACTTGGGCCCAAGGCAGTGGATGACACATTGGATCTGATGCATGGTGGGACACAGGAGACAGACGCTCGTCTACAGCTTCATGGAATACAAGCCTGATTTTCTGTAGACCTTAAGGGACGCAATATGGGATCATTGAGGTCAGACAGGGGACCCAGTGAATACAAGTCACAGTAAGCTAGTGCATTATGGGAAATGGAACTACAGCTCTTCACGAGGTATTGCACCACCGGCCCCAGCCTATTAGCTGATGGAACTTGAGGCCTGTGTACATCCCGAAACATAGATACCTAATGTATTATGGGATACTGGCCTAATGTACGATGGGACACAAGTTGCAGTGGGTGAGACGACACTGATGTGGCAGGACTATAGGACTAATACATGAGAGGAACACGGGGCCTGGGACGTTGTGGAATGTAGGGAACCAGAGGACTGAGGATTATTATTTTAACTGAGATGCTGGTCTAATAGAGATGCGGGGTCTTACGAATTAGGGGATGTAGTTCACCAATGATGGGATCCTGGGACCTGGACACATATCAAATGCACGATGGTTCACGGGCATCAGGGGACAACATGTTAGATGCTGGTTGCGTGCTTGCTGGGACACAGAAGGGCAGTACGTTAGGGGACAGACAGTGGGACAGCCACAGGTTCAGCACATGGTGGGATATGGAAAGCCCACTGTGGGATGCTGGGGTCAGTCTCAGGTCCAAGGCATGATGGGAAACCCTGGGGGAGGAACGTGGACCCCATGGGCCCCATGACCCTTGCCCGCCGCGATCCAGCTCCCGCTCCACCCCCAGCCCAGCCCGGCAAGCCCAGCCGCGCCTACACTCCTCTCCCCAGGAGCTGGAGCGCCAGGCCTTGGCCAAACACATCAGGGCAGAGGCCCTAAGCTCCACCCTTCGGCTGGCCCAAGACGAAGCCTTGCGGGCCAAGAACCTGCTGCTGACCGACAAGATGAAGCCGGAGTGAGGAAGGAGGCTGAGGGCGTGGGAGGAGGGTGAGGTCTTGGGGAAAGGGCCTGAGTCACCCTCTTCTTCCACTCTAGCCCCCTGGCATCTGGCCTCATCAGCACCAGCCCCCCACTCTCTGTTATTACAGGGAGAAGGTGGCCACTCTGGACTATGTACACCTGAAGATGTGCTCCCTCCACGATCAACTCAGCAACCTGCCACTTGAGGGGTCCACAGGGACGATGGGGGGAGGAAGCGGTGGGGGAGCTCCCCCAAAACGTGGGGGCCCAGCCCCTGAACAATAAATGGCCTCTCATGCTGGCATGAAATCTCTCTCCTTTTTGGCACCATAGGAGGGCTGGTAAATCCCACACACACCGCGCACGAGCCTCTCCCCGTGACTCGATCCAGAGCCAATGGGGTTTCCAGAGAGTTGATGATGATGGCACAGTTCTTTGGAAAGGAAATAGGGGGTAGAAATAAGGACCTGTGGTACAGTGTGGGACCGTGGATCCAAACCTTTTTAGAGTGGTTTTTTTTTATTTTTATTTTTTTAACGTTTATTTATTTTTGAGACAGAGAGAGACAGAGCATGAACGGGGGAGGGGCAGAGAGAGGGAGGCACAGAATCGGAAGCAGGCTCCAGGCTCTGAGCCATCAGCCCAGAGCCCGACGCGGGGCTCGAATTCGCGGACCGCGAGATCGTGACCTGAGCTGAAGTCGGACACTTAACCGACTGAGCCACCCAGGCGCCCCTTTAGAGTGGTTTTTAAAAAATTATATGATATATGTATATAACATATAAGATCAAGAGTCACATGCTGTACTGATTCAGCCAGCCAGGAGCCCCTATGGTGATTTTTTTTTTTTTTAACTAGACCATTATATCGTCTAACACTGTGTAAAAAAATTACCCCTTCCCAAACGTAGCTGCTTAAAAGAATAAACCTATTGTCTCACACAATTTCTGAGGGTCAGGAACCTAGGAGTGGCATAGCTGGATGGTTGTGGTTCAGGGTCCCCATGAGGTGGCCTCGTTTGGAGGCCTCGGTTCCTTGTTGTCTGTCGGCGGGTAGGGGGGGGCTCAGTTTCTCACGACGGCTACCTGTCCCTAGAGCAAGCAGTCTAAGAACAAGCAGGAAGCTACAGGGCCTTTGATGACCTCGTCTCTGAAGTTGCAAACTGTCATTTTCCCTTTTTATATTCATTAGAGTTGAGTCACCGAGTCCAGATCATACTCAAGGATCATGTCAAAGGATCTGCAGACATATTTTTTTAAAGATTTCATTTTAGGGGCGTCTGGGTGGCTCAATCAGTTAATCATCCAACTTCGGCTCAGGTCATGATCTCACGGTTTGCGGGTTCAAGCCCCACGTCGGGCTCTGCGCTGATGGCTCAGAGCTTGGAGCCTGTTTCGGGTTCTGTGTCTCTCTCTCTCTCTGCCCCTCTCCCACTCATGCTCTGTCTCTGTCTCTCAAAAATAAACATTAAAAAAAAAAAAAAAAGATTTCAGGGCACCTGGGTAGCTCAGTCGGTTAAGTGTGCAACTTTGACTCAGGTCATGATCTTGCAGTTCATGAGTTCGAGCCCCACATAGGGCTCTGTGCTGACAGCTCAGAGCCTGGAGCCTACTTCAGATTCTGTGTCTCCCTCTCTTACCCTCCCCTGCTTGCTCTCTCTCTCTCTCTCTCTTTCTGTCTCTCCCTGTTTCTCTCTCTCTCTCAGTAATATATTATAAACATTAAAGTTTTTTAAAAAGATTTCATTTTTTTTTTTAAAGTAATTTCTACACCCAACATGGGGCTCAAACTCACAACCCTGAGATCAAGAGTCACACGCTCCCCATCAGGCACTCCTGTAGATGTATTCTGGAGACCTTGTCAATTTGTGGACATATTTTAAACCAGCATAGTAATCCCATTTTTAAACCTTTAATGGAAGGATAATATAAACAGGAAAGTTCGCAAATTACAAGTGTATGACAAATTATCATAAAATGGACCTGTGTTTCCAATCACAACCAAGATAAGCTGAACCTGACTAGCACCCACTGAAGCCCCCATCATGTCCCCTCCCAATCACTACCCTTTCTGCACACCCAACATTCAACTTCTATTCTTCTAACACCATTGCAATAACATAAGGAAAGAAGTACAAAGATAGAGAATAAAGGAAACTATCATTATTTCTAGATGCTATATAATTGCACACATAGAGAATCACAGAGAACCCAAAGGAATCTATCTATAAATTATTTTTTTTTCAACGTTTATTTATTTTTGGGACAGAGAGAGACAGAGCATGAACGGGGGAGGGGCAGAGAGAGAGGGAGACACAGAATCGGAAACAGGCTCCAGGCTCTGAGCCATCAGCCCAGAGCCCGACGCGGGGCTCGAACTCACGGACCGTGAGATCGTGACCTGGCTGAAGTCGGACGCTTAACCGACTGCGCCACCCAGGCGCCCCAAAATTATTAAAAATTAGTTTTGGGATGCATGGCTGGCACGGTTGGAAGAGCATCCACTCTTTTTTTTTTTTTTTTTTTAATATTTTTGAGACAGACAGGGCACAAGTAGGGTTGGGGCAAAATGAGAGGGATACAAAGAATCTAAAAGCGGGATGCAGGCTCTGATCTGTCAGCACAGAGCCCGATGCGGGGCGTGGGCTCAAACTCGTGAATGGCGACGTCATGATCTAAGCCGAAGTCACACTCAACCGATTAAGCCACCCAGGCGCCCTGAGCATTCTTGACCTAAGGGTCATGAGTTCAAGCACCACACTGGGCGTGGAGCCTACTTAAAAAAAAAGAAAGAAAGAAAGAAAGAAAAACAAAAAAAAGGGCAGAGTTAAGGTCAGTTCAGGGGTGCCTGGTTGGATCAGTCAGAGGAGCATGTGACTTGATCTCAGAGTGATGAGTTTGAGCCCCACATTGGGTCTAGAGATTACTGAAAAAATCTTGGAGAGTCTGGCTGGCTCAGTCGGTTGAGCCTCCAACTTTGGCTCAGGTCACAATTTCACCCTTTGAGAGTTCGAGCCCCGCATCGGGCTCTGTGCTGACAGCTCGGAGCCTGGAGCCTGCTTCGGATTCTGTGTCTCCTTCTCTCTGCCCCTCCCCTGCTCATGCTCACCCTCACTCTGTCTCTCTCTGAAATAATAAATGAATCAACTTTAAAAAATCATTTGAAAAAATCTTTAAAAAATAAGAAAAAAAATCTTAAAATCAGTATGTTTAACGAGGAAGCTTAAACAAAAGGTGAACATAAGAAAATACATTTATTTCTGCATGCCAGTGATAAAAGGTTAAAAAATGAAGACGAAAATTTTAAGATACTATTTACTTCTCCCCAACTGATTTATAGATAAAATCTAGTAGATGTGAGATTTTTTTTTTCAACGTTTATTTATTTTTGGGACAGAGAGAGACAGAGCATGAACGAGGGAGGGGCAGAGAGAGAGGGAGACACAGAATCGGAAATAGGCTCCAGGCTCTGAGCCATCAGCCCAGAGCCCGACGCGGGGCTCGAACTCACGGACCGCGAGATCGTGACCTGGCTGAAGTCAGACGCTCAACCGACTGCACCACCCAGGCGCCCCTGATGTGAGATTTTTAAAAGTGGCTTCTTTTGGGGCGCCTGGGTGGCCCAGTTGGTTGAGCATCCAAATCTTGATTTTGGTTCAGGTCATGATCTCACAGTTCATGGTTCAAGACCTACGTTGGCTTAGGATTCTCTCTCTCCCTCTCTCTGCCCCTCCCCTGCTCATACTGTCTCTCTCTCTCAAAATAAAATGTTGTACCCACAACATGATGGGAACTGGGGGATCTAAAAACGCTCAGAGGGGTGCCTGGGTGGCTCAGTCGGTTGAGCTTAGCGTGGAGTCTGCTTGGGATTCTCTCTGTCTCTCCTTCTCTGATCATGTGTGTGCGCTCTCTCTCAAAATAAAAATATAAATCGGTAAATACATAAATAACCCCTCAGAGAATGAATAATTATTCTCATTTTACAGAGTGCTATAGACTATATGTTTATTTCCACCAGAATCCGTATGTGGAAGTCCTAACGCCCAATGTGATCACATTTGGAGTGGGGGCCGCTAGGAGGTCGAGATGAGGCCATAAGTATGAACCCCATGATGGGATTCGTTTATTTATTTACTTACTTACTTATTTATTTATGTTATTTTATTTACTTACTTATTTACTTATTTATTTATGTATTTATAATTCTACTTTTTTTTAAGTTTTATTTATTTTGAGAGGGATAGAGACAGCACGAGTGGGGAAGAGGCAGAGAAAGAGGGGGAGAGAAAGAGAATCCCCTGCAGGCTCCGTGATGTCAGCACTGAGCCTAATGTGGGCTCGATCTCACGGATCGTGAGATCAGGACCTGAGCCGAAATCAAGAGTCAGGCACTTCACTGACTGAGCCACCAGCTTCTACTTTTAAGCAATCTCTACACCCAACGTGGGACTTGATCCTGAGATCAAAAGTTGCAGGCTCTGCCAGCTGAGCCAGCCAGCACCCCAGGATTAGTGCCCTTTAAGAAGAGACCCAATCCCCTCCCTTTCTTTCCCTTCCCTTCTATTCCTTCCTTTCCCTCCCCTCCGCCATCTGCCCTTTCCTTCTCTCTCTCTCTCTCTTTCTCTCCCCACTCACCACGTGAGGACACAGAAAGAAGGCAACCATTTGCAAACGAGGAAGCAGACACCAAATCTTCGGCTTTGATCTTGGACTTCCCAGACTCCAGAACTTCGCGATATAGATGTCTGTTGTCTAAGCTGTCTGATCTATGGTATTTTGTTATCTCCACCAGAACTGACTAAGATACAAAGGAAGACAGAAGGCCACAGAGGATGTTATTTACACAAGGATACACAGTTACTGAGTGAAAGAACTGTTCCTATTGAAACATATTTGTCTGCCCCCAAACCCCTTCTACGTTCGTCCTAGAGACCATGTGTTCCGGGATAACTGTAATCCGCTTTTCTACCTGCAAAGATATCATTTCATGAAAGCTCAAACAGGTGAGCAACCCGATCCCAGAATCCCTGTTTGGGGCTCTGTTTCCTGAAGCCACTCTTGACCCCAAGAACGTAGCAACTACTTTGAACATTTGATGTAGGGGTCGGTTGCATGGGTGATGAGGACATAAGGGGCCAAAAGAGGATGAAACCACAGATTAGCATCAGCACGAGGCCACAACCACCCCTAGGCTGGAAGGACAAACAGAGGAGGTGGTGATGTCCAGGGACTGAGGTCACCTGGTGGAAGCAGGTCTGTCTAGTCTGAGCTTTGGCCGCCTCCAGAGAAGCAGGGAGGGAGTACAGGAAATGCCCTATGTCTATCATGTCAGTCTATCTCCTGCCTGGGCCTCCCATTGGTTGAAGCCAGCGGAGAGCTGCTTGGCACAGAGGGCTGGGGAACAGAGCCTACAGGGTCACCCTCTGTGCTACAGGACAGATGACGAAAACGGTGAAGAAACAGATCAGGTGTCAAACAAGCTCAGAACTGGTGCGTGAATGTTGTTTAAAATGCTTATTAGAGGGGCGCCTGGGTGGCGCAGTCGGTTAAGCGTCCGACTTCAGCCAGGTCACGATCTCGCGGTCCGGGAGTTCGAGCCCCGCGTCGGGCTCTGTGCTGACGGCTCAGAGCCTGGAGACTGTTTCGGATTCTGTGTCTCCCTCTCTCTGACCCTCCCCCGTTCATGCTCTGTCTCTCTCTGTCTCAAAAATAAATAAACGTTAAAAAATTTTTTTAAATAAAAAAAATTAAATAAATAAATAAATAAATAAATAAATAAAATGCTTATTAGACATCCAGAAGGAGATACCGAGTGGGGCAGTTGAGACTTAAGGAGAGACGTAGGGTCTGGTTACAGAAACCTGGAAACCATGGACACAGAGGTAGTAGCTGAAGATCTCACGGTCTGTGAGTTCAAGCCCAGCATCAGGTTCGCTGCTGTTGTGCAGAGTCCCCTTCGGATCCTCTGTCCTCTTTTCTCGCTGCCCCTCCCCCGCTCACCCTCTCTCCAAAATAAATTTTATTTTTTTTAATTTTTTTTTAACGTTTTATTTATTTTTGAGACAGAGAGAGAGAGAGAGAGAGACAGAGCATGAACGGGGGAGGGGCAGGGAGAGAGGGAGACACAGAATCGGAAACAGGCTCCAGGCTCTGAGCCGTCAGCCCAGAGCCTGACGCGGGGCTCGAACTCCCGGACCGTGAGATCGTGACCTGGCTGAAGTCGGACGCTTAACCGACTGCGCCACCCAGGCGCCCCTAAATTAAATTAATTAATTAATTAATTTATCTACTAAAAATTTTTTTAATGTTTATTTGTTTTTGAGAGAGAGAGAGAGACAGAGCATGAGCAGGGGAGGGGCAGAAAGAGGGGGAGACACAGAATCCAAAGCAGGCTCCAGGCTCCGAGCCGTCATCCCAGAGCCCGACGCGGGGCTCGAACTCACGGACCGCGAGATCGTGACCTGAGCTGAAGTTGGACGCTTAACCAACTGAGCCACCCAGGCACCCCTCTCCAAAATAAATTTTTAAAAAGCATTAAATAAATAAAATTATGGGGCACTTGGGTGGCTCCATTGGTTAAAGCATCCGACTTCAGCTCAGGTCATGATCTCAAGGTTCATGAGCTCGAGCCTCGCCTCAGGCTCTGTGCCCACGGCTCAGAGTCTGGGGCCTGCTTCCGATTCTGGGTCTCCTTCTCTCTCTGCCCCTCCCCGACTCACACCCTGTCTCTCTCTCTCTCAGAAATAAACAATAACATTTTTAAAATAAAACTACTGAAAAACTCAACATACATTAAACAAAATAAATAAAAAAGACAACCAAAACCTCAACCCCGGAGCACTCCAAAATTCAGAAGCGTGGGATAAGTGCGAGAGCTCTCAGTGAAGCCTGAAAAGGAGTAACCAGGGAAACAGGAAGAAGCCCCAGAGGTGTTGCCCTGGGAGCCAGTGAAGAAAGTTTGTCAATAAGGGGCAATCAAATACTCCTGCAGGGCCGCTGAGATGAGCACTGAGACACCAGGCACAGGGTTGAGCAGCCAAAGTAGTTTCACTGACGCAACGGGGGGCGGGGGGGGGGGGGGGGGAAAGCCTGGAAAGGTGTACAGCTTCCCCTGCTATCTGAAAGCGGGAGTGTTCGTGTGAAACCTGTCATGAGCAGAAATGGCATAAACCATAGGGGCAGTGAGCATTTCATAAAAGTGAAACCCTCTTTGGATTTCTTTTGATTCGTGTCAGTAGGGTACCAGCGTGGGTCTTCCGTTAAGTAAAGTGATGGGAAGCAACTTTGCAGATAGTGGGGGACTGGAACTTGTGTTTTTATTTCGTTTCAAAGATTTTAATTTTGGGGTGCCTGGGTGGCTCAGTCGGTTAAGCGGCCGACTTCGGCTCAGGTCGTGATCTCACGGTTTGTGGGTTCGAGCCCCGCGTTGGGCTCTGTGCTGACGGCTCGGAGCCTGGAGCCTGCTTCGGATGCTGTGTCTCCCTCTCTCTCTGCCCCTCTCCTGCTGTGCTCTCTCTCTCTCTCTCAAAAGTAAAATAAAAACATTAAAAAAAATTTTTAAGAAAGGATTGTAATGTTTTATTTTTTTAAGTTTATTTATTTTTGAGAGAGAGACAGAGAGACTGAATGGGGGAAGGGGAGAGAGAGAGGGAGAGAGAGAATCCCAAGCAGGCTTCATGCTGTCAGCACAAAGTCCTATGTGGGTCTCGAACTCCTGAACCACGAGATCATGAGATCATGACCTGAGCCGAAAACAAGAGTTGGACACTTAACCGACCGAGCCACCCAGGCGCCCCATGATTTTAATTTAAGAAGATTTTATCTTTAAGTAATCTCTACACTCAACATGGGGCTTGAACTCATAATCCCAAGATCAAGAGCCTCATGCTCTACCAGCTGAGCCAGTTAGGTGCTCCAAGGAAATGTGGTGTGTGTGTGTTTTTTTTTTTAATAAAGATTTTTAAAGTTATTTTTAGGTAACCTCTATACCCCAGGTAGGACTCAAAGTCACAACCTTGAGATCAAGATTTGCAAGCTCCACTGAGCCTGCCAGGTGCCCCAGGGAAATCCGTGTTTAAGAGAGGATGGGAGGGGGCGCCTGGGTGGCGCAGTCGGTTAAGCGTCCGACTTCAGCCAGGTCACGATCTCGCGGTCCGTGAGTTCGAGCCCCGCGTCGGGCTCTGGGCTGATGGCTCAGAGCCTGGAGCCTGCTTCCAATTCTGTGTCTCCCTCTCTCTCTGCCCCTCCCCCGTTCATGCTCTGTCTCTCTCTGTCTCAAAAATGAATAAAACATTAAAAAAAAATTAAAAAAAAAGAGAGGATGGGAGGCAAAGATTTAGAGAAGATAGGTATAGATCACTCTCTTTTTATTTTTATTTTTTATGTTAGGGAGAGAGGGAGCACAAGGCAGGGAGGTGGGCAAAGGAAGAAAGAAAAAGAATCTTTTTTTAATGAAAAATTTTTAATGTTTATTTATTTTTGAGACAGAGAGAGACAGAGCATGAGCAGGGGAGGGGTGGAAAGAAAGGGAGACACAGAATCAGAATAGGTTCCAGGCTCTGAGCTGTCAGCAGAGTCCGACGTGGGGCTTGATCCCATGACCAAGGGATCATGACCTGAGCTAAAATTAAGAGTCGGATGCTCAATGGACTGAGCCACCCAGGAGCCCCTCTTTTTTTTTTTTTTTTTTTTTCCTTACGGTAGGCTTAACGTCCAGAGCAGAGCCCAACATGGACCTTGAATTCACAACCCTGAGATCAGGACCTGACCTGAGATCAAGAGCGGGACGCTCAACCAACTGCGCCCCCCAGGTGCCCTAAGTCACTCTTTTGATGACTTTTGCTGCAAAGGAGACTGAAGAAATGAGTTGGTAGCCTATGTGGAAAAGTAGGACAGAGAAAGTTCAAGATTCTCAGATTTATCTGCATCCAGTTAGATGTCCCCACTGTAAGTCTCAGGATCCCACCCCACCTTCCCATTCCATGCCCGAAGCTTTATATTAGAGATTTGGTGAGGCTTTAAGTTCAACGGACTAGGTCATTCTGAAGCCCACACAACTACAGTTTGTGTTGGATTTCCAGCGGTGTTAGCCTTGTGTTTACAAGAAATATAAAATTTTCCTAGGGCTTCCGTAGAAGTGCTCCAGTTCTCTGAGTGCGACTGGAGCTGAGAGTTTAAAGACCTGAGCTTGTAATGTTCTCTCAGTAAGCATGTCGGCTCACTCAGAAGAAGCCACGAATACCAACGTTCGTGTGGCCATTATTTGTACAATAATAATCAACCGTGGCAGCCATTTGACCTCCCAAGTCACTCACTCCAGTTGGAACCCCATCAGTCAACCCCATCAGTGACAACATATGATTAACCATGGGGCGCCTGGGTGCCTCGGCCAGTTAAGTGTCCAACTTCGGCTCAGGTCATGATCACGGTTCGTGAGTTCGAGCCCCGCATAGGGCTCTACGCTGACAGCTCAGAGCCTGGAGCCTGCTTCGGATTCTGTGTCTTCCTCTCTCTCCCCCCGCCACTGCTGATGCTCTCTCTTTCAAAAATAAATAGACATTATATATATATTTTACATAATCATATATCTATATATGATTAACCATGATGTCACTGCACACAATGGACCACTAGCATCTCATTTCTCATTGGCAAGGAGCTCATCACTGTTTTAAACCCCTAAGAAACACTGAAAGCATCCTTCAAACCCTACCTTTGAGAATCTGTTTCCTGGGACACCCAGGTGGCTCAGTCGGTTAAGTGTCTGACTCTTGATTTCAGCTCAGGTCCTGATCTCACAGGTTCGTTAGTTCATTAGAGCCCCGCATCGGGCTTTGCACTAACAGCATGCAGCCTGCTTGGGATTCTCCCTCCTTGTCTCTCTGCCCCCCCCCCCCCCCCCCCCGCTTGCTCTCTGTATCCTTCTCAAAAACAAAGAAAGGGGCGCCTGGGTGGCTCAGTCGGTTAAGCGGCCGACTTCGGCTGGGATCATGATCTCATGGTCGATGCGTTCGAGCCCCACGTCGGGCTCTGTGCTGACAGCTCGGAGCCTGGAGCCTGCTTCGGATTCTGTGTCTCCCTCTCTCACTGCCCCTCCCCTGCTCACACTCTGTCTCTCTCTCTCTAAAATAAATGTTAAAAAATAAAAAGAAAAAAAGAAATAAAAAAAAAAACTAAAAAAAAAAAAAAAAAGAATCTGCTTCCTGTTGCTAATACTGGTATCAGTCAAGGTATACTCAGGAGACAGAAATCACATCAGTGATTGTAACAGAGGTGATTCCATATAAATAAATGTTATTTAGGTACAAAGGATTGGTAACTAGGTAACTGAAAGGCAAAAAGAGAACCCTAGGGTATCATGGCAATAGTGTCTATGGAGAGCAGCTATTTACTGCCCCTGGGACAGGAAAGACAAAGGAGAAAGTTTAGAATTATTGAAACTGAAGGGCGCCTGGGTGGCTCGCTTGGTTAAGCACCTATGTCCGCTCAGATCATGATCTCCAGGTTCATGGGATCGAGCCCCGCGTCGGGCTCCACGCTGACGACACAGAGCCTGCTTGGGATCTTTCTCTCCCTCTCTCTCTGCTCCCCGCCTCCCACTCGTACACATGTGCTCGCTCTCTCTCTCTCTCAAAAAAAAAAAAAAAAAATTTATTGAAACTGAAGGCTTGGATGAGGGGTCCACTGGCAATGAGGCTCAGATAATGAGGAGGGGGCTCTGCTCTGCTGGTGCACGCATGTCCGAGTTCACAGGACCACTAGGGGCTGAGACCTTTTCCAGAAGCACCTTTTCCGGTGCCGACATCTCCGAGGGTGTCCAAGATTTGGAAAACCTGCAAGCTCTGCTCAGCAGCTCCTCCAGGAAGGAACTGCCTCAGCGGCGCTGGGTAATGCCGATGCTGATGGGAACAAGAAACTGACAGGAAAGGAGCGGAGGGCAAACCGGAAGGAGCCAGGTCCCTTCGGCTTCTTCCAGGTCTCCACGGTCTCTTTGGTGCCCCCTGTTGGCAGAGCCCAACACAGCTCGTGGGCAAAGCGGAAGTGTGGTTTGCAGAGTTGCGATCCCAGATTCGCAAAGCCCGGAACTGGGAATGGAGTTGAAGCCAAGAGATAATAGCTTGGTAATTGGCAAACTTAGCAATATCGCTTGCCAAGGACCAGTGACCATGAGTAATCCATTTCCGTATCCCTAAGGCCCAAATATGCTTTTAAAGGAGTACTTGAATGCATGAAGGACTAATTGTGTTCCTGGATAGATAGTCTGAATGTTCTGCTCATGTTCTTTCCAAATTATGTCTTGGATGTTTAAAGCAAATTCAATCAAAATTCCAATGAGATTATTTTTCAAAGGATTTGCCCCAATTATTCTAAAGGTCTTCTGAAGACATGGTTGAGAGAAGCAAAGACTTTATTTACTTCATTTTTTTGGTACTAAATTATAACCATTTATTTTTTTTTAGATGTTTATTTATTTTTGAGAGAGAGTCAGAGTGTGAGTGGGGGAGGGGCAGAGGGAGAGGGGGAGACACAGAATCCGAAGCAGGCCCCAGGCTCTGAGCTGTCAACACAGAGCTGATTTTGATACATTATCTTATTTCACTCAAATACCGGTCTGATCACACATGGTCCCAAAACACTCAAATAACAAGCCAAATACAGACAGATGTTAAAGACTGGTCTTCAAACATCCTAGCCAATGACGCCACGCTTGCCTATGATCTTACCGACATAAAACCACATCCACACCTCAGTGGCCACCAAATCATTCAGCAGAGCTTCCTTAACTGTAAGTTGTCTCAAGATACCAGTTTGAGCACGCTTGACTATTTAAAAAAATTTAAAAAAAAATTTTTTTTTTACACTTCTTTATTTCTGAGAGAGAGAGAGAGAGACAGAGCATGAGCAGGGGAGGGGCAGAGAGAGAGGGAGACACAGAATCGGAAGCGGGCTCCAGGCTCCCAGCTGCCAGCACAGAGCCCGACTCGGGGCTCAATCCCACAAACGGTGAGATCATGACCTGAGCTGAAACCAAGAGTCAGATGCTTAACCAACTGAGCCATCCAGATGCCCCAAGGATTTTATTTTCTATACAGGAGTAGTAAGATGGGTCTACAGCCAATATATTAAATTATCAGGGAATACTAATCAGTGTGGTCCTGAAAGAAGATTGGAAAGATTATAAACATTAAAACTTCATAAACGGGAGTGACTGGGTGCTTTGGTGGCTAAGCGTCTGACTCTTAATTTCAGCTCAGGTCATGATCACAGGGTCCTGAGATTGAGCCTTGGGTAGGGCTCTGCACCAAGTGTAAAGCCCGCTTAAGATTCTCTCTCTCTCCCTCTGCCCTTCTCTCCTGCTTGCGCACTCTCTAAAAATGAAAGATAGGGGGGCGCCGGGGTGGCTCAGTCAGTTAAGTATTTGACTCTTGGAGTCTTGGTTTCCGCTCAGGTCATGGTCTCACGGTTTATGAGTCGGGGCCCTGCATCGTATTCTGCGATGCCAGTGTGGAGCCTGCTTGGGATTCTCTCTTTCCTTCTCTCTCTGCCCCTCCACCCTCAAAATAAATAAATATTTGAAAAAATAAAAAATAAAAAAAACTTCATAAATAATATTTGACAAACATGTTATCATAAAGCGATCAAGAATAGTGACATTATTCAAAATATTATTTTGAGGTTTGGAAGGTTGTTTTCCTCCCTTGACATCAAATAGATCATATTTTTCCACACCAATTAATTCTCTGATTCTCTGTCGCCAACTATGTGTTCAACAAGTCAGTTCAATTTTGATGTTAACTGTTCAGTGATAACCCAGACCCCACAGATTTAAGGTTCCCTACAGTTCCACAACACTGCCCTGCTTCAGACACTGGCTGCAAATAGGGTGCCCAGGTTACACACATTTTTGCCCAGCCAACTACAAATTCAGGAGTTCCCATGATCCCTGCACTCTCGGGTAAAATAATTTAGGAGAACAACTCACAAAACTCAGGAAAGGACTTTAGTTACGATTACTGGTTTATTATAAAGGATACAACTCAGGAACTACCAGATGGATGAGAGGCCTAGGGCAAAGTATGGGGAAGAGGTTTGAAGCTTCCCTGCCCTCTAAAGGCGCGCCACCCTCCTGGCACTTCGATATTTTTGCCAACTCGGAAAACCTCCGAACCACGTTGTTTAGGGCTTTTTATGGAGATTTCATTACATGGGCATGACGGATTAAATCAGTGGCCATTGGTGACTGAACTCTTATATCCAGCCCCTCTCCTGTCCCCAGAGGTCTGGGGGTACGGGTGAAGGTCCCAACAATCTAAGCATGGCTTAGTCCTTCTGGAGACCAGCCCCCCTCTGGAAAGTACCCCGAGGCCCCTCAGCCAAGAGCTCTCTCATTAACATGCCCCAAACACTTTTATCAGCTGGGAGATTCCAAGTCATCTTCTTTTTAAAATTTTTTTTTTTTTCAACGTTTATTTATTTTTGGGACAGAGAGAGACACAGCATGAATGGGGGAAGGGCAGAGAGAGAGGGAGACACAGAATTGGAAACAGGCTCCAGGCTCTGAGCCATCATCCCAGAGCCCGACGCGGGGCTCGAACTCACGGACCGCGAGATCGTGACCTGGCTGAAGTTGGACGCTTAACCGACTGCGCCACCCAGGCGCCCCTAAGTCATCTTCTTTTTAAAGGAATTTTTAGAAGCTCTGTGCCAATGAAGGGGATCAGAATAGGACACCCCCAAATATACCACTTTGACATAAGGATGATTTTGAGCTGGTGGCAAATGAGAATCAACTGATACAGAAAGAAGACTTCTTGGAGCTTATTTTATTTGCCCAAAGGCACAAATTTCTGAGACATGAGGGACTTCTGTAAATCCCCTCCCCAGGGAGCTTAACGGTCACGGGGGAGATGGGAAGTTGGCTCCCAGATGGGACTGCAAACCCATGTTTCTAAGACAATCCTTATCTTTCATTCGTTCCCTGCATATATTTCCTGGTTGCATTCCCACAGCTGACCACCCCTTGCCTAAAACCCTTTATCCTTTGTCTCACTGAACATAAGCGCTTTGAGGAAAAAGGGTTTTTCCCCCCTCTTCTCCTACCCTAGGAATCAAGGGCAAAGACCAACCATTTTTTATTATACCAGCGGGTTTTGGGTTCAAGTGTGCAACCACAGGGAGAACGTAAGGGACACAGGGAGAATGGGAACATAAAGGCAGAGATGGGGGGCGGGGTCCCTGGGTGGCTCAGTCGGGTAAGTGTCTGACTTTGGCTCAGGTCATGATCCTACAGTTCACGAGTTCAAGCCTGCATTATGCTCTGTGCCTGGACCCTGCTTCGGAGTCTGTGTCTTCCTCTCTTTCTCTGCCCCCCCCCCACTCTGTCTCTTTCTCTCTCTCAAAAATAAACAAAACATTAAAAATTAGGGGCACCTGGGTGGCTCAGTTGGTTAAGCGTCCGACTTTGGCTCAGGTCATGAGCTCGTGGTCTGTGGGTTTGAGCCCCTCATCTGGCTCTGAGCTGTCTGGACCCTGCTTCGGATTCTGTCTCCCTCTCTCTCTGCCCCTTCCCCTCCTTGCACTCTGTCTCTCAAAAAAAAAAAAATTTTTTTAATGTTTTTTAAAAATAAAAAA
Source organism: Leopardus geoffroyi (assembly GCF_018350155.1). Classification (NCBI taxonomy): domain Eukaryota; kingdom Metazoa; phylum Chordata; class Mammalia; order Carnivora; family Felidae; genus Leopardus; species Leopardus geoffroyi. The sequence continues at coordinate 8,274,249 of NC_059335.1, forward strand.
TTTTTACACTGCTATCTTTATCAACAATAGCCAAAGTATGGAAAGAGCCCAAATGTCCATCGATGGATGAACGGCTAAAGAAGATGTGGTATATATATATATATACACACACACACACACACACACACACACACACACACACACATACAGTGGAGTATTCCTCGGCAATCAAAAAGAATGAAATCTTGCCATTTGCAACTATGTGGATGGAACCGGAGGGTATTATGCTAAGTGAAATTCGTCAGAGAAAGACAAATATCATATGATTTCACTCATATGAGGACCTTAAGAGACAGAACAGATGAACACAAGGGAAGCAAAAAATAATATAAAAACAGGGAGGGGGACAAAACAAAAGAGACTCTTAAATATGGAGAACAAACAGAGGGTTACTGGAGGGGTTGTGCGAGGGGGGATGGGCTAAATGGGTAAGGGGCAGTAAGGAATCTACTGAAATCATCGTTGCACTAGATGCTAACTTGGATGTAAATTAAAAAATAAAGTTAAATTCAAATAAGTAAATAAGTAAATAAATAAAACACTAAAATAAGTAAAATACAAACTAAAAGAAAAAATCATTAAAAATAGATTTAAAAAGGGTAGAGATCAAGGGGCCCTGGGTGGCTCAGCCAGTTAAGCGTCCGACTCTTGATTTCAGCTCAGGGCATGATCTCGTGGTTTGGGGATCGAGCCCCATGTCAGGCTCTGTGCTGACAGCGCGGAGCCTGCTTGGGGTTCTCTCTCTCACTCTCTCTGCCCCTCCCCCACTTGCTCTCTCTTTCAAAACAAATAAGTAAACTTACAAAAAAAAAAAAAAAGGTAGAGATCGGGGTGATGCTTCTACAAGACAAGGAACACCAAAGATCGCCAGCAGACCACTAGAAGCTGGGAGAGAGGCTGGGAACAGATTTATCCTCACAGCCTCAGAAGGAACCAATCCTGTGGACACTCTGATCTCAGACTCCTTGCCTCTCCACCTGTGAAGCAATCAATGTCTGTTGTTTAAGCCACCCCACGTGTGACACTTTGTTACAAAAGCCCAGAACACCAATACACTCCCTCACCAGGGAAAGTAACCCCTTGTGGCAACATTTACCTATTAGTCAAAATTTAACTGAAGCTAACAGAAGCTGCTTTCCTTGTTTTAAGCAGGAAGGAATTTTTTTAATTAAAAAAAATTGTAAATTTATTTTTGAGAGACAGAGAGAGAGAGAGACAGACAGAGCGCAAGTGGGGGAGGGGCAGAGAGAGAGGGAGACACAGAATCCGAAGCAGGCTCCGGGCTCCCAGCTGTCAGTACAGAGCCCGAGGTGGGGCTGGAACTCACAAACCATGACACCATGACCTGAGCTGAGAAGTTGAAGGCTTCACTGACTGCACCACCCAGGCACCCAAGCAGGAAGGATTTAATATAAGGGAATAAACATGAAAAGTGTCAGGAAGGGTTGGTGGAGTGGGCCCTGGGCTATACCTCCAGGAAAATCTTTCAGGAGGACACTGTTGAAGCATCCACTCCTGGCTGGGACCCCCTACTCTCCTGGAGGTGGAAACTAGGGAGCAGGTCCTGACAGGAATGCACAAACTGAGCTGCTATGGTAGTCTGTCTCATCAGAGGCCCGATGAGCCATAGATCCCAGCGGTCACACCCGCGGTAGGCATAAGTCCCTTCAATCGGGTCTCGTGACTTGCATTCACCAATAGGACAAGGTGGAAGTGATGCTGTGCCTGCTCTAGATTGAGTTCAAGAAGGGGCGCCTGGGTGGCTCAGTCGGTTTAAGTGCCCGACTCTTGATTTCAGCTCAGGTCACGATCTCTCGGTTCAGGGGTTCGACGCCCACATGGGGCTCCGTGCTGACAGCTCAGAGCCTGGAACCTGCTTCGGATTCTGTGTCTCCCTCTCTCTCCACCCCTCCCCCACTCTCTCTCTCTCTCTCTCTCTCTCTCGTTCAACAATAAACATTAAAATATACATAGCATGAACGTTATCATTTTAACCATCTCTAAGTATATGATTTAGTGGTATTAATTACACTCACAATGCTGTGTAACCATCACGACAATCCATTTCCAGAACTTTTCATTATCCCAAACAGAAACTCTGTGCCTATGAAACAAAACTGCCACATTCCTCATTCCTCCCTCCTCCCAGCTCCTGGCAACCACCAAGAACATCTTTTCATGTGCTTATTGGCCATTTGTATGTCTTCTCTGGAGAAACATCTATTCGAGTCCTTGGCCCATTTGTGAACAAGGTCATTTGTTTTTTGTTCTTATGGAATTGTAGGAGTTCTCAATATTAACTCATTACTGGATCTATGACATGCAAATGTATCCTTCCAGTTTGTGGGCTGTTTTTTCACACTGTTGACTGTATCCTTTGGTGCACAGAAAGTTTTTTTTTTAACTACTTAATTTTTTATTTACTTTATATTTATCTTCTCTATTTTTAATTTCGTGGCCTGTGCTTTTGTTATCATACCCAAGAAGTTGTTGCCAAACCCAACGTCGTGAAGCTTTTGCCCTGTGTTTTAAGAGTTTTAATGGGGGCGCCTGGCTGGCTCAGCTGGTGGAGCATGCAACGCTTGATCTTGGGGTCATGAGTTCAAGCCCACACTGGGGGTGGAGATCACTTAAATAAGTAAATCTTTAAAAAAAAGAGTTTTAATAGTTTTGCCTCTTACATTTCGGTCTTTCATCCATTTCAAGTTAATTTTTTGCACACGGGGTAAGGTAAGGGTCCAATTTTGTCTTTTGCATGTGGATATCCATTTTTCCCAACACCATTTGTTGAAAACACTGTCCTTTCCTTACTGGGTGGTCTTGGCACAAACATCATTTGACTACAGGGAGGGTTTATTTCTGGCCAGTACTTTGGTCACTGGAGCTTTGTAATCACTTTTGAAATTAAGAAGTGTGAGATATCCAACACGGTTCTTGTTCAAGGTTGTTTTGGTTTTCCAAAGTAGAAAAGAGTTTTTCTATTTCTGCAAATAATGCCATTGGGATTGCACTGAATCAGCAGAACGTTCTGCACGGTATTGACGTCTTAACAACATTGTCTTCCAACCCAGATGCACGGATGTTGACAACTTTTTTCTCTTTCAAGTTAATTTATTTTGAGAGAGAGCGCCCGCACATGCATGGGGGGTTGTGGGGGGAGGGGCAGAGGGACAAGGAGAGACAGACTCCCACGCGGGCTCCTCGCTGCCGGGGCAGAGCCTGACGCGGGGCTCGATCCCACGAACCATTGAGATCATGACCTGAGCTGAGATCAAGACTCGGGACGCTTCGCTGATGGAGCCACCCAGGTGCCCGGATGTTGACAAGTCTTAATTACATATGTGGCTCACAGTCCTGGCTTAAATAGTCCTCAAAAACACCATCTTAGCTCCCTCTACCAATGATATCACATTAATCAAACTAGATGAGCGAGAGGCAGCAGGTATTGCTGGAGTTATTGATGAGACACGTGCCCTCCAGAGAGTGGGAAATAAACCCTACAAAGTGTCAGGGACCTGGCACACCAGTGAAAGCTTTAGGAGTCCGGTAGCCTGGGGCATGGGGAGTGGCACCTCATCAAAAGTAAAGAATAAGGGGGGGGGGGCGCCTGGGTGGCTCAGCCGGTTGGGCGTCTGACTTCAGCTCAGGTCATGATCTCACAGTTTGTGGGATCAAGCTCCATGTCGGGCTCAGCACTGATAGTGCGGAACCTGCTTGGGATTCTCTCTCTCCCTTTCTCTCTGCCCCTCCCCTGCTTGTGCACGCTCGCTCGCTCTCTCTCTCTCTCTCAAAATAAATAAATAAACATTAAAAAAAAAAAAGAAATTCGAAGCATATAAAAAGTAAAATAATATGATGAAGGCCCCAGCCCAGTGACCTTCCCCTAGCTTTACCACTTCTCAACCTGTGCCCCATATCTTCCTTCACCCAGGCGCCTGTGGTGGGGAGAACGAGGGTTTCCCCAAAGATGTCCATGTCCTAATCCCTGCAACCTGCGAATGTGTTTCTGCTACATGGCAAAGGGGAATTAGGTTGCAGAAGGAATTAAGGTTTCCTGACAGTTGGTTCTAAGATAGGGAGCTACCCCTGGATTTTCCACGTGGTCCCACAACAACCGCAAGGGTCCTTAACAACTGAAAGATGATGGCCGGAGTCAGTCACAGGAAGATGTGACTAGAAAAGAAAAACACAGAGGATGCATCAGCGTTGGCCATGAAGAGGGAAGAAGAATCCAGGAACCTAGGAGTGTAGGAGGCTTCTAGAGGCTTCTTAGAGAAGGGCAGTGACGTGGATTCTCCCTGAGAGGCTCCAGAAAGGCACTCAACCCTGCCAACGCCTTGATTTCAGCCCAGTGAGACCCATGATGGTCTTCTGGCCTCCAGAATGTCAGATAATAAGGCAGTGTTATTTAAGGTGCTGTTTTTGTGGCAACTTGTGATAGCCACAAGAGACACTGATACAATGTCTCTCTCCACCAGATCACTGGGAGGCTTATCCATATGGCATTGTTTTGTTCATAAAGACTTCAGTGTGCATTTCCTTAAAGACAAGCGTTCTCTTTTAACATGACCACAATGCCATTGTTACACGTAAAGAATTAACATAATTTCTCCGGGGCCTGGGAGGCTCAGTCCATTAAGCGTCCTACCTCAACTCAGGTCACGATCTCAGTGAGTTGGAGCCCCAAGTCGGGCTCTGTGCTGACAGCTCCGAGCCTGGATCCTGCTTCAGATTCTGTGTCTCCCTCTCTCTCTGTTTCTCCCCCGCTCACACTTGTCTCTCTCTCTCAAAAATAAATACAAAATTAAAAAAAAAAATACCCAAAGATGGAACTTGGGGGCGCCTGGGTGGCTCAGTTGGTTGAGCGACCAGCTCTTGATTTTGGCTCAGGTCATGATCCCAGGGGCATGGGTTCGAGCCCGCACTCAGGGTGGAGCCTGCTTAAGATTCTCTCTCTCCCTCTGCCCCTCTCCCCTGCTTATGAGGTCTCGCTCTCTCTCTCAAAAAAAAAAAAAAAAAAAAAAGATGGAACTTTAAAAACAATTACATATATATTTTGCCATTTAACAAATGCTTATTGAATGCCCACGTGAACGAATTCCTCTTTGACAATATTTATGCTCATCTCGCGATTCTCTGATCCACGCTTGTTAGCCTTGTCACGAGAACCCCTTAGCACGTGCTTCCAATAACTTGTAAAATGGTCATTTTACCTTTCCGAAGAGCTGACAAGGAGGCGGAAGTGGAGCGGAAGAAGCGCACCTTCTTCAAGTTCAAGTTCGCCTGCATTGGCGTGGACCTCCATCACGGGGGGGGGGGGGGGGGCGGTGAGGGTGGGTGGCAGGGGGGAGACGTGACCAGAGCTGCGGAGGCAGCCGCACAGCGCCCAGCGGAGTCTGCGCAGGAAGCCGCACTCCCTGCTAGGGCGCCTGCGCAAGGCCCAGAGGGAGGCTCGCACCTGGAGACGCCCCGGGTGGTTTAGGAGCACCTGCGGGACAGGATCGTCCTGCCGGGGATAGTAGGGAGCACGGTGGGTGTCTGCAGGGGCAAGACCTTCAACCAGCTGGAGATCATGTCCGAGATGACTGGCCACTAGCTGGGCGAGCTCCCCATCACCTACGAGCCTCCATGGCACCATCCGGGCGCCCATTCAAGCCGCTTCGTGCCTGTCCCACCGATAAAGACACAGACCTCTCAAAAAAACAAAACAAAACAAAACAAAACAAAACAAAACAAAAACATCACTTTATTTTGAAAAAGTTTTGGCCTTACAGAAGATCACTGAAGTGACAATGAGCTGTCAGTGTAGGTTCAGCAATTGTAGCCAATATCCCACTCTGGTGGTGGGAATGGAGAGAATGGGGAGGCTGGAGGGGGGGGGAGGGGAGTATATGGGAGCTCTTTGTGCCTTTGCTGTGAACCTAAAACTGCTCTAAAAAATAAAGGCTATTTTGGGGACGCCTGGGTGGGTCAGTCGGTTAAGCGTCTGACTTCGGCTCAGGTCATGATCTCGCGGTCCGTGAGTTCGCGCCCCACATCGGGCTCTGGGCTGACGGTTCAGAGCCCGGAGCCCGCTTCGGATTTCGTGTCTTCCTCTCTCTCTGTCCCTCCCCCACTCATGCTGGGTCTCTCTGTATCTGAAAAATGAATAAACCTTAAAAACTAAAAAAAATAAAATAAAAATAAAGTCTATTTTTTAAAATTAACATTCATTCATTTTTGAGACAGGGAGGGAGGGAGAGGCAGAGAGAGAAGCAGACAGAGGATCCGAAGCCGGCTCTGTGCTGCCAGCAGCCAGCCTGATGCGGGGCTTGAACTCACAAACTGTGAGATAGTGACCTGAGCCAAAGTCAGACGCTCAACCGACTGAGCCACCCAGGTGCCCAAGAAAGTCTGTTTTGGTTTTATTTTTAATTTTTTTAATGTTTATTTATTTTGGACAGAGACAGACAGACAGAGCTGGGTGTGGAGCCTAGTCAAAACAAAAAACAAAAAACAATGTAGTACAGAGGGTGCCTATACACTTTTCACTCCGCTGCTAATGTTAACCTCTGGCCTAACAATGATCAAAACTCAGTACAGTGGGTTGAATAATGGCCTTTATGTTGGTTTTCTTAGGCTGCCATAACAAAGTGCCAGAAACAGGGCGACTTGAACAACAGAATTTATTCCCTCACAGGAAGGGGGTATGGTTTTAGTGGGAGATGAAACAGAGGACTGTGTTCATTTTCTGTTGCTGCAGGAGAAGGTACCCCAAGCTTAGAGGCTTAAAACGCACATTGATTATCCCATTAATTGCCATAGGTCACAAGTCCAAGCAGAGTTTTGTTAGATTCTCCATTGCAGGGGCACCCGGCTGGCTCAGTTGGTGGAGCATGTGACTCTTGATCTCAGGGTTGTGAGTTCGAGCCCTGCTGGTTGTAGAGATTATGTAAAAATAAAATAATAAAATAAAATAAAATATGTTTTATTTTTATTTTTTAATTTATATTGTATTATTTTATTTTATTTTTATTTCCATTTATTTTTGTTTTTATTTTTTTAACATTTATTTATTATGGAGAGACAGAGACAGATAGAGCATGAGCGGGGGAGGGGCAGAGAGAGAGGGAGACACAGAATCCGAAACGGGCTCCAGGCTCTGAGCTGTCAGCACAGAGCCCGACGCAGGGCCTGAACTCACAAGCCTCGAGATCATGACCCAAGCCAAAGTCAGACGCTTAACCGACTGAGCCACCCAGGCGCCCCTATTTTATTTTTATTTTAGATCGAGAGAGCAAGAGAGTGAAAGGAGGGGAGAGGGGCAGAAGGAAAGAGAGAGAGAGAGAGAGAGAGAGGGAGAGAGAGAATGCCAAGCAGGCCCCATGCCCAGCAAGGAGCCTGTCACAGAGGTCGATCCCATGAACTGTGAGATCATGACCGGAGCCAAAATCAAGAGTCAGTTGCTTAACGGATTGAGCCATCCAGGTGCCCCTAGTAAGATCTTAAAACAAAATAAAAGATTCTCCATTCCAGGGTCTCTCCAGGGTACAACTCGTGCACTGACCAGGGCTGTGGTTTCATCAGAGGCTCTACTGGGGAGAGAGCCGCTTCCAAGCTTCCTTCGACTGTTGGTGGAATCCATTCTCTCTTGGCTGTTTGACTGAGGGTCCCAGAGCTTTCCTGGATGTTGGCGGTGGTGACCCTCAGGTTCTAGAAGCCACCCGCAGTTCTTTAGTAAGGAGGCTTTCTCGACATGACTGCAAGCCAAAAAAGACAATCCCTCACCCCATGGAGAGATTAAGGAAGGGATACGCCATTACCTTTGCAATGTCATATTGGTTGGAAGCAAGCCATGGGCCTACCCACATTCAAGGGGATTACACAAAGGTGTGGACCTCAAGGATGGGAGATCATTGGGGGTTACCTCAGGCTCTGTCCTCCACGGGGATGGATTTGATAATGGGATTTAGGGGCGCCTGGGTGGCTCAGTCGGTGAAGCGGCAGGAGTCTGGCTCAGGGCCTCTCATGAGGTTACATCTAAGAGGTCAGTTGGGCCGCAGTCATCTGAAGGACTGAATGGGGTGGGAGACTCTCCTTTAAAGATCGTTCCCTCACATGTTCCTCCCTGGTGGTTGGCAGGAGGCCTCAGTTCTTCATGACGTGGGCCTCTCCATGGGGATGATGGATGTCATCATCATGGATGGATGTCATCCATGCTTGGATGTCCCCATGACACGGCAGACGGCTTCCCGCAGAGCAAGTGATTCCAAGAGGGCGCAAGAAGGAAGCCAGGATATCTTTCACATCAGTCACTTCTACCACATTCTTTTAGGAAAATGAGTCACTAAGTCCAGTCCATACTCAAGGGGAGAAGGATTAAGGTCCACCTTGTGGAGGGAAGAGTGTCGAAGTCTTTGTGGGAAAAAAAAATGTTTTTAATTAAGTAAACTTGACCTCCAATATGGAGCTTGAATTCACGATCCCAAGATCAAGAGCCGCACGCTCTACTGACTGAGCCGGGCAGGTGCCCCACTTGTCGACATTTTTGAAAGTACCAGAGTTAGTGGGTTGGGTCTGAAGGTTTGGGTTGGTGGCGGTTAAGCTGTGCACGGTTTTAATTTGTTGTTGGGCTTGTGTGTTGTTACGCTTGATGTGGTGGAGACCACAGGGCTTGGCGTCATGGAGTACAGGAATCATGGCACTGGTGGGCTGGATCAATGGGGTCTTGGTGTGGTCAGACGGGGTTGGTGGTGATACGGCTTGAGTTGAGCCGGCGGGGATCGTAGTGGTACTGGGGGTCGAGTAGCGGCGTGATCGAGGAGTGCGGTGTTTAAGGCATAACTCTGGGTCAAGTTTAAGTTTGGGGTACGGTGGAGATTGGATGGCAGTTTTGGTTGGGTGATGGAGGTTGGAGTTGGATGTTTTTGCACCGTTTGTATGCTTCCGGTTGTGGTTGTGTTGTCGGGGGTAGTGGGGTGTGGCGTTGCGGAGTCATTGGTTTTGGAATCGCGACAACGGTCAGGCGGAACATTAGGCAGAGCCTTTCCCAGTTATGGGAGTGGCATCCATCACTGAGGAGGAGGTTGGAATGGCTGGGGTTGGGCTGAGGAATAAGAATTTTGGGGGGTTCATCGGAGGTCTCAACAAGGGTGGCTGGAATGGCGTCGATCTTGATGTTTGGGGTGGGCAGTGGTGTTGGGGCAGCAGGAACTGGGCTAATGAGAATTTGTGGGGTTATTTGACTGAGACTGGCCTCGGATGGTTGGGTCTGGTGTGACTGGAGCCGGGAATTCAGTAGGAGTGGGCAGGGTTGGGGGGTGTGCCTGAAATTGATCATAATGGAGAATTCACAGTTGGGCCTGGGGATGGAGGGGAACTTTTCTTCTCCTTCACCCTGATCCTCACCCCTCCCACCCCCTGTGAGCCCAACAGCATAGCGAACACCACACACCCAGCTTACACGTCTTTATTGGACCAGATGCGGGATTTCCAAACCCAAACAGGCTGCCTCTTGTCCTGCACCAACCCAGTCGTCGAGACCCTCTCCCTAGTTCTTGGGGAGGCCAGCTCCCTGCTGGAAGGGGTCAAAGGTTGGTGGATTTCGTGGGGGCCCTGGAGCCCCCAGTGTGGCAGGAGAGAGAGCCATGCCTGTGCCCCGAGTCCTCCTCCTGTAACCCTCTGCACCTGAGCTTAGGGCGCGGCCCCTCCTGGAACAGGCAGGCCACATCCAACAATGCATCCTCAATGTGCTGCCCCAGCCGGTGGGAGTCCTGGAAGGAGAAACACGTCATGTCCAGGAGGAGCCGGGACAGGGGGTTCCTCGGCGCTGGAAGACAAGAGGGCTGGTCTGAGGGAGGAGGCAGCAGGGGACTGGGATTCCTGGGTCCGGGGGCAGCATTGAGCTAGGAGTCTGGACTCCTAGCTTGTAGAAGAGGGAGCTGGTCTGGACTCCTAGGCTGTAGGAGAAGAGGGAGCTAGGAGTCCAGACCCCTGGGTCCTGAGGGAGGAGAGTGCAGTGGGGGGGGGGGGGGGGGGGGAGGGGGTTCCTGCCTGTCTCCCCATTAAAAAAATTTTTTTAATGTTTATTCTTGGGAGAGAGAGACAGAGCGACACAGAGAGAAGACAGCATGAGCAAGAGGGGGGCAGAGAAAGACACACACACACAGAATCTGAAGCAGGCTCCAGGCTCTGAGCTGTCAGCATACAGCCGAGGCAGGGCTCGAACTCACAAACAGTGAGATCACGCCTGAGCTGAAGTCGGAGGCTTAGCCAACGGAGCCACCCAGGCACCCCTGTCTCACCGTTTTTGTGCTAGATTTTTTGCTGGAGATGTGGAAGGTGATGGTGTCATCCCCCATGAAGATGTACGAAACCCCATAACCGTGGTCATCCGCCTGGAGAGGGGCAGAGGGAGGGGGAACAAACTAGCCTCCAGGCCCCTCCTCCCCAACTAGGCAGGAGCGCAGGCCCTCCTCCCTCGGGGCCCACGTCCAGGGAGGTGGGGTCAGGCCCCGGGGCACTCACAGGCCCGAATCCCCCACCAGAGGAAACATAGTCGGGGTAATTGTGGACGTCGAACAGGTGCATTTGCTGAACGGGGATCTGGCTGGTGGCCAGCTGCCACTGCTCCGAGTGAACCTGACGGACAGAGAGAAGACGGTCAAGGATGCAGTGAAGACCAAAAGGCCAGCCGGTCCGCGCCCCGTTGGCTCAGCTCCATTCCACGCAGCCCGGGCCCATTCCGACCTCCGCCTCGCCCCCCGACGGCCTAGTTCCCCCAGATCGCCGCATTGTTGGCTCTGCCCTTCTCCTCCCTGACCCCGGCCTCCGCTTTCTGACCGCGCGGGTTTCAGTTCTGCTGGAACCGCCTTTCTCTCGGTCTTCCTGACCACGCCCCCACCTGACCACGCCCCCTCGCCTCCCTGACCCCGCCTCCTCTCCCCTTCTCTCTCCCCCTCTTCCCTCCCTGCCCTCTCCCTTCCTCTCTTGCTGCAGCACCGCCCCCGCCCCAACTCTCTCCTCTAACACCTCCTTTTGCCCACCTCACCCTCCTCGTCCTGAAGTAGTCCCTCTCTTCTCCCGTGGTTCCCCGCTTCCCTCTTTCCCTGCACCCTAACCTGGTCCAGAAAAGGCGACTGCAGGTGCAGGAACTGGGACACGATGTAGAGAGCGAAGAGGTGGCGGTCGACCCCCTGTCCGCTCATCGCGGCCTTCAGCAGAGCCTGGTGCTTTTCCACGGCCAGGCGGAACATGGCACGGCGCTGTGGTTCCTGGGGTCCCCCCGAGGAGGTCACAGGTCATGGAAAGACAGGAAGTGGGCTTACTGCTGGGGCCTGCCACACCCCTGGCCTCAACCCAGCTTGCAAAATCCCTGCAAGGCAGAGAGACCAATTCTACTTTGCGGAGGGGACACAGGCTCAGAGAGGGGGAGTCACCTGCCCAGGGTCACAAGGCAAAGCAGAGGCAGGTGGGTTCCCAGGTCTGTCTGATCCAGGGCCCCAGGTCCTTCCATTGAACCATAATAGGGAGCGGGAAAGGGAACAGAGGTGCGTGGGGGGTTTCTGAGCAGACAGGTAATGTTGGGAATATGTGGAAGGGTACAAATGGAAGTCCTAAGGTGACACAGAGGCTAAATAATCAAAGAGAGACACATTGTGGAACCAGAGATCCCTGTTAGCAAGTATCACTGCACTGAAATATCTCTGTCTCTCCCCACCAGTGAGCTCCTTGAGGTAGGAGACCAGGTCTGGGTCCTCCTTTGTCCATAATGCCCATCATGGGTCCCGGTCCTCAGAAGGTGCTCCATAAATATTTGCAAGTGTATGAACGAGTATGTGGAAATGACCAAAGCCTCAAGACGAGGCCCACACCCACTGTCTTCTCTTTGTCCTCCATGGCTCTCACAAAGTTGCAGGCCTCTCTGGTGCAAGATCGCACCGTCTCCGTCCGGCCTTCCAGGAACAAGCGAGTCATGGTTGACTCATAAGTCAGGCAGAATTGACCCCTGTCCTGGGGGGGGCGGCAAGGAAGGGAGAAGCCTGTCAGCCGGGCTCTGGAAATCACAGACTTGACCCACCTCTGTGTGGACCTCCCGCCTCCTCCTGCCGGCAGAATGTGTGGCTGGGGGAGAGAAATCAAGATGGCGGCCCCACAGTGGCAATGACCAAAAAAGCGTCACCAAAGGGGCTGACAAGGGAGGTCTTGGGGGCCCAGGGGAACCAAGGTCCCGAGAAGGGGTTGGGGTCGAGGAACCCAACTGACCCGGAAGTGGGCCAGCTGCAAGGCCATCTGGATGAAGCTGTCTGAAGAGAGGTGGCAGCGTTTGATGAAACTCTTGCCGAAGTGGGAGAAGGGGAAGACATGGCAGTCAACGTTTCCAGACAAGGTCTTGGCTCCCCTCAGGGCTAGAGAGATGGACAGATGGATCTGCCAGAGGAGGAAGGAGGGAGGGATGGCTGGGGTTACAGATGGGGTAGGGTTAGAACCGGGAGTGGGGAGGGAAGTGAAGGTGGACATCGAGTCAGGGTAGGGGTGGAATGTGGAAATGGGGACAGAGGCGAACGTGGAGCTGAAGGGCTGGATTAATGATGGGGGGTGGGACTGAGGTTGGGCTGAAGACCGAATTCGCTCGGGGATGGGGTTGGGGTTTCAGGTGGGGAGGACTGGATTGGGCTGGGATTGGAGATGGGGCCGGGGTGGGATTGAGTTTGGGGATGGGGATGAGTTTAGAGTCAAAGCCGGGGGGTTGCAGACTTGGAGGAGAGGCCCGGGAGCCCAGTCTCACCTTTTCTGGAAGGTCCCAGTGCAGCCGCTGGGGCTGGGGCAGTGAGGGATCAGGATGCCCTTTGCAGTGGCCGTCGGCTGAGTAGCCCAGCTGAAAACATTCTGTGGCCAGAGTGAACTGTGTACAAACAGAGGCTGTCAGAGTCCCTTCCTCCCTCTGGATTGAGGGCTCTCTAACCAGGGACTTGCTTTCGTAAGTCCCTTCTGGGGGTTGGAGCGGGGGGGGCAGTCGTTGAGAAACAGAAACCTCTGATGTTCACAGGTGGGTTCTCAGGTTCAAGTTCATTGAGAGTAAGTCCGATACTAATACTCAGCTGGTGCCTACTGGCCTTTTACTTCTGACTAGTAGACAAAAAGCCACCAACGGTGGCCCCCGACCTCCCAAGACACCCCCTACCCTCACCCCCACCAGGATCCTGAGACCAGAGAGATAAAGCCCAGCACAGCATGGGCTGCCAAGGGGGTCGGTGTCCATTCTGACTGAGTGGTGCCCACGCCCTGATGGTTGTTAAATTTTATTTTATTTTATTTTATTTTTTATTTAGTTTTGGTTTTGTTGTTAAATATTTTAAATCAGCCCTGGTCGAGCACCTGCTACCCACCAGCCTTTCCCTTATTCTCACGATAACTTAGGGAGACGGGATAAAGATCCCCATTTCCGCATTAGAAACAAACATCAAGAAACACTTTATGCCTTGGAGTTTCCACGTATCTTTATCATACTCTATGTGACATCTCTTCACTCAAAGTTGATGCGCAGAGACCACAGGTTGATATGAAGGGTCTAAAAGTTAAACTGAATTGACAGTTTCACCGGCCAATATCGTCAAAGGGGGAAAACTCCCATCTTACAAATGTGAAACAGGTACAGAAGAGTCCATGCTGGGGCGCCTGGGTGGCGCAGTCGGTTAAGCGTCCGACTTCAGCCAGGTCACGATCTCGCGGTCCGTGAGTTCGAGCCCCGCATCGGGCTCTGGGCTGGTGGCTCAGAGCCTGAAGCCTGTTTCCGGTTCTGTGTCTCCCTCTCTCTCTGCCCCTCCCCCGTTCATGCTCTGTCTCTCTCTGTCCCCCAAAAAATAAATAAACGTTGAAAAAAAAAATTTAAACAGAAGAGTCCATGCTTACCCAGGGCTGCTCCTAAGATCTGAAAGGGGCCTCCCTTCCCCTCAAACATGCCGGATCCCACCCTGGGCCTCACCCAGTACCTCATGCAATGCTATGGAAGAGTGGGAACCTGAGAGGGTGTAGACGGCACCTGCTATGATTTAGGGACTAAGAAAAAAGAGAAAATAGAGGGGCGCCTGGGTGGCTAAGTCAGTGAAGCACCCGACTCTTGGTTTCGGCCCAGATCATGATACCACATTTCGTGAGTTCAAGCCCCGCATCGGGTTCTGCATTGACAGGGTGGAGCCTGCTTGCGAGTCTCTCTCTCTCTCCCTCTCTCTCTCTGCTCCTCCCTGCTCTCTCTCTCAAAATAAATAAATGAACTTTAAAAAAAAATTAAAAAAAAAAAAAGAGAAGATCGAGATGGTAAGGTTCTTAAGATTGGATGGGAGCTTACAGAAAAAAGAAACTCCAACCCTTCTATCTGATGAAGGGGAGAAATGAGGCTCAGAGGAGGGGAGTAACTTTCCCAAGGTCACACAGCAAGCCATCACACTGATTCAGTGTATTGTGGTTGAAAGGCCTCATTTTCTGCTCTCAGAACATTCTGGATCCATGTTCTTGCTCTGCAATTCCTGGCTCTGTGACTCTGGGCAAATCACTTCCCTTCTCTGAGCCCTGGCTGCCAACTCATCAAAAGGTCATAATCCCAGACCCTCTTTTCTTTGCTGGGTGCCCCCCCCCTCCATCTGGTATCTGCTTGTCTGAGTCTCTGTCTTCCCCCTAAGCGTAAGGCCCTGGAGAGGAAGGTCTTTGGAAATGGGGCCGATGGTCCCCAGGGCAGGAGGGGACTGGCTGCCTTACCTCCCACATGTGTCCTGAGATGGGGCAGTCGGCCCACGAGTGCTCCACGCTGAGACCCAGCTTCCCATTGGAGAAGACGATTAAAGTGAAGGATTTGTCAAACCAGCTGCAGGCGAGAATTCAAAGTGGTCACCAGAGAGCCAGGGCCAAGAAGGAACTTGGGTGCTCTTGGTGGAAAATGTAGGAGTGTCAGGGTGGGGGGATGTTTCTGGAAACAGGGCTGGTATAGGGATCTCTAAGAGGGTGGAGGTCTCCACCAGGCAGTCTAGATGGTTTCTGAGGCATGTCTAAGGCTTGGAAAATTGGGACATTTCAAGGGAACATGCCAAGAAAGGTCCAAGGCTCACGAGGAGCTGAGGGGTTAGGGGGATTCTTCCGGGAACCTCAGGAATCACAAGGGTGCCTCATGCACATCTAGGAAGTTGTCTGAGGATCTCTAGGTATGGAAGTCCCAGGTCTGGAGTCCAGGGTCTGCTTGTCTAGTGTCCAGAGTCCTAGGCCTGGAGACCGGGTTCTGGGGTCACAGGTTGGGGTGAGGTTCGAGTCCAGGGGCTGACTCACCGGTCATGGCCCCTGCCAGCCAGTAGGGCATGGGCATAGGCATCCAGTGTAGCTGCGGGGTCCTCCCTGGTGAGCCCTGCAGGTTCCGAGTCCAGTGATACGAAGAAAGCAGCTCCTTCCACGGCCTCCAGGGTATCCTCAGCCTGGGTCTTCAGGGAACTCCGTACCTGGGCCCACACATCCCTGTGGCAGGGGTGGGGGTAGGGGAGTGGGGGGGGGGGGTGACTGTACCTGAGCCCAGGCTGGCCCTGTACCCTGCCCAGCCCCCACCCAGCCCCCAACCTTGCCCTTCTACAACTCTGGGAGGCTGGCTGGGCCCCCGGGGCCCCGATCTCCCGCCCTCACCTGGGAGCAGCGGTCAGGGCCGCCAGATGCTCCTCCTGGGGGCAGGCGGGGGAGGGGTCGTCCAGGATTCGCTGGAACTGCTGCTCCAGGGCCCGCGGGGACAGCAGGCCGCTCTGGGAGTGGGTTCCCACGCGGTAGAATCGGCCACGGTGGAAGACGGCCACGTGTCGGCTGTCGCGGAGGTGGTGGATGTGGTCTAGGGGCGGCGCGGGGGGAAGTGCAGAGGGCACGAAGGTCAGTGGCAAGAATAAGAACAAGGGTCATTTATCAGGCACTTCCTGGGTGGCTCGCACTGTCCTAAATACTCACTTCACCGTCACTACCCTGTGCACCCTTATAATCCGGTTTCAGAGACGAGGATACCCAGGCTCAGAGAGGGTAATAGCTGACCCAGGTCACACAGCTAGGGAGCGATGGAGCTGGGATTCGAACCCAGGAGACCATGCTCTCAGCTACTGCACTGTTGACGCCTCTGCCGGTGCGGTGCGGGGCCAAGAGGAATCTCACCTTTCTGGATGCCGGGAATGCGCGTGGTGTTGAAGATCTTCTCATACTGGGCAGAGCATAAGGGCCGCATTCCCATCAGCAAAGTCTGCAAGAGACCACGGGCTCCCGAACTGCCTCCCAGGACCCGCGTGGCCCCACGGCCACAGGACCGCAGTCTCCGTGTCCGGCCCACAGGGCGGCCCTCTTACAGGCAGGATCTCCTGGCGGTTCAGGCGGTGGCGGTAGAGGAGGAGGGCGTGGACCGCGTTCCCAGCGCGAGCGGCCTGCACCGGCGTGGGAGTGACGTACAGGAAGTCCTGGGGGCCAGCCGAGGGGACCGCAAAGCGCCCGGGGTCAGGCGTGCCCCTCACGGGGACACTGACCCCCAAACCCAGATCCTGACCCCAACAGAGGGCGGGATGGTGAACGACAGACTCTGATTCGGCCCCGAAACTCCACCTCCTACAGAGACATCCCAACCCCAGATCCCTGAACGGCGGCCCCGCCCGGCTCCCAGCCCCGATGTTCCCTCCTCACCATCATGTAATAGTTGCTGTTCACCATCAGCGAGTGCCGGGAGCGCAGATACACAAATTCTTCCCACCAGTCACTGACCTAGGAGTGGGGCCGAGAGACGCACAGCTGGGGTGGCTGCGGCCAAGCTGGGGAGCGGGGCAGTGGGAGCGGCAGGACCCCCAAGACTTGGCGGCCGAGGCCTTGAGGGTGGAACTCAATGAAGGAGGCCATCGTGATCAGTAACCAGCAGTAACCCCGAAGTCCATCAGTTGGGGATCAGTTGGCTAAATCGCGCTATACTCCTGTCCCGGAATGCTACCAAGCTGTTCAAAAAAAAGCACACGGCCGGGCACCGGGGCGCGGGGGGGGGGGGGGGGGGGGGGGGCTCAGTGGGTTCAGCCTCTGACTTCGGCTCAGGTCATGATCTCGCGCAGTTCATGAGTTCCAGCCCCGCCGGCAGCTCGGTGCCTTGAACCTGCTTCAGATTCTAAGTCTGCGGCTCTCTCTGCCCCTCCCCCGCTTGCACTCAGTCTCTCACAAGTAAATAAACATTAAAAAAAAAAAAAAAAAAGAACAAGGCAAGGGGCACGTAGGTGGCTCAGTCAGTGGAGCAACAGACTCTGATTTCAGGTCTTGAGCTCAGGGTCCTGAGTTCAAGTTCAAGTTGGGCCTGGAGCCTCCTTTAAAAAAAAAAAAAAGTAGGGGTGACTCAGTCGGTTGAGCATCTGATTCCTGATTTTGGCTCAGGTCATGATCTCACGGTTTCATGCTGACAGTGGAGAGCCTGCTTGCGATTCTCTTTTTCCCTCTCTCTGCCCTTCCTCTGCTCACACACTCTCTCTCAAAATAAATAAGCAAAACTTAAAAAAAAACTACATATCACCAAGACCCAAGTGTCCAACAAAAGATGAATGGGGAACCAAAACGGAGCCTATCCCTACAATGGATTTTTTTTTTTTTTTTTAAGATTTTACTTTTAAGTAACCTCTACACCCAGCGTGGGACTTGAACTGGCAATCCTGAGGTCAAGAGCCACACACTCCTCCAACTGAGCCTGCCAGGCGCTCTTACAATGGAATGCTAATATAAAAAGGAATGAAGTTCTGATGTGCACTGCGACACGGACAGCCCCTAAAAACATTATGCCAGGTGATATGAGTCAGACACAGAAGGACAGATCGTGTATGATTTTATTTGCATGAAAAATCTAAAATAGGTAAATCCCTAGAGATAATAAGTAGAATAGAGGTTACCTGGCACTTCGGGGAAGCAGGAACGGGGATGTATTGCTTAATAGGTACCGAGTTTCTGTTTGGGATGATGAAAAAGTTCTGGAAATAGATTGTTCTGATGGTTCCAGACACGGCAAATGCACTTAATACCACTGAATTGCATACTTAAAATTTGGCTAAAATGGAGGCCATTCCATGGCTCAGTCAGTTCAGCGACAGACTCTTGATTTGGGCTCAGGGCATGATCTCACGGTTCGTGAGTTCGAGCCCCACATGGGGATTCCCTGCTTGGGATCCATTCTCTCTCTCCTTTCCTCTCTGCAACTCTTGTGCTCTCTCTCTTCTCTCTCTCAAAATAAGTAAAATAAAGTTTAAAAATGTATTTTAAAATGGCTAAACGATAAATTTTATGTTATGTCCATTTTATCACAAATATTATACATATTTAGGTTACATATGTTTTATATACTATATTAAATCTATATTTGCTACAAATTATAAAACATATAAGCATATTATGTATTATGCAATTGAAAATTACATGTAGGGGCTCCTGGGTGGCTCAGTCGGTTCAGCGTCCGACTTCAGCTCGGGTCTTGATTTCACAGCTCGTGGGTTCGAGCCCCACGTTGGGCTCAGTGCTGACAGCTCAGAGCCTGGAGCCTGCTTCGGATTCTGTGTCTCCCTCTCTCTCTGCCCCTTCCCGGCTCGTGCTCTCTCTCTCTCTCTCTCTCAAATAAACGTTAAAACAAATTTAAAAAAAATTGCATTAAATAAAAAATATAGATAAAAAGTCTAAGTGATAGGAAAGCACGGTGTCAGACTTTAGTTGGCCTTCACATTTTTTTTTTTTTGTTATACATAAGATAACACGATATGTTATAATTGGTGGTGCCTTAGAAGTCCGATGAAATACATACATCGTGTGTGTGGGCGGGCGCGTGTACGTACACACGCGCGCGCATACGCACACGCGCATACGCATTGGAACAGACTCCCGTCCAAGAGCTTGAAGGGAAAAAATGTAAAAACTAAGGCCTGGCTTCCCTTCTCCCTCTCCAGACACGACTCGGTCCCCTCCATAGCGCTTGTCCGTGCTGCTGCCCCTCGTGGCTCTGTCTCAGCTCCTCCTCCCTTTCAAGTCCAATGCTGTCACCCAGGCCTCTTTCCCGAGCCTCCACCCAGGTCTCCAGCTGCCCCAGGGCAGGTCCCCGGCACCCCCAGGCCTGTCACACCTGCCCCCACGGAGCTCAGTGCCTTTGCCCCAGAGCTGCTCCCCTTCTCCCCATCTCAGGGACACCCCCGCCGTCTCCCCACCACGTGAGGCCCGTAGGTGCCACCCTTGGCATCTCCTCACCCCCAGCCTGACAGTCCCAGCCCCACCCCTCCACCCCCGCCCCCTGACTCTGCCTCATACCCTGTGGCCCAATTCCCCTGTCTGACCTTGTCCTCTACCCGCCCCCCCCCCCACCGCATCCTCTCCAGCCTCCCAGCCTCCAGTGTCTCCCCTCCAGTCTTTCCCCCACACCAGAGCTGATCCTGACTTTCCCCTGTTCAGAATACTCCCATGGCTCCCTAGCACCCCCAATAAAAAGTCCAGGATCCTCAGCTGGAGTTCAGGCCACTCCCCGCCACTCAACCATTCCCTCTCTTGACGACCACCCTTCAATCCCTGTGTCCCAGCGAGCGATGCTCTCCTGGTTCCCAGCCCATGTCCTACAACCGCCGTACTACTCACCTCCGCTCGGCCCATTCCCTCCTACCAACCGCACCGGTTCAAATTCTGTCCAACCCTCAGGGCTCAGGCCTAGTAACTACTCCTCCTGGAACCCTGATCCTCTCGTCCAGTGGCGGCGTCCCCAGACCACCCCACCCCCCAGACGCTCACACGATCCCACCTTTCTTCGCTGCTACCTCCACCTGATCCCACACTGCCTGCCCCCTATTTACGACTTCCTCCTACAGAATAGGAGGCCTGTAAGCCCCGATTTGAGTGAGTTGTTGTCTTGCTCTGTGCCTCAGTTTCCCAAGGAGCTCAAATCAGAGTACTACCAAAGGCCTAGCTCCTGAACTCGGAATAGAAGCCCATTTGGGGAGGATGCCCTTACGCAAAAGGAGGGGATAAAACCAGAACAACTCTGGGGGCGGGGGGGGGGGGGGGGGGGGGAGGGGGTTTAGACCGCTGGCCTGCCGGGCAAGGAGCTGAACCGTCTGAGTCCGGGAATTCTGGTTCCAATCCGGGAGGGTTGGGGGCTGAGCTGTGGATGTGGGCAGGCCCTGGAGGCGGGGCTTAGATTATGGATGTCAGGCTCACGTCGGAGCATGCAGGTCCCGGGAGAGGCTCAAAATGTTAGCATATGACGGATGGGCTTCAGAATATTGGAGAGTACGAGCAGCTCAGAATATTGGAGCATCTAGGGCGGGGTTTAAACTACGGGAGCGTGTGGGCGGGGCTCAGAACGCGGAGCAGGGGGCGGGCCTGCAGGTTGTGGGCGTGTCGGGGGCGGGGTGTAGAACCCCGCCTTAGGAAGGCGGGCTCAGAACCTCCGCGTTCAGGGTGGGGGACTCACGTAATTGGACGCCCACCAGGACTTGAGCCGCAGATACCACTGCAGCAGCGACGCCTGCAGCCTCAAGAATTCCTGCGCTAGGACAGACGTCAAGTCGAAGTCCTCGTCGGAGAGGATGGGCCGGACAGATTCCAGGTACTGAGGGGCAAGGAGCAGATGGTAGGTCGCGCGCCCGCCCGCCCCCGGCCGCCTCCCGCCCCACGTGGAGGGAGCTGGCGGGCCCACCTTGCGCACGGTGTCCTGCACGGAGGGCACGGGCTGGCGTGGCAGGGAGCGCTGGTAACTGAACAGCATCGGATTGCGACCGGAGAAGATGCGGACCAGGGCCTGGAGGGAAGCGGGGAATTAGTGGGTCACTGCACCCCTCCCTGGGATCCGGGACCGGGATCGGGGGTTGTACATGGCAACCTACAGAGAGAATGGGGTTGGCACCCAGAGAATGGGGGGACAGACCCAGGGGGAGGCGTAGAGACCAGAGAGAGATGGACAGGGTCCCAGAGAGAGGGACATAGAGAAGTGGGTCCCCGGAGGGCCTGAGCAGGGCTCTGCCCTTCACATACCAGCCAGGTCTTGGTGGGGGAGGACATGGCTCCGTGGGGTTCAAGGAGCCAGCCATGGTAGGACAGAAGCAGCCTCAGGGCCACGTGAAGCGTGAAGATCAGGGCTCCCCACAGGCACGAAGCAAACAGCGCCGCTGCCAGGACTCCCCGAAGCCTGTGGTGCTGTCCACCCCTGGGGGAGTGAAAGAGACACCGGGCCTGGGTCTCCTGGCCTCAGAACGCCCCTTCCCTCCAGCCCCACCAGCCCCGGCTCTTCCTGATAGTCTCTGACCCTGATCTTTTGACTGGGGGCCTATCTTCTAGAATTGGAGTCAGTCGTAGAAATCGAGTTTCCTAAGGGGTACCTGGGTGGCTCCGTCAGTTAAGCGTCTGACTCCTGATTTCAGCTCAGGTCATAATCTTATGGTTTGTGGGTTCAAGCCCCTCATCAGGCTCTGCGCTGACAGTGTGGAATCTGCTTGGGATTCTCTCTCTCCCTTTCCCTGCCCCTCCCCTGCTCATGCTCGCTTGCTCGCTCTCTCTCAAAATAAATAAAAATAAAACGTTAAAAAAATTAAAAAAAGAAACTGCTGATCTAAAACCACAGTAAATCAACGTGTTTGCAAAGTGGCAATCAGATAGACATATGAGCAAATCCCACCTGGAGGACTAGGAGCGAGTTGCTTCCCCTCTGTAGACTGGGTACGTCTAGCCTTCCTGGAAATTTCTACCTCTGATCCTGGGTCTGCCCTTTGGGACTGTCTGTACAAAATCTGAACCTTCTTCCCCAGGAGGACGAAGTCAAGAATTAGAACCTGTCACTTCCCCCACACCCGGCTCCCAAACCGTCCCCCCAAATGGCAATTATAACACAACCACTCCCATTTAGTAACCTTCCGGCACCGTACGGAATATTCCACGTGCATGCTTTTTTTTTTTTTTTAAGATTTTATTTTTAAGTAATCGCTACACCCAGCGTGGGGCTCAGACTCACAACCCGAGATCAAGAATCGCGTGCTCCACTGACTGAGCCGGCCAGGTGCCCATCCACATGCGTGCTTTTGTTTCTGTTTTTGCCTGCCAACGGCCCCAGGAAGCAATTATTATTACCTATATATATTTTTTTTTAGTTTTAATATTTTTTTATGTTTACTTTTTTTTTTTGAGAGAGAGGGAGACAGAGTGTTAGCGGGGGAGGGCAGAGAGAGAGGGAGACACAATCTGAAGCAGGCTCCAGGCTCTGAGCTGTCAGCACAGAGCCCAACACGGGGCTCGAACCCATGAACCTCAAGATCATGACCTGAGCTGAAGTCAGACACTTAACTGACTGAGCCACCCAGGTGGCCTTATTACCTATATTTAAATTTTTTTTAACGTTTATTTATTTTTGAGACAGAGAGAAACAGAGCGTGAGCCGCGGAGGGGCAAAGAGAGAGGGAGACACAGATCTGAAGCAGGTTCCAGGCTCTAAGCTGTCAGCACAGAGCCCAACATGGGGCTCGAACTCAGGAACCACAAGATAATGACCTGAGCCCAAGTTAGACGTTTAACTGACTGAGCCACCCAGATGTCCCTATTACCTATATTTTATAGAGGAAGACTCTAACACCGAGAATGGTTAAGTCTCTTGCCTAAGGCTACACAACTGAAGGCCAGTAAGGCTCCTACTTTTCTCGGTGCTTATATAACCATGTCTGGATATTTTCTAGTTTGTCAGCATCCCCCTTAGCAAGAAACAGACCGGATGGAAAATAGGCAGAGAGAAGGGGGGAAATCACCTCCTTTTTCCTCATGCTGTACCTTTATTAATCTGACCCAAAGTAAGTCTCAGAGATTACTTCTCTTTAGCAGGCACATCACACTGATAGAGAAGCTTACTGGGTGGAGGGGGAGGAATTAGGGAGGTTACTGGGCTCAAGCGGGGGAGCTCACCAGTCTGGCAGCAACTCTTTGATCTTCTCCATCAGTCCTAGGGAAGGATCCAGCTGGAGGAACCAGGCGAGCTGAATGGCACTGAAGAGGAAGAGCCAGCTGAGGGGGCTGGCAGGGAACACACCAGTAAGAAAGTCATTCTGCAGGGAGGAAAGGCACCCATTCAATCAATTAATCCTCCTCTAAGCACCATTCTTAGACATCGACAGAGCACCCAGTGTGCGCTGAATCCCGAGCTGGGTGCTCAAGACCCAGTGGGGACCAGAGAGATCTGGGTCATGCCCTCAGGGAAGTCAGTCAGGAACGAAGCGAGTGCTAATGACATAAAAACAAGGCAGGCACAAGAGCCCTGAGCAGGATGCTCGGCTTGGAGGAGTCAGGGAGGGCTCCCTGGAGGAGGTCACTCCCAGGCAAAATGGCCCTCCATATACTGCAGGGGCTGGAGCTCAGCAGGCCTTCTAGAACTTTGTGGCTATGGAATGAATGAGGAATGCAAAAGTGTTGGGGAAGTGCATGGAACTACCTAACCCTTAACCAGCGCTCACTACCTGCCCGGCCCCTTTTCCAAGGCGGAACTCTTAAAACCCCCCCCAACATCTCTGTGCGGTAGGTACTCAGGTGATCTAATTTTGCAAAAGAAACCACTTGGGTTCAAAGTCACACAGAGAGCATGATAAGAGCTGCTATTCGTTGCCATCAGGGCTCCAGAAACCGCGTTCTCTTTTCCCACATTTAAGAAATGGGAGAGCCTCAGAGATCACGGTTTAGAACTTGGGCTCTGGGGCCCTGGGCTCAAACCTCTGCTCTGTCACTAACAAGCTGAGTGACCGCGAGCAAGTGGCTTCACCTCTCTGTGTCTGTTTCCTCATCTGTGGAATGGGAACAATCCCAGTACTTGGCTCCGGGGACTGTCATGAGGACGGGATGAGAAAATGTCCTCCCACAAACAGTTATTGTGGTCCTACAGCAGTGATAAGACAGCAAGATTCCTGCTCTCCTGGGGGACAGAGCAATAGCTACGTCAGTAAAGGATTTAGGGTAGTGTGGCAGGTGGCATTAGGGACTGTGGGCTAAGCAAAGAGGGCTGGCGGGGCAGGGGGGAGGGGGGAGGGTAGTGAATTGCATAGCTCAGAGCCAGGCACACAGTAAGCGCTCAGTAAACATCATTACCAATGCTCCTTTCTTTCTATGGCTACCCTACTTCCTGTTGGGGATTTATTTATGTGACGATCTTCCCTTGGTATGGCAAGGAAAGGTTACTGGCAACCGTGGTTCTTTGGTTGCTTATTATTTCTTTTTAAGAGAAGCAGTCTCTTCCTTTATCCGGGGCTCGGGATCGCGGTAGAACAGGGCTTCGTAATAACAGGAAACGTCTCCAGAGCCCTTCCCAAGGACGAGATGCCTCAATAAATCATTGCATTGCCCTGTATCTCAGCAAAACAGTAGTAAATACCACTATCTCTGCAGGGGCGAAGAAAGTGAGCAGACAAGAAGTTTGAAGAACGTGTCCCAAGCCAGAGAGGGCCCACTGTCAACCCCTCAAATCGTCCAGATGTCTTGTGACCCTAATGCAACAGGATATAGTGCAAAGTTCCACACGGGGGCGCCTGGGTCCACTGCCTCTCATATTCATTTGGAAACCATCTCAGGAAACACTCTGACCTCCTGCTGCTGAACAGCCCACATGTGCGCTGTGCCACGTGCTTGGCCCAAATGATCCCCTGCACGTCATTCACAACAGCCCCATGGCATGGGTCCTGGGACCACGTTCTAGAAAAGCAGGATAGCAGGCGTGGGTATGGGTTCCACAGCCAGACTGCTAATTCTAGTCCTGCCTCGAGCACTGCATCTTGGCAGCTGTGTGACCTTGGGAAAGTTGAAGGCACCTCTCTGGGCCTCTGTTTCCTCATCTGTAAAGTGGGACAGAGAATAGGTCTACCTTAGCAGGCTATAATGAAGATCAGATGAGCCATACATCTATTTATTTTGATTTTTATTTGTAAAAGATTTTATTTGGGGAGCACCTGGGCGGCTCTGTCCGTTGAGCCTCCGACTCTTGGTTTTGGCTCAGGTCGTGAGTTCGAGCCCCACATCTCGTTCTGCGCCTGGCAGCATGGAGCCTGCTTGGGATTCCCTCTCTCTCCTTCTCTGTCCCTCCCCTGCTCGCGCCGTCTCTGCCCCTCTCAAAAATCAATGAACAAATTTAAAAAATTTAAAAAAAAAAAAGGTTTTAAGTCATCTCTACACCCCACACGGGGCTCAAATTCACGACCCTGAAATCAAGGGTCACACGCAAGCAATAGATTTAAAGGGTTTGGTGAGTGTAGAGCCCAAAACACACTAAATATGACCTGATGTGATTTTCAAAACGAGGAAGCAGAGGCTCAGAGAAGTTAATAACACGCCAGAGGGCACCCAGCACTTACGACCTATGTGGAACCACCAGGATCGTAGGAAGGGCGATGTTGGAGCGGTCACTTCTCTGCATCAGACCTTCTGCTAAGACAGCTCATGCTTACAACAATCCCTCGAGGCAGGGACTGTCAGGGACGCCATTTTATAAGTGACGAAGTCATGGCTTAGCAGGATGTCTATGCAATTTCAGCCCTGCGGTTGCTGAGGGCACAGCCCTCACCCTGAAACCAAGTTCCAGGAGCTACGACTTCAGGGTGGCTCCTAAGGTCCCAGAATGGAAGAGAAAGGACAGAAGAGCATCCAATGTCCCACAGGGAGAGAGGCAGCTATGTGATAGAAAGGGAAGAACGATCACTATTACAATGATCAATTAATACTAATGACAGGGTCTGGTGGGGCCCACCAGGCATAGGGGACTGACTCTGAGAAGGGCTTTAGGTTTTGACTCAAAAGTAAGGGTGGTGATGGCCAAAATTTTCAACAATGCAGCACTAGTCAAAATCCACTTACAAGTATAGAAACCAGAACAGCGGTTGCTTTGAGTCGGGGGGGGGGGGGGGGCGTGCTAACTGGAAAAGGGCTCAAAGGAACATTCTAGAATGGCGGCAATTCTGTCTTGCTAGGAAGTTGGGCGCACAGGTATTGTCAAAATTCAAGGACTGTACCTTTTAAGAACCTGTGCATTTTTTTCTGAATGAAATGATATCTTAATTTTAAAAATACATGTGTGGCTCAGTCAGTTGAGAGTCTGACTTCGGCTCAGGTCGTGATCTCACAGTTCGTGGGTTCGAGCCCCATGTCGGGCTCTGTGCTGACAGCTCAGAGCCGGAGCCTGCTTTGGATGCTGTGTCTCCCTCTCTCTCTCTCTCTCTGCTCCTCCCCTGCTTGTGCTCTGTCTCTCAAAAATAAATAAACATTAAAAAAATAAAGTAAAAATATATGTATATGTGTAGATATGTGTTTATGTATTTAACCCCAGGTTAATGTCCACATGATAATGTTCTAATTGATGAATTAGCCTGAGGCCCAAGAAGTTCCAGGGGTGGGGCTGAAGAAGCTCTTTGGGGGGGAGGGCGGGGGCTACCCATGTTGGGTGTAGAGGTGGGGCTCGAGCTCACAACCCCGAGATCAGGAGTCACACGCTCCACCGACTGAGGCAGCCAGACACCTGGTTAATGAATAAAGAACAATCTTATCAAAAGCTAACACTTACTTGGCACTTGCCAGGGCCCAGGCAGTTCGCTCAGTGCTTACATGTAACAATTCATTTAATCCCCTCGACTGTCCCATCAGGGGAGCTGTTATCATCACCCCTGTTTTACGTGTGGGGATACTGAGGCTCAGAGAGGAATACTTGCCCAAAGCCACACAGCTAGTAAGCGGCAGGGCTGGGATTCAGAGTCAGTCTCGGCCAACCCCGCAGGTGTTGGAGACTTGCGTTCAGACAGGGCGTGACCACGAGGGAGACACTATATGTACCCAGTGCCGGACTTCTAGAAATAGTGACCCTGGGGCAGGCATGGGTTCTGGTTAGACGTCGGGCATGGGCATTCTAGAACAAGGGCAGTGGTGAAGTGCATACGGACGTTTGGAGGTTCACGTCTGGGAACCACAGGGAGGGCGCACGGCGAATGGAGAGGGGCATTGGGGGTTCAGAGGCAGGCTTGAGGAGGCAGCCTCAGACCCAGGGGCTCGGGCTAGGAGGAGGATTGGGGTGCGGGCCTTCAGGATTGGGGTGCGGGCTAACCAAGATCTTCCCCGGGTCACAGCGTTCTGAAATGAAGAGCACCGAGTTTAGCACCCGAAGAGGAAAGGGAAAGGTGAGGGGAGCACCTGGGGTGGGGGGAAGGGGTCTGAATTCTAGAAATTGGGTGGAAGTTGGGTTTGCGGGTCTGAGGACAGAGGGAAGTGGTCCAGGAAGTGGTTGTAAGAGGTGAATAGAGGTTCCCAGTAAGGGAGGAAGTGAGCCTCAGAAAACCCAGAAATGGCTTTAAGGGGGTCCTGAAAGTCCACATCCAAACCCCCAGAAGGGGGGTGGGGGTGGGGGTGGGGGGGGGATAGGATCCCAGAAGTGGGCCTGGGGCATCCCAGAAACACGTAACCGGAGTCTTGGAAGGAAACCAAGCGTGGCCCTCCTCACCCAGAAACGGGCGAGGTGCCTTTTCCAAGAGCGCAATCCGGAGAGGTAGATCTCCTGCAACACGGGGGCACTGAGCTCCACTTCCGCCCCGTCCGAGGTCAGCGAGGGTCGGAAGCCCACGGCCTGGTGCGCTTCAGCCATGTCACGCTAGAGCCCTGGGAGTTGGGACAGAGGGTCATTTTCCAGGCCCCCAGCCTCAGACCCAGGAATCCGGGCTCCCAACCCCCTCCTCCTGCAGACCCAGGAATATAGGCCACCGGCTCACCCTTCCCTAACCACCTGAGGGGTCTCGAAGGACTTTGTCAGAGACTCGGGTGTTGGGGGGATGTCAGTCGGGGGCCTCTGTGAACGCATAGAGAGGCAGGAGGGATAACTCGCGTGAATCCCTTTTGCGACTCTGCTGAGAAGGAAGTGCAAGGCCGTGCGCCCCTCCCCACGAAAGACTTTCAAGGTTCGGGGTTGGGGACGCGAAACCAGCCCAGGGTCGGGTTGCGGGGTCTGGAGAAAAACATTAGTCCGAGACCCATTGAAATGAACACCTGCCGGACGTTGGCACAGTCCGCCTCGTTTCCGCTTCCCACGCCAAGGCGGGGGAGGGGGGGGGGATGGGACCGGTGGGGAGTGGCGGGGGAGGAGCAGGGGGAATGTCTATAAATTCTTCCGCTCCAGGATGGCCCAGCGTCCCCTCCCCCCTCCGGGGGCTGGAAGAGGTGGGGGAGGGAGCACCCTACTGCGCATGCCTCACAGCCAGGGATGCTGAGACTGTGAGCCGATGCGAGCTTCGAGGACAAGTGATGGAGAAGCCCGCACGCCCAACCCAAGACACAGGCCTCCCGGCCCCGCGGGAGCTCGGGTCCCTCCGGTGCGATACTTACCACTCTGAGTCAGACGTCCGCCGAGCCGATCCTGGAACCCAAGCCCGAGCCCACCCCCCACCCCCGATTCAGAGCGCCAGACCCAAGGCTCCCACTTGCATATGTCCAATCCCAGTGCGACGAGTCCACGACTTGGTCGTCGGGCCTCCGGAGCTCCTGGCCGCCCCCAATTATCCAACATCCAGGAACCCCGATTTCTGCCTCGCGTGTGCCTTCGCCGGGTAGGCAAGTCCCTGGTTTTGTCCCCGCCCCCTTCCAACCCTCTGCGTTCTATCCCCGCCCCCTCGAATCCCAACGTCCAATCCTCTCCCTCCGTTCGCTCCCTAGCCTTCAGTCTTTTTCTACCCGGCCTGATTTCTCTACCATTGGCTTCCCGGGTTCTAAGCAGCTACTCTCCTCTGAACCCCAGGTTCTTGAGCTTCCCACTCCGCTTTGTCTCACTCTCTCTCTTTGAAAAACGAGGCTCGGCTTGGTACCCATAGCCCACCTTTGGGTACGTGTAAAGTCACGCGCGTGGGTATCGAGCCGGAGCGAATCAAAGTTCTACCATCCCGAGGAGGGAGGGCTACTTTGGGGAGTTGGGCCCGCCCACCAAAACCGCCCACGGAAAAAGCAGCTGCGCGGATTGAGTGGTGCGAAAGGGAAGCTACAGCAGATTGGATTCAAGTGAGACAGGCAGAGGGACTTCCGTGTGGGAAAAGGTGCACGGATAAAGGGGGAGAATATGTCACAGACTGAGCTCAGACTGGGAGGCCGGAATGGGCACAGACAAGCAGAGGCTGAAACGTGAAACTCGTTTTATTAGGCTCTGGACGATAGTATTCTTTGTACATGCTAGGTCCGGTGTGCACCGAGTCCAGCCCAGTCACAGCCGGGGGGAGACAGTTTCTGAGTGAGCCCAGGAGATGGAGGGCAAAAGAAACTTGGGATCGTGGCCCCAATACACAGGTAGGTAAGCTGAGGCCAGAGGAGGAACAGGGACGTGCCCGACGTCACCCAGCCAGCCGGGCACTGCGCTGGCCTCTTTTCTTCGGGCCAGGGTCATAGAGACGGAGCAGGACTCTGGCGTCGCGCTTACGGCGGCGCCCGTAGCTGTGGGGGTCCTGGGGCTCGCGGCCGGCCTTCCCTGAGAGCTCTTTGGTGGAGGCAGAGCTGAGCCAGTATATAATCTCTGGCAGGCGGTGCGTCTGGCATGTGCCCAGGGAACAGAGGCGCCTGCGGTTCTGGGCGACCTGATGCAGGGGCCGTCTGGGGAAGGAGCATGGGAGAAGACCGGGTTCAAACAGAATCCTCTCGAGAAAGGGGTCTCGGTGGGGTCGGGGCACCCAGAGCTCCGCCACAGGGCAGGCGCGTGTACAGATGACCATTCCACCGACGCGGAAAACCGTGGCCTGAAGAGGGCGCACGCTCCTCGCGGTCTCCTTCCCGCCCGGTCCCCGCCGCCACCCGCTTCTCACCTGCCCTTGGAGTCCGGGTCCCCCAGGATGGAGGAGGCGAGAAGCAACAGGAGGACGTGGGAAGTCATCGTGGGGTGGGGCCGGGAGTGGTCCTTGAAACCCCTGGGCGAAGCGGCCCTTCTGCAGTGCGGCCCCGCCCCCTCCCGACTCCCGCTTCAGCGCCAGTCCCCACTCCCCCGGGGGGGGGGGGGAACCGAGGCCGAGTCCAGGCCACACCACGCCAGAAGGGAAGACAGAACCTGGATCCCCACGTCCTGTCCTTGGCGTCGGAGCCCCACACGGGTGTGCTGGTCACGCAGCGGCGCTCTGACCCTGGGAGGCCTCTGGAGAGCGACCCTTTTAAGGAGGGAAGAGGGGCGGGGCAGCTGACACCTGCTAGTGGTGACACAGCTTAGGGCTTCCAGGAAAGGGGTGGGGGCAGGGAGGCGCTGGGCTTCTGGGACTTCAACCTCAACCCATCAGGGACCCTGCCTTGGAATGGCCAGGCTCCTTCGTGGGCAGGACAACGCGGGGCATGTTGCAGAGCCACCCGGGGGTGTGGACAAAGGGAGTCTGGGCCCCAGAATAGCCTGCAGACACCATCCTGGAAGGGGAAGAGGTGTAGACAGGTGCGAAGGGCCACAGGGCCTAGGGCTTCAGCTGTACTGAAGCAGGTGTCAGCAGGGCCATGAAAAGGAAAATTCTGGTGGCTTAGGTGGTCCAGGTCCTGGGACAGCATCCTGGGGGACGAGGGGCTCTGTACACAAGGCCGTGGGAAGGGTCGGGTGTGGATACCATGCCTGCAGCAGAGGCTGAACAGAGGGTCCCTGGGGAGCTGAGGTTGGGATAGCCTCTGGGGAGGCGGGGAGGCCCTGTGGCCCTAGGAGGGGACCCTTCCCTTGTCCCCCAACTCCAAGTTCCAAGCAAGGCTGGGGAGAGAAGCAGACACCCCCTCCCCACAAGTTCTATCCCCTAACAACCCCCCCCATGACTCAGTTTCCCCAGCGGCAGTAGCAGGCAGGGCAGCAGTCACTGCCAGTCAGCCCTGGCCTGGCCTTGGAGGGTCCCAGACAGGAAAAAACAGCCAGAGGAACAATGTGTGTGCTGGGGGGGGGGGGGGGGGGGGGGGGGGGTGGCGGGGGGAAGATGGCTTTCTGGGAAACCTAAGGGCCCAGCTGTGCTGGGAACCCACACCCCAACCCTCCCCCAGCCCAGCAGGGCAGTGGAGTGGGAGGCCTGCCCAATGGGGACAAGTGGGAATGGGGCCTCAGGGGGCATGAGTGAGGGGGTTGGGGGAGGACACAGGCCCAGAGAGGCGGACGGGGGAAGTGACCCTGGTGGAGGGTGTGGAAGGCAGAGACCCCACTCCACCCCCCAGGAAGCCGAGCCGTCCCAGCTGAGGATTTATTGGCGTAAATGCAACCATATAAAAACATAAGTTATGAAAAACACAGTCACGATGTGCCCCCCCTCCCAGCCCAGGCCCCTAAAACCCCCTTCTGAGGGAGGGAAGGAGAGGAAGGGGGAGCCCCCAAACTGCCTAAGGATGCCGCAGCCCTTGGGCCCGTGCAGGGCCGGCCCGGCCGGGGTGGGAGAAGCCGGGCGCCGCCTCAGCGCATCCGGTAGTCAGTGGAGCAGGACAGCTCGCACAGCTGGCCCTTGAAGTCCAGGTCGATGGTGAAGTCCAGGTCGCGCTGTGGGGAGAGGGCAGACGTGAGGGGCGCGCGCCACGGGGCAGGCAGAGACCCGAACCGTTGGGAGTCGGGAGGCAGCAGCGGGGCGCGCACTCCCAGGAGACCCTGCGGGGTCTTGTTTTGGTCCAAGGCCAGGCTGGAGACTCCCCGGGGCCGGTCCCACCCTCAAACCCACCTGGAGCCCGGCCCAACCGGGCTGCTCTGTCTCCCACATCCCGAGATCTTTCCCTATCCCAAGCCACTGGCGTCATTGCTTTTGAAGAAAGCAAACCCCTCTCCAGCCAAACTCAGGGGTCCCAACCCCGCCTTCTGCACTTCCTCTACTCCCAAGCTTCCGGGAAGCCAACACTTCCATGCTCCCCACCCCCCCAGGACTCCCCGGAAAGGCTCGGGGCAAAGTCACCTATAACCATGGTGGCGCCTGCCCTCAGTCCTCGCTGCACCCCATCCCAGGCGCCTGGGCTCCTCTCCCATCTCTGGGCATCTCCCTGTCTCTTTAGCTCACCGGGTGTGTGTGTGTGTGTGTGTCTCTCTCTCTCTGTCTCTGTCTCTCTCTCTCAAGCTCGGTACCACAGACATTTGGGGCCAGAGTGGAGGATGTTCCGGTGTCCTGTCACCGCGGGATGCGCAGCGGCATCCCTGCCACTCCCGGGAGCCACCAGTAGCATCCCTTCTCCAGTTCTGAGAGCCCCAAATGTCTCCAGACAGAGACAAATGCCCTCTGGGGGGCAGCAAAGCTGCCTCTGCTGGAAGACCTCCAGCTTCCCTTGGAGAGCTGGCGTGACCTTGGGGCCTCCTCCGTCTCTGCTCCCCCGATCAGGATCCAGCCCTGGTGCACAGATCCACGCGTTTAGCCCAGGCCTCCGCCCTGGACTCCAGGCTCCAGAGCCTTCGACCTCCCATGTACTCGGGGTTTCTCTGGGGGTCTCCGACTCAACCTAGCTGAGAGGGCTGGGCTGCCAGGGCCCCAGAACAGGCGGAGGTGCCCCTCCTGGGCCCACCCCCGAACCCCCGCAGCGCCTCACATTATTCTTGGCATTGGGCCGCATGCCAATGGTGCCAAAGATCTCCTCGCCCGTCTTCACGGTCAGGTAGTCCTCCATGTAGAACACGGTCTGCTTCCAGTGCGTGTACGGGGACTCGGGGCCTGGGGGGTGCGGTCGGGTCAGCCAGGACACCCCCCCCAACACCCCGCCATCCCGGGCCTTGGCCGGGCCCTTCCCTCTGGCCGGCCCCTTGATGACCTTGACTGAGCGGTGACAGGGGTCACCATCCCCGAATCCCTTCACTCCCATCAAGTCCTGGAGAGGGACCTCGTCTACTTTCACAGGTGGGGAAACTGAGGCAGGACAGGCTCAGGTGAGCTGGCAGAGCCGCGGTCACAACACGGGCTCCCTCTGCCGGCTGCTGTGGCACAGCCCCCACCCCGGCCCCGCCCCTCGCTCACTGGTGGAGAAGCCTGTCCTCTTGTGGCAGCGAGTGAACTCGATGTTGAAGTAGGCCACCAGCGCGTGCACGTAGTCATTCCGCTTCACTTGCAGGCAGAAGGGGGAGGTGAAGGTCAGGTCTTCCACCTTGACAGTGTAGATGTCCACCTCCTGCGGGACAGGCTCCGTGAGCCCCACTCCCCGGCACCCCGCCCAGCGTTCGTTCGGCCGAAGACCCTGGGGGTGCCACGCGGCAGTCCCCAGTCCCCTCCCTCCCCCACCGGAAGCCCAAACTGGACAGTCCTACTTCCTAGAGCAACTGCCCGTGCTTGGCGTGTCACCCGTTACCCCTTCACTGGCGTCCCCCCGCCACGCTCTTGATGGCAGCCAGTGTGATGTGAAAACACTGGCAATGAGCTCACGTCAACCCCCGGCTCAAAACCCTAGGACGGTTCCCCGGCACTCTTTCTGGCAGGGTGCCCGGCCGCCCATCCAGCTCCTGTCTCCGCTCGCTCCAGACTTCCTCTTCCTCCACCTGGCTCTCGGCCCACCTCTTGTGGCCAAGCAAATTCTAGAATTCACCCCTCTGTCCGAACCACGAGCGGGCTTAGCTCACAAAGCTTTTTGATGGTCAAGGTGGCTTCTCTGGGCCTCCGGCGCCACCTCTGGCTGACAGGTCAGACTCCAAGACAAACACCTGGACCTGAGGTCTTGCTCAGGACCTGAGGTCAAGTGGCGGCCCTTCCTTGTCTCCAACCCCGGGGACAACCTGGCCACACACTCTCCCCCCCTCACCTTTATGAGGCAGGCGTTGGTGACCAACTGCTTAGGGTCCACCACGTCCACCAGGGGCTCCTTGATGGCCACGTCTTTGATGCAAGACATGTCAAAGCCATATACGTTCTCCCACCCTGGGGAGGCAAGCAGGGAGGAGGGTGAGCCCGGCAGGGGGCGCTCAGGGCAAGCCAGTCCCACCCCACGGGCGTCCGAGGGACCCAAACTCACAGTGGATCTTGTAGTCTTTGTACTGCCGGTCTTCGATGGCCGTCACATACAGCGTGGCCCGGTCTGGGAAGATGAGGCCATCGGGTGCCTGCCGAGGGGCAGGGGGAGGGTGTGAAGGATGGGGGGAGACTTGGGACACCGGCCCCAAACGCGGACAACTTGCCTCTCTCTATCCACACACTCTTATCTCCTCCCTGCCCACCTGGACTCCTACAAGCGGCCTCTTCACTGGGTCCTGGCTTCTGTCCTCACGCCCTCATCTAGGAGCACCTCAGTCAGACCTGTCCTTCAGAGGTTCTGAAGGATCTGCAGGACCCTCCCTGGCTCCTCTGAGAGGAGAAACCAAAGTCTCACGCGAGTGCTCAGGCCCCCTGCACGTTCTGTTTCTTCAGTCCATTCCCTGTCCCTCAACACACAGTAAAAACTCTCCTGCCCCAGGACCTTTGCACTAACTATTTCCTGGGCCCAGGTGCTCTTCCCCCAGGATGTCATGCAGCCTTCCCCTTGACCAGGTCTCAGTCACCTCCCCCTGGGAGGCCTGCTCTGATCTGAGCACCTGGAACCATGGCCCTCCAGCCTCTATCCTCCTGCCCTGCCATGTTCTTCCCAGCACCAACCACCTCCTGACACTCCTCGTCAATGTCTAGCTCCTGGTGCCTGTAACATCCCATTTTGGCTCCGGGCCCTCCGACATCGGAGTGGTCAATCCCCTGTACGAAGTCCCCTGTGTGGGAAATATCTGCCATGGCTTTTGTCTTCTGCCCAGACCCCGACTGACAGGTATTCAACACGTGGCCGAAGGAGCCTGGCCCCAGCACACAGCCCCCACCCCACCAGGGGCCTCACCAGCCACTTGTCTCGGGCATAGAGAACGGTGTTGAGCATTGACTCGTAGAAAAGGCAGTAGCCCATCCACTCGCTGATAATGATGTCCACCTTCTCCACCGGAAGCTCCACCTCCTCCACCTTCCCCTTGATGATGGTCACCACTGCAGGGGCAGACAGAGGCATGTGCACCCAGCCCTGAGGAGACCCGTCTGCTTGCCTCTGGCAGGGGAGGGAGTCGGCAGGTGGCGGGGGGGGGGGCAGGGTGGGCAGGGCCTAGGGATCCCACTGAGCAGCCCATTTTATCCAGGAAAGGCTGGGGCCGCATTTGGGCATCTTCAAAGAACTCGACCAGCTTGAAGCCACGCTCTGTGAACTCAGGGTTTTTTACTTCTTGTTTTTTAAGTAATCCCTATGCCCAACGTGAGGCTTGAACTCACAACCCTGAGATCGAGAGTTGCACGCTCCACCGACTGAGCCAGCCGGCGCCCCTCTGTTAACTCTGTTTTAAAATTCATCCATCACTCTGGATATTTTTAAGGCAGAAGCAGAAATTTTGTATGGGTTAGGCATTAGGTGATATTAAGACTTTGTCGTTAACAATGTGGTCATATTTTTTTTTTTTCAACGTTTATTTATTTTTGGGACAGAGAGAGACAGAGCATGAACGGGGGAGGGGCAGAGAGAGAGGGAGACACAGAATCGGAAACAGGCTCCAGGCTCTGAGCCATCAGCCCAGAGCCCGACGCGGGGCTCGAACTCACGGACCGCGAGATCGTGACCTGGCTGAAGTCGGACGCTTCACCGACTGCGCCACCCAGGCGCCCCTATGGTCATATTTTTTGAATGGCTTCATCTATTAGAGACACACACAACAGGATTTACAGGAGAAATTTCGACATAATGGTTGAAATTTGCTTCAAATGGAGACATTTAAAGCTGACTGATAGACACCTGGGGGCTCATTATATTAGTCTCTCTCTCTTAATTGATATATACTAGTCTCTTAAAAAAAAAAAAAATCACTTCAGGGTCACCTGGGTGGCTTAGTCAGTTAAACATCTGACTCTTGATTTCAGCTCAGGTCATGATCTCCTGCTTTGTAAGATCAAGCCCTGTGTCAGACTCTGTGCCGACAGTACAGAGCCTGATTGGGATTCTCTCTCCCTCTCCCCGGCTCGTGCATGCACTCTCTTTCAAAACAAATTAACTTAAAAAAAGATAACAATCACTTCAGTTTCTAGAATGCTAGGAGCCTCCACAGCCCGAAAACCCACCATCTTCTCATATTCTCTGCCCCTCGAACCTTGCAGGTGGGAACTTAAAAGCCATTTGGTGCGGGGCGCCTGGGTGGCGCAGTCGGTTAAGCGTCCGACTTCAGCCAGGTCACGATCTCGCGGTCCGTGAGTTCGAGCCCCGCGTCGGGCTCTGGGCTGATGGCTCAGAGCCTGGAGCCTGTTTCCGATTCTGTGTCTCCCTCTCTCTCTGCCCCTCCCCCGTTCATGCTCTGTCTCTCTCTGTCCCAAAAATAAATAAACGTTGAAAAAAAAAAAAAAATTAAAAAAAAAAGCCATTTGGTGCGGTGCCAGGGTGTTTCAGCTAAACACCTGACTTTGGCTCAGGTGATGACCTCACAGTTCGTGAGTTCAAGCCCCACGCTGGGCTCTGTGCTGACAGCTCGGAGCCTGGAGCCTGTTTTGGATTCTGTATCTCCCTCTCCCCCTCTCAAAAATAAATAAACGTTAAAAAAAAAAAAAAAAAAAAAAAAAAAAAAAAAAAGGCAATGCGGCAACATCTACACAACTTGTGTTTTTGACCCGAGCATCCTACTTTTATAAAACTGACCTCACGGACATGCTAGTTTATATGTGAGATGACGTTATGTGCGAAGGGACGAACATCTCAGAAGCTGCTTACGTGTTCGCCCCCAGAGCCTGAATAAGAAAGCTGAGGTGGGAGCGCCTGGGTGGCTCAGCCAGTTAAGTGTCCGACTTTGGCTCAGGTCGTGATCTCACAGTCCATGGGTTCGAGCCCCACATCGGGCTCTGTGCTGACAGCTCGGAGCCTGGAGCCTGCTTCAGATTCTGTGTCTCCCTCTCTCTGTCCCCTCCCCTGCTTGTGCTCTGTCTCTTTCCATCTCTCACAAATGAGTAAACGTTAAAAAAAAAAAAAAAAAAGAAAGCAGAGGTGTGTGCATCCAATGGGGATTGTCGAACCCCACTGCCAAGGGCCCCGGGGAAGTGGGAAATCCACTCACTCCATCCCCACAAACCCATTCTCTTCCTGGGCTCACCATGGTCTAACTTGTTGGCTTTGACGATCTTCACCGCATAATCAGAGATACTGGAACACTCGATCTGGGGGCCCAGAAAGAAGGGAGGGTGAGACTCCCCCACTCTGACCCTCAGCCCCCCCGTTCCCCTCCATCCAATCCCTGAGCCCTAAGGGGCTCCTCCCCGTCCCCAGGCCCAGGCCCACCCGCCTGCCCAGGACACTCACCCCGATGACCTTGCGGGCTCCGGCCTTGGCAGCGAACATACAGAGGATCCCTGTGCCCGATCCCACGTCCAGCACCACCTTGTCCTTGAAGAGGTGCCGGTTGTGAAACATGGAGTTTCGGTACGTGAGGGTGCGCACCTCATCTTTCAGCATCTCCTGGGGGGCACGAGACACAAACACGCCATGAGGGTGCCCGCGTCCCCAGCTGGAAAACGGGGCAGCCTGGCCCCTGACACACTGGTGGTCTGGAGAGCTAGAGCTCAGCCCTCCCACTTCTTAGTCCCCTTGGAAGAAGTCATTTCTTGGGGCGCCTGGGTGGCGCAGTCGGTTAAGCGTCCGACTTCAGCCGGGTCACGATCTCGCGGTCCGGGAGTTCGAGCCCCGTGTCGGGCTCTGGGCCGATGGCTCAGAGCCTGGAGCCTGTTTCCGATTCTGTGTCTCCCTCTCTCGCTGCCCCTCCCCCGTTCATGCTCTGTCTCTCTCTGTCCCAAAAATAAATAAACGTTGAAAAAAAAAAAAAAAAGGAAGAAGTCATTTCTCTTCCACATGCCTCCGTTTCCCTATTTGTAAAATCAGATTGGATGGACTAAACTCCCTCGCACCTTGGCCCGATTCTATTGTTGCCTCCTAAGCCCTAGTGATCTCTGGCTTTTACCCACTCAGTGCTACCAAACTGTTCAATTAAAAAAAAAAAAAAACCAGTGTAGTTTGTTATGTATATTTTACTACAGTTAAAAAAAAAAAAAGAGTCCTTTACAAAAAAAAAGAAAAAGCAGAGGTCCTCAGAATCCCCTCCCAGGCGCTTTCTGGGATACCAGCTTCCAGAAGGTGCAAAAGGGTCCAGAAGCCCTGTGTATCCAGGCGGGAGAGGCTGGGGGGCAGTCCCACCACCGGACACTAGAGGGCGGCAGACACCAGCTGACCCTGACCTCTAGCTGAAGTCGCAGGCAGGGAGGCAGGCAGACAGGCGCCCCAACCCCAGCCTCCCAAGAGCTAAGGGCTGAGCTCCGTCTCCAAGGCAACTGCTGGGAGAGGCGACCCCGGGGTGTGTGCCTCCTACCCAGAGGGGCGGCCAGGCCCGCTGCCAGGGGAGGCAGTGCGCATGCGTGGGACATTAAGTTCCAGCCCTCCGGAAGATGCACATTAACCCCCTCAAGATGCGGCAGCTTTTGGAGCTGCTCACACTCACCTCGTGAATGCCGAAGTGAGCATAGGAATCAAAGTAGTAATCTTTGGACGTCATGTCCTCAGCGTTGGGCTTCTCGCTGCTTTCTGCTTGGCCACAGGAGACCTGGGAGGGGTGGACGGGAGCAGGGTCAAATCTGGGGGCTCTCCAAGCCCTCTCAAACATTCAGGTCCCTACTTCTCCCTCCCGAATCATACCATGGCAACCCTACAGCCCCCGCCTGCCATCTTGCCTCCCCCAGAACCCCCAAAACCTAACACCCCCACTTTCCTCTTCCAGGACCCCCCCAGAGCACCATCCAGGGGAATACCCCAATACCTCAGCCACGCCTACCATCTCTCCAGTTTCTCTGCCCCCGTCTCTAGCTCAGCCCACAGCTGGGGAGGGGAGGGGAAGGCAGAACTGAGGCAGACACGGGAAGGGCAAAGGGGGGCTGGAAATGGAGTTAAGGAAGTAGCCACAGTATTTGGGGAGGCCAGATGGGAGCCACAAACCTGCAGGAGGTTTGTGCTAACGGTTTGGGGGCACAGGGTGAGCTGGTTTGAAGCAAGAGGAATCATGGTTAGCCGGCTAGAAAGGGCCTGATGTGTGGCAAGATATATTTATGTGGGGAAGGGTCTCACAAAAGGATATTTACTTCTTCAAGAGGCGGCTGGAGGCTCATCCCATTAGCCAAGGTGGCTACAAAATTCTAGGAGAGAGTAACAGGGAGAAAGGATTAGCTACTGGGAGTGGCTAGGGGAGGGTCAGGCCAGGGGACCCCCAGCTCACAGGGGAGGGGGTGTCTCCTGCAATTTGCCTATTCCTTGGCGGGGAGTGGTGGCAGAGGGAGCAAGTAAGGAGGCAGGGCTGCTTTTAAAAGGGAGGAGGGGAGTGGGGGGAGAAGAGATGGGGTTCTGTCCCAGCTATGGCTGGAGAGATGGTGGCCCGCCCCCAAGTTGTCCCTCTCTGGCCAGGCACCTGACCATCCACACCTCCCCCATCCAGGCCAGAGGAACTGGCACCCGCCAGGCACACAGGCACTGCCAGCTGTCGCTCCCCCTCATCATCTAATCCCCCCAGATTATGTGACACTTCCTGACACGCACCCCCATCCTGGGGTGCCATGAGTAGCTGGCGGGGGGGGGGGAGGGCTGGCAGGGTGTACCCACTGGGCATCTGCCACCGCTGCAAACAAGTCTCTTGTCTGAGAGGGTTCCAGAAAGGAGGTGTGGCACACAGGCAGGGCTGGCACCCTGGCCACTAGCTCCTGCCTTGGGCTCAGGGAGCCCCCAAACAAAACCTGCTGGAGCCAGTCTCCTAGCTAATTACCCTCTTCCCATGAAGGCAGAGTCTGGGGAAGGAGGCCAGACTCTGGAACCCCTAACCGGACAATCCCCATCCTAGGACCCAGGCCCTAAACGCCCCCCACCCCCCCATCCCACCACGGCCGCCTATCCGCCCCCCGTGTGGGGCCAAGTCCTGAGACAACTTCTAAGGAAAGTACTTCCGCCACCCACACAGACCCTGGTCCAGGAGCCAGCCAAGGAGGATAGAGGGGTCATTGGAGTGACCCCTGGGAGCTGCCTGCCCCCAATGCTACCAGGGAAGAGGAGGGAGTTCAGAGGCTCCATCAGATTACATCTCTTCCAGATGTGATCATCCTCTGGGCCCCAAGAAGCATGAAGTCACAGACGTGACCCACACAGCTCCAAGCTCCACCCCCACCCCACCCCCAGCCAGTGAGGACACCTACCTATACAGGGTGACTGGTAAGGGGATTTCCCACTGGGACCCATTTCTGAACACCACTAATACCACGACCAGGCAAGTCCCAAGAGAGCCTGAAACAGCACCGAAGCCAACCCCACATGGCTGCACGAAAACTAAACCTTTCAGGAAACCATTTCAAGCCTCCAGGCTTAGGACCCTCAAACAGGGCTTCAGGAAGGGGGGAGGGGACCATACCCCACCTTCGCGTATGCGCCGGGGAGAGAAAGATCTCCAATAGGAGGTAATTTATATTCCACCACATCCTTTTCATAGCAGAGACTCTCCCTCCCCTCGCCCGGGGAGGTGGGCTTTGGGGCACGCCCCATGAAAAAGATGTCCCTCCCACACACCCAGAAATGGCCACAAGGGGGTGCACGACGCCTTATCGGGAAGGATCTCCTTCAACTAGAGGCCCCCCCACCACCCAGAGGGAGGTCACAGGGGCATGCCCCATCCCCCCAGCTCCCAAAGTCCCGGGCAGGGGAGAATCCACGGACAGGAAACCGGGGGCCCGGTGGGAACCAATTCTTCCTCTTCCTCC
The DNA here is from genome assembly GCF_018350155.1 of Leopardus geoffroyi. Taxonomy (NCBI): domain Eukaryota; kingdom Metazoa; phylum Chordata; class Mammalia; order Carnivora; family Felidae; genus Leopardus; species Leopardus geoffroyi. The sequence continues at coordinate 8,314,958 of NC_059335.1, forward strand.
AATCCCAACCCATGACTGCACGAAACCTGGACCGAAGCCTAAGCAGATGCCCCGGTATCAGGAACGGCGTTGTAGAGAGTCGAGCTACACTGCTCCCCTCGAGAGACCCTTTACTTGTCCGAGGAACCGAAGTAAGCCCGCCCCGAGGGGTACTGAGCGATCCCGGGGGAGAGGGCTGGGGGCCTCGGAGGGAGGGTCGGAGCCTCCTCTCCGCCCCCCCGGGGCGCCCCTCCCCCGGTCGGGGGCGGGGCCTTTGTCCCGCACGTGGAGCCCGCCGGGCCACCGGGCACGGCACACCCCCTCCCCACCCACCGTGGCGCGGCCACGTGGGGGCCTGGCCGGAAGCGCCCCCAGCCCTCCTCCACGTGGGAGGGGGCACGACACCCTCGGCTCAACCGGGTGCCGCAGGCCCCCGAAAGCCAGGAAACCCGCATCTCAAACTGTATCCTGGGATCTGGAGCATGCGCTTTCCCCTCCGTACGTCCGAGACCCTTCAGCCCCAATCCGCCCATTCGGAGCCCCTTCCCCACGACGAGGGCACAAAACATCGACCCCCAAACCGCCTCCTACCCCCGGCGGCGCTCCGGGCGCTCACCTCCATGATGCAGTTCGCGGCCTCGGCTGCCGCCATCTTCACCCGCACCTACTCCTCCTCCTGCCGCCGAGACCCCCCCCTTTCTCCGCACTCCCCCGGGACCGCCTTATACCGGAGGGTCCACGGCCCGCCCACCACGACCCCGCCAGGAGATCTCATTGGCAATGGAGGCGGCCCGTCTGAGAATATCGCTTAGCGACTGGGCAAAGAAGACGCCCATCAAAGTTGATGGGCCCGCCCGGTCTGGTGTGCGGAGCCCCGCCCCCTTAAGTCGACGGGATGGGAAAGACGGTCCGTCTATCGCAAGAACTGCGACTATGATTGGGCAAAGTCTACCAGAAGTTCCCTCCCCTGCTCCGCCAAGCACCGCCTCAAAATTTCCCGGTGGGCCCCGCGCTAAGCAGACATCTTGAAAGAGAGCTGTCCATCACCTAAACAACCCGCCTCTTAATAGCTGCTATTGGTTTATCTGGAATGTGACGTCATGAATACTTTGGACAAGCCCTGTCAAGCTGCTGGTCTCAAGGAGAATGCGGCGATTGGCCCACGAGGAGTGAGGGAGGGCGGTCTTTAGGCTCCAGCTATTGGCTCAAAGGAACTGTCACTCCTCCTCCCTTGGAGGAGGCTTCTCCAAGGAGCCTTGGGTGGCTTCTCCCAGCCCTATGGGAGTTCAGAAGAAACAAGGGAGTTTGTGCCCACTTACCTGAGGGACAGTGAGAGGCTCAAAGAAAAGGAGGGCTTGTCTGGGTCCGAAACAAGTCAGCTATAGGACTCAGGCCTCACGACATATAGCCACCTAGTCCTCTACCTGACTGTCCCGAGTTTTCTAAATACAACCCCGCTCAAGCCACTTGGCCTTTGCCGGGTCCCCGTCCCCGCTGGAATACTCACCTCCCTTTGCCTGTCAACTCTTGTACATCTTTCTGGGCACACCTGAGATGCCACCTCTTCCGGGAAGCTTTTCTCCTCTTGCAGAAAAAATTACTACAGACCTTCCTGACTTATGATGGGGTTACGTCCCTGCCCCCAATAAACTGATAGTAAGTTAAAAATAACGGAACTTGAAAATGCATTTAATCCACCTAACCAGCCGAAAATCATAGCTCAGCAATGTTTGGAATACTTACATTAGCCTACACTTGGGCGACATCATCCAACACAGAGAGTATTTTATACTTAAATGTTGAATATCTCATATAATTAATTCATCGAATGCTGTTAGCATGGTTGTATGGGTGCACAATGGTTGTATGTGCATTGGTTGTTTACCCTCGTGATTGCTTGGCTGTGAGCTGTGGCCTAACATGAGAGATCACGAGCCCAGGGAAAGATCTAAATTCAAACTCAGAGTATAGTTTCTAACGCAGAGTGTACCCCTTTCACACCAAAAATTGCAAGTTGAACCAGCATGAGTGGAGGACATCTGCAGTTGAATGAAGGTGAATGCAACCCGAAGAATATATCCATCACCCCACAAATTTCCTTCATGAGTCTTTTGTAGTCAGTACCTCTCCCACCCCCCCCCCACCCCAGAAGCGATCACTTTCTGTTTTCTGTGGCTCCAATGTAGCTTTTTCTTTTCTAAAATTTCAAATGAATGGAATCATACAGTATGTTTTCTTTTGTGTTAGTCCTCTTTCACTCAACATAATGCTTTTGAGAGTCATCCCAAGTTGTTGCATGTAACGTTTCTGCAAACTTTTTTATTGCTGGGGAGAATTCCATTGTACGGATGTATCACAGTTTATCCATTTCCCTGTTGATGGACATTGTATACTTTGGGGGGCTATGAAGATAAAGTGGCTATCCCTGTTCATGCATGAGTCTTTCTGTGGACTCACTGTCTTTTATTTCTCTTGGGTAAACCTAGGAGCAGATGGCTAAGCTGTATGCTAGGCGTATGTTTAACTATAAGACATTGCCAAAAAGTTTTCCAGTGCCTTCTACTACTTTGCATTCCCATCAGTGATGCTTGAAGAGCCCCTGTTTCTCCACATCCTCACCAGCACTTATGAAGATCAGTGTTTAAGGGTGTCTGGATGGCTCAGTCAGTTAAGCCTCCGACTTCATCTCAGGTCATGATCTCACAGTTGGTGAGTTCGAGCCCCACATCGGGCTCTGTGCTGACAGCTCAGATTCTAGAGCCTGCTTCAGATTCTGTGTCTCCCTCTCTCCGCCCCTCCCCTACCCATGCTCTGTCTCTCACTCTCGCTCTCAAAAATAAATAAACATTGAAAAAAATCGGTATTTAATTGTAACCATTCTGGTGGAAATGAAGAGGTGTGTCATTTTGGTTGTCCTTGGCATTGTCCTGACCATGAATGTTGAACGTTTTCTCATGTGCTATTGGCCATCGGTAGAATTCCTTTTTTGTTTGTTTGTTTCTTCATTTATCTATTTTTGAGAGAGAGCACGAGTGCTACTCTTGGGGTCATTTTAAACAACGAAATCACCATAAAAAGTACAAATATGCAGGGGCGCCTGGGTGGCTCAGTTGGTTAAGTGTCCGACTTCAGCTCAGGTCATGATCTCGCGGTCTGTGAGTTCGAGCCCCGCGTTGGGCTCTTGTGTTGACAGCTCGGAGCCTGGAGCCTGCTCTGGATTCTGTGTCTCCCTCCCTCTCTCTCTGCTTCTCCCCCGTTCGCACTCTGCCTTTCTGTCTCTCTCTCTCAAAAATAAATAAACGTTTTTGTAAAAAAAAAAAAAGTACAAATATGCAAAAAAATGTAGCACTAAACAGATTGAGGAAAGGATACTCATTTGCAGCATGACAGCTGAAACAAGAAGGCAGGGTGCCATCTGGCTCAACCTTAGCCAAAAAGGTGCACAGTGGGTGTCAAATCTTTTGCTGCCCTGGACGTATGCATGCCTACCAACAGCCACCGTGTTAATTTGGGGATTACAAATGAATTTTAGCGAGTAGACAAAATTCACAAATCTGCCGTCTGTGAATGATGAGATTCAACTGTAATTGGCTTCCTTTGTCACCTTGTACAGACCGTTTTGTATATTTACAAAGAGAATTTTTTGAAGGGGGCTATAGCCCTAAAAAGGTGACAACCCCCTGGTCTATAGGTAGATGAGTAACTGGCCGAAAAGACTCAGAAGGAGGGGCACCTGCGTGGCTCAGTCAGTTGAGCATCCGACTTCTAATTTCAGCTCAGGTCATGATCCCAGGGTTGTGCGATCGAGCCCCACCTCGGGCTCTGAGCTGAGCATGGGGCCTGCTTAAGATCCACTCTCTCTTGGCACGCCTGGGTGGCACAGTTGGTGGAGCGTCCGACTTTGGCTCAGGTCATGAGCCCCCACGTCAGGCTCTGTGCTGACAGCTCAGAACCTGGAGCCTGCTTCAGATTCTGTGTCTCCCTCTCTCTCCTCTCTGCCCCTCCCCTACTCGTGCTCTCTCTCTCAAAAAAAAAAAAAAAAAATTCTCTCTCTCTCTCCCCGGCTCACACACTCTACCTCTGAAAATAAAATAAATCTTCAAAAAAAAAGGGTGGTGTTCCGGGTGCCCCGTGTAGGAAGATCATGGCTTTCATTTGGAAATAGCTGGAAAGGCTTCATGGCCATCAACACAGGAGTAACTGGAATGCATAAATCATGCAACAGGAAAACAAAATGTAATTAGCTGGAATCATATCTGTAGATATCCTCAAGTCTGCAAGTATGATCAGGTGACAGACACTTGTAGGTACTCCAAAGAAATATTTCTAAAAAGAATGAATTGGCTCTTTCCTCAAGTTATAAGCCAGACAGAGAGAGAGAGAGAGAGAGAGAGAGAGATTTGAGCCAAATCTCCTACTTATTTATTTTTTGAAAGTTTATTTATTTATTTTGAGAGAAGAGAGAGACACACACAGCGCGAGTGGGGAAGGGGCAGGGAGAGAGGGAGAGAGAGAGAGAATCCCAAGCAGGCTCTGCACTGTCAGCACAGAGCCCGATGAGGGGCTCAAAGTCACAAACCACGAGATCTCATATGACCTGAGCCCACATCAAGATGCTCAACAGCCTGAGCCACCCGGGCGCCCCCAAATCTCCTACTTACAACTCCAGTTCTCAAGATAAAGGACAAACCATTGAATACTTGAAAAAGTCTTTAATGTGAAAAAATTTAAAACAATTTCTTTTTGGCAGAAACAGGCAGGGCAACCCACCCCACAACCCTGAGTGGAACAGGAAGGTTTGGCAAAGCACAGGAAGAGCATAGAGACATGAGGTCTAATCTGTAGCAGCTTCTGAGGAAGATCTCAGTCCAGGGGTAAGTTCAAGTCCACGGGTGAGATGGCCAGGATGCCCTCCTGGAGGGGAAAAGTGGAAGAACCCGTGAGCATTCACGCGAAGAGCCTGCCCTCCATTCACCATGGCATCTATGCCAGCCCAACGGGAGCAGAGACAGGGAAGGCAAGGAACCAGACAGGGCGGGTGGACAGGGATCCAAAGAAAGGATCAGAGACCCCTGGGTGGATGGGGACGGAGTCCTAGAAAAAGGGAAGGAAAACAAAGCCCCAGAGTGGAGAGTAGACAGAGAGACAGGGAACAGAGACTCAGAGAAGGGGAACAGTCCTGGGGTTTTAACAATTAAGAGCCTTGGCTTTGTGTCAAAGTCCTAATTCCCATCCTCTGCATGAGGGACTTTCCCTGAGTCTCCATAAAAGCAGGAAAAAATCCAAATCCCATGAGGTGGTTGTGGGGATTAAGTGGAATCATTCCACTAAAGTCCTTGGCGGTGCACGAGGCCAAAAAATAAAAACAATTTCGCATAACAAACAAGCTTCGGCACCGAGCTCCAGACACGGGTATCCACTGTCCCCTCCACCCTCACCTCCTCCCTGAGCCAGCTCAGTCACCTACCTCCTCCGAACTCCCTAGAACTCCCTACTTCCGGCTCGCCCTCTACAGTATTCCCCCAGGCGGCCGCCAGAGGGCGCAGGTTAACACCTAAGTGAGCTCGCGTCCCTCTGCCCGGAGGGCTCTAGGGGGCCCCAAGCTCACAAGGCCCGGCAGGATCTGGTCGCCCCTTCTGTTGTCATCCCTTCGCTCACCCTCCTGAAGCGTTACTAGCCTCCTCTCTCTACTGGCTCCTCAAACACATCTGGCCAGCTCCTGCCACTCTGTGAGGCAATGGTTACATTCTGAGAGCAGGGCACACATCGTTCTGTCACTGAATCCCCACAGCCAAGAGGTAGGTAAGTGAACGGTGCCCGTTGGGCAGGGGCCGGAGGGGGGGGGGGGGGAGACTGATGCTCAGGTAGCTGGGGACAGTTGCCAAGGTCACACTGCCAGCACACTGGAGCCCAATCCAGCTCTGAGCCTGACACTGGATTTAAAGCAGTGAGTAAGGTTGCTAAGATTCCCGGGTCTTGTGAAGCTGATACGTCAGGGGCAAGAGAAAACAACAAATAAAAGGAAATAATAAGTCAAACAAGTGACTTCTGCCATCTGGAAGCAGCTGTCCTATAGAAGGAGGTAAAGCAACAAAGAAGGAAAGGAAGTGGGTGGGAGGGTATGGAGGTGGCCGCAGCTTTAAATGAGGACCCAGGGAGGCCTCACTGCGGGTAACCCCCGAAGGGAGCAGAGGAAACGGAGCAGAGGAAACGAGGCAGGGGGCTATCCAGGCAAGTGCATTCTGGCAGGCAGTGTCAGAGAAGCAGTCACCAGGTAATCAAGCAAATGCCTACAGGGTGCCAAAGATGATCCCATTTTAGCCTTGATGATAACGCTCTGGGACAGGTACTTCTACTCTCCCCGTTTGACAGATGAGGAAACCAAGGCCCAGGAAGGGGCCTTACTTGCTTCCCACTCATAACTGTTAACGTTTGCCAGCATGGTTTAAGCTAGGCATGGGGTCTGCACGGATCACCTACTACTGGTGTACACAAGGCGCGCAATGGACACAGAACAGATGAATAGTAGGGCTCCGAGAACACGCGTGAGGTCTGAAAAGAAGGCGAAGAAGCCACCCCCCTACCACACAGACACAAGTTACAAGTGGGTAAAGGGAGGCCAAGAGAAGCTTTGGCAGCTCACCCAGCCCCCGTGGGCCTGGATCCAGGGCGCGAAGCTGTGCACGTGCTCCACGCTGAGTCCGGCCAGGGTGCCCCCCAGCCCGGCCACGCGGCGGCTCAGCTCCATGGCCAGGGCCAGGCGGGCCAGGGGCTCCGGGGAAGGCGGAGGGGGCCCAGGGCAGGGCAAGGAGGGGCGTGCGCGACCGGGCAGAGGGCTGCTCTCCCGGCAGGAGAACAGCTCCACTAGGCGGGCGAAGGAGCCCGCGGAGAGGCGGGCCAGCTTTCCGCGCAGGGCGGGGTCCAAGGCCAGCTGTGGGGTGGGGAAGAGAAGAGGCCGGGTCTGCCTCGGTTGTGCCCCCGTGGCCAGCCAATAGGAGGATAGGAGGCGTGGCTTCTTGAAACGAGTGCGTTTGCTACTAATAATGTGAGCCACGCCCCATCCATCACATCAGCCAATCATAAACCAGCCTCTGACCTCGGCCAAACCACTCCTAGGAAAGTGGACGAGAAGTTAAGGCAAGGCCTGGACAGCCAATGAGGGCCAAGCCCCTCTTAGCCGAGTTCTAGAATGTTAATCTTATAGCCACGCCCCCTTACGGGTTCCCTGAGAGCACCTGAGGCCAGGCTAGTGCCTGCAACTTTGCCTTCCACCATACAATATTACAGGATTATACACTGCCCAAGTTCCTGAGCCAATCAAGGTCCGTGACAGTCATAAGCCAGACCTCCTCCGCAGTCATTTCCCTTCACATTCTAAGTCATGCCCCTCTATAGTTAACAAGGGCTTCAGATTTTTTAAGTTTTATTTTTAAGTAGTCTCTACACCCAAAATGGGGCTCAAACTCACAATCCCGAGATCAAGAGATGCATGCTCTTCCGAATGAGCCAGTCAGGCGCCCCCAGGGTTTCAGATTTCAGACAGCCCTCTCCAAACCAACCCCCCTCCCACCACCATACAGTCCCTAACTCCTTAACTGGTCTCAGTCAGTTTCAGAGATCTAGTTTGGAATGGCCACACCTCTTCTCTCTAGGCCACGCCCCTCTGGCGATGAATGCAAACCAGTTTAAAACACTACCCTGACCCTAACTAACTGTCGCTCAACACGTAGTGGAGAAACTTAGCACGTCTGACTCCATATTGCTTCTATTTCCCTTACTGCTGTGACCTTTAATTTAGAAACTTCTGCTTAGCCCTGCACGTAGGCACGTTGCAGCTAAGATTTGCAAAGACCATATTTTACCCGAAATCTGCCTCACCATAGGAGATAAGGAAGGTACCTACAGGGGTCCCTGGGTGGCTCAGTCACTTAAGCATCTGACTCTTGATTTTGGCTCAGGTCATGATCTCACAGTTCATGGGTTCGAGCCCCGTGTGAGGAGCCTGTTGGGGATTCTCTCTCTCTCTCTCTCTCTCTCTCTCTCTCTCTCTCACATCCTCCCCCACTTGTGCTCTCTCTCTCTCTCTCAAAACAAATAAATTTTTTAAAATTTTTTAACATTTATTCAATTTTGAGAAAGAGACACAGAGCATGAGTAGGGGAGGGGCAGAGAGAGAGGGGAACACAGAATCCGAAGCAGGCTCCAGGCTCTACGCTGTCAGCACACAGGCCGACGTGGGGCTCGAACTCACAAACCGTGAAATCATGACCTGATTTAACCAACTGACCCACCGAGGCGCCCTCAACTTTTTTTCAAAAGGAAGGTACCTACAGAAATGACCATGCTATGTATGAGATTTACAGGAATGACATGACCAGTTTCCTGTACACAAAGATCAACTGACCAAGGACAAAAAACAGTTACACAACCTCCCTCCATTATCTACAGATGTCAGTCACCCTTTGACTCCCAACCCCCTCCTGCTTCCCCCCCAATCCCAACATAAAAGAGACCCAATCTCATGCTGAGGGAGATTGCTGTTTGGGTGGGTAGTCTGGCCGGTTTGCTCCTTTTCCAAATAAAGTCACTTTCCTTACCCCATATCTTGCCTCTCGACTTATTGGCCTGTGGTGCTGTGAGCAGAATGAGTGTGGACTTGATTGCAAACCCTTCACTGAAGGCTAGTCCCACCCTCTCCTCACTTGACCATCTAAAGAGAATACAGATCCAGCTTTGGATCCCAGGGCCCAACCATCCCGCGATTCCTATCTTAGCTAAGGGTGGAAGAGACCGCCCATCACCTTCTGGTTGATGACGTCTGCCTCTTCCTCCAGCAGGGCCACCAGCTTCCGCAGCAGGGCTTCCTTCTCTGTGGGTGGGGGACCCTGTAACTCTGGGGGGACAGAAGAGAATTCGGCTGGGAGCAGAACTCTGCCAACCCTTCCACCCTCCTCCTTCTCCAGGGCCCCTGTGTACCTCACCTGGGCTAGGTGGGGATCTCAGTTGCTCTTGGACCAGCTGTTCTAGCCGCTGGGCCACCAGAGCATAGAAATCCGGAGTAGCTGGGCCTGGGGTGAAAAGAGCCAATGATGGATCTCCGGGACATGGGGAAGTTATGGATTCTCTCCGTGTCCCCGCCGCCTTGCCAGGTAGCAATGATTTCCATTTCACAATGGGGTAAACTGAGGCCCAGTGAGCACACTTGGCAAAAGACCTTTGTACTTTCCATTTTATGGTGTCCCTCCCAACTGGACTGAGAATGTTAGAGCTGAACTAGACTTTGAAGATTATCCCAACCAAGGAAAGCAAACACAGGGTGCTCCAGCTATTATCACTCTATCCCTTGCTGGTTTCAAGTGTCATCAGCTGGTCACAGGACTCTTCTCCCCAGCTGCGAAATCCTTTTCAAGCTAGCTCTCCCAGTAGCCATTACTAGTCTATCCAGGCTCACATGCGAGAGGAAAGAAACCTTCTGGTTACTCTTGATCAAGTCCAATGACACCTCCCCCCACTCCCCTCATTCCTACTTTGCTAGTGGAGAAAAATAGGAGCAAGGAAGAAAAGGAATTTCTCAGAGACCTGTAACTAAATATCCAGGGAATTGTGTTTGAATGCCAGGTCTCCTGCCTCCCTACTGGGGATACTGGTGGGCTACAAAGTCCTAGGGAGAGGGAAGCATGCATGGAAGGAGAGAGATAACAGATAGAAAGGGACCAAAAGTTCTCCTGAAGCCAGCTCACAGAATGGACAGACAGCAATGTAACTGGGGGCAGGGGGAGCACAGAATGGTGAGGGTAGTCCCCCACTCAGCTCCCCCTCTGAGCTGAGTGATCTTGGACTAGCTCATCCTTTCCATCCTTTCCAGCTTTAAGAATCAAAGCTCCTGGCCCTGCCAGTTCATGGGTGATCTAGGGAAAATCTCTTACCAGGCTCTGAAACATAGCATGGGCGGAGGGGCAGGGAGCAAGGCCGAGGGGACTCAGGGGGAACTGCTCCTCGCCCCAGGGGGCAGGGAAGACATCTTCGAAGACGGCTCAGGAAATCTGTTGGCTCCTCCTGGGCAGGACTCCTGGGGAAGGGGACCTCAGAGAGTGACCCCGGAGGCTCCTTGCAAGCAGCCCCTTTTTCCTCCCACTGAAGGCCTCTCACGGCAACCCCAGGGACAAGGAATAGAGCCAGATATAAAGAGAGGGGAGTAAAGGCAGGCTGAGACCAGGCGCAAGAGTCAGAGGGGGCCCCGCCCCAAATGCAGGCCCCTGAGGGAGGAGGGCAGCTCCTCTTACCTGGGTGGGGTTGGAATGGGGGACCCGGCGGCCTCACCTCGCCTAAAGAAGGCCGCTAGGACTCTCAGCGTGTCCTCCCGGAGCCCCAGCTCTTCCGAGCCTGCCATGGGGGCACCTGTGAAAGAGGGAGCTGGGGGATGGACTCCAGGGTTGCACTGCATTGGAGGATTGGGGCCCAAATGCCTAATCCCTGAATAAGGAGAGGATCAGGACTCGTGAGTCCCCAAGGGAGGAAGGGGCCGAGAGTCCGAATTTCTAAGTCCTTTAGGGGAGTTAGGGCCTGGGGACCCAGATTCTCGAGTCCTCAGAGAGAAAAGAGGGATGAGGAGGGAAGACTCCTTGATGCTTGGAGAGGAAGAGGCTGGGGACCCGGATTCGTGGGTCTAAGGGAGGAAGGGACTGGGAGCTGGACTCTTGAGTTTTCGGAGAAGGGGGATGGGGAATCTGGATTCTTCAGTCTGAGAGAGAAGAGAACTTGGGGCTCCGACTTCTGGGTTCTGAAGGCAGATACCAAGCTTCTCAAGCCTTTAGAGAATCGGGAACTACGAATCCCAGCAGGCTTCATGGCAAACCTTCCCCTCGTTCCGCGCTAGCTCGCCGCGCAGCCGGCCTGGGAAGTGTAGTTCCACTATCTGACTGAGGCTGGCATCTTGGGGACCCGGGACGCGTGGATGTCGGGGAAGCGGGACTGAGGTGCCCGCTCCTAGATCCCGGCCTCTCCCCTCCTCACCCCAGTCCCCGCGAACGTTCGGCTTACCTGGTGCCGGGAGCCGCCTCCCCCTCCTCCTTCAGTGGACTTGCGTAAACTTTTAGAAGTTCAACTTTCCCGCGCCTGCGCAGTGGGTCGGGTTGGTGCCGGCTCTGTCGCCCAAGGGGCGGTGCGCGGGATGCCCACCTAATTTGCATGTGACGTTCCCAGCATTCCCTTGGCCGGAAGACCTTAAAAGGTATGGTTGGGAAGGGGTGGGGGGGACGTCCGGGCTCTTGGCGCCGCCTCTGGCTCAGGAGTCTGTCAACCATCTGAAGGTAAAGTTTTTATTTCGTGAAATCGATAGAAAAAGAAAGGGCCACTGCTCTGAAGCTCAGCTGACGAGAAGGAGGGTGTGCAGCTGCAAGTTCGAGAGCTATCGGACCCCAAAAGCAGGGGTGGGTCCTAGCACTCTGCGCGCCGAGACCCTCTGCGTAGGTAGCAGGGCGGGGGGCGGGTAGCTGGGGAATTGGTGACGTCCGGAGTGAGAAATGGGTGAAAGGATGGGTCTACCCTGATAGCACAGAGGGGCACTGTGTACTCCAGGGAAAGTGAAGCAAAGAGGAGAAAAAGTGAAGCAACCCGGTGCTGGAGGTCGGCTGTAAAAACAAAACTAAACAAACAAACAAAGAAAAGAAAAGAAAAAAGTAGCGGGGCGCGGGGAGGTTGCGGAGATCGGAGGCGTCTGCATTAGGGGATGAAAGGAAGAGTGGACCCTGAAAATGGAAGGCAGTCCACTCTATGAAGTGTGTGTGTGTGTGTGGGGGGGTGCCCTAGAGGAGGGAGGCTGTTTGGGGGGGGGGGGTGTGGATGGAGGGTCTACGATGGAAATGGGGGAGGGGCTCTTCTGCGGGGGAATTGTAGGAGAGGTCAACAACAGGGATAAATACGGGAGGTAGAGATCTACAAGTGAATAGCGTCTGCACTGAAATAACTAGGGGAGGCTCTACCTTGGAAGTGGAGGTGACTGCGTTGGGTGATGTGGGGGAGGGGAGAGGAGAAAAGGGTTTATAACGGAAGAGGGAAGGTTCTACGCTGGCGGAATTGAGGAGGTAGAGGGCCCGGACAGAAGCAGCTAGAGAAAGGAGGGGGGCGGGTGTCTCGAATTGGGGAGCCTCTCCGGAGGATGAAAAAGAAGGGCTCTTATGTTGTACCCAGGAAAATATACGTGAGGGACCCTGCACCGCGGTCCCGTGAGAGAGAGAGGTCTGGGTGTGGCACCCTCAGGCCACATGGGCCCCCAGCCCACAAACTGCTCTCTAAGCGCAGGCCGAACCATGGGCACCCAAAAGCCGCGGATCCTGCCCTGGCTGAAGTTGCAGCTGGACTTGGGGCGGCTGGAGGGGGTGGCCTGGCTGGACGAGAGTCGCACGCGCTTCCGCATCCCGTGGAAGCACGGCTTGCGCCAGGATGCCCAGCAGGAGGACTTCGGCATCTTCCAGGTGAGTGAGCTTCCCGGACGCCCGAAACCCCGAGCTGCCAGCCAGGCGGGATGGACTCCCAGGGGGTGGAGCCGGGAAAGCGGGGTTAGCACGCCTGTGATCGGCCCGAGCTGACGCTGGCAGTTGGAGGTGGGTGGAGTTAGGACAGGACCCGGCCGGGTTATCGGTGCCGGTGCCGGGGTTATCGGTGTCGACCGCAGGCAATGTTGGAGCGGCCAGTTTCCGGGAAAAGAACCGGAAAAGCGGGGTAATTTCTCGAAGGAAATGCATCCTGGGGGATTCAGAGCTCGCAGAGGGCGGGGGGGGGCTTGGTCATAGAATTCTGGGGGCGGGGCTTGGAACCTTAGAGGCGAGACTTGGCCCCCAAGCTGAGGTGATGCCCCACCAAGTTAGAATATACCAGTGGTGCGGTACCCCGGGTTAGAGTGTGAGGGGGCGGGGTTATTACAGGGTATCCTGGGGCAGGTTGGTGGCAGAGTTAGACACCCAGTAGGACCTGGAAGTTTGGCTTAGAAAGCAAAGGTTTTCAAGGCGCCTGAGTGGCTCAATGGGTTGAGCATCAGACTTCAGCTCAGGTCATGATCTCGAGGTTGGGGAGTTCGAGCCTCACATTGGGCTTACTGCTGTCAGCACAGAGCCTGCTCTCCCTTCCGGGTTTACACTGTCTCTCAAAAAACAAAACAAAAAAGTAAAACATTAAAAATTAAAAAAAAAAAAAAAAAAAACAAAGGTTTTCAAGAAGTGAAGATAGGGGACCTTGGGGTGCAGAGAATCCAAGGGTTTAGGGATGGAACCTTGCCAGGTTAGAACGTGCCAGGTTGGAACGTTGGGGCAGGGGGTCTTAGTCACCCTCACTATCCTGGTCAACTGGATCCCCAGGCCTGGGCCGAGGCCAGCGGCGCCTACACTCCTGGAAAGGATAAACCTGATCTGCCCACCTGGAAGAGGAATTTCCGATCGGCCCTGAACCGGAAGGAGGTGTTGCGTTTAGCCGAGGACCGGAGCAAGGACCCCCACGACCCCCACAAGGTCTATGAGTTTGTGAACTCAGGTGTGCCAGAAGTGGGGCTTCACGTGGAGGGGTGGGATTTTGAGTGTCCCCAACACCCTTCTCCACTTACCACCTTCCTTGACAGGAGCTGGGGACTTTCCTGAGTTGGACACCTCTCCAGATACCAATAGCAGATGCAGTCCCTCTGACACCCAGGTCAGAACGCATCCCAACCCTCCTGCCCTCCTGTCTCTGGCCCGTCTTTCTCTCTGTCCCCACGGCCTTGTTCAGGCTTCCTTTTCTCCCCCTGGACCTTCGCCTCCGTCTTCCTCCTGAGCCTCCCTTCTCTCCCCTGCGGTCCATCCCCAAACTGAGCTAAAGCTGACCCTGTCCCTCCCCTGCTCATAGCCCTGCCATCCTCAGGAGAAAATTCCGTTTTCACCAGGCATTTAAGGCCCTAATATACCTTCCCAGAGTTTCATAGCTTCCCTTGCTATTTAGGGTACCCTCAGCCTCCCGGGAACCCAGAACCACCCTCCCCTTGGTCTTGCTGATGTCTGTGTTGGGGCAGGTCCCCCTCTGAAGTCGTGTCCAGCCTTCTCTGCCCAGGCCTTGCTTGCACAGGGCCAGATCCTGGGGCCAGATTTAGCTACTCCCCTTGGGCCGGCAGTAGACCCAGCATATACCAGAGCATGTATTTTGCCATTCTGTGCCCACGGTTGTCTCCCACCCCCCACCCCCAGCTGGAAGCCCCTTGAGGGCAAAGCTCAGCTGTGACTCCTCTCTGGGTCCCTACATTGCTGGGCACAAAGGCCTGGTCTATATGGCGTCTCCAGAAAAGGCTGTGGAAATGCCTGGGTCCTTTTCTTTTTTTCCTTCTCTCCAGGAAGACATACTGGAGGAGTTACTGAGTGACATGGCCTTGGCCCCATTCCCAGATGGGGGGCCCTCGAGCCTGCCTATGGTCCCTGAGGAGACCCCTCCGTTCTTGCTGAGCCCCAGCGTAGACATCCCTGCCCCCTGCCCAAACCTGCAGCCCCCGGAAAACCCACTGAGGCGGCTGTTGGTGCCTGAGGAAGGTGAGCGCCGACTGTAGGGTGGGAGGGGCTGGGGCGATGGACCCCCTTATGCTCACTCAATCCCCCTCCCCCTTCATGTCGCTGCTGCCGCTGCTCAGAGTGGGAGTTCGAGGTGACTGCCTTCTACCGGGGCCGCCAAGTCTCCCAGCAGACTGCCCTCTGCCCGGGGGGCCTGCGGCTGGTGGCGTCAGATGCAGACCAGACACTGCCTGGACAGCCAATAATCCTGCCAGACCCCGGGGTGTCGCTGACGGACAGGGGCGTGATGGGCTACGTGAGGCGTGTGCTGAGCTGCCTCGGTGGGGGGCTAGCTCTGTGGAGGGCGGAACAGCGGCTCTGCGCCCGGAGGCTGGGGCACTGTCACACGTACTGGGCCTTGGGCGAGGAGCTCCTCCCTGACAGTGGCCACGGGCCCAGCGGCGAGGTCCCCAAGGATGAGGAAGGAGACGTGTTCGACCTGAAGCCCTTCGTGGCAGGTGAGTGAGGCAGGGCCTTAGCTCTGCTGTGGAAAGAGCGTACCCCAATGGTTCAGAACTCTGAGGTCCGGAATGGAATTCAGAGGACTGAACTTCGGCCTGGGGCAAAAAGACTGGATTGCTGTCGGGGAAGGGTCTCCTCTGCCTGGAGCCGGTAGGCGGCCGGGGGCGCGGCGTGCAGAAGTGCTCAAGGAATTACCTGCCACAGTCATCACGATCACCAGTTATTACCACTTACCAGGATAGGGGGCCAGAGAGATGCAGGAGAGAGAGGTCCTTCAGAGCTTTGCTGTCCGATAGATAATGTCTGCAGTGCTGGAAACGCTGTGTGTGTGTGCTGTCGGGCGTGGTACCCGCTAGCCGTGTGTGGCTACTAAGTACTTAGAGGGGGCCAATGCAACGGAGGAAGGGGCTTTTAAATGTTGACTTTAATTAGTCACAACTTAAATGTGAATGGCCACAGGGGCTACTGGCTCCTATCAGGAGAGGGTGGCCTTGGGGGGTTGAAGAGCAGTTAAAACTGCCAACCACCTGGGCCTCCAGAATCCTGGAACGTCCCTGCGGGAGCGCGCTCCTGTGGGGGGGTGGGGGGGGGGGTGGGGGATGCACATCTTCCAGCCCCACCCCATGGGAGGAGGAATGTTTAAGATTGTGCCACCACTGTGGGGACTCGGCCCAGATCAGCGGCCATCTGGTCATGGTGGTGTAGGGATGTTGGGCTTCAGGTCAGGGATGAAGGTGAGGCTGTTTGTTACTCAGGTCTGGGGGGCAGGGAGGGGGAAGGGGAGGGTCTTCTTCCCATGCCTCACTAAGCTCTCGGGCCTCCAGAACTGATTGCCTTCATTGAAGGAAGCGGACACTCACCACGCTACACCCTCTGGTTCTGCGTTGGGGAGCCATGGCCCCAGGACCAGCCGTGGATCAAGAAGCTCGTGATGGTCAAGGTGCTGCGGGCCTGGGCTCCTGGAGCTAAAGGGGGGGGGATCTTAACAAAGGGCAGAGGAACTACAAGTCCCAGAAGCCCCTCTGAAAAACTACAACTTCCAAGAGTCTCTGCAACCACCAGATTCTCATCCAGAGGAGCTTCTGGGTGTCCCTCTCTTCTCCTCACCCCTACAACCTGTTTTGAACTCTCGAAACCATGTGGAAGTCGGTGGACTACGAGTCTTCACAGTCTCTGTGAGGAACCACAGCTCCTAGGAGTCCTTCTGACCACAAGCTGCTCAGCCCTAGCTTCTGGGAACCCCTCCAGCACCTCGGCCCTAAGAAACTTCTTGGACCTCTGGTGGCTGTGGTTCTAGGGAAAACTACAGCTTCCGGCAGCCCTGGGCCAAATAGTTCACCCAGAGTTACAGTGTAGGGGCTGCTGGGAGTTGTAGTCCACTCAACCCTACCCCTGCCGGTGAACCGGGTGGAGTGTTTTCCCTGACCGGTTTCCCCCCCACTTCCTCCAGGTTGTTCCCACTTGTCTCAGGGCCCTGCTGGACATGGCACGGTCAGGGGGCGCCTCTTCACTGGAGACCACCGTGGACCTGCACATCTCCAACAGCTACCCACTGTCCCTCACCTCGGACCAGTACAAGGCCTACCTCCAGGACCTGGTCGAAGACATGGATTTCTAGGTCACTGGGGAGATCTGACCCCTCACTCCTCATGGATGATGGCCTCTTGTGCCCTCACCTTGGCCAATAAACTGTTTCTTACCACTGTCACCACTTGTGTGTCTGGTATTCAGGGTCTCCGGGCTAGCCCTGACGCAGGCCAGGCGTTATTCCTTCTTAGGGCATCAGCTGACCCCTCTGTGCAACCCACAACCCAGATGCTCACTGCCCAAGGACCAGACACCGCGGGGGCAGCTGATACAGGTCACCTCCTTTCCCCTTCCCAGGGACCTGGTGAGGAGGTGTGACAGTCAACTCCGTTTTAGAGACCAAGACACTGAGGCTTGGAGAAGAGCAAAAGTCAGACAGTAGGAAACACAGGACGGGTTAGAAACCAGGCCGGATTCCAGGGTTGCTGCTCTGCGAGGGAGGCCCCAGGGCAGAATCTAGAACCTCTGTCTCGTTTATAAACAGTTCAGGCCCCTGTCCAGTAAGCAGAGAGCCTTGTCCTGTTGGCTGGGGGCACCTTGGGTCCCCTCCCAGCTCCTGCCAGGTGACCTCTGGCCCTGGACTCCCTGCTGCGTGGGGCTGGAGCAGGCAGTTGTAAAGGAGCTCCATGCCCCAGCCCTGAGGCCCACCCACTCCGGTGACCCAGGCCTACTACCTCTCCTCACCACGTCTGGGTTCTGGGTAACGTGGACTGACGAAGGCCAGTGTGGCCCGGACTCCCTGTGTGGCCCTTGCCGCTCTGTGCCTCAGTTTCCCTCTACCTCAGGAGAATGGGTAATATCACCCCAGCCTCGAAGGACTGGTAAAAAGGGAATCCAACTAAACGGGGGACAAAAGTCCTGTTGCTGAGGCAATTCCAGGGCAGACAAATAGCACCCAGGTGCCCTTAGCCTGGAAGACACTGAGCAGGTGGGACCTGGGACCCCAACCTCCCACCCGCCACCATTTTCTGTCAACAGCAACCACTTGCTATGTAGCTGATATGGCGGTTCTAAGTACGTTACTTGCCTGGGTCTTCGTCCTTGTAACACCCACTTCAAGGATCAGGAAACTGAGGCCCAGAGAGGGAAAAGCACTTCCCCCGAGTCACACCTTGCTAACCACCCTCAGACCTGGGTCAGACCTGGGCAAGTCTCTTCCCAACCCTTTCCCAAACTGGTCTCTGAAAAGAAAGGGCTGAAATCATGGGGCTCGGGGCTAACATTTCATGAAATCTTTAATGAAACTGGGGGAGGGGCACAAACAGAAGGGAGGGGCTATGGGGACAGGCTTGGGGGCAAGGGGCACAGGGCCGGGCAGGGCAGGGGGCTCTCCTCTTCCCTGCAGCAACCCTCCCCCAATCATCCCACTGACGGGGCGGGGGAGGGAAGTGGGGAGGTGGAGCCATAAATACGTCCAGAATTCCAAAGAGGCGAAGGAGGGAAGGGGTGGCCGAGGGTCTCAGAGAGGGGGCAAGGGCAGGCCTGGGCCACCCTTGTCAGGGGGTCCAGGCTCCTTGGGCGGCCGCGGGGGCCCTGGGGGGTCCCCCGGCTTGCGGCCATGCTTGCGGAAGTAGCGGTAGCGTTGGACGTAGGCCCGCACCAAGTTGCTCACCTTCACTGGGTTGATCTCCCCGCTTTTGCTGTGGCAGATCTAGGGGGTGAGAGGCAGCTGTGGTCACCTCCAGCTCCCCAGGGTCCCCTCCACCTGGACTGCTGACTGCTGAGCACAGCTGCGAACTGGGATGGGAGCCGCTCCCCCAGATTCCGGACCGACACCCCTACGTGTCCCCCTGATGTCAGTGGGACAGGCCCAGGTGGGCTTGAGCAAATCCTGTCCCCTCCTCACCTTCCACACTGACCCACCATCCCCGGCTCCCCATGCAATGCATGCACGTCTCCTTCTTGTCCTCTCCCCACTTCTGTGGATCTGTCCCCCCTGGGCCCCACCTTGTGGACAGCCTTCCTCAGGATGTCCTTGTACTCCTCCTTGGTGATGTCCTTCTTCTGATAGTACGGCTTGATGGCCAGCTTCACCTCCTCCACTGCCCTCTCCTGCGTGTGCAGCTTCTTCAGATACTGGCAGAGGGGGTGACGGGGGGGGAAGGAGGGACAGCAAAGGCCGGATGAGTTCCTGCGGAACCCCAGGCCTCCACTCACCTGCCTGCCAGCTCAGCCTCCTTGACACATCCAGCTACTCCTGGAGGTGGAGGTCCTGCTCAGGATCTGCCCTGTGTTATCCTTGCTGCGGTCACCCCAGACCACAGGCCAGGCCGGGCCTCTGAACATCACTTGAACATCACCTAGGTTGGACCTGGGGCTATCCCCGGTGGCCTTGAGCAGGACACGTATGTCCACTGCCCATACAAAATTTACACGAAGTAAGATGGGGCGCTTGGGTGGCTCAGTTGGTTGAGTGTCCGACTTCGGCTCAGGTCACGATTTCACAGTTTGGTTCAAGCCCCGCATCGAGCTCTATGCTGGCAGCTCAGAGCCAGGAGTCTGCTTCAGATTCTGTGTCTCCCTCTCTCTCTGCCCCTCCCTCACTTGTGCTCCCTCCCTCTCTAAAATAAATAAATAAACTTAAAAAAAAAAAAAAAAAATTACACAAAGTAAGAAATAGGCAACACCATCATCTGGCAATTGGCTGTTTGACCAGAATGACCTTTTTGGACCTGACCGAAAGGAAAACCGGCCTGAGGCCTGTGAGCAGAAGCCAGATGTAGCTGAATGAAAACTGGTTTGTTCCCACTCGTGCATGTGAATCAAAGTTTAGTTCCTTGGGGTGCCTGGGTTCCTTCTTCAGTCGGTTAAGCATCTGGCTTCCACTCAGGTCACCATCTCACTGTTATTGAGTTTGAGCCCTGCATTGGCTCTGTCCTGACTGCTTTGGATTCTGTGTCTCCCTCTCTCCCTCCCCCTCTGCCGCTCACACTCTGTCTCTCACTCTCTCAAAAATAAATACACATTGAAAAAAAATGTTAGTTCCATACAATTCAACGACTTCTGTTTCATCTGAGTTCCCACCTGTTGGCATCAGCCTGCTATTCTGCTTGGGCCCCTGCACTTCAGCATCTGCAAAACTGTCACCATCAACCCACCTCTCCCAAACCCAGCTCACCTTGTCTGTGTCCCCACGTCCCTCGGAGCTGCTGCTGCCCTCTCGCTTGTCAGATGCTGCAGCCAGCCCAGTGGGGGTGGGAGGGGTAGAGCCGCAGCCCCCCAGGGGGAGGCTGCCAGGAAGCAGGTAGCTGGAGGGGCCAGGGGGCAGACCCAGAGAGGTGGGCACAGGAGCTGGGGTCACCCCCAGACTGGAGGGTGGCTTTCGGTGGCTGAGGATCTGTCGGAAGACGTTGGAGAGAGGATGAATAAAGGGAGGGGGAGGGAAAGAGGGAACACGTACCCCCCTCCTTCCCACCCTGATTTCCAAATTGTCCCAGAGGCAAGAGGCCCCTCCTCCTGCCGACCCCTTCCTTGTCCCAAGGTCTGCTGAGAATTGTAGTTCCTCTCCTAATCAGAGTCAGGGGACGAGAAGAGGGACCGTGGGGACTCCTCCCCAGAGGGGCCCACCTGGTTGGTGGCCTGGATCAGCTCCTGGGCCTTTGCTCGGCTCGCCAGATTGGCTTCTTCCATCTTGAAGAGAAGTGCAGTCACTGCAAGAGGCAGAGTTGAGGACAAGGACATCAGGAGCTGACGCAAGAGGTCACCTAGGCACCTGCTGCCGTCTTCCCCCCGGGCCCTGGAGAGACCACAGGTTTCGGGCTCGGAACTGGGAAAAGGGGACCTTGGCCAGTGAGAGAACGGCTCTGCACCCCACATATTCTTAGGACTCAAGGTACGCGTGTGGTCTGGGGGGAAATAGGGCCAGGTCATTCAGGGACGAGGTAGCGGCAAAGGGGAGATTCTGTCTCAAGCCCCCTGTGCCCTATTGCTATCCCTTAAGGGACAACGCTCCCTGCTCACCCTGTTCTTCCTGGTCCCTCCACCACACCCAACCTCGTCCACCTCCAGGTGGACCCCAGAACACGGCCCACTCCTCCAGCCTGTGCTGGGCTGGCCACCCCCTCTCCCCCCCACTCACCTGCCTTCTCTCCTCCAGCACAGCCAGACATCTACCAGCCTTCTAGACAGCCCCTCATCAGCCCTCACCCACCCAAGCCCCTCGCAGTCTGGGTCACTGTGCACCCACCCCCTCCAAAGCATCCCCACTGCCTCCAAGCCTGTCCCCACAGGACCTGGTCCTCCCCAATCCTGTCTGTCCCAGCCCGCGCCCCCCCACCCCAGGGCACACTCACAGGCCAGGACACCGCTGGTGGTGCAGTCCACACCAGCAGGCAGGTTCCAGGGCATGGGCGGGGGCAGCGTGGGCAGCTGGGAGACACGGGTAGCCGGCCCATCCTCTGCCCCTGAGTCACCGGCTGTGGACCCCGCGCTAGGGGCAGTGCTCGGGGCAGCTGCGGCCGTGCTGGTGGCCGTGGTGGTGGCAGGCTGCTGCTCTTCCTCCTCCTCCTCTTCCTCCTCCTCCTCCTCTTCCTCCTCCTCCTCCTCTGCCCCGCCTCGGACCCCAGCCTCCTCAGCGGCCTCCTCGGGAAGGAAGGAGACCTCGGGGGTCTTGCAGCTGCTGTCCACGGTCTGGGAGTCCGGTGTGAGTGCAGGGGGGGGAGGGGCTGCCTTAGGGGGCGGGGTGCTAGGGGCCTTGGCCGGCCGCTCTTCCCCGGACCAGGAAGTCTCCTCCACCCCCTTGGCCCCCGCTGCCTGGCTGCAGCTATCCGCCTTGGACTTCTTCAGCGTCACAGGGCCGCCGCTGCCCCCACCGCTGCCCCCGCTGCGGATCTTTTTCCTGGTCTTGGATGGCTTGGTCTTTCCCTTGGTCCCCTTGGCTTTCTTGGCCCCGGCCTTGGCCTTGACCTTGGTCTTTTTGGGCTTGGTGCTGCCCGGAGCTGCTTTGGCCACCTCTGCAGGGGCCCGCTCATCGGGCTTGAGGAAAGGGGAGCGGCTCTCCCGGTCGCGGCTGAACTTGACTCCGATGGAGCCCAGGCCAGCGGATGCGGCCTCCTTGGCCGGCGTGGTGCTGCTGACGCCTTCGCGGATCAGCACCGCCACCTTAGACTGCAGCTTCACCTTCCGGGAGGAGGAGGAGCACGACGAGGAGGACGAGCCGGAGCCGCTGCTGACCGGTGGCTTTGGCGGAGGCCCCGAGGAGGGTGCTGACTCCTTGGGAGGCCGAGCCTTCTTGGATGACCTGTCCCTGTCCCTATCTCTGTCCCTGTCCCGGTCCCGATCCCCCCCATCCAGCGCCTTCCGCCGTGATCCCTTCTCCCGGGAGGAAGAGGAGGAGGAGGCGGCCCCGGAGCGGCGCCGGTCCTTCTCGCCGCTCTTGCCCCCCCGCTCCTCGGCACTCAGTCCCTCTGAGTCGTACAGGACCTCGCGCTTGGGCGACGAGGCCGGGGCCGGCGACGGGCCTCGGGGGTCGGACTTGTCCGGCCGGCCCACGGTGATGGTCCGCTTGATGGCGAAGAGATCGTGGTCCGTGAGGTCCTGGATGGAAGGTGGCACCGCCCCCCTGCGGCGGCTGTCACGCTCTCCGCCCAGGGCGCTGGAGCCGGAGGGCGGCTGAGTGGGCACCGGGGCCTTCTCGCTGTCCCCAGACCGCTTCTCGCCCCGGGACCGCGACCGCTTCTTCTTCTTCTTGCCGCCGCCGCCATCTCGGTGCTTGCCACGGTGCCGCTCGCGCCTCGAGGACGACGACGAGGATGTGGCCGGGGGCGGGGAGGCCGAGCGCCGCCGCCGCCGCCGCTTCTCCCGGGACCGTGACCTGCGGCTGCCCCCGCGGCGGCGGTCGGTGCTGCGCGAGCGGCGGCGAGCGGAGCGGGACCGCGAGCGGCGGCGGGCGGACGACGAGGCGTGAGAGCCCGGCTTGCGGTCCCGGGAGCGGTGCTTCTTGGAGTCCCAGGGGGAGGCCGGGGCCGGCGGGGCAGGCTGCGCGCTGGACGACGACGACGCGGCCTCCTTGGCCTCGCCGCCGCTCCGCTTGCGCTCCCGCCGCGACTTCTTGCGGGTGGGGGGGCCCGCGGGGGGGGCGGCGGCGGCGGCCGGGGAGGGCGAGCGCTGGCGGTAGCGCTCCCGACGCTGGGTCAGGATCTTGCGGCGCAGGTCCAGGCCGCCCCAGCGCGTGTCCGCAGTCGGCGGGGCGGGCGCCGGCTCCCCCAGGTCCACCTGCAGGGCGCCCTCGCCGTCTGACTCGGCGTGCAGAGACAGGAAGTCGTCCCCCTCGGGGGCGCGGGGGGCAGGTGGCGGGGGCGGGGGCGGGGGCTGGGCCGCTGGGGGCGCTGAGGCCGCAGGAGGGGGTCGCGCCGCCCGGCCAGCGGCCCGGAAGAGGGAGACTGCCACCCTGGGCTCCTCCTCCGGCTGGACGATCTCGCCCTCCTCGATCTCGGAGTCTCCCGGTGGCAGCAGGGTTGGCGGGATGGCGGCTCCGCCGGCCGTCACCACCTCCACAGAGACCTTGCCTTCCCGACAGGTCTCCGCCTCCGTCCCCACCACGAAGACGCGACGGCGGGTGGCTCCGTCCACCCTGGTGGAGTCCACCTGTGGAGGCGTTCCAGGGGCCGGAGTCGGTTGTGGGGGCTGGGGGTCCGGGCGGGGGCTCTCATCACCTGGGAAGTCCTGGCTCAGACTGTTGTCATCGTAGATGCCCGCCAGGGTCTCGGAGATGCGGCTGATGCTCTGGGACAAGCCTTCCTCCTCCTCTTCTTCCTCTTCTTCCTCCTCTTCTTCCTCTTCCTCCTCTTCCTCCTCCTCCTCCTCGGGCGAAGGAGTCCCCGCTGATGAGCTGGGGTTGGAGCCAGTGGGCTCGAAGGGGTCGTACTTCTGCTCCGGAGCAGGTGGTGGGGAATAGGCCTCGTCGGTGGGGTGGAAGGGGTCATAGATGTCGAATCGGGGGGCAGGTGGGGCTGGGGGGGCTGGAGGAGGTGGAGGCGGGGGAGGCGAAGGGGAGGAGGATGAGGGGGAAGGGGAGGGGGAGGAGGACGCAGAGGATGGGGCAGGGGGTGGGGCAGGGCCCCCGTCTCCAGTGCCCAAGGTAAGGAGGTGACGGGCACAGGAGGGTCGTGAGGAGTGAGACTGCGGAGACACTGTAAAGGAAAAAAGGAGACAGAGAGCCCCAGTCAGGAACATGTCCTCCTCCCTGGGCCGTGCAGAGGGGGCCGCAGGCCAGTGCCCCGGCCACCACCCCACTCTGGCGGCACCCTGCACTTTGCACGGGACAACTCACAGATGCTCCTAATGACTTCAAGCTGGAGGTACTGCGTCCTTTCAGGAGGAAACTGAGGCACAGAGCACTGCAGTATCTTCCCCAAAGACACACAGCAGGGAGAAGGGGGGATGCAAACAGCCAATGTAGCCACTGAAGCCACTGAGCCTGTGCTCCCATGTCCTGAGATACACACTGGCCTGCAGCCCAAGAACGCCCTGACCAGTGTCACCACAGAAGACACAGGCTAGAGAAGGGTCGCTGGGATTTGAACCTAAGACCGCTGCTCCAGCTGCCTCTTGTGGGAATCTATCCTGTTTCCTGAAGGGAACTGTGGGCGGCTGAGAAGGTGAATCTCCCTCTCGAGAGCCCAGGAAATGGCAGAGCCAGGGAGCCCTGACAGCCGGAGTCCACAACCCACGCACTTCACTCTGTGACGAGCCCCATCTGAGGGGCAACATCCGCTCAGGACTCAAAGACACCGCCAACGGGCGACAGGAACAAGCAGTGTTCGCCCCTCCACATGGGCCAGGCATCGTGCTTTCCTGCCTAACTTCATCTGTCCTCCCGAGACCCTGCTTTCTGAGGATGATGCGGTCTCCATGCCATCAGTCCCACACACGGTGACAACGGACCTGGGCTGCACCTCCGGACACACACACTGGGGTCCAGAGGCCCCACTCAACCACCTACTACAGGGACCCTGAGATGGCAAGGGCACCAGCATGGTCATGTAGACAGTGACAGGACAGCAGGGGCTTACGAGGGCAGTGCCAGGGGTGCCCTGGGTGGCTCAGTCGGGTTAAGCGTCTGACTTCAGCTCAGGTCATGATCTCACAGTTTGTGAGTTCAAGCCCCGCCTCAGGCTCTGTGCTGACAGCTCAGAGCCTGGAGCCTGTCGCAGATTCTGCGTCTCCCTCTCTCTCTCTGCCCCTCCCCAGCTCATACGGTCTGTCAAAAATAAATAAATGTTGAAAAAAAATAAAAAAATAAAAGAGGGCAGTCCCAGAGCCACCTCTCAATCCAATCCTAGGCTCTGGCCCTCACCCGTGACGTGACCAAGGACAAGGAACTCAACCTCTGCCTGCCTTGGTTTCTTCATGTATACAATGGGCATGCACTCATTCATTCAGTACATTTTTGCTGATCGCCTATCTTGTGCCAAGCTGTTTCAGGTACTAGGAACAGAACAGTGAACACAACAGACAAAAGTCTCTGCCTTCAAGAAATCTCCATGAGCCACGCAGAAAAGTCTGCCAACTGCTGAGGGCTGTGGAAGAAAATAAAGCAGGGAGGACGGTGATGAGAGCATTCACACATCGCAGGGATGAGGGGACTAGGTGGGCAGCTGTGTGGAACAAACCAGACTGCGCCCGGCCCCACAAGGACTCGGTGAGCACGAGCTATTCCTACCCTGCTTACGAATTATTACCACCACCAGAAGTGTAAAACACAGACTAGAACGGTCTGGAAATGCAAGACGGCCCCTCCTTTATGTAATCTTTATACGATATGGAATCAAGGATGAGGTTTTTTTTCCTAAAGTTCTTAATAACTTCCAAATGAAGAAAACCACTTCTAGTAAGAAAATAAAACATAACCTCAGCATCTCCCACCAAACAGCTCTTACAGTCCAGATACGACTATATCACCGAAGGCCTGGCACCAAATTCCCAACGCCTTCTGTTCTTGTAAATAAAGTTTTATTAGGACACTGCCACGTCCATTTGTTTATTTATCCTGTAGGCCTTCTAATTTTAAAAGAAACGAAGAGCTTTTGGGGGGTTCCCCAAGGGCGTGGTGGGCCCTGAGTACAACACCCCCTGAGCCGAACGGACAAGACATTTCGCAGCTATAAAAAAAGGACAAGGGAAACCGAAACGGGCACAGCGTGTGTGAGCCACAGTCGGCTGCGAAACAGTCACTTCTGGCTGACCGCGCCGACCTCTCCTCTCCATCCCTCCCAACTGTGGATGCACATGAAGTGGGGGGGGGGGGGGGGGGGAGTCTAAACCAGGGATTCCCACCAGGGTCCTGGGGGCTGGAAACCTCACCGAGGAACTGGTTAGAAATGCAAAATTCCCGGGCCCCACCCCGGACCCACTGAATCAGAGATCCTAGGAGTAGGCCCAGGGACCCATGTATCGACAAAGTCCTCCTCCTCGTGACTCTGATACCCGCCCAAGTCTGAGAAGCTCTACTCTGCTCACAGGGCTTAACACTTAAAGAGACCTGGGCTACAGGCTCAGGGCCCAGGAGCACCACTCATCTACTGGCTGTACCACCTTAGACTTCCCTTTTTCAGGTTCGTCTCCTCTGGAAGATAGAGATGCTAAGAGCCTCCCCCCACCCCACCCCCAATCCCAGGGAGACGAATTCCCAGTGCAGTTACACTGCCACGTAGCGCCCTGGACACGGAGTGCCTCACACGTGCCGGCCAGGACATCAGCATTTGCTGTAGGTACGTCCGTAGGTACATAAAGCCTTGCAGTCCAACAGGCAGAGGCTTAAAGATTTTGTCTAAGTGACAGGATCGCTACTGTTACTACCAACAACAGCTGACTCGTGCAGGACTCCGAGGCCGCCTGCTCAGCTCTGCCCTGGCCCCACATACCCGTTTTGCCTGTCCTCCAGGCCCTGAGACGGGGCAGCAGGCTAGGCACCGGCAGAGGGATGGGATCCCTGTCCCCGATTCGGACCTCGGCCACCAGCTCCAGCATGTCCTCGCTTCTGCAGGGCAGAAGGGGGTGAGTGAGCCTGAAGGAAGCTGCCAGCTCCCCCGCTAAAGGCCTCTCCCACTCCAGCCGCCCAACTACTCACTCGCCAGGCCGAAGGTCCAGGTGGCTGGGAACCCAGGTATCTGGGGGATCCAGAACGCTCACCAGCCCCGCGAGGAAGCTGTCTGCGGCCATGTCCAACACCTGGAATAGGCCGGGAGGGGTTCCAACCCGTCCCTCTCACGTGAGGGCCCACAAATCCCACTTCCCCAGCCCCTAAACCTTCAGGAACCCAGGCATCTGAGAACCCGAGAAAATGCAGAGATCCAGCCAATTCCCTCATCCTGACTTGCCCCCAGGACCCAAGGGCCCGGCCCCAGGGATGATGCCCCCAACCCCTCCAACACTGCAGCTGATCAGCA
The DNA here is from genome assembly GCF_018350155.1 of Leopardus geoffroyi. Classification (NCBI taxonomy): domain Eukaryota; kingdom Metazoa; phylum Chordata; class Mammalia; order Carnivora; family Felidae; genus Leopardus; species Leopardus geoffroyi. The sequence continues at coordinate 8,341,935 of NC_059335.1, forward strand.
CCCCAACCCCAAGAGTCTGGGCCCCCAGCCCCCTGCTCTTACTCACAGTAGCCGTGTCGGTCCCCCCTGACTCCTGGGAACGGGGCTCTGACCGTGGGCTCCGGCAGCCCCTCCATCGAAGGCCGTGACACCGGGAGCCATCTGGAGAGAGATTTGCATGGGAGATTGGACACAGGGGACGAGACAAGAGACTCTGTGGAGTCAGAGGAAAGAGGAGCCTGCTCGGGCTCTTGAGGAGGGAGCCAAACTCCTGCCTGCTCTCCCCGCCTCCACCCCTCAGCTCCCACCTTGGGGCCCAGAAAGACTTCCCCAGCGCCGTTCTGAGGCGCTCTCACCCACCTGACCTCCTAGCCGCCCTCAGGATGGATTCCAGACAAGCCAGCCTGGCACGAGAGCCTTGCGGTGACACAGGTCCCATGGAGCTCTCCTGCGTCACCTCCTGCTCACACCCCAGGCCTGCCAGTCCCAAAGAACCACAGCTCGGTCCTGCAACACGCCCCTGTGCTGTGTGCCTGCTGGGTGCCTCTGCCTACCAGGCTTTCCTCTTTACCAGACAACAACTTCAGTACATCCTTGGAGACCCAATTCACCGGTCTGCCCCTCTAGGAAGCCTCCCCAGACCCCATCTCCTCCACACTAGCTTAAGTGGGCCTCCTGCACTCTCCTAGTGCCTCGGGGCCACCGCTGCGCCGTGACTGTATCTCCCCTCCACCAGACCGTGAGCCCCTCCAAGTCAGCCATGGGTCCGACCCATCTTTGGCTCCCCGAGCCAGCACAAGGGTGGTACCCGGGAGGCCTCAGAAAGTTTTTAGCAATGCAATTAGGATAAAGAATATGGAGAGATGGGACGGAGGCTAAGAGGAACCAGAACCCATCGTACCTTTATCATTTGGCAGATCCCCCTGCAGGGAACTTCCCACAGCCTGCTGAATGGCCCGCTAGAGAAAAGGTGGAGGGTGGAGGGGGTGGAAAGAAAGGGCAGTCAGGGGACCCGTGCAAATGGTCACAAGCTCTGCTCCTGGGAGACAGCCATTCCAGACACCCCTATAACGAAACTCGAACCCTTCAGAGGAGCCAAGTGTCCAGGCCCTCAGCCCCTCCTCCCCCCAGGGCCCAGGAGCTGGGCCCTGACATCTGCATTTCCAGCCCGTCCCCTCCCTTAGCCCCAGACATCTAGCAGCCTTACCAGGATAAAGGCAGAAGGAGAAAGCGTGGGGTCTCTGTCCGGCGGACCATCGCCCAGATCCTCGCCCGACTCCTCTGTCTTCCCTCGAGACTCATCTTCCTCCTCCATGGTCACCTGGTGGTTGAGGGGGTGAGAGTTTGGAGTGGAGGCAGGGGTGGGGGGTGGTGGAAGGGGCTGGAAGCAGAGGATGGACGCAAGGATCTCCAGGGCCTCCGCCATGGCTTTGACCAAGCATCCTCCTCAGCATACTTCTGCCCTCTACCACCACACGCCAGTCCTTGGGCGAGTCCCAGGCCCTGAGCAGACGTCGCAGAGACCAGAATGGCTCTCTTCCCTTGCCTAGATTTCTACTGCTTCCTTTCTTGCAGGGAGGCCTTCTGGCCTCCTATTTCAACACTCCACTCCCCAGTCTCCACTTAAAGCTTCCCCCACAACCAAGCTTTAAGACCTCCCTGCCTGCCCCCACGTTGGCTGATGTTTTTCCCAGTTGAGTTGTGATTTCAAATACTGGGTCCCGCAGGCCCCTAAACTCTCCTCTCCCAAACTGAGATACGTGCCAGTGTACTGAGTATACCTCAGATACCATGCAACTCCCTAAAGCGGCAACGATTCTCCTCGATGGTGAGGGACCAAAAAAAAAAAAAAAAAAAATTGGTTCATACACAAAAAATGGAGCTACAAGAGTGATGTACAAAACCAACACCAGACCGAAAACACTACTTTCAGAAAGGCATGCGGAGGACATCCACCTATCACCAATCTGCCCATTGTGGGAGATCATGGCTAAAGCCTTCATGAGGTCACAGAAATTCTCAGATCATTCGGAGGTTGAAAGATTAACCTTCAGACTGGTGGGCGTCTCGATTAGGTCTTCAGAAAGCAGGAGTACTCCAGCTGCAAGCTTCCTTAGAACCATCCAATCTGCTACTGTGAAAACACTATCCGGGTCTCCAGAGTTCCCAGAAACCTTTAAAACCCCTGACTCTTTACGCTTCTCTGTAGACGGGCACCACAAGAGTATCTACCTCCAAGAAGGGCGGTAAGAACTGAAAGCAAAGGGACTTTCTGCTACAGAGTTAGCACAGCCCAAGCGCTCAATACAAAATAACAAAAATTAGCTTCAAGGCCCAGGTTTACCGCACATCTACCTCCCCCATTCTCCCAGCTGCACACCTGCCAAGCAAATGCATCGGTCCTGGTCTCCTTCCTACCACAGCTTTCCAAGCTCTGCCCAAGCTCCCACAGGCCACCTCCCAGACAAGAGCCTGTGGCTCCTTCACTAACTCCCACTAACATGTCCCGCCTTGTTAAACCCCTGTGGACAGTTCCCAGCCCTGGAGCTGCTCTCCAGCACCTCTGGGAAAAGCGCATGTTACGCAGAACAGTGACTGCCACATAACAGGGGCCTTAGTCAAGACCTGCTGAGGACAGACACACAGATCCCCAAGCCCTCCGCGGGGTATGAAGATGCTCCCCTGCCCACTTAGACATGCCCCAGGCTTTGCGGACACATCCACAGTTCTTTCTATCTTTTTGACATGAAAAGGTTCTGCAGACATTGCTAGGTCCCTCTAGATCAGTGTTCCCCAAACTACAGTCTGAGAGCAGTACAGTGCTTTGCAATTAGCTTGTTATAAAAAAATAAAAGTAAATCGAACACAGTTGAAAATTCTTCACGGTGCATCACAAGTAGTACGTGGGAATATTAATTAATGGGACTTTGGCATTAAATACACATGTCAGCATGTCCTAGCTCTTAACACAAAAAATGCACTTCTTACTATAGATCAAGGTCAAAAGAGTCTGAAAAGCATTGCACTAAATGAGTCTCAATGATCCTACAGACTTCCCCAGACTAATGTGGACTAATTCCAACTCTCTATAGCTCCAGGGCAATGCAGAATTTTTATCAACATTTTTCATTTAAATTACATTATAAAGTGCAAGTACATTTGAGCTGGGCAAATTTTCCAATACTCTCCTTTGTCTTGTTCTCCACGCGATTACCCAGCCCCAAAAGGCATTCGAATTGCTCCAGGCATAAAGACTGTACCTTGCAGTCACACTGAAAGCCACCTAGATGGTTCCAGGTCCTTCTAAGTGCCCCCCAGCCTCCTGTCACCCATATTAGACACTCTCAGACGTTAGAGACCCATCCAGGCCTCTCAGCACCCGTCAGTAGTTGCCTCCCTCCCTTGGTGGGCACATCCCACCCCCCTGGGTGGCCCTAAAAGACTTCCTAGCCCTCCAACAGTTCTTCCAGACCCGCTACATGGCCCCAGACCCAGGTAGGTGAGCCGCATCCTCAAGGCAGCCCATGTAGACACTCCCAGTCCTAACAGACATACCCCGGGCGCTATAGATGGCTCTGCAGATACTCCTCTGCTCTTGTAGACCTCCTTCACCCTGGGACATATCTCAAGATCTCAAGATGGCCCCAGAACCCTATAAACAGACCCTAGCTTCGGGTCAGCCCGTAAAGACGATCAACAGTGTCTACAGATATGACCCAGGCCAGCTATGTGATGGAGGGCAGGCTCCAGTCTCAGTCCAGGCCCGGTGGACATCCCCAGTCCTCTCGGGGACGCCCCGTAGATGCCCCCCGGAACCCACAGACGCGTCCCGGGGCCTTGAGAAGGCCCCCCGCTCGGCGCCAGGCTCCGCCGCCGCTGCCGGGCCCGAGGCCGCCCCGCTAAATCCGCCAGGCCCCGCGGCGTGTGGGGAGGACCCCGGGACAACTAGCGACCCGACTCCGCCCCGCCCACCCCGATAGGCCCGAGCCCCGCGGCCCAGACTGCCGCCGCCATCTTACCCCGCCGCTCGGGCTGCGGCTCCGGCCCCGGCGCGGGGCGGGGCGGGCTGGGGGGGCTCGCGAGCAGAGGGAGGAGAGGGGCGGAGCTAAAACGCCGCCGAGCTTGCCGGGACTTCAAGTACCGAGCACGGTGCCGTGAAGGCTGGTGGGAAGGCTCCGGACTCAATTTCCCAGCAACCAATGGGGCACATAGGCATGAGCGCGCGCGACGGACGCCGGGAGGCGTAGTCCGCACGTCGCCTCCGTCGCGCGGGGACAGCAAGGAGGTGAGAGGTGAAGTGGGCGGGGTTGCGGCAGCCCGCGACAAGGCCCCACGGTGCCCTGCGCGCGCGCGGAAAGAGCTGCGGAACAGGAAGTGATGTAAGACCACTCAGCCCGACCGCCGCAAGGGAATTGTAGTTCCGAGGAGTGGGAAGTAGAAAAACAGCCGGACTTGCTGAGTTGCCCCGCCCACTTTCTGGGGATCCCAGAATCCCGATCTCCTAGTCCTCTCTAAATTTAGAACCAAGGAGCCTGACGTACAACCTCCTCCTCATTTAGGACGGAAAAGTCCAAATTCTGATTCCTCTCATTCAGCAGAGAAGCCTGGACTCCCTATTTCCCTCCTGTCTGGGACTTGGGAGTCCGACCACTTCTTCCTTCCAACCAGGAGTCTGGCCCTCAGGCCCTTCCTTCCTCAGACCATTGCTGATCTCCAGCTCGTACTTTACACAGACACAAGTGTTCGGGCTCCCCACCTGAATTCCCTCGGATCCAGAATTCTGAATCCCCGAACCCAACCCCTGAACCCAAGAGTCAGGGCCCCCAGCTCCCTCCTTTACGGAATCCAGTAGTAAAGACTCCCAGATCCCCTCCTCCCCGGGACCCAGGATTCCAGGCCTCCATCCTCATTCTCTCCGAGAGACTCGAAAGCCTGGGCCCTCAGCTACTTCCTCCTTCAAGCCTCAGAAATCCTGGCCCTAGGCCCTTCATGACTCGGCCACCCCGGCTTGGGCGAGCTGGCTCAGGGATCAGGAATGCAGTGATCTCACGGCCCCTCCCTGTCCCGTTACGCGGCTGTCCCCCCTCCAGGGCCCCATCTCCCCTCCCAGTCTGCCTTCCGCTTGGCTGGGACTCCGGGAACCGGAAGCCTGGGTCCCTTAGCGGGCGGAGACTCCAGCGTCCAGCCTAGACACCCAGGTCGGAAGCCTGGCTAGGATCCCAGGACGTAGGTGGAGCTTCCCCTCAAGACCCACTCCTTCCTCCGAGCGCGCCTATATACGGCCGCGCGCGGGTCCACGAGCCCCGCCTAGTAAAACGAAGCCTCGGGGACGGTGCCCTGAGAAGCAGTCTCCGGGCTCTTCATTTGCATAGCACCTCCCCGAATGATCTTCCCGACCCGTCGGTCGAGAGAGTGAGAGCGCTTATTAGCATAGCCCCGCCCCCAGGGGCCCGCCTGCTGAGAGCGCGTGGCGCTGCCCTGGGTGAGCACAGTTCTTTCATTAACATACTCCCGCCCCATTTGGAATTCCCCTTCACAGCGAAAGCCTTTCCCCTTCCCTTATTAGCATAGCTCCTCCTTTTCCCTGGCCTTGCCTCCTCCCAAGTGTCCCAAGACTCGAGTCCTTCTCTCCGGAGCTCATGATTATGCAGTAGCCTTATTAGCGCGGCCCGCCCCTAGGCCCCGCCCGGCTTCCCCCCCCCCCCCCCCCCCCAGGCAGTAGCGGCGGCGGCGGCAGCGGTGGCGACATGAGCAGCGGGGCGGCGTCCGGGACTGGGCGGGGGCGGCCCCGGGGCGGGGGGCCGGGGCCCGGGGACCCCCCACCCAGCGAGACACACAAGCTGGTGGTCGTGGGCGGCGGCGGCGTGGGCAAGAGCGCACTGACCATCCAGTTCATCCAGGTAGTGGGCCCTCACCCGGGGGGTGTCCCCGGGACCCAGAACTGAGCTCTTTCTGAGACCCCTATTTCCCCTCGATCCATCACTGAGCACCTCTTATGAGACCTTCTAATCTTAAAAACCCCCCTCAGATCGTGACCCTGAGCCCTCCCAGGGCCTCCACCCCTTCCACCCCCCTACACAAGGGGCATATACTGGCATCCTGAAACCCACCATCCCTCCTCCCAGTACCCTGCTTCCCTGCTGACCTGGGCATCTCCTGGGAGCATCCTACATCCAGAAGTCACCCCATTTAGACCCTAAGCACTCTCATAGGGGCCCCCACCCCCAGGTGCCACCTTCTCCTACCTGAGCCCCATCTCCCCCAAACCCCAGATCCCAGCTTCCTGCCTGAGCCACCCAGAGCCTAACTGGGAGATTACCCCAGCCTAGATGCTTAGCTCCCTCAGAATCTAGAAATTATGCCCAGACTGCCTGGGACCCATCTGGGACCATCCAGTCCTGAGAGAGGCACTCTTAGACTCAAGGGATTTCAGAAACATCAGTGCCCCTTGGCCATTGCAGAGAACTGTAAGACTACAAGTCCTGGGGATCCCCCATCCCCCAAGACCCAGACCTCCCCCCTCTCCCCAGGGAAACCACCCGCTCGTCCATCTTGAATTTTCCTCCACTCTAAATCCTTGAGCGCCTCTCCGAAACCTTGGCTAGCCCCCAAATCATCTCCATCTAGGAAGCCCCAGATTCTTGACCCCCCTGGAAAGACCTGCTCTTTGAGAGTTTCTTTGACCCTATAAATGCATCTCAGGGTGTTTGAGACTCTCTAGATATGCACCTATATTCTATGACAAACCTCCCAAAAGTGCACCTTGGGGCTCTCCCCCGTTCTCACTCCTGAGCTTCTCCAGTTGTGTTCTGAAGACACGCCCCTAGTCCCCCCATGGGGGGGCCTGGTCCTACACCCTCCCTTCAGGACAAGCCCTCACCAAGCACCCCCACCCCCCACCAACAGACAGGATGCAGCCCTCAGAGCCCCAGCTGCCAGATCACCCCTTCTCTCCTGAAAGATCCACCCCTGCCCAGGAAACCTTCACCCCATTCCCAAGGGAAACCCTCCCACCTTAGAAAAACCTTAAAAAGTAGGTATCTGTTTCTGAGATGCTACCGCAGAGGCCCCTGGGCCCCAGACCCCTTGAGAGCCCCCAGCCAGTGCCTGCATGGACGCCCTGGCCTATATAGAAAAAGGCCTCAGCCCTGGGCCCCTTGCACCCAGGGGCAGACCCAAAGCTGGCCAAAGGCCTGGCTGGAGGCTGGCCTGACCCAGGCAGGAAGGGAGGGGCCCAGACTTTGGGCGGGGCAGTTTCTCTACTGCTGGATTGGAACTGGGACCTTCCCCTGGGAGGAGACACTAGAAGCTGTGGAGGAGGAGGAGGGGAGGGAGGAGGAAGAAGGAGAAAAAAAGAGGGAAGGGGAGGAGGAGGAGGAGGGAGAGATCTAGCCAGGCAGATATTCTGGACAATAACAGCTCCCAATAACTGAGCACCTACTATATCCAGGCCATACATTAAATGCTTAACAGGAATTTCCCCGAAGCTCACAAATACTGGATTAAGTGAGTCCTATTTTTATCCTTAATTTCCAAATGAGGAAATTGAGGTTCAGAGAGGGGAAGTGATTTGTTCAATGCTGCACAGCCAGGACATAATCATGATGTAGGAGATGTATTTTATACTAGAAAGAGAGGACCAGGAGAGATTCAGAAAGGAGACAGGGTAGGGTGGGAGGAAGGGACAGAGACCCACAGAGAGAGGAACGGGGACCCAGAAAGAAGAGGGGGAGGCAGAGAAAGGCAGAGCCCAGGGGCAGGGCTACATCATCTGTGCTGCAGCACTGAACGAACAGCAGTAACAGTGTCTTCTCCCTCCCCACCAGTCCTACTTTGTGTCTGACTATGACCCAACCATCGAAGACTCCTATACGAAGATCTGCACTGTGGATGGTGTCCCGGCCCGGCTGGACAGTGAGGGCGAGGGAGGCAGGGAGCGGATGGGGGGATGGTGGTGGGGCTGAGGGCTCCTGGCGGGGGGTGGGTGGGTGGGGGCGGCCAGTGGGAACCCCATCCCCAAGGCAGCCCCTCTCTGCCCGTCTGCAGTCCTGGACACTGCAGGCCAGGAGGAGTTCGGTGCCATGCGGGAGCAGTACATGCGCGCCGGCCACGGCTTCCTGCTGGTGTTTGCCATTAACGACCGGCAGAGGTGAGGAGTAGAGGGCGGCGGAGCGGGGGTGGGGCGTGGGGCGGGGAGGGCGGCTAGACCTCACACCTCTGGCTTCATCCGCAGTTTCAACGAGGTAGGCAAGCTTTTCACGCAGATCCTCCGAGTGAAGGACCGAGACGATTTCCCCATCGTGTTGGTTGGGAACAAGGCAGATCTGGAGACACAGCGCCAGGTCTGGGACACCCCCCCCTCTCCCTGCCCCACCCCGGGGGACCGCATCTCAAGCCTGGGAGGCTCCTTCCTGGGCTGCCTCCTCCAGCTCCCCTGGTCCTGCTCCCTCCACGGTCACACGCCATCACTAAATGTGTTGCTCCCAAGTTGGATCTCCTGAGTTCCCAGCCTTGCACACAGGACTTCCCAGGAGAGATGGCTGGACGGCAAAAAGGGCACCTGCCCCCCATCCCCAGGTCAGCCAGCCCCAACTCTGCTCCGTCGCCACCTCTAGTCAGCCTCCCACCCTGCCCCCCACTGCGCTGGCCCCTTCCCTGCTCACCACCCTCCCTGGCTCCCCAGCGCCCCCAGGAGAGAACTCCAGCTCTTCCACAAGAGGTGATACCCACCGTGTCTGGTCCCTTCCTTTCTGTTCTCTCCACTTCCTATACACAGAGACTACGTGATTTCCACACAGAACTCATCTTTTAGATCAAGCTTTGGGGGGGGGGGGTCCAGCCTTCTGAGCCTTGCTGAGGCCTCTCCAGGGAACACCCAGACTTCTCTGCGGGGGGGGGGGAACTCAGTTATCTGACGTTCAGAAGGACAAACGTCTCCAGAGCCTTCCCTGACTACTTAGGTGGTGCTGAGCCCTCTTGGCATGTCCCCCGTGATCCTCTGGGAGCTTTTCCCTTGAGCCCCCGCACTGCGTAACCCCCATGAGAGCATATAGTGTGATTTTCCGCCTCCCTCGGTTGGGACCCACTCTGAGTGCAGACACCCGACTCCTTCCCGTGTCCCCCCCTCCCAGGTCCCCCGATCTGAAGCCTCTGCCTATGGCGCCTCCCACCACGTGGCCTACTTTGAGGCCTCGGCCAAACTGCGCCTCAATGTGGACGAGGCCTTCGAGCAGCTGGTGCGGGCCGTACGGTGAGCGGAGCTCCTCCCCTTCCGGGCATCCTGGTCCTCAGCTCCTGTGACCCAAACTCACTAGCTCCTTCCCACAGGAAGTATCAGGAACAAGAGCTCCCGCCCAGCCCACCCAGCGCCCCCAGGAAGAAGGACGGGGGCTGTCCCTGTGTCCTCCTGTAGCCCCGGCGGCGGCGTGAGAGGAGCAACCAGCACCAGCTCTTGGGACCAGCTGCCCTCACCGAGCCTCAGTTTCCCCATCTGGGTTTCCCAGGATACACTACACCCCCATCTGTAATTCCTGGCTTCCTCCAGGACATCGCCACTGTGTGCCTTCTGCCAATATGCCTCCTTTCCCCACCCGAGCCCCTTGTTGGGGTGAGGGGCTCCCGGGCATCCGGGTCACTGCTGTATATAACTCCCCTCTCCACCCCTAGGGAAATAAACGTCACTGCCAATGTCAGAAAATGCTTTTTAGAACGGTTCAGGGGTGGCGGGTGAACTCAGGGCACACCTACAACCATCCCATCTACAACCCTTTGCTTCTTGGGGAGGGAGGTGGGCAGGGGCCAGAGAACAAGCCAAGCAGGTGTCTGGACTCCTGCTTCATCTTCAACGGGACCACTCTGCCTTTTGTGTTTTGGTGGCACGGGGTTTAACATCTGAAATGTTTTTTGGGCTTTTTTTCCTCTTTGCTGTAAAGTTCTAGAACAGTACTGTTCAACAAGGTGGCCAGTAGCTACAGGCAGGTTTTGAAATTTATTGGATCGTGGTGTTCCAGAAGATTCCAGAATCTTGGAAACAGGCAGCCACTACAAACCCTGCCTGCCTCCTAACCACCCCCAATACATATTGAGAAAGACATTTTGGCTGCAGAAAGAAGGGACAGGTGGGTGGAATGGTGTCCAAGCAGCTGGCTGGCAAGTTCTCAGTTCCAGAAAGTTCCCAATTGGGCTGACTTCAGAGTCCAAACCCTCAATGACCTGGGGGCCAGCGTAGACACATCTCATTTGAGCATATGTCCTAGGAAGGGCTGAAGCGTGGGGCATCATAAGGCCACCCAAACAAGTTGCTAACTCGCTTGTTTGGGAACCCTTGCATGCCCCCCATTCGACCCAGGACCCCCAATTCTGGGCTGTATTTGCTAACCTGGAACGCTGGCGCCAGACCTGGAGACCACCACGTGCCCTGTCTCCCATGCCTGACAAGCGTCCCTGAACCCCAACACCTAGTCCACACACCTCCACTTGAGAACTGTCACCAATGATCTACTCCCTGTCTCCCCGTATCTGCTACGTTTGCACAGAATCTCCAGGCCCGATTCCAAAGTCCTCCCCTCACACCCACCCCAGAACCCACTTCCTGGTTCAAGGGGAGACGAGGGCCCTCAGCAGCACCTCCATCTTCTCAGCCGTAAAATGGGGTAATCACAGAGCTACTTCGGAGAGGTCTTTAGGAACCGGATCTGCACCCAGAAGACAAACACAGAGCTGGGAATATTGTAAATGCTCTTTATCAATGACGGAGGCCCCGCTGTCCTCCTCTTGCCCCAGAACCATGAATGTCCCTCTGTATTCCAGATTCGAGCAATGATTAGCTAAATATCCCTTTCCGGGTTTCATTATCACAGAATCCTTGGCCTGCATTCAACCTTCCGCCTTGGGAATAAGCAAGGCTCCAACGTATTGTGCTACGTGTTCCCTCCCTCTACCCTGACAGGGAGGGAATGGGGGGGTCGGGGTGGAGTGGGGCGGTTCTATCACTTTCCAAACAAGGTCTGACATCGCCACCTAACCCCCGCCAGAGGCGAGGCGCTCTCAGCAGGGGCCAGTGGAGTGCTAGGCTGATGTTCCTCCCTCTCCCTGGGTCCCCCTGTCAACACTGCGTGCACAGGAGACCCGAGTCTTTTTTGCATTGTCGATCAGGGCCAAATTCTTGGCTGGGACACCCTGCTTCTTGAAGGACAAAGATGCACTTCGAAGAGGTGACCAAAGCTACCGCTTACGCCCAGCAAAAGGCACACATACAGACCCACGCGACAACTGGCAGGCCATTTTCGGAAGGCTTGCGATCACCACCGTTCCAGAGCTCGTCAGACAACAGTGAAGAGGCTGGCCTGGCCTAGTTGGCGGCTCCCTAGGCATGTGCATGCCTGTCCCACAGTTCCTGCCCTCCCCTGGGCTCTGGCGGGTCCTGCCAATGATTCGAAGCCTCTCGGGCTTTTGCTGTCCCTCCTTATCCATCTTTGCCATCCTCTTCCCTTTCTGCCATCTCTTGGACTTCCGGCAAGCCCCTTGGGCTCGCCTGCCATGCGGAACGGGAGCTAAAGGCCAGGCGGTGCCAAGTGCATCGAACGCTGTTTTCCTTCACGTTGACAAAGTCCATTTGACAAATGACGAGACTGAGGACAGGGGCTGGGATCCAACTCACCTGGTTAGTGCTGGAGCTGGCATTCAAATTCGGGCAGTTGAATTCCAAGGTCCAACCACAGGGTACTCCTGCCCCCAAAGGGATGATACTGCCCCGCCACCCACCTTCTGAACAGTCCACCCACTTTGTATAGCAGAGCTCCTGGGGGAGATCATGGTGATCTCGGAGGCTTTGGCTCTTATTTGACGGAACATTCCAGAACCTTGAATATGCCACTGCCTCTCAGTGGCTGCACCCCAATGTGCTACAGGCCATGGTTCAAGGACACCGGTGGTCCATCCTGACCCCATCGAACTCAATTCTAGAAAGCCCACGGCCCAGGGGCACCTGGGTGGCTCAGTCGGTTGAGTGTCGGACTCCAGCCTTCAGTTCGGGTCACGATCTCGTGGTTCATGGGTTCGAGTCCCACAGTGGGCTCCACGCTAACAGCGTGGAGCCTGCTTGGACGCTCTCCCCCTCCTCTCAAAATAACTAAATAAACTTAAAAACAAAAGGCCACGGCCCACCACTGAGTCCCATTAAGATCCTTCAGCGTTACCGTAAAACCAGCAGAATCATTAATATTGGCCTAGACGATATCCAAGGTTGTAGAACAAATTGGGGCTCTTCCTCGATTTCACCAGGAAGGGAACCTATCTAGAATGCAGATGGTCTACCCTCAAATCTTACACCAGGTCAACGCCTGCCGCACACCTATCATCACTGCTGAAGCCAGGGTTCTAGAATACCAACAGTCTGTTTTGGACAACTGTCCAGGCTCTAGAATGACAACAGCTTACTCACTACTTTCTAAAGCCAGGTTCCAGTTGACCTCCAAATGTTTAACTCTTTAGAACACTGCTCCTCCAACTTGAGTGTCTATTAGAATCCTCCCAGGATTTTACTAAATAGTGGGTTCTGACTCAGCAGGTCTGAGACTCGGCCCGAGCTGACGTTTTCTAGAAGGTCTCGTGGGACAACGGACATCACTCCAAGGGCGGCAGTCCCGGATCACACTTTGAGCAGCAGCAAATCTCAAGAACCCAGGAATCCATCCACCACTCCGTCTACTGGCCTCTCAACTGCCAGTCTGCTGGTGACCTTGGAGTTTCAGGGTTCAAGAGCACAAGAGACCCACCCTTCAGTCTACATTAGGCAACCCTCAAAAAGCTGGTAAACTCCCTACACCTGCCACAGCCTGTACCGGTTTAAAAACACATCTAAGAATTCCTATCCTTTTCCTTCCTCAAAGCGGAGCTGAATTGCCCTCTGAGTGGGTACTGGGTTTAATAACTCCCTTTCGATGAACAGTATGGATGAAGCAATGGTATATTAGGACATAAAGGTCCTGTGGCTTCCTCCTTGCTCTCTCCCTGGGAAAAGCCAGCTGGCATGCTGTGAGGACACTGAAGCTGCCCCATTGTGGGGTCCACATGGCAAGGAACCGAGGCCTCCGGCCAACAACTGATCTGCACGCCTTAAAAGTAGATCCTTCGAGGTGCCTGGGTGGCTCAGTCAGTTAAGTGTCAGACTTCGGCTCGGGTCACCATCTCACGGTCCGTGAGTTCGAGCCCCGAGTCGGGCTCTGAGCTGACAGCTGGGCGCCTGGAGCCTGCTTCGGATTCTGTATCTTCCTCTCTCTCTGCCCCTCCCCCACTCACGCTCGGTCTCTCTCTCTCTTTCTCTCTCCCTCTCAAATATAAACAACAACAACAAAAGAAGTAGACCCTCCAATCCCAGTCAATCCCTTCGGGTTGCTCTCGCTGACCAGACTATAACCTCACAACAGACCCTGGGACGCAAACCCCCAATTCCTGATCCTCAGAAACCAGAGGATAAAACGTTTCTTGTTTTAGGTCGCTAAATTTTGGGGTGGGCCAATTTTACCCAGCGAGACGTAGGGGTGCAACGACCCCAGCCCAACCACTGCCCGGGCTCCAGAAAAGCCATGTGTCAGAGAAGGCCAGACCCTCTCTCTGCCTGTGCTATCCCTCGGCCCACCCGGCACCCAGACGCCGTAGGACAGAGGCACTCCAGCCGGCCGATAAAGTGTTTGCCGTTGGGTTTTCGTTTGGCTGGTTGTGTGTACACAGTGTATACAAGTTGAGTTGTACAGAAGCCCAAGAAAGAGCAAGAGACGAAGGGTGGTGGGGAGGGAGGAGCGGGGCGGGGGGGGGGGGGGGTTAGAGAGAGGGGGAGGGGAGAGGAGACGGATAAAAAATAGAACCACATCCAGACGACAAGGGGTTGGGGCGGTGGGGGACGGGGGGGGGGGCAGACACAGACAATTGCAGTAGAAAAGGAGTAGGAGGGCCAAAGGGAGGGGACCCTTCTTCCCCCTCCACCTCCCCAGCCCCCCGCCCCAGGTATGTACAATAAATAAGATTAAAAATAATTAACAAGATGCGTTTTCCCCCTCCCGCCCGATGCCGAATGCCCTGGGGGAGGGAATGGCCTTTAGCAAAGATCTTGGCCTGTGAGGGGGGGGTTGGGGGGAGGGGGTCCCCCAGCTCTCTGAAGCCACCCCGCCCCCCTCAACCATACATAGACTTTTCCTATACATTATGTACAAGGTGGAGGGGGCGGGGCTGTGGCCATGGAGAGGGGATTGGGCCAAGGTGGGGAGGGAAACCGTTACTAAATAGACATTTATACATATATATAAATAATTTCTCTGTACACCGGACAGCAGGAGGGGTGGGGAGGGAGTGGAGGGGGGTGTGGGAGAGGGGAGGAGTCGAACTTTGAACCCTGCCCTTGTGGGGGCAGCATGGACACACCCTGACCAATGACCCCCCCCCCCCACTTCCCTGGCAGGCAGGGCCCAGGGGTTAGCTCCTGAGGACACAGTTCTGTCCCAATTCTCCGTTCGTGGAAGAGGTGGCTCCCCCAGGCGGGGTGGGGTCACCCACAGCGGCTGTGGGCCTGTGCTTGGGCCAGCAGGTCGCTGAAGGAGTCGAAGAGCTGTTCCAGCCACGGCTGGTTCCGCATGCATTGCTGGACTACCTCCTCCTGACCCAGGTCCTCAGCACCGCCCTCGATGGCCAGGGTCTGCAGGGCGTTAAACAGGGAGCTGGGGCAAGTGGCCACCAGGGTCTGGGGGTCTAGGGATCAATATCCCGAGGAGAAGGGTGGCTGGGAGCTGGACTCCTGGGTCTGAGAGAGGAGGGGCTGTGGGTTTGGACCCCTGGCTCTGAGGGAGGAGGGGGCTGGGGACCAAGACGCTGGGTCTGAGGGAGGAGGGGCTGTGGGCTTGGATCCCTGGGTCCGAGGGAGGAGGGGACTGGGAGCTGGAACCCTGCGTCCGAGGGAGGAGGGGACTGCGAGCTGGACTCCTGAGTCCGAGGCAGGAGGGACCGGGTCCAGGGCAGAGCCTGTGGGGCCGAAGCCCAGGGCAACGGGTGCTGCAGGTGGGCTTACCTGGTCCCTGCAGCGCAGGAAGGTGTGGTACTTATAGTGGTGGAGCGAGTGGTAGAGCGTGTAGTATCCCGACTTGTCCAGCTCCACTTTGAACTCCTGGACAGAGGAGAGTGGAGAAGCCTCACCCCACTGCCCAGCCCGGGGCCTTTCCTCTTCCCAGTCGCCCACACCGCCCGCCCATCCGCGGCCCCACCTGGGCTCGGACCACGCTCCTCTTGAGCTTGCTGAGCGTCTTGCGGTTGTAGGGCTCCCCCGCCGGCCGCAGCCGCACAGCCCCCTCCTCAGGGGAGCCCTCCCCGCTCTGCTCCACTTGCAGCTGGGGGAACGTGTGCAGGGCGTCCTGCGGGAAGCCGACCGGTCAGTGGGACGTGCCCTGGGCCCACACGCTCCAAACCCACCATCAGTTCTCAGATCATCAGGTGCGTCAGTTTCCCTCAGGCTGTGGATCAGGGGATCCCTGGGGAATCTTGGTCTCCTCAAAGGACAGAGGAACCTACGCCTGTCTGGGGACCCTTATTAATGTGCTTTGTGGCCCGGCCTGAGATTCCCAGAGACCCCTGATATTCCACCCGGATTCTCAGCACCAGCCTTACATCCTACTCAACATTTTGAGAATCAGCCTAAGATCCAGATTCCCCAGTGCCAGGCTGACATTCAATCCCAGAATTCTAAAACCAGAAGAACATTCCATTACCACGGAAGTTTTAACCCTAGCATAACATCCCACCCGGAGTTCTAGAACCAGATTATCACTCTATCCCGCATTTTCTGAGGGACTAACATCCCACCAGGGATTTTCTGAGCCAGCCTGAAAGTCCATCCCAGAATTCCCAGAATTAGACCAGTATCTGCCCAGAAATGTCAAGGCCGGACCAACATTCCATCCCAGAATTCCGCTGCCCTAACAATTTGCCCCCAAATCTCAGCACCGCACAACCATCCCCCCCCCATCAGAGCTGCCTGAATAGTCTGTTCTAGAATCCTAGGCCATTCCAGAAAGAAAATCATCTAGATGACTTACTACCGAAACCTAAGATGCTAAGAAGTCCCGCATTACGATGACAGAGAAGCCATCAGGATCCACTTAACACTGCCCCACGGCAAGGCCTGGGTGCAGGCCCTAGTCTACCTTTTGCCTCCAAATTTGCACTCCAGAGCCACGCTCTGATGGGCTTTCCCAGCAGCCCACCCCAGACCTTCACTATGACCTCTCTGCACCCTCCAAGCCCCCTCCATGCAGGCCTGCAAGGAACCTAGAGACTCCCTCTTGCCAGCCCTGCCCTCAACTTTTCTCCTGGCCAAGCCCGGAGAATGGTGCCCCCCGCTCAGGGCCTCATGCTCTGGGAGCTCCTCCGTGGCTGACAGGTGCACATCTCTCCCGTTCATGACTGCTGGGCCCCGGACACCTCCCGCCCAGGCCCCACAGGCACCTGGAGGGCTGGGCTCAGCGACAGCCGCTTCAGGACTTTCTTCTTGTGCTCATTCAGGAGGCCGTCGATCTTCCGCATGGGCGGGAGGTATAGCTCATCTAAAAGACCCGGAGGGGCGTCAGAAGAGCCGAAGCCCCACAATGCATGGGGGGAGGGGGATGCAGAGGAGGGGTCGGGGACCTTCTCTCCCAAGGCCTCAGCTCACCATGTGTGTCCTCCAGGGCCTGGATCATGTCTGGGTCGAGTGCTGTGCTCACCAACATCTCCACGTAGCTCCGGTACATCTCCCGCATCGCCCGGGTCTTCAACAGA
Source organism: Leopardus geoffroyi (assembly GCF_018350155.1). Taxonomy (NCBI): domain Eukaryota; kingdom Metazoa; phylum Chordata; class Mammalia; order Carnivora; family Felidae; genus Leopardus; species Leopardus geoffroyi. Next base: position 8,358,714 of record NC_059335.1, read on the forward strand.
CGCCCAGGTACTGCCCGCTCTGGGGGGAACAAGATGGGACTTCAGTTCATTATTCCGCCTTTGTCTGAGGCCGCCTGTGTGGCAGACGGTGTTCTAAGTACCAGGCCCAGATTCACAGGGAGCGCCGAGTCTGCTGGAGAAAGCCCCTAAGTACCAGCGTCATGTACTCTGATGGTGGAGTCACAGGCATTGATTGTTAACAAGTTCAGCCTGGCAAGCCAGGGAAGGCTCGTCCAAGGTCACACAAGAGCTAAGTCTTGACTGATAGGCAAGAGCATTCCAGGCCGGTGAACTTCACGTTTGACTGGTTCAGCGTAGCTTCAATCAAGTCTAAAGAAGCAGCATCACTGGTTTCCAAACCAGTGAATCCAGTCAGAGAGATCGCATCGCACAGAGCAAGACTAAGGGAGGAGGTGGGAGTTGAGACTACACGGGTCATGCAGGCCAGACCTCGCAGGGCCTCCATCCAATATGAGTGGAGAGAGTAGGGGCTTTTTCTGGTGGGTACTAGGGAGCCATGGGAGAGCTGTGAGCAGGGGAGGGGCAAGGGTCAATGTGGAAAGGCACCTCTGAGGACAGGTAGGGGATGGATTGGAAGGATGATACCAGAGGTCAGGGTAATGGGCCAGGTAAGAAAAGATGCTGTAGCAGGGCCATAAGGACAGGATCTCGGGCAAGAAGACAGGAGGGCCAGTGTCTGGGCCAGGGCTACAGGAAAGCGCTGAAGGGCTGAGGACTTCCCAGTCGTGGACGTGAGGGAGCAAAGGCTGGAGGCTGGAGATCTGGCCCTCTGACTGCCTAGCCAGTGGGGCTATCCTGGAGACACGGAAATTAGGACAAGGAACTCAGTGGGATCTGGGGGGAGGAGGCTTGGGGGATGTCTGGAGGGGGGCCAGGGAGAAGAAATGAGTGAGGCTCACTGGAAAGCTGAGCCTGCCAAGTGAGAAGTGAAACAACAAGGCCAAGGTCAGGACTTGAGGGACACTCACATGAAACCCAAGAAGTATCGTCGGGGAGAAAAAAGATGCAGGACGGCTATGAACAGCCCTAAAAGATCCCTCAGGAAGAGGCATGAGAAACGTCTGTTTGACTTAACCACATGGAAGGTCCGTGGGGACAGCTGTTTCAGAGGCCAGAGTGACCACTTGGCAGCCAGCAGTTGGACCCCCAGGCCTTGGCCCAAACCCTCCCATGGCTCCTAACTTGTTCAAGGTAAAATCCTTCCAGTGGGAACGCAAAGCCCTGGGCTTCTTGTCCCTCCAAGGTCTGGTCCTGTTCCTTCTCTGCCCTCACTTCTCACCCTCTCCTCTTACTCACTCGCTCCAGCCACTGGCCTCCTTCCTGATCCCCAGACACGCCCAGCCTGGAATGTTCTCTCTCCCAGTCACCCAACCCCAACCCTGTTGCACTCAGATCTCTGCTCCAGTGTCATTTCCAGAAGCATTCCCCAACTCCCCCATCCCCCCAAAACATCACCCTCTAGAATGCCTGGATACTCTTTACTAAAACCCTTTTTCTTTTTTTCTACGTATTTACTATTTTTTTTTAGTTTTTAAGAATTTTTAAAAATTTTTAAATGTTTATGTATTTATTTATTTATTTTCACATTCATTTATTTTTGAGAAACAGAGTGAGACAAAGCTTGAGCGGGCGAGGGGCAGAGAGAGAAGGAGACACAGAATCTGAAGCAGGCTCCAGGCTCTGACCAAGTGGTCAGCACAGAGCCTGATGTGGGGCTCGAACCCACAAACTGTGAGATCATGACCTGAGCTGAAGTCGGAGGCTCAACTGACTGAGCCACCCAGGTGCCCCAAGAAATTTTTAAAGTCTTTGTTTATTTTTAAGAGAGAGAGAGAGAGAGAGAGCAGAGCAGGGGGAGAATCCGGAGCAGGCTCCAGGCTCTGAGCTGTCAGCACAGAGCCCAACACGGGGCTCAAACCCATGAACCGTGAGACTATGACCCGAGCCAGAGTTGGACGCTTAACTGACTGAGCCACCCAGGCATCCACTGAAACTTTTTCTTAATGGCCTTTAAGCCTAGCCAGCCTTACACTGATGATTCTTCACATTGTTTTGTATTCTGTTACATAACATGTTTATCCAACGGATGGACTCTCCCAAGCTAGACTGGAAGCTCCCATGAGGACACATATTATTGTTTATTCTGTTCACCGCTGGGACCTCGTTCATGGCACATAGTAAGTGCTCAATAAGTATCTGCAAAAAGGGGCCAAGGAAGCTACATGGGAGGAGACTAAAGGAAGAGAGAGAGCAGACAGTCACTGCAGCATCTTTCTAGAACTTCTACGAATACAGGAAAGGAGAGAGCATCAGCTTGTAGCACATGGAGGGTCACCGCTCTCAGACAACCCAGAGTTAGTTTAGTTCTAAGGCCCCCTGGGCTGAGCAAAGCCTTCAGGGCATCCAGACATAGGTCACACCCACCCTACCCTACCCTAGAGGGGCTCCTGGTTGAGTGAGGTGAGGGTTGGCCGACTCAGACCCATACCGACCCCTTGGCAAGGAAACGGCTCCCATAAACGTGTAGAGTTCACTTCCCCCCGTTTCAGAAAATTCAGAGCTGTCCACGTGTGTTCAGAGCAGCATTATTCACAACAGCTAAAAAGTGGAAACGATCCAAATTTCCACCAACTGGACAGTAGATAAATAAAATGTGGTCTGTCCATGCAGTGGAGTATTATTCAGCCACAAACAGGAACAAAATCCTGATACCTCTACAACATGGATGAACCTCAAAACGTTAGCCAAGTGCAAGAAGTCAATTACCAAAGACTACATGGTGTGTGATTCCACTTATATGTAATATAAGGCAAATCCAGACATCGTAAGTAGCTGGTCACTTAGGCCTGGGGGTGTGGGGGGAAGGGAGAAATGGGAGTGATAACCAAGGGGTACAGGGTTTCTTTTTGGGATACTGAAAGTGTTCTAGGATTGATCGCCAAGATGGATGGATAACTCTATGACTATACTACAAACCACTGAATTATACGTTTCAAATAGGTTCATTATATGGCATGTTAAAGTTAAACTTAAATTTGTAAGCTGTTGAAGAAAAAGGAAAAAAAAAATTGAGGGCCAGGGAAGGATAGACCTGCAAATCTAGGCCTTTGCTAAGTCTCCTCCCTTGTGGCACCTTCACAACCTGTCTTTAACTGCTTCCACCTGGCCTGATTTAGCATAGCACTGCCCAGTTAAAAAATAAAGAAAGAAGACTACATTTCCCAGCCTCCCTTGAAGCTAGGTGTGGCCACGTGATAAAGTTCCAGCCAATGGGGCAGGAACCTTAAAAGGAAGGTGTAATGATTCACTCCTTGGTCCTTGAGTCCTTTCCTACTGGCAGGACCTCAGCTTTTGGGGCTGCTGGGCTGCCTCTGACCTGGGGGAAGGCAGAGCGACAAGAGGAAAGGAAACTGGGACCCTGGACAACCTCGCGAAGAGCCTCTGATTTTCCAAGAGATTCCCACCTTCAGCAGGGCTTTGACGAAAGAGAATTCTCTCTTCTTTAACCGTGTGTACGCTTAGTCTCTGTTAAAACGGCTACCCCTGCCCTGTTCCTAAAAAGACATTTGACCTCAGGCAAGTCACATCGACTCTTGGTGTCTCAGTTTCCTCATCTTTAAAATGAGGAAAATTCGGGGCGCCTGGGTGGCGCAGTCGGTTAAGCGTCCGACTTCAGCCAGGTCACGATCTCGCGGTCCGTGAGTTCGAGCCCCGCGTCGGGCTCTGGGCTGATGGCTCGGAGCCTGGAGCCTGTTTCCGATTCTGTGTCTCCCTCTCTCTCTGCCCCTCCCCCGTTCATGCTCTGTCTCTCTCTGTCCCAAAAATAAATAAACGTTGAAAAAAAAAATTTTTTTTAAATAAAAAAAAAAATAAATAAATAAATAAAATGAGGAAAATTCTACAGGACCTACCTCTCAGGATTTATGTAAAGATAAAACAAACCAATGTGTAAAATATTTGAAACGATGGCCTGGCACCTGGTAAGCACTCAATTAAAAGGTGGCTGTTATATTTACTGTGTGTGTGTGTGTGTGTGTGTGTGTGTGTGTGTGTCTGTGTGTGTACGTGTGTATTTTGTTGCTGTTACTGTCACCACAAACCAGACATCATTCTAAGCAATGGAGCTCATCTTTAGTGCTTTACTATAGGTGAGTACCCTCCTATATGTTTTATCTGCCATGAATCTACTTTATAAGTGAAGACACTACAGCATAAAGAGATGATGCCTCTTTCCTGGAGTCACACAACGAGTCACAGGGAAAACCACAACCTCTGGGCCTCCAGGACAGACACTGGTCCCCCATGTTCCTCTGCCCTCAGAACCTGCTTCCTTTTTTTAAGATTTTATTTTTAGGGGTGCCTGGGTGGCTAGGTCAGTTAAACGTCTGACTTTGGCTCAGGTCACGATCTCACGCATAGAGCCCGATTTGGATCTTCTGTCTCCCTCTCTCTGCCCCTCCCCCACTAGCACGCGTTCTCTCTCTCTCTCTCTCTCTCTCTCTCTCTCTCAAAACTAAACATTTAAGGGGCGCCTGGGTTGCTCAGTTAAGCGTCTGACTTGGGCTCAGGTCATGATCTCACGGTTCATGAGTTAGAGCCCCACGTCGGGCTCTGTGCTGATGGCTCAGAGCCTGGAGCCTGCTTCGGATTCTGTGTCTCCCTCTCTATCCCTCTCTGACTAGTGCTCTGTCTCTCTCAAAAATAAATAAAGGTAAAAAAAAAAAATTAAACATTTAAAAAATAAAAACGAATAAGGATTTTATTCTTAAATGATCTCTACACGCAATGTAGAGGGCTTGAATTTACAACGTCAAAATCAAGAGTCACACGCTCCACCCACTGAGCCAGCCAGGGGCCCCATAACATTTCTGTCCTAAGACAAATCAGTGCAGCATTGAAGAACAGGCCTGAGGCTTCGCTGGCCACATCCCAACTCGGGTGGGACGCCACACCCCAGCCATGTTGTGTGCTCCTGGTGCCTCAGTCTCCTCAACTGTACATGAGGGCAGTAACGGTATCTACTTTGTAGCACTGCTACAAAAATTAAACAAGTGAATTCATCGTGTGCAGAGCAGTCATCCAGTCAGGGGCCACGTGACTGACACACATTGCCATTATTTCAATTATTGTCACTGTCTCACCGATACCACCCGGAACCCTCTGGACGGCGCTCACCCACGCCTCCTTCTGATGCCCCGGATTCCCTTCCTCTTGCCTCCCCACCCGCCCTGTGTGGCTGCCTAGGGACTCACCGTCCTCGCTGGGTGCTCCCGGGGATGACTCGGAGTCCGAGGAGCTGCCTGGTGGACCCCCACCCGCCGAGGCATTTCCTGCCGCCTCCTTCAGCCACTTCTTCCTCTTCTTGGGGGGCGGCTCGGCCTTCACCTTGGTGGGCCGGGCCTTGGGCAGCCGGGAGGTGGCGGGCTGGCCCGCGGTGAGGCTCCGCTCGGGCCGTGTCTGCCGCCCGCCCGCGCTCCGCTCGCCCCGCAGCGGCCGCTCCCCACGCGTCACCCGCTCCTTCTCCTTCTCCTTCTCTTTCTCCTTCTCCTTCTCGACAGGCCGAGGTGGGGATGGCTTCTCAGGGGCGGGGGGCTCGGGCGCGGCTGTCTCAGGCGTCTGCTCTGGGGGCTTCTCGCAGACAGTCTTATCAGGGGTCTCTGGCTTAGGAGGTGGTGCTGGCGCCTTGGGAGGCGGGGCAGAACTGGCCCCAGAAGACGCAGGGCCCTTGGCCTGCCCAGAGCGCCTGGAAGGGAACACGGAAGGGACTGTATGCAGTCAGCAGCCCCTAAGAAACCCCAATTCTCCTCTTGAAATCCCCCTGCCTCGCCAGCAGCTCTAAGCCCAGAACCAGCTTCCCCTCTTGCCATCTGTTCCCTCTCGGGGTCTCTGCCTGGCCCCCCGGCCCCAGACTGGAGTCTCTTTCTCTCTGGGTCTCTGTCACCCACCCTGTGTCCACTCTCCCCGACTCTGCCTCTTCTCTTGAATGATCCAACCCCATGCCTGTAGACCCTGCCCACCAGCTGCCCGCCCCTCGGCTCCCCGTGGTACCTGACGGGCACTGGGGGCCGATGCCAGGGTTTCCGAGCACAGACCCTCACATAATCCTTCTTGTTGACGTTTTCCAGGAACTTTACATAAAGGCGCTGATACCGGTTTTTCGCGTCCCCAAAATACCCCAAATACTATGGAGGGAAAGAGGCACAGGAGGAACTCCTTCGTCCGCCCCAGCCAGGCAGCCGGATACCAAGACTCCCACCCCACCCAGGGCCCCCGCGGCGGCCACAGGAGCCACTGGAAACGGAGCCTCCCTGCTGGACTATACCCGAGACGAGGCATGAATCACAGCCATGCGTGAGGAGGACCCCGGCTTCCAGACCTCCCCCCCCCCCCCCACCCGGGGCTCTTGAGCCCTCACTCCCCACCCCCCGGGCAGGCTTACATTACTGGTGGCACAAAACTGCCGCTGTCCGTCCTTGATCTCCGGAGTGAACTTCTGCAGCAGCGCCTTCTGCACTCGCCAGATGGGCGGGGGCTCGCGCCCCGTCTGCAGTGCCAGCTGAGGAGGGGTGCAGTGAGGCCAGCAAGGTCAGCCCTCGTTCCTGTCCTTCCTGCCCCCCAATTCCTGGCCCGATGTCCTCCCTCTATACCCGCTTAAGAGAAAAGGGACTGAGGTCGACAAGCCATCCATCAACGAACACTGACAGCCAGATGTCTTCTGGCCGTGTGATGTTCTCAGTCCTGGGGAGGCAGCTTGAGTCTGGCCACGTCCTCCTGTGGCTTACCCCAGTCCTCGCAGTCAAGGCTGTTGGTTCTTGGGCTGCAAAGTTTTGGTTATAAAAACTTCACGGTGGGATGGCATAAGCCTCTGTCGCGACTTAACGTCATGACCGACTCCTGAGCGCACACCCACCATTTTCCAGACACCGTGCTGGACCCCTGGGTCCAGTGATGAATAAGACTGACGCCTCTCATGGGGTCTTTGTCAGAGAAGTGACATGATAGACAAGTCGATAAATGAAATAGGGCGCAGTTGAGGCTTGTGCCGAGAACAGGCAGGTGACAGTTTCCCAGAGACCATGTATTTCATCAGCGAATCCACAACAGGGCAAGACACGGTGAGGGTAAGGCCCCCCCTTCTCCACGCCCCCAACACACTCAGATAACCTCTCCACAACTCCGAGACTTGTGTGACCCTCAGCTGGACACTGGAAACTGAAGGATGGGGGCCAGACCCAGTATCTAATCTGGGGGAGTGAGGGCAGTAGCAGGAAAACCAGACAGGGCACAAAAAAATAACAGCACCGAGTAATAAACGTGTTAATGGCAGACCCCCTCGTGGTCTGTGGGTTTGAGCCCCGCGTCAGGCTCTGTGCTGACAGCTCAGAGCCTGGATGGAGCCTGCTTTGGATTCTGTGTCTCCTCTCTGACCCTCTCCCACTCATGCTGTCTCTGTCTCTCAAAAATGAATAAACGTTAAAAAAAAAAAAAAGCATTAACAAAAATAAGGACTGGGGCACCTGGGTGGCTCAGCTGGTTAAGTGTCCAACTTCGGCTCAGGTCATGATCTCACAGTTTGTGAGTTTGAGCCCTGCGTCAGGCTCTGTGCTGACAGCTTGCTCAGAGCCTGGAGCCTGCTCCGGATTCTGTCTCCCTTTCTCTCTGCCTCTGCCCCACTCACACTCTGTCTCTTGTCTCTCTCAAAAATAAATAAACATTAAAAGAAATTTTTTTAATAAAAAAATTTAAAAAATAAGGACCTCACATGCAATCTGAATCCAAGAACGCTTCCTGGAAGAGGGGATACCTAAATGAGTCCCGGATGGACAATGTCTTCTATGAGGGGGACCGAGCAATGACACAGGACAGCATGTGTGACAGCTGTGCGTCTAGAAGAAAGCAGCTAACAGACTAGATAAGAACATGGGAGGTGCCTGGGTGGCTCAGTCGGTTGAACGTCTGACTTCGGCTCAGGTTATCTCATGGCTCGTGAGTTCGAGCCCCGCTTTGGGCTCTGTTCTGACAGTTCAGAGCCTGGAGTCGAGTCTGTGGCTCCCTCTCTCTCTGCCACTCCCCTCCCCTTGCAAAAATAAACATTAAAAAAAAAAAAAGATAAGAATACGGATGCTATGGGAAATGTGCACCGGGTATTGTGATAACCCAGAGAGGCACGAAAGGTAGTCCTTGCGTTCAAAGAATCCATACTCAAGTGATAAACAGGATACAGATGGTAACTCCAATTTACTGGTCATGGCTGCCCTGAAAGCCAGGCATGGCCGGAGAAGTGCTGAGATCAATTAATGATGTCTGGCACTGGCAGCAGCTGTAATACTGGTGTTGGTGTGCCAAGGTATCTACTACCCACTCTTAGTTGGAGTTAGTTGTTTTCACCTCCATGATTAAAAAAAAAAAAAAAAAATTTTTTTAATGTTTATTTATTTATTTTTTTTTCCAACGTTTATTTATTTTTGGGACAGAGAGAGACAGAGCATGAACGGGGGAGGAGCAGAGAGAGAGGGAGACACAGAATCGGAAACAGGCTCCAGGCTCTGAGCCATCAGCCCAGAGCCCGACGCGGGGCTCAAACTCACGGACCGCGAGATGGTGACCTGGCTGAAGTCGGACGCTTAACCGACTGCGCCACCCAGGCGCCCCATTGTTTATTTATTTTTGAGAGAGAGACAAAGCATGAGAAGGGGAGGAGCAGAGAGAGAAGGAGACACAGAATCCAAAGCAGTCTCCAGGCTCTGAGCTGTCAGCACAGAACCCGACACGGGGCTTGAGCTCACAGACCGTGAGATCATGACCAGAGCGGAAGTCAGAGGCTCAAGTGACTGAGCCGCCCAGGCGCCCCTCACCTCCGTGATTTTTTGTGTCCCTCAAATCAGCTAGGGGAGTGCAAAAAAGGGATTACAATAACCTGATGAAAATGAGGTCTCAAAATGCTCTCGGCTTAAAATTACAAGAGGCAGGATGAGACAAGGATGCCAGGGTCTTGGCCCCAAGTCCTTTTTCCCAGGCTGCTATGTGGTTCCCAGTCCTTCCTCTCGGTGACCTTGGGAAGCCAGGTCAGAGGCCCCAGGATTGAAAAGTTCCTTTCAGACCACATCCTGCTCAGCTCCAAACCCCTGTAGGGCCCCCAGTGCAAGCTCCACAGTCTGGCACAGTGAAACTTTGCCTCAGTTTCCTTTTTCTTCTCCAGCCCCTGCCCAGCACGCTATCCAGACCCCTCAGAGTTCAGCAGATGAACCCCAGACTTTCTGACCCCCAGATTTTTGCATATGCAGTGACCCCCATCAGGGGTGCCTTTTCCCCTCTCACTGTGAATATGAAGTTCTCAGAAGTCATCAGAGCATCCTTCCCACCCGGGGGGAGCCCACCCCCTCCTCAGTCTCCTCCCACTACCTAATCTGCCTCTTCTGAGTCTATTGATTCTCTCATTGGACGCAGGTCCCCTGGCTCACCACATCCCAGTCGAGCTTGGTGTCTTTCCCAAAACCACTCTGCCTCCCTGCCACCATAGTGCCCAATCCCTGGTATCATCCTTGCCTGATCTCCAATCAGGGCCAGTCAGTCCCCAGGCTGTCCTTCCTGCCTCTCCTCATGTCGATCAGATCACTGACCACACCCACTTCCCCTTATTAGGGAAGCCAACATGCCCAAAGCCCCTGCCCCTGCCCGACGGAAGCCAGAGCCGATTGGAGGAGACCTAACCAGGCAGCCAATCAGGAAGCAAATCATCTTGGCCCCAAATGCAGAGCTGGACCAATCAGATTCTCTTTTGGGACTCTGAACTCTGACAAGCAGAAACCAGGGCAGGAAGCAAGCAGCAAGATGAGAACAAGCCAGAAACACCTAGCAGGGTGGGAATAAGAAAGCTTTATGGTCCGTTAACAGGGAATCAGGGTCACAGGACTGAGGTGGTGGACAGACTGCCATCAGGCCTAGACACCTCCCCAGCCACCTCCCGGCTGGCAAGAAGCCCTAGCAGCTGCCGGAAAACCCAGAGAAGAGTCTCAAGCAGGCGCCCGTTGATCTCACTCCAGCATAACCCGGCCCCTGGCTCACCTTCCCAGCCTTGGCACTCACTTCCAGCCACTCAACCCCTTCAGCCACAAGGACAACGCATTTTTGCTCGTGACACGAGCTTTGCACCCTGCTACCTCCACGCGGACCGCCCTTCCCCGTACATTTCTCTACCCCATAAACTCTTACGTGCTCAGGGTCTACGCCCTGCTAAATCTTCCACATCCCCGAGAACTGGGAGTTAATATTTTCACTCTCATTTTAGAGATGGGGAAGCTGAGGCACGGAAGGGGGCTAACCCCGTGCTTTCTAATTCAGCTGCCCCGAGTACGGTCCACAAGTGTAAAATACACACTGGGTGTCAAAGACTTGATATGGGAAAACTGTAAAACATCTCAGGAGCTTTTTCTACGTTGATGACATACTGAAATGATGGCGTTAAATACACTGTTACAGAAAATACAATGTGGCCAATCTCACCCATCTTTGAACTTGTTTGTTTTTTGTTTGTTTGTTTGTTTGTTTTTCAACGTTTATTTATTTTTGGGACAGAGAGAGACAGAGCATGAACGGGGGAGGGGCAGAGAGAGAGGGAGACACAGAATCGGAAACAGGCTCCAGGCTCCGAGCCATCAGCCCAGAGCCTGACGCGGGGCTCGAACTCACGGACTGCGAGATCGTGACCTGGCTGAAGTCGGACGCTTAACCGACTGCGCCACCCAGGCGCCCCGAACTTGTTTGTTTTTTAACAAGGCTCCACGCCCAGCATGGGGCTTGAACTCACAACTGTTGAGATCAAGAGTCCAGGGCTCAGGGCCTCTGGGGGGCTTAGTCAGTTAAGAGTCTGACTCTCGGTTTCAAGCTCAGGTCATGATCTCGCAGTTTGTGGGTTCAAGCCCCATGTTGGGCTCCATGCTGACAGTGCGGAACCTGCTCGGGATTCTCTCTGTCCCTCTCTCTCTGTTCCTCTCCAGCTTGAGCTCTCTCTTAAATAAATAAACTTTAAAAAAAAAAAAAAAAAAAGTCATGTGCTCTACTCATTAAGCCAGCTCCCCTATCTTTTAAGTGTGGGTACAAGAAAGCTTATTTTTAAATTTTTAAAAAATGTTTATTTAGGGGCGCCTGGGTGGCGCAGTCGGTTAAGCGTCCGACTTCAGCCAGGTCACGATCTCGCGGTCCGTGAGTTCGAGCCCTGCGTCGGGCTCTGGGCTGATGGCTCAGAGCCTGGAGCCTGTTTCCGATTCTGTGTCTCCCTCTCTCTCTGCCCCTCCCCCGTTCATGCTCTCTCTCTCTCTCTCTCTCTCTCTCTGTCCCAAAAATAAATAAACGTTGAAAAAAAAATTAAAAAAAAAAAAAAATGTTTATTTATTTTTGAGAGAGAGGGAGACAGAGCACGAGCAGGGAGGAACAGGCATAGGGAGACACAGAATCCAAAGCAGTCTCCGGGCTCCGGCTCCAGGCTCCGAGCCGTCAGCACAGGGCCCAACGCGGGGCTCAAACTCACAAACCGGGAGATCACGACCTAAGCTGAAGTCGGGACGCTTAACCGACTGAGCCACCCAGGCACCCCTGGATACGAGAAAGTTTAAAATGACGTATATGGTTCACTGATATTTCTACTGGACTATCATTGTTCTCGACCAGTGGCCTGTTGCCCATTTTTACACACCTACCAGCTAAAAATGTTTCCTAATTTTTAAAGGATTGTGAACAAAACAAAACAAGAATATGTAGCAGAAACCCTCTGACCTGCAAAGCCCGAAGTATTTATTGGCTGGCCCTTCACGGAAAAAGTTACCCAAGCTCTGCACTAGGTTTGCCCAAGAGCACTGAGGTGGGTAACAGAAGCGAAAGTTTTAGGACACCTACTGTGTGCCACCCCTGGTTCCATAAAGCCCCAGACAAGCATTAGTGCCTGGATCCTCCCGTTATCTGAGGGAGGAAATGAGGAAACGGAGGGTCAGGAAGGGTCAACACCAGCCCAGCCCAGAAGTGGCTGAGATTGAAGCCTGTCAGGTTAACGCCAAAGCTGGGCTCTCAGTAACGATGCCACCAGCCTGCCCCGACTCCAAGCACACAAACGAGTCTCCGATGTTTGCACAGTGGTTCAGTCCTGGGGCTGTGTGTCCCCCATTGTAATGCACACTCGTGTTGTATTTTAAGCATCTGAATCCTTGCCCGGCCCCGTGCCAGCTGGGAGGTGGTGTCAGAAAGCTGTGGCTCCAATCCCGGCTCAGCACCCACCAGCCGAACGAGTCCCTCTCTCTGAACGTGAACTTCCTCATCTGTAAAAGCTCTGTTATTCTGGCCCAGCGCGGGGCGCCCAGCAGCATCCGCCGCTGTCACTGTCAGTGTTTGACAGAATGGACAGAGAAAGGCTGAATCTGGTACTGAGAGCCCAGGCTCCTGGGGCCAAAAGAGCTGGCGTCAGTCCCCAACCATGAAAGTCTAGGAAGGCTACAGTACCACTCTACGCCTCAGTTTCCTTCCCTGTAAAACGGGGCTAGCAATCCCTATCGTGAAGGAGAATTATGAATATAAAACTTGGAGACAGACAATGGCGATAGTTACATAACGATGTGAATGTACCTAATGCCACCGAATGATACACTTAAAAATGGTTAGAATGACGGGGCGCCTGGGTGGCTCAGTCGGTTAAGCGGCCGACTTCGGCTCAGGTCATGATCTTGCGGTCCGTGAGTTCGAGCCCCGTGTCGGGCTCTGTGCTGACAGCTCAGAGCCTGGAGCCTGTTTCAGATTCTGTGTCTCCCTCTCTCTGACCCTCCCCCTTTCATGCTCTGTCTCTCTCTGTCTCAAAAATAAATAAAAGTTAAAAAAAATTTTTAAAAAAATGGTTAGAATGACAAATGTCATGGTATATACAGGCTACCACAATTAAGAAAAAAAGATCAAACTAAATTCTGTGGGGGCACCTGAGTGGCTCAGTGGGTTAAAGTGTCTGGCCTTTCTTTTTTTTTCAGAGAGAGGGCTCAAGTGAGTGAGGGGCAGAGAGAGAGAGAGAGAGAGAGAGAGAGAATCCCAGGAGGGACAGAGAGAGAAAGAGAGAGAGAAATGGGGGGCTCACCCAATGTGGACTCAAACTGACGAACCATGAGGTCATGACCTGAGCCGAAGTCAGATGCTAAATGACTGAGCCACCCAGGTGCCCCCGCGTCTGACTCTCGATTTCGGCTCAGGTCTTGATCCGGGGTTTGTGAGATCAAGCCCCTCATTGGGCTCTGTGCTGACATCATGGAGTCTGCTTGAGATTCTCTTTCTTTCTTTCTCTCTCTCTCTCTCTCTCTCTCTCTCTCTCTCTCTCCCCCCTCTCTCTGCCCCTCCCCCACTCGTGCTCTCTTAAAATAACTTAAAAAAAAACCGACTAAAAATAAGACTACACTCTCAACAATAGCTAAATTATGGAAAGAGCCTAAATGTCCACCAACTGACGAATGGATAAAGAAATTGTGGTTTATATACACAATGGAATACTACGTGGCAATGAGAAAGAAATGAAATCCGGCCTTTTGTATCAACGTGGATGGAACTGGAGAGCGTTATGCTAAGTGAAATAAGTCATATAGAGAAGGACAGATTCCATATGTTTTCACTCCTATGTGGATCCTGAGAAACTTAACAGAAGACCATGGGGGAGGGGAAGGGAAAAAAAAATGGTTAGAGAGGGAGGGAGCCAAAGCGTAAGAGACTCTTAAAAACTGAGAACAAACTGAGGGTTGATGGGGGGTGGGAGGGAGGGGTGGGTGGGTGAGGGGCATTGAGGAGGGCACCTGTTGGGATGAGCACTGGGTGTTGTATGGAAACCGATTTGACAATAAATTTCATACTAAAAAAAAAAAAAAAAAAAAAAAAAAAACCTTAAAAAATAAAATAAATAAAAATAAAGACTGTAAATAACACATTAAGTTCATCTCCCAAAGTACACGAGATAATAAAGCATAACACGAGTTATTAACCTTATAGTTAATTCATCCCGCAACGTCTCCATCTGAAGAAACAACACCCGAGATTCAATTAAACGCGATGACGTACATCAAGGGCCACACGTGTTCCTGGCCCCGTAATCAATACCCAGTCCGTGACAGTGACTAATATGAAGAAGGAGGTTAGTCTTCAGGGTCACCATCAAGGGAACCATGGCTTGCTGACCCACCAAGCACTGGCTCAGTCTCCTGTTCTGGGAGACGCACTGCACGAGCGCCTGAAGTCACCTACCCTCACCAAGCACCCCTGCTATTAATCCTCTGGTCCAAACCTATCTGTCCCACGAACCGAGTGGAGCAGAGATCGGCAAACTTTTTCTGTCATGGAGCAGAAAAGAAAGATTCCTGGCTTTGTGGGTCAGCTAGCCTCTGCCTCAACCATCTCACCCCGCCACGATACGAGCGCTAGAGGATTTGGAAACGTCTGGGCATGGCTGGGTGCCAATAAAACGTTATTTATAGGAAGAGGTCGTGGGCTGCACTTGGCCCATCCAGGCCAGTTTGCCAACCTCTGGAGCAGCGTAACTGGGAGCAATGAACTCGGCGATCTGCATAAAGTGTTTTAAGATGTGGCCTCACGCTCCCAAATCATTGGCTACTCAATTTACAGACTACCTCGGCGTGCGCGCGCATTCACAGGTATATTCTGTCGATTCCACACGCGTCCACCAACACGGCATACCTGCCAAGTCACCACTCTCTTGGCTTGTGCCATTAAATTAGAAGCTTCACCGAGACCAGGACCTGCCTCCTGGAACCCCAGCCCCCACAATACCTGCAATAAATGTTAACCATCGCTCTCCTTTATGGGACACACACGCCCCCCGCATCTCAGAGCCTCGCATGTCCTCTGGATGTTCTGGCCCCATCGGCCTATGGATTCGGGGCCTGTCACCCGGCAGGCATTCCATAACCGCTGAGGGACCAAACCCCCGGGCCCAGCGTGCCATGCCGGGGACTCACCTTGAGGGAAGGGATGTCCTCGGCGCGGATGACGAACTCGTCGCGCTCCCGGAAGATGCCCTCCCCGCCGCTCTCGCCCGCCTCCTCGTCCGTCTCCCCGCACACGGCTGCCGTCTCCTGCTTCTTGGCCAAGTGCAGGGGCCGGGCGTCCGGAGGCTCGGGCTCCTCGGGGGACGGGGCAGGGGGCTCCTCCGGGGCGGGGGCGGGCGGCAGGGGCGGGGGCGGGGCGGGCGGCGAGGGCAGGGGCGGCGGGGCGGGCGGCGAGCTGGGCGCGGGGGCCACCAGCGGGGGCGGCGAGGGCAGGGCCGGCGGTGGGGGTGGCGGCGGCGGTGGCTGCGGCGTCGGGGCGGGGGGCGGCGAGGGCGGGGGCTTCTCCTCCAGCAGCGGGGGCTCTGGGGGCGAGAGGGGCGTCAGGGCGGACCATGGCACCGGCAACACCGGCACCGTGAGGCCCCCTCGGCCCTCACCGCGCAGGTCCCTCAAGGGCGCTGTCACTGTCAATCAGTATCAGCTCCTACCCTCCTCTCCGGCGTCCCAACACAGCCAGCCCCCTTCCTGCTGTGCACCCCCACATCCCTCCTGATCAACGGGAACTGTTCTCCACCGAGCACCCTAACACCCATCTCTGCCACAAATCCCGCTCACCTCCACTTCTTATTCTTGTGCTCTTGCCCTTCCTCCTGAGGCTGCTCACCTGTCGCCTGTCCCCTCCCCAACTTTCCTTGTTATTTTTTTTCCAGATTTTATTTTTATGTCATCTCTACACCCGAGATGGGACTGGTACCCACAACCCTGAGATCAAGAGTCTCCTGCTCCACAGACTGAGCCAGTCAGGCGCCCTTCCCCTCCTGGACTTCTATTTATTTTTTAATGATTTTTTATTTATTTTTGAGAGAGAGAGAGAGAGAGAGAGCGTGCGGGCGAGCGGGGGAGGGGCAGAGAGAGGGAGACACAGAATGCCAAGCAGGCTCCGGGCTCTGAGCTGTCAGCACAGAGCCCAATGCAGGGCCTCGAACTCATGAGCTGTGAGATCATGACCTGAGCCGAAGTTGGACGCTTAACGGACTGAGCCACCCAGGCGCCCCGCTCTGGGACTTTTAATACCCACCTCTGCCTGAGGAGGCCAAAGGAAGACTATTCCCTTAACTTCTCTCTCCAGTGTCCTAATAAGCCTTCCCACCCAAACGTGGTGCTCTGTCCCCACCCCTCTTCCCAGTCTCTAAATACTCTCCCCTTCTGTCCCTTATATTGTAGCATTACTCAATGTCCCCCCCCCCCCCTCCACTCCCCATTAAAACCAGTCGTCTCTGGGGATGCGTGGGTGGCTCAGTCAGTTAAGTATCTGACTCCTGATTTCCGCTCAGGTCAGGATCTCACAGTTCATGGGATCGAGCCTTGCACCGGGCTCTGCGCTGACATTGCAAAGCCTGCTGGATTCTCTCTCCTTCTCTCTCTTTGCCCCCACACCCTTGCTTGCGTGCACATACACTCTAAACACATAAACATTAAGAAACAAAAAATCAGTCCTCTCTTGTCTCACCGCAGACCCTTCCTCATCCTTCAACGGTCTCCAACCCCAGTCCATCTCCCCCTTGCCCTCACCCCAAGTCCCTCCAAAGCTCCTCGCCCTGCCCTGCCCTGACGTGGCTCCTAGTTCCCAAATGCCACTCACCAGCCCTTGCACCTCTTCTCTTGTTCCGGAACATCCCTTCCAATGCCAACAGTTCAACTCCCCCAAAGCCCTTCTGCTAGGTCAAAGTCCCTCCAGGAGACCCCCTTCCCGGCTCCAGAGGACCTTCTGAGCCCCTGAAACCCATTTCCCACGCCTCATGCCCATTTGAGTCCAGAAACACCGCTCAGTTGCCTCAAAGCCCTTGCCGGCCCTCACCTCCCACCTTCCGTCCCAATTCCCCAAGCATTCACTCTGCACCTCTTCCTCCTCCTTTCCTGCTCAGGGGGTCTTGTCCTCCTCCCCCCAAGCTCTCCCTGCCCTTCCCTCAGACTGCTCTCTACTCTCAAGATCATTAATGCCCTCTACTTCCCACTGAACTCTCCAAGGGCTTTTCTAACGGCCCCCTCTACTGCCTTAAAATCCCTCCTGATGCCTAAAACTGCTTCCTCTCAAGCCGTGTCCTGAGCTATGAGCCTTCCAAGGTTCTTGAACCCCAATACTCGTTCCCATTTCAGCGAACCCTGACACTCTGTTTGTCCAGAAGCCCCCGGCATTCCTTCTCACCTCTGCCCTTCAGCCTCCCTTCAGCCTCCCTCTCCATTTCCCACTCTTCTGCAACCCCCTAGAAGTGCTCTCCCTTCCCTAGGACACCTCTGAGCCCTCAAACCCTCATTAACTGCCCCCGCTGCCTTCCTCCGAATCAATGCCTTCGTTCCCTCTCCAGTGAAGCACCTTAAAATTTGCCCAAAGCCTCTCTCAGGACAGAACACCATCCAGACCCTGCCATACCCCCAGCCTTTCCCTCCTGCCCCCCCCCCCCATGAGACCCAACTAGTCAATGTTCCAGTCTCTTTCAACTACCCTCCCCAAGTCTCTCCCTACCCCCCAGATACCTTTCTGTCCTTTGCCATACATCTCTAAATCCCAGCTCCTTCTCAGATCCCATATCCTCACCAGTTTTAAAAGCTCTCTCAGTACCCTGTCACCCACCTGTCCCTATCACTTATAACCTGCCCCATTTCCCACATTCTCCAGTGCCCACCTTGGGGCCCTTTAGCCCACTTAGCATCTGTGGGCAAATTAGAAAATGCTACCTTTCTTACTAAAAACACCTGTTTGCCCTCAATTAACAAGTTACTTTCATAAACAAGAGAATCTACTTCATCTACGTGAACAATGTCCCTTAAACAGTGCACAACCTGCACAACTGTACCCTGTGACCTGAACAACAGGAAAGCCCCTTCCCGCCCCCAAACCATCATCCCCGAGCTCACCGGGTGTGCCATTGCTGCTAGGGAGCCCCGGGAGTGGGGGAGGCCCTGGCACTGAAGCCTCAGTTGCCAAGGAGGGCACATCTGGGGTGGAAGTGTCCTTAGGCCCAGCGAGGGGTGGGTCATCAAGAGCGGAGATGGCTGAGGAGATGCTCTCCTGCAGGTCCCGGTTCTTGGCCACAGAGTCTTCTTCGTCCGAGGAGAAGGAGGGCAGCGTCTCCAGGTTGCGCTTCAGCTCCTCGTCCAGCCGTTTGCAGGGCGAAGGGCAGCCCAGCCCTAGCCCCTCGCTCTCGGCCGCCTCCAGTGCGCCCCCCAGCCCGAAGGCGCCGGCAGGCGGGGGGTGTGGCACAGTGGGGGCGGCAGGGGGCTGGGGCTGCAGGCCCCGGGCCGGCACAGAGGGCGGCACGCTCTTGGGGGGGCTGAGTGGGGGCGTCAGGCCGGCCTGATAGAGTGGCGGATGACGCTTGCCTGACTTGAGGAAGTCCAGGAAGGAGGCCATGAAGCCGGACTTCATCTCTGGCTGCTTTTCTTCCACCTCCTTGATCTTGGCCTCAATCTTCTCCCGAGTCAGGCTGGAGTCCAGGCTGTTGTGGTCAGCGCCGGATACAGCGTCGCCTGACGAGGCTCCCAGACCCTCACCGGCCTTGGGCACAGACAGCTTGATCTAGATATTGGGGCGATGGGGAGTCAGGACCCACGGATCTGGGGCCCCAAGTCCCCTCCCCCATCAGAAGCAGGAGCGCAGGCCCCCAACCCTCACTTAAGACCCAGGTCAAATTCCCACTTTCAGCCTGTAGAACTCTAGAATTCAAGCCCACAGACCCCTTCTGATTCCAGAACAGGACTGGAGTTCCTCCCTCGATGCTCCCTGATCTTCCTTTGCTTACAGCCCAGGAACCCAATCTCCAGACCCTCCACCCACACCCCCAAGACGCGGGAATCTAGGAACCCCCAGTCGCCGGTCCTTTAAGACCTAGCACCTAAGAACCCAAGCTCCGATACCCTGCACCTCCCTCCCTCCAGACCCCAAAGTGTCAATTCTCAGATCCCTCCAACAGTGGAAGCCTGGAATCCCAGCCCAGAGATTCATTTCCTCACAAGTGTCAGGAACATAAACCACAGCCCCCATCACGCCCCAGAACCTCAACCGTGGCCCCAACCCTCTGCTTTCTTGAAAACTTAAGCCATCCAGACCCCAGTCCCCCTCACCTTAAGTGGCTTCAGGGGCTCCAGCCGTGTGCCCCCTACCTCCTCAGCCTTCCTGCCCCGACCACGGCCCCGGCCCCGAGGTTTCTTGGCTCCATCAGTGGGTGTGGAGGCTGAGGCTGGCCCAGCAGTGGTGGGGACCTCCAGCGGGCGGATCCGGGGCCTACCCCGGGGCCGGGGTGGGCCATCACGCTTGGCCTTTGTCGGCTTGCGGCCACGGCGCCTGGGGCCATCGGGGCCTGGGTTGGGTGGACAGAAGTCGATGTCACCCAGGGGTGAAAGGGCCGGGCGGGAACGGCAGCTGGACACCAGGTCGGGCAGGCGCCGAGGGTTGAGGCGGATATCAGCGGGCACATCGGCCTTGTCCTCATCCGCCTCAAACTCGTACTCCTGGGCGTACAACTTCTTGGGCGTCTGGAAGGGCGGGTCGCGGCGCCGTAGCAGGTGGAAGGAGGACGTCTTGAGCAGCTTCTTTGGCTTGGTAGAGCAGAAGATGGGTGAGGTCAAGCCTCCCTTGGGCTCGGAGGCAGGTGGCGGCGGTGGAGGGGGAGGCGGGGGTGGCGGGGCCGCCTGGTGTGGCCCACTCTGGATCAGGCCCAGAGGCTCGGCATTGACCGTGGAGGGCAGCTCAGGCGGTTTGTTGGGGTCCAGGCCCAGGCCCGGCGTCTCAGGCCCAGCTCCAGACGCCCGGCTAGGGCAGTAGGGCCCATAGGGATCATAGGCAGGGGGGCCTGGAGGCGGCCCAGTCCCCGCCTTGGGGTCACCCTCGTCCTCAGGCGGCCCGGCCTTGCCATAGTCGTCTGCCGCCCCTCCGCCGAACATCTCCTCCATGGTGGGGAAGAAGCTGCGCTCCTCGTCTTGGAGCAAGGAGTCAGGAAAACAGATGGACGTGAGTGGCACAAAGCGGGGGGCCTTTGTGCCTTGCGGGCTGGGGCTGCGGTAGGCACCTGAGGGATCCTTGCCCTCGGTATTAGGTGGGCCTACGCCAGTGTCACCAGGCCCTGGGGGCAGTGGCTCCAGGGCCCCAAGCAACTCCTGCATAGCGCCTGGGGGCTCCAGACTCTCCTCGGGTCGCAGGCGGGGGCTGGGGGCACCAGGCTCCAGGCCGTGGCTTCGGAGGTGGGCCTCAAGCTGGAGGGGCATGGGTGGCGGAGGTGGGGGCGGCGGCGGGGGCGCCTGGGGCGCCCCATCACGGGTGGCTGGCTCAAGGAGGTGAACGCCAACCTTGGGGGCACTGGGAGAGGGGCTGGGGGCGTGGCTAAGGACAGAAGGGAGCAGTTGTGGTGGGGGAGGCGGAGGCAGCACCAGTGGGAGGTCAGGGCCCCCGGCCTCCAGGAGGAGGCCGTGGGGTGTGGGCTGGGCAGGCTGAGCCGTGGGAGGTGGGGGCGGCGGGCTCTTTTGGAGAAAGGCCCCCAGCTCCTTGGCACCGGCCCCATAGTGGACCACTGAGGTGGCCAGCCCCTCGGGTGTCTCGCCACCTCGTTCCGGCCCTTTCTTCTTCTCCTTCAGCCTCCCCAGGCCCAGCTCCAGGGCTGCTGTGGCACCCTCGTCGAGGCTGGCACTCGTCCGGATGACACTCTGCAGGTGATACCTCTGGGGGTCTTCCTTGGCCAGCTCGTAGGGTGTGCCTGGTGGACCCCCGGCCCCACCACTACCCCCAAGTCCCTTGGAGGCATCCGCTGCCCCATCTTCACCCACCAAGCCGTCTGCCCCTGAGGTCCGCGGGGGGCTGGGTGCCTGTAGGAGATGCTGGATGAGGAATTCCTCATCTTCCGTGCGCTCGGCAGGAGGCCCGCCGGGGCCAGCCAGCAGCTCCGAGCCATCCCCTTTGCCTTTGTAGCCACCTGCTCCGGCTGCGTAGCTGCCGGCTCCCGGAGGCGCCAGGAAAGGGGCCGAGGCCAAGACGGAACTCAGGTATTTGCCAGGGGCTCCCGGAGAGCCGACTCCAGGCGGGCGGCCGGGGGCAGGCGGCGACTGCAGTGGGCGGATGATGTGAGAAGGGCTGGCCTCGCCGCCACCCCCCAGGGAGCTGGGCCCCCAGCCACCTCCGTGACCCGAGAGCGCCGGGGAATGGCCAGTACTGTAGCTGAGCGAGGGGCTGGCTGTGGGCAGCCCCTGGGAATGGGCAGCTGGCCCGGGGTATGGCTCACCCTGAACCCCATACAGCTGCCCCTGCAGCTGATCCGGGGAGTAGCTCTGACACGTGGCTAGGCCAGGAGGCGGGGGGCCACTGGGGGGCTGTGGGGGCCCCCCTGAGTAGCTAGGGCCTTTGCTCAAGTCCTGTGCTTGACCTCCTCCAAACCCTTGCCCGTAGGCCTGGGGTCCTAGAAGCCCTTGGGGCTGTCCAGGGGAATAGGCTTGGCCCCCGGCCCCGCCAGCCCCAGAGGCCTTCCCAGTGGCATAGGCTGCTGCTGGCCCACCCAGACTCTGGCATTTGGGCGTGGCGGTTGAACGGGGCGGGGGGGGCCTGTTGGCAGCACCCGCAGCTGCTCCATAACCGCCTTTGCCTGTCTTGTAACCGGGCGACTGAATGATGGGGCGGTAACCTCCACCGCCACCCGCAGCCCCACCTCCTCCAGCCGCCTCTGGGCCTGCAGCCCGGCCCGATGCTCCAGCCGTGGCTCCACTGGGCCCAGCCTTGCTAGGCTCGCCAGCACCAGGGGAGGGCTCCCCGCCGCCCAGGGGGCTACAGGCCAGGTTAGCCCTGTGGCCCATGGAGGAGTAGCTGCCTCCACAGCTCAGGTAATGCTGGAGGGCGTGGGCTGGTGGCGGGGGCGGCGGGGGCTGTGCACTTGCCGGCCGCTGGTAGTGCTTGATGACGGTGTCCTGGCGGGGCAGGGCCCGCTCGGGTGGCGGGGGGCCCGGGGCAGCACCCGAGAAGTTGTAGAGCTGTGGGGAAGATTGCTCGGCGGCAGCGGCAGCAGCGGAAGAGGAAGCCAGCAGGTTGAACTGAGTCGGGAGGTGGCGGGGGGGTGGGGGTGGGTCAGGGGGGCCAGGGCGGTAAGGAGGGGTCTGGGCCGGGCCGAGACCAGCAGGCCCCAGGACACCGCCCCCTGCCAGGCGCTCGAAGCCCAGCGAGGATGGCACCGTGGGTGCTTGCGAGGGCTTTAGGTGCAACACATCATGAGGGGACAGGAGCCCGTTAGCTGGGGGACTGAATGGGGGATCTTGAAGGCTGAGGGACGAGGGCACTGGGAAGGGGCGGCTGCCGAAGGAAGCCGGGTGCTGGTAGGCCGACAGGGCAGAGGAGGATGGAAAGGTGCTGGAACCCGGCAGGGCGCCCGAAATGAAGAGCTCCGTGGGGCCTGGCGTGTGCATGGCTAGGGATGACGGAGAAGACCACAGGTCAGGGCGGACCACATGCCAGCCCCACCCTGGCCCTCCTGGGTCGGCGCTGGGCTTACCTGTTTGCCAGGAAGGACTGCGGAACTGGGAGAGGAGAGAGGAGGCAGAGGGGCCAGGCTGGGGGCCCCGGGACTCCAGGGCCGAGATGAGGTTCATGACGGAGGCGTCGGGCCCTGCTGAGCCCGCGTGGTGGAGGCCAGTGTCGAAGAGTCCAGAGAGGCCTGGCCAAGGACAAGGGGGTTAGAGTCAGCAAAGTGGGGTATAAGGCCAAGTTGAAAGGGAAAAGGAAGAGGCCAAAAGCAAGTCAGGTCAGGGAAAAGGGCTGGAAAATGTAAAGAGATAGATTCCAAGGGGATAAAGCGGACACAGCCAAGCTGAGGAGACAGGGCAGAGGATAACAAAGGGGAAAAAGGAAAGCAATAAGCAGGATGGAGTGTAGTCCAATCGTAAGGGCAGGGAGCCCAGGAGAGGAAAGGTAAACAAAAGAGTAGAAAAACCCAGAATCAAAGGAAGTGGGCACAACAGGACAGAGTTCTTGGTGGAAGGGGGAGGGAGACACAGAAGGATTTGGGCAATTCTAGCAAGGAAGGGGAAAAGATGGGATGACTGGAGCCACTTAGTAGGAAGAGGGCAGGTCTAAAGGGATTGAGTTCAAGTGGGAGGATCCAGAAAAAAAACAAAAAACAAAAAAAAAAAAAAATGAGGAGACAAGGGAAGGAGCCAACCAGGAAAGTTAAGGATCAAATTGGATAATGTAATCTACTTGCAGGTCCACCCAGGAAGAAGGAAACCAATCAGAATCATTAGAGGTAGGACTACAGGGAAAAGAATAAGGTGGTGGGCAGACCCAAGGAAAAAAGGGAGGTCCAAAGACTTAGAGCCAATCAGAAAGAAAAGGAATCAGGAAGAACGAATTCAGAGCGCCAAGGAGCCAAGAGGATGGGCAAACCTAGAGGGAAAGGATTGGGGTGGGATAGACAGGAGGAAAAGCCTGGAAGAGAAGGTGGGATTTGGGGGCTGAGGGGACGGGGCCAATTGGAGCGAAAGAGGCGGGGCCAGAGACAAGGGTGGACGAATCCAGCGTGAAATTGAGCAGGGACCAGCAGCCTCAGAGGCAACCAATCAGAGGAGAGGCAGCAAGGGGCGGGCCAGGACGCAGGGCACGGCCAATTAGGAGGGGTGGAACTTTCAGCAGCCAACCAGCTGCCTGGGAGGGAGGGCCAGCCCAGGCGGGGCGGGACGGGGGCCGTACCTGCTGGGTGGTGGTTGGTGGCATAGCTTTGCAGTGGGTGGGGGGCCGCGTAGGCCTGGCGGTGTAAGATGTCGGTCTCGGGGTGCGAGGTCCTGGAGCTGCCATAGACCAAGCTGGGGGGAAGGGAGAGATGTTAGGGTGTCCTCTGCAGCTACCCTAGGAGAATGGAACTCAGCAAATCCCCCGGGGTGTGGGGGGAATCTTACAGCTGACTGGGGGTTATCCCTAAAGAACCTTGGGCCCTAAAGGAAAGAAGACCAAGGGAACCGGGATACCCAGTGAAAAGAGCCATGAAACATTCCCCACTCAAGCCCCAATAAATAGAGCCCAGATAGTCTCACGTTTACAAACAGACATGCACAACGACGAGGCAAACAGAAGAGGGTGAAGAGTCAGAGGGAAGTGCCCCAAGTTGAAAATTCAAAAGGCAAGGACTTCCTACCGAGCCCACTATCCCCTGGACGACACAAGGCCCCGGGGCCCACCTGAGGGGTGCACACGGACGCCCACTCTAATGCAGACACGTGGGAACACATGGCCCTGAACCTCATATATAGGGTCCCGAGTCAGGAGCAGGAGGTAGATTGTTCCCCAAAAGGCTGGGATGGGGGGTGGGGAGGGGATAGGACTAGGGGAAAGTACCAGGTACAAGTGTGAACATGACCAACGTCCATCCCGCAGGGTTGAGGTTCAAATGCATGGGCCCTTGCAAAGCCAGGTGTGTGTGCAAACGACTATCCAGCTCACCCGTGGGGAAGGAAATATACAGAGCGAGAAGTCCCAAATGGAAAATCCTAACACATGTGGGGTCATGCCCAGCCATGCTGGGAAACCCAGGAGGTGGGGGGGTTGGGGACAGGTGAAGAGTGAAGGCAGGACATAAACAGCAGGAAGGGGGCTGATTCGCAGGTGAGCAGGGTGCCAACTAAGCACCAACAGGGCCCACGCTCACGCACACAACCACACACCAGGGAATTATCTGAATCTTCCCATGCAACGGCCCCAATTCACGGCTGGGACTCAAGAGGTCAAATACTCCGCTCCTCGCCATCCACTAGGATTCTCTGCCTTTGGGGGTGGGGGAGCCCAAGGGGGCGTGTCTCAGATTCCAGGACCCCCCCCCCCACACACACACAGAACCCCAGCTTGGGAAGGGGGCGGGGCCCCGTGCCCACTCTGCGCGCGGAATTTCGGGGGGGGGGGCCCGAGTGGCGCGGCCTCGCGCATTCCCGAACAATAGGACGGGAGGGGGGGGCTCCCCCCAGGTCTGCGTTCTAATTCTCCTTTCCATCCCACCTATGCAAGAGCAGAGCCCGGGATGCAGGGAGGAGGGATCAGCAAGCCGGGAATCCAAGGATGGGGGGAAATCCAGGCCTTGCTTCGCCAGTCCCTCCCACCTTCCCAGGGCCTTTCCGTCCGAAATTGTTTTGCACCCCCATTTTCCCGCTGCATCTCTCCCTTTGCATGCCGGAGCTGGCTTTGGCGGAGTTTGCAATTTGCAAACTGGGGCGGCGGCGTTGTTGCAAACCGAGGAAGGCCGCTCCCTTGCAAGCCGGAGGGGAGTTTGCGATGCACGCTTCGCCAGGCGGGCCAGGCCCGGCCGGGCTGGGCCCCCACCCCTTGGCCCCTTCCTCCAGGCCACCCTCAGCTCCTTACCTAGCTTTCGCTGACCTCTCGTAACTCCATCCCGCCCCGGCGCCGAGCGGGTCCCCGAAGCCGGCGCTGGGGTAGTTCCTGTCCATGAATTGGCCGCGGTGGAAATTGGGGGGAGGGGGAGGGAGGGAGGGAGGGAGGGGGCGCGCGCGCGCTCTCCTCCGCCGCCGCTCCCTCCGCTGCTGCTTTTTTTTTTTCCCCTCTCTCTCTCTCTCTCTCTCTCTCTCTCTCTTTTTTTCTTTGCAGCCGCCGAAGGCCCGGGAAGGCCCCGGGCTGGGGAGGGAGGGGGCAGGGGCGGAGGGGCGGGCAAGGGAGGGGGTGCAGCCGCCGAGCCAAGGAGGGGGGAAGGGGGGTTCCCCCTGGAGGGAAAGGGGGGTAGGAGGGACCCCGCTGTCTCCGCCTTTGCCCCGGCGCTTGCAAGAGAGAAGGGAGGGAGCGCGCTCAGGAGGGGGCGTCCCGGGCGGCCCCGGGGTGGGTGCGGGCGCTGGGTGCTCGCTCTCTCGCCGCCGCCGCCGCCGCCTCCTCCTCCTCTGCGCTCACGGTGCAGCCATCTTTGCACAAGGCGGCTGGGGGAGGGGGGGGAGGGGAAGGGGGGGCGGGCGGCGGGGTGTCTGGCTGCGCTCCGCTTCCTCCCACAATCCCGTGCAAATGCAAAAAAAAAAAAAAAAAAAAAAAGAGAGAGAGAGAGAGAGAAAGATACAGAGCGCTAGCACGGCCTGGGGGTGTAGGGCGCAGCGTTTGTACAGAAAGCCGACTCCGCCGCGCGCAGACGCACCCGGGAATGCAATTCAGTTTGATTTTTGTTTTTTATTTTTTGCGTTCACTTTTTGTCTCTTTTACGAAAGCATTGTAATTTACGAGAGAAGCACAACTCCAGTCTCCCGGTGCAATGCGAGCCTGACCCCAAAGAGCACACTTGCAAATATGCCCCCCACCCTTCCCCTGGATTGCAGAGCTCCCGTGTGCGTGCAAGGAGAGCACACGAAAACATGCGCGTGTGTGTGGACCGTAGCACTGGAGGGCGATGGCCTTGTCACACCTGCTCACTCACGCGAGTCGGTACACCGGGCCCACGCGCCGGGGTCCGAGTTTCCACGCAAGCCTACCCCCGGGGGGCGGGGCTGCCGGGTACCCCCACCGTCAGGAGAGCGTGGGGGCCCGCGAGTAACCCGGGACGAGGGAACACGTTGGCCGAGGATACGCGTGTATCCGTACTTGGCGGAAACACGTGTGCCAGGGTAGGCCTCGGGCCGGACGACCACTACTCCCACCACTCCTCAAGCTCAGCTACGTGGTTTAAGAGGCCTGGGGGCTCTGGAATCCGCTGTGAATCTGGGGAACACCAGCTCTGAAACAGCTCTTCAGCGAGGCCTCCTGAGGCTGCATGGGGAGGGGCACAATGGGGAGTCAAAGACCCGGCTGTTTTTCCCCCCTCAACTAAGACCACTCCGACCCGCCCGCGGGCGTCTCAGCCAATCGCGGACCCTCGAGGTACAAGACCCACCCTCCTGTAAGGCTCCACACCTACAACGCTGGGCCACGCCCCCAGGCAATTGCATAGGACCCCGCCCCCGCGCTCCAAGCCTCGCCCCGGATAATAAACTCAAAATTCCAAGTCCCGCCCCTGAGCCCACGCCCCTCCTCTCGCAGCATCCTCCCCTCTGAGCCCCACCCCCGGGTAGAAGCCCAGCCCAGTACCTGGTGTAGGGGGGCGGAGGTGCGTCGTGCACCCCAGAGGCCGCCAGCGCCTGCTCGTAGGTGGGGAGACCTGGGGGTGGCGGTGGAGGCAGGGGCGTCGGGGGGCCTACATTGCCCAGGGGACTCAGGGGGTTAACGAGCTCAGCCCTGGGGACAGAAAGTACACTGTTAGCAGGAGAGACCTACAGGATAGAGAGATTTGGGAGGAGGAGGGAAGACCTAGGGACACAGAGACTCTGAGGGTGGAAGGGAGAAAGACCAGAGGAAATGAGGGTCACCTTGAACCTGACCCGCCACACAGAAAACCACCTCAGAATGAGAGGCGGACAAACACAGGCAGACAGACATCAACTGCTTAGACATACTCATTCACAGACATACATGTGTTCCAGACACGGGGAGAGTCATGGAGAAAAAAACCAGCCCTGCAGAGAGGTAGGCAGACACACACTGATACAGACATAACACAGAGATACACCCAGTCACAAATCTCCCAGTGCCCCTCTTATAATAAACTCTTCCTAAAAACCCCCAGACCCACTATACTTCCAAGACTGACACTCAAGCACCTTTTTAGACCCTGCCACTGAGAAACACATGCCTAGACAACTCATAAGGCACACACAAACATGTGTGACAGCCTGTCACCACGGAAACTGACATGCTACAGACACCCAGAGACCTTACCGCTAACAGCCTCGCCAGACACGATACACACAGAGTGATAGTCACACATTAATACGGTACCATGAAGACATGCAGCAGATACTGAATGAGCTCCTACTGTGTGCCAGCTACTGAGGATATAGTCAGACAGACAGACAGACACGCAACTGGACATACGCAAGCTCACAGACTGACTTTCCACGTGATAGTCTTCTCAGACCTTTCCTCTGGTGCCCACCTGCCCCAATCCTTGACCCGTCTCCTCCTTCCTCTCCTCCCCCTGCTTTCCAGCCCTCAAATGCCTTCTCTCTGAATCCCCCTTACTCTTGGGGACAGGGCTGCTGGCCTCTACCCCGTCGTCGGCAGTGCAGATACCAAAAGGCTCCCAAGCTGGCCAGGACAATGAGCAGGATGCCCGATGTCAGCCCCACAGCCAGGCCTGCTACATCCACACGTCCACGCCCTGCAGTGGGGAAGGGGGGGGGGGGTGGCACCATGTCAGGGGCTGTCACCCACCTCAACAACCCAATGCCTTCCCCACAGAGGGAGGAGTACAGGCCAAGAAGCAAAGCAGAACTGGGGCCACTTCCTAGGTATGTGACTCCAGGCAACTGAACGTACTCATTTCTATAAGCTTCCATCTGCTGCCCTGTAAAATGGGAATAACTCCTCCCCCACAGGCTGTGAAATTCATTGAGATCAAACACATAAAGGGTCTACGATAACTTCATCCAGGACTAGAAAATATGGCAGCTGTATCCCCGTGGTGACAGAGGCCCCTCCCTGGACACAGTGTGGCTTGAGTCCCTCCTAAACAAAATCCATCTGGATAGGGAGCTCAGCTGCCCCCACACTGACCGTTGCCCGATTTAGCAAATAATAATGTATGATACCCTATTAAATACTAATTTTAGATATACAATGAATAATTTTTTTTTTAGTATAACTATGTCCCATGTAATATTTAGGACACTAGGGGTGCCTGGGTGGCTCGGTCACTTAAACATCTGACTCTTGATTTAGGGTCAGGTCATGATCTCACAGTTCGTCAGTTCAAGTCCCAAATCTGGCTCCACGCTGACAGAGTGTAGCCTGCTTGGAATTCTCTCTCTCTTCTCTCCGCCCACCCGCCCCCCACACCCCACACTCGCTCTCTCAAAATAAATAAATAAACTTAAAAATTGTTTTTAAAAAGGGGCGTCTGGGTGGCTCAGTCGTTTGAGCGTCTGATTTTGGCTCGGTTCACGATCTCACAGTTTATGGGTTCAAGCCCCAAGTCAGGCTCTGTGCTAACAGCTCAGACCCTGGAGCCTGCTTCGGATTCTGCGTCTCCCTCTCTCTCTGCCCCTCCCCTGCTCACGCTCTGTCTCTCTTTCTCTCAAAAATAAAAACATTTAAAATTTTTTTAATAAAAAATTTTAAAAAGAACATACTTGGACTAAAAAATTTATTCATGTGCATTTTTTAATGTTTATTTATTTATTTTGAGAGAGAGAGAAAGCATGAACAGGGGAGGGGTAGAGAGAGATAGGGACAGAGAGAATCCCAAGCAGGCTCGGAATTGTTAGGGCAGAGCCCGACACAGGACTTGATCGCACAAACTGTGAGATCATGACCTGAGCTGAAATCAAGAGTCCAGCTGGATGTCTTAACCCCTTAACCGACTGAGCAACCCAGGCGTCCCTATTCTTGTGTGTTTAAAATTCAAATTTAACTGATGGGGGTGGGGGTGTCCTGTGTTTTATCTAACAACACTTCCCCTCTGGAACGCAGTCCCTTTACCAACCACACCACTGAGGGACAAGACCTCAACTCTGAAGGAAGAGGAGAATCCACAGGAAGGCTTCTGAATTTACTGGGCTATGAAAAATCCATTTATCAATGGGGGAATTTAGGGACCTCCCCCCAGCAACAGATCATTGGGTGTCTAGAACTCGGGGGGACCTTTTGCTAGGACCCTAGGCCTTTAGCAATCCAAGGCCATGCCTCTGAGGAGAAACAGGCACACAGGGAGAACTCCAAAGGTCTGTGAGGCCCTCCTCTGTCTTGCTGCTGGGGAGACTTCCTGTAGCACTGGGTGGGGAGCTTTCCTCAAACAGTGAATCCCTGGTGGCTTTTAGCCCCCTTAGCAAAGAGCTGCGCCCAGAAGGCAGGCCCTCCAGATTCTGATATGTTTCAGGTGGATTCAAGAAGCCACTGGGCCTCACTAGGCCAGCAGCGAGGTAGTTACCTCCCCTAGCAACCAGGCTCCAGTGTGAGGACTCCAGCAGACCCAGGGCTTGTTGCTAAGGGGCATCCACCCTAGCAACCAGGCCACGGGGAGGGGTGGGGCATCTGGTACCGGGAGGGGGTTCCTCCCTGGGCAGTGGGCCTTGGGTCCTGAGCCTGGCTAGGTGTGGTTGCTAGGGAGGCCTCCTTAGTAACCAGGCCAAGGCTGGGATGGGCCCATGGGGGAGGGGAAGCCAGCCAGGTAGTGAGTGCTGCAGGCTTCCTTGGTCGGGCCTGGCCAGGCCTCGTTGCTAAGGAGCAGTCCCCCCTTAGCAACAAGACTGCAGCCATGGTGGGGCCTTAGAACTCACAGGAAGGGTTGGGGGTGGGCAGACTGGGCAGGTGAGGATGCACAGGCTTCCAATGCCCGGCCTGCCTTGGCCAGGCCCTGTTGCTAGGGAGCAGTCCCCCTAGCAACCAAGCTGCAAAAGGGGTCGGGGCTCTGCACTCCAAAGAGGTTAGCACCTCTGAGTCTGAAGCCCCTGGGCTGTCACCCCTCTCTCCACCGGCACTTCCTCCTTCCTAAGGACAGGAGGCCTCCTCCAGATAAGTGTGGTAGGTTCCTCAGGCAGGGGCTCTAGTCTCAAAGGAGGGGACTCTTTTGATAACTACCTCCAGGAACTCAGGGAGCATGGAATTTGCAGGAGGCACATTTGGGGCAGGGGGTGTGGGTTCGGACCTCCACGGGAAGGGGGCTGCCTTAGCTGCACAGAACAAGAGGGGTCCCCCCACACCCCACTCACCTCCTTTGCCATTGTAGATGTAGCTCTCCCAAAAGCGCTCCTTGAAGGGGTAAGAATAGAGCAGG
The DNA here is from genome assembly GCF_018350155.1 of Leopardus geoffroyi. NCBI lineage: Eukaryota > Metazoa > Chordata > Mammalia > Carnivora > Felidae > Leopardus > Leopardus geoffroyi. The sequence continues at coordinate 8,389,561 of NC_059335.1, forward strand.
TGAAAAGACAGCATATCAGCTGGGAGAGTCCATCCCCCCCAACCTGCCCGCGCCCCGACTTCTGAGACCCAGGGTAGAGGGAGTTGGGGGCCAGGACATCCCAGGGCCTGGGGAGAGGGGCTCTCACCGTCAGAGTGTTGTCCTCAAAATACTCCCGTGCCTCCTCCCAGGAACACCGCTCCTCACGACACTCCCGTTCCAGGTTCCCTGGTGTGAGGAGCTCCAGGTCCCAGTGATTGGCTCGTGGAATCCGGCTACGGCTTCTTAGAAAGCTCTGGGCTTCTGGGGAGTCCAGGAAGACTTCTGCACCCAAAGAACATGAAACATAGAAAAATGGGGGGCTCCCGAGACTGGGGACACGGAAGAATCTCAACCTCAGGGGATGGGGAGCTGTGGAGTGCTCAGGGAGGAGGGGACTGGAGGCAAGGGTTCCTGAGTCAGGGGAAGGTGGAGTCTGCGCCTGGACACAGGCTCTTCCCCCAGACACTCACCTGGGTCTTGGTCCCCACTGGGTGAGGTGTCCAAGCAGGTGGTCAATCCCAGGTACAGAAGCAGCAGAGAGGGGGAGCCCCTCATATTTTACGAACACCTGAAACGGGGCGTGGTGGAGACATCGGGTGCCTCAGCCCCTGGGGAATGACTGGACCCTATGGTCCACAAATTGTAATGATTTGTAACAATAATAGCAGACACCTACCTAGGCTGTATCCTGGGCCAGGTAGTTCAAGGTAGTTTACCTATATCAACGCCATTTAGTTTTCACAGAAGTGCTGTTCTTATCCCCGTTTTACAGACGAGGAAACTGAGGCACGGAGAGATAAAAGAATTGCCCAAGGTCGTGCGATTTGCAAGGTTCAGAAGCAGGATTTGAGTGAAAGCTGTGTGTGCCTCCAGAGACTGGAGCAGGGAGCTTATCTTTTTCTCTACCGGGTCTGCAGCGCCCAGCATGAATTTTGGCACATAGTAGGTGCTCTTAAACATGTCTGTTGGTGATCAAGATTCCTTTCTTCCAGGTAGTTTCCACCTATACTTGCCTCTCCCTGTGCTCGTTACCACATCCACCCACAGAGATCAAAGATTACAGGAGAGACCAGAACAGGAGAGGCAAAGAGTATATTCTTGGGTCCAGGGGGGGCAAAGGGAGTGGGGGTCCTGGACCCCTGGGACTGGGGGACCCAAGCTTCTGAGTCCCGGAGGGGCAGAGAACTGGGGGACCAGGGTCTCCAAGCCAGGCTCTGCCTCCAGGGGACATTCACTTACCTGCCCAGACCTGTGAGCGACTGTCCCCTCTTCTTTAATTGGGGCTTCCTGGGCCAGGCCAGCTAAGGCCAGCTGTGAATGGGGGATAGGGGAGAGGGGAGGGGAGTGAAAGGAGGGGTGCCCCTCTCCCTGTAATCAGACGGATCCCGGTTTCTGGCAGAGGGGCGGGGTTTGTGATTACCTGTCCTGGGCGGGACTCAGGTAAGGGACAAAGTATTTAAAGGGACCTTAGGATGAAGGGCCTAAGGTCCAGAGCCTTGTAGGGACGCCAGGGTTCCCGACACCGACACCGTGGAGGCACTTAGGGGATTGGATATGCACCTCTTCCCTTGTTTGTCCCCTGGGATGGAAGCTTGCCTGGGTGAGCTAGGGAAATAAATGTCTAGGTGTCCAGATGCCTAGATGTCTAGAAACTGGTGGGAAATGTATGCCTTGGTCCCTGGGGGTAGGTGGTCGATGCTGTAGTAAATTCCCGTTTTCTGAGGTGATTTGAAGGACTCTGACTTCCGATTTCTCACTTGCCCTCCTTATAAATTGGAGACAGGGGAGCTGTCCCTTCTCAATTGTCTCTCAACACGCAGCAAGAAAAGTGGCTAATATACTTGGGGAAGTGAGCTTCCCGATCTCTAGAGGAAGTGGTTAATCCTTCAATTCAGACTTGCAGAGACGCAAAGCCTGGACATAACCAGTAAATCGTCCGCCCTGGGAAATGCCTAGTGTATACTAAGCGTGCTCTATACTCGTGCCAGCGGCACCAACCGGAACCTTCGAGTAACTACTCAGGTTTCCGGGGGGAGCGAGAGGAGAAGGGAGGACTTACCAAGTCAGAAGAGTATCTCGGCAACTAGGGGCAGCTCTACTTCCGGTCCTTTTTCCGGGCGGAAGTGGGCGTAGCGCTGAGGGGAAAACAGCCCTCCTTTCCGGTGTAGGGGCACAGTTGAAGAAGCGACGGAGGGTCGAGGAGTCGTTTGTGAGGTGAGTTCCAGGGGATGGGGGGGATCGTGTTGCTGCGATCGCTTTCCCGCGGGCTAGACTTCTGGGGTCTTGAGGGAGACAGGGACGGGGTTTCGAATTCCCGACTCCCTGTCAATCATTAATAGACGACTCCAGGCGCCCCATGTCTGAAGCTGAACTACATCTCCCGGCATCCCCGGGAGGTAGCCAGGCCTCCATCCGGCACTTCTGAAGTGTTGGTATTCCACCGTAGAGGGCTATGGGCCGGGGGTCCCAGGGGAAGGAGGAGTCTGGGACTCTTGGGAGGGTCTAAGGAATGGGACTTGAGGAAGAAGGACCCCCTTTCCTTTCCTGGCCTCAGTTTCCCATCTGTGACCGGGAGGGCGGAGGAGATTGTGCAGTCGCCCGCCGCTGTCTACTCTGCATTTTTGTTTGTTTGTTTTGTTTTTGTTTTTGTTTTTGTTTTTTTTGGACAACTCCTTCCTTCTCAGAGTTGGTGGAGGCTTTAACCTTTTCCTCTGGGGAGGTCTGGGGTCAGGCCGACCTGGGTTCTCATCCCGATGGTGCTGTTGAGTCGGTGTGAACTTGGGCCTCGAAGGGTTTTACTTTAACTTTTTATTGTGAAAATGTTCAAACTCACAGAGAATAATGTAAGAATCCCTATCGCCTATGGGGCGCTTGGGTGGCTCAGTCGGTTGAGCATCCGACTTTGGCTCAGGTCATGATCTTGGAGTTTGTGAGTTCAGGCCCCCCGTCGGACTCTCTGCTGACCGCTCGGAGCCTGGAACCTGCTTCAGATTCCGTGCTAACGCTGCTGAGAATATTTGTGTGAGAATTTTTGTGTGGACGTGTTTTCATTTCTGTCGGAAGCAGCATTGCTGAATCAAATGGTAACTCTACCTTTAGGCTTTTGAGAAACTGCCAGACTTTTCCACAGTGGCTGCCCCAGCCTCCATTCCCACTTAGTGTGTAAGGGTTCCAGTTTCTTGACACTTGTTATGATCGGACTTTTCGGTTGTCATCCTCCTAGTGGGTTTGAACTGGTATCTCACTGTGGTTTTTTTACTGCATTACTTAAAGTTTTATTAGGGCGCCTGGGTGGTCCAGTCGGTTAGGCGCGTCAGACTTCAGCTCAGGTCATGATCTTGCGGTCTGTGGGTTCAAGCCCCGCGTCGGGCTCTGTGCTGATGGCTCAGAGCCTGGAGCCTGCTTCAGATTGTGTGTCTTCCTCTCTCTCTGCCCCTCTCCCCTCCTCTCAAAAAATAAACATTAAAAAATAATAATAAAATAAAAAGTAAAGTTTTATTTATTTATTTAGAGAGAGTGCACCCATGAACGGAGGAGGGGGAGAGACAGAATCCCAGGCAGGCTCTATGCTGGCTGTGGGGCTCAATCTCACGAATCATGAGATCATGACCTGAGCGAAAACCAAGAGTCTGATGCTCAACCGACTGCGCCACCCAGGCACCCCTATTTAGTTTTAAAGATTTTTTACATATAATTTTCTAATGTCTATTTTTTTTTAAATTTTTTTTTTAATGTTTATTTACTTTTGAGACAGAGAGAGACAGAGCATGAGCAGGGAAGGGGTAGAGAGAGAGGGAGATACAGAATTGGAAGCAGGCTCCAGGCTCCGAGCTGTCAGCACAGAGCCCGACGTGGGGCTCGAACTCACGAACCGTGAGATCATGACCTGAGCTGAACTCGGACGCTTACCCGACTGAGCCACCAGGCGCCCCTCTGATGTCTATTTTTTGAGAAAGAGAGAGAGAAACAGAGTGCAAGTGAGGGAGGGGCAGAGAGAGAAGGAGACACAGGATCCGAAGCAGGCTTCAAGCCATCGGCCCAGAGCCCGACCCCGGGCTCGAACTCACGAACCGTGAGATCATGACCTGAGCCGAAGTCCGACGCTCCACCGACTGAGCCACCCAGGCGCCCCAAAGTCCAAAATCTTTACTCTCCTGACCCTTTTTGGTTGATCCCTGCCACGTTCCTTATGGTGAAGCCCTCGCCAGCAATATGACTATTTCGGAGATTGTCTGTGACGGACAAAATGAAGGTTACGTGAGATCATGGGAGTGGAGTCCTACCGCATGGGGCTGGTGTTGTTAGGACAGGAGGAGATGCCAGAGGGCACGCTCTCTGCCCTGTGAGGACACAGCAAGAAGGCGGCCACTATCCGGGAGCCAGGAAGAGAGAGTCCTCACCAGAAGCTGACCATGCTAGCACCGCGATCTTGGACTTCCAGCCTCCAGAACCATACATATCTCCACAAATAAATGTCTGTTGTCTAAGCCACATTCCAGTAGATGGAATTTTGTTCTGGCAGCCCTAGCTGACTGATGCAGATAGGAAGAGCCAAACCTGCACTGTAAAGTTACATTTTTATCCTTTCCGCTAACGGGTATTGGCACCCTGCGAATATACAGTTCCCTTCAATCTTTCCCTTAAGGGCATCCCTCAACAATCATTGCCTTGTCAACTGTGTCATCAGGGGATGCAAAATGATTTTCCACTTCTTTTATTTATCTTTTCTTTTTTTTTTCTAACGTTTATTCATTTTTGAGACACACAGAGAGACAGAGCATGAGTGGGGGAGGGGCAGAGAGAGAGGGAGACACAGAATCCAAAGCGGGCTCCAGGCTCGGGGCTGTCAGCACAGAGCCCAGCGCAGGGCTTGAACCCACAAACCGTGAGATTGTGACCTGAGCTTGAAGTTGGACGCTCTACCGACCGTTAAATTCGGTTAAATACCGAATTTAAACGGTTAAATACCGTTAAATTTTTTTTTTAACGTTTATTTATTATTGAGAGACAGACAGAGCATGAGCAGGGGAGGGGCAGAGAGAGAGAGGGAGACACAGAATCCGAAGCGGGCTCCAGGCTCCGAGCGGTCAGCACAGAGCCCGACGCGGGGCTCGAACCCACAAACCACGAGATCGTGACCTGAGCTGAAGTTGGACGCTCAACCAACGGAGCCACCCAGGCGCCCCTAAAAATTTTTTTTAATGTTTATTTATTTTTGAGAGAGAGAGAGTGCAAGCAGGGGAGGGGCAGAGGGAGAGGGAGACACAGAATCTAAAGCGGGCTCCAGACTCTCAGCTGTCAGCACAGAGCCCGATGTGGGGCTTGAACCCACAAACTGCAAGATCTTAACCGCAGCCAAAGTCAGATGCTTAACCAACTGAGCCACCCAGGCGCCCCTGCATCGGCCATTATTAATAGAGAATCTCTGGGGGTGCCTGGCTGGCTCAGTCGGAGGGGTGTGTGATTCTTGATCTTAGGGCTGTGAGTTCGAGCCCCACGTTGGGCGTAGAGATTACTTAAATAAATAAAAACTTGAAAAAAACAGAGAATCTCAGATGCTCACTTTTGCTTTTAGCAAACTCTCTTGGTACTGCTTACACCCCGTCCTAAGTCTGTGATTTCCTTGAGTGTAATTAGCTCCTTGGTTTCCTTTAACACAGAAGCCTTCATAGCCCTGGAATGGCCTGGCACACACCTTTTAGGGAGAGGGGTGTGTGGCATTCTCTAGGTTCTCAAAGGGATCTCTGACCCCACCAACAGGTTAAGAGCCACTGGTTTTAGAGTTCAGAAAACCAACTGCAGAAAAAGACGGCAGGGAGTCGGTAATTTGAACGCCAGCCAGAACCATTAGCGTGTTAATGGTATTGTGGTCATGGTTTTTAAAAGTCCCATCGCAGCGCTGTGCCCTGTGCCCTTCGAGCCCTAGCTGCTAGTCCCAAGAGGCCGTGCAGCACTTTACTAAGTGGCTAGTTTGACTTGAGGGACTGAATGTTTCTCGGTTCTTTCATTTTAATCCATTTAAATAGAAACGCCAACACTAGACCGAGTTATCGGAAACCTTGTAAGCGTGTTCGGAACAGAGGCGGTATGTGAATGTACCTTGGCAGCCGTAAATCACAAAACCTAAATAGAGGTCAAGTATCTCTAGTGAAAGTTTCGCGTCTGAATTGAAATGTGTTGAAAGAGTAAAGCATAGTCCAGATCTTGACGGCTTTGTACAAAAAAAAAAAGGGGAGGGGGGGGGAATGGCTTGGCCTGTGTCCTCAGACTGTCACCCTCTTGGGAGGACTGACAGTTGTCACGTGGTTAAGGGGGCGGCCCCGCAGCCTGCTAGCCTGGGTTCCCCTTCCCAGCTGGGGGATGCCCGAGCCTGTTTCCTCCCCCGGAAGTGGGGCGTGATGATAAGCAGGAGATAGGATTTTGGAATTTCTCTGAAATACTAGTGACAGCAGATGGCAGTAGTTCTGTTCTCTGTTTTGAACTTGGCCCTAATGAGGAGACCATACAGCCGCGGTGGGTCCTGCCACGGCCGCCCACCAGCCCGTTAGCCCGTGGCCAGCAGCTCTTAAACTTTTTGGTCTCCGTGTTGTAAAAGTCATCCAGGACTCCAGAGAACTTTTGTTTATGTGAGTTCTATCGATTCATATTTGCTGTACCAGAAATTAAACCTGATGTGAAAAAAGGTTTTTATGGGGCGCCTGAGTGGCTCAGTCGGTAAACCGCCCGACTCTTGGTTTCAGCTCAGGGCATGATCTCACGGTTCATGGGTTCGAGCCCCGCATTGGGCTCCGTACTGACAGCATGGAGCCTGCCTGGGATTCTTCTCTCTCCCTCTCTGTCTGCCCCTTCTTCACTCTCTCTTTTTCTCTCTCTCTCTAAATAAACTTAAAAAAGAAAAAGGTTTGGGGCGCCTGGGTGGCGCAGTCGGTTAAGCAGCTGACTTCAGCTCTGGTCATGATCTCGCGGTCCGTGAGTTCGAGCCCCGCGTCGGGCTCTGTGCTGACAGCTCAGAGCCTGGAGCCTGTTTCGGATTCTGTATCTCCCTCTCTCTGACCCTCCCCTGTTCATGCTCTGTCTCTCTCTGTCTCAAAAATAAATAAACGTTAAAAAAAAAAAGAAAAAGAAAAAGGTTTTTATTGAGCAGTAATTCACATAACACAAAATTCATCCATTTAAAGTGATATATACACTATTTTGTGCAATCACCACCACTTATCATTCTAGAACATTTTCATCACCCCAAAAAGAAACCAGAAAGTCACTCCTCACTTCCCCTTCTCCCATCCTGTGGTAACCACCATTCTGCTTTCTGTCTCCATGGATTTTCCTGTTCTGGACATTTCTTATACGTGGAACCCTATGACACATGGCCTTTGTGCCAGCTTCCTTTCTCTTAGCATAATAAAACGTTATTTAAAAATCGGCTCCACACCCACTGTGGGGCTTGAATTCAGGACCCTGAGATTAAGAGTCACATGCTCCACCAACTGAGCCAGCCAGGCGCCCCTAAAACATTTTTAAAACCCAAGGATGCAGAAGCATACATTCAGTTTGCGGTGGGAGCAATGACATCCTCACGTGTCACGCTGTCTCTGGAAAACTCCACTGTGCACTTGTGAGAGAGCGAGAGTAACAAAGGCAAACACATGTTAGTATTATTATGGAAATAGCTTGTGGACCCCTGAAGGTATCTTAGGAACCCCTCTAGGATCCCCGGACCTTACTTTGAGAACCGCTGCCCTAGGCAATGGCTTCACTTCTAAGAATCCTTTTGCCCATCTGAAAAATGGTCATGGGCCAGACTTCAGAGAGTGGTTGAGGTTGGACAATCAATGAGATGGGGGCACAGAGAGTTGGCGTGGGGTCAGGGATCTTAGCAGTGTTCTGTGGGACTGTTCCATTATCACCTGGCCAAGTTAAAAAAAAAAAAAAAAAAAAAAGGTTGCCTTTGTAGTTGCTCCTTTTACTCTTGGAGGGAAAATGTCTCCGGCCATGGCCATGAAGCCAAAGAGTGTAGAAACCCCTGTCATTGGCCACAAGACAAGCAGCTGTGTGCCAAATCCCACAAAGGGTCAAGGCAGTTGACAACTAAGAATAGAGTAGGGAATTTGGCCATGAGGAGGTCAATGCGACCTTCATGAGTGGCAGTTGGGGGGGCTGGGGCTGAAGCCAGAGGGTGGGGGGAGGAGTGCCTGGCAGGTGAGCGAGGGGAGACAGCAGGTGCTGGATGTTTGCTCAAAAGCTTGGGGGTGAGGGGAAGTTGGAGGAGGGCCATGGGTCAAGTTGGGGTGTTTCACCAAGGTTAGCTGTCGCAAGCAGCGCAGTGGCCACCACTGGGGTGAAATGGTTTGTGTCTCGACTGGGGTGGCAGTCACAAGGGCATACATCTCTGTCAACACGCATCAGATCTATGTCCATACGCCGAAGAACAAAAATCAGCTTCTGAGAGGAAATCGCCAGTAGGGGGAGAGCGAGATCCATAGCTCGGAGAGGGAGAGAGTTTTGTGGTTCAAGTTCTGAATGTGAAAGACAAGAGTCTGAAGGCGACCAGAAGAGGGGAATACAGACAAAGTTACTTTTTGCAGTTTGGGAGTCCTTGGCTGTGTCCCCCCGCCCCCGGCTCCACCCCAGCCTTCTGGACCTTTCTCACAACCAGAGAGCCGGAGAGAATATTTCCCGGACACCGCCTATGTGCCAGGCTCTGAGCAGGACTCATTCAGCTGTCACAGAAATCCAGTCCCGGCAATGAGATCCCATGGTTATCCCAGGGATGATTAACTTTTTGCCAAATTAAACCAAGGCTCAGAGAAAGGAAATGGCCAACCTAGGGTCACAACAGCCAGTGCGGGGACAACCCTGGACTCAAGCCCAGGCTGAAGGTCATCTTGCCCAATCCTTGGTCCCTATAGCCTACAACCCCCTCCTGTAGCTCCAGCCCCTGATTAGTCCCCACTGACACATGGGCAACCACTCCGATATGCAGAATACATACGCTCTTGTTTGTAAGTATTCTTTAATGCGCACTATCTTGGGGCGCCTGGGTGGCTCAGTGTGGTGGTTAAGCATTCAACTCTTGATTTCCGCTCAGGTCATGATCTCACGGTTCGTGAGTTTGAACCCCATGTTAAGTTCCGAGCTGACAGTGCAGAGCCTGCTTTGGATTCTCTCTCTCTCTCCCTTTCTCTGCGCCCTTCCCACGCTCCCTCTTTCTCTCTTTCTCTCTCAAAAATAAGTAAAACAATAAAATGTACTATCTTGCACACATGTAGATTGGTAGTAATTCTGTTTTATTTTTTAAATTTTATGTGTTTTATTATTTTAGAGAGAGTATGTACACATGAACAGGGGAGAGTCGGGCAGAGGGGGAGAGAAAGAGAATCTTAAGCAGGCTCTACCCTCAGCACAGTGTCCAACTCAGGGCTCGATCCCACGACCCCAGGAACATGACCTGATCCGAAATCAAGAATCAGATGCTCAACTGGCTGAGCTACCCAGATGCCCCTTACTTTTTTTTTTTCTTATTTTTTATACCCAGTAATAAGTATTTTTCTTATTTTTTATACCCAGTGTTAAGATCCACCTGTGACACCTTGCATGTATCTAGCAGATTGCATCTCACTGCTGGGTGGTCTCCAGGATGGGCTGTCACCACCCATTCTCCCAGGGAGGGACATCAGGTGCCTTTGACTCCCCTCTGGTATAAATAACACTGCCGTGGACATCCTTGGGCATGCTCCTTGTGGGTGTCTCTGAGAATGTCTTTGGGGCCCATCACCCACGGTGCAGAATCACCTATGCTTACCTTGCTAAAGTGCCACCAGCCTGTGTTCCAGGAGGCTGACCCTGTCCACTCTCCCCACTGCATTGCCTTCAGGGTCCTGAAACCGATCATGTGTCCTCACCAAGCCCTGGTCTTACCCAGCTTTTTGAAGTTTCACCTGTCAGCCTGATGATGATAGGTATGAAGTGCTGTCTCACTGTGGTTTTCACCTGAAGAGAGCTGGATTATCTCTCCATACGCTCGTTAGTCTTTGAGCTGCTTCTGTAAGTTGTCTTTTCACATCCTTTGCTCATTTTCCTGTCAGGGTGGCTGTTTTTTTTTTCTTGTTGATTTGCCAGAGCCCCATGTACAGTCAGTTCCGCTAGAACACCTGTTTTGAAAATGTAGGGGCGCCTGGGTGGCTTGGTCGGTTAAGCGTCCGACTTCGGCTCAGGTCATGATCTCGCGGTCCGTGAGTTCGAGCCCCGCGTCGGGCTCTGGGCTGACGGCTCAGAGCCTGGAGCCTGTTTCAGATTCTGTGTCTCCCTCTCTCTCTGCTCCTCCCCTGTTCATGCTCTGTCTCTCTCTGTCTCAAAAATAAATAAACGTTAAAAAAAAAAAAACTTAAAAAAAAAAAAAAAAGAAAATGTGAATTCCGGGGCACCCGGCTGACTCAGTCAGTTAAGCATCCGACTTCGGCTCGGGTCATGAGCTCACGGTTCGTGAGTTCGAGCCCCGCATCAGGCTCCACGCTGACAGTGCAGAGCCTGCTTGAGATTCTGTCTTTCTGCCCCTCCCGACTCATGCTTTCTCTCTCTCTCTCAAAATAAATGAATAAACTTAAAAAGAAAGACAGAAAATGGGAATTTATCCCGGTGCAATCGATCATGTTTGGAAACAATTGGACCATAGTGCAGATTTCCCCTTGGCTTACATGTGCTTTCACCCACCCAGGCGAGAGGGGGGTGAACCCCCCAAAACCGCACTCCACTGCAGTGAGCCTGTAGGCATACACCGAGCACACACGTGCATACGTAACCCCAAACAGAACATCTCTGAGGCCCCTCTCTTCACCGTGTCTGTATGTAAGGAGCCCCACGCATCCTCATCTGCCGCCAGAACTTCTCGATTTCAGAGAACCCTCCTTCCACCACCTCAGAGTAACTCACAGGGTGCACGCCTTCTGATGCATGAGTCCACAAGCAGAGTGTAGGTCACTTTCCAAAGTAAAATGCTGTCTTTCTTTTTGGAGTCTGTGGGTATTTCCTAACCAGTCGACGCACGTGAGACTGTCCTCCGCTGACCCACCCCCTGTTTTCCCATCTGGCAAGGCCAGGGGCAGGTCGGCTCCGAGGGCCTGTCCTCCCTGGGGCCTCCCTCCACCACAGCCCTGCAACTGTCCCCTCCTCCTCCCCCCCAGGATGACCCGGCACGGCAAGAACTGCACGGCAGGGGCCGTCTATACCTACCACGAGAAGAAGAAGGACACAGGTACTGGGTTTGGGAGGGGGGACAGTTGTATCTCAAAGGCACCATCTCACTTTGCACCTCCGGCTGTGTCTTCTGGGCATGTCTCTTTCCCCCCCACCCCACCCGCCGACCGATGGTCATGACACTAAGAGTAACAGCCCACGCGATCCCGTGTCCCTGCAGTGGGCGCTTGTGGGCGTGAACTCATCTGAGACTCCCAGCTCCCCACTGAGGAAGGAATCGCTGCTGTCGTAGCCATATTCCAGAGGCAGAAACTGAGGCCCGGAGAGGGCCAGGCCCTTGAGTCTGGGCTGAGGGGAGTCAGGCGTGAGCCTCTCTACCTGGCTACTTCGGTGCCAGCCTGTCTATCACTTACCCTCTGGACTGACACCTTCCTGAGGGTTATGCCCCGCCCCCAATGCACACACACAGCCCGAGCTCTTGACTGCCTGTCTCTCGGAGTCCCGCCCAACACCCCCCCACACACATGCAAGTTCTCTCTGTGCCTTTCTCTTGGGGTTTCGCAAGGGGCACCTCTCCTGTCCCTCCATCCCTCTGCCTCTGTCTGTCCCCAGCGGCCTCAGGCTATGGGACCCAGAACATTCGACTGAGCCGGGATGCTGTCAAGGACTTTGACTGCTGCTGCCTCTCTCTGCAGCCCTGCCACGACCCCGTCGTCACGTGAGCTGGGGAACTGCACTGGGGGGTGTGGGGAACCGCCTGCACAGCCAGGGCGCCCTGGGCAAGCCCCTTAACCCCTCGAGAGCCTCAGTGTGCTCATCTGAGACATGGGCATGATCCTAACGTGTTCCCCAGGGATGTGGAAAAGAATACATCCGTAACAGAGGGTAGGGCCCTTGGATCATTGCCTGGCACATAATAATAGCTTATGTGCGGAGCATTTACCATTCCCCGCCTTGTGGTCTGGCAGAGGCCTCGGTGAGATAACGGGTACAAGGTGCTTAGTCCAGTGACCAAATATGGGCTCACTTTACAGGTCTGTTTTACAGACAGAGTGACGAGAGCAGACTGTGGCTCAGGGTCCCTGAGGCCACCTGCAGGTTCAGTGATTCATTGGACGAGCTCGCAACTCAGAAAGGTGGTTAAGAGTCAGTGACGGCTTATTACGGTACAGAGATGGAGATTAAGTCAGTCAAAGGGGAGAAGGCACATGGGGCCGAGCCCAGGAGGGACCAGGATCGAGCCTCCAGTTGTCCTCTCCTAATAGAGCCACACAGACAGCGCTAGTCTCCCAACAACGACATGTGACAGCAGGCAGACATGGGCGCCGCCCACCGGGGGCAACTCACGGGAGCCCCAGCGTCCGGGGATTTTGCTGGAGGCTGGTAACTCAGGCATGGCGTGACTTTGGTCGCCAGGCCCTCCAGAGGTCTAACCTCATACCACATGGCCCAGCCACCTCCCCCACCAGGTGAACCAAGACACTTTTATCAGGCAGCACATTCCAAGGGCTCAGAGGCTCCCTCCTGGGAGCTGGTTCAAGGGCCGGGTCCTTTGGAACGTGTAGCGTTTGGAGAACGCGGCCCGCTGAGCCAGCCCTTCACTGCACAAGATTTTCCCCACAAGGCAAAGCCAGGAGAGTGACAATGGCGGGGTCACCTCAGAGAGCTGTGCTAGGCACCGCGTGACCTGCCGCCCGGAAGACACGTCGTGCGTGCCCAGGGCAGGGGGCCTATGGCTTCCCATCCCTTCCTGTCCTTACAGCCCGGATGGTTACCTGTACGAGCGCGAGGCGATCCTGGAGTACATTTTGCACCAGAAGAAGGAGATCGCCCGGCAGATGAAGGTGATGGGGATGGGGGCACGGGCGGGCGGCTTTGATCCCGAGCTCACAGAGCCTCTCTGACCTTGTCTAAGTTCCTTTTCCCTCTGAGCCTTTGCCTGTGCTGTTCCCTCTGCTTGGCGCACCGTCCCGTCCCGCTTCTCCTGGTTAGCTCCTTCTCCTTCTCCAGATTTCCTCCCAGGCATCGCCTCCTCTGACCTTCTGCTAGTCCAGGGCCTCCAGGGTCTGCCCCCCCCACCTCTTGACACTTAGGGTTGTGACTCAGCCTGTGGCTGACATGTGCCCACTTCCGCCACTAGATGGCAGGCCCCAGGGACAGGGAACAGATCTTTTGCCCACCCCATGGCCCCAGGTTCTCTGTGAACACTTGGTAAATTGACTGATGTCACCTCATCTCCCTGGGCCTCGGTTGCACTGCCTCTCAAATGGGCTGACAGGGCCAAATCAGAGGGCGCTGCAGGGCGTGTGGGAGATGCTCACAGATCAGAATTCTCGAGGCATTTACTTGGAGCCATGCCCACTTTCCACGGCTGAACTCATTTTGTGGGTAGGAGGGACCCCGTTTATCGCGGTGTTTGAGGTGCAGCTGGTCGATCTCCCTCCTTTTCCTGCCAGGCTTCCTAGAGCTCCGGAAACACTGAGGGTTAGATTCTTTGTTTTTGTTTTTGTTTTTGTTTTTTAAATTTTTTTTTTCGTTTATTCATTTTTGGGACAGAGAGAGACAGAGCATGAACGGGGGAGGGGCAGAGAGAGAGGGAGACACAGAATCAGAAACAGGCTCCAGGCTCTGAGCCATCAGGCCAGAGCCCGACGCGGGGCTCGAACTCACGGACCGTGAGATCGTGACCTGGCTGAAGTCGGACGCTCAACCGACTGCGCCACCCAGGCGCCCCAAATGTTTATGTATTTTTGAGAGAGAGAGGCAGAGTCTGAGCACGAGCAGGAGAGCGGCAGAGAGAGAGAGAGAGTGGGAGACACAGAATCTAAAGCAGGCTCTAGGCTTCAAGCTCAGCACAGAGCCCGACACGGAGCTCAAACCCATGAGCCGTGAGATTATGACCTGAGCCAAAGTTGGACACTTCACCGACTGAGCCACCTAGGCACCCTATTTTTTTCTTTTTTTTTAAGTTTATTTATTTATTTATTTATTTATTTATTTATTTATTTATTTAGAGAGAGAAATATCAGGGGGGGCGGGGAGGGGCAGAGAGAGGGAGAAAGAATCCCAAGCAGGTTCCTCACTATCAGTGCAGAGCCTGACGTGGGGCTTGAATTCATGAACCCAAACCTGGGAGATCATGACCTGAGCTGAAATCAAGAGTCAGATACTGGGGCGCCTGGGTGGCTCAGTCGGTTGAGCGTCCGACTTCGGCTCAGGTCATGATCTCGCGGTCCGTGAGTTCGAGCCCCGCGTCGGGCTCTGTGCTGACAGCTCAGAGCCTGGAGCCTGCTTCAGATTCTGTGTCTTCCTCTCTCTCTGCCCCTCCCCTGTTCATGCTCTGTCTCTCTCTCTCTCTCTCTCTTTCTCTCTCTCTGTCAAAAATAAATAAACATTAAAAAAAAAAAAAAAGAATCAGATACTTAACCCACAGAGCCACCCAGGCGCCCCAAGGGTTAGATTCTTGTTGAGACTTTTGTCTTGGGTGAGTGGCTTTCCCTGTGCCTATACCCTCTGCATGGCTTAGTGGCCGCCTGGGTGCTCCCTCATCAGGGTGACCATGCCAGAGGTCCTCCTGAGCACCAGTTCCCCTCCATCTTCTCCTCACGCAGCTGGGTGGCCCGGGGCAGTCCTAGAACCCAGCACTGTGTCCCTGTGTCTCCACACACCCATACCACCTGCACACTTAGGGTTCTGTGAACGTTCATTGCTTCTTAACCCTCCTGGAGCTCGCCTCGAGGGCAGGACAGGATCTACAGTACCTACCCTGTAAAATCAATATAATATGGCCCGCGGGCACACGAATCGAGCACTTGCTCTGTGCCGAAAATCTCCCGCGTAACCCAGTGAACCTCCGCGGTCAGTCGCCATTGTTAGCCTGTTTTACAAATGAAGAAACTGAGGCCAGGAGGAGTCACAGCACTTACTGGAGGCCACAGAGCTCCTCGGTGACGGAGGCAAGGTTTAAGCTCTGGCCATCCGTCCCCTGCCAAGCTGCTGACCACCCTGCAGCCTAGGAACAAAGAGGCCACTGAGTCCCAAACCAGCTAAATGGGAAATGACCTAAGTGCCCTGCAGTGGGGGAAGGGATGAGCAAAGGCAGCAGAGCCACGCCACAGATTACAAGACCCACGGGTTAAAGATTCACACCCTGTCGCTTCAGCATCCGACTGCGGCTCAGGTCGTGGGTTCGAGCCCTGTGTTCACCGATAGTACACAGCCTGCTTGGGATTCTCTCTCCCTCTCCCACTTGGGCATGCGCCCACGCTCTCTCTCTCTCTCAAAATAAGCTTTAAATAACTTAAAAAGACTCACACTCAGGCAGTTACCAGCCTCTACTAACTGCCGCTGCCAGGACCGTCCCCTGTGGAGGCCTCGGTTTACCCGTCTGTGAAATGGGAAGAGCCGCCCTCAAACGCCACAACGCACGGGAAGGTGCCGAGCCCACTTCTTTCTTGCTGCCCACAGGCCTACGAGAAGCAGCGGGGTGCCCGGCGTGAGGAACAGAAGGAGCTGCAGCGGGCAGCGGCGCAGGACCAGGTGCGGGGCTTCCTGGAGAAGGAGGCAGCCATCGTGAGCCGGCCCCTCAACCCCTTCACGCCCAAGGCCACCCCGGAGACCGGTCCAGGTGAGGGGGAGCGGACTTGCCGGGGAGCGCGGGTCCCGCGGGGCTGGGTGCCTCGCTGGGTGCGGCATCCGGGCCCCTCTCCCTCCCGCAGATGATGCCCGCCCCGGGGCCAGTGCAGGCCCCACGGGCAAGGACAAGGACAAAGCACTGCCCAGCTTCTGGATCCCGTCGCTGACCCCCGAGGCCAAGGCCACCAAGCTGGAGAAGCCTGTGAGCATCCCCAGCACCCTGTGCCCGCTTGGCACAGAGGACCCGAGTCCCCCAGTGTCCCCAGCGCCTCCTTCCCTGCCCGGGACCCCCATCCTCCCTCCACCTGGCCCCAGCCTGGCCTGTTGACAGACCCCCCCCCCGCCTCCTGTCCTGCGCAGTCGCGCACCGTGACCTGCCCCATGTCTGGGAAGCCGCTGCGCATGTCTGACCTGACACCCGTGCGCTTCACGCCGCTGGACAGCTCCGTGGACCGCGTGGGGCTCATCACACGCAGTGAGCGCTACGTGTGCGCCGTGACCCGCGACAGCCTGAGCAATGCCACGCCTTGCGCTGTGCTGAGGCCCTCGTGAGTCGCCCGGGGAGGATGACCTGGGGACCTGCAGGGCCGGGCCGGGTCGGGCAGTGTGGCTGTCCCTCATCCGAGCGGGGCCTCTCTGATCGGTGTCTCCTACCCTCACTCTCACCGAAGTGGGGCCGTGGTCACCCTGGAGTGCGTGGAGAAGTTGATTCGGAAAGACATGGTAGACCCCGTGAACGGGGAGAAGCTGACGGACCGGGACATCATCGTGCTGCAGCGGGTGAGCGGTGACCCGCCTCCCCAGGACCCCGCCCCCTGTCCTCTCCCTATGCCCACACCTACTCCCCGACCCCGCCCTGCCTCCTCCACGCCCCACCCCCGCCTTCCTAAGATGGGGTCCTGCCTCACCTTGCGGGCTTAGGATACCCCCCCAACGGGCCCTGCAGCCCGACCTTCCTCCACCTTGGCCTCGTCCCCACCTCCCCAGGGCGGCACCGGCTTCGCGGGCTCCGGAGTGAAGCTGCAGGCTGAGAAGTCCAGGCCGGTGATGCAGGCCTGAGTGCACAGGAGACCAAATAAACAGGCTTGGACTCACTGGCCCTTGTGGTGCCTTCGTTGGTCTCGCGGGAGCCCTGGGGCCACACGGGGAGCCCTCCAGCGTGCACCTGCTGCAGTGCCCCAGTGTGAAGGCGTGGGCTAAAATTGCCTTTAAGGTGGTCTGACGTTAAGAGTAAAATCCGAACTGAGCCCACACGCCCGGCGCTAAAACTGGGCAAGAGCGGCCAGAGGTCAAGGTCCCAGCTGCGACCGTAGGCAGGCGCCGCTTTGACAGGCTAAGTAGAAATCCCACCGCATCTTTTTGAGTCCAAATTCGAAGCCCGCGAGATGTCCAGGAAAGCCTCTCTCCCAAGTAAAGGGTGGTGAGACGCCCAAAGGAAACAAAATGCAGTGAGAGCAGCCGGCTCCCAGTCAGGAGCCCTCCTCCCTGACCCTTGACTGCCAGAAGGCCAAGAGCGAGAAGAAACCCTCGTCCAAGGACGCCAGAGGCCGGGGGCTGCACAGTACCGGGCAGGTGTGGAGAGCCGAGGGTGCAGGGGGAAGGAGGCCGCGGAGGGTGGGGCCTGGTGCACCTGCCTGGAGTCAGCTTACGGAGGAGCACAGGGGCAGGTCTTAGAGCTCTGTGGGTTTTTCCTCCCCGTTTTTTAAATTTAGTTTTTAATGTTTATGTTAGAGAGCGCGCAGCAGCGGGGTGAGGGGGGCAGGGCGGAGAGAGAGAGACACACACACAGAATCGGAAGCAGGCTCCAGGCTCTGAGCTGTCAGCACAGATTCAAACCCAGGGCTCGAACCCGTGAACCGGGAGATCATGACCTGAGCCGAAGTCGCAGGCTTAACCGACTGAGCCACCCAGGCGCCCCCAGAGCTTTGATTTCAATGACCATCGACTCACAAAAGCACCCGTGGGCAGTGTGCAAAGTAGAGCGTATAGTCAAGCGAAGATCAACAAGCCTTAACGTTCCCGCCCTGAGGGACACCTAGGTTCTGTCTTCTAGGGCTTTCTCCACGTGTGTACACGAGTTGGCCCAACCAGCATGACATCTCAGGGCACGTGCTGTTCCGTTCAGCAAGCAGTCTCTGCCTTTTCACTTCTGTTAAAAGTTTTCAGGGGCGCCTGGGTGGCTCAGTCGGTTGAGCGTCCAACTTCGGCTCAGGTCACGATCTCACGGTCCGTGAGTTCGAGCCCCGCATCAGGCTCTGGGCTGATGGCTCAGAGCCTGGAGCCTGCTTCCGATTCTGTGTCTCCCTCTCTCTCTGCCCCTCCCCCATTCATGCTCTGTCTCTCTCTGTCTCAAAAATAAATAAACATAAAAAAAAAAAAGTTTTCACAGAATGCCCAGACCCGACTCAAAGGACGGGGAAGTGCCCTTCGGTACTCTTAGGTGAAGACCCTGTCTGGTGTCTGCAGGGGAAGGTTTTGGTAGGAGGGGGGTGTATCATCCTTGCACCCTGGGGAGCCCCCCCCCCCCATCCAGCATTTTCTCCCCCAGAGCCTTCTAGGACCTCCCTTTGATCCCTAGACCCCAGAACCTGGAAACTGGCCCAGTTGCCACTGACATTCAAGGGCAGGCCTTGCCATCTGGGCCTGTCGATCTATGGTCCTCTTGCATCCGGGCCACAGTCCTGGGGGGAGGGACGCTTGTACCCATTTCACAGAACAGCCCACTGACCCTGAGAAGATGCTTTTGCCCAAAGTCACACTGCTCAAGGCTGTAGCAGAAGTCAGGTTCACGTAGAAGCCAGCCGCCTCCAGAGACCTCCCCACCCCCAGCCCCGCCCTTCCTCCCATCCTCTGTACCTTTTCCTCCCCCAGGTATCTCCACATTGTCACCCCATGAATCTCCCCCCCCCCTTAGTGAGCTCCCAGCCAACCCCTTTCTACCTAGAGCATTTCAAGCCACCCCTCAGTCCCTAAACACCCCCAATCTTCAGCCTGTTTTTTTTTTTTTAAGTTTTATTTATTATTTTGAGCGAGAGAGCAGGGGAGGGGCCGAGCGAGAGGGAGAGAGAGGATCCCAAGGAGGCTCCATACTGTTGAACCGCGAGATCATGACCTGACCCGAAGTGGGACACATAACCGACTGAGCCACCCAGGTGCCCCATCAGCCTCTTCTTTTTTTTTTTTTTTTAAGTTTATGTATTCATTTTGAGAGAGGGGTGGGGAGGGGCAGAGAGAGAGGGAATCCCAAGCAAGCTCTGCACCCGCCATCAGCTCAGAGCCCAACAAAGGGCTAGAACGCACGAACTGTGGGATCATGACCTGAGCCGAAACCCAGAGCCAGACGCTTAACCAACCGAGCCACCCAGGCGCCTCTCAGCCTCTTTCTTAATCGCCCACAACCACCCCTGGGACCTTCCAGTTTTCTCTCAGCTTCCTCAGGGACTCCAGTCTTGTTCACACGTGTTCAGGCCAGCCCTGCCACCACCGATCAAAGCTTCTAGGATTCCCAGCCTTGCACCTGTATTTCCACAAGGGGCCTAAATCCCCCTGACCCACGGGCCCTTCGAGACCCCCCTTGCGGAGAGGCGGCAGGGTGCAGGTCAAGGTCCGTCCAAGAAAGTAGTTTCCTTTGAGGTTTCAAAGGGGACAGGGAGCGGAAGCAAGGGCCTCCTGGCAGCTTGAGCCGCAGCAGTGGAAGGGAGAGGAGGAGGCGCCTTTTCTCAGCAGAGGGCCCTTAGGCGCCGCCTGGGAAGTTGAGAGCAAGAAAGAGGCCGGGGGAAGTGGGGTGGGGGTGCCTGCAGTGGCTCCGGCCTCAGCTGGCCTGCAGAGGGCGCTGGCAGGCACTTGCAATTCTTAAGGCTTTTAGTTGTACGTATCTTTAAATGTCTATTTATTTATTTTGAGAGCGAGAGCAGGGGAAGGGCAGAGAGACGAACACAGAATCCCCAGCCGACGCCACCCTGTCAGCACACAGCCCAACTCGGGTCTCGATCCCACGAACCGCGAGACCATGACCGGAGTCCATGACCATGACCTGCAGTTCTTCAGGCTTTAAAAAAATTTTTTTTTTCAACATTTATTTATTTTTGGGACAGAGAGAGACAGAGCATGAACGGGGGAGGGGCAGAGAGAGAGGGAGACACAGAATCGGAAACAGGCTCCAGGCTCTGAGCCATCAGCCCAGAGCCCGACGCAGGGCTCGAACTCACGGACTGCGAGATCGTGACCTGGCTGAAGTCGGACGCTTAACCGACTGCACCACCCAGGCGCCCCATCTTCAGGCTTTTAAACAGGGAGATTTATTCTGGAAAGGAAAACTATATAGACAGGGGGCAATTCCTTGGTTGTCCAGGGAGGGAGCAGGATGGGCTAGGAAGGAGTGGACAGCAGGAGGCTTGGGGGAGGGGCAACGGGAGGGGTATCTTGATTGTGGGAGTGGTTGCATGACTGATTCATCAGAATTCATAGATTTGTAACCAAACAGCGGACTTTATAGGAGTTAAAAGTCAAATTTAAAAACTAAGAAAATAAGGGGGCGGGGGGTGCCCGGGTGGCTCAGTCAGTTAAGCATCTGGCTCTTGATTTCAGCTCAGGTTGTAATCTCACGGTTTGTGGGTCCCCAGCCCCCAGTCGGGCTCTGTGTTGACAGCGCAGAACCTGCTTGGGACTCTCTCCTCCCTCTTTCTCTGCCCCTATCCTGCTTGCCCCCTCTCTCTCACTGTCTCTCTTTCTTAGAAAGAAAGAGAAAGAAGGAAAGAAAGAAAGAGAAAAGAAAGAAACAAGAAAGAAAGAAGGGAAGAAGGAAGGAAAGAAAGAAAAAACTTAAAAAAAAAAAAATCAACTTAATGATTCCACTCCTAGGTATATAACCCAAGGAGACTGAAAGTCTGTCCATGCAAAAACTTCCACATGAATGATCCTAGTGGCACTAATCGTGTTAGCCGAAAAGTGGAAACAAGCCAAATGTCTTTCAAGTGCTGAATGGATACTCAAAACATGGTATAGTCATCCAGTGAAATATCATTCAGCCATAAAAATGATGCAGTACAGTACCTGCTACAACGTGGATGAACTTGGAAAACCAGTATGCCGGGCAGCTGGCTGGCTTCAGTCAGAAGAGTGCGCGAGACTCTTATCTCGGGGTCGTGAGTTCAAGCCCCAAGTTGGGTGTAGATATTACTAAATAAATAAAAACAACACAGTATGCTAAGTGAAAAGCCAGCCATAAAAGGTCACATGATGTATGATCCCTCTTATATAAAAAGTCCAGAATAGGCAAATCTTTTAATTTATTGGAAAATTTTTAATGTTTATTTACCTTAGAGAGTGCAAGTGGGGGGCACAGAGAGAGAGGGAGACACAGAATCCGAAGCAAGCTCCAGGCTCTGAGCTGTCAGCACAGAGCCCGACGCGGGGCTCGAACTTGTGAACCGTGAGATCATGACCTGAGCTGAAATCTGAGCCCCCCAGGCGCCCCAGAAACGAACTTTTTTTTTTTTAACCACACTGGTAGGCAAGGAAACAGCGATAATTTGGCAATATCTAGTAAAAGCTAAAGATGCCAACTCCACGATCCCACAATCTCCACTGACCCATACACCCCACAGAGGCACAAACATGCTCAAAAAAACGTGAACTAGGGGGCAGCCCGTCAGTTAAGCATCCCAGTTCAGTTCAGGTCACCATCTCACGGTTTGGTTCGTGAGTTCGAAGCCTACATAGGACTCTCTTCTGTCGGCACAGAGCCCACATCAGATCCTCTGTCCCCCTCTCTCTTTGCCCCCCTCAAAAATAAATAAACAAGAAAGAAAGAAAGAAAGAAAGAAAGAAAGAAAGAAAGAAAGAAAGAGAGAAAGAAAGAAAAAGGAAGGAAAGGAAAGGAAAGGAAAGGAAAGGAAAGGAAAGGAAAGGAAAGGAAAGGAAAAAAGAAAAGAAAAGAAAAAAGAAAAGAAAAAGAAAAAGAAAAGAAAAAGAAAACCCAAACTAGAATGTTCCCAGTACAGGGTGCCTGGCTGGCTCAGTCAGAAGAGCACAGGACTCTTGATCTTCAGGTCGTGAGTTCCAGCTCCACACTGGGTGTAGAGATTACTTAAGTAAATAAATCTTAAGGGGCACCTGGGTGGCTCAGTCAGTTGAATGACCGACTTAGGCTCAGGTCATGATCTCACAGTTTGTGGTGAGTTCGAGCCCCACGTCAGGCTCTGTGCTGACAGCTCAGAACCTGAAGCCGGCTTCAGATTCTGTGTCTCCCTCTCTCTGTGCCCCTCCACTGCTCATGCTCTGTGTCTCTCTCTCAATAACAAATAAACATTAAAAACTTAAAAAATAAATAAATAAAACTTAAAAAAAACAAAACAAAACTGAAAACAGCCTAAATGTTGGTCAGTGGAGAACTGGTTAAATCTTCGTGGACTGAACTGAAATGGTCTTCAAAATATATTCTGAGTTACCTCAATAAAAAATAAATTTTAAAAACTTAAGATCGGAGCGTTCTGATTCAAAAAATTGTTAAGTGGAACAAGAAAGGTAAAAAACATTGTTAGTCATCTGCCCTTCTTTCTATTAAAAAGAAAAACAGTTTGTACATATTTGCCTAAATCTATGTAAATTCTCCCTGGAAAGAAACACTGGCTGCCTGTGAGGAGGCGAACTTGGTGGAAGAAAGACTCATTTTTAGCATGTAACATCTTGTACATTTAGAATTTTGTATCCTATGAGTATACTGCCAAAATTTAAAAATAAAATGTGCAAAAAGACAAAAAAAAAAAAAAAAAAAAAAACCTGGGGAGAGGCACAAAGGGTGACAAGGTGCAGGAAATCTTTCGTAATGAGCTGTCCCATACAAGTAATTTGTTGCTGTATTATTTTGATTAAAAAAAAAAAGTTTTCAAACATGTAGCTCCCCCAGAGATCTACAAATTGCCCTACTCTCATAAACCAGTTCTCCACTTGCAGCCACTAGGGGGCAGTATGTTACCATAATTAAAGCTTGGATTCAGACAGGGAACCTGGGTGGCTCAGTCGGTTAAGCGTCTGACTGCAACTCGGGTCATGATCTCATGGTTGCTTGGTGAGTACAAGCCCCACATTGGGCTCTGTGCTGACAGCCTGGAGCCTGCTTCGGTTTCTGTGTCCCCCCCTCTCTCTCTGCCCCCACCCCCGCTCTCTCAAAAAATAAATAAACGTTTTAAACACTTGGATTCAGACACACTTGGTTTCAGATTCCAACCCTACCACAGATACCAATTATAAACTCTGGATAAGACAGAAAACATAACCCACCAGGGGAAAAATCCAGTCTTCCTAGCTTGAAGCACCAGAACAATAGGAAAGTAAGGTGTAAATACTGGAAATCCAGGGTGAGGGCACTCCAAATATTTTTATAAAAACTCTGCTCAAATATCTAGCTGACCCTGAACCACATCTGCATGGGATACACTCCAGGAAGCCCAGCTAAACCTAAAAAACTGTGAACTGAAATGTGCGGTACAAATTTCATAGGAGGGAGTTTTACAGAGATTACAGTTTGAGTTTAACCAAGTTAATGGGTTGTTTAGGGGAAAAAAAAAAAAATCAATACTCTTCAAAGGAACATAACAGACTCCAGAGTTTCTACAATGTATCCAGGATATACTCTAACACTACTCAAAATGGAAACAAATAGGAAAATATGACCCATTCTCAAGAAAAAAGGCAGTAACCTAAGACCAACACCAAAATGACCCATATATAGGACTCCATGTGGACAGTTCGAACCCTGCTTTAGATCCTCTGTCTTCCTTTCTCTCTGTCCCTCCCAACTAGTGCGAGCTCTCTCTCTCAAAAATAAACATTAAAAAAAGTATATGTCTAGAAAGAATCTTAGTGGAAAAATAAAACGATAAAAAAATGGAACAGAAATTCTAGAACGAATAATAAATTTAGCAAGTTCACTGGATACAAGTCTAATATACAAAAATAATTGTATTTTATATTGTAAAGACAAGAAGTTAGAACATGAAATTTAAAAATAACTTCTCTTACAATAACATAAAAACCATAAAATACTTAAGGATAAATTTAACAAAGGACCTAAGACCTTTATTCTGACAACTACAAAACCGACTGCTGAGAGGATGCCAACACTTGTCTCACTGGAGAAATATACTATGTTCATGGATTGGAGGATTTAATATGTTAGGATGCCAGTTCTCCCCACATTGGTCTATAGGTTTAGTCTCGCCCTGGGTTATTTCCATCTCTTTCCCCCAGAAGGAAAACAAAAACCATCAAATATGGGGGGGCTAGGACTTGACCTAGAAATTTTTTTTTCAATTTTATTATTATTTTTTTAATGTTTATTTTTGAGAGATAGAGAATGAGGCAGGGAAAGAGGGAGACAGGGAATCCCAAGCAGTCTCCACACTCTCAGCACAGGCCCAGTGAGGGGCTTAAACCCACGAACCACGAGACCTTGACCTGAGCTGAAATCAAGAGTCAGATGCTCAACCAACTGAGCCACCCAGGCGCCCCTTCTTTTCTACTTTAGTTGCTTATGATTTTTTTTTTTAATTAATGGGCTTTATTTTTTTTTTTAAGATTTTATTTTTAAGTAATTGGGTGTAGACCCAATGTGGGGCTCAAACCTACAACCCCAAGATCAAGAGTAGCAAGCTATACCGACTGAACTAGGCAGGTGCCTCTACTGGGCTTCCTTTCTTTCAAGTTTATTTATTTTGAGAGCGAGAGAAAGAGCATGATGGAAAGGGATAGAGAGGGAGGAAGAGAATCCCAAGTCGACTTCCCATTGTCAGTGCAGAGCTGATGCAAGGCTCAGACTCACAAACCATGAAACCATGACCTAAGCCAAGATCAAGAGTCAGTTGTTCAACTGACTGAGCCACTCAGGTGCCCCTAGGCTTTATTTTTTTTTTTTTTTTTAATTTTTTTTTTCAACGTTTATTTATTTTTGGGACAGAGAGAGACAGAGCATGAATGGGGGAGGGGCAGAGAGAGAGGGAGACACAGAATCAGAAACAGGCTCCAGGCTCTGAGCCATCAGCCCAGAGCCTGATGCGGGGCTCGAACTCACGGACCGCGAGATCGTGACCTGGCTGAAGTCGGACGCTTAACCGACTGCGCCACCCAGGCGCCCCTAGGCTTTATTTTTAAGAGCAGTTTTGGGTTGGGACATCTGCCTGGCTCCGTTGGTGGAGCATTCGGCTCTTGATCTCAAGGTCATAACGTTAAGCCCCACGTTGGGTGTAGAGGTTATTCAAATAAATGAAAACTTTTTTTTTAAGAGTTTTGAGTTTAAGAAAATGAAAAAAAAGTATAAAATATTCCCATACATACCCCTTTACCCCACTCCAGTTTACCCTCTTATTAGCATCTTTTTTAAAAAAAAACCATTTTGGGAGCGCCTGGGTGGCTTAGTCAGTTAAGCGTCCGACTTCGGCTCAGGTCATGAAATCATGGTCCGTGAGTTCGAGCTCCACATCGGGCTCTGTGCTGACAGCTCAGAGCCTGGGGCCTGCTTCAGATTCTGTGTCTCCCTCTCTCTCTGACCCTCCCCTGTTCATGCTCTCTCTCTGCCTCAAAAATAAATACACATTAAAAAATAAATAAAAAAACATTTTTAATGTGCATTTGAGACAGAGAGAGAAAGGAGGGGAGGGGTTAGAGAGGGAGACAGAGGATCCAAAGCAGGATCTGTGCTGAGAGTGGAGAGCCCAACGTAGGGCTTGAACTCACAAGCCTTGAGATCATGACCTGAGCCAAAGTCAGATGCTCAACCTAACTGATTGAGCCACCCAGGCATCCACCCCCACCCCTGCCTTATTGACATCTTGCATTACTGTGATACTTAGTTATAATTGCTAAGCCAACATTGATACATTATTATTAACTAAAGTGCATAAATACATTAGGGTTCACTCTTTGTGTGGTACATGCTAGGGACTTTGTTGTTGTTTGAGAGGGAGGGACAGAGGGACAAAGGGGGAGAGGGAGAGAGAGAATCCCAAGCAGGCTCCACACCCAGCGTGGAGCACGACACAGGGCTCACTACCAGGACCCCGGGATCATGACCTGAGTCAAAATCATGAGTTGGACTCTCAACTAAGCCATTTTGACAAAAGTATAATGACATTTATCCAGCATTAGCATATCATACATAACAGTTTAACTGCCCTAAAAATCCAGGGAAAATTTTTTTTTTAGAGAGAGAGTGGGGGACAGAGGATCTGATGCAGGCTCCACACTGACGGCAGACAGCCCGACGCAGGGCTTGAACCCACAAACTGTGAGATCGTGACCTGAGCCTAAGTCAGATGTTCAACCGATGACTGAGCCGCCCAGGTGCCCCAGGAATATATCTTTTTAAGATTTTATTTTTAGGTAATCTCTACTCCCAACATGGGGCTCGAACTTACAACCCCCAAATCAAGAGTCACGTGCTCTACCGACTGAGCCAACCAGGTGCCCCACATCGTTCTTTTTCCTTGGTGTGACGTCGCCTGGGGGAAGGTTCCACGGCATATTTACCCCTTCTCCTGTGGATGAGCGCATGGGCTGTTTCTGGCTTGTGGCTCTCCTGGTTAAAGCTGTTACAAACCTTTTGGTGGCCTTATTCTTATAGATCCTTTGGGAGCTCTAGAGGAGAATTTAAACCAGTGGGTGTCACAGGGCTGCACGAGGAATAAATGCCTGGACCGTCCTGTCCTTCTGCCCCAACTCAGCAGCGGAGACAGCGCCGTGTTAGAACCCAAGTCAGCTCACATCTACTCAGGACCCTCCTTGAGCTCCCAGCTCACTGAGTGCAAATTCTGTCCCCGCCTCTCTGGGTCTCCGCCCGTAACTATCTCGTCACACCGCAAAGCGACCCCGAAGACCTGTCCACGGGACCCTGTGCCACCAGATTCCAGCTCTCTGTTTGCTCTTACCTCCCCCGCCTCTCCAGCTCGCTGACCCCATTCCAGCCACACCGGCCTCCTGGCTGATCCACACACGCAGGGCACACTCTGCTGTTCCCTCGGTCTGGCTGGCTCTCCCTCCGGATGTCCCCAGGGCTTACTTCCTCATTCTGTTCACCAGGGAGGCCCCCACCCCCAGGCCACTCAGCCAACAGCACACTGCCGTCCTGTGCTCTCCAGGGGGCTCCAGGAACGCCCTCAAAACCTGCTGACGCCTAGAGCCTCCTCTCCAAACGCCTGTCCCCCCTCCTTCCAGCCCACGGTCCCCCTCCCGCCCAGCTCCCAGGCACAGCCCCCAATTCCTCTCCAAGGCCCCCGTCACCCCCTCAGAGACACACAGACAAGGCCCCAGCACTGGAATTTATTGCCTCCCTGGCAGAGAGGAGGCATTGTGGGGGCCGTGCCGGCAGGCGGGCGAGTCCTGGGGGGGCTGGTGGGGTGCGGGGCGGGGGGTGTTTCTCTGTTGTGGGGTGTGAGGCCCAGATTCAGAGCTGGAATGGTCAGTGGCGGCTCTTGAAGGCTGAGCTTGACACGGGGGTGGGGGTGGGGCCTGGTCTGGGCTGGGGGGGTTCTGCCAGTGAGAAACGGATGGTCACTCACCCTTTGGGTCTGTGAGACCCCGGGGGAGGGGAGGGGGCAGGGAGGGGCTGCAGCGTCCTGGAGAAGTTTGACCTGGTGGGTCCCTGAGAGCTCAGGGGGACAGGGACACGGGGTGGGTGTGGCCACATCCCGCAGGTCCAGATGGGGAGGGGGGCCTGGCCACCGGGGCCCCTCCTCCGGTCATCCCACGGGGCCACAAGGCTGTAGCGGGCACACTGGGGCTCAGAGCTCATCATGGTGTCGCGTGAGGTCCTCGCCGTAGTTGGTGGCCTGGCTGCCCACGAACATGTTCCAGTTACTCAGGATCTCGGCCTTGCTCAACCGCCCATCCTGGAGGGAGGGTCGGAGGTCAGCAGGGATGACAAGGGGCCCTGCCTGTGAGACTCCTCTCTGGACCTCTGTGGCCCCCCCAGGTCTCCGTCCCTCTCTCTCTGGCTCTCCGCTCCTCCCTTCCCGCACCCCTCTCAGTATGTCTGTTGGGGCCCAACGGGGACCTCAGCAGCCCCAAGGCGGGTCTGGTCAGTTCTGCAGAGCCTCCCCCCGCCCCCCCCCCCCCCCCGCCCACCCCTGCACACCTTGTCGGTGTCGCTCTCGTGCAGCAAGTGGTTGGCCTCCACCAGTGGCTGGTCCTGGGCGGGGGGCAGCACCCAGTGGCCGACCTCACTGCCGTCCAGCCGCCCGTCCTTGTTCAGGTCGCGGAAGTCCCGGAACTGCTCGCGCTCGGTCCGCACCCAGGCCGGCTCCTCCTCCCCGGGCTCGGCCGAGTACAGATCCGCTGGGTCGGGCGACAGGGGCGACGTCAGGCGGTTCGGGGCCGCGGCGACCACCGGGGGCTCCGTCCGGTCCCCGACCGCTCCTGACCAAGGGGCCCCGGGCAGGCCCCTTCGCTTTCCCTGGCCTCGGTCTCCTCCTCTGTTTGAATGGGACTAACGGCAACACCCCATTTACAGGTGACAGTCCTGCTACAGGGAAAGTGACTTGACTGATCGATCCTTTCCTCAACTGGCAATCAGTCTGAGGGATACACCCGTGAAATGCTGTGGGCCACCCTTAGAACAGCTCACCCCACTTTCAGAACCTCCCTCAAGGGGCACCGGGGTGGCTCCGTTGGTTGAGCGGCGACTCTTAATTTTGGCTCAGGTCATGATCTCAAGGTTTGCAGGTTCGAGCCCCGCACTGAGCTTCGCACAGAGCCGTCTTGGGATTCTCTGTCTCCTCTCTGTCCCTTCTCTGTTTACTCTCTCTCTCTCTCTCTCCCAAAAAATATATCTAAAAAATTTTTTTTAATTATTGAAAAAAAAAAAAAAAAAAAAAGACTTGGGGCACCTGGGTGGCTCAGTCAGTTAAGCATCGGACTCTCAGTTTCAGCTCAGGTCATGATCTCAGGGTTCGTGGGTTCAATCCCCGCATCAGGCTCAGCGCTGACAGCGTGGAGCCTGCTTGGGATTCTCTCTCTCCCTCCCTCTCTGCCCCTCTCCTGGTCACTCTCTCCGTCTCTCTCTCTCAAATAAATAAACTAAAACAATTTTTAAAAAAAAGATTTTCTCTCTCTCTGCTCCTCCCTCGCTTGCACAAGCATGCGCTCTCTCTCTCCAATAAAATAAAATTAAAAAACAACAAAAAAAAGAAGCTCCCTCAAGATTGCTGGAGCCTCTCATTTGTTTCATTTGTTTGGAAATGTTTGAAAAACTCTCCCCCCAGGGGCCGGATTCAGGAAAGTAGTCCACAGATGGATTTGGAAGACATTACAACCGGACAAGTCTTTTTACACAAGACCATGACAAATAGTACAGGACGCCTCCCTCCCCTCGGGGACCAGGCAGGGAGCTGTCACCAGGATGTCACCAAAGACCCTCAGTCAGGCTTCTGGAACAGTGAGGGCAGAGAAAGTGAAGAGACTTTTTTCTTCTTTTAATGGTCCTAAGTCCTTGTTTCTTACAGGGAATGATGACAATGGTAAATGGGAGTTTTGGAGGCATTTTTTTTTTTAATTGTGGGGAAAAAATTAAAACTTCAAGAGATTAAAAATATAAACTTAAAAATGCAAAAACAGGGGCGCCTGGGTGGCTCAGTCAGTTAAGCATCCGACTTCAGCTCAGGTCATGATCTCCCGGCTCATGAGTTCGAGCCCTGTGTCGGGCTCTGTGCTGACAGCTCGGAGCCTGGAACCTGCTTCCGATTCTGCGTCTCCCTCTCTCTGCCCCTCCCCCGCTCACGCTCAGTCTCTTTCTCTCCCCAAAATACATAAACATTAAAAAAAAATTTTTTTTAATACAAAAATTGGGGTGCCTGGGTGGCTCAGTTGGTTGAGCAGAGGCTCTTGATTTTGGCTCAGGTGATGATCTTATGGTTCGTGGCTTGGAGCTCCGTGTCGGGCTCTGTGCTGACAGTGTGGAGCCTGCTTGGGATTCTCTCTCTCCCTCTCGCTCTCTGCCCCTCCTCTGCTCGTGCTCTCTCTCTCTCTCTCTCTCAAAATAAATAAATATTAAAAAAAAAAAAAAAGTTACTCCCTATCCTACCCCCGGCCCCCCTTCAGCCCCTGGCGACCAGTAATCTAATTCCTGTCTGCATGAATTCTCCTATCCTGAACATTTCATATAAATGCAGTCATACGATATCGTGGCCAAACTCGCGAACTGGGAGATCATGACCCAAGTGGAAATCAAGAGCCTCAAACAGAGTGAACTCCCCCCCCCCAGGTGCCCCCGTTTTCTTATTAAAGTGTAGCTGCCACACAACGTCACTTTGGTTTCCTGTACCCCACCGCGACTCAGCGCGCTGTTTCCAAGACTTATATACTTTGTAGCATTGTATTAATCCTTTATCCCTTTGTATGCCCCAATAACATTCCATTGCCTGGATAGACCTTTCGTTCGGGCGTTCATGTGCTGAGGGGAGTTTGGGGGGCCTACAGGTGACTGTACCGGCTGGGTGCTCTATGACCGCCTTTAGAGGCAAGGACACCGAGGACGAGGAACTCGCGGGCGGTCACACAGCTGGGGGGGGGCAGGCGGGCAGGTGGGAAGGAGGCAGGCGGGCTGTGAAGCCCGCACTCCGGAGCACGGCGCACCCCCACCTCTCCCACCCTCCCTGACTCGCCACCTGCCCCCCCCTCCCAGCCTGGCTCAGGGCCCGTGACACGCCCTCAGTACTCCTCCTTCCCGTTCTTCCCCATACCATTCAAATGTGTGAGGTTACGGGACCCTGGGGAGTCCGGAACCCCACGGGGAAGAGAAGCAGCCTAGGGGGGTCCGGGTGGGACCCTGGGCTCGGCCGCCTGAACTGACGTCCTGCTTCCCCCTCAGTCAAGTATCTATCCCTCCGGGCCTCAGCTTCCTCATCCGTAATATGGGGGAATCACAGCCTCGTAGGGGTTGAGGGGGGCATTAACTGAACTGATGAGGTGCTAACCACTTAGAACAGAGGCCAGCATGTGACAGGGTGCCAGCTTTCATTCTTAGTCAGTGACGATGCTGCAGTTCTTGTTTACAGGGGGGTAGGGGGAAGACTTCTACCCTCATAGATGTAAAAAAAAAAAAAAAAAAAAAAGAAAAGAAAAGAAAAGAAAAAAATGAATTATGCTTAAATAAAAAGGTCTTGGGGCGCCTGGATGGTTCAGCTGGTTAAGTGTCTGACTCCGGTTCAGGTCATGAACCCGCGGGTCATGAGTTCAAGCCCCGCACCAGGCTCTGCGCTGACGGCTCGGAGTCTGGAACCTGCTTCAGATACTTCTGCCCCTCCCCCACTTGCGCTCTGTCTCTCTCTCTCTCTCAGAAATAAATAAAAAGGTCTTGAGAGGCCTGGCTGGCCCAGTCGGTAGAGCATGTGACTCTTCTTGGGGTCCTGAGTTCAAGCCTCATGTTGGGTGTAGAGATTATGAACAAATAAACTTAAAAAAAAAATGTGTTGGGCACCTGGGTGGCTCAGTCGGTTCACCATACAACTCTTGGTTTCGGCTGAGGTAGTGATCTCATGGTCATGAGATCGAGCCCTGAGTCGGGCTCTGCACTTACTTTGCGGCGTGGAACCTGCTTGGGAGTCTCTGTACGCGCCCCCCAACCACTGCCCCTCCCCCCTCATGCTCTGTCTCTCTCTCAAAAATAAACATTAAGGGGCGCCTGGGTGGCTCAGTCGGTTAAGCGTCCGACTTCAGCTCAGGTCATGATCTCACAGTTCGTGAGTTCGAGCCCCGCATCGGGCTCTGTACTGACAGTGCAGAGCCTGGACCCTGCTTCGGATTCTGTGTCTCCCTCTCTCTCTGCCCCTCCCCCATTCGTGCTCTGTCTCTCTCTCAAAAATAAATAAACATTAAAAAAACACTTTATAAAAAAATAATAAAATAAACACAAAAATTTTTTTCTTAAAGAAAAAGAAAAATATTTTCTTTTTCTTTTTTTTTTTTTTTAAGCGTTTATTTATTTTTGAGACAGAGAGAGACAGAGCACGAACGGGGGAGGGTCACAGAGAGAGGGAGACACAGAATCCGAAACAGGCTCCAGGCCCTGAGCTGTCAGCACAGAGCCCGATGCGGGGCTCGAACTCACGGACCGCGAGATCATGACCTGAGCTGAAGTCGGATGCTTAACCGACCGAGCCACCCAGGCACCCCAAAGAAAAATATTTTCAAACTTGAAAAAATATCCATGTTTAACAGCTTTCCCCTCAGCTAAATTCTTTGCCCTTCAAGACAGGGGTAGAGGCGGGGCCGAGGGCAAATTTGGGGGTGTCACAAGACCACCCCCCAAATTCGGAATAACAGGAGACACAGCCTTTGCTGTGCAAATACAAGTTCAAGACAAGCTCCCTGACTTCCCACCCCAACCAATGCAGCCCCTGAGGCCGGATTTTGCAGACTCCAGACCCTCCCAGGAAGGAACCCGGTGTGGGATATTCTCTGCTGTATCCTCAACCGCTACCATGCAGTAGGTGTTCAATCCATGTTTCCTGGTCCTGGCACACAGTAGGTGCTTGATAAATGCTCTTCTGGTCTGGCACATAGTAGGTGCTTGATAAAAATTGGCGAGGCCCAGCAAATATGCGTACTCCATAAATGTTTGCTAGGCCTGACACGCGGTGGGTGATCGATAAATACATGAGGGGCCCAGCACACAGTAGGTGCCTAAAAAATGTCTGGTGGCTACACGAACTCAAGCAGTGCCCCTGCCCCCACTTCAGAGGGCCATGGCTCTCCCATGGGTGGTATACACTGGGCTGTTCGGGAGCAGACAAGCGTCCTCAGGGAGGGGATCAGGTTCAACTCACCAATGTACTCCTCCACTTGGACGTAGCCATCTTTGTTCTTGTCCAGATCTTCCAAGGTTTCCTGGGGAGAGAGGCATTGGGTCAAGCTCTAGGGGAGGGATGTGAGGTTCTCTCTGGGAATTCTGGCTCGGCTGTGCGGCCAGGCATCAGAGCAGTCTCGGCACGGTCTACCCAGCCGGGGCTTGGGTGGCTTTCTGGGGTGCACAGTGATGCAGGCCCTACCTGGGGTGGGGTGGGGGGGTGGCCAGGGAACCCGGATGTCTTGTAACATACAGAACACACAAGGAGATGTGTCCCGCATCGGTAACACTGTTCTCACCCCCGAAGCAGACACTCTCCAAGGGCAGAAGCCTCTTCCCATTTAGCAGAGCCTAGCCCCTAGCTCCCTTTTACGTATAAGCAGGACATAACTTGGTGGACCGTTGTCACGCACAATACCTCAGTTCCTGGTGTTTTTCTCCACTTTGGGTTTTTTTTCTTTTTTAGGTTTTACATTTATTTTTGAGAGAGACAGAGAGCACAAGCAGAGGAAGGGCAGAGAGACAGAAAGAAAGAGAATCCCAAGCAGGTTCCGCACCATCGGCACAGAGCCCGACGTAGGGCTCGAACCCGGGAACTGTGAGATCATGACCTAAGCGGAAATGAGTCGGACGCTTAACCCACTGAGCCACCCCGGCGCCCCTTTCTCCACTTCTTGAGCAAACAGCTTCTGTTCCCCACTTTTACATTCAAACTCACTCACTATAGGACAGTGCCGCGTCCGACACCCCACTATGTTTTCTAGCAGAGACAGCTCCAACATCTTAGGGTGGCCAGAAAAAATATGGGAGGCTCACTTACATTCAACTTTCAGATGAACAAGCAATAATTCTTTAGCATAAGTATCTCCCCACACAGTGTTTGGAATATACTTATGCTATAGGACACAGTTACATTTGAATTTCAGATAGGGGCGCCTGGGTGGCTCAGTCGGTTGAGCGGCTGACTTCGGCTCAGTTCACGATCTCGTGGCCCACGGGTTCGAGGCTCACGTCGGGCTCTGTGCTGACAGCTCAGAGCCTGGAGCCTGCTTCTGATTCTGTGTCTCTCTCTCTCTCTGCCCCTTCCCTGCTTGCGCTCTGTCTCTCTCTCTCTCTCTCTCTCAAAAATAAATAAACACTGGGGTGCCTGGGTGGCTCAGTCGGTTGAGCCTCCGCTCAGGTCACAATCTCAAGGTCTGTGAGTTCGAGCCCCGCGTCGGGCTCTGGGCTGATGGCTCCGAGCCTGGACCCTGCTTCGGATTCTGTGTCTCCCTCTCTCTCTGCCCCTCCCCCGTTCATGCTCTGTCTCTGTCTCAAAAATAAATAAACGTTAAAAAATTTTTTTTAATAAAATAAATAAATAAACACTGAAAAAATTTTGAATGTCAGATAGTTTTTCAACATAAGTATGTCCCAGATATTGCGTAGGACATACTTATGCTAAAAAACGTATTTGTTGTTTACATTACTTGTCATAAGTTCAAGTATAATTGAATGCCCTTTGTTATTTGCTAAATCTAGTAACTCTACGATACATATATTGAAATTCCTGTTATTTCTTTTTTTTAATGTTTATTTAATTTTGAGAGAGAGGGGGATGGAGTATGAGTGGGGGAGGGGCAGAGAGAGAGGGAGACACAGAATCCGAAACAGGCTCCAGAGTCCGAGCCGTCAGCACAGAGCCCGAATGCGGGGCTCGAACTCGGGACTGGTGAGAGCACGACCTGAGCCAAAGTCGGAGGCCCAACTGACTGGGCCACCCACGTGCCCCTCCTGTTATATCTTATAAGTGATTTTTCTCTGTGTTCCCTTGATATAGTACAGTTGGGGCTAATAGCAATGTTTTGAAATCCTACGTGTGGGGAGGTTACACCTGACATCCGTGAACGTGAAAGATTAAGAGTGGAATTCAGACAGAGGCTTGGCAAACTTTTTCCATAAAGGGCCAGATAGGAACTATTTCCGACTCAACTCTGGAGCTGTAGCACACGAAGTGTATGGCCCTAGCCGTGTTACAATAACACTTTATTTACAAAAACAAGCTGTGGGCTGGATTCAGCCGCAGGTTACATAGTTTGCTGCCCCCTGGTGGGGACCATGGATTCAACTGCTGGGGTTCAAATCCAGGCTGCGCCACTTTCTAGTCTGGGTGATCTCAGGCAAGTCTCACCTCTCTGTGCCTGCGTGTCCTTGTCTGTAAAATGAAGGTGACTGCCCACCCCCACAGGGTTGCCGTGACAATTCAATCAACGTAATGCTTAGGTAAAGGTGTTACGACGGTGCCCCCGGCACACAGGACATGGCGATCAGGGTCTGTTAAGTAATCTCAACTCAGGGGCCGCCTGGGTGCCTCAGTCAGTTAAGCGTCCGACTCTTGGTTTCCACTCAGGTCATGATCTCACGGTTTGTGAGATCGAGCCCCGCACTGGGTTCTGCACTGACAGCGCAGAGCCTGCTTGGGATTCTCTCTCTCTCCCCACCCTCCCCTCTGCTCTCTGCCTCAATAAATAAATACACGTTAAAAAAATAATCCCAACTTAGGAGAGTAAAGAGGTGTTACAACATTATCTACTAGTGAGTTCCAGAAGGCTGGGTTAACATCTCTCCTCTCTGGATCCTTTTTTTTTTTTTTTTTTTTTTTGAGAGAGAGAGAGAGAGAGAGAGAGAGAGAAAGAGCATGAGTGGGAGAGGGGCAGAGAGACAGAATCCCAAGCAGGCTCTGTGTCATCACTGCAGAGCCTGACGCGGGACTCGATCTCACGGACCGGGAGATCGAGACCTGGGCTGAAACCAGGAATCAGACGCGTAACCGACTGAGCCACCCAGGCGCCCCTCTCCTCTCTGGATCTTTGTCATCTCCAGAGTGGGCTGGACATCAAGCCAATAAAATGCCCTAGAAACATCTAAAGCCACTGCAAGCACACATCCCAGTGGGTGCAGTGATTCCCTCCAGAAGGTTTATCCCGTAGCTATACTGACGTGTGTGTGTAAAGGGACGTAATGAGCATCTACCACGGGTCAATTTTGCAGTTTGGCATGTACTAACTCATCTAGTCCCTGTAACCAGCCTTCATGTATGGATATTATCAGTACCACCATTTTATAGGTGAGGAAAGGTCTAGAGAGGTTAAATAACTTGCCCAAGATCACACAGCCAGAAAGCTGCAGGGCTGGGATTTGAACCCAGGCCTTCTGGCCTCAGAGCCCTCGGTCCTAACAGGCTTGCCACAGACCCTCAAAACAGCTCTGAAAATGGAAACACAAGACAGGGGTTAGCCGTGGGGACGGGATGGGGAGTAGGGTCGAGGATCACTCACTTTCTTTCTTTCTTTTTTTTTTTTTTTTTTTTTTTGCATCTTTTGGGCATTTAAACACACCAGTAAGTTAGCTATTTTAGAAATACACATAATTATATTTGAAAACTAATTTGTGAGGGGTGCCTGGGTGGCTCAGTCTGTTAAGCATCCGACTTCAGCTCGGATCATGGTCTCATAGTTCGTGGGTTCGAGCCCTGCCTCGGGCTCCGTGCTGTCGGCACGGAGCCTGCTTCAGATTCTCTGTCCTCCATTTTCTCTGCCCCTCCCCAGCTCACGTGCACATGATTCTCTCTCTCAAAAATAAACAAACACTAAAAATAAATACATAAAGGGGTGCCTGGGTGGCTCAGTTGGTTAAGCTCTGACTTCAGCTCAGGTCACGATCTCACGTGGGTTCGAGCCCCACATTGGACTCTGTGATGACAGCTCAGAGCCTGGAGCCTGCTTTTGATTCCGTGTCTTCCTCTTTCTCTGCCCCTCCCCTGCTCGCGTTCTGTCTCTCTCTCTCAAAAATAAACATTTTAAATAAATAAATAAATAAACAAACAAACAAACAAATAAGGGGCGCCTGGGTAGCTCAGTCGGTTGAGCGTCCGACTTCGGCTCAGGTCATGATCTCCCGGCTCGTGGGTTCGAGCCCCACATTGGGCTCTGTGCTGATGGCTCAGAGCCTGGAGCCGGCTTCAGATTCTGGGTCTCCCTCTCTCTCTGCCCCTCCCCTGCTCGCGCTCTGGCTCTCTCTCAAAAATAAACATCAACAACAAAAAAATTAAAGTCTATTAAAGTCTAAAGAACGATATCCTTCCACTATAAAATGGAGAGGGGATTGGTGAAAAATTACAAATAGAAAGTCCATGTATGGGGGTGTGGTCAGGTTGGGGCTTTCCTGGAGTTTGGCCACAACTGGGGCTTCCAGAGGCATTTCTGGGGAATATGTTTTCTTTTTTTTTTTTTTTTTTTTTAACTTTTTTTTTCAACGTTTATTTATTTTTGGGACAGAGAGAGACAGAGCATGAACGGGGGAGGGGCAGAGAGAGAGGGAGACACAGAATCGGAAACAGGCTCCAGGCTCTGAGCCATCAGCCCAGAGCCCGACGCGGGGCTCGAACTCACAGACGGCGAGATCGTGACCTGGCTGAAGTCGGACGCTTAACCGACTGCGCCACCCAGGCGCCCCTGTTTTCTTTTTTTTAAATGTTTATTTCTTTTTGAGACACACACACACACACACACACACACACACACACACACACACACAGTACAGCGGGGGAGGGGCAAAGAGAGGGCAAAGAGACACAGAAGCCAAAGCAGGCTCCAGGCTCCTGTCAGCACAATGCGAGGCTCGAACTCATGAACCGTGAGATCATGACCTGAGCCGAAGTCGAACACTTAACTGACTGAGCCACCCAGGTGCCCCAGTCTGTCTGGGGGATGTGTTTTCTTTAAAAAAAAAAAAAAAAAAAAGTAGTTTTATTTATTTATTTTGAGAGAGACAAAGACGGTGTGAGTGGGGAAGCGGCAGAGAGGGAGAGGGAGAGGGAGAGGGGGAGAGGGGAGAGGGGAGAGGGAGAGAGGGAGAGAGGGAGAGAGGGAGAGAGGGAGAGAGAGGGAGAGAGAGAGAGAGAGAGAGAGAGAGAGAGAGAGAGAATCCCAAGCAGGCTCTGCACTGCCTGTGCAGAGCTCGATATGGGGCTCGAACTCATGAAACCGTGAGATCATGACCTGAGCAGAAACCGAGAGACGCTTAACGGAGCCACCCAGGCGCCCCTGGGGGATTCTTCTGATGGCAGGCTGGGGGCCCAGACCCCAAATGTGACCACAGGAAGGGGAAGGCAGAGCCAGGAGAGATTGGACACTGGGAGGTCAGGAGTCGGGCAAGGGAGAAGTTGCCCTCCATTGATCTGTTTGTAGCCTGGGTTCCCTGGGGAAGGCGCTGGACGACCAGGTGACGGGCACTGTTAGGCTGGCCCTGACGTCAAAAGCCTGGGTCTGGGGTGGGGGAGAGGAGAAGGTGGGAAGTGAGGAGCAGGCTCCTCGGGCCCTCACTCACAGCAATCACGATGTCCCTCATGTGAGGGAATTCCTCGGGGTGCAAGAAGGCAGTCAGCTCCTCACGAGTGGCCATTGAGTCCCCGTCCTGGTCCGCCACCCGGAAACGCCGCTCATCACGAGCCATCATCTTCTTGTAGGTTTCGGCGTCCTCTACATCATGAAACTCTTCACCTGGGGAAGGGGGATATCTCGGTCAGGTGTGCTTTAATCGGAGGGAATACGAGGCTGGTTGAGGGAAAAGCCAAAGGGATCCAACTCAGTGGAGTCAGGGCAGGAAGACCTCACAGAACCCATAATAATTAATAGAGATTCATTATTTGTATATAGTATCTACCCTGCAGTGAGAGCTTATTATATGCTCTTTACCTACAAAATTGCATTTAATTCTCACACCCACCCACACACACACACACGAGTAAAAGGAATTCTTTCATTTATTCTCACTTTATGAAGGAGAAAATAGATTCCCACAGAGAGGAAATAAGTGGCCCAAAGTCATAGGGCCAGGAATGATGACCTCTGAGTGGACACTGGCCCTTGGGGCCCCAAGGTCACCCTCTGGTGCAGTAGGTTATACTGACTCGGGCTAAGGACAGAGAGGAGAGGAAGGGCATTTTCAACAAAGGGAACAGTATGAGCGGAATGTGGAGTTTTGAAGAGCGTGATGAGTTCAGGGAAACTGAGGGAGATCCACATGGCTGGCCAGAAAATGCAGAAAAAGAAAGCCAGAGCGTTGAGCCAGGCTGGACTGAGTTGCTGGGAATCTCCTTTGGAGGCTCTGGGAAGCCATGAAAGGCTGTGAGCAGGGGAAGGTCAGGGTCAGATCTGGGTGTGGAAAGCCCCTCTGGGATTTGCATGAGGGACAGGCTGGAGGAGGAGTGTGGGGTGAGGGTCCAGGAGGGAGAGAACATTAGCTGTGGGGGTCACAGGGCTGGGGCATGGCGACAGACAGGAACATTTACCATGTCCCCAGACAGCCAGGGGACAGGGTGAACGGATTTGGGGTTCTCAGGATGAGAGGTCGGAGATCAATGGTCAGGATGACGGAGTATGACAGGTAGATGTCCCTGGTCAAGGATCCCCCAGTCGCGGGGTTATGGACGTCGCGGATGCCGGAGCCAGAAGCCAGAGATCAGAGGCGGGGAGTCTCAGGGTGATGGGGTACTAGAAGTGGGTAGACCCTGCTCAAGGGTTAGAGGTCAAAGCTTAGGGATTCTGTTTAATAAGCTAAAGGTTCTCAGGATGAGACTATCAAAAAAAGTCAGGGTCACGATGTGTGTGGGGAGCGGGAGTCGGGGTCTCGCCGCGTACCGGGCTCGTAGTGGCCATAGGTGGCGTTGCGCAGTTCCTCCCAACCCACACGCCCGTCGCGGTCCGTGTCGTACGTGTTCCAGGCCGCGCTCACCGAGTCCCGTATGTGCCGCTGCTGCGTGTGCGCGATCCAAGCGCGGAGCTCGGCCAGCGACACCCAGCCGTCCCCATCCCCTGCGCGGTCCATGCGGTCCACTATGCGCCTGCGAGTCCGGGCGGGGCACACGTCAGTCCCGGACTCCGCCCCCCCAGGAGTCCCGCCTCCACCCAGGCCCCGCCCCTGGAGCAGAGCCACGCCCCCCACTCGAGACACACCCTCAGAGCGCGGTGATCGCGCGGTCTCAGAGCCGCCAGCACAGCCAGGGGAGGCACGTGTCAACCCCAGGGCCGCACCCAGCGCGGGGCTCCGCCCCCTCAATCCAGGCTCGGCTCCCAGAGGCTCTCACGCCCTTTCCGAGGCGCCGCGGTCCTCCACAAGCCCAGGCTGGGGGAAGGACCTACGACAATCCAGGGTCACACCCTCCACTCCAACTCTGCCCCTAGACCCTCACTTGCTCCATCTGTTTGTCCGAGTCGGGGTGGGGTGAGGGAGCGAGGCGCCACACCGCGCCCCTCGCCCGCATGGCCCCTGTCCCAAGCCTCTGTCTGAACTCTGATGGCCACGGCCACACTCACCCCTGACATCTCACCGTTTTAGGCCCTGCGGGTCTTCAGGCCATCCCTTCCAACCCGCCCCCTGCCCCGCCCGCCTGGCTGCACCGGCCCATTGCAGGTGCCTCTCCCCACAGCGCCGCCCTGGGCTGCGTCCCGCACCTCTTCCCTACCTTTCCCTGACTGTATCAGGCATTGGCCTAAGACACTCGCCCGCAACCCCGCCGGCTTGGCCTCCATCACTCCCTTCCCGTGCTCCGACCGGACCACGTGCACCTTGCGGTCTCGTATGAAGCCCCTGGAGGCCCTTCCTCACACACCTTCTCTCGGGCCGCTCCAGTCGGATCCCAGGCCCCCGTCACCGGTTTGGGTCCTTGCCCAACCGCTCACAGAGCCCACAGGGAGCGCTCCCCTGGGTCGCTGTCCTTTAGCCCCGCAACCCAGCCCCTAGGGTTGACTCCCAGATGGCGATGCCCAGGTCGCCGCCCCCTCCCGCTCTGGGCTGTCTCTGCTCTGATCGGTCTGGAGCTAGAGTCCCCAGGACTCACACCCTCCCTCACTGAGGTTCAGGCCGTTGTTCAGTCTAGGTGCAAATTCTTCCACCCCCTCTTGCTGTCTGTGTGACCGCGGGCAAGTCACTTAAAAAAAAAAAAAAAAAAAAAAAAACACGAACAAACTCTCTGAGCCTCGGTTTACCCCTGTAAAATGAGGGATAAACACTAGCCTGATTGTGGGGATTGCCTAAGTTAACCCTTGTAAAGCACTTAGAAGGGTTCCAGGTACTGTAGTAAGGGCTGTTCCAAATGCGTTAGCCTATGGCTGCCTTTCCTCCTCCAACCCTCCTTCACCCAACCCCATCCAAGCACAATCTCCCAGCCAGCAGACCCAGTCACCGCCACTGTCTCCACCCTGGTCTCGTCACCATCGTCTCTGGTCTCCCATGTAGACTACTCTAGTTGATTCCTCACTGGCTCCCTGCTCCTTGCCCCCTACAGCCTGTTCCCCCAAAGGTAACCAGAAGGATTCTGTTGACACTTAAGTCAGCTCAGATCCTTCCTCTGCCTAGAGCCCTCCCTTGGCTGTCATCTCATCCAGAGAAAAGCTGAAATCTTCACTGTGGCCTGAAAGGCCCCGGGCTCTTTGTTCTCTCTCTGCCGTGACCTCCCACCTTCTCCTCTTTCGGTAGCCTCACTGTTGCTCAAATATCAAGCCTG
The DNA here is from genome assembly GCF_018350155.1 of Leopardus geoffroyi. Lineage (NCBI taxonomy): Eukaryota > Metazoa > Chordata > Mammalia > Carnivora > Felidae > Leopardus > Leopardus geoffroyi. Next base: position 8,430,789 of record NC_059335.1, read on the forward strand.
CTCCTGCCTCAGGGCCTTTGCATTTACAGTTCCCTCTGCCTGGAATGCTATTCCCCCATATACTCACATGGCTCACCATGACTCACCTTCTCACTGAGGCCTCCCCTGACCTCCCTGTTTAAAAATACAACCCCGAATCCTCCCTTCCATCTCTCTCCTACCCCAGACGGGCTCGGCTTTCCTCTGGGCTGAGCTGGTCGAATTCCTTGGCCACTTCCCGTCCCAGGAAAGCTTCATGGTCGTACTGGAAGTTTCCGTGGGCGTCATCATGAGGGGCCTCGCTCAGGGGGGCCGCCTGGTGCACCCTCCCCTGGCCGTGAGGGCCTGCGTCAGGGGATGGCTTGCCCTGGACCCCACGCCTGAGCAGCAGCAGTAGCAGCAGAAGTGATGCACGCCACATCATCAGTCCCTAGGGAGTGGTGGAGGCTAGGAGTCAGGGGTCACAGGAAAAAGGATAGAGACAGGGCAGAAGAATGCCGGGCCGGCGCGGGGGGGGGGGGGGGTGCGGTGCGTGGAGAGAGCGAAGACAAGACAGATGGTAGCAAGCCGCAAAGTTTAGGGCTCAAGAAGGGCCGGGGATGGGCAAAAGGGGGGCGGGGTTCTCCGAGGTAGGGACTGACTCTTCTGAGGGAGTCCCAGACTGGTCCCAGAGCCGTTAGTGGGGGTTTCAAGCGGGAGACGTGGCGTACTTCCCACGCCAAGTATGGGATGGGGTCGTGGCCAGAGAGAAATCATGCAGACTCTCAGGCGTCCTTTGCAGCCTGGACTCAATTCCTCGACCCGAGCGAACCCGAACCGCCCTCCCTGGGCAGGCCACCCGCTCTCGCCTCCCTTTACCAGACAATCCAGCTTCGCTTCCCCCTACACGCTCCGCTCGGCGTTCTCCGTAAAGATGCCCCATTTGGCGGCTCTCCAGCCAGGCCCCGCCTCCAGCAGCTCAGAGGCCCGCCCTCCGACCAATGAGCGCTCACGAAGACCCCCCAGGGGGCGGGGCCCGTGAACTCCGCGGACGCCCCACGCCACGTCCACAGAGAAGAGTGGGGGCCCCCGAGGTTCCGCCCGCCCCTTCCCGGGGCCGGCGAGGTGGGCGGCCCCTGGAGAGACACGAGGCGGGAGGACTACAGCTCCCGGCAGGCCTCGCAGCTCCCTGCCCGACCACCCCCAGCTCTTCGATTTCGGGAGCCTCTTGGGAGATTTGCTTTTTCTTTGGGGGGGGGGGGGGAGATGTATTTTTTTAAGTTTTGTTTTGTTATAAGTAGGCTCCATGCTCAGTATGGGACCCGAGCTCACCACGAAGATCAAGAGTCACATGCTCCATAGACTGAGCCATCCAGACACCCCATGTTTGTTTCTTTGTTTATGTATGTATGTATGTATGTATGTATGTATGTATGTATGTAATCTCAACACCCAAGGTGGGGCCCAAACTCACCACCCGGAGTTCGAGTCTCATGCTCTTCCAGCTGAGCCAGCCAGGCACCCCAAGAGATGTATTTTTATCTTTCCCTTTGTCAGCATGGTTTTAGAAAGAAGGGAACCAAGGGGCCAGAGGCATCCATTTCTCTCAAAGAGGAAACAATGTTTCTCTTCCGCTCCAAAGAGGAGTCGGGCCAGACTCCAGCCAAGAATTCCTCAAAATGCCCGGCACAGTGTGGGCATTCAGTATCTGTGAAGCTTATGAATGAAAAAGACATGACTCGGTATAAAATTGGTATATTCCACGGGGGCAACATATTGGCATCGAGAGAGTGTGGAAGGTCAGGGCCAACACTGTTTATTCCCCCCACTCATTGTCTTACTTCCCCCCCCCCCTAAAAAGTTGAAATGATAAGAACACAATGATTTGGGCCCAAACTCGCGTTTATATGTGGAGGTGGAAAAGAGTCATAATCATCAGGAGGGGAAACTGAGGCAGACCACAGGAGGAGAAATCCAGAAGGTCATCGGGCCCAGGACTCTTTCTGGAGGCTCAGAAATACCAGGATTCCAGGAGGTCTCACAGCATAAAAGGGGCCTGACTACATTAGCTGGTAGTAGCCAGGATGGGGGGGGGGGGGGGTGATCAGGCAGCTGCTGAGAATGCATTTATATCCTAAGAGTCAGCATCCTTGGGCAGGCCAGGAGTGGGCAGGAGGGCCCCTACATCGTCCCCACGGAGAGAGATCCAAGGGGCTGAGGAAAGAGGAAGAGGGGAGGTCATCAGAAGCTCGGAAATCCTCTGGGCTCCTGACTGCCCCTCCCCCACGTGTGTGTCTGTGTCCCTCTGTCTGTCTTTCCCAGCCTCTGTCTTATTCCACAGGTTTCTGTCCCGCTCTGAGTCTCCATTTCCTCCCTCCGGTCCCCACCTCTCTGAGTCTCTGTTTCTTTCTGTCTACATCTGTTTCCCCCCCCCCCCCTCCACCCAGGATTGCGTCGCCCTCTCTTCTGGGGTTTCTGTCCCTGTCTCTGAGGCTCTTCCCTCTTCCTGCTTCACACCTGGCAGCCCGTTTCTCATCCTCCTCCATAGCAGAGCTCCGCCTGCAGCCGCCGCCGTGAGCAGTAAGAGGCCAATGACGATTCCAACCACTGGCATCGAGGATTTGGCTGGTGATTCTGCAGCCAGAGAATGATGTGAGATGCTGAAGGGGCCCTCCAGCCCATCTGCATCAGGCCAGGGGGACTGGGCGGTCTCAGTGCCCCCTCCCCAACCTCAGAGATCCCAGCATCAAGTCCTGGGGGAACGGGTGTGGGGTGTGGGCGGAGGGAAAGCCGGCCAGCTGATGTCCTAGGTCTGTGCAGAACGCCCCCCGTGTTGCCTACAAGAACCGGCCGTAGCGAGAGGGGTCTCCGGCACCCTGGCCAAGGGGACCTGTAGCGGCAGGGCGTGTGTCAGACAGGCAAAACAAGCACAGGGCAGTAGAAGGTCAGGTTTGTAGAGGACCGGCAGTCGCTGAGCCATAAATGGTCAGCCTCAGTGACGACCGGCAGCAGCAGACAGCAAATGACCAGACTAGCAGCAGCAGGAGGGAGGGTGGTTCGGCTTCCGGAGGCCTGTCCGCACTGGTTAATGAGAGGCGGGACTCGTGAGTTCCACCCAGCAGCTGCAGCAGGCCAGAAGGCAGACAGGCTCGGGGAGGGCAAGCGAGACAGGACAGAAGGCCGCCAGGCTTTGGAGGAACTGGCAGCAGCGGGGCATAAGGCAGTCAGGCTCGAGGACGCCGGGCGGCAGCGTGGTGGAAGCCGGTCACCCTCGGGAAGGACCGCTACAGCAGGGGGAGCAGAGGCCACCAGGAGGCGGCAGGCAGCGTCATCGCGCGGCAGGACAGCTCACCCAGCTCCACAGTGAGGGGCTGCGGCAGCCCCGCGTGCTGCACCAGGCAGCGGTAGTGGTGCTCGTCGCCGCTTTTGACTGTCAGTGAAGACCAGGCGTGGAAGGAGCCGTCGCCGTTCGGGCCGAAGTCACCCTCGCCGGAGCCGGCTGCCAGCCCGTTGCGGAGGAACCGCAGTTGGAGCTCCGGGGGGTAGAAGGAGAAGGCGCTGCAGGTGAGCACAGAAAAGCCGGGGCTGCCGGGGCGGGCCTTCAGGCGCATGGAGGGTGGCTCTGCAGACGAACAGGCAGACGGACCTAAGCCTCGAGCCCGGGAGCCCCTAGGGCCAGAGCTGGCGAGGGGCTGGACAGGGACATACCCGGGCCTCCATTCCTTCCAGGACGTCCAGCACGTCCCACCAGGTGCCCTGCCTTGAGCCTGGAGAATATAGTAGTAAAGGTAAAGGGATCTTCCTGGGGGTGGGGGTGGGGGGTGGGTGGAGGGGGGGAACCAAGCTATCCACAGTGAAGGTATCCACCTCTCATGCCTTCCTACCCTAGACGTGTACACAACAGGACATCAGTCATGTGCCAGACGCTCTTCTAGGCACTGCGGACACAGCAGTGAACGAGATAGACAAAAGCCCTGGTCTTCGCGGAGCTCCCGTTCTAAGGAGGGGAGAGAGGCAAATATGTGTGTGCAAATAAACGAACAGGAAATAGGCTGTGAAAGTGTTGTGATGAGCGAAAAGAAGGCAGATCCTAAGGTCATTAAAAGAGAGTGAGAGGGGGGCGCCTGGGTGGCTCAGTTGTTTGAGTGTCCGACTTGGGCTCAGGTAGTGATCTCACGGTTTGTGAGTTCGAGCCCCGCATGGGGCTCTGTGCTGACAGCTTGGAGCCTGGAGCCTGCTTTGGCTTGTGTCTCCCTTTCTCTCTGCCCCTCCCCTGCGTGCTGTCTCTCCAAATAAATAAATAAACTTGAAAAAAATTTTTTTAAGTTGTTAATAAAATAAATGAACTGGACAAATTCCTAGGAAATACAACCTTCCAAAACTGACACGAGAAGAAATTAAAAAATTAAGTAGTCCTATAATGATTTCACAATTTTAATCCATAATTTAAACTTTTCAACAAATTTCCAGGTCCACATGACATCATTGGTGGATTCTTCAAAACAACCAAGAAGCAGATCTACATCTAATTTTTTTTAAGAGTATTTATTTATTTGGAGAGAGAGAGAGCAGGTGTGCAAGCAGGGGAGGGGCAGAGAGAAAGAGAGAGAGAGAGGGAGAATCCCAGGCAGGCTCCATGCTGTCAGGGCAGAGCCAGACATGGGCTCCGTCCCACCAACTGTGAGATCATGACCTGAGCTTAAATCGAGAGCTGGACACTTGACTGACTGAGCCACTCAGACGCCCTAGATCCACATCTAATTTAGGAAAAAGGCTCTACTGCAGTTCGGGGGGGGGGGGGGCGGGGGGGGGACAGGATGGTGGTGGTCTTGCAACAAATTATGCTGGGTCAACTGGAGATCCATGAGGGACAAATGAAACTTGATCCCTTGCCTCACACCATTACCTGCAATCAACTCAAGATGTATCATACAGCTATATATGAAAATTACTTATCAACCAAGCCTCCAGAAGACATAGAAGAATACCTTCATAACTTTGGGAAAAGAAAGATTTCCTAAAGAGAACACACACAAGAGCTATAGATAAAAGATGGATGAGTTGATCTTCATAAAAATGAAGAAATTCTGTTCATCAAAAGGTTTCATCAAGAAAGTGAAAAGACTGGGGCGCCTGGGTGGCTCAGTTGGTTGAGCGTCTGACTTCGGCTCAGGTCATGATCTCACGGTTCGTGAGTTTGAGCCCCGTGTCGGGCTCTGTGCTAACAGCTCAGAGCCTGGAGCCTGCTTCGGATTCTGTGTCTCCCTCTCTCTCTGCCCCTCCCCCGCTCAGTGCTCTGTCTCTCTCTGTCTCAAAAATAATAAATAAACATTACAAAAAAAAAAAGAGAGAGAATGAAAAGACAAGCCAGACACCGGAAGACACTCTATTTCTAACAGACCATCTGAAAAATCCAAAGGACTCATACCCAGAATATATTAAGAACTCTAATAAGACAAAAAAGATAAAAATTCCAACTTAAAAATGGGCAAAACACTCAAACAGCCCCGCCCAAAGAGCAGACACCTGACTGGCCAGTAATGTGCAAAAGTATACTCAACATCACTAGTCACCACCTCATTTATCTGATTTATAGATATTTATCTGATATATAGAGATACAGATATAGATATATTTTTTTTTAGTACGCTTCATACCCAGTGACGAGCCCAACACAGGGCTTGAACTCATGACCCTGAGATCAAAAACCTGAGCTGAAATGAAGAGTTGGGACGCTCCACCGACCGAAGCACCCCAAATCTGATTTATCTGATTTTGCCAAACCATGTGTAAGATTCTCATTTACCCTGAGAAACATGAAAAGCACACCACAATAAGATTCTGCCACACACCCGCCAGCATGGTTACAATTAAAGACAGACAATAGCAAATTCTGGCAAGTCTGTGAAGCTCCTGGAATTCTCATACATAGCTGGTGGGATTATAAAATTGGTTCAACCTCCTCGAGAAAGTGTTTAGCACTACCTATTAAGCTAATCCGATGCCTACACTATGATGCAACCATTCTGTGCATGGGTATTCAGTCAAAAGAAATGTTAACTACACATTCGTATCAAAATACATATATAAGAGGGACGCCTGGGGGCGCCTGGGTGGCTCAGTCGGTTAAGCGTCCGACTTCAGCTCAGGTCATGGTCTCACGGTTCGTGGGTTCGAGCCCCGTGTCGGGCTCTGTGCTGACAGCTCAGAGCCTGGAGCCTGTTTCAGCTTCTGTGTCTCCCTCTCTCTCTGTCCCTCCCCTGTTCATGCTCTGTCTCTCTGTGCCTCAAAAATAAATAAACGTTAAAATATATATATATATTTAAAAAAAATAATAATAATAATAATAATAATAATAATAATAAAAAAGAGGGACGCCTGGGTAGCTCAATCGGTTGAGCATCTGACTCTTGATTGTGGCTCAGGTCATGATCCCAGGGTCGTGGCATGGAGCCCAGCGTTGGGCTCCACAGTGAGCGTAGAACCTGCTTGGGATTCTCTCTCTCTCCCTTTGCCCCCCCCCCCTCAAAATAAAGAAAAATCAAAATTAAAAAAAAATTAAAGGCGCATCTGGGTGGCTCAGTCAGTTAAGCATCTGACTTCAGCTCAGGTCATGATCTTGAGGTTCTTGAGTTCAAGTCCCTCATTGGGCTCCCCATTCACAATATGGAGCCTGCTTGGGATGCTCTCTCTCTCCCTCACTCTTGCCCCTCCCCTGCTCACACTGTCTCTGTCGCTCTCAAAATAAATAAATAAATAAACTTAAAAACATTCAGAAAGACATGTACAAGAATGCTCATTACAGCTTCATTCCTCAACAGCCCCAAACTGAAAAGAAAGCATTCATCGATGAACTGTGGTATGAACTGCACAGTGAAATACTACTCAGCAATAAAAAGCCATCAGCTACTGACACCCAGCAACAGAGAGGAGTCTCATGACACACACACTTGAGTGAAAAAAGCCAGACACAAACGAGCACGTGCTCACAGTTCAAATCAGTTCAAAATCAGGCAATGCTATGGTGATAAAAATCAGGTCCGTTGTTACCCTCGGGAGGTATGGAATGGGAGAGGACACAAAGAAGTGCTGGGGTGCTTCTGAGGTGCTGGGAATGTTCTAGATCTTGGTTCGCAGGTACATGGGCGTCCATAAAGCTTAATCGAGCCATGTACTTGAGGTACGTAAGCTACACCCCAATAAAAAAGAAAAAAAAACACTATAGTGAAGTGTTGGACACTATAGTGATTGAATGGACAAAACAATGGCATGGGGGGACAGTAATGGGGGTGGTAGGGGGACACACTTTAACCAGGGTGATAGGGCCCTGCTGAAGGAGCTGATGTCCAAAATCAAACCGAAAGCATGAGAAGGACCCAGTCATGGCAGGATCCCAAGGAGGAGAAGTGCAAGCAGAGGGCACAGCAGGTGCAAAGGGCCTGAGGAGGAAAAGAACCTGACATTTGGAGGAGGGGGAGAGAAGGCCACCACGGTTGGGTGTTGTGAAATTACAATGGTGGAAAGCAGCCGGACCCAGCTACCTGTAGGCCATGGAGCAGAGGTTGGATTTTCACGTAAGACGAGAGAAACGCTAATGGACATTTTTAAGCAATGGTGGGCTAGGAGCTCGTTTATGTTTTAAAACATAATGGCTCCGTCAGTTAAGCAACTGACTCTTGATTTCAGCTCAGGTCAAGATCTCACGGTTTGGGAGATCGAGCGCCAAGTTGGGCTCTGCACTGACTGCGTGGAGCCTGCTTGGGATTCTCTGTCTCCCTCTCTCTCTGCCCCTCCCCTGCACGTTCTCTTTCTCTCTCTCTCTCTCTCTGTCAATAAATAAACAAACTTAAAAAAAAAAAAAAAAAAGACATTCCCCTGACTGCTCAGGAGACGGTATGCATGGAGGGCCAGGATGGAAGCTGGGATTGCAATATGGGGACACTGACGACAAAAGAGCTCGAATTCCCGCCCTTGAGGATTCCCCCAGACATGCGCAGAAGTACAGCTCAGAGTGTGTCTGTGCCCTAATGGGGGTCACACAAGGCATCGTTTGAGTCCAAAGGAAGCAAGTGAAAAGGCTCCTGGGCCACAGGAAAATCTCGCCGGCTGTGACACCAGAGGGACCCGAAGGGCAATGGCAGAGGTGGACCCGATGGAGAAACGTGAGGCCAAGGAGGACGGAGGAGGCCTGGCCGAAGAGCCTGAGCTGTGGCCAGAGGTCTCTGAGGGCCAGTGGAGCGGGACAGGAGTAGGGAAGGAGTGTGCCATGTAGGGGAGGAGCTGCAGTGGGGCGACTGGAGGCTAGGAGGCCAGGGAAGAGGCTGGGGGAGGAGGGGGAGGCCCGAGGTGAGGGCGTGGGGATGGAGAGTTCCGTGGGGGTCAGAGGCGCCCCCGGAGGATGCTCACCCTTCCACTCCAGGTTTCCGCGGCCTCTCTCCAGATGCCCCAACAGCCGCTGGGGGCAGGAGTTGAGCAGGAAGGTCCTCTCCTTGCTGACCGCACCCGCCTCCTGCATCCACCTCTTACTGATGGTCTCAGTCTCAGGCCATTCCCCACTCCAGGTGCCCAGCTTGGGGTCAAAATCCATGAAATCCTCGCCATTCAGAGCAAACTTGGCCACGGGCACCGAGGCATTGTCAGGGCCCAACTCACAGCCCAGCAGGCCCTGCAGGGTGTAGGGACCTGGGGTGCCCAAATACAGGTAAGTAGGACCCAGGAGCAGGGGCCCCAGCTCCTCCTCCCTCAGACCCAGGAGTCCAGGCCCCCAGCCCCTCCTCCCTCAGACTGGGGAGTCCTGGCCCCCAGCGCCCTCCTCCCTCAGACCCAGGAGTCTGGGGCCCCAGCGCCCTCCTCTCTCAGACCCAGGAGTCCAGCCCCCAGCCCCTCCTCCCTCAGACTGGGGAGTCCTGGCCCCCAGCGCCCTCCTCCCTCAGACCCAGGAGTCTGGGGCCCCAGCGCCCTCCTCTCTCAGACCCAGGAGTCCAGGCCCCCAGCCCCTCCTCCCTCAGACCCGGGAGTCTAAGCCACCAGCGCCCTCCTCTCTCAGACCCAGGAGTCCAGGCCCCCAGCCCCTCCTCCCACAGACCCAGGAGTCCTGGCTCCGGGCCCCCTCCGCCCTCAGACTCGGGGATCCTGGTCTTACCTCCTTCTCCCAAGGCTTTGAGAGCTTCAAGAAAGAGTTCCTGCTTGTTCCTCAGGTCTGTTGTCTCCTTCTCCCAATACCAGGACACCTGGTTTTCCCAGACCCAAGCCCCACACGGCTCCGCCTGGGCCCGCAGGTTATTGTAGCTCAGGTATTGCTGGGGTCCCAGCCAGCCTGATACCCAGAAGGCAGGAGTCCCGGGGGCAGGAGAGGACACAGCGGTGAGGTGGTACAGGAGGGAGAGATGGCTCTCTGCTGGAGAGAGACAGAGGTGAAGAGAGCGTTGGGGGGGTGGACCTAGACTGGGGGCAGGACGGATACCCTGAAAGAAAAAAGACTCAACCCCAGAGAGGAGAGACAGACCAGAGAGCGGGGAGACAGAGGCGGGGAGGGCCGGACCCAGAAGAGGGGGGCGGTGGTGAAGACAGATTCAGAGAGAGGGAGACAGACTTGCTGGGGGACAAACTCAGCGTGGAGGACAGATCCAGAACGTGGAGGACAGCCTCAGAAAGAGGAGGATAGACTGGGGGAGGGGGACAGACCGGGGCGGGGAGCAGACCCAGAGGGAGGGCCCGGTCCCGGCGGGGTGGGGGGGGGGGGGGCACAGTCAGAGCGAAGCGAACAGGTGGTTCTCAAACACAGCGACCGAGGGAGGAAGAAAAGTGATACGGTGACAAGTGGCGAGGGAGGTCGTGTCCCGCCCGGGGGAAACCTCAGACTGCTCTTCCTTCGCCCCCTTCCCTCCGACCCGGCAGCCGCGGCCCCTCACCTGCGCGCAGTGTCGGCAGGAGGAAGAGCAGGAACCCGAGCCCCCAGGGCTGAGGCCGGGGGACCCCCATCCTGAGCGGGAGACCTGGGGCGGGAGGGGGCGCGTGACTGCTCCGGACCCCCGCCCCGCCCCTTCCTCCCCCAGCTCCCGAGGGGCTCGGCCACCACGCGCGCCCGCGCCTGTGGGCCCCGGGGCTCCGCGACCGAGCCTGGCCACCGCGCCCTCCTCCTCGGTGAACTTTCACCCCTTAATTTGATCCGTTTGGGTTAATTAATTACAGAGCCTGGATAGGCTGAGAGTCCTGTCTCAGAGCTCGGCCCCGCCTCTTCCTCCTCCCCCAGAGCCTGGAGTCCAAACCCCAGCCCCTCCTCCTCACACTCGGGAATCCCGGCCCCCAGCCCCTCCTCCCTCAGACCCGGGAGTCCAAACCCCAGCCCCTCCTCCCTCAGACCCGGGAGTCCAAACCCCAGCCCCCTCCTCCCTCAGACTCGGAATCCCGGCCCCCAGCCCCTCCTCCCTCAGACCCGAGAGTCTGGGCCCCCAGCCCCTCCTCCCTCAGACCCGAGAGTCTGGGCCCCCAGTCCCTCCTCCCTCAGACCTGGGAGTCCTGACCCCCAACCCCTCTTCTCTCAGACTCGGGAATCCCGGCCCCCACCCCCTCCTCCCTCAGACCCGGGAGTCCAACCTCAGCCCCTCCTCCTCAGACCCGGGCGTCCTTACCTCCAGCCCCTTCCTTTCTGAGACCCAGGGGTCCGCGTCCCAGCCCTTCCTTCCCCAGAACCAGGAGTCCCGGCCCCCCAGCCCTTCCTCCCTCGGACCCGGGAGTCCAGGGTCCCCAGCCCCTCCTCCCTCAGACCCGGGAGTCCTCACCCCCAGCCCCCTCCTGAGACCCAGGGGTCCCAGCCCTTCCTTCCCCAGAACCAGGAGTCCCGGCCCCCCAGCCCTTCCTCCCTCGGACCCGGGAGTCCAGGGCCCCGACCCCTCCTCCCTCAGACCCGGGAGCCCCTGCCCTAAGGCCCCCTCCTCCCTCAGACTTAGGAATCCCAGCTCCAGCCCCTCCTCTCTCGGACCCGGGAGTCCAGGGCCCCAGACCGCTCCGCCCTCAGACCCGGCAGTCCCGACCCCCGCCGGTCCTCCCCTGGGCCTGGGCCCCAGCCCTGCTCACGGCAACGAAGTTCCCTTCCCGCCTGCAGCCTTAGCTGGCTCCCGTGACTGGAGACCCCAGTTCCTCTCTCACATCCTGTCCGGAGACTGCTCCCTGACTTCAGGAATATCCAACCCCGCCCCTCAGCTGCCGGGCACACCCCAGGCCCTGGGCCCAGCCTCTGAGTATTTCTCTCTGCCTCTCTCTTGAAACTTTTTTGTTGTTCCCCCCACCCCCCGCCCCTCTGGGGTCCCTTTCTCTGTCTCTCCCTGTCTTCTTATTTTGAGGTGTCAGCCACCCAGCCAATTCATGACAAAGTTGATGAGCAACACTGTCAGAGTCCAAACTCTGGAGGTTTCAGTGGGTCCCCTTCTTCCCCTTCTTACCTCCTTGTACAACACCGCCGTTCCCCTCTCCCCCCCCCCCCACCTGACTAGCTCTTGCTACAGTGAAAGTTCTCTAAACACTTCTATATTTCCTCCTTGGAACCCGTCCCCGATGTGTCCCCTTAAAGTGGCCCTCCACTTCTTTAGTATCTTCTGATGGGGCCTCAATAACACAGTCCCAATATACATCGCTGTGGTGCTGAGAGGCCCCCTCCAGTCCCCTACCCCAGCCCACACTGCCGCTACAATTATACCGGAATGTTCTCCACTGTACTGGAATGTTGTGCACCCTCGGTATGTGTATATGCATACATAGAGAGAGGCTTATTTTAAGGAATTGGCTCATGTGATTGTGCTGGCTTAGCAAGTCTAAAATTTGAGAGGGGTGGCTGGCAGGCTGGGGACTCTGGAAAGAGCCGCAGTTCAAGTCCCAAAGCAGCAGGCTGGAGAGCCGATCTTGCAGATGGAATCCAAAGACAGTCAGCTGGCAGAGATCCCTCTCGCTTGCGAGGGGCGGGGGTCAGTTTTCCAGCTGATTGGATGCAACCCACCCACATTCTGGAGGCAAGTCTGCTGCACTCAAAGTCCACTGATTTCGGTGTAAATGTCACCCCAAAACACCCTCACGGAAACATCCAGAGTAATGTCTGACCCAACATCTGGGGCCTGGGGCCCAGCCAAGTGGACACACGAAATTAACCCGTACCCATGGTACATCTGTGTTCAACTTCTCGAGGAAACTGTGTCCGTTTTCCTTCCTCTCCCTGGTCCTGCTAGAAAATCCATGAAAATCCACCCTGAGGGGCTTCCTATGATGCTACTGAAGGATCCTGGTTGCAGGTCCCACGAGAATCTTATTATAGCAACCTTGGTTCTTTCCTAAAATACCCTGAAAAACCCGCCATGCCCAGCTAGCCCCTCTGTGTCCCTAGGGACCTGGCTATATATCCAGGGGAACATTCCAGCAGTTCCCAGGGCTCTCGTTTTAAAGGCCTTGGGACCATGGGGCACCAGGATGGCTCAGTCTGTTCAGTGTCCGACTCTTGATTTCGGCTCAGGTCATGATCTCACGGTTGGTGAGTTTGAGCCCCATGACGAGCTCTGTGCTGACAGCGCGGGGCCTGCTTGGGATTCTCTCTCTCCCTCTCTCTTTCTCTGCCCCTCCCCACCCCCCTGCGTGCTCTCACTTGCTCTCTCTCAAGCTTACACACACACACACACACACACACACACACACACACACACACACACCACACACAGAGAATAAAGGCCTTGGGACCAAAAATAAGCAAATTAAATAATAAAATAAAGGCCTCAGGACCATCATGTGATGTTCCTTGGACCCTGATATAAAATGGCCAATGTCTTGGGACAGTGCCCCCCAGGACCTGCTTTACTTTTCCTTGGGGCTTGAAAACCTTCGGCCTGGGGTCTTGCTGGTGCCCTACTTTAATGCACGCTGGAACTCATGTAAAGGCTCCCTGAGCCCTAACATGATGTCCCTGTAGTCTTACTCTGAGGCCTACTGGGCCATTAAGATGGTCTCGAGGTCCCATGGCCGTGCCCAGCACCCTGCCACACCGCCACTGGAACCACACAGCCCTGCTGCAGTAACTCGCTTTAATGCCGTGTCCCTGGCGTCCTGCCAGACCATTGCCAGAGGCCCCGGGGTTTCTGATATCTCAGCTCCCCACCCCCATGCTCCCTGGGTCCCCTGATAAAATCCTGAGGCCCAGCAACAACGTCTTCAACAGCCTCTGGCTAATCTCTCTCAGAGAAGGCCACCACCACCCCACCCCCCACCCCAGGGATCCAGCTAAACCAGTCCTGAGCCCTCACCTTGCTGTGATCCACTCCATGATCGCCACAAAGTGCTGTCTGCCCCAGGCCCCTTCTCTCTGCTGCCGAGCCTGTTTTAAGTCCTTCCGTTTCTGTCGTAAGGCTGAGCAGGGCTCCCCACATCCACTCCTGGATTCTCTCTGTTATTATCTCTCACCAGGCCCTGTCCTATCCAGAACCTCCCCAGAAAGACTGATAGGTACAGAAATATAGAAAGATGATAGATAGACAGACCCGCCAGCAAGAAACGTCCCGCATTTCCCAGGGGCTTCTGTCAAGTCCTTCCCCCACCCCTGCCCCACCCCAACTAGGTGGCGACTCCCCAACCTGGGGAGGGAACCGCCCTCGAGGGACCCGAGATGCCACTCAGAAGGGGCCCTGGGGTCCTGTTACATGGCTGTGTGTCTCCCTTTTAAGTCCCTGGGTCCTACTTTAATGGTTAAAACATCCTTCTAGAGGGGCGCCTGGGTGGCTCGGTCAGTTGAGCGTCCGACTTCGGCTCAGGTCATGATCTCACGGTCCATGAGTTCGAGCCCCGCGTCGGGCTCTGTGCTGACAGCTCAGAGGCCAGAGCCTGCTTCAGATTCTGTGTCTCCCTCTCTCTCTGACCCTCCCCTGTTCATGCTCTGTCTCTCTCTGTCTCAAAAATAAATAAACATTAAAAAAAATAATATAAATAAATAAATAAATAAATAAATAAATAAAACAATAAAACAATAAAACATCCCTCTAGAGGGGCTCCTGGGTGACTCAGTCCGTGGAGGAGTGGACTTTGGTTCCGGTCATGATCTCGTGGCTCGTGAGTTTGAGCCCCGCATGGGGCTTCCTGGTGTCAGTGCAAAACCTGCTCCAGATCCAATGTCCCCCGTCTCTGTCTCTGCCCCTCCCCCGCTCACTCTCTCTCAAAAATAAATATTAAAAAATTTTTTAGGGGCGCCTGGGTGGCGCAGTCGGTTAAGCGTCCAACTTCAGCCAGGTCACGATCTCGCGGTCCGTGAGTTCGAGCCCCGCGTCGGGCTCTGGGCTGATGGCTCGGAGCCTGGAGCCTGTTTCCGATTCTGTGTCTCCCTCTCTCTCTGCCCCTCCCCCGTTCATGCTCTGTCTCTCTCTGTCCCAAAAATAAATAAACGTTGAAAAAAAAAAATTTTTTTTTAAAATCCCCCTAGAATTCTCTATTGTTTAGGAACCTAAATAATGCCATTAGAGCCCTGGTGACAGGCCCTTGGGCTCCCGCCGCCATGCTCCTGGGGCTCTCCTGCACTGTCCCTGGGGACTTCCACAATGCCCACACCTTGCTCATCTGCCCTTTAGCTCCTGCTAAATGTCCTATTGATTGTCCCCGTGACACCTCCCAGGGCCCTACTCTAATATTCACTGGGTCCTGTCACAAAAAAGCCTTGGTTCCTGTTCAAATGTCCCTGTGTCCTGCATACTCTCCCCCTGAGCACTCAAAAGGTCCCCTGTGAGTCTTCCCTCATAGGACCATGAGGGTCACCAAAATGGCCTCAAGGTGTCCCCTCTACTCAGGGTCCTTCCAGGACTCTATTAGAATGCCTCATGGGGTGCCCAGGTGGCTCCGTCGCTTGAGCGTCCAACTTCAGCTCAGGTCATGATCTCGTGGTTCATGAGTTCGAGCCCCGCCTCGGGCTCTGTGCTGACAGCTCGGAGCCTGGAGCCTGCTTCAGATTCTGGGTCTCCCTCCCTCTCTGTCCCTCCCCTACTCACGCTCTGTCTCTCTCTCTCAAAAATAAATAAACATTAAAAAAAAATTTTTTTTTAAACATTTAAAAAAGGAGACTCCCTCCATAAAGAGGAAGGAAGGAAGGAAGGAAGGAAGGAAGGAAGGAAGGAAGGAAGAAAGAAAGAAAGAAAGGAAAAAGAGTGCCTCATATCTCTACCATTAAGTCTTTAGAGTCCTGCTAAACCATTCCAAGGGCCTGCTAGTCTGTGTCCCCCAGAACCATCAAAGTGCCCTATGGGCTCTGAGAAAATCTCTGCAGTCTTTCCCCCGTGTGTCCCAGCATCCTGCTTCCGTCACCATCCTCAATGGCCCTAGTTCATTGCATTTATTTCCTGCTGCCGCTGTAATTAATAACTGCAAACTCGGTGGGTTAAAACGACACAAAATTTTGATCTTCCACTTCTGGAGGTCAGACGTCTACATGGTCCACGGGACTGGTTCTTTGTTGAGGCTCTGGGAGGGAGAATCTGTTTTCGGGCCTTTTCCAGCTTCTACAAGCTGCCAGCCTTCCCCAGCTCATGGTCCCTTCCTCCAGTTTCAAAGCCAACAATACAGCCATCTTCTCTCCTTTCTGTTGCTCTGTGCCTGTCCGTCCATCCACACATCTCTCTGACTCTGATCTCCCCCCTCCCTCTTTTAACAAACTTTTTTATGAATTATTTTTAAGGGTTTTTTTTTTAAGTTTATTTATTGATTTTGAGAGACAGAAAGAGTGTGTGCGAGTAGGGGAGGAGCAGAGAGAGAGGGAGAGAGAGAGAATCCCCAACAGGCTCCACGCTGTCAGCGCAGAGCCTGACTCAGGGCTCGAACCCATGAACTGTGAGATCATGACCCGAGCTGAACCCAAGAGTTGGATGCTTAACTGACTGAGCCACCCAGGTGCCCCACGTTTTTTTGTTTTTGTTTGTTTGTTTTTCTTTTTTTAAAAAGTAATCTCTACACCCAACATGGGGCTTGAACTCATGACCTGGAGAGCAAGAGTCACATGCTTTTCCGACTTGAGCTAGCCAAACACCCCCTCCTTTTTCTTAAAAAATTAATTGTTATTAAACATGAGAACTAATGCTTTTCTCTGCCTGTTTGAGAAGCAAACCCGTGACGTTGATGTTATTAGTTTCACATTCTACCCAACTGAACTAACCAGCCCCCCAGCCCCCACCAGACCCCTCTTATAAGTACTCTCCTGATTACATTGGTCCCCCTGGATAATCCCAGGTCATTTCCTCATCTCAAAACCCCAAATTTAGGGGCGCCTGGGTGGCTCAGTTGGTTAAGTAGCCAACTTCAGCTCAGGTCATGATCTCATGGTTCGTGTGTTTGAGCCCCACATTGGGCTCTGGGCTGACAGCTCAGAGCCTAGAACCTGCATCAGATTCTGGGTCTCCCTCTCTCTCTGCCCCTCCCCTGCTCACGCTCTGTCTCTCTCTCAAAAATAAATAAAACATTAAAATTAAAAAAAAAAATCCCAAATGTAATCATTTCTGCAAAGTCCCATTTATCCTACTGAGGTAACATAATCACAGGTTCTGTGGGATTAGGGCATAGACACCTTTGGGGGACCACTGTCCAGCCTAGCACAGTCGCGAGGGATGCCCTTCCTTGCCCCTGCTAAAATATCCTCATTCTGAGCTCCTCCTCCCAGGTTTGGCACTGAGGTCTCTCAGTTGGCCAGAACATTCCCCATAATGTCCCTGTTTCCTGTTACAACAAAGTCCTCAAGGTCACTTGGTACCCACTGGGAGTTGCTTCTGGGTCCCGGGGGTCTTGCTGTGTCTTCAGGGGCCATTTACAGTACCTGCTGGCTGTCCCTTCTCATAGTCCCAGGTTCTTGCTCTAGTGATCCTGCCTCTATGCCCTCTAGCACCCCTGGGGCCCACTATACTATAAAGAATAGAAATATATTCTTTCTATAAAGAATAGTGTCCCCAGGGGCCCACTATAAAGAGTAGAAAGTCCAAGGCAGGACCAGTTACTTAATCTGCGGGGCCCGGGGCAAATGAAAATGAGGGGCCCCTTGTTCCAAATTCAAAGACAGCTCAAGCAGAGCATTGAACCCAGTGTGGGTCCCTTCTGAACGATTGCTTCAGTCGCGTGGGGAGCTCATCCAGGAGACCTCCTTGGCCCTGGGGACTGTGTCTGCCCCTGCACCGTAGTGCCCCCTACTGACCCCAAGGGACAATCACACATGAGTTCAAAACCAAATGCTGCCTGTTCCAGGTTGGCCTCTCTGAGCCTCCGTTTCTTTATCTATAAAATGGGAACAACAGTCATGCCAGCCTCAGAGAGGCTTCAGCGAATCGAGAGTTTGGCATGGGCCACATGGTAGGGCATAGGTTCCTAACACTTGTTCCCCATTTTTTGTTTAAAAAAAATTTTTTTTTAATTTATTTTGAGAGAGCGAGAGAGAGAGAGCAAGCAGGGGAGGGGCAGAGAGAGGGAGAGAGAGAATCCCAGGCAGGCTCTGGGCTGTCAGCGTAGAGCCCAATGGGGGGCTCTAGCTCACGAACTGTGATATCATGACCTGAGCCGAAACCAAGAGTCAGACGCTTAACTGAGCCACCCAGGTGCCCCACTTGCTCCCCTTAATGTACCCCGCCACCCCACTCCCAGTTGCTGTTAAGGTCCCAGGGATCTCAGACACCAGGCTCGGGATTTGTCTTGCTCACTGTTGCATTCCCAGGGGGCCAGCACCGTAAATCTATGTAGAACGAATGGTGGCAATAACGAATGACCCGGGGCTGATTTGGTCCCTAAGACGTCTGGAATGGCTTTGGTGTCCTGTTAGAATGTTGTAGCAGAAGCTATGCTGTAGGCCTCTGTTATAATATATCACAGAGCTGGGACCTACCAGTATGTTAGATCCCAGGATTTTCCCATGATGGGCTCGGGGCTGTGCTGAAATATGGCAGCGGGGACTGCTCAAACACACCGGGAAGCCACTACAATTCGGTTTCCCTGGACTCCACGCACAGACCTCCGGACCAGTTAAACGAATTCACAAATAACTACCGCTACACAAGGAACGCTCACGGGCTGGCTAGAATATATCCCAGGTGTACTGCAACCATTAACAGGGTCTGCTACAGGACCCCTGAGGTCCTGCTGTTATAGAATACAAGGGGCTGCAACAGTGTAGCTACCATGGAATATTCCAGTGGCCTGCTGCGAGAGTTGCATGGCTATGATACATTGTGATACCGCCAAAAGGTGCCCTGTTTTCCTGTAACAGGCCTGACGCCTGCTGTCATCATAAGCCTAGTACCCTGCTATGAAACTGTGCCTGCAGCTAATTTCTCTGAGAAATGGCTATGCCATGGGGACCTCCTGCTAAATGCATGCAACAGAATATTCTAGAAGCATGCTAAAATAGATTCAGGGTCCCATGCCAGCCCACCTGGGCTTGCTATCATGGACGCAGGTTGCACAACCATATACTTGATACCTCTGGGGCCCCCTGTCAAAGACTCTTGTCCTTGGACCTTCCTGGAGGGACCCAGGGCCTGCCACCCTAAGATAGCCTGGGGGCCCCTCTCGAATAGGCTCAGGGCTCTGGAATAATTACTTCCGTCACAAGTATGACTTATTAGAATTACTTCCACTCCATTAACACACGTGAGCATGTTTCCTCCTCCAATAGGGGAGAGAGGCAAGAACCCACTTTACAGATTAGCAAGCTGAGGCTCTGTGGTTGCCGGGAGGGGCGAGGTGGATCACCTGCTAACGCGTGGCAGGGCAAGAAATCAGAACAGAGCCTGCAGTCATAATGCTACCGCTTGGAGGCATGTGCTCATGGTCACTTCTTCCGGTTACTCCAGGCCTTGTGATCTTTGAGATGTAAATCCTATGGGATTTAAATCCTTGCGGGATTTAACTTTAATTCGGTTACTCAACTAGATGTGAATGGAGCGCTTACAGCCTGTCCAGGCGCCGGGGATGCAGAGATCCTTGCCCTCAAGAGTTCACATTCCAGCGGCTACTAGGTAAACAAACATGCAATATCGCACGGGATTTGTACAATAAACATACAAATATACAAGAAATGGGCGTTATCGGTCTCTGTAGGACAGTGAAGCAGGGAAGGGTGGCTGGGAGGGGACCGGAGGTTTTGCCAGATGGGACAAGGCTGGTGAGCCTGAGGGCCTATGGTGCAAACCTGAGAGCTTCCAGACCCAGGGCACAGTCAATGCAAACGCCCAGAGGAGTGAGCAGGTCTGGCGGAGTGAGGAGGAGGGAGAGCGATGGGCACAGGGCAGAGCAGAAGCGCTGAGGCTGTGATGGACTTAGGAGCTGTCTCTGCTTGTGACCCGATTCTCAAAAGGGTAGACGCCGTGGTGACCTCTCTTTGGACACAAGTAGTGCGGATCCAGGGCCTCTCTCCTTGGTCTTTGCCACCTGACCCACCAGGCCCGGCAGCGCTGTCCTTGAACGCACACCAGGCAAGTGCCCCACCTGCAACGAGGTGGTCTCACACGGCGGGGTGCCAAGGAGACACCCCAACGACCGCTGGGAGGGACACGGGAGCGAGGTTGCTGTTGTAAACACGGCAGCCCCACCTCAAACGGAAACACCTGTGGGGGGGGGGCGGCCTCCGGGAGCAGCCTCACCACCCTTCCTGGGTCCCGGCCCCCTCTCCCCCTCTCCGCAGGGTCTCTGTCCTCCAGCGTGGGGTGGGGCGGGCTCGCAGGCTGAAACTCCGGGGCGGTGCCCCCCTCTGACCTGTCCCTGCCCCTTCCTGCCCTCTTTGATGCGGCCCCACTTCCTCTGGCAGGAACCCCCGCCCTTACTGGGTCTGGGTAAAAAGGAGCCGCTGAGCCGGTCCGGAGAGGCGGCGGCGTCCCTGGAGGCGGCAGCTCCTCTCTTCTCACGGCCCTGTCTCCCAACCCTTGTACCAGTGCTGTGGCTCAGTCCCTGGTACAGGTATGGGGGGCAGGGACGTGTGGACCCCAGCAGCACCGGGCCCCAAGGGGTGAAGCCAGGAGGGGACTCCAGCATCTTCCTCTTCTGTGCCTCCATCCCTGCCTATGATTCCGGTGAGGGTCTCTCCAGATTTTGGAAGTCAATGCCGTCTGCCCCTGCCCCTCCTGCCTCGCTACCCTTAGTTCTATCATCCCTAACTTTGTGTTCAAGGTCCGTCTTTTTCTGAAATCTGTCACTACCTGTGGTCTCCGTCCTTGTTCAGAGTTCAGCTGACCCCTGTCCTTATCTCTGCAACTGATGACTCAAGGTCCCTCTCCCTTTTCCCAGTTTTTCTCGATCAGAATGCTTTCCACTGCTACCCTCAACCTTTCTCCCTTCCCCGTTTTCCCGATACTCAAGGTCACTGTCTGGCTAGATCTCTTTTCCTGCAATTTTTTTGGTCTTTCCTTGCATTTGCCTGACCCTGTCCCCATTTCTCCCCAACTCCCAATTTCTCTCCTTCCCCAAAGCCACCCCAACACGGTCTCACTTCCAGGGGCTTCCCTAAGCCATCTCTGAGTGGCCTGCAATTAGGGGCTGCAGAGGTGGGTTCCAGCCTGCCTCCAGCTTGGCCTCACTATACCACATGCCTTCAAAGCCAATTTCCTTGGATTTTCAGGCAAAGGAAGTCTCTAGAACCTTAGGCCTGGAGCTTGGCTACTCACCGAGGGGAGAACCTGCCCCCCTCAGATGAGTTTGCTCATCTGCAAAAGGGGCCTGGTGCCGGCCCAGGAGGGGGCAGTGGGGTGGTGGCGGGGGGGGGGGGGTGGCTGCCAGGCTTCCCTGGGCCACTCCACCCAGGAGACAAGAAATCCCAGCTTGAAGTCAAGACCCCTGAAGTTCAGAAAGAGGCAGCACAGAACTCTGCAAGCCCACCGACCTCCCCCCACCCCACCCAGACCCAAGGGTGGCTGCTTCTTCCTCCCCCCTCCCAAGGAGGCCAGAAAGGGCCCAGACCGGAGTTGAGAACCCAGGGGCCTACGCCCTCACTCACTTCCTCCCCAGAGACTGAGGGGTGAGGGGGGACACGCCCCGACCAGGTAGGAGACTTTACTTACTCTGACACCAAGAGGTGACATGGACCAAAAGGAGGCCCAGAAAGAGAACAACATCTTAACACAGGTTCATATCTTCACCCAGAGAGACGAGAACAGACAGGAAGGGTTTGGCTCCCAGTCCCACCCATACATAAGGGGGTCCAGAGGATGAACGAGAACCCCGTGTTCCCATCAACCCCAATTCCCAGGGACAACCCCTCTGGTAAAGGCGCAGGTACCCGGAGCCAGGCCCGTGACTGGGAAAATAACTTTATTTTCTTCGGGGGTGTGGACAGACGTCTAGTCTCAGAACTTCTGGAACTGCTTTTTGGTGCCAGCGGCCTTTGTGACTTTGAGCACGTTGAAGCGCACAGTCTTGCTCAAGGGCCGGCACTCGCCCACCGTGACAATGTCGCCGATCTGGACATCCCTGTGGAGGTGGGCAGGGGCTGTGTCACACGCTGCGCTGCCCCACTCAGGCCATTAGAGGCCAAGGCCTGTCCTCGTGAGCTCCACCAAACCCTCTCCCAGCTCCAGCTTCCAATCCCACCTGCCCCCAGTCACTGTTTACGGAACAGAGCGTGCAAGGCACTGAACTCAGAGCCGTGCAGAGAACACTCCAGCCCTTCCAAGGGGCCTCTCAGGGCAGAAGATCGCCATCAACCCTCTCCACCTGACACACACAGGGGGTTCCTGAGGACATCTGCTGGCTTCCAGCAGTCTCCTCATACCGTCTCCTATAGTTTCCTGCCCACACAGCAGCCGGAGCGCCCTGTGAGCCCGGGCCAGGTCCCAGGGTCACTCAGACTCGGGTGCAGACCACCCCCTCCTCTCCACCTGGGAACCCGAGGGCCCGCCATGTTCACCTGAAGCAGGGGGACAGGTGCACGGACATGTTCTTGTGGCGTTTCTCAAAGCGGTTGTACTTTCGGATATAATGGAGGTAGTCCCGGCGGATGACAATGGTCCTCTGCATCTTCATCTTGGTCACCACACCTAGGGGGAGGGGACAGATGGTAGGTCAGCCCCCCTGGGAGGGAAGGGGAGCCTTGGGCCGCCCAGAACATGCTGAGAATTGGGATCCCAAACCCTGCTTCTGACATCAGCTGTGCCAAGTGGCTTTCTCAGCAGTGCCCGTGGTGGGCATCTGAAGACCATCGTGAGAAGACATCATCTGCCAGCGCCCTCCTCACCCAGGAATCCAAGCGTCCCCCAGATGCAGACGTCCTCACCCAAGCCCCCAGAAGTCCTCACTCACCAGACAGAATCCGCCCTCGGATGGAGACGTTACCAGTAAAGGGGCATTTCTTGTCAATATAGGTGCCCTCAATGGCCTGAACGAGGGAGAGAAAGGAGTGAGCCTGGCTCATGTAGTTCCTGAACAAAATAGGGGGTGTGGCCTTAGGTACACAAACTACAATTCCCAACGACCCCGGGAACTGCCACTCCGTGTGTACCCACGTGGGAGGACACTGGGGTCTCCTTCCTTCTGAGTCTCTCCAACCCCCTACCTCCTTGGGCGTCTTGAAGCCCAAACCGATGTTTTTGTAGTATCGTGGGAGTTTCTCCTTGCCAGTTTCTCCAAGCAGGACCCTCTTCTTATTTTGAAAGATGGTTGGCTGCTTTTGGTAGGCACGCTCAGTCTACGTGGATGAGGAACAAGCTGGTAAGCTCTCGGAGCCAGCAACCTGGCCTGGAAAACCTCCCCAGAAACCCCCAAACCCCACCCTCTCCAGCCTTTACTCCCTAAACGTCAACCTCCAAAACCTGGATAATGACCATCTACAACAGTCACACCAAGAGCTGAGTTCAGACCCAACTCTGAACCGGAGTTACCTCCGTATTTATGCTCCAAAACACTTCCCATCACCCGAATTCATTCCTTAAAACTCAGACAGAAACGATAATTCCTCTAACAACCTGAACACCTTTTGGCAAAGATTCTCCCAGACACAAGGGCGCCCACTCAGGATTCTCTCCTATGATGTACGCGACTTCGGAAATAAATACCAAAACGATGGGCTTCCTGGATTAACCCAATGGCCCAAGGCCTCCAAAAATACCTCTCCTAAGGCTTGAGCCTCTCCTAAACCCCACGTGGGGGAGACCCTAGTATTTACGCGGTGCTAATTAGATTAATTCACAGACACGCGCCCTCTGCCCGAATTAATGTCTGGAAAATCGAGGCCGCCCTGCATTAACCCCCAAACTGGGGCGCGGGTCCTTCTCTCCAGGACGCGCCCCTGACGCCGGGACTGGACCCCGCCACCTCCGCGGCGGCCCGGAGCCCGCACCTGAATGTCCGCCATCTTCCCGGCCGCCTGGAAAAAGGAAAGCCGCGGCGGCGTCCGGGTTTCCTTATCGACCGCACAGGGGCTAGAGAGGAAGTGACGAAAGGGGGCGGGAGCACGGTTTGGGGCGGTGCCTCGGACGCGACGGTGATGGACAGGAGGCCCAAACACAGCCCGCGATTCGGAGACTGCAGGGACCCCCACAAGTTGAAGGGCCGAGGGTCGGGAAGCGGCGGACACTGTCTCGCGAAAGTCAGGCCGCGACTGCGCTGGGCGCCCTAGTTCACGTTGGGAAGGCGAGGCCAGCCTTGAGCCTGCCTACATTATCGCGAGAGTTACAGGGAGGCGGTCAGGGTTCGGCCGGGCTAAAATCACGTGGGATTTGAGGACCGCGTGGCTTCGTTTCTGCAGATTTCAAACGGGATGCGGTGGCGGCCATCTTTTTGCGGGGCACGCGGCTGGAGGGTCTTAGGAGCTTGGGTAACGGCACCGCCGTCTTTGTGAGGGGCGGGCGTTAACCAAGAGTGGTTTTTTGTTTGTTCAAATTTAAGGAACGTTGTTGTTTCATTCCCAGACAATGGTTTCGCGAATAAAAACCCTTCTGCTGATGTACCAGCACTGTCCGTAACAGCACTGTTGAGAACTTTTCTGCAATGATGAAAATGTTCTGTATCTGCACCACTCAGCACCTGGCCCCTGACACTTGAAATGTGTACGAGACTGAGGACCTGAATTTTTAACTTTGTTTAATGTTATTAGGTTTAAATTTAAATAGCTACTTGGAGCTAAGCCTATGGCATTGGGCAGTGCAGGTCTATAGTTGGATACTTGTTATTTATTATTTTTTTCGAGAGTTTATTTTTAAGTAATCTCTAAACCCGCCCAAGGTGGGGCTCAAATTTACAACCTTGAGATCAAGAGTTCCATGTTATACTGAGCCAGCCAGAATCCCCCTTATTTGTTATTTTATATACATTCTTAGAAAGCAAAGTCTTACGAAACAGGGTTTTTTTGTTTTTTGTTGTTGTTTTGTTTTTTTAGATTCAGCTGACAAAGGATTGCTATCGGGAGAGTCCAAACCCTCCCTTGTCAATTTGTGTACTTCTCCTGTAGCGTGGGACACTGGTGCAAGACATATGAAGGAGCTAATCCCTTGTGATCTGGCTCTTGTCTCTGTTTTACGCTCTTAGAGCCGATGCTCTTTTCCTCCTCTAATTTACATCTACATCTAATTTTTTAGAAGTTTATTTATCTTGAGAAAGAGAGCATACAGGCGCTAGTGGGGGAGAAGCAGAGAAGGAATCCCAGGCAGGCTCTGAGCTGTCAGCGCGGAGTCCCATGAGGGGCTCCATCTCACAAACCTTGAGATCATGACCTGAGCCCAAATCAAGAATCAACCTACTGAGCCCCCCCGGGCGCCCCTGAAGGCAGGAATCTTTATCTGCTTTGTTCTCCAGAGCATCTGGCAGCTGTCTTATACTGGGTGCCTAATTTATACTTGTGGACTAAATCACCAATGAATGAATGGAGGATTGGGGGATGTGTCAAAATGTCCACCATTACAGGCAGCCGTATAAATCACGCCATAGCTCCACCTTGGAATATTCTGCAAGCACTTAATAAACGTGAGGTAGATCAATCGATCCAGAGGTGAAAAGATTGCCAGCTATATTTTGTTTCTAAGTTTGCAATTCTGAATCGGTATTTCATGCGCGTGGTACGAAATTCAGAAAGAACAAAAAGCGAGAGGTGCCTGGGTGGCTCAGTTGGTTAAGCCTCTGACGCTTGATCTTGGCTCAGGTCACCATCTCCCCATTTGTGAGTTTGAGCCCATCGGGCTCTCTGTTGTCAGTGCAGTTCCTGCTTCTGACCCTGTCTCCCTCTGCCCCTCCCGCACCCTCTCTCTGTCTCTTTAAAAAACACCAAAACCCACAAAACTGCAAAATTGAATGGCTCTCTCTCCTACTCTTCTCCCCAGACACCCACACCCAGTTTTCCTCTCTAGAAGCAACTGTTGTCATCCTGCTATCAGCTTGCGATGTGTCTTCCAGACTATTTTACCTTCAGATGAATTTATACATGGACAAAGCAAACTGCAGAGCAAAGGCATAGTATGACCCACAAAATCAACAACAAATACGTATTGACAATCTATGGGATGACTGCCTTTTTTATAGCTGGGTACTGTGATATAATTGTGGACTATATCTATTTGTAGGTATCACAGACTGCCTTGTTCAGTAATGTAGCCGAGAGTTACATATGGTTATTTACATGTAATCTGAGTGACTGGGGAGGGGTGGGGGGTGGGGGGTGCAGCTCAGTGCCAGAGCCAGTGCTTCCAGGTCCTGGGTTCCTGGGTTCGAGCCCTGGCAAGTCCAACCACTGGCTCTTCATTCTTTTTTAAAATTTTTTGTAATGTTTATTTATTTGAGAGAGAGAGTCAGTCAGAGTGTGAGCGGGGGAGGGGCAGAGAGAGAGGGAGACATAGAATCCAAAGCGGGCTCCAGGCTCTGAGCTGTCAGCACTCGAACTCACACGTTGCAAGATCATGACCCCTGCCAAAGTCAGAGGCTTAACCAACTGACTGGCTTTTCATTCTTTTTTTTAATTTTTTATTATTTTTTTAATGTTTATTTTTGACAGAGAGAGACAGAGAGAGACAGAGCATGAGTGGGGGAGGGGCAGAGAGAGAGGGAGACACAGAATTTGAAACCGTCTCCAGGCTCTGAGCTGTCAGCACAGAGCCTGACACGGGGCTCGAACTCACAGACAGCGAATTTGTGACTTGAGCTGAAGTCGGACGCTCAGCCAACTGAGCCACCCAGGCGCCCTTGGCTCTTCATGCTTTAAGAGATACAGATTAGATTTAAATTGAATAGAATTTAAAACTCAGTTCCTCAGCCGCTCTATTCATATGTCAAGTATCCAGAGGCCACATGTGGCTTGTATATTAGAGAAGATTCATAACATTTTTATGAACACAGAAAATTTTGTTGGACGGCCCTACTATAGAGAAATACATGTGTGTGTGTGTATATACATACGTGCACACATATATGCATATATGTATAAGTATAAATAATAGTCTTATAGTCTTTAAGTTTAATAACTTCAGAGATGTAAACGCTACAAACTTACAAAAACCAATTAAAAACTTAATTACTTAAATTTCTTTTGCACTTAATAGCTTTGTGAGTTCTGAAACATTTTATTGTTCTGGTCATCTGTACACCCAAGGCGGGGCTTGAACTCACAATCCCAACATCAAGAGTTGCACACTCCACTGACTGAGCCAGCCAAGCTGTCAGGGCAGAGCTGGATGTGGGGCTGGGGCCCACGAGCTGTGAGATCACGACCTGAGCCGAAGTTGGGCGCTTAACCAACTGAGACTCTCAGGCGCCACTGAGTGAAACTTTTTTAAAAAGTTTATTTATTTTGAGGGAGAGAGAGAGGGAGAGAGAACCAGTGGTGGAAGGGCAGAGAGAGAGGGGGACAGAGGATCTGAAGCAGGCTCCACACTGATAGCAGAGAGCCCGATGCGGGAATCGAACTCATGAACTGTGAGATCATGACCTGAGCCAAAGTAGGATGCTCAACGGACTGAGCCACCCAGGAGCCCCCATATGGAAGATTTTTCAATGTAGTTGTTTCAGTCCCTTTGACGGTAGCATTAGAAGGGAGGGACTTTTCATTTTTCTGTTTTATTTTTAAAAAAATTTTTTTTTCAACGTTTATTTATTTTTGGGACAGAGAGAGACAGAGCATGAACAGGGGAGGGGCAGAGAGAGAGGGAGACACAGAATCGGAAACAGGCTCCAGGCTCCGAGCCATCAGCCCAGAGCCCGACGCGGGGCTCGAACTCACGGACGGCGAGATCGTGACCTGGCTGAAGTCGGACGCTTACCCGACTGCGCCACCCAGGCGCCCCTCATTTTTCTGTTTTAAAACCTTCTATATTCCACCCCACCCCCCTGCAACTGACCTCATAGTAGGTTTATTTTTTTACACTTGATCTTAGCCAAAAGGCCGAGAAGCAATTAGGTTTATTTTATTTATTTATTTTTTAACGTTTACTTATTTTTGAGACAGAGAGACAGAGCATGAACGGGGGAGGAGCAGAGAGAGAGGGAGACACAGAATCAGAAGCAGGCTCCAGTCTCTGAGCCATCAGCCCAGAGAGCCTGACGCGGGGCTCGAACTCACGGACCGCGAGATCGCGAGATCGTGACCTGAGCTGAAGTCGGATGCTCAACCGACTGAGCCACCCAGGCGCCCCAATTAGGTTTATTTTTTTAAAGAAAAAAGTAATTTCTGGAGTGTCTGAATAACTTGATAAGGATTTATTATATTTAGTTAAAAAAAAAAAAAAGCAGGCCTCAAGAGTTGTTATCTGCAATGTGTGCTAAACTATGTACAAAAGTGACTTAGAAAAAAGCCTGGAAGGAAATGCATGATGCTGGCCCTGGTGGTTTGCATCTCCAGGTGGTGAGATTAAGTGTGATTTCCTCTCTGGTTTTTAAAATGCTCAGTATTTTGCAATTTGCTCAGAATAGCTGGTGAGATTTTGATGATAAGGGAAAAGGGAAAAAAAATACTGCTTCACCGTGAAGGGGGTGAGGGCAGTTTGGAGATATTTAGCTGCACAGCTTTTAATGACCACAACCCACAGTAGGAAGTACATTCTGCATTGTGACCAAACACCTGTTTCTCTGTCCTCCTCTTCCCTTCCTTCCTCTTGCTTTCTTTTTTTTCTGAGTTTATGTATTTATTTAAGTAATCTCTCTACCCAAAGTGGGGCTCAAACTCACAGCCCCGAGATCAAGAGCCGCATGCTCTTCCGATTGAGCCAGCCAGGCCTCCCCTTCCTCATGCTTTCTAACTTAACTTTCTCTTTTCCTTCCTGCAACTCACTGATTTTTTTTTCTGTTTCTATTTCTATATTCATTTTAAGCGTGGTTGGACCACTATCCTCGATTTTCAGACCTGCAGTGTCAAAGAGCCTTGATGTCCAATAACCAACTTCAGCCAACCCTAGTTATTACCACTCGAGCGAATATTTCCTGCCCCTGCCGGGTTTCAGGCGTACTTACCAGTGTTTCACAGCGGAAATGCAAACCCTCCTTGACCTGGAGCTCACGTTCTCCAAGATGCACCCCAATGCCTAGCAAAATAAGACCCTCCCTTGTACCCTGCACATGGCCCAGGATGGGAAAGGTTGCTATTACCTGGTGGAGATGGGCCAGGCGTGCCCACGCGCTGCTGGGGGGGGGGGTGCCTTGGTGGTGAGCGGTTGGGCGAGTTGCAAGATCGAGCTCTGAAAATGTTTCTGCAGCTGACCCGGGTGTTGGGAGTCTCCGTAATTGCCCTCCAGGAAGGATTAGGGGATGCCCAGAAAGTCTATTTTCAAATGGTAAATGATGTCCAGCAGCTTCTCATGTGTTCATTGACTTGTAGATCTTTTTGGGTGATATAGTTCTCCAAATTCTTGCTCAAATTTACTTGGTTGTTTCTTTTTTTCCCTTTATACACACACACACACACACACACACACACACACACACACACACACCTGGGATACAAATTCTTCAAAAGAGATGATTTGCAAACATTTCCTCCCAGTCTGTGGCTTGTTTTTTTTACAGATGAAAAAAATTTTTTTTTTTAACGTTTGTATTTATTTTTGAGAGAGAGAGAGCGTGAATAGGGGAAGGGCAGAGAGAGAGGGAGGCACAGAATCCAAAGCAGGCTCCAGGCTCTGTCAGCACAGAGCCCTGCGTGGGGCTCGCACTCACGAACCTCGAGATCATCTGCACCAAAGTCGGCTGCGTGACTCAGCTACCCAGGCGCCCTAACGTGGTTGGTTTTTCAAGTGGCAAGTTGTACGTGTTTATCAAGCCGAGTGTATCTTTTTAAGGGATCCTGCTTTTGGTGGGACTATATTGTGCTGCTTCACCAGGCAGTTTTGTTAACAGTATTTGAACTCTGTCGGTTTTGGTCGCTCCTGGAGGCACCTCCTGTGGCGAAGGGGAACCCCGGGCAAGCTAAAGGTACCACTGATCTGTTAAACGATTCTCAGCGAAAACCTACGCCACTGAGTTTGGACATCTTGGGAAGATTAACCACGACAGGACACGGGAGTTATAACTTGCCCTGCGAATTACACAGTGAAATGTTTAACATATTCAAGTAGTTTTCTTCGCACCGTTAGGCATTTGAATACTGACCTAAATTAGAAAATTTCCAACTATTGGGCACCAGGGTGGCTCAGTTAAGCGTCCAGGTCTTGGTCTTGGCCCAGGTCAGTATCTCTCAGTTCGCAGATTTGAGCCCCTATCGAGCTCTCTGCTGACAGGGTAGAGCCTGCTTGGGATGATGTCTCCCTCTCTGCCTTTCCCCCCACTTGGATCTCCCTCAAAAAACATTAGTTTTCAAGCCTTGCCCATTAATCCCTAAGGGCACGTTAACAGGTGACAGTTAACTGGGTAGCTGCTAAATGCTCCAGGTCTAAAAGGTCTAGCTTTTGTCTTACAAAGCATCACGGAGGGGCGCCTGGGTGGCTCAGCGACTAGGCTTCTGACTTCAGCTCAGGTCACGATCCCGTGGCTTGTGGGTATGAGCCCAGCGTCAGGCTCTGTGCGGACAGCTCCGAGCCTGCTTCAGATGAGGTCTCCCTCTCTGCGCCTCCCCTGCTCATGCACACTCCCAAAAAGAAACATTAACAACAAAAAAAAGGCATCACAAAATTTGCAGAACATTCCCTGTCCCTTTCTTTCCAAAAAAGCCCACACTTCCTGGTGTGGCACAGACCAGAAGGGCCCATAGGACCGCGAGGATGGGACTGGGTCTGAGATGGTGGCAACTCCATACTTTACAGCTGACCCGACAGCTTCACCCACTAGGCAACCTCGGGCCGTGGCGGTTTTGAGAACTACGCGGGACCCTGGAGGAAATTCCTTGAAGGGTAGGTTACAGGGCAACCGTTGTGACAAGCCCACTTTTCTTGCTCAGGGGGCCTCCCTCCCCTGGGCCTGCCTCCGCAGCAGACACACATTGCCAAGACACCACATTTGTTTAAAAATAATTTATTGGTTTGGGATCACAAAGTACAGGGAAAGTCAGAGGGCAGTGCCTGTGACCCCCAGCTGTCCTTCCCTGTGTGTGCACCTGGAAATACCTTTGTGGACACCAAGCTTGGCCCTCAGCACCCTCACCCTAACAGCTGCAGCGTTAGCACCTGACCGCGTGGGAAGTTTGGACACACCCTGTGCACAACGCAGGGTCCCCCTCGGATCACTTGCCAGGTATCTTTTTTTTGCGAATGGTGAAACCGCCCTAGTTGTTGCAACTGTCAACTTCTTAAAACTTCGTGAATGAGGACGCCACGGGCAACCTATGCCTCAAAGCTCTTAGAGCCGTTTGAACATTTTAGGAGGCCTTCCTGAGCAGCAGTGACTAAAGCCCTGTGGTCCCAGTATTCTAAGGCCCAGGCTGCCTGTGGCACCTAAACAGGGGCCCCCGGAGTCCCCCACATCCTAGGGCGGCGATGGAGGAAGCGCAGGCCAGGCCAAGCATGAGGAATAAACGGTCAATTTTATTGGGCTCAGACCAGGAGTCCGTGGGTCTTGAGGACCTCTGTGTATTTGTTGATTTTCCCCTCCACGTTCTTTTCGGCCTGTTTCCGTAGCCTCTGTGGGGTGAGGAGGACAGATGCCGGTCGGTGGCTGCCGCCTGGGACACTCCTCCTCCCAGGACCCCACCCGATCCCACTCCCCTCCCGGAGTTGGGCCTCAGAGAGGCCTCCGGGTCTGAACCACCGCATCCAGACACGCGCCCGCCCCTGCCCCCAAAGGCCCTGCCCGGGCCTGGTGCCCTTAGCTTCCAGCCCATCCTCACCACAAGCTGCTTCTTCTTCCGGTAATGGATCTTGGCCTTCTCCTTCCGCTTCTCCTCCAGGGTGGCCGTTACTGCCTGGTACTTCCAGCCAACCTCGTGAGCCAGGCGCCCCAGGTAAGCAAACTGTGGGGGAAAGGGGAGAAGTGAAGTGGAGCCAGGGTGGCTAGGGGACGGGTGACAAGCTGTCACAGCAGACCCTGCTTTTCTCAGCAGGCATGAGCCAAGACACAGCCGCCCCTGTAAGGGCTCCCCGCCCCCTCCTCCTGGCATCAGCTGAGCCATTGGCGTTGTCGGCACTGCCAGCAGTGGCATCCGCAGACCATCGTGAGAAAGAGACATCATCTGCCAGCCTCTGGGACCTCAAGTCCACCCCCCCCGCCCCGCGAGACCACGCTATGTAACCGACAGCTCACCTTCCGTGTAGGCTTCAGCCGCACAACTTTGAGGGCGGCGGGAACCACCATCCGCTTTTTCTGTTAGAGAAGGAGAGGGGCTTAAGAAACCTGGAGTGAGGGACAGACAGGGGACAAGGCTGGCTGGAAGAGCGTCTCAGTCAGTGCTGTTCTCACGAGGATCAAACAATGTAGGTACAACTGTGCAACATCACGGACGCCGCGCACACGAATGCGGCACGGGAACATCACGCTCACCTTGTCGTAGGGGGGCGGGATCCCATCAAACACCTTGAGGCGCTCCAGGGCGGCCTGGCCTCGCTTGGTCTTGTGGGGCAGCATGCCTGTGGGCAGAGGGGCGGGCGGCAGGCTCGCTCACCGGGGCTCACGAGGACCCCCGCCCCGCCGGCGCACAGGCGGCCTCAGATGGTAGTGCATGTGGAGTCATCTCATGGTTGGGGAACTCGAACACGAGTGGGAGAAGTCCTCATCACTGGCCACCCGGCCGTCCCCGCCTGCGGTCCTCGGGCCCAGCTCACCTCGCACTGTCCGCCAGAAGATGCGGCTGGGCGCGCGGAAGTGGTAGGGGCCTCGGGATGGGTTGGTGTTCATCCGCTTGCGGAGGAAGGCCAAGTACTTCACTGCGGGGAGAGAGCAGCGCGAAGGCTCAGCCCCAGACACACGCACATCCACACTCCCAGGGACCTTTTAGGAACTCACACGGGCACTTCCCACCACCTGCGGGCTCACTTTTGGAGCCAAGGAAGCCTGAGGCTCTCCCAGGTCAATCCTCTCTAGCCCTCCTCCCACGTCTGAACTTACGCTTGTTTCTGTAGAAATTGCCAGAAATGTTGATGCCCTCGCAGCGCACGACGACGACCTTCCGGCCTAGAGAAAAAGGAAAACGAGGTGACGGAGGAGAACAAAAGCTTGGTAGCCAGCCGAGGGCTTTACCTACAAACTGGCCACCACACACCTGCCCGGTTACGGCGCGGACCCGGAAACAGGGATCCTCCCCTGTATGGAACTGACCGTAAGGCACAAGAAACCCAAGACCCTGGCAGGGGATCCCCTTGCCCCACCCAAGTCACAGAGCTAGACTTGTGCTTAAATTAACAGCCAAACAGGAAAAGAACGTTCCATGTTGGAGCCCCCGACCCCAGGACAGGGAGGGGCTGGCAGGTCTCAGAGCGGTGCATGGGGTCGATCTCATGGTCGTGAGACTCAAACGAAAGATGGTGATTGTTGCTCATCACGGACCTCTGGGTGGGACTCGGTCGGGGGGGGGGGGGGGGGGGGCAGAGCAGACTTACCCAGCAGCACCTGTTTGGCCACAATGGCCGCCAGGCGGCCCAGGAGATGGCCTCTGCCATCGAGCACCAGGACCTGGTGGAGATGGGGGGAGAGCTTAGACACACCCACGGCACTGACTACCCACCCCCCAAAGCAACCATTGCTTTCTACTTGATTCTTTCACCTTCTCCCCCAGAGCAATTCCTATCCATTAGCACGCCTGGAAACTAGGACCCAAGGCCCATTTTACAGATGTGGCCAAACAAGCAAATGGGGGACTCGAGACTTCAGTAAATGGAATAAAACAGAGACCTTGCCTCACATCTCACAGCTGCCTGAAGGGCAGGAATTTTTCAAGCCCAGATTACATTCAAGGCTGAGAGAACGTGCTGGGATTTGAACAAAGACTGGCAACTCTGTCCACGGACCCAGGTAGAATTTATCATCGGTGACACCAGCTGCGGGAATGCTGACGGATTCTCTCTCTCCTGATCTCAAGGACAAAATCATTTCCAGCACAAACCGAAGAGTAAAGGAAAACGGGCCCAGTGTGGGTGAGGCTCTGCGGTGTAGACAAAAGCCTGTGCTGGGTTTTACATGGACTAACTGTGTCCCTGGGTGAACTGCTCAACACCGAATCCTCAGCTCCTTCACCACGAGCAAAGTCCCCACTCTTACCGAGTGCTTGTTATATACTTGTGATTGTTGGAAGGCAGAAGGGTACAGAATCTAAAGCCAGACTTCCTGACAATGTGACTTTGGCTAAAAATCTCCAGCCTCCTCACCTGGAAGATGAGGATAACAGTATCTGCCTCAGGAACGTTATGGGAAGGTCAGGGAATTACACAAAATATAACACAAGCCGTGCCAGGAACACGTGTTCAGAGAACTTCTCTACCACTTTCCCCAGGGCACACACTTGCTTTTTCCTTCCTCGACCACGACTCCTTACATGAAATTCACATGGGGACCGTTTCCCCGAGCCATCCCCTCCTTTACAGAAAAGAAATGACAGGAGTGCGGGCCCTCAGACCTAAGCTTCTGCTGTGTCCCTCGAGGTCCCCAACCTCCCCCCCCCCCACCTCCCGTTTAAGAACAGTGTAGGTCCCGGGGTTGTGGAGCCTTTTTATTACAGGTCCCTCCTTTCAGATCTTTAAAATCAACCCCAACGAGCAAGAGAAAAAGAGGAATTCGTTCCTGCACGCCCTGTAGGCGAGAACGCTCTGGACCCACTGCCTAAGTTTCCTACGAAAACGCTCAAAGCTGCAGAACACGGATTAGCAGTCCCACGAGGTTGAAGCAACGCGCGACTGGGGCATGTTGGTCAGTCCTCGGCGTCTCACCGCCGCGAGGCCGCCCAGGCGCTTTCTGCGTGCTTCCCCGCCGCTGGGGACACACGGGTCTCATTCGGCCAAGGGACAAAGGCAAACGAGACCTAATTTTAAACTAACTCTTCCCGTGCTGGGAGCCCCCATAATCACCCCTAAGGGAGGAACGATGCCGCATTTTAGTCAGTCACCGACCAAAAAAAACCCCCGTGTATCTCCTATTTCCCCCGTTGCTGACTCTTCTTAGACCAAAAGCTGCCCCGTTTCGCTCAATTAATCTAGATTAGATCTCACAATACACCTACGAGGGGAAAGAGGGTATAACTCGGCCCCGGCCTGGATCCCACCCGGCCCCACGCCTCCCCGGTCCGCGCGGAGCCCGCACCTGAGCCTCCGCCATCTTCGGCAGCCGCCTAGGAAAGGAGGAAGGCTCTGCGCAGGGTTTCTTATCCCTTGAAACAGGGGCGGAGGAAGTGACGCCGCATGGGCTGTGCGGGCAGCTTTCCGTCTTTGTATTGGTTGAAGCGTCTAGCGCGTGCGCAGAGAGGCCCCGCTAGAAGGCGGGTCGTCTCCCGACTGTCCAATCCGGGTCCAATTCTTCTCGCCGGCTCTTAGATAGCCATTGCTGTGAGGGGCGAGAGATCACGTGGGGGTAGGACGGCTCAGCTGGGGCGGGGCTGGCCAGCCTCGGCCGCCATATTTTTGAGGGGCTGCTAATCTCCCTCTAGGGCGGGGGCTCGCCCGCTAACGCGAGCGCAGGCTGCAGGGCACGTGGTGGCCCGCAGAGGGCAACGAGGCTTTCTGTTCGGGGCCCAGTCTAGACTGGGTAGGTCTGGGTCCGGTGCCTGGTGTGCCTCCTTATGACCTGGCCAGACCCCTGGCCTGTCTAGACCTCAACGTCCTCATCTGTAAAACAGGTGGAAGTCGTTTTCCCTATGCGATCTGAGAGTGTGTGAGGGAATGACTCCAGATGGCTTCTGCTGCGTCCCTTACCTGCGATGTCCTCCTCTCCAGCCCCACCTTCTAATATCCGGCATGTCACAATCCCAGTGCTTTTTGGCTGGGGTCCTTTCCTCCAGAGAGCTTCCCCGGTGTCTGGGGCTGGGCCGGGTACCTCCTCTGGGCTCCCACAGTGCCTGTTCTCCTGCCATCGGAACGTGTCACGCTGTACTGACCCCAGAGGGGTCCCGTGTCTTCTCCCCCATAGATCAGGAGCCCTGAGGGGGCTGGGTGGGTTCTGACTCGCATCTGGGTCCCCGCAGTGCTATGCACTGGCTCTGGGCCCCAGGAGGCGTCAGAAAACAGCTACTGAATGAAGCCTTGCGTTAACCGAAAAACCAAGACTCACACGCAAACTGCCCCGTCCACACCATGTCCCACCTACAGACAGGCCTGGCCAGAGCTGGTAGAAAAGGATGATTTATATACAATTTCCTGGGGACAAGGACTTTGTACAGAGGGGGATAGGTGGGTCTGGGGCTGGCGTTGGGGGCTGGCGTTGCCTCCATCCCGGGGGGAGAGTGAGCGGGGCAGCGTGGTCGAGGAAGGAACCAGTCTCTAGCTGAGTTTCTCCGAGTCCCGGCTCTGTGTCCTCGGGCAGGTGATTCCTCTCTCTGGGCCTCAGTGTCTTCCTCTGTAAATGGGATGATACATGTGTCTGTCTCACGGGGCTGCTTGGGGGGTCCGTGGAGAGAGGAGAGGAAAGCATCAAGTGCAGGGCTACTGAAAACAATTCCATTTGCAGTGAGCGCTCGCTGTGTTAGCGCATCGCTGTCCTAGACAAGACGGTTCTCTCAGACAGCGATGGGAGTAGCGGGATCTGAGCTCTCCCAACACAGCCACAAGGCAGCCCCATTGAAGGTGAGCATTCCAAGGCAACTAAGGAGCTGATTGTTACATTTTACCTAATTTAAACTTAGGCAATGGTGTATTTCTTAGGAGAGCAGGAAGCAGAGTGGATAGGAGCGAGGATGGGAGGAAAACTCAATGGATGGCCTTAAAAAAAAAAATTGTAGGGGCGCCTGGGCGGCTCAGTTGTTGGTTAAGCGTCTAACTTGGGCTCAAGTCATGATCTTTTTTTTTTTTTTTAATTTTTTAAAAATATTTATTTATTTTTGAGAGAGACAGAGACAGAGCAGGGGAGGAACAGAGAGAGAGGGAGACCCAGAATCCCAAGCAGGCTCCAGGCTCCACAACCCCCACACCTGTCACCACATTCCCCCCCCCCCCCATGCAGGGCTCAAACCCACACCGTGAGGTCATGACCTGAGCCAGTCAGACGCTTAACTGACTGAGCCCCCCAGGCGCCCCTACAGATGAAGCATTTCTAATAAAAATTTAGTGTCGCATGCACACTGGATTCTAAAGACTTGGTATGAAAGAATGAGTAAACTATCTTGGGGCACCTGGGTGGCTCAGTGGGTTGAGTGTCCGACTTCAGCTCAGGTCATAATCTCGAAGTTCGGGAGTTCAAGCCCCACATCGGGCTCTGTGCTGACAGCTCGGAGCCTGGAGCCTGCTTCAGATTCTGTGTCTCCTCCTCTCTCTGCCCCTCCCCCACTCATGCTCTGTCTCTCTCTCTCTCTCAAAAATAAACATTTAAAAAAATGAGTAAACTACCTCAATAATTTTTAAAAATATTGATTACATGTTGAAATGACAACATCTTGGATACACAGGGTGAGATAAAATATATTAAAGTTACCCGTTTCTTTTTACTTAAAAACATGTGGCTACAGGATGCCTGGGTGTTAAGCGTCTGACTTTTGATTTTAGCTCAGATCATGATCTCACAGTTTGTGAGATCGAGCCCTGCATGGGGCTCCGCGCTGACAGTGTGGAGCCTGCTTGGGATTCTCTCTCTCTCCCTTTCTCTCTGCCCCTCCCCTCTCCTCTCAAAATGAATAAACGCTAAAAAAAATTAAATTTAATTTTAAAAAATGTGGCTACTAGAAAGTTTTTTTTTTTTAATTTTTTTTTTCAACATTTATTTATTTTTGGGACAGAGAGAGACAGAGCATGAACGGGGGAGGGGCAGAGAGAGAGGGAGACACAGAATCGGAAACAGGCTCCAGGCTCTGAGCCATCAGCCCAGAGCCCGACGCGGGGCTCGAACTCACGGACCGTGAGATCGTGACCCGGCTGAAGTCGGACGCTTAACCGACTGCGCCACCCAGGCGCCCCGAAAGTTTTTTTTTTTAAGTAATCTACATGCCCAATGGGGGGCTCGAACTCACAACCCTGAGATCAAGAGTTACATGCTCTACTGACTGAGAGAGCCAGGTGCCCCAACTATTAGAAAGTTTTAAATGACATGTGTGGCTTGTGTTCTATTTCTGTTGGACAGCCTTGCTCTGAGGGCTTTGTGTGTGCCACTTAACCTCCAGACAACTCTATGGTAGAAAGAATATTATTAGAGTCTTTTGTACAGATAAGGAAACTGAGGCAGAAGAGGGAAAGGCTTAGATGCCCAGAAAGCCCAGAGTCAAGCCTTGGCTCTGTCACTCATGCGCTGTGTGACTTTTGGCAAATTATTTGCCTCTCTGTGCCTTGGTTTCAGCCTCTGTGAAACAAAATAAAAATGACACTAGCTTCTCAATTAAGTAGGTTAATTCGTAGAAAGCCGCAGCATAAGGGCCGTAACTCTAAGGCATTATATGTGTGAACAATTACTGCAAACTGCTTCTTCTTAGAGTCCTCTGGGCCCATCAGGAACCCACTAAGGCTTTCTGTCCTTTCTCCCTCCTGGCCCACCTGCCTCCTGCCCTCACACCTGTTCTCACCTTCTTTTTTCCATCACTCACCTCCCCTGGTTCCCTGCTACCCGGGACAGGAAGTCCCAGCTCCCTTGCTTGGTGTTTGAGGCCTAGATTTTCACACCCACACTCCGCTCACAGCTTTTTCACACCTGGAAGTCTTTGCAAAGATGGTCCCCTCCCCCTGCTTCAGGAGGCTACTCTCTCCTGGCTTGCAGACTCCTGTAGCCAAATGTCTCCCCTGGGGCCCCCTCATGCACCCAGGTCCCCGCTGAGCTCACTCTCTTTCCCTAATCTCCCTTGTCCCTCAGGTTCCCCACTGGGCCAGACCCGGGGTCCTCTGTGCCACCTGCCCAAGCCTGTCAACCTGCAGCCCTGTTCTTTTTGTCTTGTTTTTTAAAGATGTGCTTTTTAAAGATTTTATTTTATTTTTTTATTTTTTTTTACATTTATTTATTTTTGATAGAGAGAGACAGAGCACAGGTGGGGGTAGGGGCAGAGAGAGAGGGAGACACAGAATCTGACCCAGGCTCCAGGCTCTGAGCTGTCAGCACAGAACCCGATGCGGGGCTTGAACTCACAAACCGTGAGATCATGACCTGAGCCGAAGTCGGACGCTTAACCGACTGAGCCACCCAGGTGCCCCTATTTTATTTTATTTAAACATTTTTTTAATGTTTATTCATTTTTTGAGAGACAGAGTGCCAGTGGGGGAGGGACACACACACACACACACACACACACACACACACACACACACACAGAATCCCAAGCAGGCTCCAGGCTCTGAGCTGTCAGCACGCACAGAGCCCGATGCGAGGCTCGAACGCATGAACTGTGAGATCATGACCTGAGCTGAAGTTCGACACGTAACCAACTGAGCAACCCAGGTGCCCCCTAAGATTTTCTTTTTAAGTAATCGCTACACCCAACGTGAGGATCGAACTCACAACCTGGGGATCAAGAGTCGCCTGCTCCACTGACTGAGCCACGCAGGTGCCCCCGCCCTGTCCTTCTTGATCCCTGACTCTTGAAACTGCCTGTCCCCTTCTCTCCATCCCCATGGTGCCAGTCCTGGCCCTGACTCAGGCCTTGTCCTCTCTCCCGGGACATCCTCTCGCCCAGCATCCAGTCTGTCTGGTCGTCATGGCCCCAGAGTGGTCTTCCTCATCCAGAGCACACTCCCCCCCTCCCCACCCCTGCCCTACACACACACAAAGTCCAGAGTGCTGGGCTTGGTGAAGGATTCACCGAGCCGAGTCAATGCTCCACGAGCCACAGGGGCAGCACAGCCCGGAGCCTGGAGGCGTAAGCGCCTGTGGCCTCCACAGGGTCCGTGTCATCCCCTCAGACCTCCCCAAGCCCTCTGTCCATTCTGCTGGCTCACCTGCTCCCTGGGGCAGGGCGTTCTCCATCTCCTCCTTCGCCAGTGCAGGCACCAGGCAGCGGACATCAGCAAGAGAGCCACAGGCAACAGCAGCAGGAGGAGCAGCAGAGGGGCCTGAGGGGCTGGCAGGGCTGTGGCCTCCAAGGCCCTGGGGCTCCTTGGGGGCAGTGGGGTGGAGGAGTCTGCTGGGAGACAGGAGGCTGGGTGAGTGAGGAGAAGGGCTGGGTCAGAGAAGGGCAGAGCAGGGCAGAGCAGGGGAGGGACCGAGAGAGAGGGAGACGCAGAATCCGAAGCAGGTTCCAGACTCTGAGCCATTAGCACAGACCCCGACGCGGGGCTCGAACCCACGAACCACGAGATCATGACCTGAGCCAAAGTCAGACGCTCAACCGACTGAGCCCCCCAGGAGCCCCTGGAGAAATATATTTCTAGGGCTTATGTATTGATTTGTTTATTCCTCTTTTTCCTCCAATCGGCTGTGAGCTCCATGCGGGTGACAGGAACCTCATCTGTCTTATTTATTGCCAGACCCTACTACTCATTAGTGCTCATTAAGTAATATTATAATAGCTTAATTTCATAAATTAAATATCTGGCCAAATGACAAATTGACAAATGGGCAGATAATAAAACGGTCAAAGACCCTTCCCTGTATACGCTCACCCCATTCTCTCTTCCCTTCACCCACTGGGCTCCAGCCACGTGTGTCCCTTCACTCTTCCTTAAACACATAGGCAGGTTTCCGCCTCAGGGCCTTTGCACTGGCTGTTCCCTCATTCTCAACTTTCAGTGACTTTCCAGCCAACCTTCCATCACCCTGTTGTAATTTGCCTGCATAAGGCTCCTTATACTCAGCTGTTTTCCTCTTTAATTATTATCCTTACATGTTTATCGTCTTTCTCCTCAATTAGTGTATCAGCCCCCCATGTGCAAGCACTTGGTCTTGCTCTGGGCTGTGTCGTCACCAAGGACATGGTTCATAAAATGTGGTCAAATGAATGAATAGTCATAAATGTAAGTACCAATGACAAATGAAGCTTGATTTAGATGGCAAAATGATTGGAAGTGTGGGGAGAAACTGAGAAAATTAGGATGGAAGGTAGCTTAAAAAAAATTTTTTTTTAATGTTTATCCTAGAGAGGGAGAGAGAGCGCGAGCTGGGAAGGGGCAGAAAGGGAGAGAGAGGGAGACACAGAATCTGAAGCAGGCTCCAGGTTCTGAGCCACCCGTCCAGAGCCTGATGAAGGGCTCAAACTCACAAGCTGTGAGATCATGACCTGAGCCGAAGTCGGACGCTTAACCGAATGAACCACCCAGGCGCCCCAAAAGGTAGTGTTTAACCATCCCTCTCAAGGGCACCAGACGGGCTCAGCCAGGGGAGCGCGTGACTCCTGATCCTGGGGCTGTGAGTTCCAGCCCCGGGTGTGGTATAGAGAATACTAAACGAAAACAGAAATAAAAACCAAACAATCTGACAGATCTAGTAACAAGTACCAGGACAGGAACCTCCAAATAATACCATAGTAAGGTGGGGAGAAAATATGGACACACAGATTCAACTCGGATCCTGCCAAAAAATAATCTATTTTTTTTCCCCCCCTTTTCCTCCTAAGACAGGGTCAGTTACAGAACGGATTATGTACTTGGCCACAGAGGAAACCTTACTATGCTGAAGAAGTCGTGTTTTCACAGGGCGTAGTCTCTCATTATATTCTGATTATGTGATTTCCCATTGATCCTTTAGAGTTGGTGAGTCCCCTCCCCCAGCCACTGTTGACACACCTCCTACGAGAGTCTGAATTCACATGTGTCAGCAGTGTGAAATGCACACTGGTTCCTAAAGATTTAATGGGGGACAAAGGACGTGAAATGTCACACTAAATAATTATTTATTTTTGTAAAAGCCTATTTATTTATGGGCCTGGGTTCGAGCCCTGAACTGGGCTCCTCGCTGATAGCACAGAGCCTGCTTGGGATTCGCCTCTCCCTCGCTGTGTCCCTCCCCTGCTTGTGCGCTCTCTCTCTCTCTCTCTCTCTCTCTTTCAAAATAAATAAGTGAAACTTGGGGAAAAAAACCTGGAAAAAAAAAAAAAGAAAAAGGCAGGGATGACTGTTCCCTTCTCAGAGATGGGTAAACTGAGGCCTAGAAAGAGGAATGAACTTGGGGGGACATGCCCCAAGGTCACACAGCCATTGGGAGCAGAGCAGGGTCTGGGATGGCCTGAGGGGAAGGGGTGAGGGGCTGTGGGATGCGAGAGGTGAGGGTAGGAGGTGGGGGCTTGGGGGGCTTGGGGGGGCCTTTACCGGGCTGACACTGTAGCTCCAGGCACCCCGAGAAATTCCTGCGGGTGATCCAGGGCTTCAAGGCCGCCAGCTGCTCGGAGGTGTCCTGCAGGAGGTGGGAGATGTTGGTCTGGACGAATCGAAGACAGCTGGGGAGGGGCTGGGGGCAGGGGAGGGAGACGTCACCACCGCATCACCCTCCGCTCAGGCCAAGGGCCTTCCCTGCCTGGCAATGCCTAAGAGGGTCCCTTGAGGGTCTCCAAGGGAGAGTTTGGACCCCTGCCCCCAGGATTGCTAAGGGGAGATGTCCTTAGCGATGCACAGCGAGCGGGCCCAGTCAGATCTGGGTCCCGAGGGGTTCGGATCGCCTCCTTCTGGTTGCTAGAGGAGAGAACCCCTCAGCAACGCCCAACAACGGGCCTGAGAAATCAATTCAGAACTGGAGCATTAGGCCCAGGACCCTCGCCATCCTTCAGTGCCCAGGGAAGTGTTCTTTTCAGCAGTGGGGCCCCCCAGGGGGACTGGGGTTCCAGCCCCACCACCCGTGGGTTGCTGGTCTAAAGAAATCTCCAGTAAGTAAGCCCTAGGAAGGCATTTCACGCACTCCCCTAGCTGTCTCCCAAGTTCAGGGCTAACCTGGAAGGCACACAAGGTGACAAAATGTATCTCGGTGTTGACCGCCTCCAGCAGGCTTTGCATCTGGGACCCAGCCACAGCCTTGAGCCGACCCATCCAGCGCTGGGCCAGGACCAGGCGCCAGAATGGCCCACAGAGCTCGTCCTGGGAGAGAAAACCCAAGTTCAGGGGCCCGCCGGCGGAGGGGGCTGGGGGCCGGTGCTGGTGGGGCTGGAAGGATGAGGGGCCAGGGCCTGGGGTCCTGCATCCCAGGGGAGGAAGGGGCAAGTCGGCCAGCTGGTGAGTTCCTCCCCCCCCCAGGGGTGGTGCTTCCTGAGTCTACCCCCGCCCCAGCCCCTCCCATCTGCGACTCACGTCCTGTAGGTTGGAGGCGACGGTGACTGGGTAATCCTGAAGCAGGTAATCAGACTATGGGAGAAAACAGGGTCAGACCCAGCTGAAGACAGGAGAAAACGGAACTATGGAGACCCAGAGAGAGAGGGATAGGGAGCCACAGAGAGAGAGGGGGACAGAGAGCCAGAGAGAAGGGGACAGAGAGCCAGACACCTAGAGGGGGGAACTTAGCCCCAGTGGGCGCAGAAAGGCGCACCGGAGACGATGGGACCGGGCCCTCACCAGCTTTCGGATGGTGACCTTGAAGGTGGAGGAGATGGGGCTGTGGCTGAAGGAACAGTCGGGGGACCCGCGGAGGCCAGGGCTGAGCAGTAGCAGCAGCAGCAGGGAGGTCTGCGGGCGAGGCACGGGGTGGGGGCGCCCTCTGTTGGCTCCACTCGCACCCCTCACCTGGGCACTCACCCCCCACCAACCCCGGCCCCCTTCTCTCTGTCTCCCCTCTTTCTCCCTTCCCAGGTCTCCTTCCCTCTCATCCAGCAGTCGGCCTTCCTGCTTGGGGCTCCCGTGCCCGTCTCGGACCAGCCCC
The DNA here is from genome assembly GCF_018350155.1 of Leopardus geoffroyi. Classification (NCBI taxonomy): domain Eukaryota; kingdom Metazoa; phylum Chordata; class Mammalia; order Carnivora; family Felidae; genus Leopardus; species Leopardus geoffroyi. The sequence goes on from NC_059335.1 coordinate 8,473,941, forward strand.
CCCCACCCCCCCACGCTTCCTCTCTGCCTGTATCCGATGCTGGCCCCGTCCGTCTCCCCAGCTCCCCATTTCCCCGCTGCGCCCACGGCTCCCCGTGTCTGCTCACCTCAGCCCGGGACTTTCTCTCTCTGTCCACCTACCTGCCCCTCTCCGTCCCACTCTCCTCTTTCTCCACGTGGGTCCTGCCTTCCCCATTTGTACCTCCGTTTCTTCCCCGACCCTGTCCATCTCTCCCGTACCCCTGTCGCTGTCCCCCACCCCTGTCCAAGTCCCCCTCCTCTGTGCATGTCTCCCACCCTTGTCCGTCTCTCCCCTGCCCCTATGTCCCCCCGCTCTGTGCGTGTTCTACCCCCTGTCCAGGTCCCCCACCTCTCCATCTCCTCTCTCAGATCTGCCCATTTTGATCCGGCTCTGCCTCTCCCCCAGCTTGCCCCCCAGGTATACGCACAGTTGGGCTCCAGGCTGGCGCCAGCACTATCATCTCGGCCGGAGGCCCCTCATGCCTATGGCCAGATCTTGGAAGGGACAGAAGAGGGAGTCTCAGACCCCCACACCCCAGCCCCTTCCTCACCCGCCCCTTCACCTCCCCACCCCTCCCTCGGCTCCTTGATGTGGCTAAGTTTCCGCCTCCTACTCCCTCGGGCTTCCTGCATGAGCCCCAGTTACGGTGAAAACTCATCTCCCCTTCTAAGAACCCCGACGTCCGGTCCCCGGAACCCTCCCCAGGCCAGGGACCCAGGAACCTGACCCCCATCCCTCCTCCCTCAGCCAGGAGGGGGACCCCAGCCCCGCCCCTCGGGGACCCGGAGTCCATTTCTCCTCACGCACCAGGCTTGCCCCGGCTGGGCGTGGAAGGGGCCAGGCCGGGTGACAGCCAGAGATCGAAAGCGAAAGGAAATTTTGGGGGGCGATAGTGAGCCCGGGGTGGATCGGGCTGAGGCAACGGGCGCCACCTGGTGGTGACAGGTGGCGTCTCACGCGCGCCCCGGAGCACCGAGTTGGGTTGATTCCCAGGTGGGACCCACAGCGAATGGGGAGCGGGCTCCAGCCAGAACCAATGCACGCGGGGCAAGGAGAAGGTCGCCCTGAGGACCTCATCCTCTCCTTGAATGGGGAAGGCGGGTCCGAGATGCGCACAGGAGTCAGAAGGAGGAGGGCCGAGCGCTGGAAGAGATGGAAGGAGAGCTGGGAGGGGAGAAAGAGGGGAGACAGAGAGAAGGGGGCTGTGTGTTGGGGGGGGGGTCGTCCAGGTGAGGGGTGCGAGTGGAGCCGACAGAGGGCGCCCCCACCCCGTGCGTCGCCCGCAGACCTCCCTGCTGCCGCTGCTACTGCTCAGCCCTGGCTTCCGCGGGGACCCCCGACTGCTTCAGCCACAACGCCATCTCCACATTGGATGCGTGTCCTAAGCGTAGCTTCTGGGAGCTCCGGGGTTCCTTGGCTTGTGTCTGCATATCTCCATCTCTGCCTCTGTCTTCACCTGGCCTTCTCTAGAAGTGTCTCCCCTCTGGGTGTCTCGTATAACAACACTTGTCATTAGATGTTGGGCCCACTCGGATAACCCAGGATGATCTTTTTTTTTTTTAACGTTTATTTATTTTGAGAGAGAGAGAGAGAGAGAGAGAGGCAAAGAGAGAGGGAGAGAGAGAATCCCAAGCAGGCTCTGGACTGTGATATTATGACCTAAGCTGAAGCCAGACACTTAACCAACCGAGCCACCCAGGCGCCCCAACTCAGGATGTTATCTCGAGATCCTTAAGTTAATTATATCTGCAAGGACCGTTTTTCCAGAGAAGGTCGCATTCATAGGTTCCAGAGGTGAGGACAGGGACGTATCTTTTGGGGGGGGGGCACTATTCAAACCACTACAGCCCCCCCCCCCCCAGCCGGGCTGTTTCCCACCTCTGGGCCTTTGCACATGCTGTTTCTTCTGCTTGGGATTCTCTCCCCCTCTCCCTCTCTGCCCCTCCTGCGTGCGCTCTCTCAAAATAAATAAACTTTCCAAATAAATAAATAAATAAATAAATAATATGATGTAGCAATGCCACTTCTGTTATTTCTCCAAAGGAAATGAAATCAGTCTCTCAAAGAGATATCTGCACTCACGATAGCCAAGATACAACCTAAGTGTCCACTGATGGATGAATGGATGAAGAAAATGTGGTATATATACACAATAGAATATTATTCAGCTATAGGGGCGCCTGGGTGGCTCAACCGGTTAAGCGTCCGATTTCGGCTCAAGTCACAATCTCAGGGTTCGTGGGCTCGAGCCCGGAGTCGGGCTCTGTTCTGACAGCTCCGAGCCTGGAGCCTGCTTCAGATTCTGTGTCTCCCTCTCTCTGCCTCTCCCCTCCCTTGCACTCTCTCAAAAGAAATAAACATGTTAAAAATTAAAAAAAAAAAAAAATTACTCAGCTACAAAAACAAGGAAATCCTGCTGTTTGCAACATCGCAGATAATAAATCTGGAAGGCGTTGTGCTACGTGAATTAAGCCAGACAGAGAAAGACAAATCATGTATGGAGTCACTTCTACGTGGAATCTAAAAAAGTTGATTCATAGAGTCAGAAAGTAAAATGCTGGTTGCCAGGGGCGGGGGAGGGGGCTGCCAGTAGGGGAAATGGGGAGATGTTGGTCCAAAAAGTACAAAGTTTCAGTTTTTTGTTTTTTTTTTTCAACGTTTATTTATTTTTGGGACAGAGAGAGACAGAGCATGAACGGGGAAGGGGCAGAGAGAGAGGGAGACACAGAATCGGAAACAGGCTCCAGGCTCTGAGCCATCAGCCCAGAGCCTGATGCGGGGCTCGAACTCACGGACCGCGAGATCGTGACCTGGCTGAAGTCGGACGCTTAACCGACTGCGCCACCCAGGCGCCCCCAAAGTTTCAGTTTTAAGATGAGTAAAGTTCCGAGGATCTAATACAGCATGGTGCCTATCATTAACAAAACCGTATGGTACATTTGAAATTTCCTAGGAGAAACGTTTGTTTTGCTTTTGGATATATCAGAATTTTCTTTTTTTTTTTTTTTTCCAGAGGCACTGAGCTAAGAGAGTGGATCTTCAATGTTCTCATCGCACACAGAAAAGGTGACTTTGTGAGGCAATGGATGTGTTCGTTCATTAAGTTGATTACGGTTAACTATTTCACGATGTATAGGTATAGTAAACCAACACGTTTTATACACTTAAAAAAATCAGGTCGTATCACCGAAATATATGCAACCTTTGTCAATAATACCTCAACAAAGCTGGAAAGAAAAAAAACAAAAAACCCTGAACGCACACGGCACCTTCCTTGGGAAGGTGGCCGCCGTCCCTCACCCTCCCCTTGCACATGCGCATTCGGGTTGGATAGGGTGACATCTCTGGGTACCCTGAGCTCCTTCTCATATCATAACACCTGTCACCTCAGGTTACGTGGTATCTTCCAACCAGAGCTGAGCCTACCTACCTCTCTTCTGCTCACACACCTTCTGTGGCTCCCTATTGCCCTTGGAACAGCTTTCTAGCCCTTCTGCCGTGCCACTCACTTCCTCTTTATCTCCTCCCCGTTCGCCCACACCAAAACTCTTATAAGATCCTCAGTCTCCAGGTGGTTTCCCCCCCCCGCCCCGTGTCCCCTCCACAGTCGCACAGATTATGGGTCTCCCTGGCACAGGCCAGGAGCTTGTTGTGTTGCTGGGGTCTGACCGTCCTCTGGGCCTCTGGCTTTGTCCTGCCAGGGCCCGCGACCCAAGGGGACTTGGGGAATAGGTCTTGTTGCATCAGGCCTGGCAAATATCACTTTTAGCTCTGGCTGGGTCATTGTGGGAGCTTGGCCAGCCCCTTATCCTCAATAAGCCTCAGTTTCTTCGACTCCAACCTGGAGGTAAATGAGAAAATATAAGGTCCCTTCCACATCCGTGCTTCTCTGAAGCTCGTGCTTGGCCCACCCATCCCCGGAAGGATTGTTCACAAACATCCGGGGGCCTTCCTCTGCAGGAGTCTAGGACCATGTGCCCTGTGGAACTCAGGCACAGTCACGTGACTCCCTTGGGCCAACGAAAGGAGGGTGGAGGTGCCGAGTGTCACTTCTGGATGGGGATTAAGTGGGTCAGGGAGTGGCTCTGTAATGACACAAGCCACTTTGAGATCGGGCCACAGTCAGCCTGGGTCCCTGCGTGGCTCTGAGGAACGGAGGGCCCCTACCGCCCCTTGATGGACAGGTTACCGTGAGCGAGAAATGAACTTTGTGGTTGTCGACCGCAAAGGTCTGGGGGTTGTTACTGCAGCAAAGCCTCACCCAACCTGTGATATCATCCCTCTCTCCTCCTTGCCCTCTTTACCTCGCTTCCTGTTCAGCCTGGCGTAGCTTGTCACGCCAGGCAGATATTTTCTCGATTATTTAGTTTTGTGTCTCCTCTTGCAGTGGGCAGAATGGCTCTCGAAGATGTCTACTGGAGGGGGGCCTGGGTGGCTCACTCGGCTGAGAGTCCGATCCTTGGTTTTGGTTTTGGCTCAGGTCGTGAGCTCGGTTTGTGAGATCGAGCCCCGTGTTGGGCTCAGCACGGACAGCTCGGCGCCTGCTTGGGATTCTCTCTCTCCCTGTCTCTCTGCCCCTCTTCTGCTCACACTAGTTCTCTCTCTCTCTCTCTCAGAATAAATAAACTGGGGCCCCTGGGTGGCTCAGTTCATTAAGAGTTTGATTTTGGCTCAGGTTGTGACCTCATGGTTCGTAGGTTCAAGCCCTGTGTGGGGCTCTGTGCGGACAGCACAGAGCCTGCTTGGGATTCTCTCTCCCTCTCTCTCAAAATAAATAAATAAACTTAAAAAAAAAAAAAAAAAAAGATGTCCAGTGGAACCTGTCAATGTTACCTCACATGGCCAACGGGCCTCTGCAGACAGGACTTGTCTTGAGGTGGGAGATGATCATGGATTGGGGGGCTACAAAGAGCAGCACAGGGTCACGTGCCAAAGAAAAAGCAGGGAAAACATTCTTCCCTTGAGCTCCAGTCAGGAACGCAGCGCTGCTGACACCCTGAGTTTAGTTTGGTGATGCCCATTTTCAGACTTCGACACCCAGGGCTAAGATCAAACACTTGTGCTTAAGCCGCTAAAACTTTGTTGCAGTGGCGACAGGAGCCTGACACAGCTCTCGCCCGCTAGAACATCAGCTCCTGAGGCCTAGCTTCTCTTGTTCCTGGCCGTCTCCCCAGTACGTGGAACAGTGACTGGCTCAGAGTAAGGCACTCAGTGGACAGCTTCACAGACGAGGAGCTTCCACCCCTGGCCAGACATGATTGATTGGCCGAGAAGTGTATGCCTGACCCAAACTGGCCAGATTTCCTCTCCCTGGATGCAGCACGGACGCTTGCCAGAGGTCAGGGCTGGGGTTACCTTGACCTGGTAGTTGCCCTTGGCTGGTTAAAGCCACAGGATTAATGGGAAGGACACTGAGGCAGCCCGTGGAATTCCAGAGGGAGTTGTCAAAACACAGACAGAAACTAGAGCCTTCCAGGGACTTTCCTCCAACTCTCTCCAAACGTCCAGATCCTGGGAGAGGTAATGATCCGGTCCAGCTTTAATCAGATACTCACAGGAGGCTTCTTAGTCTCATTTGCCCCATGACAGAATCAACCTCTATTTAACAGCTAACACTGGTGAAGCATGTGCTGTGTACCCATCACTAAGTTAACCAGTCTGGTTAGAACTATTAGTCCCATTTTACAGATGAGGAAACAGGCTCAGAGCAGTTAAGAAGCTTTCCACATGGCTGAAAGAGTTGATTGAGGCAGACAGGTAGAGATAGAAAACCCCAGAGATGGGGCGCCTGGCTGCCTCAGTGGGGGGAGCATCCAACTCTTGATCTTGTGGTCATGAGTTCGAGCCCTATGTTGGGTACAAAATTACTTAAAAAAAAAAAAATTCCAGTGATCACATGCCCACAGAGAAAGGACCAGCCTGGTTCCTGCCTGCATCTAGGTTCTCAAGACCTGGGGCACCTCAGATGCATGTCTTGCCCTATTTTCTGTAAGACATCTCCGTAGCCTTCTAGAAAATTCCTTCATCCTGAGCTAGCGTGAGTGGGTTCCTTGCATCAAAAAGAATTCTAGGGGTGCCTGGCTGGTTCAGTAGGCAGAACACGTGATTCTGGATCTCCGGGTTGTGAGTGCGAGCCCCACATTGGGGGTAGAAATGACTTAAAAATAAAACCTTTAAAAAAAGAAAAAAAATAATTCTAAAACATGATGTGCTCGAGCCGCTCCGATTCGCTCATGGGAGCGGACTGTTGAAAATTTAGGAATTCTGGGGACGCCTGGGTGGCTCAGTCAGTTGAGTGTCCAACTTCTGGCTCAGGTCTTGATCTCACAGTTCGTGGGTTCGAGCCCCGCATCTGAGCTGTCAGCGCAGAGCCGCTTCGGATTCTGTGTCTCCCTCTCTCTCTGCCCCTCCCCCGCTCATGCTCTGTCTCTCTCTCAAAAATAATGAAACATTAAAAAATTTAGGAATTCTGTTAGCCTGTTGTTTAGTCATCGGGAACATGGTGGGAGCGTTTATACCATAGGAATTGGGAAAAGTAACTTACCAGGGTTTTTATTGTATTCCAGAGAGCCACTGTGTTTTATTGTTTGTCTGCAAGTTATGGGTCCTAAAACTATGCATAGGCAGAGAAAGTCAAAGGGGAAGAGCTACACGATGGAGAAGACCAAGGGGGAAACATGAGGCTCTGAGGGCCTGCCTGGGGCTCTTCAGAGTTCCCTTTATCTGTCTCACAAATACCGGGTTATACTGGAGCCAGCCCACCCAGCTGCTGAGTCTTACAATTCAAAAGGCCTCAAACAGAACAGAAGTCGCTGCTCCCCCACTTCCTCCCCTGAGAGGCACAGCCAAGGTTGGTCAGAGTTTATTGGAGGGCATCGGAGCCATGATAAAAGAAGGCTCCAGGCTTCTGGTGTCTGTCGGGGTCCATCTCTCCTCTGTCCAAGACGGAGTGTGGGGGCACTCAGGCATCAGTCGCCCATGGGCAGCCACAGGGCCTTGGTCCGTGCTGCCCGCAGCCCCAGCTCTGGGCCTGCTCCCTGGGCTTCCTGATCCCAGGCCCGAGGGCGGCCCCTGTTCACCCACACCGGCTTCAGGTTTCCTGCTGAGGCCCACTCCACAAACTGGGAGCCCTGACACAGAAAAGGGGGATCAGCCCTTCCGCCAGCTTGGTTGCCAAGCAGCTGCTTCCTTGGCAACCAGGACTATTACTGCGGAGGGGCCCCAAGGCTTGACCTAGGCTCTGGTGCTACAATGCTCAGCTTGTAGCAGGCAAACCTTCCAGATGTGAGGGAGACAACGTTGACCTTTGCGGACGGGCCCCAAGGCTTGACCTAGGCTCTGTTGCTACAATGCTCAGCTTGTAGCAGGCAAACCTACCAGACGTGGAGGGAGACAACATTGACCTTTGCGGCTGGGGAATTTCCTCCCCATTAACAGCCCACATTCAAAGGAATGAGGCCTGAGGTTCTTATGACAAGGAGTTCCCCTCTATCACCTTCAGGCTTGGGGGTGGACTGTGGGCTTCTGAGTCTGTTACAGGGTGTGGTCCCTTAGCAACGGGTTGTCCAATGAGATTGGGTCTTTGGGCCGGGCAGGATCTCAGGCCCTTGTTGCTATGCTAAGGAGATCCTCTCCCTTAGCAACAGGGACTCTGGAGGGCGGGATCTCAGGACCCGGTTGCCAAGGAATTTCTCCTCCTTAGCAACGGGAATTCTAAGGGGGCACTGCCAGGTTTCCAGAAAAGGAGGAGACCGTTGGTGAGGTTTAGGACGCTGGAGAGATGGCAAAACAAAGGGTACCTGGGCAGATCCGAAATACCACAGGGCCTGGACGTCCTGGTGCAAGGCCAGGCAGCGGGTCAGGTGGTCCCGGTCTCCAGTCACCACATTCACCAGGCCCGCTGGCAACAAGGTGGCCATATCCTAGGGGATGGGAGAGGGGGTCGGGAGGGAAGGGAGTCAGAGACGCCGAAGGCAATAGGTTGGGTGAGGAGTGAGCTTCCGGGGAGGGCTCACGGGGTCCATGAGCAGTGCAAGCTTGGATGGAGGGCAGGGGCAATGGGGACTGGGGTTGCCGTGGTTACAAGGGGGTGGGGCTAGTGCAGGCCTTGGGACACCGTCCATCCCTCTGCTGCCCCAGGGGCTGCTGGGAGCAGCGGCAGGAAGGCGGGCAACCGTACCTGGCAGACCTCCAACGCGGGGATGGGGCAGACCCCGCTGGGCACCAAGACCACGGTGTTGCCATGGGCCAGGGCGGCGGCCAGCAGGGACGCAAAGGCAAGCAGGGGCCACTCATCAGGGCACACGATAGCCAGCACGCCCAGCGGCTCCCGCAGCCGGAGCACAGGGCCTCTCAGCTCTGCCACCTGCAGGGACAGGCAGGAGGTCAAGGGCTGGGTTGAAGAGCCTCATCGTCTGCCCCTTTCCTCCTCTATCTATCTTTGCTTCTCTGTTACAACTCCAACAATAATTAACCAGGTGACGGTTCAGAGCAGACTCGGGCCAGGCAGCTGGGTTGAAGTCCCAGCTCTGCCACTTACCAGCTGTGTGACCTTGGGTGAGTTACTTAACCCCTCTGGGCCTCAGTTTCCCACCTTTCAAATAAGGCTCATAGTGCTTACCTCGTAGATTTGTTTCTAAAATGAAACAAGTTAAGGTGTGTAGAGGGCTCGGAATCTGGCCCATGTTTTGTTTCTGTGTGTGTGTGTGTGTGTGTGTATGATTAAAAAAAACCTACAAAATTTTATTGAATATAATTGACATTCACTAATCTGCATGCATTTTAAAAGGTACAATTGGATAATTTTTTTTCTTTTTTTTAAGTAAGCTCTACGCCCAACATGGGCTTGAACTCATGACCCTGAGATCAAGAGTTGCATGCTCTAACGACTGAGCTAGCCAGGTGCCCCAATTTGATACATTTTGAGATCTATATGTACTCCTAAAACCTACACTATAATCAAGGTAATGAACTTCACCCTTCAAATCTCCTTGTGCCCCTTTGTGATCCTTCCCTCCTGCCTCCATTTGTTTTTTTTTTTTTAATTTTTAATTTTTTTTTAACGTTTTATTTATTTTTGAGACAGAGAGAGACAGAGCATGAACGGGGGAGGGGCAGAGAGAGTGGGAGACACAGAATCGGAAACAGGCTCCAGGCTCTGAGCCATCAGCCCAGAGCCCGACGCGGGGCTCGAACTCCCGGACCGCGAGATCGTGACCTGGCTGAAGTCGGACGCTTAACCGACTGCGCCACCCAGGCGCCCCTCACTCACTGTATGTTTCATATCAACCCTGTATTTGGTTGCCTGTCATGTATATAAACAAAACCAAAGTCACACGAAGCAACACTCTATGTAAGACATTCTATATTTCCTGTTCTATTCTGTTTAAAAAAAAAAAAAAAAAAAAAAAGCTGGGTGGCTCAGTCAGTTGAGCGTCTGACTCTTTTTTAAAAATTTTTTTTTTTTTCAACGTTTATTTTATTTTTGGGACAGAGAGAGACAGAGCATGAATGGGGGAGGGGCAGAGAGAGAGGGAGACACAGAATCGGAAACAGGCTCCAGGCTCTGAGCGGTCAGCACAGAGCCCGACGCGGGGCTCGAACTCACAGACCGCGAGATCGTGACCTGGCTGAAGTCGGTAACTCTTGATTTCAGTTCAGGTCATGATCCCAGGGATGGGGGATCGAGCCCTGTGTCGGGCTCCATGCTGAGCGTGAAGCCCGCTTGGGATTCTCTCTCTCTCTCTGCCCCTCTCCCCTGCGTTCTCTTTCTGAAAAGAAAAGGAAAGAAAAGAAAAGAAAAGAAAGAAAAGAAAAGAAAAGAAAAGAAAGAAAAGAAAAGAAAAGAAAAGAAAGAAAAGAAAAGAAAAAAAGAAAAGAGTAGAGGGGCGCCTGGGCGGCTCAGGCGGTTAAGCGTCCGACTTTGGCTCAGGTCATGGTCTTGCAGTTTGTGGGTTCGAGCCCCGCGTCCGACTCTGTGCTGTCAGCGCAGAGCCAGCTTTGGATCCTCTGTCTCCCTCCCTCCCTCTCTCTCTCTCCGCCCCTACCTTGCTCGTGTGCACTCCCTCTCTCTCAAAAACAAATAAACATTAAAACAAAAAAAGAGTAGGAAGAAAATCATACTGCAACCACTAAACTGATTTTACGGTCCAGAAATGGGTTACTAACGACAATCTGAGGTGTTACACTGTGATGCAGACCATATGCCCATTACACAGATGAGGAAATCGAGGTGCGGAGAGGGGAGGCCACTTGCTGGTGATCGTGTGCAGCTGGGATGCTGTGTGGCTGGGCTCACTCCAAAGCCCTTGCTCTAACCTCTACTGCAGACCGCCCGCCCCGTCTGCTGGTCCCCAGAACCCTCTCACCTGCAAGAGGTGGCCTTGGGCCTGGGCGCGGGCCCCCCACGCCCGCAGCCGCTTCGCGCTAAGCTCCACCTCCACCTTGGCGGTCTTGAGCTCCACTCCGTGCCTCTCCAGCGCCGAGGCGAGGGCAGGCTCCCGGCGCTCCAGTGCAGATGCCAGGGCCCACAGCAGGGACGCCCGGGCTCCTGGTGGCTGGCTCACCCAGCTGGGGGAGGGCAGTGCACGTTACGGGGCGGCTTCCTGCTCCTGGTTCTTTCCAGGTGCCCCAGCTCTGTCCACAGCCCCTACTGCGGGGCTCCAGACCCCACGGCCCATCTGCATGGGGAGGGGTGTGACCCATATCCTGTCAGCTTTGGGAGCTCAGCCCTCAGGACCCAGACCCCAGATCCCATCAGCCCTTGGGGGAGGGGGGTCTCAGGCTACCCTCTGAAATGCCCCACGACCTCTGGGTTTTCCCACGGGGTTCCCCTTACCCAGGGGCAGCCTGGTGAGCGGCCTCCACGGCACCTCGGATATCCTTGGCTCCGCCCTCAGCCACGTAGGCATGGAGATTGCCTTTCGAATCCTGGATGTGTCTGGAGCTCCGGGCCCCAGGAGCTTGGAAACGGCCCCCGATGAAGAGCCCATAGGGGGCCGCTGGGCTGGAGCAGGGTGAGGCGTGGGGGTGGGTCCTGGGGCCAGGTCTACTCGGACCCCAGGCTCCACCTACTGAGCCTCTGGGAGGGCACTCCTTCATTTAGCAGAACTGAGACTCCCTTCAGGCAGGGGTGAGGGGGGTGGGTGTGAAGCCACAGACTGAGAATGCAATTCTGGGCAGGACTCGGGGACCCCCCTCAAGATGGCTCTAATGAACCCCTCCTCCAGTCCCTGGGCAGCCTGCTACAACTTCCCTTCTCCCCGCCTGCCGTACGCCCAGAGATTCTGGGAGTTGCAGCTCACCTGGGTCCTATTTCAGGCCCAGATGGTAGGGTCAGGGGGACAGCAAGGCCAAAGGTGTCATAGTTCAGATTCTCAGAAAGGGAAGGCAGCCGGGCAGGGGTCCCGGAGGGCCGCAGATACTCGTACAGACCCTGTGAGAGGGGCAGAGTGTCAAAAGGACGCAAGGTGGGCACTGGGTGGTTGAAGGGGGTGCTGATGGGGGGCAGGAGGAGGGAACTCACGTCTGGGCCCCCGTGCCAGGAAGACCCACTCTCCTTGCAGCCACCTGTGGGCACTTCGGGGTGTCTAAGGCCGTGGGCGTTGATCCAGACCGTGCCCACCCGGAGCCTGTGCGGGGAGAGGAGGACATCAGCAAGAACAGAAGGTTGCAGGGGGTAAGTGGTCGGAGGGGCAGGGTGGAGAGAGACCCAGAGACCCACAGAGAGTGGAATGGAGACCTCAAGACTGACAGAAAGAGCAGAAGCTTGAGCCTCCCCCTCCCCCCGCCCAACAGACTGCCTTTGTGCCCCAGCAGGCGCCGACTGACCCATAGCCCAGCTCCAAGGCCTGCCCTAGTCTCTCGCTCCACACACTGGCACTGCCTCCTCGGGGCGTCCCGTTGGCCACGGCCAGTGCCTCCTTAGCTGTGCGGAATGGGGAGGCCACGACCACAGGCCAGGGCACCTGGAAGGGGTGACGACGGAGTTCAGGTGGCCCGGCCAGCTCCACCCCCCCCAACACCCCACCCATTCAGCAGCCCCCAGACCCGGACCAAATGGTCACTCCGGGGGCCTCTGCAGGTGTAGTGTTGCTGCCCATGTGTGGCGGCAGACGGCTGGATGGAAAAGGACTTCCGGGGCCCTGAAGGGCTCACCTCTGCCTGGGTACATGGGGAGGCTGGGGGCAGGTCAGAGACCAAAGTTGGGGGGAAGAATGGGCTGACTGAGGGAACATCGCCAGCCTGGAACACCTGAGGGGAAAGGAAAGATCTAAGGTACACCCCCAGTCCCTCCTCCCTCAGACCCAGGAGTCCAGACCCCCAGCCCCTCCTCCCTCAGACCCAGGAGTCAGGACCCTCAGCCCCCTCCTCCCTCAGACTCAGAGTCTGGGACCCCAGCCCCTCCTCCCTCAGACCTGGGAGACTAGGCCTCTAGCCCCTCTTCCCTCAGACCCAGCATCTCGGCCCCCAGCCCCTCCTCCCTCAGACCCAGGAGTTGGGTTTCCAGGTCCCTCCTCCCTGTACGCCTTGCTCACCTGTGCGCCCTGACTCTGGGCCTCGCGCACGTAGCGCTGGGCCAGGTCATGTGCGGCAGCCCCTCGAGCCCCCATGTCCACAGCGCCGTCCAACCCTCGACCGCCCCGAAGCCGTGCCATGCGCTCCTGAAGCCGCCTCATCGTCTCGTCCCATACGGACTCCTGGATGAGGAGCCGGAGTCCCCCCTGTGAGGAAAAGGGATGTCAGGGCAGGCAAGGTCGGGGCTCACGTTGAGAGGACGGGCCCCCACAGAGGGTGGAGACTCGGGGATGTACATACACAGATCAGAGGAGGGTCAAGGGGGGGTGGCTGGGGACCCTAGAGACTCACTGAGGCCCCAAACCCAGGCAGGAAGTGAAGTTACAGAAGTTGGTGATTCAGAGTGAAGACAGAGATCGGAAAAGTAGGGACACGGATACTTAGAAAAGTGAAGAGAATCTTAAAGAACAAGAGACGCGAGCCCCCTGCAAAAACTGGAGAGCCGGGATGTGGAAAGGCAGAAATCTGAGGTGCGGGAGCCCCACACGCGCCATGGTGCGGACACAGAATCTGAGGCACAAGGAACTGAAAATTATAATCAGTGGAGACATGAGGCCCTGAGGTCTGGAGACGGACACGCACGATCCCCAGGACTTGGGGGCACACGAGTGCACGGGCCTCACCGCGCTGCGGTCGGACCAGGCTGCATCCACGACGCCCTCCACGGCCGAGTCCACGTCCGCCGCCTCCGTCAGCACCAGCAGCGACTCGGCCCCCAGTGCCAGGCCCAGCTCAGCACCCTGACCCGCCAGGGTCCGCCGAAGGACACGTCCTTCCTGCAGGGCCCCCGCGGGATTCAGCCGAGGGGGCCTTTGGGCCTCCCCGCCACGTCCCGTCCCCCTCCCGACCCCGAAGATACCTCGACGGCTCCACAGAAGGTCACCTTCTGGACTCCAGGCTGGGAGGCCAGGATGGGGCCCAGGGAGGCAGGGCCGTTGATCACGTTGAGGATTCCTGGGAAGGAGCCTAGCTCCCCCGCCAGCTGGGCCAGGAGGAGGGGTGTTGGAGAGCCTGGGGGCACCAGCACCACCACAGTGCACCCTGGGAAAGGTGGGCAGTGCAAAGATCCTGGAGTCTGGGCTCCCGGCCCCTCCTCCCTCAGACCCACGAGTCCCAGCCCCCTCCTCCCTCAGACCCAGGAGTCCGGACCCCCAGCCCCCTAATCCATCAGACCCAGGGGTCAAGGCCCCCACACGCATCTTCCCTTAGACCCATGAGTCCCAGCCCCCTCCTCCATCAGACCCAGGGGTCAAGGCTCCCCAGCCCCTTCCTCCATCAGACCCAGGGGTCAAAGCACCCAGATCCCTCCTCCCTCTGACCCAGGGGATAAGGTCCCCACACCCCTCGTCCCTCAGACCCACGATTCCCAGCCCCCTCCTCCCTCAGACCCAGGAGTCCAGGCCCCACAGCCCCTCCTCCCTCAGACCCAGGGGTCAAGGCCTCCCAGCCCCTTCCTCCCTCAGACCCAGGGGTCCAGGCCCCATCAGCACCGTCCTTCTCAGACCCGGCCCATCAATTACCCACAGCCAGGGCAGGGCAAATTCTCCACATCATCTCAAGGAAGGAGAACGTGGGGGACAAGATGAGACCAATCACTCCTGTAAAAGTGAATAAGACAATCGGGGCAGGCACTGCTGGTTCACGAGGGAGGAAGGGGCTGGGGACCAGGACTCCTGTGTCTCACCCATGGGCTCCCAGCCTGCCAGCGTCTCCTCCTGGGTGTATGCCTGGACTGCATGGCATTGGAGTAGCTGCTGGGCCAGTGGGATATCCCTGTCTCGAACCTCTCGAACGGCTCTCCCAGTCACCAGGGACTCCAGGGTCCAAAGTAGCCGCTGGTGCTTCTGGATCATCTTGGCCAGCCTGTAGAGAAAGCCAGGGGGAGAGTCATTTCCCATTGCCTCTCAGTCAGAGTCCTGGAACACCCCCTACATACCTGGACTACAATCCCCATGATCGCCTCCACCATTTACCAGAAGCGAAGAGCACCAAAGATTTATGGGAAATGTAGTCCGAGAAACACAAAACCCGAGGGTGCCTTTTGCAGATCTCGGCCGCCCGCAACCCCCAAAGGTGCTGAGAAATTGGAAATTCAACCTTTAATCTCAATTGCATTTTAGAAAATGGAATGTTGGTCTCTAGTTGCTCCAAGAGTATGATGGAAAACGGGTGGCGCTGAGGCTCCAGCAGCCCCAATGAACTGCCAGGAAAATGGGGCCTCGATGAGGCCCGAGGCTATTCTGGGAAACAGAGCTTCGTCATTACTAGTCCTGGTGGATGGATGCTTTAGCTGCTACAGGCTCAAAGCATGCTGGGAATGTGAGCCTTAGCTACGCAATCAATTCCGCGAGACATCGAGACATCGGGAAATAGAGTCTTTGTTCCCAGAGTCTCAAGTGGTTGCTTGAGGTGCTGGCAGGCTGGGAGCCCATGGGTGAGACACAGGAGTCCTGGTCCCCAGCCCCTTCTTCCCTCATGAACCAGCAGTGCCTGCCCCGACTGTCTCATTCACTTTTACAGGAGTGATTGGTCTCATCTTGTCCCCCACCTCCCAAGGTCCACACCTCAACCGCATCACCTGGTCAGGTACTGGGCCCGAGAGGCTCCAGGGAGTCTGCTCCAGGTCTCCCACGCAGTCCTTGCTGCCTCCACGGCTGCCGCCACATCCTCAGCCTGTGCCTGGGGGCAACTGGCCAAGTTCTCTCCTGGGGAGATGAAAGGAGGGACCCCAGATGTGCCCCCCCAGGCAGTAGAGCTGGTCCCCAGCCCCACTCTGTTATAAGTATTTTGGTTGTAGGGGCGCCTGGGTGGCTCAGCCAGTTGAGCATCCGACTTCAGCTCAGGTCACGATCTCACGGTTTGTGGGTCGGAGCCCCGCATCGGGCTCGCCGCTGTCCGTGCAGAGCCCGATTCAGATCCTCTGTCCCCCTCTCCCTCTGCCCCTCCCCTGCTCGCAGGCTCGCTCGCTCGCTCTCTCAACAATAAATAAAACGCTAAAAATATATAAATATATTAATCAAGGAAGGGATCTTGGTAGACACTGACTTCAAAAAGCATCCACAGGCACTTGGAGCTATTATTTGAATGACTTTAACAGGAAGAGCCAGAAATCTTGGGCTTCTCCCCCCACTGGCTACTTCCTGCCTTCAGGGCCCTGAGCAAAGAGAATGGGGTGTTGTTGGCAGATACGGCTGGGGATATGGATGCCTGCCTCTCCCTCCCCGAACAACCGGGGGACACTTCATACCTGTGATAGGATCCCGGCAAGGTACTGAATTCCTGTGTTCCGGCTTTAGCCACTTTCCATTTACATAGTGACCCAAGTGCCGGTCTTGGGTGTCCAGCCAGGCCTGGGGGAGGCAAAGACAGTTTAGGACAACGTCTGAGAGGCAGCTAGGGGAGTTCGGTCCCTACCTAGGGTCCTCTGGGAGGGGGACACTTGCACCCCTTCGCCCCACCTGCCAATTCTTTGCCGGTGTGGCAGGAAAATGCACATAAACATAAGATACGTGTACCAAATGGAGCGCCTGGGTGGGCTCAGTCGGTTGAGTGTCCGGCTTCGACCCGCGTCACGATCTCACGGTGCGTGACTTTGAGCCCCGCATCGTGCTCCGCGCTGATGCGAGAAGCCTGCTTTGGGTTCTGTCTCCCCCACCCCCACCTCTCAAAAATAAATAAAGATGAAAAACAACAACAACAACATGGAACATAAAACCCACCACGTTAACCATTTCAAAGCGTACAATTCAGCGGCATGGGGTACGTTCACGATGTCGTGCAACCATCACGACCTAGTTTCAGAACATTCTCATCCCCCCAAAACGAAACTCGGCACCCATCAGGCAGTCACTCTCTCTTCCTCATGCCCCTAGCCCCTAACTGCTAATCTGCTTCCTGTTTCTGCGGATTTGCCTTCTCGGGACATTCCACGTGAATCGGGACCCCACAACACGTGGCCTCTTTGGCTGGCTTCTTTCACCCAAGATGGTGGTTTGCTTTTTAAATGTTTTCACTGTTTACTTATTTTTGAGAGAGAGAGAGAAAGCACAGGCTGGGGAGGGGCAGAGAGAGAGAAAGCCCGAGGATCTGAAGCAGGCTCTGAGCTGTCAGCACAGAGCCCAATGCAGGGCTCGAACTGACAAACTATGAGATCATGACCTGAGCCGAAGTTGGACGCTTAACCGACTGAGCCACCCAGGTGCCCCCAACATGGTGTTTCTGGAGCTCATCCAAGTTGTAGCACGTATCAATCATTCCTTTTTGTGGCTGTAGGACATTCCATTGTCTGGAGAGGCTACGTTTTGTCTCTGTTCATTATCACTTGACACATTCCGTTTGTTTCAGCCTTCTGGTTAATGTGCACGGTGCCGCTGAGGCAGTTTCCCGTACCTGATTTTGTCTGAACACCCGCCTTCACTTCTTTTAGGCAAATGTACCCAGGAGCGGAATGGCTGGGTCATATGGCAACTCTCTGGGTAACCTCTTGACGAACCACCAAACTGCTTGCCATGGTGGTTGTGCCATTTTACGTTCTCACCAGCCACACGTGAGGGCTGTCCTACTGACTTTGACATGCGGCTTCATAAAACCCATTCCAGTTGGGTGGCTCAGTCGGCTGAGCGTCTAATTTCAGCTCGGGTCGTGACCTTGAGTCCCTGGGTTTGAGCCCCACGTCGGGCTCCATGCTGACAGCTCAGAGCCTGGAGCCTGCTTTGGCTTCTGTGTCCCTCTCTCTCTCCCCGTCTCTCTCTCTCAAAAATAAATAAACATTAAAAAGCAAAACAAAACAAAACGAAGCGAAACAAAACAAAACAATCTGTCCTCCTCCATGCAGAAGTGACCTCAGGTGAACTTTTCTAATACTCAGGGAACCTGAGACAATTCAGCTGTATTACCAGACAACAATGACCCCTGAATGGTCCACTGCACCTGAACGGGACAACTGGGGACACACCCTAAATATCCAATGGGAAGCCAGGGCATTGAGGCTGTCTGGAATTGTCTGCATTCTTTTTTTTTTTTTTTTTTTTTTTTAATGTTTATGTATTTTTGAGAGACAGAGAGAGCATGAGCAGGGGAGGAGCAGACAGAGAGGGGGACAGAGGATCTGAACTCTGAAGCGGGCTCTGTGCTGACAGCAGTGAGCCTGAGGGTGGGGCTCGAACTCACGAACCGGGAGATCGTGACATGAACTGAAGTCGGACGCTCAACCCACTGAGCCCCCCAGGTGCCCAGAGTCCTCTGCATTCCTGTGATGGGGCATATACCGTGGGGCGTATAAGACTCTGGAAGCAACGCCCATGACACTGTATTAGGCACCATCGGGTTCTTTTTGGAAGGTGGGGTTTCTAAGCCAGGTAGTCCCTGCACCCAACCGTGTGATGGCATTCCCTCCCCCCTCGGCAGCCGTCACTTAGAGGAGCAGTGTGGACCCCCAGTGAAGACACAGGCCCCACACGTGCAGCTTCTTGGGCTGAGCCCCAGGCGCGGCACGTAGGCATTGCCAACGGGGCAGCATGTGTGGATTCGAAACCCGGTTCTGGGACTGAGCGGTGCAACCTTAGCCAGGGTGTTATCACACTCTGGTCCCCGCAAGGTCACCTGAAAGATGGGGATAATCCCAGCCCCTCCCTACTTCACAGGGTTGTGGCGAGGATGAAATGGATCAATGCACGTGACACTCTGAGAGCAGCACTACGTAAGACTTGCTCTTAATCTCTCCCTCCACGTCTGCTTCAGATTTCTCTCCCTGCTCCTGTCCCCCCCCGAAATCCTCGCTAAATCCGAGTCACGCTTCCCATTTTTTCCTTCCACAGATGTTCTCTCTCTTCTCTTAGCATCCCAAATGCCCCATTCTCCTAATCTTTCTCTTACCCTGCCAACTGGCTCTTCGTATGGGGCTGGAACACGAACGGTGAGATCATGACCTGAGCCGAAATCAAGAGTCAGACGCTTAACAGACTGAGCCCCCCAGGCACCCTGACATTGGATGATATTAAAGAATGACCCCTAGGGGCACGCCTGGCTGGCTCACTCAGTAGAATGTGTGACTCCTGGTCTCAGGGTTGCGAGTTCCAGCCCCACGTTGAGCGTGGAGCCTACTTAAAAATATTCAAAAAAATTAAAGAATTGGCTGCTAGTGTGAAGTATGAAAAATGGCCAGGTGGGTTATGTTATCAAGTGAGTTCTTATCAGTTAGAAAAGAGGATCCAAATATTTATGGGAAGATAACATGACATCTGGGATTTAAATCATTCCAGAAAAAAGAGAAAACCAAAGAATACAACTCTGGCCCAAATGCTGACGATTCCTGAAGCTGAAGTAAATAGCAATTCATAGTATCAAGTTCTCTGTGGAAGTTTGCAAATCCCCCCCCTCCCAAAGAAAAACAAAACCCTAAAAGAATGTCTACGGGGTCCTGGCAGGTCACGCTAGTGTGAGAAGAGGGCCTGGCGGAGACTGGGAACTCACAACTTTCCTAAAAAAGACCGTCACTATTGGATCCAGATGATTTTTGTCAGGGAATGTGAGCCAAACATTGCCAAATTTTGGGATTTTATTTTCAAAAGAAGCTGGAATCCTGGGATGTTTCCATGGAATTCGTTGACCACGAATTCACATTTTCAAAAATAAAGTTCGGGCCAAAGAAAACAATTTGTGGGGCGCCTGGGTGGCGCAGTCGGTTAAGCGTCCGACTTCAGCCAGGTCACGATCTCGCGGTCCGTGAGTTCGAGCCCCGCATCGGGCTCTGGGCTGATGGCTCGGAGCCTGGAGCCTGTTTCCGATTCTGTGTCTCCCTCTCTCTCTGACCCTCCCCCCGTTCATGCTCTGTCTCTCTCTGTCCCAAAAATAAATAAACATTGAAAAAAAAAAACAAAAAAAACCAATTTGTTGGATGAATCGGGCCCACATGTTGTAAGGTTGAGACCTTTGCTTGGGAGGCGGTGGGGGAACTGTGAATCCGAGGGTTCAGGTTCAAATCTCAGCTTTACCTATTTTAAACCGTGTTGGCTGTGGGCAAGTTACTTACCCCCTGAAGCCTCCGTGTGCTATCACTAAAAGGATGACAACCATCCCCTCCCACAGCTGTTCTGGGGATTAAAGGAGATCACACTGAGCACAGAGGCTGGCACATAGAAAGCACCCAGTAAATATAAGCTATTTCTCCATTATTGCTATTTCAGTATATTCCATCTCAAGCCCACCTTCAACTGTGGGAATTCTGTGTGCTCTGTCCCAGATCATCACTCCCACCGTCCAATGGTCTTACGGTGGTGACTCCCAGGTCCCCGTCTCCAGTCCTGAAAGGCTCAAGCCCAAGTAACATCAGACTCCTGCACATAACTCAAGGCTGTCCCCGGATCCCTCACACTTTCACCATGCGATAATCACGCTCAGGGTCTTTCCTTGCAACTCTAGTCCTCCTGGGTTCCTCCCTGGTGGTGGTGGTGGAGGTATGGAGACACAGCTGGACCCCAGGCATTGCCCTTGCCCTCTCAACTCCTCAAACGGTTCCCCTGCCTCATCCCCTCCTATCCACCTTATCCATTTTCACAGCGGGCTCCTGGCTCTGACCTCATCTTCTTCCACTTGGACCACGGTTCTAGACTCCTCTTCTCTCCTTGAAGAGAAGCCCAAGCTTCTCATTCCTGGGTGCTAGAAGACCCTGTGCCATCACGAGAGCCCCAGTGAGGGAATTCTGAGGGGGCTAGGTAATTACAGGATATTCGAGCCACCCTACTTCTCCCTAAGAACCACAAGAGGTTCTGGGGGACCCTGAGGGATCACAGAAGTCTCATGAGGATTTGAAGAGGCCCTGAAGAATCACGGGAGCCCCACGGGGGGTATTCTGAGATGGGTGAGGGGGTCATGGGAGCCCCATGGGGATATTCTGGGGGGTGTAGGTTAATTACAGTTTAGTTCTGATGTATTCTGGAGTTCTCAGTTCACAAGATCCTAGGAGACCCTCAAGTATTGGTGGGGGCCTTGAGGAATCCCGGGACTCCATGGGAAGGCGGCGGGGGGGGGGTGGTACTCAGGATCATGGGAGCTACAGGATGTTCTGGGAAGTCTACGGGGCTTCTGAGGGTCCTTGGAAGATCAAGGGAGCCCCACAGGAATCTCGAGTCCCGGAGGATCCCGGGAAGTTCTGAGGGGGCTGGAAGAATCACGGGAGCCTCCGGGGAATCCGAGGCCTCGAAGCAATCGGGGAAACGCCATCCCAAGTAGGTACCAGGGAGCAGGAGAGCTACTACCAAACAACGGAAGAGGATCCAGGGTTAAGAAGAAGCAACCGCGGGGCGCCTGGGTGGCGCAGTCGGTTAAGCGTCCGACTTCAGCCAGGTCGCGATCTCTCTGTCCGTGAGTTCGAGCCCCGCGTCGGGCTCTGGGCTGATGGCTCAGAGCCTGGAGCCTGTTTCCGATTCTGTGTCTCCCTCTCTCTCTGCCCCTCCCCCGTTCATGCTCTGTCTCCCTCTGTCCCAAAAAAAATAAATAAACGTTGAAAAAAAAATATTTAAAAAGAAGAAGCAACCGCAAAGGCTTAAAAGAATGCCCTTCTAGGGTGGGTCCCAAGGGGTGGCGAGAATCACGGGAACCGAGAAGGGCGGAGCTGCTGAGCTGCCGCGGTGGATCACGGGAGTCCGCGCGCTAAACTGGACCTGGATGCCTGGTTGGGGGGGGGGAAGGAGGGGGCGGGAATGGGCAGCGCTGAACGGCAGGCCCTCACCAATGCGCATGCGTGGCTCTCAGGCACGGGTCCGTACTCCAGCGTGGTGAAGATCTCTCGGGTGCTGCGCTGTGCGTGCGTCGCAGCCATCACTCGCCCGGACCGCTTTCCACGAAGGAGTGCGGGGCCCCCGCTCTGCCCAGAGGAACCTTGAGGTCGAAGGGCGACACCGCCCCCTCCAGCCCAAAGGGCGGGGCTACGGGAGATAAAGCGTAACCCCACCTTAGACCCGGTGGCCCCGCCCATGCCCCCAAGCTGGGAAGTGTAGTTTGGAGCATGCGCAGTCCTCAAAGTGGGGGCGGCGGGGAACCGAGATGTGGGCGCCTGGCCGGTAGTTAGGGATGCTCCAGATTTAGAAGAATGACCGTGTGGTTCTTCCCGCCACCCTTTTTATACTGAGGACAGGAAGTATATTTAGTCCGAAGTGTATTTACTAGAGAATCGAATCTAGCTCTGGGACGAAGCGATAGTTCATAGATCAGAAGGGAATCTTTTAGGATGGACACTGAAATGAAGGTTTTGAAAGTGTGCCAGTCTGGACTCCCCCGTAGTTTGGCTAGATGTTGTTGGGAGGGAGAAATACGGCTTTAATCGGCACAGGAAGTGTGGCATTTAGAGACTAGGTTCAGGATTTAGTTCTGATTGGTTGAGGTGAGAGGCGGGGCTTAATCCTTAGATTATGATTGGTCGGAACGTAATGAGGTTGCAGGATTGGTGAATGAGCTTTTGAGGCAGACGGAAGCGTGGTCGGCCGAAGTCCTTGGTTACACAGTGACTAGAAGCGTGGCTGTCGTTTACATAGCACGTAGGACGTAGAGAGCATCTGGAAATATTGGCTCCAAACAGATTTGACAGTCGTATCTGGTCTGAGTGGAATTACAGTTTCAGGACAGATTCTTAGATTTTCATACGGAATAGTGGGCACCAGGAGCCGGGGGGTGGGTCTGGCAGCAGGCTCCACAATTCGCATCCTGGAGAAGGTTCCCGCTCACGTCGGAGTTACTGAGGACGCCTAGGTCTTTTCCCCAGGGCCATGGCGGACTCGAAGCTGCTGGTGCCCGAGCTAAGCGAGGCAGAGAAGATGGGCGCTGAGACCATGCGTTTCGAGGAGCTACTGCGGCAGGTGCGGACTCACCGGCCTCCGGGTCCTGGGTCCCTGGGTATTCTGGGGATGTGTGTGTGTGTGTGTGTGTGTGTGTGTGCGTGCGTGTGTGTTGTGTATATGTGTGTTCGCCCGCGGGTGCTCTGAGATGGGACTACATTCCCAGAAGGCACTACGTGGGATTGTAGTTGGTTAGCTCCAAGTTTGCTAGGATCTGGAAGAAATGCAGATGGGGTTGGGATTGTTCATAGGGGTCCTCAAAGGAGGAGAGGGACATAGTATGTCTTATTCTGCTCATATCTCACATGCACAAAATTTCTCCATAAACTTTTGAAGAACAAATGAGGGTCTGATAGCATAGACACCGTGACTGGAGGGTGTTTTCCTTCACACAGGCCTCCAAGGAGCTCCAGCAAGCCCAGACAAGCAGACCAGAATCCACACAGATCCAACCTCAACCTGGTAAGAAAGGCAGAAAGCCAGAGAGAGAGGGATTGAGTCTCAGAGAGAGGTGGACAGAGACTGGGGGCAGGGGACAGAGACAGAGGAGGCAGGAGAGAGGCAGAATAATGGAGTATAGAGGTCTTTCACGGGGAGAGGGGGAGGGACCAAGAGCTAAAGAGAGAAGGAGGAGGACAGGAGTGACTGGGGGACAGACTCAAAGATAGAAGGAGAGTCAGAGATCCCAGGAATGGGGAGGGGAGCAGGCCCAGAAAGCAGAGGACTGAGACTCAAAGCAGGGACAGATCAAGGGAAGGACAGAGACGCACACAGAGGCAGACATCAGGACAAACCCATTTCCACCAGGTTTCTGCATAAAGACCAACTCCTCCGAAGGGAAGGTTTTCATCAACATCTGTCACTCTCCTTCCATCCCTCCTCCGGCTGATGTGACCGAGGACGAGCTGCTTCAAATGCTGGAGGAAGACCAAGCCGGGTTTCGCATCCCCATGAGCCTGGGAGAGCCTCATGCAGAACTGGACGCAAGTCAGTGCCCTCGGGGGACCCAGGAAGCTAGCTCCCTGGGTCCTTTCTTCCCTAGGATCCAAGATCCAGGGCCCAAGATCCCCCTCCCCCCTTTCCCCCTAGAAATCTGGCCCCCTTTTCCTAGGAGGCCCCCTAACCTCCTAGGCCCCCTAGGAGGCCCCCTAACCTCCTGGGCTTCCAGTGCCTGCTACACGGGGTAGTTCTGTCCTCGTTCTGCCCACCTGGCCAGGCTGGCACTTCTCCCTGCCCTACCCCACAGTGAGGGAGAGCTGGGCGGGTGTCCTCATTAGCTGGCCAGACCAGCTCTCAGTCTTGTTCCTGTTTCCTTCTTCACTCTTCTCCCCTGTCTCTGTCTCTCTGCCTTGTCTCACGTGTCTCTGTTGAGTTTCTGTGTCTATATGCTGGCTTTTTCAATTAACGTATGTCCCCTGAAGCCTCCTGGGACCAAGCTTTGGGCAGTGCCCTGGGGAGTAGGGACTGATCCAACCCAGAACTTGCCCTTGAGAGACTCCTAGTCTTCGGTGAGGGCAGAGAAGACAGATGCAATTTCATTATGGTGTGATCTTTGCTGCTCTGGAGTTGGAGGGGGGTGGGCTCTTTCCCCGAACTGAGGAGTCAAGGAAGGCTTCCTGGAGGAGGTGGCAGATATAAGATGCAAAGGAACCGAAGGAGTGTGTCAGGCCAAGACACAGAAGAGGGTTAGAGGAGTCCAGAGGCTGGAGAGAATGGTTGAATTGGATCGGTCAGTAATTGAAAGAGATCGGAAGAAATTTAAAAGGACGAGGTCCCCAACAGAGAAGTGAGCTTCTCTTCAGGTGGGAGGAGCTGACCACACAGGGCCTCCAGCGCCAGACTGAAGGACACAAACCTTCGTCTGGGGCGCTGGGGAGCCATGGAAGGGCTGTGAGCAGGGAAGGGGCAGGGTCATTGCTGGGATGTGGTGGGAAAGGACCAGAACAGTAGAGAGGAGGCTGGTATGACTGGCGAGAGCCCTCACTTTATAATTGTCTCTGGGTCTTTCTGGTTCGTGTGGCCGCTGTCCTTTATCGTTTTTGCCTCGTCGTTATCTGGGCGGTGGGGTTCCTACCGAGGGCTGGGGGTCTCACCCCCTTTCTCTCCCCACAGAAGGCCAGGGTTGTACCGCCTACGACGTAGCGGTGAACAGCGACTTCTACCGGAGGATGCAGGTTGGGGGCGGGGCTGCGGGTGAGGCCTGGGCTGGGGCCTCTCCCTCCATCCCGAGCCCTCCGGCAAATCTCCCTCTCTCACTTCTAGAACAGCGATTTCTTGCGGGAGCTCGTGGTCACCATCGCCAGGGAGGGCCTTGAGGACAAATACAGTCTTCAGCTGAATCCAGGTGAAGGGCGTGGCCTGCACTAGCGGGGACTCGGGGAGCCAGAGCAGCTCGGGGACAGCCCTTGGAAAAGGTGGTGCTGGTGTGGGCAGGGATTGTTTTGGTCCCCGGGCTGCGGGTTACAGGGAGAAGGTGAGGCTTCCCAAGGTGGGGGTGAGGGTGGAGATGGGACTGGCCCAGGAGCCAGATAAGGGGCGGGGTCTGGCGAGCCAGAGGGCGGAGCCAGGAGCACCTCTGGCGACAGGTCCCGCCCCCCCATACCCCTAGAAGGGCGGGGCTAAAGTGGGCAGATTTCCTGAAGCCAAGCTCGGGGGTGTGGCCAGATCCCTGGCATCCTGGGAGGGGCGGAGACTTTCCCCTGAGGCTCTTGCTGCGTGGGGACCGCTAGGAAAGCCAAGGGAACCCGCGCTTGGGCCACCTTTGACCCTGAGCTTCCTACTCACAGAGTGGCGCATGTTGAAGAACCGACCTTTCCTGGGCTCCATCTCCCAGCAAAATATCCGCTCCCAACAGCGTCCTCGGATCCAGGAGCTGGGAAACCTATACACTCCCGACTCCCCGAGACCTGAGGAAGGGTGGGCCTTCGCTGGGTTCTGTCTCTCTCATGTCTCCCCAGTAATTTTTGGAATCCCTCCCTCAATCCTGCCTCCCCATAGGAGGCGGTGTCCTGGGGCCCTGGGAACCCAGAGAGGGGGGGAAGCAGGATGGCCACTGAGAAGGCTCCCCGAGGCAGCAGGGTTTGTAGGAGGGAGAAAGGGAAAGAATAGCTTTGGCAGAGACCTAGTGGGCTCTCCTCAGTTTTGGGTCTTGGTCTTTCGCAGCCCTGAGAAGCCTCACCTGAACCTTTGGCTGGAAGCCCCTGACCTCCTCTTGGCTGAAATTGACCTCCCCAAACTGGTGAGTGTACCTCTGACCAGAGTGGGAGAATGAGGTCTGGAAGGGTTGGGGTCCCCGAGGGAGACTGAGCTGGGCATATGCAGACAGCGCTGAGCCTGGAGCCTGCTTTGGATTCTGTGTCTCCTCCTTTCTCTGCCCTTACCCTGCTCGCGTGCTGTCTCTGTCTCAAAAATAAATAGACGTTAAAACAACAACAACAACAACAACAACACACAAGCCTTTTGTTCCTGGTCCATATTATTACTGGCCTATTGCTGGGAACGGAAGGGTGGGCTCACTCCATTAATATTCCCAGGATGGAGCTCTGGGGCTGTCGCTGGAGATTGGGGAGAACCGGGTAGTGTTGGGGGGCCCCCAGCAGCTGTACCATCTGGATGCCTATATCCCCCTGCGGATCAACTCTGAGGAGAGCAAAGCAGCCTTCCATAGGAAGAGAAAGGTACCTGGGGAGGTAGAGGGAGGTGTGCAGGGGGAGCGGGGACGCTGGGGAGGCCTGGGCTCCTGGTCCTGAATCCTTAATCTGTTTCCTGTCTCTCCTAGCAATTGATGGTGGCCATGCCCCTCCTGTCGGTGTCTTCTTGACCTGCTTTCTTTCTGTGCTTCTAAGTGGAGAGAAGAGGCTCGTGGCTTCTCTAAAATGGAAATAAAAGATGTTTGCCTTTGTTCTGTGTCTGGCTAGGAATGCACGGGGAGCGGGAGGGAAAAGGGACATTGGACCGTGTCCTGGAGTCACAGAAAAGTCACTGTCCCCGCTGAGGCCTCAGCCTCTCCCCACCAGAGCCCCTCCCTGGCCGCCAGTCTCTCCCGTCGTGTTGCACACGATCCCAGAGCCGACCCTCCCCTCTCCACTTCAGGGGTCCTCGGCTCCCCAGGGTCCCAGGAGAAGGTCCCAGAGCCCCCTGCAGCGCAGCACTCCAGGCCATGTGTGGTGTGGTCCCCTTTATGCTTCATCTTCTCCCTGTCCTTCCTGTCACTCAGTCCCAGCACAGTAAATGGTGTCCTGAGCACACCTGTGTTTTGCAGCCCCTCTTTAGTTTCTGCTGTACCCGCCCCCCCTTAGTGTGCCTTGTCAAACCAGAATTTTTTTAAATTTTAAATTAAAAATTGTTTGATGTTTACTATTTTTGAGGGAGAGAGAGAAAGAGACGGCGTGAGTGGGGGAGGGACAGAGAGAGAGGGAGACACAGAATCCCAAGCAGGCTCCAGGCTCCGAGCTGTCAGCACAGAGCCCGTCGCGCGGCTCGAATTCACGAATTGCGAGATCGTGACCTGAGCTGAAGTCAGATGCTCAACCAGCTGAGCCACCCAGGCGCCCAAACCCAGGGAATTTCTAATTGTCTTGCCCTCCCAGGGGGCCTTGCCCAAGTCCATTGGTGATCCGATGCATGCCATCATCTCCAGCCCCCCCTGCGTCTCGTCCTGGAACAGTGCCTCATGTCACAATCACACAAAACTGTGTCCCACTTTCCAACGCGGCAAGCACCGTTTCCTGTACCGCGGACACTCCCAAAGTTGTCCCTTTCAGTGAACTTTCTCTGGGAAGCTTTTCCAACTTCAAGCTGTCTCTGGTCTCCCCTGGCTGAGTTAGATTCCTCCTGTGGCAGTGGCGGTGTCTGGAACCAGTGTTACCTGGTTGTAGCTCCGCCCCTGTGGTGCGGTAACGCTTTACAATAAGCAGGAACTCAGGAGTTAATGAACGAATGCTAACTCTCTCCTTCCATAGTGAGTCCTAAGACGATAGGTAAACGGAGGAGCCTCAGTGGTAAACGTTGGAAGAACGGCGAGACCAGTGCGGTTGGAATGGAGTCAATGAGGTCGGGTGGCAAGGAGTAGATGGTGAGAAGGTGAAAAGGTAGCGGGGATGATCTCCGGTAGGGTCTGTTGGACCTGAAGGAGCGAGCGTGGGCTCCGGCGTCCACCAGAGGGCGCCTCGCAGCCTCAGGCTGTTGTCTCAAAACTACAACTCCCAGCGGCCCTCGGGGAGCGCGGCTCTTCTGAAGCGACCGCTGGGACTTGTAGTTAGCACGGGGACCCTCCGTGGGAGGCCGAAGAACTCTTTTTCAGGTCCCCAAAAAAGTGTGGAGCTGGGTCCTTTCCGCCTTCTTCGGTCTCCATGGTGACGGTTCCGGCGCAGGCCCGGGATTTGGCAGCGGCCGGGGCCCCCCTCCCACTCCCTCCTCTTCACCATCTGCTCCACCTTCACACCTGGCCCGGAGCCGCGGCCGCCGCCTCCGCACCCGGGCCGGGGATTCTGCCGCCACAGGGTGGCGCTGGTGGACGGCTCCGCGGGCTACTCCTCCCACAGACCCGGGAGTCCGGGTCTCCAGCCCCTCCTCCCTCAGATCCTGAGGTCCCGGCCCCCAAACCACCACCCCTTACCAGGGATGCGGGGGGTTCTCAAACACTGGCAAAACTGTGAGCCCCAGGGACCCAATGGGACAAGGCGATAAACGGGAGGCCGCGGTGGGCAGTGGCTGCCGGGCCACCGGGTCAGTGGCGCCCGCCCGCCGCGCCGGCTGCTCCCTCCCAATCCACTTGAGGGCCTGTGCCACATCATGAAAATTTAATCCCAAACGCATTTGCGGCCCGACTCAGGGAGGCGGAGAGGAAAGGAGCACCCTCCCGGCGCTTGGATCTGGAAGTGGCCTCAGCATCGGGGAGAAGGGCTGGTCTGGAGAAAGGAGCAGGGGCAGGATCTGCCTGCGGACCAGGGACCTAGAAATAGTCCGGGTTCAACCCCAAAGGGGCAGGGCTGGAAGTCAGAGATGGAGTAAGAGGGCGGGGACAGGTCCTAGCAGGAGGGGGCACAACTCAGGGGGCGGAGAAAGAACTCCGGGTGTGGGTGGGGACAGAACTCAGACGGGCAGTTTCCAGGGGAAAGGGGCAAAAATTAGGGCAGGGACAGATGTCTGGGGAGGGGACCGAACTCAGGGAGCGGGTAGACAACTCGGGGGAGTGGGGACAGAACTCAAAGGGCGGGTTAGATTCCAGGCTGGGAGGGAATTATGGGGGTCGCAACTGGGAACTGGTATATAACCGTCAGGGGTTAGGAAACAGAGGATGCAGAAACCATGAGGGGCATGCGCCCCAAAGGGAAACAGAGATGGAAGGGGGTAGAATTTTAAAAAGGAAAGACGGAAACAGGTGGATGGAAGTCCAGAGGGAAGAAACTGGGTGGGGGAAGAACAAGAGGGGACAATGGGTGGATCGAAATGGGGAGTTGGAATTCAGGGGGAAAGAATTCTCTGAATGAGAAAGCACCCTCTGAATGAGGAAGTCGGAGCTGAGGGACGACGCGGGATGGGGGTGGAATTCGGGAGGCGGGATGTGGAACTGGAAGGCACAGAAACTCGGGGGGATAGGGCTGGAGAATGAAACGTAGAAGATGGAACCGTAGGGGGCGAAAGCGCCAGGATGAAATTAGGGCGAACTAAAAAGGAGAGGGAAACCTCAGGTGGGCAAGAGAACTCGGGAGGAGAGAAAAGAGATAGAAGGAGCTGGGGGGAGGATGGAAACGGGGGGGGGGGAGTAACTCCGGGAAGGGATAGAATTGGGGCGACGCAACCCGGAGGAGTGAGTTCAGAACCCAGAGGCGTGGTCTTGGAGTGGAAGGGGCAGGCGGAAAGGAGCCGGAGGGCTGCGGGAGGGGGCGGGACTAGAACACAAGAGGCGTGGTCTATCGAGGGTGGGCGGGGCATCGCCACCGCCCGCCCCGCCCCCGACGCTGAGTCCACTGACAGCCCCTAGGCAGCCGGCACACGCAGCCTCCTTCCCCCCGAGCGGAGCTGCGGGGCCGGCCGGGCCGGGGCGGACCCCGGGAACCCGGACGCGGCCGCCCGGGCCCGCGGGCGGGGGGATCGGCGGGGGGGGGGGACCGGCGGCAGGGGCAGCCACCATGGAGTTCCGTCAGGAGGAGTTTCGGAAGCTAGCGGGTCGCGCCCTCGGGAGGCTGCACCGGTGAGCGTGGTGAGGGTCCTGGGTGGGGAACAGCCCGAGGGTCCGAGGAGGACGCACATTCCCACCTGGACAGAGACGGACAGTTGGACGAGCGATACCCGTGCATGGGGGTTCCACTCATCTGTTCTATTTTCTCCCTCCTCCAACAGTCCGCTCTCCCTGGTCCAGTCTCGTCCATCATCTCATTCATTTTTCCGTGTCCCACCCCACCCCAGACTCTACCCTTTCCCCTGGGACTGCCTCTTTCCTTCTCTTTGGATCTCTGACCCCCTTCCTCACTTTTGGGTCTCTGTTCACTTATCTTCACTCTGTCTCCTTTCTTGGGATCTTGCCCCCTCTCTGAGTCTCTATTTCCCTTTATCTGCAAGTCTCTGTCCCCCCCTCTCTCTGAGTCTCTGGCCACTGGTCTCAGATCTCTAGCAACCCCTCTCTCTGGGTCCCTGCTCCCCTCTCTTGGGGTCTCTGACCCTCTCCTTTTGGGTGTCTGTCCCCCTCTCTCTGGGTTTTTATCCCCTGCCCTGGGTGTCTCCATCTCCCTGTGTCTTTTTCAGTGCCCATCTCTCAGAGAGTTTAATCTGAAGCTAAAGCGGATTGGGGCACATTGGTCCTTGTCCTTGGGGAGAGCTAAGCTGGGAGGAGAAGCCAGGGTATCCTGGGTCTCTGGGGGGGGAAAGAAGTTGCAGGCCAAAAATTAGGCCCTGGGGTACGGTGGACTTCCCAAAGGATATAGACTAGAGCTAAGAAGGACTTTTCATCATCCAGGGAGATGACCCCAGTGACCTGGGTGTCCCCAGGACAGTCTGCTGGACACCTCCACCCAAATCTCTCACCCCCAACCCCAGCCCTGGCTCCAAGTCAGAGAAATTACTCAGCTGCGGAGAAGCCTAAAAATATCCGGCCACAGTGCGGGGAGGAGATGGCCTCATCAGGACCATGCCCCTGCTGCCATTCCCTCGGACCCTGTCCCCTTGGCCCTGACCCCGTCTTTAGTTGACCCTCAGTGCCTCTCCCTAGGCCATACAAGTCCTTCTCTAAGACTGAACACCGGTCCTCCTTGCTGCGGATCACTTCCTAGCTCCAAAGTTCCCCCACCCTCTAGTAACTGGAAAGATGGGAATAAGGCTGGACAGAAGGGAGGGGGCAGGAGGGTGGTGCAATGGGGGGCGGGGGAGCTGAGATAACCTCACCCCTTCTTTCCCCAATCTTCCAGCCCCTCCCCACCCTTTTTCTCGCCTCCTTTCACGAGTTTCTCAAAATACATCAGTGCGAAGTCAGGAGAGGGAGAGAGCCGTGCTGATGGAGGGGGCTGGAAGGAGGGTGGTGGTGGGAGGGATGTGTTGCTCAGGCCCCCTCCCTCAGCCCCTGCGTCTCAGCTTCTCGTGTGTGTCTGGGCTTCTCAGTCTGTCTGTGTCTTACCTTCACCTCCCTGAGCTGCCTCCTGAGCCTCTAGAGACCCCAGAGCTCAGAGCTGCCCCCAAGACAGTCACCAAGGAGCTGGAGTTTGAGAAGAGCTTTGCAGCTGAACCCTGGGCTTTACTTCGATGGCTGGGGACAGGCAGAATGCCTGTACTGGACGTAACACCCTGATTCCATTAAATCCTTTAGACAAAGCTGGGGAAACTGAGGCTCAGTTCGAAAAGGGGGGAAAAATCAATGGATTAATTACAAATGCCGTCATTCGAACCCAGACCAGCCCCTCCCAAGCCTGGGATGGAGGCTGCAGTTTCCTCGAGATGAGTGATCCTGGAGTGGGTGGGAACTCCCTCAGACCAGGAAACAGACGGTCACCCGGAGCGACTTGTGACAAGGACATGGCAGGGGGAGGGGAATGCAGGAGAGACAGGAGCCAAGGTGCCTCCTTTCTGAGAACCAGGCCTTGGATGGGGCGATGGCAGGGGCCAGGGAACGCTCAGAACCCGTCATCACACTCTGGTGTGTGACCTTGGACTTGCTACTTCTGCTTTCTGAACCTCAGTTTCCCCAGTTGTGCGATGGCAGGAGACTACCAAGGGACATAAGGGGACAGAAGCCTGCGAGAGCAGGGGAGCGGACAGAGAACCGGAGAGAAGCAAAGACAGAGACCCAGGGAGAGGGAGATTGTGACACCTTCTTCATTTTGGTGAACTGCTTCCTAAGCGCGGCATTCCGGGCACCCAGGAAGGGGAGGAGGACCTCCCTCCAGGCCCTCCCCCTCTCTGTTCTTGTCTTCTGGGAATCACTTGGGTCGCTTCATCTCTGCACCCTGGTTCTCTTGTCCTGAGATGATCAGTATCACCTGGCAGTTCCCTCCTTGTAACTTCACATTCTACCCTGGTCCCCATTTTATAGATGTGGGATACTGACACCCTCCCCCCCCCCCCCCCCCCCCCCCCCCCCACCGCTGCAGCCCATTTAGAAAGCCTTGGTCAGGTATCTATCTGACACATTGGAGTATCCACAACGGGTATCAAATTTCAGGGGCTGCAATCACATCCTGAGTTTCAGGGTCCAATAGCCTCTGATGGTAACCGGGGTCAAAGTCTACTCGCTATGGCTGGCAGGTTCTGATGTGGGGTGGGGGCAGTCTCTACCAGTCTGAGCTTACATTCTGGGGCATCTATTCCCTGCCCCCCCCCCAATCTGGCTCTCTTTCCTGGTCCCTTCTGGGTACTGTCCACTCCCCCAGTCTCTTTCTCCTACCCCGTTTCTTAGCTGCCCCCCCCCCAACCTCCTTAAGTTCTAGGATGGGGAGGGTGGCTGTGTTCTCTCATCGCTTCCACCCGCCTCCCCCCAGACCGTCTGGCTGTTCTTTCCTCCCCCGTCCCAGTCTCCCTCGCCTCCATCTGTTCTAGCCCCTTCCTGGGATCCAGCCCGATCCCCTGGCTGCGTACCCGTCTCAGAGAGGGGCCGCATCTCGCAAATCACGTCCCCAGCTTGTTTCTCCTCAGTCCTTTGGTCTCTCCATCTTTCTCTGCATCTATGTGTCCTCTCTTTTGGGTTGCTGTCCTTCTCCATCTCTGAGGTTCTGTCTCCTTCCCTCTCAGGGTCTCTGGTCTGTTCTCCCTTTTCTCTCTGGGTCTCTGTCTGTCCTTCTGTGTCCCTGACCCTCTTTGTTTCAGCCTCTGCCCACCCCCACCCCATCTCTGTCGCCCTCCTTTTGGACACCCTGTCTCAGAGCACCTCTCTTTCCCTGCAGCCTCTCTCTGGGTTTGAGGTGGTTCTCCAAATACCCTATCCATCATCACAGACTCAATTCCAGAACGGGCGGGGGCGAGAGCCACACTGGGGACTGAGCCAATCCCCCTACCAGGGCCATCTGTCCCTTGCCAGGACACCACCCGCCACTCCCCCTCCCTACCCCCTAGCAGACAGCCTGAACTCAAGGTTCCCCAGGGATGTCTGGCTGGGCTGCTGGATTCCAGGGACCCTGACTTCTCCCCACCCTCAGGGAATGGGCTTCCGGTGTCTGAAGGGAGTCAGCTGAATGTCAGCCCCACACCTGGGGCCTGGAAGCAGGGAAGGGCATGCCGCAGGGGGCAGGAGAGGAGGGGGTCGGTATATATAGCAGACGTGGCTGAGAAGCATCTGTTCTTTTGACACCTTTGCTGAAGCATCTCCTTAGCGCTTTTTGCTTCCTCAAATAGACTCATATCTGGAAGAGGGGGCTGGAGAATCTCTGGGCCTTAGGGTGGGGGCTGGGGGCACAGGTTCTTGGATCACGAAGCGTACTCTGGGGTCTAAAACTCCTGAGTCGAGAGATAACAGGGCTGGGGGAGAAGGAAACTGAGGACCCCCATATCTGAGTCTGCGAGAGAAGGGAGCTGGCAGTGTGAATTCATGGTCTGTGGGGGATGGAGAGAGGGGGGTCCAGATTCCTGGATGGGGGGGGCGAAAGGAGTTAGGGCCGGACTCTTGGGGAAGGAGGGAGTGCGGGCTTAGAATCGTGGATCTTGAAAAGCAGGTTTTGCACTGGACTCATGGGGAGGAGGGGGCCGGGGGCCTGGACTTACGAGTCTTTGATTCTTGCTGCCCCGCAGCCTTCTGGAGAAGCGGCAGGAAGGTGCAGAGACGCTAGAGCTGAGTGCGGACGGGCGCCCGGTGACGACGCAGACCCGGGACCCGCCGGTAGTGGACTGCACCTGTTTCGGTCTCCCTCGCCGCTACATTATCGCCATCATGAGCGGTCTGGGCTTCTGCATCAGCTTTGGGATCCGCTGCAACCTGGGCGTGGCCATCGTCTCCATGGTCAACAACAGCACGACCCACCGCGGGGGCCACGTGGTGGTGCAGGTAGTTGAGGGGCGTGCCCCGGCACGCCGGCCCACCTGGCCCTGCCCACGCCCCCTGCTGACGTCACGTTCGTCCACGAGCAATCCTGGCTCAGCCCCTTCCCATCGCAGCCAGAGTAGCCCCGCCCATCTGTGCGTCCCCTACGCCTCCCCTCTGCTCTAGGGGTCTCCTCTTCCTAAGCCCTGCCCCCAGTTAAATGAAGCTCCGCCCCTATTTTTCTCGGTGTCGACTTTGCGCCAGCATTGGGTTCCCTACGTGTTTTGCCCCTGCCCCATTTTGGGCCTCCTAGCAACTTTGCTCCACCTGCCATCCATGCCTGTCACCAGTGTCACAACTTAATCCCAGCCCCACGGCAGGCTCCACCCTGAGTTTTGATCCTGGCGTTTCTGAAGTTCAGTCGCTGCTAAATCCCGCTTCGTTGAGTCCGGCCCTTACCTAAAGCCCGCTTCATCTCAGACTTCCTCCCTATTTTTAAAAAAAAAATTCTAAAAAAACCCCATTTATTTTGAGAGACAGAGCATGAGTGGGTGAGGGGCAGAGAGAGAGACATACCGAATCCGAAGCAGGCTCCAGGCTCTGAGCACAGAGCCTGATATGGGGCTCGAACCCACGAACCGTGAGATCATGACCTGAGCCAAAGTCAGACGTTTACCAGACAGAGCCACCCAGGCGCCCCAGACATCCTTCCTATTTTAATTCCGGTGTAGATCGTGCCCGTGCCCTAGGAAAAACTCCTGATTTAGGCATTGGCCTGCCTGTCTCGCCTCTTGCTCCCTTCCAGTCAGGCCGCCCCTTTGGCTACTTCCGGTCCCTGGCCAGACCCCACCCAGTCACTCCGCAAACAGTTCGTAGGTTGGTTAAGAGGCGTAAGTGGAGAAAGAGTCCCCACCCCGTTTATGCGCCCCTAGACAGTCAAAGCTGGGGCACTGAGACAGCGAAGGCTTCTAGGCAGCAGCAGGCCCCGTTGCTAGGGCAGAGCAGCCCCCTGGAAGCCTACCCGGAGCAGAGTTGGGAGGAGGACGGCTTGAATTCTGATTGGCAGGTGTTTTGGCGCGAGAGGGGAATCCCTGTTGCTGATTGGCTGAGGGACTAAATCTGTCTGTGCTGATTGGTGGAGGGGCAGAGCCTGGGGGCGGAACAGCTCGTTTGACGTGCCTTTTGGCCCGCAGAAAGCTCAATTTAACTGGGATCCAGAGACTGTTGGCCTCATACACGGCTCCTTTTTCTGGGGCTACATTGTCACCCAGATTCCCGGAGGATTTATTTGCCAGAAATTCGCAGCCAACAGGTACAGGGCTGGGGTCTCGAAGTGGGCGGGAACTACAGTTGTGTGGGTGGACTTAGTGGGTGTGGCCTGGCATTTAGGGGCTGGCGGGGGGGAATGGGAGGAGCCTGTGTTAGGGGCGGGGTCTTGGAGGAAGGCGGGGCTTGCGATTGTGGAAGGTGAGACAGAGGTGGGAGTCGGGGGTCTTGGAGAACACAAGGCCTGGCCCGCCGTGGGCAGAAAGAGCAGAATCCTAGCTTTGGCGGGAGAGCTGGACCCTATTCTCGTACTACGGACTCTTCCCACCAGGGTTTTCGGCTTTGCTATTGTGGCTACATCCACTCTAAACATGCTGATCCCCTCGGCTGCCCGAGTCCACTATGGCTGTGTCATCTTCGTGAGGATCCTGCAGGGGTTGGTAGAGGTAAAGCCCTGCTCCACCTGACCCTGTGCCCGTTCTGACTCCGCCTCTTCTCGTTGACTTTGGTTTTCTCCTACCTAGGGGGTCACGTACCCCGCCTGCCACGGGATCTGGAGTAAATGGGCCCCGCCCCTAGAGCGGAGTCGCTTGGCAACAACAGCCTTCTGCGGTGAGAGGAAGGGGCTGGGATCCAGACTTGCGGGTCTGAGGGAGGAGGGGCTGTGGCCTGTACTTCTGTGTCCCAGAAAAGCAGGGGCTGGAAGTCCACATTCCCGGATCTGAGGATAGATGAGCCTCTTCTACATGTTGCACCCTCCCCCTTAGGTTCCTATGCTGGGGCGGTGGTCGCGATGCCTCTCGCCGGGGTCCTGGTGCAGTACTCAGGATGGAGCTCTGTGTTCTACGTCTACGGTGAGGGTCCGGAGCCTGGGTCCGGGTGGTGCTGGGGCGGAGCGAGGCCGGTCATCGCCTCGCTTCCGTCCCCCTCCTGATCCCCCCAGGCAGCTTCGGGATCTTTTGGTACCTGTTCTGGCTGCTCGTCTCCTATGAGTCCCCGGCTCTGCACCCCAGCATTTCGGAAGAGGAGCGCAAGTACATCGAGGACGCCATCGGCGAGAGCGCCAAACTCATGAACCCGGTCACGGTCCGGGCCCAAGCCTGTGGGGCGGGGGAGCGGTGGGGCAAGAAGAGATATCCAGGCAGGGAGGCAGGAGAAAAGGGGACTTCGAACCTGCACGGAGTGTAGAGTGTAGATCGTGTTGGGTTGCTGTAGACTCTCAGAGGGAGACAGGAGGGGGACGCACAGTGGGCGGGGCTAGAACCTAGGAGGCGGGGTTAAAGCCCGGGGAAGAAAGGATCAGCAGGTGCTGAGCGCAGGGCTAGGTTGCTAGGTGGACAGAACCAGTATGAGACGTAGTTAAACCGGCAGAGGCGGGATTCGAGTGTG
Source organism: Leopardus geoffroyi (assembly GCF_018350155.1). NCBI lineage: Eukaryota > Metazoa > Chordata > Mammalia > Carnivora > Felidae > Leopardus > Leopardus geoffroyi. The sequence goes on from NC_059335.1 coordinate 8,510,463, forward strand.
GGGGGTGGGTTGCTTAGACGGGTGAGTGAGGCTAGAATTGGGGGGCATAATGGAAATGGAAAGAGACTCCTGGGCTCACATTTATGGGTCCCTGAGGGTCATCATGGGGTCCGCACACCTGCGAACCTGAGGGACACCGTACAGTCGGGATGCCTGCATCTCTGAAGTGTCACTGTGAGGCTAGGATGCCAAGGTCCCCACAGGGACGTGGTCAAGCTGGTGCCCCTGCGTCCCCAGAGGTTTTAGTGAAGTCGGGAGACCTGGGTCTCTGTGGGACTATAATAGGGTCCCTGAAGGGACACGGAGAGCACCCAGCCCTGGTCTCGATCTTAGCGGCCGCTCTTCTCCCCCACCCCCAGAAGTTTAACACACCCTGGCGGCGCTTCTTTACTTCCATGCCAGTCTACGCCATCATCGTGGCTAACTTCTGCCGCAGTTGGACGTTCTACCTGCTCCTTATCTCCCAGCCCGCCTACTTCGAAGAGGTGTTCGGCTTCGAGATCAGCAAGGTTGGGCCCAGGAGGGGAAAGCAGGGGGCGCAGCGGGGGGAGATGAAGCAACCGGGCCCGGATCCCAAGAGGTTGGAACGAGGGACAGGAAGGAGCCAGTGGAGCACTAACCGGGTGGAGATGTCCGGCCGGCAGCCCCTGAGCCCTCGCTCTGTGCGCTCGCTGGTGCAGGTGGGCCTGGTGTCAGCGTTGCCCCATCTGGTCATGACCATCATCGTGCCCATCGGCGGCCAGATCGCGGACTTCCTGAGGAGCCGCCGCATCATGTCCACGACTAACGTGCGCAAGTTGATGAACTGTGGAGGTGAGTGGGGCGGGGCCCCGAGCCGGGTCTGGGACCGCCTGGGCGGGGCGGAACCAGGTGAGGATGGAGGTGGGGCCAGGGGCGTGTCCAAAAAGTCCCGGCGCGGGCGAAGGAGGGCGTGGATGGAACAGAATCCCGGGCTGCAGTCTCAGGGCCCACCTGGTGGCAGGGGCTGGTGCGTGTGACTATGCAGGGGCCTGGAGCTGAGTCTTTAGGGCGTGGCCTAGTCGGGGCGTGGGGCCACGGAGGACCCAGCGGGGGCTGGGGGTGCTGGCCCCCGTACACCTGGTTGAGGACCAGGGAGGTGAGGGTGTGGTTAGGGCGGGCGCGGGCGGAATGAGGGACGAGGCGGGCTGCACAAAGCCAGGGACCGGCATGGAGGCGGCCGGACTGGGGCGGGAACAGGCTGGAGAGGCGGTGTGGGGAGGCCGGGGCTCAGATGAGACGGCCCTCCGGCCCTCCGTAGGCTTCGGCATGGAAGCCACGCTGCTGCTGGTGGTCGGCTACTCGCACTCCAAGGGCGTGGCCATCTCCTTCCTGGTCCTCGCCGTGGGCTTCAGCGGCTTCGCCATCTCTGGTGAGAACCGCGGATCCGCAGCTTGGCGGACTCTGGACAGCTCTGTAGGGAACTCACTGGCTCAGGATAGGGGACCTTCCAGCCTCGCAAAAGGTGGTCTGGAAAGAGCCGGGGTGGGGGTGGGGGGACGTGGGGGGTGGGGCGGCTCAGTAGGAGTCCCTCTGAGTGAGATTCACTGAGTCAGAGTGACGCCTTCTGGCTTGCCTCGCCAGGGTTCAACGTGAACCACCTGGACATCGCCCCGCGCTACGCCAGCATCCTCATGGGCATCTCCAACGGCGTGGGCACGTTGTCAGGCATGGTGTGCCCCATCATCGTGGGTGCCATGACTAAGCACAAGGTCCGTGCACTGGCCCTGACCCACTCGCCCTCCGGGTTTGTGTATGGCACCTTCCCGACGTGCGACAACCTCTCCGGGCTCCATTCCCTGCCCTCTCCTGGGTCTTTCCGCTTCTCTCTGGATCTCTGTCTCCCTTTCTCTGCCCGTCCTCCCCCCCCCGCCCCTCCCCCCCCCCGCCTTTTCTCTCCCCCTCCTGTTTCTCTGTCCTCTGACCTCACCTCTCCATTGTCAACCCCCCCACCCCCACAGACTCGGGAAGAGTGGCAGTACGTATTCCTAATCGCCTCCCTGGTGCATTATGGGGGTGTCATCTTCTACGGGGTCTTCGCTTCTGGAGAGAAGCAGCCGTGGGCGGAGCCTGAGGAGATGAGCGAAGAGAAGTGTGGCTTCGTTGGCCACGACCAGCTGGCTGGCAGTGACGAAAGCGAAATGGAGGATGAGGCTGAACCCCCCGGGGCACCCCCTGCTCCCCCTCCTTCCTATGGGGCCACACACAGCACAGTTCAGCCCCCAAGACCCCCACCCCCTGTCCGGGACTACTGACCATGTGCCTCCCACTGAATGGCAGTTTCCAGGACCTCCATTCCACACGTCACTGGCCGGAGTGACTGTCAAGGAACCCCAGTCCTCTCTGTCCTGCTGCAGGCCTAAGAAGCACTCGCCCTCTTCCCCAGTGCTGTCAAATCCTCTTCCCTTCCCAATTGCCTCTCAGGGGTAGTGAATCTGCAGACTGGCAGTTTCAAGGATACCCAAATTCCCCTAAAGGTTTCCTTCTCCACTTGTTCTGCCTCAGTGGTTTCAAATCTCTCCTTTCAGGGCTTTATTTGAATGGACAGTTCAATCTTTGACTCTCTCTTGTGGTTTTGAGGCACCCTCCCCACCACCTTCTCTTTAACCCCTGGGACTCTCTCGGGTTAAGCCCTGAGATTACTCAGCCTTCCTCTCCTTTCAGAAAAACTGAAGATCTTCCTCTAGAAGTTCCCAACCTCTCCCGATTCTATTTTGCATTTTCCAGGTTGGGTTAACCAATCGCCCATCCCCGCCATTCTAGGGATTGATTCTCACCAGCGTTTCTGAGGGAAAATGGCGGTTTCAAGCCCCCCTCCCCCCTTCACCCCCTCCCTCCACCAGCAGGTTCTGCTGAAGCACCAAATTCCCCAAGACCTCCCTAGCTTAGCACAATGTCTAGGGAAACAAGATGGCGGTTTTAACACTATGCCTCTCTCCACCCCCATGCACTTTTTCTGACACGTTTTCAGGTCTAAATAGTGGCTGCTCAAGTCCATCCACTCAATGGTGTGAAGCCACCATCACTGAACTTCCCCATGGTGGTTTCAAGATGCCCCTCTTCTCCCAGTTCCTTGCACTTTATTCTCCTGGGTGGTTTCAAACTACCCTCATTTTCTCAGTGGCCATTTGTTGTGTCCCTCAGGGGCTAAAAGACTCAGAACCTGGGATCCTTCCCCTCTCAGACTCCCCTCTTTCGGCTTAGAATTTGGGGAACCTATGCAGGAGAAGTCACAGAATCCCAGGAAACGGAATGGGGCTGGGGGAGAGGGGTGTTTTTCCCCGGAGCAGGGTTGTGTCTTTGTGTCTGTCTCTGTGACTGTGAATCCTGCCCTGCCCCACTCCCAATAAAATGCTTTGGTGTTCACACTCAGTCGTCCTTGGCCTTGGCAGTCACAGGAGTCTGGGCCCCCAGCTCCCTCCTCTCTCAGACCCGGTATCCTAGGGTCCCAGCCCCCTCCTCTCCCAGGACTCAGGCCAGAGTACGTGTCGAACTTTGGGAACAGTTGATTTATTCGGCCGCACTCAAGACGGTCACAGCGAAAGCTTCTCTGTGGGTGGGACTTCCTATCCAGGAGGACTACTAGGTAGCAAAGCATGCCAGGAGGTCAGGACCTCTGGGTCCTTCCTCGGCCTGGGGATGGCGCAGGTCTGGCGGGACGCGAGCGGGGCTCACACGAAGTTGTTGGGGAGCGTGGCGGGGGAGAGCGGCTCCAGGCTCTGGGGGCGCCTCCCGCAGGGCGGCGGGGGCAGCTTGGGCGGCAGCGGGGGGGTGGGCGGCGGCTGTTTGGTGGCGATGTGTGAAGGGACCCAGGCATCCGGCGCGTAAAAGTAGAGGTCGTAGGGGTCCTTCGGGGCTTCCAAATGCATAACTGTGGGAGCGAAGGGGCGAAGTCATCCCCAGGCAGACAAGGGGCCTGTCCCCTCACTGTGCCGCTGGCCAGTGAGAAGGCGGGAGAGAGGATTACGACTGTTCTTTAGAACTGGGTTTTCAAATTAAAGGGCGGGCGCCCCATTCCCCAAATGGAAGACGAGGCGTGGCATCCTCGTAGCAGGGGCGGGGCCCGCAGTGGGGGGGGCGGGGAATGCGGGGCTCCGGCCCCGCCCAGGGAGGGGGAAGAGGCGGGGCTTGTAGGGACGCTTGGCTCCCAGCCTGCTGCAATTCCCAGCTGGGCTGGGGGCGGCGCTGGACTCTGTGTGTGTGTGTGTGTGTGTGTGTGTGTGTGTGTGTGTGTGTGTAATTTCGGAGAATTGGGGGCAGGATCATGGAGAGGGGTTGGGGCTTCTACGGATCTAGGATGGAGGACCTGTACTTTTTGGCAGGCGAAACCAGGTTAAGGGAGCGTGCCGTTGCTGTAAGGGTCGCTCACCCGGTTCATCTCCGTCGTTTGGAAGCCGGTGATGTGCGAAGGGCCGGTGTCGAGCCGCCCGGCGGTAGAGACACCACAGCAGCAGGAAAATGCCGATCAGCAGGCCGATCCCGGCGAGGAATAGGCAGAGGGCCCCTCCCGCCGCGCCCCGGGGGCGCCCCACCAGGGTCACGCCTGAAGGACGAGGGGCCAGGAATTGAGCAATCTAAACCCCTAACCCCCTTCTTCCTGAGACCCCCCTCTTTCCTCAGTCCCAACATACCCGTCCTCAGCACCCTCCCGCCTTAAACTTAGGAGCCAGGTCCCCAGCCCGACCTCTCCGAGACCCAGGAGTCCCGGCCTCCAGCCCCTTCTTCCCTCGGACCCAGGAGTCCGGGTCCTGGCCCCTCACCGGTCTCCTCCACTCGTTCCACCACGATGATAGTGTTGACTCTCTCACCTCGGCTGCGCCGCTGGGGGACCCGCGGAGTGGCAGGGGCCAACTGACTGGGGGACCCTGGAGGAGCAGGGGGGCCCGCAATCCGGGCTGAAGGAAGAAGGGCGTCAGGCCCTTTAGGGCTAGAGTCCTGGGAGGCCTTCAACTCAACTGTGCCAGGAGACTCTGAGGTGGGCAATTTAAGGGAGTCAGGCTGGGTGACTGCAGGGGTTTCTGCTTTGGGATTCAGGGGCAGCTCATTTAGGGCAGCTGTTGCTTCGTCCTTGAAAGGTGTAGTGGTTTCTGAGTGAAGACTGGCGGAGATCTCAGGGTCCGAGGTCATGGGGTTCTCTGTTGCATCTTGGTAGTGGGTTGTGGGGGATTCTGTCTGGGGAATTTCAGTGGGGTTGGGGTTGCTGGTTACATGGGATTCTGGGTGGGGGCTTTCAGTAGAGTCAGGATACAGGGTCTGGAGGAATTCAGAGTGGGGGGTTTCAGTGGTGTCAGGGTTTGGGGTTTCTGGAGTTTTGGGGTGAAGGCTCTTGGTGGGGTCAGGATTTGGCGTCTCAGGGACTTCTGCACGTGAGACTTCGATGGAGTTAAGTTTGGGAATCTCTGGGGATTCTTGGTGTGGAGTTTGTGTAGGGTCAGGGTTTGGGGTTTCAGGAAATTCTGGGTGTGAAGTTTTGGAGGGACTAGGTTTGAGGGTCTCAGGAGATTCTGGGTGTGGGATATCAGTTGGGTCAGGTTTGGGGGCCGCAGAAGATTCTGGATGTGTTATTTTGGAGGGGTTAATTTGGGGGGTCTCCAGGGAGTCTGATATTGAGGTATTGAGTGAGTTAGATGTAGGAGTCTCAGGAGACTCTGGGTGTGGGCTTTCTTGGAGGTCATGGTTGGGAGTCTCAGGGAAGTCAGGGCGGGAGGGTTCAGGGGAAACTGCATGAGGTATTTTGGAGGGCTCAGGATAAGTAGCCACGGGGGAATCTGGGTTAGGCTGGTCTCCAGTGGAATTGTCAGAAGCAGGAGGGGAGGTCTGAGAAGGGTGGCCCATCTCAGGGAGGTCGGAGCCTGTAAGCGGTGAGGCCGAAGGGTCAGCCTTGGAACCCAGCCTGGCGAGGAGGAAGATGAGGACGAAGAGGATGGGGCAGAGGGATTTCATGGCTCTGGGAGACGCCTATAGCTGCGGGGAAGCAGGAAGGAAGGGGTTAAAGTTGGAAGCCTCCTGGGAACCCCCGCCCCCGCCCCTGCCTGGAGGCCACGCCCACTGGTCCCCAGGTGGGCCGTGATCCCGCCCAGCTCCGCGCCAGGGAAAGGAGGACCTAACTGCAAAGCCCTGAAGGCTGTGCAATAGCTAAGGGAGACTGAGGCGCGGGGCTTCTTGGGAGTCGTAGTTAATTTCCTTATGTATTTCCCCGAGGCAGGGGGTGGGGGGCAGGAAAATTGGGAAAGAATGACACCTCTCCAAGCCCTCACACCTCCTCAACTTCTATTTCAGAGGATGTAGACCTCCAAGGAGATGCAGGATCCCTTCCTCTCTGAGGGCTCCAGGGACACCATCAGGGCACAGTTGTTTACGCTAAAGCAGGCTCAGAAGGAATGGCTGGGGGTTGGGGGCCCGAATGCCTGGATCTGAGGGAGAAGGGAGATTCCTAGGATCTGGGGGAGAAGGTTGCTGGGGGTTCAGACTCGCTGTTTCCAGAGGGTGGAGGGCACTGTGGGTCTAAATTCCTGGTTCTTTAGAGAGAACAGGCCTGAAGGTTCACACGCCTAGAATTTTGAAGGGGGGGAGGCTGGATAACGGGGGAGAAAGGAAACAGGAGTATCGAACTCTAGGGGACTTGGAACTCGGAGTCCGAGTCTTGGGTCCTCCACAGATAGGTGTGGAGGGTTCTGGATTCCTTAGCCTTCAAGAGGAGAGAGCTGTGGGGCAGGACTCCTCTAGTCCCTCTGTTTATTGGCGATGGAGCTGAGATCCCAGACTCTCAGGACTGGTCTGAGGCAGAGACACCTAGGTCTGTGCCCAGTGGGAGGTGGAGGCGGCAGATACCTGGATAGGACAGGGCCACTTGGGGCCTGGGGTCTCTTACCTGCTCAGTGGGGTCCAAGATAACAGCAGGTGAGCAGAGCTGGATGCAGAGATGGGTGAATGTTGCAGAATGGCTCTGGGCGGGGCAGCAGGAGGTAGGGTCCCAGGGGCGCAGATGACGCACCTGACCCCCTCCCTGGGGAGCCTGGGAGCCTGGCGACAGGCTTGTTCTCTTAAAGGGACAGAGATAAAGAACATTGTTTCTGGAATGGGGAAGGGAGTTAGGGACTGGATCATCTATCCAGTGGAGGGATGTGGCCCAACCAAGCTATCTTTTCTTTGAAACCAGGCATCCAGGCCATCTTGTGTCTCCTACATGCGAACCCAAGAGCCTCGGTCCCTGGTGCCCTTTTACTTCAAGACCCAGGAGTCCGGGCCTCCAGGTCCCTCCCCTCAGATCCAGGAATCCAGGTTCCCAGGCCCCTCCTGCCTGGGAGAACTAGGAGTCCAGGTTCCCATGTCTTGCCATTCAGATACCCAGATGGCTGCCGCCCTTTGGGACTTCCCAACCTTGGCCTACCTCCCCACTGTGTAGAAAGCACCCTCTTAAGAGCCAGTGTGAGAGGACTGGGCCTTTACAGCACCCCCAAACTCCTCCCCAAGAAGGCTTAAACCAATGCACGGGGTCACTCTTGTCTCTTTCCCCTCTTTGCGGTTTTTCTGACTCCTGATTTTGCTCATCATTTTACCAGCCTTCCTCCCCCCCACCCCCCACCCCCCCCCCCGCCCCATACCCTTTGCCTTCTTCTGCCTTCCCTTCCTTGCCCTCTATCTCTCACTCTATCTTTCTGGTTCTCTCCCGCCTGGATTTATCTCTGGGCATCCCTGTCCGGGCTGGCTGTCCTTCCATCTCCTGTCGTTCTCAGAGCCTCCTCCCTCCACCCTCCATCTCTAGCTGGCTCTTTGTCTTCTTCCCTGTTCCCCCTTTCTTTCCTTCTTCCTCTGTTGCTCCCTTTCTTCCTCTCTGTCCTTTCCTCTGTCACCCTGTCTTTGTCCTTCCATCTCATGGTTACTTCATCTACGTGTCTCTGCTTCTCTCCATCAGTCCCTCTTCTGTTGCTTTCCCTGTCTCTTTCTCTGTGTCTCTGGCTTCTGCTCTGATGGTCCCTCTGCTGGTCTCTATTTTTATCCCTGTGACACACCTCCCGTGTCCACTTCTCTGTCTGTCTGTCTCTCCCCCTCCTGCTTCCCCTCGGGTCCCAGCTCCTGGTCCCAATTAGTTGGTGGCTGCCAAGGCAGAGGCAGGGCCCCCACTCCTGGCTCCTCATTACCGCTGGCGGCTCCTAATGAGCCTGGTGGAGGGGCTGACCCTGCGCCCCCAGCCCCCTGGTCTGCGTCACTGCCCGCTGCGGGGGCTGTGGAGGCGATATAAGGGGGCCGAAGCCTCGCTGTCCGAGCCCACTGCGCGGTATCGGGCCCTGCAACCGGGCGCAGGAGGTGGGTGGGTGGTGGGGTCCGGGGTTCTGGGCCAGGACGTGGGCCTCACTGAGCTCTTCCGTGTCTTTCCACAGGTGATGGAGACCCGCCAGGTGCCCAGGAGCCCCCGAGTGCGGCTGCTGCTGCTGATTCTGCTGCTTGTGCCCTGGGGCGACCACACTGCCTCAGGAGTCGCCCTGCCCCCTGCGGGGGTCCTCAGGTACCTGCGTCGCCCCGACTCCCGACTCCCAGGGAGGGGCGGGGGTTCCGAGAGGTGGGAATAGACCCGAAGAGAAAGGCGCACAGAGACTCTAGAGAGAGGAGGACAAGAGACTAGGGGTGGAGAGAGGTGGTGTGTGGACAGGGAATCAGCCCGAGAAAGAGATACAAGAAGATTCAGAGAATGGCGTTGGGAGATTTGAAAGGAGTCCAACAAGCAGCGGCGGATTCATTGCTTGAGCAAAGTTTACTGGGTTCTCAGTGTGTGCCAGGTCGTGCGCTGAGCGCTGGGGGTGGACACATGCATCAGACTGGGTCTCCGTACTCAGGAAGCTTCGAGCCCGGTGAGCAGAGAGAGACCCACACAGAGAGAGACGGGGGACTGAGGACAGACAGTGAGCCACTCCACAGGACGGTGCAGGGACAGGGCTTCGAATTAGACCGCGGGGGGCGGGGGTACAGGCAGCGGCTGGCGGGGGCCTGGACCCGCGGTAACCGCATCTCTTGGTCTCCTGGCAGCCTCCGCCCTCCCGGGCGGGCCCGGGAGGGCCCCGCCACCCCGCTGTCGCGGCGGAGCCTGGCGTTGGCTGACGACGCGGCCTTCCGGGAGCGCGCGCGGCTGCTGGCCGCCCTCGAGCGCCGCCACTGGCTGAACTCGTACATGCACAAGCTGCTGGTGCTGGACGCGCCCTGAGCGCGGTGCCCGCCCAACCTCAATAAAGATCCTCCCGAATGCCTCGGGTCTGCGCCTCCTTCCTGCGCCCTCCGTGTGCTCGCGCGGGGTCTGGGGGCGGGGCTTGCGTCGCTACTCCAGCGGACCTCTTCCCCGGTTCACTCTCTCTTTGCTCTCCCCATTTTTTTTTTTTTTTTTTTTTTGGTTTTTTATATCATCTTACAACCACCCATAGTCCCTCTCCCTCTGGATTTCTGCTCTGCCCTCCCTCCATGCCCCAGCTCTGTCCCCTCCTCTCTGTGCCTCTGTCTCTCCCCACCCACGGGTCTCTGTCCTCCTCTCTGGGTTTCTGTCCCTTTCTGTTTCCCTCTGAGTCTCTGCCCCCTTCTCTTATCTAGGCCTCTGTCACTCTCTGGGTATCAGTTCGCCTTCTCTGAGTCTCTGGCGCTGGCAGAGGCTCCTAATGAGCCTGGTGGAGGGGCTCTCTCTCTCTCTCTCTCTTTTTTTTTAATGGAACGCTTCACGAATTTGCGTGTCATCCTTGCGCAAGGGCCATGCTAATCTTCTCTGTATCGTTCCAATTTTAGTATATGTGCTGCCCAAGCGAGCACATGTCTTTTTTCACCCTCCTGGTTTGCTAACCCTTTGCCTCGTCTCTCTACTCTTCTTTCTGCTTCTAAAACTCTTCCTTCCATTCTAAATCACTTTCTTTTTTCTCTGCCTGATTCCCTCATGTCTTTTCTTTCCTCTGTTGTTTCCGTCTCACCTTCTTCCAGTTCTCATTTTCTCCTTATTTCCGCTCTCCCATCACTTCCTGACTTCTGTTTGGGCGCAGTGGGAAGATCGGGGGCTCTGGTGTGAAGAGGTACCTGCCATTCAAGACCAAGTTCCCCCAAACCTAGCTGTGTGGTATGGGAAGGACCGCTTAATCTCAGCCTTTTTCCCCCCTCATCTGAGGATTAACCCAGATACACCATGAGAAAACATCACAGCACCCGCGAAGCAAAGCGCTTTTGTTGGAGACGGGTTTCTGCCTCTCTAGCAGCAGCTTCCCGAAGTTTGTTCAGGGTTTTCTGACTGCGCCCTTCCCGGGAGATCATCAGGGCGCCACGTTGGGGCGGGAGGAGAGAGCAGAGGGTACCAGGCGTGAGGCTCCACAGGCACAGGGTGCGGGCTCAGGTGAAGCGAAGCAGCAGCTAATCACAATCTGTCTCTGTTTCTATCTCTGTTCCCGTCTCTCTCACCGGCGGCTTGGCCAACCCTTCATCCCAACCCTCAATGGTAACCATGGCAACCTACTCGTTCAGCTGCACTGACGGCTCTAAGGCGCGTCCCGGGGGCGCGGCTCGTGCGGACCGCGCGTTGATTGGCCTACACAAGAGGGCGGGGCTGGGAGCGTGGGCTCGCGGGGAAGGGGGCGGGGCTGGCGCTTGGTAACTGGCAAGCTCTCCTACTATTTATTCCTGGGAGGCGGACCGCGCCCTAATTGGCCCTTAGACTGCAGGGGTGGGGCTGCTTCTCTGATTCAGAAATATTGAATAATGAATGAATAACTATACTCCTCAACACCAACCCGGGTTGGCCAAATTTCACAAATAAGACTCTAAAAGTCAAGAGTAATTCCGCCAAGTTATCAGCGACTAGTAAAGGACAGAAGGGTAACTGGAACCCAAATCTGTAAAGTCTAGACCTTTCCATAACTCTCATGGAGAAATGGGATTAAAGTTATGTGCAGTTACCATATGCCGGTCACTCCTGTAAATATTGCACCCACATTGGCTCTTTGAAACTCACAACCCTGGGAGGAGCCTTACAGGCTTTTGGCTGGAGGGCCTGGTGGTTGGGTCTTGGCCTGCGCTCCTTCCATACCTTACTTCCTCTCTAGATGTCTTGACTAGCGTTTGAGGCTTTTCATGAAATGGTGCCTGGAAGTCTTCCCCTCTCCCCTCTCTTTTCCCCAGGAAATTTCAGCAATTCCCCCAAATGTCAATCACCATCCACAGGGAATAACACCTACACCCCCATCTCCAGACTGTGGGTTCAAGGCTGAGGGCTCCAGCCACATCTTGGAACCCTGACACTCACCCCATCCCACAGGGGCTCCGGTGTTCCCCCAAACCCACTCCTCCTCCTGGGTTCCTGTTTTGGAGATGCTTCACTGTCTACCGGTCACTGGGTCAGACCCTCGTGCTGTCCTTGCCCCTTCCTTCTTCATCCTCCTTCACAGCCATCAGTCTCTGTCTCCATCCTTCCCACTTTGCCTCTCTGCCCTTCCCCTTCTTTCCATCCACATCCCCAGTGCAGCTCAGGCTTCGTCTTCTGCCACCTGGACCACGGCTCTAGCCTTCTCCCCACCTCCTGCCTCCAGCCTCACTTCGTATTCATCCCCTGTGCAGGATCGAAGCTCTGTCCCCCACCCATCATTGATCCTGCCCTTTCCCTGCTCACAGCCCTTTCTTGGGCACTTGGGCTGATGTTCAAAACCCTTCATGGGCTCTTGCCTCTCTCTCTCTCCTTACCACCTCTGTAGCTTCTTTCCTGGCTCCAAATTCCGCCCCCCCCCTTTTTTTAAATCCCAGCAACATAGTGCTTTCTATAGCTCTCTACACACTGAGGCGCTTTCCCACCACCTGGTCTGCACACACACTGTTCCCTCTGCCTGTGACACCTTCGGTCGGTCCCTGCTCACTGCAACAAACCTTACTCATCTTTCAAGACTTACACACAGATGCCACCTAACTGGGACAAACTATCTTCCTGGGAGGGCGTAAGTGCATTTTGTGGGTTCACATGGAACCTACCATTACCTCTATCACTATCTGCCTTTAAATAGGGGTGACTCTGACCCTCCCTTGCTCAGAACTCTCCTCATGAAGCCTCTGCAGTGCTGAAACTGTTCTATATCTTGACCCAGATTTTGCTTTCATGGGTGTTTACATATGCAAAAATTCATGCACCTGAGACTTTAAGATTTTGTCCATTTATCTGTATGGTTCCAACTTTAGTATATGTGCTGCCGAAGAGAGCACATCCATTTATGTGTACATAACTTACGTCTCAGTTAAAACATAAGTAACCAAAAACAAGCAATAAAATCTCCCAGAGCTCCCATCATCCTTAGGAGCAAACCAGCACTCCCCAGCCTGGCATTGGAGGGCCTGTTTTTCTACAGCTTTATCTTCGAAGGTCTAATTGTGGCAAACAAATGAGCAGGAAGTGATGAGTGAACAAACGGCACACTGGTCCATTTCCCATGGGCTGTTTGCACCGCACAGGACATCTGTGGGGTGAGCCCGGCCCACATCTCTTTCTCCCTCTGTCTGCCAGGAGGGTGCTCGGTCTCCGAGCCTCTCTTGCATCTAAGAGTGGTCACAACAAGAGATTTTGGCCAGTGAGACATAAACACAGGTCTGCTGCTGGCCCTGAGAAGGCTACCGCTTTTTTTTTAAAAAAGGTGCACCCTTCCTGCAGGTGCGACGTGTGAAGCTATGCCTGCCATCTCCTGAGCAAAAGGGAAGGGCCAAGAGAATCATAGAGAATCACAGCCCTCCTGGCCCCCAAGTTGTGGAGACTCTGAGCTGTGGGCCCACAGCTGTCCTTCTCCAGACTTGTTTCATGAGAAAAATACACACCTAGTATTTAGTCCATTATTGGATATGTTTGCTATTAAGAAATGTAGTCACCAATATCAAAAAACCAAACCAAAACAAAAGACATCACCTAAAAACCCAGTATGGGGGTGCGGATCCTGGAGTACTGTATCTGGGGTCCCCGAACTGGGGTGCTCCCAGGTAACGATGGCACAACAATGGTAATAACAGTAGAAAGAGTCCCGGGGCGTTCATTGACTAGACCTTACTCGGGTGTCTCACACTGGGGGCGGCTGAAGGTAGCAGAGCTGAAGGTGGGGCCAGGTCGGAGGTGGGGACTGGCCCAGCAGCAAGACAGAGAGAAGCAGCAGCAGCAGCAGCCCCAGGAATGGAGCGGGGATCAGCGGGTGCCGGGTGACCCTGGTGGGGGGCAGTACAGAGTTTAGGGAGGGGCCAGGGAACTGCCAGAGTCTCAGCGGTGGGCAATGTCCCCGTGTGTGACCATCACCCTCCCTTCCGGGACTGTCTTGGGGCACACCTGAGCGGCTGGGGGTGCAGGGGGGCCAGGCAGAGCTGGCCCCAGTCCGGCCTGCTGACTGGGACCAGCTCTTTCACCACAGGCACCAGGGCTCGCTGCAGATCTGGCTTGGCAGGGCTGCTAGGCAGAAAAAAGGATGGGGCAATCATGCCGGACTTTCCCCTACCTCCAGGTCCCTTCCAGTCCCCGTGGGTCCTGTTACCTCTCAGGAAGGCTTCCTGGAATGTCTCCAGGGTGAGGGTCTCCCAGAGGGATGGGGAGATTGGCCTGAAAGGACAAAGGAAACGGACTTGAGACACTGGCTCCTGGATTAGGAGAGGCCTTTGGTTTAGCCCAGTGGACAGAAGTGACTGCATGGAAGGGGTTGGAACACAGTGGCTCAGTGCCGTGAGATACACCACCAGGTGGGCTTCCCAGCTCTGCCAGCTTCCACTGCGTGTCCTCTGGAATGTCACCCCACGTCTCCAGGCCCCACTTTCCCCATCTGGGCACAGGGTCGTTGACATGTACCCACCTCACAGGGCTGAAGGAGAGTCTGCCTGAGGGAACACAGGTAAAAAGCAAAAGAGCGGAGGGTGCTTGGAACAGTTTCTGGCACTGACTGAGCACTGGGTAATTGTGTGTGCTGTTCAATATTGCTAGCTCCATTTGCATCTGATTCTGGAAGGATCCAAGTTCCCAGAGGGCAGAGACCTCATCTTCTCCAGGAGTCCAACCTTGTGCTGGGCCTAGTCCAGCGTGGGCACTCTCTTTGGGTCTGTCTCCCTGCCTGTATCAGAACCTGCAGGTGCCTTAAGATTAAAGCCCCAAAGGGGAGCTTGGGTGGCTCAACAGGTTAAGTGTCCAACTGCAGCTCAGGTCATGATCTCGTGGTTCGTGAGTTTGAGCCTCTTGTTGGGCTCTGTGCTGACAGCTCAGAGCCTGGAGCCTGCCTGGAGCCTGCTTCTGATTCTGTGTCTCCCTCTCTGTGCCCCTCCCCCACTTGCTTGCATTTCCTCTCTCTCTCTCTCTCTCTCTCTCTCTGTCTCTGTCTCAAAAATAAACTTAAAAAAAAAAAAAGCCCCAAATATTTGTCCAGGGGCCATCTCATCCCCTCTGTTGCTCTCAGGCTTTCACACCCACACTTTTGTTCCATGGATGATGCTGATGGCAATAGTAACAATAATAAGGAATAACAGGAACACCAGTCTCAGCCACCACCTTGACCACTGCCACCTAATGTACACCTGTTCTGCGCCAGGCCCTTTACACATGGTCCTTAACCCTCACCCCACCCTGACAGCTAGGTAAAGATCATTGTCAAGTCAGCTGTGAGGATAACTGAGGAGGATACCAGTCTCCATGGAAGGGAGTAGGAGGTGGCTTTGGGGTCAGGCTGTTCAGAGAGACCACGTTGGATGGTCTGGAGCCTGAAAGAGCCCAGATACCAGGTGTACATTTGGGCTCTCACATTCCTAACCTGAGGACCCAGACTCCTCACCCCTCCTCTCCAGGCTTCCTTCCTTCCCTTTCCTTGCCAGAGAATGGGGACTGTCACCCGCACCTCACCCTGTGCCCTGCCGCTTTGAGGAACAAAGCAGCAGGTGTGTGTGGTGATAGGCAAGGGGGCTGTGACAGGCGCTGTGCCCCAGGGAGTTCTGGGGCTGGCTGGGGAGGGCCCGGCCCCTTCCTGTGTGTGGGCGCATGTGCGTGTGCATTTTCGCATTCCGGGGGTGTAGCCACGTCTGTGAGGCCTGTGGCTTAGCGGCTGCAGCCCTGTGTATGTGCTTGGGGGGTCCCCTGGGAACATTCTGGCCGCCCACTGGCCTGCAGGCCTCCCCCCACAGCACTGTCCGCTCTCATTAGCTATAGCAAGGGCCTTGTTATCTCTTGGCCAAATGATTTTTCTGTCTGCTCAGGAGAAGTGGGGGTGTGGGGTGAGGGCTGGGAGGAGCTGCCCATACATCAACCTCCTCCAGGGCCTGGAGTAGGTAGGGGCTGGGGAGGGGTGCTGGGGACTGCCTACCCTGACCTGGGTCTCTGCTTCCTCCTCTTCCTGTCTTCTGGGTAACCTGAGAAGACAAAAAAGTCACTGCAAGCATCTTCCCTCTGCCTAGCTTCCCTTTGCCCACTATGCAGCTGGATGAACCTTTAAAGCAGGGGTCTTAATGCAGACCGGGCATCATGGATGAGCGTGGGGGTGTCCTGGAGCCCCAAGAGCAAACTGCTGTGTGTAGGTCAGCGTATGTATTTTGCAGGGGAATTTTCAACACGCTCTTCGTACAACTGGCTTTCTCAGCTGCTATGTTTCCAGCTGATGCCTTAGCTGGGAGCCACGGCTTCTCTTCTCCTACTCTCCCAACACCAGAGACTCAGGGCTCTCCCAGACTCCGGGGCAGGTCCAGACCCCACCCCCCACTTTGTGCCTGGTGGGCTGTGCCACTTTTAGCGAGTCTCAGTCTTACTGGATCTACTTTTAGGACTGAGATTCCAGAAGCCAACTGTGTGAGCAATTCCCCCCACCCCACAAGTCATTCTCTGGGGTGGGCAAGCATCCACCCTCTGCTCCCCCGAGGGCTACAGCTCTCTGAAGTGCCTTTTTGGAGACTCAGACCTCAAGCTGTCTGGCCCAAATGCCCCTCAGAGACCCAGACGTCCACACCACCAGCTACCACCTTCATTTGGGTTCAGGGATCCATCCTCCAGCTACTACCACTTTGACAACTTCAGGACACAGCTGTTTCTTCAATTAGCACCCCAAAGTCAGCTAGGCTGGTAAGCCCCCAGTCAGACACAGAGGTGTCTCATCCCCTGGGACTTCTACTTGGGACCCAGGTGGCTCCTCCCCCAGCTCCTCTTGGATCCGAGCCTTCACCCCTACCCATTGTTAGGGACCACAGGATTCACTACCTCCCTTGCTTCCCAATCTGTGAATCACACTGTCCTGCTCCTGGGAAACTCCGATGGCCAGCCCCCGCCCCTGTCGCTGCTCAGCCCCTTCTCCCCTCCCTCCCCTCCCTGGTGACGCTAGGGAAGGTCATAGCTCTGGAGCCCCCCTCCCGCCCAATCTCAGCTTTCTCAGAGGAGCCCAATTAGAGGCTGGTGGCAGGAAGCCTCATTAGCTGCCTCAGCGGAGAGCCTGAAAAAGAGGAGGGGGTGTGGAAGCCCCAAGGCCAGGGCCCCGGAGGAGAGTGGGCCCAGACATCTAGTGCTTTATCTCTCCTTGGAGGCCTGCATCTAAGCTTCGGAACAATCACAAGGCCCACCACCCCATCACTAAGTCACCAAGCTGGGATTTGAACCCAGGCTGTCTGATTCTAGAGTCCCCAATTGTCTTGTAACTACATGGGTGTTCGCCCTTGACCCAATGGGTTTCATTCATCCCAGGGTTCCCTGGAGGCCTTGGGAGAAGTGTGTTCAGTGACCTAGTGACTGAGCTGTCCCATCTGCCTGACAACTGTCTTCTTGTCTAAGAGTCTCCTAGATGAAAATTGCTCCTACAGGACTCCATTCAAGCATTACCTCCCAGGGAAGCCTCCCCCGCAGGTGGAATGAAGTGTCAGATGTTCTCACAGAGCCAGCCAGGTCAGAGTCTGTGTCCCTCTAGGCTAGGAGATGCTGAAGGCAGGGCTGGGTGTGACTCATCCTGGGTCACAGGCCCAGGGTAGCCTCAGTGTGAAGGAATGAGTGAATGAATGAATGAATGATGAGCAGCTCCCCCAGGGCTCTTCCAGTCCTTGTATGCTATTCAAATTCATCCAAGAATTTGGTGTTACCTCAACACAGGGGGATGGCTCTGGAAGGAACAAGCTTCTTACCACATCGATTGCTCCTTCCTTCCTCCTTGAGGGTGCGCTGGCTCTCCCTGGAAATTTCTCTGTGGGAAAAGAACAGGTTAGGTCTCCCAGGCTGCGACGCCTGCAAGAATTCACCACCTTGGGGCGCCTGTGGCTCAGTTGGTTAAGCGGCTGACTTTTCAAGTCATGATCTTGCAGCTTGTGAGTTTGAGCCCCGCGTTGGGCTCTGTGCTGACAGCTTGGAGCCTGGAGCCTGCTTTGGATTCTGTGTCTCCCTCTCTCTCTGCCCCTAACCCACTCGCATTCTGTCCCTGTCTCTCTCAAAAATAAACATTAAAAAAAAAAAAAAAGAATTCACCGCCTGCATCTAGGACCTGCCCTCCTCTTGGGCTCTGTCACTGAGGCTGGCTCTGCATCCCTCTCAGAGCAGAAGCCAGAAACGGGAGAGTTATTCTGGACCCCTTTCTATTCAGGACCCAGGAGTCCAGGTCCCCTAAACCTCTCGTACTCCCACAAACTTCTCACACTCACGTGGACCCAAAGGAGGCTCAGTGTTTCCCTTCAGATCCCCTTTCCCTCCCAGGTTCCTGGTCTTGGGCAGCTCCACAGCTGTTCTCCTTCAGGATCCAGGTCCTGTTTTCTCCGGAGACATCTCCGTGTGTGGCCCGGACCACCGACTTGATATTGTTTTCTAAATACATTCCTGAGCTCCAGCCTTGTGTACCCATTGACCTCAGGTAGCCCCCCAAATGCCCCTCAGGATCTGCATCTCACTAGGTCGCAGTATAAGTTTGGCATCTTTCTGGCTTCTCCCTTCCCAACACTCTGCGTGCCCAGCCCACTTGCCTGCAGCTGTGTCCCCCCCGCCCTACTTTTCTCTGCCCATCATTCCTCTTTCTCCATCCCAGGGCCCTGGCCTGGCTCAGACTTCATCCTCTGGACTCTTGCCCCAGCCTCCTCCCTGGCCTCCTGGCCTCTAATCAGAATCCATGTGGCCCGCAAGGGGTCTTTCTACATTCAGAGCTGACCTCGTCCCTCCCCGCTCTCAGCCCTCCTGTGCCTCCTGTGGCTCCTGTGGCTCGATGGAGAAAAGTAGAGTCTCCCAGCCTGATTTTCAGGGAATCCCTGTCGTGATATGGCCTCCCGGCTCACTAGACACCTCAACTCCCTCTGCTTTCCGAGCATGTTATATGCTTTTGTGCTGCCAGGAAGGCATCTCTTTCCTCACACCACTTCTCCCTCTAGTTTTCCCCAAATAAGCTCAAGTGTCAGTTTCCCTGTGACACCTCTCCAGTCTCCCACCTGACACAGGTGCCCCCTTCGCTGGGCTCCCTCAGGGCCTGCCGCCCACCTCTGCACACCCATCGTCCTGCATTAGGATGGCTGCTCTGCACAATCTCTCCCTCTGGCTCCAAGCGGCTCCACGTGATAGCTCCAGGACCCAGAGCAGGTGGCAGCCAGAAGCCTGGGTCCGTGTCCCCCTGGATGGGGCATCAGAGAGCTCACAGCAGAATCCACTCTAACTTACACCTCCTCTGAGGGCTGTGACTCTGCTGCCCATAGGCTGTATGACTGGGAATGTGTGACCTATCTGAGCCTCAGTTTCCCATACGTGACAGGATGAGGGATGAGGACGTCTACCTCACAGAGATGCTGGGGGAGGTAAATGAAAAATCAAACAGCACTGGTGTCGAAGGGAAACACAGAAGCATCTCTCAATCCAGGGAAAACGTGAGCAGAAAGACAAATTTCTCCTTTAAGAATGGTAAACAGGGGTGCCTGGGTAGCTCAGTTGGTTGTGTCCTGACTTACTCTCGACTTTTGATTTCAGCTCAGGTCACAATCTCATGGTTCGGTTCATAAGTTCGAGCCCTGCACTGCTGGTGCAGACTCTGCTTGGGATTCTCTCTCTCCCTCTCTCTCTGCCCCTCCCTGCTCGTTCTCTTTCTCTCTTTCTTAAAAATATAAATAAACCTAAAAAATTAAAAAAACAAAAACAAAGAATGGTAGGCACACCTGGGTGGCTCAGTCGGTTAAGCGTCTGATTCCAGCTCAGGCCATGATCTCACGCTTTGTGAGATGGAGCCCTGTGTCAGGCTCTGTGCTGATGACTTGGAGCCTGCTTCAGATTCTGTCTCCCTCTCTCTCTCTCTGCCCCACCCCTGCTGTTCTCTTTCTCTCTTTCAAAAATACATAAGAATAAACATTAAAAAACCCAATGGTAAACAGGTAATTCTGAAGCAGTATAATTCTCAAGATGATGCAGTTACAGAGCTGTGAGCAATATTTTCTCTGGAAAAAACAAAAAACAAAAAACAAAGACTTCTGGCACGAATGGATTAAAATCTCACTTTTCTGTTGTGGACACTGAAGATGAGCTGTGCCAGTTGTTTCAAAGGGTGTTGAAATACTGTTCAGGCAATTACAGAAGTCCTAAAACAACAGCTATTGGTTGAGTTCAAGATTTCACAGTGGGCTTGATAAGCTTTTCCTAAAGGTGCTTGCATCCAAAAAGTAAAAGTTTTAGAAAAATAAAACCAACAAAAAAACACACAAGCAAAAACCACCCCCCCCAAAAAACCCAAAAGTAAAAGCTTAACGTATCTGTCCGGTGTCTGGAAGAACACTTCACGTCTTACCTTCCCCCTGCAGACCCTGGTAAACAATGATTCCTGACAGTGTCTTCCACCTGACAAAAACTACCAGCAGGCAATTTGTGTTTGCTTTGTTTACGGTCTATTGCACTCCCGAGCTGGTCTCTAGGGGGCAGGGATGGTGTCCTGTCTGGCTTGGGCTCTGTGTCCAGCAGGCCCTTCAACACTTGCCTGTGGGATGGGCAACAAGCTGGTGGCACGTGGAGCCCCAGGCCCCTTTCCCAGGTCCTGGACGCCGGTGGTCTCTGAGCCCCTCCCATGCTCACCTCTGCCCCAGCTGGGGCTTCAGGTGGAAATTCAGCTTCCTCGTCTGTCTCAGTCTCGATGATGACCTCCTCCCACTGCCACACTCCACAGAGAGGGCTGGAGAGAGCGGAGTCTGCCACTTCTTGTTTCTGGGAGGGAAAGCATTTCTGAGACCAGGGATGCCAGGGTGAAGGCAGAAGATGGGGATGGAGATGGGCTGAGGCATAGGGTGGGGTAGGGCAGGGGGCTGGCGTGAGGCTGGGTTGGGGTAGGGATGGGGTTGAGGACGGAGATGGTCCTGGGGGGCAGATGGGGTGGGGTGAGAATCGGGGCTGGGTCAGAGCCGTGGCCGGTCGGGGGTTGGGGTGTTTCCATGGAGCTGGGCCCACCTGCCGAATGGCCTGGATCTCCACGCCCAGTGACGGGGGCAGCACCTGGGTCCAGCCCGCTCTTCTCACCTGGGCCCCTTCCGGTAGCCTGGTGACACCATCAGGAGGGGGAAGGCTCTCTCTGTGCCTGCCTACTACCTCTCGGTCCACCTACTCTGGGGTCGTGGCCCTGCCCACCTTGTGGCTGGAGGCCAGGGGTCCCTGCCTTTGGGCTCTCCTCCTGCCTCCTCCACCCCTGACGTTCCACTCACTCATCCGGCCCCTCATGGATCTGACTCAGCTGCTCCTCCAGGTGTGAGATTTCCAGCCTCAGTTCCTGCAAAGGGGGCAGTGGGGGACCCTGGCCTCTCTGTTCTTCTCTACCTCCCAGCCTTGGGCTCCCCTTACCATCACTTCTACTTCCCCAAATTTTTTGAGCTCTCCAGACACATATTCCCAAGAGACAAGGAGAAGAAACTTAGGAAGCCAACAAGAGACAGAGAGCAGCAGGAACCTAGAAGGTAACCTACTGGCCAGGAAAATTAAGAAAAGGAAGGCAGAGATGGAGATGCACAGAACAAAAGACATGGATGGACACAGATTCACAGGGGGGCAAAAGACACGCGGGGTGTAAGAGACTCATAACAACCAGGGACCAACAGAGAGTAGTGACCCCTGGAGACGGACAGACTAGATCAAAGAAAGGCAGACACAGAGCAAGATGAGCAGGGGAGATGCGGTGAGAAGACCCCTACAAAGAATGAAAGTGGACCCAAGATGGAGATACACAGAGTGAGAGAGAAAGGAAGGAGCAGAGAACAAGAGAAAAGGCAGAGAGAGAGATGGAAACAGAGAGGGAGAGACACACAGTAGTAGAGATGGAAGAAACCAGGTATAGAGACTCCACAAAAGATGGGCAGGAACAGAGAGAGGCAGCAGATCCCAGAGATGGCAAAAGAGCGGGGCTGGGCAGGGGGCCGAGGGTGGGAGGGCAGCCGCCTACCTGGGTCATCGTTCTGTACTCCTCCAAGGTCTTGGCCAGACTCTCTGCATGTTGAGTACGCTGGGAAGGCCCAAAGGTAACTGAGACTGGGCCCAGCCCCAGAGAGACACTGAGGCAAGGGGTAGGGGAGACTGGAAGGGTGAGCTTGGGGGGGGTGGGGAAGAGCTAGGGCCTGAGGGAAAGCACCAGGTTTCTAGATCCTGCAGGGTCATGCTTGTGAGCCTGGTGTTGGGAGCAGGGAACCCTCTGACCTCTCCAGGCTGCATATCCATGGAGGAGATCCTGGCGGGACCTCCCTTTCTAGACTAGGGGCGGGAGATGGCCAGGCACATATGGAAGGTGAATGTCCCCTTACCACCCTAGGGCCCCTCACCTCAGAGAGGACAGCATCTCGTTGGCAAATGAGGCGTTCACACTCAAAGAGTTGCCGCTGCCAAGGAAGGAGCCCGTCCATCTGTCCGGCCTTCCGGGACTTGCCTCAGCAGGCGCTGCCCTCCCTGGCCCACCCAGCTCTCTTGAGCCCCTCTCCTCAACCTCCCACGATGTCTCTGGACATCAGCTATCCCGAGAGGGATCTCAGCCAAGCTGCCCGGAGCCCTGGGAGCCTGATGGCTTGATGGAAGTCCCCGGTTCTCACTAAGCCAGAGTGGCTGAAACTGGTAAAAATGGCAGGAGGAAGAGGTTACACCTTCAAAGCGTCCTTTTCTGTGGCCAGCTCCTCACTTCTCCTCTTCACTCCATCCCGCTCAGCCAGTAGTTTCCCGTTCTGGAAGAACGAACAACCGGTCATGTCCCCTCCGGCACATGTTAGTACTCAGAGCTGACATTTCCTGAACAGCTGATATGCAGTAGGCCTCATGCTAAGCACTTTCTATGTTTTGGCCCATTTAATCCCTCCAACCATCCTGTAAGATCTCAGTTTTGATTTCTCTGTGCATCACTGGGTGCTTGTCTATAAAAACAGAGATGAGAGCTGCCTGGGTGGCTCAGTCATTCCAATCTCCGACTTCGGCTCAGGTCATGATCTCAAATTCATGAGTTTGAACCCCGCGTTGGGCTCTGTTCTGACAGCTCAGAGCCTGGAGCCTGCCTCAGTTTCTGCATCTCCCTCTTTCTCCACCCCTCCCTCACTCGCATTCTCTCTCTCTCTCAAAAGTAAATAAACATTAAAACAACTTATTAAAAAAATGGAGATGAGATAGACCTACTTCATAGGGCTGCTGTGTGGATTAAATGAGCTAATGGTGACTG
Organism: Leopardus geoffroyi; assembly: GCF_018350155.1. Taxonomy (NCBI): domain Eukaryota; kingdom Metazoa; phylum Chordata; class Mammalia; order Carnivora; family Felidae; genus Leopardus; species Leopardus geoffroyi. The sequence goes on from NC_059335.1 coordinate 8,533,085, forward strand.
CTAACCTGTACTGAGTGCTTTGCAAGTGTTAACTCATTTCTTATCCCCCATTGTTTTTTTTTTTTTTTTTTTTAAGTTTATTTCTTTTGAGAGAGAGAGAGAGAAATAGTGGGAGAGGGGCAGACAGAGGGAGAGAGAGAATCCTAAGCAGGCTCCACACTGTTAGCGTGGAGCCTGATGCAGGGCTCAAACTCATGAACTGTGAGATCATGACCTGAGCTGAAATCAAGAGTCTGTCGCTGAACTAACTGAGCCATCCAGATACCCCTTTACTACCTCATTGTAAAGATGAAGGCAAGTCTAGCACAGAACAGTTGTGCAACTTGCCCCGAGTTATACAGGTGATAATTCATGCAAACACATGTTACTACATATAATAAGCACAAAACATATATGGTATATGGTAATTGCCTGGCACATACCAACATGTTCAGGAAATGTAAAATGTATAATTTTAAAGGTATCTTCAAAACTTTGTAAGTGGTTTTCACACACATACGTGAAAATAACAGTACAATGAATGTGCATGGCCCATCACCCAACCTTGATAATTATATACATTTCTCCAGTTTCTTCCCTATCCTCCAAGGCTTTTGTTTTGTTTAACAGATGATTCAAAAGCAAATGCCAGATATCACATTATTTCACCTATAACTACTCTGGCATTTTTATTTCCTACTTGAGGAATTTTTACTTCAGTAAACTCACAATACCACTATCATCTTAAGATGGATCATTCCTTACTGTTGTCTCATACTGAATTGGTGCTTAAAAAAAAAAAAAAGTTTATTTATTTAAGTAATCTCTCTACTCAACATGGGGCTCGAACTCACAACCCTGAGATCAAGAGTTGCACGCTCCTCCAAGTAAGCCAGCCAGGCACTCCCTATATTTTTGTTTCATTTTAGTTATCTCACAAATGTCTTTTCACACTTATTTAGTTTGTATGAGGATCTAAATGAGGTCCACTGTGGCTTTTAGTTGAAATGTCTCCTTTTCATCTGACAGTGGTCACCCACCTCCCCAACCATGGCATTTTTTGGGGCCCTTCTTTTGTGGAGGAAATCAGGTTATTTGTCCTGTAGAACAGGAGCACTTGGATTTGACTTACTGAGTTCTCATTCCCTGTGCGGGATGTTCACCCCGTTCCTCCAACCTCTTTATTTCCTCTAAACTGGTGAGTAGATCCAGGGCCCTGGCCAAGCTCCTGTTCCATTTTTTGGCAGGAAGAAAGATTTCACGGGTGCTGCTAAACGTGTCCTCTTGCACCATTCAGGAAGAATGTAATGTCTGGTTGTCCCAAGTGTTAATGTTTTTATCGGGATCACCTCCCCGTCCCAATTTTGCAGAGGAAATTGAGGAGTGGAGGGACTAAGAAACTTTAAATGGTGAGTGAGTAGATTCAAACCCAAATCTGACTCTAAATGCTGCAATTATAACCCCCAGACTCTCTGAGCCAGACATAGCCCTGGGTGAGAACAGGGAACCAGCTTCGTCTCTCCCCTCAGGGGAGCTCATTGCTAGAGGTGGAGACCAGTGCAGAAGTAGATGATGACAACATGGGAGGCAGACTCTGATGAGGCTTAGCCCCTGGGCCTTGTGGGAGCCCGGATGAGGGGGTTCCTGAAGAAGCAGTGTTGGGGCACCCTGAGTCCTCCAGGGTGAGGAGAATTATCTGAGAGAACAAGGGGGCTGGGAGAGGGCAGCACAGGCCAGCCATGCTGTGAGATCTGAGAATAAAATGGCCCCAAATCCAGTCTGGAGTTTCCAGGCACCAATACTATAGCAACTTGCACTGACTTCGATGGGAAGCAGCCATGGGCAAAAAGCATTTCAGCGCAATGAGGCAGGTGGACTTCCCTCGCCACACCCCTCCTCTCAGTGCCCCTGGGGATACCCAGGCCAGCTCCTCCTTCTCTCCAGCTGGCTCGGCTCCAAATCTTCCATCAGTGGGCCCTCACGCTCAGTCTCAGCGGCCTGGGCTGCCAGGTGAAGGGCAGAGGAAGGACGGACCAGGAATGCTGTGTCAACATCTGTCCACCTGGTAGGGGATTTGCAGGCTGGATCCTGGGCCACTCGGCAGGGAACCTGGTTACTCAGCCTCTCCCGCCTTCTTCTGCAGTAACCGGAGCCCTGCTCTGTAGATTCTCTGTAGGAAAACTGAGTGTCTGAGTGTCCCCTACTCTAACATTATTCTACTGTAACTTGAGAACTCGATCTATAGATGCTCTGTAGGCTGCCGAGGGGAGGGAATAGGTGGAGGGGAAGCAACCAAGAATAGCTCTGGTTTATCGAGCGCCTAGGATGCCCCAGGCACCGCTCAAGGCACTTGACCTGGCAGTGGGCCTTCTGGGCTGGGAGGAGGCCCAGACTTCAGGCTGCAATTCACCCTGCTTATTCTTTCTTCTGCTTTCATTGGGGGTCCACTCTCCACATGGGCAGGTGGGTCCTGGTCTGGGGTGAATGAGATGGAAATCTCGGAGGATTCAGAAGTGGCTTGTTAGCTAACCCAGCAGCCATTCTCACCCCCTCTGACTTGTTCATCTCCCACTCCAGAGGCTGAGCCTCCCTCACAGCTGGGGGTGTCATGCGATCCAGTTCTTGCCAGCGAGATGGAAGAGAGGTATGCTGGGGTGGTGGATACAGTGGGGGTGCTCCTGGGAAACCTTTTCCTTCTGATGAAAAGAGAGCTATGGGAGAAGCATTAGCTGGGCTCCCCTGTCCCTCTTTGTCCTGATTTGGATGAGACCGTGAGGGCAGAGCTGCTGCAGCCATCTGTGATCACGAGGCCACAAGCAGATGAACAAGTCTGAATCACCAAACCAATCCAGAGACCTTCAAAGCCTCTTGTTACAGAAATGAGTGCCCTTTGGATTGAAGCCACCATTTCTTCTGTGTTCTCTTCCTTGGAGCTGTAAGTATTCTGGCCCATCAGCGGTTGGATTACCCATGCCAGGGAGTGGTTTGGCTATAATCATATGATATCACTTTGTCCAGTAACATAGAAGAGGGAGGTTCTGCCATGGGGCTTTAGGGAGAATTTCTCCCTGTTCTTAAAAAGTGATGTTCTGGAAGAAACAGTTACTTCCTGGCTACACCCCATGCCTCACATTGTGGCAGCCATCTTGCGGCAATTCCCATTGTTCCGAATGATGGAACTCTCATGGAAGAGCCAGAGAACAACAGTGGAAAAGTTTTGGATTTGAATACAAAAGCTACAATACAGATGTAGGACAAAGAGATTTGGGGGGATCGGGCAGAATCAATATCATTGCCTGGACTCAGCAAAGATCTTTAGGTCAGGGGAGGGGTGCAGGAGGGTCAAAAAAGAGAGCAGTAGAGGGGAAACATGCCCTGAGCCAGCCCCCAGCCCCGGGTTAGCTAAGGTGGGGGGTGAAGAGGAAGGATGCTATTGAACAACACAACCCCTGGGAAGTCTGGGAATCAGAGAGCATTTCTCAGCTCAGTCTCAGCCCCAACAAGGCCTGTGAATAACAGAATAGAGATAGCTGTGTGAGAAGCAGAGGCTGAGAGAGACCCACGAGGCCCCCTATGGCCACAAAGAGTCTCAGGGAAGTAGCCAAGCCTCCTCTTTGGCCCCTGAAGGGTATGGAAGTGGCTGAGGGAGAGCCCCAGAGGCCCCCGTGTGCTGGGGGGTCCAGAGGGCCACCACCAGCAGATGCAGTGAGGACTGTACATCCAGACACCAGAGGCAATGCCCGCCTCCCAGTGGATGCCAGCGTGTGGTGATGACTAAGGACGAGGACCAGATGGGATGATGAACATCAATCTTGTGACCAGCAGAGAGAGCAGATGTTGAGCGAGGACCGCCACCTCCTGGAGCACTAAGATGCTGTGTGGGTCTCCAGCAACTTAGATGCCACCTTGTGGGGGGTAGTGACGATTTTCATTATCAATTGATGAGTTTCATTTCCATCTAAGATGACTAGATGGATCTGGATTTAACAAAGGCTCGGGAAGGAGAAGTCACATGCCTAAAGGTGGCCCATCTTGTAAGTGGCAGAGATGGGATTTGAACTTGCTGATTTCAAGACCTGTATTCTTTCCACCATAAAAATGCTAATATATGAACAATACTGGTTAACTTTCAGTGAACACTTCCAATGGTCCTGCCTCATACCTAATACTCTATAAGCATCCTTTTGTTTAAATCTCACACAACCCAGTGAGGGAGATTCTATTATTTTGCCCATTGTTACAGGTGAGGACACTGAGGTACAGAGAAGCAATAGACTGACCCATGCTTATGGAGACAGCTCCAGCATGGACCCAGGCAGTCCGCCCCACGCCCCTCACTCTTACTAACCATAGCAGTCCTCACATGCAGTGATGTGACCTTCAGAAACATTCATATGTTATTGGGATTCTGGGGTCTCCCTCTACAGACTGAAAGAATAAGTGGGTACAGGCTACTGAGGATGTTTGGGGCAGACGGGGTGGGGAGGGGAAGATCCTGAGGACCGGGGAAGGGATGGGGTGGGCACTGGGCCTCAGCTCACCTCCTCCTGCAGAGTCTCCATCTCGGCCACCAGATGCTGCTGTTCCTTTTCCTGAGCAGCCGCAAAAGAGGACAAAGGCTTTCTTAGGACCTCCTTGCCCCCATATTGCCCTTCTCCCCCACCTGGGAACACATCTCGGGTCTGGGTCATTAAGGAGCAAGGCTGGGAGAAGGGGTCTGGGAGCCCTGATGGCTCCTGCTGTCCCCTTTGTCATAAAAGGGATGGCAAATCGATCTGAGCCCTAAGTCAGGAGCAAGCAGGACCTGGAGGAAGGGAGGAAGCCAGGGTAACCTCTGCACCTTTCCCATTTCACAGTCAGACACCGCTGCTCAGACTCTTTAAGAAAGGGAGAAGGCACCTTCGTGCCCCTTGCCCAGAACCCACCGTCTGTCGGGCCTGGGCCAGGAGGCTGCGATTCTGCTCCTCCAGGCTCTTGGCCAGAGTCTTCAGATCCTCCAGCTCCTCATCCACAGCCTTGGCACACTGCAGAGCCTGCTGGGTACTGAGTGGGGCGGGGCAGATGGGCCACGCAGGAGGGAAACAGAGACCATAGAGATAGATCCACTCAGAGCTGGAAGTAACAGAGACCTGGGGGTGGGGCACAGAGACCCAGTTTCTACCTAAAAGACTAAGGGGGTGGGACAGAGACCCAGAGAAAGCAGGAGGACTAAAATAGGGGAATCATGATGGACAGGAGCACAGAGAAAGGGATAGGCTGCTGATACGGAGACTCAGAGAAAAATGAAGAGGGAAGTCTGAACCCAAGAGGCCAAGAGACAAGAACTAGGGAGACACAAAAGAAAAAGAGCAAAAGAGAAAGGGACAGTGCAGGGTTGAAGACAGGGCAGGAGGTGCGGAGAGAGCATGTGGAGAGGAGAGTGACGGGGGTGAGGGTGGGGGAGAAAAGCCTGGTCAGGAGGGACACAGGTGAGCCGGCCCACCTGCGAAGCTGCTTGCGCAGGGCTGCAATCTCCTCCCCGAGGCGCGCAGATCCCTCCTCCGCTGTCTCCACGCTGCGCTGGAGCTTGGCGTTCTCCCCGGCCAGCCTGCGGTTGCTGAGCTCCAGGTCCTCCAGGCTGCTCAGCAGGTCAGCTGTGGCGGGCCTGGGGTCAGGGAGGGGCAGGTCACTGGCCACAGCTCCGACCTCCTTTCCCAGGTTGGGGTGGGGGTGGTGGGGACATGAGGTTCTTCTGGAGAGAGAGAAACAGGAGAGAGACTGCCCCGCTCTCCTGGAGCCATCAGCACAGCACCCCTCCCCGCATCCCTCACCCACTCCCGAAGGACCCCAAGCCCTATGACATGGAGGCTGGAGGGCAGCGGGGGAGAGAATAGGTACAGCTCAGGTCTGGGGTCTTCGCCTCCGAAGCTCTCCAGGTTGGCTGGTTCCTCAGCTTCTGAGCATCCTGGGGAAGACAGACAGGGTGGTGGGCTCCCCGGTGACCTTAGGTGTTGGGCCACCCCAGAACTCGGGCTTGGCCTCCGCTAGCCTCGCCCTCACATTTGTTGTGGGTCATGTCATCTACTCCTGGGGCTACAATTACATCCACCAAGTGAAAGGCCTTTTGCTCACTGGTACCTTGAGCAAAAGCTGGCCCTCACTCATAGCCCCGATTCCGTCACATCCAAGATGAGGCAGCACCTTAGCTGCCCCCAAACCTGTTCTTCCTCCCAGTATCCCTCCCTCCCGGCCACTGGGCTGTCCTGGCTCATCCCCACAGTCCACTGGAGCCCAGGCCCTCCTGCCCTCCTCCCCCATTCTCTGTCCTCCTCTCCTCTCTGTGTCAGCCAGTCCTGGCTCAGGCTTTGCCCTCTCCTCTCGCCCTCTCCTCTTCCTCGCCCTCTCCTCACCACAACCTCATCCCCAGCCTCCTGGCCTCCAGCATTCCCCCACCCAGAGGGGTGTTTCCTCAACAGGAGCTGACCTGACCCTCCCCTGGCCCCCAAGCCCAACTGGAGAAAGTTTAAGGGAATGTCCAGGAAGCTGTATTTTGTTTTGTTTTGTTTTGTTTTTGTTTGGTTTTATAAGGTATAACGGGAACACTTTTTACGGCGCACCTCCTGTGTGTGAGGTCCTAGGGATAAAATGGTGAGCGAATCAACTAACCAAATAGCATGGCAGGTAACTTAATCGGTTAATCATGTTTTTACAGGAAAGGAGGGCTGTGAGTGAGCCTGGACTGCCAGGGACCTTAGCCTGGGGCCTCCCAGGGCTTCCCCACAGAGGGTTCCCCAGGTGTGGGAAGTTTAGGGGGAATAACCTGAGGGGAGGACCGTGGTGGGCAGGCACTGAGTGCATTAGAGGCTGAGCCAGGAGGCCCAAGGGAGCAGAGACTAGAGAGCAGGCGGGAGCTGGAGAGAGCTGACAAGGAGAGGTGGGCAGGGCCTTACAGGCCTCTGTGATAGGCTGGGGTTAGGAGGAGGACTTGGAACCAACCCCTGAAGAAAAAAACCCCAAAAGGTCAAGAAAGGAGGGAAGGCAGTCATGGAGGTGCCTAGAAAGCCAAACTCACAGCTCCAGGATGGAGCTAAGGTTCCAAGGGTCCCACCCTATGCCCCTGGCTCTGTCTCCAGGTGGGAAGTCCCCCCACTGTCTGACCCCGGGCCTTCCTGCTTCATTCTATATATAGTAGTCTCACCAGATGGCGGTTGCTGGGAGGTCAGGGCCCCCTCGAAGGCTGTCTCCTCTTCCAGCTCTAATCCCCTGTATCAAAGGGATGAGGCTTAGAGCCCCCTGCAGCCACCCCCAATCCTGACCAGCCACGAAGGGGGATTGCTGGTGGCAGGAGGAGGGGCCGGGTCAGGTGAGAGCCAGAGAGCATGGACAGCACCACCGTGGGGAGGAAGGTAAGGCCAGATGGCAAGAGCCCTGGGCCAGATGGAAAAGCAGGAGAGGCAAGGCCTGCGTTTGGAGAAGGGATGGGGAGGGGCCTCAGTCAGCCCCCTAACACCCCAACTTTTCCTTCCAGCCTCTTTTATTTCTGCCTCCCCATCCCAGGAACTTTGTCTTCAGACTTTCCACCCCATTCCCCCCAACCCCATCTCTTTACTTTTCACTCCTCCTCAGCCTCCTCCAAACCACAGTAGGTCCCTGTGCCCAAAGGGTGCTGGCTGCAGTAAGCAGGTATGAATGAGGTTAGATCTCAGGAAGGACTTCCGGGGGGGGGGGGGGCGGAGGGGAGAGGTGCAGAGACCCACCCATCCAACTGACAGGCAGCAATCCAATCCCGCATGACAACCAGGAAGGTGTCCAAGTCCACAGTGGCCTGAGGGCCCTCTCCATTGGGGTCCAGGTTGCAGGCCAGTGTTTGGAGGCGTGCATCCTGGGAGCCCCGTCCTGTCACAGCCTCCAAGTAGGCTAGTACGTGGGTCACAGTCACGATACCTGGGGACAAAGCATGCCGTGAGGGAGTCTAGGGCAAGTGGGGGGGAGGGGAGTAGGGACAGGCAATGGCTTGAAAGCAGAATGCCAGTGGCTGGGCTGGCAGCACCTCTGCACCATGGCTTAACTGAGACACTTTGGGCAAGTCCTTTCCCCTCCTCTAAGTTGAACTCTTCACCTGGAAATGGAGCCCAGTCATCACCACTCACAGGGTGGACCCAAGAGGACCTGCTATGCCCCATCAGGCCCTCAGTGGCTGCCCTCCCTCCCTCTCCCTAGGCCCTACCCTCTTCCATTAATGTCCTCACCCTGAAAGGCCTCGGTCCCTTTATCCAATCCTTCCAGAAGCTTCCTACAATCACCCATTTGTCTGTAGGACCCCCAAGAAAGGGCCCTAGCCCATCCCTCTCTTTATGGCTCCCCAGTTTCCAGCCTCCCCATCTCTGTCCCTTATTATTCCTTGTGTCTCCCAGGTCCAGGGCTGCCAGGCTCTCATCCTGTCCCCCACCTGTCCTCTGGGGGTCACAAGCTTCGAACGTCGAGTTGAGTATTTGCTCCTCTAAGCTCAGCAGCGTCCCCAGGCTCCCCTCCTCCAGCTGGTCCCAGAGATACACTGAGGAGACAAGAGGGCCAGCCCGCCCATGAGAAGGGGAACAAGAAGAGGAGTGACCCCAGGTCCTGTGCTCCTGCAGAGGGGAGTGAATTCATCCTGAGCTACCTGGAGTTGGGGGGGGAACAGCAGGAAGCTCGGGCTGGGGACAGCAACAGTAAGGGCCTCCTTGCTCCCCATCCTGAGGATATGGGCCCCCTCTTTCAGGCCAGGAAGTCCCCCGTGCTTCTAATCCTTTGTGTCTGAGCAGCTCAGGAGCCCAGATAAGAAACAAGGCTTTGAAATCACCCTTTCCTCCTCTCTTCCCTGGCCTCCCAGGCTCTGCTCAGAGGGGGCTGGGGCAGAGGAGGGCAAAGAAGAGAGGATTCTGGGAGGAGCTGAGGGTGAAGGGGGGCCCAGGAGCCAGGAACAATCCAATAAGGCGCGGGCAGCCTGGATCGATTCTGCCGGCCACATCTCCTGTTTCCCAGACTGCCTGGGGGGCCGGTTGTCTTTCCCACCTGAATCCCCAGGCGGGGCTGGCGTCATTGCAGCCCACAGCCAGGGGCCCGAGATGAGAGGGGATGGGTGATCTAGGTAGGGTGAGTGGTGGGGGAGTGGTTAGGAGCTCATAGCCCAGCTACGTGACTATGGGCAAGTCCATTCTCCTTTCGAAGCCTCAGTTTCCCCACCAGTAAAATGGGCAGGTAGTGGTTCCTCCTTACCAGGGCTGGGAGGGTTAGGTTTGTGTGTGGGAAGAGACCTCCCAGCACAGACAAACAATGTAAACGCCCCCACGTCTGTTTGTCCACGGCTGTATCAACAGTGCCTGCATATACAGGCACTCAATAAATTCTCCACGATACAGGGGAAGATCCTCTACCCCAGGGATTACTGGGGTCCACTTCTCTGGGACTGGAAGTGACCTGCAAGGCTCCCTACCCTTGAACAACTGGGTATAGCGGCAGGCCTGGCACAGGCTGCTGGGTCTGGCTGACCCAAGGGGCAACCCGAGCAAGGAACGCAGACTCTCTGAGCCTCAGTTTCTTCCTCTGGAAAATGGGGCTGGTGTTCCCTCCCTCTTAGAGAAGAAATGAGAAAATCTGGAAAGGCTCTGGGCAGAAGGCCTGGCCCATGGTGGAGGCTCGATAACAGAATTGAACATTCATTTAGCAAATGAGTAGGTGCCCTTCCTCTTCTGAGGGTTTGTATGGACCACGGCCACTGCTATTTGTAGCCCCACTTTACAGATGAGGTGAGTGAGGCACAGAGTGGTTAGGAACTTGCCCTGGCTCTTTTTTTTTTTTTTTTTTTTTTTTTTAAGTAGGCTCCATGCCCAATGTGGGCCTTGAACTCACGACCCTGAGCCAGCCAGGCACCCATGGGTGCTCTAATTCCTTTTAATCTCCAGGGTTCATTGTAGAGAGCTAACATTCAGCCCCCACAGGTTTGAACCCATGCTATTAGGGAAGGGGAGAGGGAACCCACAATTAGAGGAGACACCAGGGCCCATGCTGGGGCTTTACCTGAATTTGTAGTGTTCGCCTCTCACTGTGCTCCTCAGGTTATGAAGGAGGACCCTGAGGTCCAGCGAGGTCACTCCCCAGGGCTGCTCAGCCAGAGTCAACCCAGGACGTCTGGCTCAGAGGACCCCCACGTGTCTATCTGGGGCCCCTCAGGAAGATGTCACTCTGCCTGTGCTGTTCTGTTCCTTTCCCTTCATTTCCATCCTCCGTGTCTCTACCTCTCTCTGTGTCTCTGTCTCTGCCCTTCTCTAGTTTTCTCTCTGGCTCTTTCTCTCCCTCTTCCTCCCCATCTCTCTCTTCCTGGGGCCCTGCCTCTCTGTCTCTGTGTTCCTTGCCCCCATTTTCTTCCCCGTGTCTCCAGCTCTGGGCTTCTTTTCCCATATCTCAGTGATTCTCCATTCCCCAAGCCTTCTCTCTCCTTGCCCTGCTGTCTCTCTGGCTTTTTCCCCCCAGCCTTCCTCTGTCTCCATCTCTCCCGGGTGTGGCCTTCCCTTTCCTTCAGGAGCCTCCCAAAGGCGGCTCAGCCCCGGCCCAAGGGATCCTCCGGGCCCGCACGCCCTCTGCTGGTGCCGGAGAAGTTTTGATGTCGGTCACTCGGTCCGCCAGCCCTGGCGCTGCCTCCCGCACCCAGGTGTCTGCCTCCTACCTTCCCCTCTGGAAAGACTCCTGAGGCCAGAGTCCAGGCCTGCGGCTTTGAGAAAAGATGCAGGCTCTGCTGCTGGATGCTGGGAGCCTCTAAGAAAGCGGCCCTGCCTCTCCCCAGGGGTGGGAGCCTCCTCCCCCATCACATTGGGCTCTCCCACTTAGCAGATGAATTTCAGAGAGGGCAACCCAGCGTCTTCCTCCCCAAGCCGGCTTTCACACCCCCTTGGTTTGCATCCATCCAAACAAATCAAGAACAATAATTGAGCTCCTACATGTCAGACATTGTTCTAGGGCAGCGCTAACCAATAGGGCAGCCACTTGCCACATAAGTTTCTTGAGTGCTTGAACTGTGGCGAGTGTGAATTGAGATGCTCTATTAGTGTAAACCACACACCAGATCTTGAAGTCCTAGTGTGAAAAAAAAAAGAATATCTCTAATATGTTTTTATATTAATTACATGCTGAAAGGATACCATTTTGGACACATCAGGTTAAGTAAAATCTATTATTCCCATTCCATTTTGCCTGTTTCTTTTTACCTTTAAATGTGGCTAGTAACAAAATTTAAAATCACATTTATGGCTCACATGTTGGTCAGCACTGCTCTAGGGACCAGGAATGCCAGAGTGAATAAAACAGACAGACCCCCATGTCGGGACGCCCGGGTGGCTCAGTCGGTTGAGCTTCTGACTTTGGCTCAGGTCATGATCTCACAGTTTGTAAGTTCAAGCCCCGCATCAGGCTTGGGCTCACTGCTGTCAATGCAGTGCACAGCCCACTTCAGATCCTCTGTCCTCCTCCCCCTCTGCCCCTCTCCTGCTCCCACTCTCTCTCTCAAAATTAAATAAACATTAAAAAACAAACCAAAAAAAAACCCCAAAACAAAAAAAGACCCAACTCATGTCCCAGTGGGAGAGACAGAGACTAAGCAGTGCTATGAAGAGAAGCAGGAGAGGGGAGGGTATGTGAAAGGCTTTTCAGAAAGCAGAGATCTGAATGACTAGTGAGGGGCAACCCAGCAGGTCATTAGGGAGGAAGGAACAGAGCTTGCTAAGGTTTCTGCTGTAGTTTCCCCAGAGCAAAGGAGATACGGTATCCAGACAGGTGGGCGCACATCGGCACTTCATCAAAGATAGCTCCCTCCCTCCCACCCTGGCACCAAAGTGGAGGCTCAGTCACCCTAAGCCACCTCTCTCAAGTCCCCAAGCTGGCACCCACTCACCCACTGCCCCCTCCTCATCCTCCCTGGGGGGGGAACAGGGGCCCAGCCACCTACTTTTTGCAGCGGGGCCACCCGCCCGGCCCTCTGGGACATCCATGGGCCACCCTGGTCGCTCCACAACTGCTGGAGACACTAACAGCCTGCCCCCATCACTGGGAGGGACTGGTAAAGGATCGTCTGCTCCAAGAGCTCCTGGAAGGACAAAGGGGAATGGCCTCCTCAGACCAGCCACCCTGCCCCACCTGTGCCCCAGGCCGCTCTGGGTTCTCAGAACCTGTTTGCCCACCCCTGCCTCAACCAGAGCAGCTCCCGCTCAGACCTGTTTTATGAATTGGAGGTGTGGGCTGGGAAAATGGGGGCCAAGGAGTGGGCAGCAGAGATCAAAGAGGGGGCTGGTGGATGGGGGTCACTGCCTCCTTGCTTCCCTCCCCCACCTCCTCCCCACAGCCTGTCAAGTCCCTAGCCTTGTCCCTCTTGCCCTATGATTCTAACTTGACCCCTCCTCTCCTTCCCTACAGCTCTGGGTTCCATCCTCTCTCCCTGGGCCCTGGGCCCACCCTCCTCCCGGCCTCCCAGTCTCTAGTCTTTCCCTCCCCGTCCATCCCCAGCAGCACCCCAGAGCTGACCTCCCAGTGTTCTCCCGTGGCTCCCCAGTACCCCAGGGACAGAGCCTAGACCCTGGACCTGGCATTGAAGGCCTTGCACAGCCTGGCCCTGCCCGCCTCCCTACCCCAAATCACACTTGCTGTTCCAGAAAATCTGAACTGCGTGCTCTCCCCCAAACTGGACTGGCTGTCCCCACCTCGGGGTATCTGACTGGGACGCCTTCCTTTCCAGCCCTTCCTGCCTTGGCTTATCTATCTCCTCCTCTGGGAAAATGTTTCTGAACCAGCTGCCGTCCCTGGGTTCCCACACCACCCTGGGCTACCGACATTCTGCCATATCAGTCTGTATTTGGAACTACTGGCCTCCTGTGCGAGTTGGACCCCATCTCTCTCCTGCGCCAATCCCTGCCATGGATCCCTAGTGCCCTCAGGGCTAAGTCCTAGCCCCTCTGGCTGGTGTGGGACAGAGTCTTCATCCCTGCAATTCCTTGCCCCTTTTTGTCACTTTTCTCTCCGCTGGCTGACCTCTAGGTCCCTCCCGCTCCTCACAGCCGTGGGAGTTCTGCCCCTTTGCATGGTCTTCCCAGGCCCAGGTGGTACCACACGCACCATCCTCACATGTGGCCCCTGCCCTGGCTCACAGCCTCCCTGGGAAGCCTTCCCTGAGTCCCTGGGGTCCCCTAGGGACCAGTGAGGGACTCCCTCCTCTGTGCCCTGACAATGCCCTGCCCTACCTCCATTATAACCAGGTTGGCCATCCGTACGACTTATCGCCCCAACCCGGGACACTTTCAAGAGTGAGAAGAGTGTTGGGGCACCCAGGTGGCTCCGTCGGTTAAGCGTCTGACTCTTGGTTTTGGCTCAGGTCATGATCTCACAGTTTCGTGAGTTCAAGCTCCACGTCGGGCTCTGTGCTGACAGTGAGGAGTCTGCTTGCGATTCTCTCTCTGCCTCTCTGTCCCTCCCTAGCTCACACTGTCTCTCTCAACTTAAAAAACTTACAAACTTAAAAAAACTTTAAAAACTTAAAAAAAAAAAGTAAAAGAGTGAGAAGGGTGCCATTAATAATTACACTGGACAGGGGCGCCTGGGTGGCGCAGTCGGTTAAGCATCCGACTTCAGCCAGGTCACGATCACGCGGTCCGTGGGTTCGAGCCCCACGTCGGGCTCTGGGCTGATGGCTCAGAGCCTGGAGCCTGTTTCCGATTCTGTGTCTCCCTCTCTCTCTGCCCCTCCCCCGTTCATGCTCTGTCTCTCTCTGTCCCAAAAATAAATAAACATTGAAAAAAAAAAAATTACACTGGACAACTATGCCCATCAGGGCTGCACTGGGCACACTGGGGCAAATGGTCCACATAGGGTCACCTGGGGTCTGTCTGTCCTCACCCCACCTGCTCGTCATGCCTTTCCTCACCAAGTACTCCCCACACCCTGCTCTCCCTGGCGCCAGCCGGGTCCACAGCCATGGAGTGCACGCTTCTTGGCAGCTTTTAGAATGCTCTAGAAAAAGCAGCCTTTGAAGAGAGAGCCTTCCAGGGTTTGGACAATGCTGGAGGGTGCAGGAGGGGGGTGATGGCTGTGGGATCTGAGCGGGGTGGTTGGGGGGGAAGGGTCTGGCACCGGGTGCTTCTGACAGGGACTGAGGGATAAACTCCCCCTGAGGGGCTGAGGGAGGCTCTCCTCAATCACGGAGGGTCTTCCACAGGGAGGCTGGAGCAGGAGGAGGACACAGGCAGGAATTAAAGGGGTTCGGATTTTAAAGGGGTCTCTGGGTTCCAAGAGGGTCTCTGACCAGATTTCTGGGGCGTCTCTGGATTTCTGGGGGTGTCTGGATTTCAGAGGTCTCTGATAGGATTTGGGAGGGGAACCTGACAGGATTTTTGGTGGGTTTGACAAGATTTCCGGGAATCTCTGACAGGATTTCGGCGGGGCGCGGGGAGGGGTGGGGGGGTTCTCTGATTTGGGAAGGGAGCGTAACAGGATTTTTGCGGGGTAGTCTGGCAGGGTCTGAGGGAGAAGTCTGACAGAATTTCTAGAAGATTCTGACAAGATTTCAGGGGTCATCTATCACATTTCCTACGAGTCCCTCTCAGTATTTCTGAGGGGTTTTGATCAGGATTTCACGAAAACTTTTAACAAGGTTTGGAAGGCCTTGATATTGGGGACTGTGCCCTAGGATTTGGGGGGGCTCTGGCAGGGCTTCTCTGGGGAACCCCACCACATCCCGGGCGTCCCTGAGCCCACGTCCCACTCTCAGGACACAGCCGGGGCCCGCGACCTACCAACGGCAGTTGCTTGGGAAGAAGGTACACGTGCGCCGTTCCCGCCAGAAAAACGTTGGGGCGAGACCGAGGTCGCGCGAGCGGCGCCTAAGCCCCGCCCCACCTGGGCGCCTCCCACGACGCAGGCGCACACCGGGGGAAGGCTCGCTCTACTCTTGTCGGTTACCTGCACCCGGGACGCCGCGCATGCGCAGGACTGTCCGGGCGCGCACCCAGCCTGGCCGAGCGGGTGCACGCGTATCGGTCGGGAGGGCCAAAGCTGGAGGGAGAGCGGCAGGCAGCGGAAGCGAGGGGCGCCTGCGTCCCCTACGTTGGGGTCTTCTCTCCGGCCTCAAGCTTGGGTGCCATGGGCCAGTTGGATTGAGGGACCCCTTGTCCATCCCCCACTTTTCATCAGCTACTGGTCACGCCCTTTTTGCCCTCTCTTCCGTGCAAGGCTGCCCATCGCCGTCACAATGATGTTCCTACACCCCGTCTTGCCTCACCACTTCCGCGCCCTTTGTGGCTCTAGTCACGATGTATTAACAGATCCCTGAAAGACTGTTTCTCAAACAGTTTCATTCATTCCCTATAGGGGGGAGTGGGAAGTATTCTCAGCCTTTCCGGCTAGAGAGAAGAGAATGACATCCAAAATTGGCTCCCAGGAATGGGGATTTGGGACAAAGATGCCCCATCCACTCCTCCTTTCTGCTAGCTGAGTCACAGGAAAGGAATTCTTTTGCATCCTCCGGTTCACCCCACCATCATTCATTTCTCAGAGCGACCTTTCCCTGCCACGCTGCCTCCATTAGGCCCTCATCTCACTAACCACCGTTAGAGGTCCCTATCTCACGACCTGACATATTGTAGATTTGTGTAGTGTCACCCCCACTGGAACGTGAGCTATATGCAGTAGGAGGCTGTTTGGGGGCTAGAACGTGGCTGACCCAGTGAGAGTGATTAAAAAAAAAAAAAAAAGTGTTGAATAAATGAGTGAATGAGTGGACAGAATCCATGCCTCTTAACTACTGGGCAGCGTTGGGTTGATGACAAGGCTATGGGCCTGGAGTCGGACATTCTCAGGTTTGAATTTTGGCTCCATCCCTTCCTAGCTGTGATCTTGGCACAATGGCTGGCTCTCTCTGAGCCTCAGGTTTCCTCCCAGAAACGGAGGTAATAATTGCTTCTTT
Organism: Leopardus geoffroyi; assembly: GCF_018350155.1. NCBI lineage: Eukaryota > Metazoa > Chordata > Mammalia > Carnivora > Felidae > Leopardus > Leopardus geoffroyi. Next base: position 8,549,022 of record NC_059335.1, read on the forward strand.
TGTTACCTTGAGGTCTTAAGGCGGTATTCCGTGTTAACTATTATTATGTTTATTACATGGTAACTTGTCATAAGGCCTGGGAAAGAACCTGTTTGAGGTGTGATGTGATGAATGATTCCAAGTGTGAGATATGGAATCAGACAAAGCCAGGGCCACTGCTGTGTGACTTTGGCAAGTGACTTCACCTCTCTGAACCTCAGCTTCTCTAAAATGGGAATAAATAATATCCACCTCAGGGGGGTCTTGAGAGTTCAATTAAGAATGTTTCCCACGTGTTTTCTTAGCACAGGCTGTCAGGTGGTGGACTCCTTAGCTTTATTAGCATAATTTCATTCTTTCTGTTTATTTCTTCAGTATTTCACGTTCCTCCCTCCCTCCCTCCCTCCCTTCTTTCCTTTTTTGAAGCCTGGGTAATTTTGTTTGTTTTTATTTTTTCTTAATGTTTATTTAATTTTGAGAGAGAGAGAGAGAGAGCAGGGAAGGGACAGAGAGAGTGGGAGGCATAGAATCTGAAGCAGGCTCCAGCTCCACGCTGTCAGCACAGAGCCCCATGCGGGGCTCAGACTCACAAACCACAGCATCATGACCTGAGCTGAAGTCGGACACTCGACTGACTGAGCCACCCAGGCGCCCCAGAGGCCTGGGTAATTTTGTAAAACCTAAAAAATTTTTTAAAATTATAGTGTCGCTGTAACATATACAAAGTGCTAAACATTAAGTTATAGCTCAGTTAAATCTGTATAGAGTAAATACATTAATGAAAACACCCATATAAATATGTTAAAAAATGGGAGTAATGGGGCGCCTGGGTGGCGCAGTCGGTTGAGCGCCGACTTCAGCCAGGTCACGATCTCGCGGTCCGGGAGTTCGAGCCCCGCGTCGGGCTCTGGGCTGATGGCTCGGAGCCTGGAACCTGTTTCTGATTCTGTGTCTCCCTCTCTCTCTGCCCCTCCCCCGTTCATGCTCTGTCTCTCTCTGTCCCAAAAAAAAAATATATAAATGTTAAAAATGGGACTATTGCCCGCAACCCAAAAACCTTATTCACACTTACTTTTAGTCATTCCTTTCCAAAGGTAACCACTTTTGATTATGGCTTCTTTTGCTGAACATTATGATTATGAAAATCATAACATGGCCCTTTCTTTTCACTGTGGTATAATTTTCCATGGATGAATATGCCACAATTTAAACATTTCACTCTTTTTTTAAAAATGTCCATTTATTTATTTTGAGAAGGAGAGAGAGAGAGAGAGAGAGAGAGAGAGAGAGAGAGAAAGAATTTCAAGCAGTCTCCATGCTGTCAGTGCAGAGCCTGACACGGGGCTTCACCCCACAAACCGTGAGGTCATGATTCCAGGAGTTAGGCTCAATCGACTGAACCACTCAGGCACCCCTAACCATTTCACTCTTGGTGGGTTGTTCCTGGTTTGTGGCAATTATGATGAGTTCTGTTGTTATGAATTATTTATTTAGATTTTCTTCAATTGGTTTCCGTAATGTTTCATAGTTTTCTGTTAAGAGACCTAACAAATCTTTTGCTAGATTCATTTCTAGGTATTTTGTTTCTTATGCCAATGTGAATCATATTTTTATGAATTTCATTTAATTTTTTTGTTCTAAGTGTTTAGGGATGTAATTGATTTTTTTTCAATGTTAATTTTTGAGACAGAGAGAGACAGAGCATGAACGGGGGAGGAGCAGAGAGAGAGGGAGACACAGACTCTGAAGCAGGCTCCAGGCTCCGAGCTGTCAGCACAGAGCCCGATGCAGGGCTCGAACTCACAGACTGTGAGATCATGACCTGAGCAGCAGTCGGAAGCTCAACCGACTGAGCCACCCAGGTGCCCCAAGGATGTAATTGATTTTTTAAAAATGTTTATTTATTTTCAAGAGAGAAAGCCCAAGTGGGGGAGGCACGGAAAGAGAGGGGGACAGAGGATCCAAAGTAAGCTCTGAGCTGACTCCGAGATGACACCAGAGAGCCCAATGTGGGGCTGGAAACCGTGAGATCATGACCTGAGTAGAAGTCGGGTGCCCAACCAACTGAGCCACTCAGGCGCCCCTATTATTATTTTTAAGTAGGCTCAACGCCCAGCGTGGAGCGCAACACAGGGCCTGAACTCACGACCTTGAGATCAAGACCTGAGCTGAGATCAAGAGTCAGACGCCTAACTGGCTGAGCTACCCACGTGCCCCCAAACTAGTTAATTCTTAAATTAAAATGTGAATATTGTAAAAATTGTACTCTTTGGCTCGCATTGTCTTCCTTTAGAAAGGATTTGATTTCCTTCTATCGTGCAGACAGAGTACGTATGGATAGATCACCGGGATCCAGATGAGGCTGACGTGTTTTCGGTTTGCCTTCCTGCTGGCATGTGGGCTCTCCTGTCTCTCCTAGGAAGGCTGGAGGTGTTTCCTAGGTCCCTTCTCCTTAGCAGGTCCTCAATTCCCATTCTTGTTTCCCTATTACTACGAGACTGCCAATGTCTCTTCTTGGCTTTTTAGTGCTTTGGAAGCAACTTGCTTCTTGAATTCTTGGTTTCTGCTTGATTTCTTTCTTTTTTTCTTTTTTTGAGTTTGCTTATTTATGTATTTATGTATTTATGTATTTATTTTTAAGCCATCTCTACACCCAACGTGGAGCTCGAACTCACCACCCTGAGATCATGAGTGACAAGCTCGCTCTTCTGACTGAGCCCGCCAGGCGCCCCAGCTTCATTGCAACTTCCTTTCTTGGTGTTCTCCCAGCATGGTCACACCCTAGGGCGTGGCAAATGCCTGAAGGGGATTCTGCTCGCAGACTCTCAGGCGCATCTCATCACATTTCTCTCGGAGATCGTGATTCTTTCTTTCTTTCTTTTTTTTTTTTACATTTATTTTTTGCGAGGTGGTGGGAGGGGCAGAGAGAGGGAGACAGAGGATCCAAGCAGGGCCCGATCGATCGACTGGGGGCTCCGACTCACCAACTGCGAGATCATGACCTGAGCGGAAATCAAGAGTAGGCCACTTGACCTACTGAGCCACCCAGGCACCCCATAGAATATGAAACTCTCGATCTCAGCATTGTGAGTTGGAGCCCCACACTGGGTGTAGAGATTATTAAAAATAAATGAATGGAACCTGGGTGGCTCAGTTGGTTAAGCATCCGACTGCAGCTCAGGCCATGATCTCTTGGTTTGTGAGTTCAAGCCCTGTGTGGGGCTCTGTGCTGTCAGCACAGAGCCTGCTTGGATCTTCTGTCCCCCTCTCTGCCCTCTCCTGCTTGTGTGCCTGTGTGCTCTCTCTCTCAAAAATAAACATGGGGTGGGGGTGCTGGGTGGCTCAGCTGGTTAAGCATCCGACTCTTGGTTTCGGCTCAGGTCACAATCTCACAAAACCTGCTGGGGGTTTTCCCTCCCCCTCTCTCTCTGCCCATATCCCACTCGGTCTCTCTCTCAAAAATATACTTAAAACAAATAAACATAAAAAACTAAAAATCTTTAAGGAAACCCCTCAATTTTCAAAAGAAAGTTCACTTTTATTTCTGCCCATGTGTTTCTAGGCTCCTGAATGTGCTGGGTCTTTCTGTGGGGTGATCGGACTCTGAGCCTGGGCTTCAAGGGAGAAAGTTCCTCATGTCCGCATCCCCTGCAGGACTCAGCTCCAGGAAGACCCTGATGTGCCTTCTAGATGAGGGAGAGGTCTTGAGGGAGGGTTCTTGGAGGGAATGGATGTTGGGGCAAAGTGGACAGGGCTGTGAACTTCCAGGTTTGGCTGAGGCATCAGGTCTGGCCGGCAGAGATAGAGTCTGAGGTGTTGACACAGATGGACAGGCAGAGGGACAAAGGGAGAGACAAACAGAGTAAGTCGAAGATCAAGTCAGCATGTAAGTCGAGAGTCAGGGAATGAAAAGATCAAAACGAGAGCGTGAGAACGGGCAGGTGTGGATGTTAACAGAGAGGGGGCTGGAGGTGACAGGATCCAGACCTGTGGTAGGAGAATACTAGTCCCCAAAGATGGCCATCTTCTCCAGTTCCTGGATCCTGAGAAGTGTGCTGTCCTGGTGGGCCCGATCCAATCCTGTGAGCCCATAAAGGCAGAGAGAACTGTCTCCCGCTGGAAGAGGAGGAGAAGGCAGAAGGAAGATGGGGCAGAAGGGAGAGTCTGAAAGATTCTGGATCTGAGGTGTAGGGTACACACACAAGGACCAGAGAGAGGCTTCTAGGAGCTAAGGATGGGTGGCCCCAGGTCACAACCAGTGAGGAAGCAGGGTCCTTGGGACAACCCCAAGACTCGATTGTGCAACAATCCTCCCCTGTTGGGAACAGGAGGGCAGACAGGGCAGACAGGTGACAAGGTCAGCGACTGAGGGGATGATGGATGGGGATGGAGGGGACAGAGCTGCTCAGTGAGCAGACAGACAACGCCGGGGAGTGAGAAAACTGAGCCCGGCGACCTTGGCGGCGAGAGCCTGTGGCACAGCCAGATGTCACTTTCCAGGCTAGGATTGGGGGGAGGGGGCTTGCCATGACCCAGTCGGCTGAGGCCTGGGGACAGATCCTGAAGGGACAAAGTGCTGCTAGATGTAAGAACTTTATTTCCATATGGAGCTTGGGGTGGGGTCTGGTGGGGGGTACATGCAGGTGTTCTCCAGCTCCCTCCCCACCCCTATAGCTGCTGGGAGGGCCTGAAGATGTACAGGAAGTGGGTCTTGTGGGCGGGCAGCTTTGAGTGGGAGGATCCCTGGGTCCCCTCTTTGAGGCTGTCCTCGTGGGTCCCCTCGCGGAGCCCGTCCCGGATGGCCTGCAAGCGGTGTCGCTTCTCGATGAGCCAGCGGCCGCCCTCCTGAACATCCTGGTGGGATCTCCTGCGTGGCAGCTTCATGATCCAGAAGGAGACGCGGGGATGGGGTTCAGGGCGGAAGGTGTCGATGGCTTTAGGGACAGGCACCAGGGCCTCCTTCTCCTCTATCTTGGGCACCTGGGGAGGAGGAACAAGGAGACCTATTAAACTCCAAGTGACAACCCCAGGATGCTGAGTTCCCAGCTGGCATATTCAACCCATTTTGCCCACCTACAGGGCGCTTTGGGAGTTTAAATTTTTTTTTTTTTTCCAACGTTTATTTATTTTTGTGACAGAGAGAGACAGAGCATGAACAGGGGAGGGGCAGAGAGAGAGGGAGACACAGAATCGGAAACAGGCTCCAGGCTCTGAGCCATCAGCCCAGAGTCTGACGTGGGGCTCGAACTCACGGACCGCGAGATCGTGACCTGGCTGAAGTCGGACGCTTAACCGACTGCACCACCCAGGCGCCCCATGGGAGTTTAAAGCTCATTTTGTGCTTTACAAAAGTACTGGGTTTACAAGTGCTTTTGCGTTAAAAATACTGAGATTTATAGACTACTCTGGGATTGAAAGCACATTTTAGAGGTTTCGAAAGCATTTTAGGATTAAACCTACTCTTAAGGTTTAGAAAGCAGTTGGAAATGTACAAATCACTTTGGGATTAAAAGCTCTTGGTTTTACTAAAGAATGACTACACTTGCAACGTGTGATCCTTTTTTTTTTTTTTTTTTTTTTTTAGTTTGTTTATTTTGAGAGAGAGAGCACGCAGGGTAGGGGCAGAGAGTTGGGGGGAGAGAGAATCCCAAGCAGGCTCTACATCGTCAGTGCAGAGCCTGATGCAGGGCTTGAGCTCACGAATCGTGAGATCATGACCTGAGCTGAAATCAAGAATCAGATGCGTAACCGATGACTGAGCCACCCACACACCCCACAACGTGTGATCTTTGATTGAATCCTGCATCAAAAATCAAATTGGGGGGGGATGGGCTAAATGGGTGATGGCACTAAAGGAGGGCACTCATTGGGATGAGCACGGGGTGTTATATGTGTGTAAGTGCTGAATCACTAAATTCTATCCCTGAAATCATTATGACACTATATGTTAACTAACTTGGATTTAAATTAAAACAAAAATCAAATCAGCTCTTATGGACAGCTTTCGGTCAACTGGGGACATTTGAATATAGACTGAATGTCTGCTTGGTCCTTGCTACTCAAAGCGTGGGCTGTGGACCAGTGGCCTCAGTAACCTTGGGAGTTTGGTAGACACACAGGTTAGCAAATTAGATGTCCAGACCTACTGAATCGGAGTCTGCATTTTTCTGAGAGGTCCTGCAGGAGATTGTTATGGGTTGACTTGTGTCTCCACTTCCCCACCTCCATTTGTGTGTTGAAGTCCTAACCCCCAGGACCTCAGAATGTGATCTTACTTGGAAACAGGGTCATTGCAGATATCATTAGGTAAGACGAAGGTCATTAGGATGGGCCCTCACCTAATATGCCTGGTATCCTTATGCAAAGGGAACTTTGGACATAGGGAATGCACACAGGGAGAAGGTCATGTGAAAATGAAGACAGAGACGGAGAAGGGATGCTTTCTACATTTCAAGGAATGCCAAAGATTTTCAGCAGACCACCCCGGAAACTAGGGGAGAGGCATGGAACAGATTCTCCCTCGCAACCTCAGAAAGAACCAACCCTGATGAACACCTTGATCTTGAACTTGTAGCCTCCGGAACTGGGAAACAATAAATTTCTGTTGTTTAAGCCACCCAATCAGTGGTACTTGGTTATGGCAGCCTGAGCAAACGAATGCAGAGACAATAGTGTGATTATCAGTGTTAAATTTCTTGGGTGTAAAAATAGTACTGTGATATGGGGTGCCTGGGTGGCTTAGTGGATTAAGCGTCAGACTCTTGATATCATCTCGGGTCATGATTTCACAGTTTGTGAGAATGAGACCACACACACACACACACACACACAAGCACTTTGTGGTTAGACTCGCCCTTAGCAGTTTACAAAGGTGAGAGACGCAAAGCATTAGGGATTCCTAAAGCACTTTGGAACGAAAAATCACATTTTGAAGTTTATGAGAGTGAGATTTCCCAAGGCCTTTGGGGTAGATTAAAAAATACTTGGAGGTTTGCAGAGTACTTTAGATAAAAGCACCCTTTGAGGTTTACAAGGGTGAAGATTAAAAGCGCTTGGAATTAAAAGCCCTTCTGGGTTTACAAACTTTTCTGGGGCTTGCTATGTGAGTGGGGATATACTCTGGGGTTGTAAACCTCATTTCTGAGAGCTGGTTTGTCCATTTGACAGATGACAAAACTGAGGCCCGGAGAAAAGAAGTGCTGAACGGTCAGAGTGGGAATATCCACTCATCTTCTCCCAAACGACAGAAAATGTTCGAGCTGGGACACATTGTCCAGGGCAGGTCCTAACCTTCCAGTCACTCTCCAAATTCCCCTCTCCCGGCTCAATGGACGCCACCACCTGCTCAGAGATCAGCACCTCTCCAGTTTTGTTGTCTGTCACCTGCGAGGACAGGAGGAGAGAGTGAGAGCAAAACCACTTTCTTCCTCTGCCTTCCTCCCCACAGATACTGCAGCATGAGAGATCATGGGAGGACTCCAGGAGGGACTTCCCAGCATAGGCACCTTGTCGATCTGGAGGTGGCTAGAGAGAGTGTTGTTCCCCAGCCGGTGCTCCTGGTTCTCTTCTTGGTGGTAATTCCTGGGGAGGCCCCGGAAATCCATGGGGGCAGAGAAGAAGCTGTCCATGCCCCGCAGAAAGTCATCCTGGGTGGGGGGGGGGGGGGGAACCATTGTTCTGTTGGACCCCAAGACTCCCCAGTAAATCTGAAGCCCTGCCAGCATGCTGTTGAGGCCTTGCCCCATGTACCTCCCATCTCCTTCTCTCTCTGTCTTCTGACCCTTAGGGCCTAACCGGGTCACCTTCTGCCCCATCCCCCATCTGGCCTGTCTCTATTCTGTCCCATTACCTTCCTATTCATGCTCCCCCCTCCCCGCTCCGTCCTACAGTCTCTATGGCCCCATACAGTCTCTATGGCCCCCTTCTCCTTCCGAGTCTCCAGTCTCTGTCCCATCTCCCTCTCTGCTTGATTTCCTCTCTCTCTTCCTATCACTCAGTCTGCCTGTCGCTCTCTATTCATCTCTCTTTCCCTTTGATTCCCTCTCTTCCTGTCTGTCCTTTGGCCTGGCAGCAACCCGTCTTCCATTCTGTCTCTCTCTCCGAACCCCTTCCATCCCTCAGTCTCCATCCTCTCCACCCCCCCTTCCCTCTTCTCTTCTTTTTACTTCTTGTTCCCAACCCTCGTCATTGCTCACTTTGAGGAACAGCCGGGTGAAGCCTTGGATTAGGCTCTGGAGGCCCAGAATACCCGAGGAGCTCTCCTGGGCATCAGCATCGCGGATCGGTGCTGCAGCGGAGGGGGGCACCAAGGCAGACGGGAGCAGCAGCAGCAGGACCAGAGGTTGCCACATTGTAGGGCGGGCAGGGAGGCTGTGGCAGCGGTAGGGGTCAGAGGCCCCGCCCTCAACGAGCCCCGCCCCCTAGCAGTCACACCCCCTCTACCCAATACCTTCACCCTTTTCCCGTCCGAGGCTCAGTCAATTCCCCACATCTCCCCGCTCCCCTGTACACCCACCCTACCCCCTCCATCGCGTCGGGCCCTCCCCCTCCTCCCGGGCCCGGCTCTTCTGGCCTTACACACGGTTCTCAGTCCTTTCCTTCACCCACATTCATACCCAGATCTCATTCCTCACCTTCTCCCACGCCCTGCCCCTTCTTTTGGGCCTCGCCTTTATGCTAGACCACAGCCCGGTCACCGGACTCCCAGACCCCGGCCGTCCGTCCACGGACTGTTAAATCCAAACAGTTCTGGTCTCGAGCCCAGGCGGGATTACCTGGAGCGTTGGATGAGCTCCGCGAGCCTTAGCCTCGCTCCTACTATCTGACCACGCCCCCATCCGCTGACCTCACCCGCGAGCCAGGCCTGCTACTGGGTGGTCACGCCCTTAAGGGCAGAGCCACGACTCTATTTGTTAGCCACACCCCACCGTCAGACCACGCCCCTGTCGGTTGACCTGGGCCCTCAAGATCCTGTGTGGCCTGTGTTCTCGGATTTTGGCCCTCTCGCCCCCCGCCAATCTCAGATGGCCACGCCCCTTGACTTAGAGCCATGCCCCCACACCTGGGCCATTCGTCTGTGCCCCAGATCTTGCCGCCAGCCCCCTCAGTTCCATTCTTAGGCTGCCAAATGCGTGGAAAGCCCGAGACCGAGCAGTCATTCTGGTTCACCCACTCCTTAGTTTTGCATTTATCTCTGAGTTTCTCCGTGTTCTTTCTCATCTTCTCCAAGATTTGAAACGATTATTGCACTCCACAGAGTGCAGTGCAAGGGACGCTGAACTGGGGTCCTCTTCCGTTCCACTGAACAGCCCCGACCTCTCTGGAAACCTAAATCCAGTCCTATGTTCTACCTTCCAAGGAGCCCAGAATTCAGGCTCCCTTCGCCTTAGGGCCCCAGAGTTCGGACCACAGGTCCCTCTAGTTCCCTGAATGTGAACATCCAACACCTCACCTTTAAAGGACGCAGGAGGCCGGACCCTAGCTCCTCTCCGCTCAGGCACCGAGGGTCTCTCCCGGTCTTGGTCCATTAGTGTGTGTGGAGCAAGAGTCTGCATCTCCAATAAACTCTCAGTACGCTTGCCCACCTCTTTAACTCTGGTGAAGTCACAAGGAAACCCGGGTGTCCTAGAAATCAATCGAAAATCCATCTCACATAACGCAGATATACTCAAGGCTGAAGAGAAAAGATTCTTTTGTGTTCTTATCACTTCCACGTCCCCAACACACAAATACACTGGAGGGTGGTAGCCAAAAGTCCAGGCCCCCACACTCCTCCTCCCTCACACCCAGGTTTCTTGGCCCCCGTCAACCTCCTCTCCGAGACCTAGGAGTCCGGATCCCCCATCCGTCACCTCTCCCAGGGATGCAAGCATCTGAAGCCTGAAGTTCCTACTGGGCCCTTGCTAGACTTCACCTCTCCTTTGCCAAAGCAAAAATCCTCCTGCGAACTGTCACCGTCGGATCCCTCTTCCCTGTGTCCGGCGCCCGGGCCCGCCCCCCCCCCCCTCCGGTCCCTCCCACTTTTCCCAAACAAAGCTCCCGGGCAACTTTCTCCCTCGCAGCGCCCCGCCCGCCCGCGGCTCCCCAGCCCCAGGCCGGGAGGTAGGAGGGCTCCGGCGGGAGTCGGGGATCCAGCTTTGGGGTGTGTGAGTTGGGGTGGGAAGCTACGGGTTATGAGTTGAGGTGTTTGTGGGACCGTCTCAGAATTGCTTGCCGCCCTCTTTTTGCCCGGGGCCCCGAGTTTGCGCTTGTGACCGAGTCTTAGTGAGGTGTTGGAACTTTCGCCGGAGTTGGGGTGTCTGGTGATGGGTCTGAGTCTGGGATTGCGCGCTCGGGAGTGGGTGAGGGCCGGGGGCTTTGGCGGGTGTGTCTGGGGGGTGTGAGTGTATGCGGCGATGTGGTTTTGAAGTGAGAAAGGACCCCGTGCGTGTTTGTGACCGAATTGGTTTCCGTGTGTCATTTGCGGGCGCCTGGTCCTCCTAATGGAGAAAGGAGGCCCCCGGGGTGGCATAGGGCGGGCTACAGTGCTTTCTGGATCTTCAGTCTTGCCTCTTCCGAAGTTTAGGGCCTGGGGCGGGAAATTAGTGGGGACCTTTCTTACCCGGCTCCTCCGTCCCTTTGTCTGGCCACATGGGGGAGAGCTGGGCTGGGATTTTGGCCTACGGGGGTCCTGAACGCCTCAGCGCCACTGGGCTCGGCCTGGGGTCTTTGTCTCGGCCTGGGCTTCAGGGTCCGAGGGAGGAGGGGGATGGGAGCCTGGACTCTGGGGTCCTGGGAAAACTGTGGAAGACGTGGAGCCGCCTGGGAGGCGGGATCTGACTGTATTGGAAAAAGTTTTTCCCTGTTCCTGGCCTCCGGAAAGTCACTGGGAACTTGAGTTGGATCCGAGCCCAAGGCGCAGGGGGAGGGGAGGGAAGGGGCGGGGCCGGGGGCCAGAGGGGAGGCGCCCTCGCCGGCCAGCCCCTCCCCTGATGGGGGTTGTGGGAAACTGGGGGAGGGGACGCCGGGGCCCTTTGTTCTGGCTCTCCTGATGGCAGGGCGCCCCTGCCCCCCAGTTTGTGGTTCTGTGGGTCTTTCCTGGTCTCGGCTTGAGTCTCTGCCCTGAGTCTCCGTCTCGCCTCTCTCTGGGTCTCTGTCCCCTCCTCTCTGGGTCTGTCCCCCTCTTTCTCTGGATCTCTATCTGCTCTCTCTCTGGGTGTCTCCCCCCCACTCCCACCCCCCCACTGGATCCCTGTTTCCCCCTCTCTGGGACTCTGTCTCATGCTCTCTGGGTCTCTGTCCCTCTCACTGGATCTCTGTTCCCCTCTCTGGACACCCCCCCCCCCCATCTTACTATGGCCTAGGCCCCTCCTTCTTTTCTAGCAGCTGCTGTCCACATCCTAGCACCTGTTCTTGGGATGGGACTGAGAAGATCTCATCCACACCCTGGTTCCCTGCAGCTAGGCCCCGACTCCTGTCTTCTTGAAACCAGTAATCCTTACCCAAAGGTTCGGCCCTCATGGGCCCTAGGCCCTACTCTGGGGTCTTCAAGACTTCGCCACAACCCAGGCTCCCCTGGAAACACAGAGGACATTCTCACCCTCACCCTAAGCTTCCCCAGAAATCCAGCCCCTTTCTGCAGGACGTAGGGATCCCGGCTCCCAGCTTCCCTCAGACCCAGAAATCCAGGCGCCCAGCCCTCGCCTCCCTCAGACCCAGCAATCTGAACTCCCAGCCCTCCCAGCCCTGAAGGCTCTCTGGGGTGGTTGGGGAACCTTGCTGAGCTCTGTGTTCCTCCAGGCCCAGATGGGGGAACCCCGGGCTGGGGCCCCCCTGGACGATGGCAGTGGCTGGACAGGAAGTGAGGAAGGAAGTGAGGAGGGCACCGGCGGCAGCGAAGGGGCCGGGGGAGATGGGGGCCCAGACGCAGAAGGTGTGTGGAGTCCAGACATCGAGCAGAGCTTCCAGGAGGCCCTGGCGATCTACCCACCATGTGGCCGGCGGAAAATCATCCTGTCTGATGAAGGCAAGATGTATGGTGAGTCCACCCCTCTCTTTTGTCCTTGGCCCCCACTGATTAATACAGATCATGACCAACATTTCTGGAGCCTTAAATGGCGTTAAGGTCCAAGCACATTGTATGCTCACAGGGACTCAGGCAGGAGCCGGCATCGCGGTTTGCACAAAGGAGGAAACTGAGGCACAGAAAGGTTCAGTGATTGGCCGAAGGTCACAGAACCAGTAGGCGGGGAAGCTGGGATTTGAGCCCAGGCGGGTCTGGCTCCAAAGCCTGAGGCGGTAACGCCTCTTCCACACAGCCGTCCCAGCTGGCAGCCATCGCTTCTGTCCCCTTCCCTGGTGCCCTGTTTGTTGGGAAGTCCCGCGAAGGTCTAACTCTGTTCCATCTTTGACTCTTCAGGTCGGAATGAACTGATTGCCCGCTACATCAAGCTGAGAACAGGGAAGACCCGAACCCGCAAACAGGTCTCAGGACTGACTTGTGGGCTTCTCTCTGGGGCGGGCTTGTCTTCTTGGGGCCATCCTACCATGGGTGGGTTCAGGTTCGAGAAGGATCTGGTTCGTGTGCTTTTGTCTGTCTTGGCTGGCACCTCTGTTAGTTTGCTGTACTGTGCGTATTTTGGTATGGATTTCTTCCCAGTGTGTTAGAGAGGGAGCTGGACCAAAAGAGCCAAAGACCGGATTTGCTGGGTCTGGGGAAGATGAGTAGGGTTAATGAGAGGAGACTAGCCTCTGTGGACACATCTGTGTCAGCAAGCACCTGCGACAGCTACCATGTTCTGTGTGTTTGTCATCTTTCATGTTCTGGTAGCTCCGGGGGGCACCCGGAGGGTGGGAAGGGAGAGGGCGTGCAAAAGGCAAGTGGCGGTGGCCTGAGTCCACTTCTTTGTCACTCCCCGCAGGTCTCTAGCCACATCCAGGTTCTGGCTCGAAGGAAATCAAGGGAAATCCAGTCCAAGCTCAAGGTATAGACTAAGGCAGACACCCAGAGCGAAGGGGACTGAGACCCTGAGAGAGGGGGACAGAAACCCAGAGAGAGGGGGACAGAGACCAAGGGAGGGGGGGGGCAGAGACCCAGAGAATGGGGGACAGAGGATCAGGAAGAGGGGACCCAGAGAGACCCAGAGAGAAAGAGAAAGAGGGACAGAGGTTCAGAGAGAGGGAGACAGAGACCCAGAGAGAGAGGTCAACAGAAATCCAGAGAAAGGGGGACGGAGAGACCCAGAGTGGGTAACAGAGAACCAGAGATGGGGACAGAGTCACACAGAGAGGTAGACAGATTGAGGAAGTAGAGATCCAGGGTGGGGGGTTCGTGGCCCAGCCAGGGGGGTGGATAGAAGCCCTGGGTGGGGAAGAGATTCGTAGAGAGAGGGGAACAGAGATTTAGCTGAGGGCAGGCAAGAAGGATAGGGTGTCAGGCCTCTCCTCTGGCTACTGCAATCTTCCCCCTCCCTCTCCTCTCCTCCTGATGGTCCCATCTTGTGCTATGAGAACCTCCTCTTTGTCTCTTTCTGGTTCATCTTCCCATTTTTTTGGGTCCCTGGCTGGCCTGCCTATTGTTTCCGTGTCCAAAAATCTTCATTTTGTTTGGAGATATTCACATCCCTTTTCTTCATTCTCTGGATTTCCGCTTCCCTCTTGGCCTGAGACCCTCAGGTTCTCCTCCTCTGGGTGTGAGGGGTTTGGTTTTGTTTTATTTTGTTGGCGCCTCTTCCTTTGGATTTGGGGACCACCACTTCCTGTTCCTTTTTTTTTTTTTTTTTTTTTTTTGTACCCAGAAGCCTCCCTCTCCTTTCTCTCCAGGTCTAAAAAAAATCTTCACTTCTGGTCTTTTCTGGACCTCGCTGTCCTGTCTCTATCCTGTCCAAGCTAGGGAATGTTCGCTGCCTATTCCCTCGGGGCCTGAAATTCTCATTTCCTGTTGCCTGCATATCCGGAAACCTTGACTTCCAGCTCTTTCTTGACCTAGAAACCCTCATGCTGTGTACTGTCTTATATTCTGGGTATAGGAGCCCCTTTCCCCCTCAAGGCCTGGCCCTCTCTCCTTCCTGTTCCATATTCATCCTTGCTCCCCCTTCCTCCCATTTTTCAGCTCAGGGTGGTGGAGCTATAGGGATTGAGAGGGCAGGAAGGTGAGAACTCAGGCCTCACTTCCTAAGTCATGTTTTCTTTCCTCCTTTGGCACACCCTCCCCCACCCCCACGGGCAGGCCTTGAATGTGGTAAGTGCCCCTGCCCATCCTACCCCTCCGCTCCTTTCCCCCAGACATTCCTGAGGGGGCCAGGAGGGGCAGAGGGCTGTAGGAAGAAGGATTTGTGCCCTCCCCCAATCGCCTTGACTCCCCAACTCTGCCTCTCCCCTTGCTTGCCCTTCCCTGGCATTGACCTACCCCTGCTGTGTCGACTGGGACTCCCCATTAATGTGGACCCCCAACTTCTCCTCCAGGACCAGGTTTCCAAGGACAAGGCTTTCCAGACAATGGCCACCATGTCCTCAGCCCAGCTCATCTCAGCACCTTCCCTGCAGGCCAAACTGGGTCCTGCTGGTCCTCAGGTGGCTTAGGGATTGTGGGAGGGGTGGGGCTGCGGTTTCAAAAGGGGACTGACTGACTGACCCCCTTCTTTTGTCTCTTTTTCAGGCCTCTGAGCTTTTCCAGTTTTGGTCAGGGGGCTCTGGGTCCCCCTGGAATGTTCCAGAGTGAGTACTTTCTGTTCTGGGTCAGCATCCCCCAGGCCTGTTTCCTCCACACAGACCTTTCTTACCCCACCTTCCAGCTCCCAACTCCTTTGTGAGCACGGATTCTGCAGCTAGCTATCTGCATTTGAATCCCAGAGAGGAGGCTGTGTGATGGTCTGGAGAATAGGATGAGGCCTGAGCTGGCACAGCGAAGGGGGACAGGACAGACAGAGTCAGGAGGAGGGGTGGGGCTGGGGCCTCATGGGCTGGGAGCCAAGGGGCAGAGGAAAGGACCGTGCCTGGGGTCTTGCTGGTGACTGGGGTTGGTGGCACAGTCCGGAGATGTGTGTCCTGGGGCAGGGGCAGGTTTGGGGAAGAAAGGAGCTCAGTGTGGGACTGGATGAATGTGTGGGGCCAGGAGGATGTCCACGGGGATAATGGCATCCCAGTGAGATTGTCTGGGCCCCAGAGGCTCATGGGTAGGCTTGTTCCCATCCCACAGAGGTGTTCTTGGACCTGAGGGGAGAGCAGGAGTCTTTTTTCAGAGTCGAAAGGAAGAAAATAGGTCCCCAAAGTACATGGGAATGTCTATTTTAGCCCCGAGAGAGCCCTAAGGGTGACGGAATGTGTTTCCAGCCTAGCAGAATAGAAACAGGCTCCAGAGACTCATGGGAAATGCAGTTTTCAGCCCAGAGAGGAGCCAGTGGATCGAAGCTGGGTGTTGGTGGGGCATTGTGGCCTCAGGACAGTGACGAGTGGTGTTGAGGGTGTTGCCAGAGCGAGTGAAGTGCCATGCTGTGGCATCTGGGCTCCACGGAGAGAAGAAAGTTCCCTGGGGGGGTGCTGGGACCCTGGAAAAGATCAGGACAGGTCCCCTGGGCTGAAGGAACTGCAGGTTTGCGGGAAGGGGGCTGAGCTGGAAGGAGGGGTGGGTCGGCACTGGGGTCCCACCGTTAGGGGAGCTGATAGTCAACGGGGAGACAAATGTTAACGAACTCATCACCTGCCTAAACACAGAATCGAAGAGTACGTGATATGGTGCAGAGGACTGCAACAGGTTCTGGGTTGAGGAAGAGAGTTCTGGGAGTTTCTCTGAGGAGATAACGTTGAAGGCAGAGCAGCACTTAACCAGGCGAAGAAGGGGGGTTGGGAATATTTTAGGCAGTGAAAACAGCATGTGCCAAGATCCTGAGGTCTGGTGAGTTCCAGGAAATGAGAGAAGGTATTAAGCTGCCGGCCAGTCAGATGTTTATTGAGCACCTGTTAAGTGCCTGGTCCTCCGTTTAGATTGGGACACAGCATTCCATAAGTGAGACAGAATCCCTGCCTTCATGGAGCTGACGTGTTTGGAGAGGCGAGGAGAGCAGGAAGGAAAGCAAGGTGTATGTGCTGTATTTAGACAGGTGTCAAGAAGGGCCACTCTGAAGGGGTGGCATGTGGCCAGCAGCCCTGATGACAAGAGATGAAGTCAGTGGGTAGGGTACTGGAGTTGAGATTTCAGAATTGGGATGATGAGTACTGGGCCAAGGGCCCTGGGAGTCGAGATCTGAAGGTCCCTGGAGTTTGTGTCTTTCTGATTCTGGTCTTTTGACTTTTTAAATTATTTATTTATTAAAAAAAAATTTTTTTTTCAACGTTTATTTATTTTTGGGACAGAGAGAGACAGAGCATGAACGGGAGAGGGGCAGAGAGAGAGAGGGAGACACAGAATCGGAAACAGGCTCCAGGCTCTGAGCCATCAGCCCAGAGCCTGACGCGGGGCTCGAACTCACGGATCGCGAGATCGTGACCTGGCTGAAGTCGGACGCTTCACCGACTGCGCCACCCAGGCGCCCCTTTAATGTTTATTTTTGAGAGAGAGAGAGACAGAGACAGAGGGTGGGCGGGGGAGGGGCAGAGAGCGAGGGAGACACAGAATCCGAAGCAGGCTCCAGGCTCTGAGCTGTCCGCACAGAGCCTGACGCCGGGCTTGAACTCATGAACCGTGAGATCGTGACCTGAAGTCAGACACTCAACCTACTGAGCCACCCAGGTGCCCCTGGACTTTTAAAAAAAATTTAAGAATTTTTATTTTTTTTAAGTGTTTATGTATTTGTTTTTGAGAGAGAGAGTGTGTGTGCTTGAGAGCGAGTGGGGGAGGGGCAGAGAGAGAGAGAATCTCAAGTTGTCAGTGGAGAGCTGGATGCGGGGCTCGATTTCACGGCTGTGAGATTACAATCTGAGTTGAAATCAAGAGTCAGACGCTTAGCCGACTGAGTCCCTATTTTTATTATTTTTTCAAGATTTTATTTTTAAGTGATCTCTACACCCAATGTGGGGCTCGAACCCACAACCCCGAGATCAAGAATTGTATGCTCTGCTGACTGAGCCCGCCAGGTGCTGCTGGTCTTTTTGACTCGTGACCACTTACTGACCTTTGACCCCAAGTGTAGTCTCCATGACCTCTGACCTTTCAATCTCACCATCATCTTCTCAGCTACCCATAGGTAATTGGTTTCTAGAGCTGTTCTGTCAGATACTACAGTCACTAGCCACAGCCTGTTATTGAATCTTCAGTTAATTAAAGTTAAATCAAATGAAAAAAGTCAGTCCCTCAGGCACTCTAGCCACATTCGTGCTCAGTAGTCATGAGTCATGTGCTCAGCAGCAACGTGTGCCTGGGGGCTACCATATTGGACAGGGCAGATGTAGAGCATGTCCGTCATCGTGGAAAGTTCTATCGGACAGCACTCCTTTAGATTTTGTGGCGCTGCTTCCTCACCCCAGACTTTGGACTAATGTCCCACCTCCTGACCGTTGGTCGTTTTCTCCTACCCTCCTGACCCTCACCCTCCTCTTTCTCCACATTTCCCATTTCTTCATGTGTGTTTATTTTTGAGAGAGAGAGAGAGCGAGAGCGGGGAAGGGGCATGAGAGAGGGAGACACAGAATCTGAGGCAGACTCCAGGCTCTCGGGGGCTGTGAGGATTCAGTGAACTCTCTTTCTTTTTTTTTTTTTTTAATGTTTATTTGTTTTTGAGAGAGAGAGAGAGAGAGCTTGAGCGAGCTGGGGAGGGGCAGAGAGAGAGGGAGGCAGAGGATCTGAAGTGGGCTCTGAGCTGATAGAAGAGAGCCTGATGTGGGGCTCGAATCCACGAGCCGCGAGATCATGGCCAGAGCTGAAGTCAGATGCTTAACCGACCGAGCCACCCAGAGGCCCCGATTCAGTGAACTCTTGCCCATAACATGCTACTATAGGGTCTGGCTTTTGGTGTCCCCGAGTAAACATTAGCCTGTATAGTTACCAGTTTCTACCTTGCTGACCCCCAGCTTCCTTTCTCCCTCAGTGTGAAGCCATTCTCACAGACGCCGTTCTCGTTGTCACTGACCCCCCCATCTACTGACCTCCCAGGTAAGAGTCTGCTCTCCACCTTCCTTGTCTCCCCGCTCTCCTCAATCCCAGCTGCCTTTCCTTCCCCTTCCATTAATCAGGAAACGCATTTCTGTATAGGTCCAGGTCTGAGGAAAGATGAGTGATAGAATTTGTAGTGGTTAATATCGTGGCCTCTGAATCCGGAGACGCTGGGTTTGTGTTCTGCCACGTGCTACCTAAAGGACGTTGAGGAGGTGTATTAGTCAAGATTCTTCCAGCTGCAAGTGGCGGACACTCAAATCAAGCTCGATGACACAAAGAAAAAGAAAAAAAAAAAGAGTTTGTTGGCCTAGGTAACTGATATTTCAGGAGTTGTGGCTTCAGGCATGGCTGGATCCAGGGGCTCAAGTGGTAGTGTCAGATTTGCTTGGTTCTGCTTTCCCCTGTGGCGTGTGGTGGCTTCATTCCCAGGCAGGCTTTGCCCACCTGGCAAGAAAGACAGCTTCCGGAAGTCCATGATGCTATGGTCCTAAGAACTCACACTGGTGAAAGAGAACTCTCAGGTTCCACAGATTCATCAATTCGAAATGCTTTTGGCTGCAAGTAACAGAATGCCCAAGTTAATAGTGCCTTAAGTAATAAAGGCTTTAATGATTTCACCTAACAAGGAATCTGGAGGTGGGGTGCTCCTGTGCTGGCTCAGCAGCTCAGCAATATCAGACCTGGCATCTCTATAGGTCCTTTGGCCTCTTATTGTCCCAAGATGGCTGTTGTGATTCCAGGCATCGTGTCTCAAGCAGCACTTGACCAGGGCCAAAAGCTTTCTCCTCCCAAAGTTCTGTCTTTTTCATTCAGGAAGAAACTCCTTCTCAGAAGCCCCTCAGCAGATTTCCCCTAACGTCTCATTGGCCAGGACTGTGTCACATGGCCATCTCTAGTTGCAAGGGAGGCTGGGAAAGTGAGTATGTAGCTTTTTTAGCTTCTAAGCGGAGGCAGGCAAGAGAGAAGAATGCTTGATGTATTTAATACATGTTAGCAATTTTTGTTGTTCTTTTCTTTTCTCTTTCTCTAGGGTACGAGCCCCCCCAAGCCCTCTCACCCCCTGCCCTGCCCCCACCTGCCCCGTCACCCCCAGCCTGGCAGGCTCGGGCCCTGGGCACTGCCCGATTGCAGCTGGTAGAGTTCTCAGCCTTTGTGGAACCGCCGGATGCAGTCGACTCTGTGAGTGCAATTTTAGAATAGTCACTGGCGGGGGGTGGGGGGGTGGGGGTTGGAATGCAGAGAGTTATAGGGAGGGAAAGCATAACGCCGTGGTTCTCAAACTTTAGCAGGTATCAGAATAACGTGGAGGGCTTGTGGAAACACAGACTGCTGGGCTCCACCTTCAAATTCTGATGCGGTAGAGTCTGGTGTGGGGCTTGAGAATTTGCATTTCTAACCCTCTCCCAGGCATTTGTTGATGCTGCTGGTCTGGAGACCACACTTTGAGAACCACTAGCGTGGAGGGACTGGATGGTCACGGGGTCACGGTTAGGTTGCTCAGAGAAACTCCCCAGGCCGTTGCGTGTTCACCCGGGAAACATTTTTGAGTGCCTACTGTGTGCCAGGCTTTGTGGTGGACCCTGGGAACCTGGAAAGGCAGGTCTTGTTTCTAGGCCTGAGCTTTTCCTGGCCTAGGATGGAGACAGATGCCATATTAGTCAGGGTGGGCTGACTGTTGGAAGAAATAACCCGAAACCCTCAGGGAATGAACATCCTAGAAGTTTCTCTCTCCTGTAACATTTCCATGTAGGTGTCCAGTAGGAGGCTTCCACACAGTGATTTCGGGAAATTCCAGGCTCCTTCCATTTTGTGGTTCTGACATTTTCTAGGGCTTCAGAATCTGCTGCTGGATTCCCTGCATCTGGCCAGCAGATGGTGAAAGGGAGAGACTCAAGAATTGTGCAGGAGGTTTTATGGATCTGGTTTGGAAGTGGCAACTACCAGGTTCTGCTCGCATCCCATTGGCCAGAATTTAGTCATGCGGCCACACCTAACTGCAAAGGAGTCTGGGAAGTGTAGTTTTGCTGCGTGAAAGGAACAGGGGTTTGTGAACACATAGTAGTCTCTGCTACAGCCAAATAAACACCAATTGCTGTGTATGGTGGTCCTGTAAAACCCAAGTTAGATCAGGTTGACACCCTCCCATCTCACTTGGAGCAAAGGCTAAAGTCCTCTCAGTTGCCCACAGGGCTGTGCACAATCTGACCCCCATTCCTGCTTTGTCCTCGCCTCCTGCCCTCATACCCTTGCCCACTCTGCTCTAGCCACACTGGCTTCCATGCTCTTTCTCAGACACACCAGGCCCACTCCTGCCTCAGGACCTTTGCATCTGCTATTCTTGCCACCTGGAATATGTTTTCCTCAGATGGTTCCCACATTCTCCCCCCATTCACTCAGGCCTTTGCTTGTCTTCTCAGATTGGCCTTCCCAGACCGCTTCATGGAAAATACCAGCTGCCATCACTCTTGACCCTCTTACTGTGATTTTTGGGAATTTTTTTCAAAGAAGTTGTCACTCTCTGAGATTTATATTATCTGTGGGTTGAGTTTTAAATTTTTCTTTCTTTCTCTTAAGCTATTTTTTTAGAGTTTATTTTTTTATTTTTATTTTTTAATTTTTTTTAACGTTTATTTATTTTTGAGACAGAGAGAGACAGAGCATGAACAGGGGAGGGGCAGAGAGAGAGAGGGAGACACAGAATCTGAAACAGCCTCCAGGCTCTGAGCTGTCAGCACAGAGCCTGACGCGGGGCTCGAACTCACGGACCATGAGATCATGACCTGAGCTGCAGTCGGACGCTTAACCGACCAAGCCACCCAGGCGCCCCTAAAGAGTTTATTGTGAAGTAATCTCTACACCCAACATGAGGCTCAAACTTATAACCCCAAGAGTCACATGCTCTACCAACTGAGCCAGCCAGGGACCCCTAAAATTTTCTGTCTTTGCCAGCCGACTCCATGAGGCCAGAAATTTTGCCTGGTAGCCCTAGGGGCCAGAATAGTGCCCACACAGTAGGTCTCTCAGGAGATGTCTGTTGAATAATGAATATGTGCTGGGATAGGGGAGGCTCAAGTTTTTGCGGGTGTACAAAGGAGTCATTCTGCCTGGGAAGTTAGTGAAGGCTTCCTTGAGATGACAACAGTTCAGTTGGGCTTTGAGGGTTACATGGGAGTATACCACGTGCAGAACTTTATGTTCCAGAAACAGCATGAAGTTCTCAGGAAAACAAATAATTGAATATGGTGGGGGCTGGTGAGGCTGCCGACAGGTGGGCAGGTGCTGGTTCTGGAGGACGTGGCATTGCCAAGCTAAGGGACCCAGACTTTCTCCTGAGTGTGATGGGGAACCATAGAAAAGAGAGGTCCCATCTGATTGATCAAGCGAGGCTTTCAGGAAGAGGAAGATTTGCATAGGCTTGGGCCTTAGAAGATGGAGGGAGGACTTGTATTGAAAGAGAAGATGGGGGAAGGTAGGAGAATTTCAGAATACGGATAAGAAGTGATAAGAATGGAGAGATGGGGAGTCTTGATCTGGGCTGTGTGGATTCTATCCATCCATGCATCCATCTTTCCATCCATTGAACATTTGTGAGCATCTATTTGTGAGAGCCTCCAGGTTGGGGGGGTGTGGGCTTTGTCCTGGGTGCTCTGGGGAGCCACGGAAGGGTTGTGAGCAGGGGAGGTCCAGGGCTCTGGGAGTCTGTAAGGGATGACCTGGAGAGTAGAGATCGGAGGCTGGGAGGCCAGGGAGGAGGCTGGGGTGAGAGTGGGAGATGGGGGCAGTGGGGATGGAGAGCAGGGGACAGGGCTTGGGGACTGAAATATTGGGGGGCAGAAGGGAATGGTGACAGTTCTGGGGAGTCAGGCCCAGCATCTGGGTGGACGGTGTGAAACAGCTAGTGGTTGCCGGGGGTACAGTATGGGATGGGCTTGAGCAAGTGAGCATCTGTCACTCCTCATTCATGGCCGACCCTTCTCAGTACCAGAGGCACCTGTTCGTACACATCAGCCAGCACTGCCCCAGCCCTGGAGCGCCCCCCCTCGAGAGTGTGGACGTCCGGCAGATCTATGACAAATTCCCTGAGAAAAAGGGTGGCCTGCGGGAGTTGTACGATCGCGGGCCCCCTCACGCCTTCTTCCTGGTCAAGTTCTGGGTGAGTTCTGCCACCAAAACAAAAGTGCTCACAAGTCACATGGCCTCTGGCTCTAAGGGAGACAAGCTCAGGCCTCATGGCTCAGAGTGTCAGCCCCCTTGTAACAAGGAACACAGAGGAATTTTATCCCCAGGCCAGGAATGGATAGGACCAGCGCAGGCGTAGGGAGAGGACTTGGACCTCCCCGGGTCCCACTAGACTTTGCCACAACCAGTGGTGTGACTGATGTGGACTTAGGGATTGGCTTGCAACCTTCCAGACTTCCCTGCACCCCACCTGACCACGTGAGGCCTTGTTGCTAAGGAATGGTTCCCGTCCCTTAGCAAATAAGAGTCATGGAATTTGGTCTCTAAACAGAGGACAGACCCTAGCAGACCCTGTTATTAGAGAATGGTCTTGAGGAAGCAACTGATGGAACTGGAAGGGGCTTTGTGAAGGCATTTATTTATTTAACAGTCATTTATTGAGCACTTACTATATATAAGCCCTATGCCAAGTGCTATGTATGTAATCATGAATAAGAGGGTCCATCTTGGGTCTTTCTTAGGCCCACTTGGTTTGGTGTTCACTATAATGGCTGATGTTATAGGGGCCCAATAAACATCGTGGATGTTTAGGGGGTGTTAACTCTTGTTAACCAGAGCTGTGGCATGATCTAGTCTCCTAGAAGGAAGCCTGCCGAGGGCTTGAAGTTCATGAGCTTTGTGTGATTATAAAGTGTTCTAGTGTGTAGTGGCCCAAGGCGGCTCTGGGGATGTGCTGCCGAGGTCTTAGACGTGTTAGGACTTGAGACAGGCCTTATCAGGTCCCAGATCAGGAGAATGATCCCTAGGAAGCCCAGCAGCTGAAGGGATGCAGGGGTGCGGCTGGGAAGGCTGGGAGTAGCCATTGTCAGGGTGATGGATGGAGTCAGGGCCCTGAGGAGAGGACTAAACCACCTCAGAGAGAGACCTGGTCAGGTCAGCAGCTAAGGTTAGGAAGAGGAAGAGGTGTGCTTCCCAAAAAGGTGCCCAAGGAACTCAGGCCACTGGTGTGATGAGGTTTTAGGCTTCGTTGGGCCCTACTTGGCCTAATTAATGGACTGTCTGCCCCCTTAGCTGAGGATTGGCTGAAAGGGCCTGGGAGAGTGTTCTGGAAAGGAGTCTGGCTTCCCCAGGCCCCTTTGCTAGGGAGTAGCCACTTGCCTTAGCACCCAGGGCCATGAAGCAACTCCCTCTGTGAGGGAGTTTCTGGTTGCTAGGGAGTAGCTGGCTCCATAGTAACCGGAGGTTTGGAAGGGGCTGACCTCTTGAGTTGGGGCCTCCAAGAGAAGAAAGTTGAATTCCAGGGCTCCTTTGTTGGGGGTGGAGTTTATTGGAGAGAGAGTTATTGGATCATTTTAGGAAGCCAGACTTCTCCCATACTGATGGAAGGGTGGGTGTGTTCCAGAAACAGGCTCATGGAGAAGCAGGGACCTTGAATGCTAAGGAAGAGAGGTGGGCAAATGCAGGGCTATGGGGGGGGAACCAGGCCATGGGGCAGAGTTCCCACTTTAGAGGCGTCCCCACCATTTACAGGGAACTTCCTCTCCAACTCACCTGTGCCTGCCTCCCCATCCCCCAGGCGGACCTGAACTGGGGCCCTAGTGGCGAAGAGGTAGGGGCCGGCGGCAGCAGTGGTGGTTTCTATGGAGTGAGCAGCCAGTACGAGAGCCTGGAGCACATGACCCTCACCTGTTCCTCCAAGGTCTGCTCCTTTGGCAAGCAGGTGGTGGAGAAGGTGGAGGTGAGGCTGGAGGGATAGAATTCCGGGCGGGTGAGCACCCAGCCACCTGGCACTTTGGGGGTGCAACAGCTCATGCACTTGAGTGTCTGTGTGGTGGGGTGGGGGTGGGGGTGGGGAGTGTTTTATCCTCTTTGGGGACTTAATGCACGGGCTGGGAGCTAATGCTGAAATCCAAAGTTGCATGTAGGGGTTACTTTGAAGGCTCAAAGGTTACATGTGGTACAGAGATTTATAGTTGCTAAGATTCAGAAGGTTCTTAGGGATATGGGGGAATCTGCAGGGCAAGGAGGTTCAGGGGCCACACTTAGGGATTGCTGAGGACTTGAGGGGTCTTGAACTCAGAGGTCATATAGAGTCTGGAGACCTGGTGGAGGGGTCTTTGGAGGATGTGAGGGTATCTGAGGGCCTGGAGGTTAGTGCAGTTCAGAGGTCATTGAGGCTTCAGAGCACAGTTTTGAGAGGCTGGAGGGGTCCTTGGTTTGCAGGCTCAGTGATCCCAAGTTGGATACCTGAGGGTTCAGGTCCCATCTCGGGTCACCATGGATGGAGCAATGGTAAAATGACCGCAGTGGGGAGTGGGCATGGCATCAGAGAGGCACAGAGTGGGGCTCAGTTCCTGGGGTGACCCCAGTGTCTCTCAGTCACCGTCCTCCCTACTCTGCGCCCCCATCCTGGTTCAGACGGAGCGTGCCCAGCTGGAGGACGGGAGGTTTGTGTACCGCCTGCTGCGCTCACCCATGTGTGAGTACCTGGTGAATTTCTTGCACAAACTTCGGCAGCTGCCCGAGCGCTATATGATGAACAGTGTCCTGGAGAACTTCACCATCCTCCAGGTGATGCACTGGGGCTAGGCCGGAGTCGGGGCGCTGAGGTGGTGGGGAGTGCCCACAACAGACCCTCAGCCTGGGGACCTGACACAGGGGGATCCCTCCTCATGGGGGAAAGTGACCTCGAGGACATCCCGTGGTGGATCCTCAGTTTAAGGGACCTCCTCCATAGGGAACCTAACCTTAGCTCAGGGAACATGATCCGGTGGGACTCCTTTACCTCTGATATGCCATCTCATGTGAGTCCCCTCACTGCCAACACTTGAATGAAGAAATTGACATGTCAGGCATCCCTTCTCCCTACTCCCTAGGGAATGTGATAAGGTGGGGACCTCTTCCCTGGGTATTCCATGGCACCTTGGGGAGGGCACAGTGGTCCCCACTCTCCCTCTTTGTTTTGTTTTTGTTTTTTGCATAAATCCTTTCTCTTGGCCTCCTTGGCAGGTGGTAACAAACCGAGACACCCAGGAGCTGCTGCTCTGCACTGCCTACGTCTTTGAGGTCTCCACCAGCGAGCGGGGGGCCCAGCACCACATTTACCGTCTGGTCAGGGACTGAAAGGGGACCCCAAAAGTGGCTCATGCCCGGAATACCCTCCTTCCAGGAAGGACCCCCAGCTTTCTTCATGCTTATTTGGGGAGGGGGCGCTGATCCCTGTTAGAGGGGACCTTACAAAGCTGGGTGGCAAGCTGGAAGGTTGGATCCTGATATTGGGACTTCACAGTGGTGTCTGAAAGGACAGATCACTCCAGAGCATGGGAACTGGGGACAGGAGTGAGACAACCCTGAGGTATAGCACTGGTTTCTCAGTCTCTTAACAGGTGCCCTCCCCCAACTTGGTTCTGGATGTTTTGGGGGGGGGGGAGGGGCTTTGATATGGTTTGTCCCTCTGTCTTTCAGCACACCCCCATCTCCCTTTCTTCCCAACCTGCCTCTCCTTACCACCCTCACCCTGTGACCTTAAGATCAAGATCGAATATTGAAGGTTAACCCTTTCTGTGCCGGAGCAGAGCCAGGTGGGCCCTGGAAATATTTTTTTTTAATATAACAAGAGATATTTATAAGTGGGTATTAGGGTTGTGACTTTTTCTCAGCTGGGCAAGCAGTGGGGTGAGTCTTTTAATCTCATCCTCTCTTCTAAATAAGACGTGGGCCATGCTGTGTTGCCTCCCCTCACCCGCAAAGTGTGTTGGTTCGTGTTTTGACAGAGGATAAAACTATTTTACCAAAACGCAGGGGATTTATTTGGGGTTTGGGCGAAAAATAATCCTGTGGGAGGTGCGGTAGGCCAACACATGAGGCAAGGAAATGAGGTATCTTTGGGGGCAGGAAGCTGGTGACCAGAAGCCTCAGGTCCCGCGGGAGAGGTGACAGCAGATGGGCAGGCAGACATCTGGGTCCCCGGGGAAATGAGGAGGTTGAGGACTCAATGGCTGGGGCGAAAGGGGTTGAACAAATATTTACACACCACAGGGAAGCCTCTGGGGCACTTGAAGGGGTCAGGGCGGGGCTTTGGGAAGGGCGGGGCCTAGAGGTACCGAGCAAGCCGGTCGTAGACTTGGTCCAGGTTTCTGCACAGGAATATGGAGAGCGTCATGAAGCTGAGCTATAGAGAAAGGAGACCTGGTCAGAGAGGTCCAGGGGATGTTGGCGAGGATGATGGGGGTAGGGAGGATGGGGGTCCCGAGGGAGAAAAAGGGGTGGGGCCAGGGGATAAAAATAAAGCAAGGAGATTTGGGTTGGGGGCGCGGTCATGGGGGGCGGAGAAGGGAGTAGAAGGTGGGTGGGGCTAGAGGGAGAGCTGGGCCAGGTTGTGAAAGATGGGATCAGGGATGGGAATTTGGAGGCTTGGGGTTAGTTACTAAAGATGCGAGGGAGAGAGGGAGGATGGGAAGAAGAATAGGGTGGGGTAGAGGTGCCCAGCTGCGTCTAGCGCAGGTTTGGAGCCTGGGAAGGAGTGCGATCCGGAGATAGCCCAGGGTACTTTATTCCGGAGGCTCATCTGTCTCCCCCTCTCCCTCGGCCGCTAGTTCCACCTCGACCTCCACCTCCACGCTCCCGTTCTCAGGTTGTTCCTCGTCTTGATCCCAAAGCGGCCAGGGCCCCAGGGCCATGGGCAGCTTGACCTGTGGGGACTTGTTCCCCCAGTTGGGACAGGCGTCCGCCATGCCCCAGCCACCCCAGAGACCGCCGCTACGCCCGCCGCTGCTCAGCACACCACAGCGCCCGCCGCCTCCGCCATCAGCCCTGGGACCAAGCCCGGGGCTCGAACCATAGGCGTCCGGCACCTGCAGCTGGCGCTCCCGGCAGAGCGCCCTACGCAGTAGTAGCAGGCTCAGCCCCGCCACACTCACCTGCAGGGAAAAGGGAGGAATATTGCAGCTAAGAGCAGAGTGCTAGAACGCCAAGGGAGGCGGGAACGCCTACTCCCTGCGTACAACCAATCAGGGCTCACAGAAGATAGGTCTTGTGCGGAGAGGCAGAAGAGCCTGGATTGGCTGAAGCTCTATCACGCCCGCACCTTTCCCGGAGAAAGGGAAGGCGCGCAATTTGGGGGCGGAGCCATCTAGGGATTGTAGGGCTAATCGCAAATAGGGGCGGGACCAAATTACCTCAAGTAGACCGACGCCCAGACAAATGCCTACTATGGAGATGAGGTTGTTGTGCAACCACTTCTGGAGGCTCCGCGCGCAGCCCTAGGGATATAGGGAAAGGTTAAAGGTAGGGTCCTCTCTGGATTCTCCCTCAACCCCGTGCACACTGTTTTCCTTAGCCCAGCCCTCACCCCTCTTTCAGGCACCACCCCGCATCCCTAGTTACTGGGGTTCTCTAGTCTCCACCTTGTCCGGTCCAACCCTCCTTTCAGCCATGCTTTTTCTTTTAGGCCCTGCCCCCGCAAACCACGCCCCTTCTGGGAGCTCCACCCCTCCTGTTGTGCCGCTTTCTCGTAGCCCCACCCTACTTGCAGACTCCTCCCAGGTCCTGCGGCCCCGCCTCCTGGGGAGCAAACCCCTACCACAGCTCTACCCCCTCACCGGCCCCTCCCCTTCCTAGCGGGCTCCAAACCCTGCCTACCTCGCTGTAGATATCGCTGTTTGCAGGGACCAGGCAAAGGTCTGTACTGTGGCGGGGCCGCGCCAGTGGTCCCAGCCGGCTGAACTGGGGGAAGGAGAGTTTCTCGAAGATGGCGGAGTCGTTGCTCGCCGATGAATTATAGCAGGAGCAGGGCACGCGGTGCACCTCTGACTCGTTGCTGCTGAGGCTGGGGACACTGAACCAGTCCCGAGGAGAGTTCCAGCCGCAGCAGCGCAGCTAGAAGAGGGACAAGAGTCAGAGAGACGTGGACTGGAGGGATTCAAAATGATTTGGGCGTTCAGGGGACTGGGTGGTGTGCATGAGGTCATGTTGGGGAGCAGAGGGCCAAGTAATGGGTGTAGGTGATGGACCACACGCGGGCTAGGCTTGGGGACGTTAGAAGAACTTGGGGTTGGTGGAGACCAATCACGGCTGACATGGGGCCGTGGGAGGAGCTGCAGGATCACGCTGTGGATGGAAGATTGGGTGGGCGGTGCAATTCAACCTCAGGTGGGGAACAGGTGGATGAGAGGTCAGGGCCACGAGAGTGGCCAGAGTGGAGTCTCACGTGGGCCAGGTCCTGTGAGGGCCAGAGTCACTCAGGGTTAGGGAGTGGGGTCACGCTAG
The DNA here is from genome assembly GCF_018350155.1 of Leopardus geoffroyi. Taxonomy (NCBI): domain Eukaryota; kingdom Metazoa; phylum Chordata; class Mammalia; order Carnivora; family Felidae; genus Leopardus; species Leopardus geoffroyi. The sequence continues at coordinate 8,577,514 of NC_059335.1, forward strand.
GGCCTTGGGGCTGAGGGCGAATTCTTATCAGGGCAGAAACCAGAGCCTCTCCAGGGTCTGGGAGCTGGGGGAAACGACCACACAGGAGTCAGTCGAGTTGCCATCTGGGGACGGGGCCACGCAGTAGGTAGGGTGGATGGATAGGGTTACCCTTAGGGTCCTGGAGCTGGGCGCCCCGGCTTGGTCGGGGCGGAGTCTCCCTGGGACAGGGGACAGGGCTGTCAGAGTCCCAGACCTACAGGGAAGGATGCACGTCCGGGTAGGCGGGGGCTCACCCACCTGGAACTGCACGTAGTCCCAGCTCTCCTCCGCCGCCGACTCCTCCGGGTGCGCGTGGTAGCGTTGGATGGTCTCCATCACGATATCCTTCACCCTCCGCTCCAGCTAAGAGGCTAAGAGTGAGGCCGGATCCCCACACGCTTCCCCACCCCCAATTTGCCCCGACCCACTCCAGCCTCTTCTGGGCTTTCTCAGTCCCATGAGGTCCCTGAGCGTCTTAAGTTGGTCTCGATTTCTCACCCAATGGCTAGCTATGTATTTGTTCCTTAAAATCTCTGCCTATCGTGTCTTTGTTTCTCCCACTGTCTCCCACGATCTCTCATTAGGTCTCTGCCTCTTTCTTGGAGCCTCTTCTTTCTCCGCCTGTTTTTCTCTTTTTTTCTATTTCCCTTTGGATCTCTCTCTTGCTATGTCTTTCTTCCTCCGTGCCTGTCATCCTTGTCGTGGAGTCTTCCTTCGACTCACCTCATCTCTATCTTCTTTGTGTCTGTCTCTGTGTCCCTATGTTTTTCCGTCTGCCTCTGCCTGTCACTATTATTTCGTTGTCCATGTCAGCTCTTGTCTACCTTTGTTTCCGTCTTTTTCAGCCCCCTCCCTACCCCCCCCCCCCACAGGAGCTTGGGAGGAGTGGGGGGAGGGGAAGCCAAGCTCACCCGGGTCCGCTGAGTGGAGATGAGGATTCCTAGCGTGATCTGCATGGCAAACAGGAGCAGCAGTATCCCAAAATACTGGGGAGGGGGGGGGGGCAGCAGAGTGGGGGAGATCAGGTTGAGCCCCTTCCTTGGATGTGGGGCTCTTTGGAGGAGGGTGTGGGGAGGGCACTCACCAGGCCCAGCAGGCAGCGGAGCTCCTTCAGGGCCCCCACACAGCCCAGGAGAGCAAGACCCATGGTGAGAATTCCTGAGATGGCCAGGGCCTTGGACCAGATCTGCAGGGGCATGAAGGACAGGCCTGGGGGAGGTGAGAGGCAGTGACATTGGGCACGGTGCTCACAGCCCCAGGTAGCCCCATTCCCCACCCATGCAGCCACTCAACTGGGGAGCAGTATTGGGGGGGGGGGCTCTTTCTCTGTGTGTCTGTCCCTGCCACATGTTGAGTCTCTGTTCCTCTCCTTCTGGGATGCTATCTACCCCTCTCTCTGGCACTCTGTTCCTTCTGAGTCACCGTCCCCTCAACACCCTCTCTAGGTCTCTGTTCCCTTCTCTCTGGATCTCTGTTCCTTTCTCCCTGGTCATAGTCTCTCCCTCTTGCTCTCAGTCTCTCTTTCCTCCTTCAGCCCCTCCTCACCCCCAAAAGTTTCAGTCCCATCACTTGGCAGTACATCTGTCACTTAGACCTCCCAAGGGGTAGGGGTGCATGATATCTATTTCTGAGTGCTATTTTCAGGGACACATGGGAGGCATGCGCTCAACGCAGTCCTCAGTACAGGGCACACACTTATTAAACGTGAGCTATCAGTATTTCGACTATTACTCCATTATTATTTTCCTACTATTATTATTATTGTTATATCTGCTCTTCCATTTCCTTGCTGCGTGACAGCCAGTAAGTGACGTCCCCTCCCTGAACCTCAAGAGAGGGGAAGGTTTGTGGGAGGATCTGATAAGGATCTGCACTACATCTAATACGTAGGAAGTGCCTGAGAAATGGCTATTATCATTTTTATTAGTATTCATGTGCACAACTCATTTGCCAGAGGAAGGCACTGAGACTAAGAGCAGTGGGCAGGCTGTGAAGCAGAGTCTGGGACAAGGGAGACCCCGGGATGTCACTTAGGGGCAGACCGGGTCACACTTGCTCCAGGAGGCCCCTCCCAGGAGCCCTGGCCCCCTCACCTACAAAGGACACGAAGCTGGTCTTGTCAATGAGTATCCAGATGCCAAAGCAGAAAATAAGGCTGCCTAGGACCTGGAGGGAGGAGATGAGAATATGGCGGTGGGCAAAGGAGGGGGGGATATCAGGTCAGGTGGCTGTGGCAGGGGCTGGGGCCTGGGCTGGGCAGCCATGTGGCAACTCACGAAGAAGAAGAGGTTGAAAACGAAGAGGAGGTACTTGATGAGGCTGAGGCAGCTGTCCTGGGCCGACATCTTCGCCTAGAGGGGTGGGCAGCCAGAGGGGAGGGACCGAACAGAAGAGGTGTTAGCAGTGGAGGAGAAGGGCAGAAAGAGGCTGTGAGAGAGGGGGAGGGAGAAAGGAAGAACACGAGAAAGAGGAAGTTCCAGAGGTGGAGCCCCGCCCCCTCCCTCTACACCCTAGAGGTGGCTTTCTTGTCTATCTGGGCCCCCCGTCGCCCTCATCTGTCCCACTCAGACACACGCCAGTACCTGAGGGGCCTTGGGATTTGTGGGCACCAAGGACACGTTGGGTAGTTCCTCCCAGGTCTCCATGGCTCAGGCTGGGGGACCCGCAGGGACTCCTGATCTACTTGCACCCACCTACTCTGGGCCCCGGGGCCCCAGGCCAGCCCTGGACAGCAGCCGACCTCACAGACACTCTGACCTCACTGCCTGCTAAGCTTTGCCATCTCTGCATCCATCTCTGTCCCCTCTTCCTGGCCCTCTGTCTCTGGTCCTCCCTTCTCTGGGTCTCTGTCCTCTCTCTGGGTCTCTGGTGTCCCTCCCCCAACACCTCCCACCTCACCTTCCCCGCATCTACCCTCTCCCTCTCTGGGTTTCTGGCCCCTTCTCTCAGCATGCCTGTCTTTTCTCTGCTTATGCCCCATCCCCGCACCTTGTCATGGCCTCTCTCTCAGAGTCTGCATCCGGTTCTTGACAACAAATGTACACCACGCTGTTCCCATATGCTGGGGAAGGGGCTGGGCACCTGGGGGAAGTGAAAGTGCTTCAGTGCCCCACGTGGGAAGGTCCCTGGGAGTGAGGGGGTGGCCTAGCTGTGCCAAAACACCCAGAGAGGAAGCTGGGTCTCTGCAGCACTTCCTGCTTCTGCAGTGGGGCCCCAGCAGGGTGAGGCTGGGGAGGAGTCCGGATTGAATCTGTGACCTTGGCAGTTAGATCGAGGTCTGCTGTACTTGATGGTCTCCAGCCTCTGTAGTCTCTCCCGTTGGCCCCCACTCTTGTCAAATCGGATTTCCACCGTTGGGGATGTTCCTACCTCTTGACGTCCATCCAGGCCCTGGGAAACCCGCCCCTCTTAGAGACCTAACACCCTCTCTTTCTGAGAGATCTCATCTACCATTTTTTTTTTAAGGCTCCAAATGCAATTTATTTTCTTATTAATGTTACCAAAAATCAATTCATGTTAATAGTATTCTGCTTTTTGGCTCTGGACTTTCTTTTTCTCTTTCCAGTGTTATTGAGGGATAATTGACAATTGCAATTGTATGTTATTGCAAGTGTCCAACATGATTTGATCTACATATGCATTGTGGAATGATTGCCAAGATCAGGATAACATTTTGATCATCTCACATAGTTAACTATTTTTATTTTTTTGGTGGTGGTGAGAACACTTAATAGGTATTCTCAGCAACTTTCCAGTTTACAATACTGGATAATTACCTATAATCGCCATCCTGTATATTAGATCCTCAGAATGTATTCTTTTTTTTTTTTATGTTTATTTACTTGAGAGAGAGTGAGAGTGAGAGAGAGAGAGAGAGAGAGAGCGAGCAGGGGAGGGGCAGAGGGAGAGGGAGAGAGAATCCTAAACAGGCTCCATGTTGCCAGCGCAGAACCCTATGTGGAGCTCGACCTCATGAACCTTGAGATCATGACCTGAGTGAAATCAAGAGTCAGATGCTTAACCAACTGAGCCCCCAAGGCACCCCTGAATGTATTCTTTTAACTGAAAGTCTGTACCCTTTGATCCACATCCCCCCATTTCCCCTATTCCCCAGAGCGTGATGGTCAGGACTCTATTCTCTGTTTCTATGAAATTCTCCCCCTGCCCTGTTTTTTAATTTTTTTAATTATGTTTCTTTATTTTTGAGAGGCAGAGAGAGACAGAGTGCGAGCGGAGAAAGGGCAGAGGGGAGGGGGGGACACAGAATCAGAAGCAGGCTCCAGGCTCTGAGCTGTCAGCACAGAGCCCGATGCGGGGCTCGAACTCACAAACCAGGAGATTATGACCTGAGCCGAAGTCGGATGCTCAACCGGCAGAGCCACCCAGGTGCCCCTCCCCCTGCCCCGTTTTTAAAATAAGATTCCACTCCCTCTGTCTCTGCCCCTCCCCTGCTCATGCTCTGTCTCTCTCTGTCTCAAAAATAAATAAACGTTGAAAAAAAAAATTAAAAAAAAAAAAAAAGATTCCACATTTCAATGATACCATGAAGTCTTTCTCTGTCTGGCTAATTTCACTTAGCATAATGCCCTCCAGGTTCATCCATGTTGTAAATGGTAGGAGATATATATATATATATATATATATATATATATATATATATATATATATATAGTTGACCTTATACGTGTGGGTATACTTCCTTATTACATTGGTTTATGTGCCTGTTTGTATACCATTTTTTTAAGTTTATTTATTTATTTTGAGAGACAGAGAATGTGCACCAGTGGGGGAGGGCCAGGGGGGAGAGAGAGAGAGAGAGAGAGAGAGAGAGAGAGAGAGAAGCCTAAGCAGGCTCCATGCCCAGTGTGGAGCCCTACATGGGGCTCCATCCCACAAACCGTGAGATCATGACTGAGCTGAAATCAAGAGTCAGCACTTAACCGACTGAGCCATCCAGGCATCCTATACCATTTGTTTTGATTACTATAATTTTGTCATATAGTTTGAAACCAAGAAGTGTGATGCCTCCAACTTTGTTCTTCTTTCTCAATATTCTTTTGGCTATTTCTTTTTTCCTTTTTACTGTTATTTACCTTGTCTAAATTAATTAATTAATGTATTGTTTAATTTATATCCAAGTTAGTTAGCATATATTGCAAAAATGATTTCAGGAGTAGATTCCTTAATGCCCCTTCCCCATTTAGCCCATCCTCCCTCCCACAACCCCTCCAGTAACCCTCTGTTTGTTCGCCATATTTAAGAGTCTCTTATGTTTTGTCCCCCTCCCTGTTTTTATATTAGTTTTGCCTCCCTTCCCTTATGTTCATCTGTTTAGTATCTTAAATTCCTCATATCAGTGGAGTCATGTGATATTTGTCTTTCTCTAATTTTGCTTAGCATAATACTCTCCAGTTCCATCCGTGTAGTTGTAAATGGCAAGATTTCATTCTTTTTGATTGCTGAGTAATACTCCATTGTGTATGTATGTATGTATGTATGTATGTATGTACATACACATACCACATCTTCTTTATCCATTCATCCACTGATGGACATTTGGGCTCTTTCCATATTTTGGCTATTGTTGATAGTGCTGCTGTAAACATGGGGGTGCATGTGTCCCTTCGAAACAGCACACATGTATGTATCCCTTGGATAAATGCCTAGTAGTGCAGTTGCTGGGTCATAGGGTAGTTCTACTTTTAGTTTTTTGAGGAACTTCCATACTGTTTTCCAGAGTGGCTGCACCAGTTTGCATTCCCATCAACAATGCAAAAGAGATCCTCTTTCTCTGCATCTTTGCCAACATCTGTTGTTGCCTGAGTTGTTAATGTTAGCCATTCTGACAGGTGTAAGGTGGTATCTCATTGTGGTTTTGATCTGTATTTCCCTGATGATGAGTGATGTTGAGCATTTTTTCATGTGTTGGTTGGCCATCTGGATGTCTTTTTTGGAGAAGTATCTATTCATGTCTTTTGCCCATTTCTTCACTGGATTCTTTGTTTTTGGGTGTTGAGTTTGATAAGTTCTTTATAGATTTTGGATACCAATCCTTTATCTGATACGTCATTTGCAAGTATCTTCTCCCATTCTGTCGGTTGCCTTTTAGTTTTGCTGATTGTTTCCTTCACTGTGCAGAAGCTTTTTATTTTGATGAGGTCCCAATAGTTCATTTTTGCTTTTTTTTCCCCTTGCCTCTGAAGACATGTTGAGTAAGAAGTTGCTGTGGCTGAGGTCAAAGAGGTTTTTGTCTGTTTTCTCCTCTAGGATTTTGATGGCTTCCTGTCTTACATTTAGGTCTTTCATCCATTTTGGTTTATTTTTGGTGTATGGTGTAAGAAAGTGGTCCAGGTTCATTTTTCTGCATGTTGCTGTCCAGTTTTCCCAGCACCATTTGCTAAAGAGACTGTCTTTATCCCATTGGATATTCTTTCCTGTTCTGTCAAAGATTAGTTGGCCATACATTTGTGGGTCCATTTCTGGGTTCTCTATTCTGCTCCATTGATCTGAGTGTCTGTTTTTTGTGCCAGTACCATACTCGTAATGATTACAGCTTTGTAATACATCTTGAAATCCGGGATTGTGATGCCTCCAGCTTTGGTTTTCCTTTTCAAGATTGCTTTGGCTATTCAGGGTCTTTTTGCTTCCATACAAATTTAAGATTGTTTGTTCTAGCGCTGTGAAGAATGCTGGTGTTATTTTGATAGGGATTGCATTGAATATGTATATTGCTTTGGGTAGTATCGACATTTTAACAATGTTTGTTCTTCCAATACAGGAGCATGGAATATTTTTCCATTTTTTGGTATCTTCTTGAACTTCTTTCATAAGCTTTCTCTGTGTATAGATTTTTCTATACACAGTGTAGAAATTTTCAGTGTATAGATTTTTCACCTCTTTGGTTATGTTTATTCCTAGATATTAAAAAAAATTTTTTTATGTTTATTTATTTTTGAGAGAGAGGGAGAAACAGAGTGTGAGTAGGGCAGGGGCAGAGAGAGAGGGAGCCACGGAATCCGAGGCAGGCTCCAGGCCCTGAGCCGTCAGCACAGAGCCTGATGTGGGCCTCGAACCCACAAACTGTGAGATCATGACCTGAGCCGGAGTTGGACACCCAACCGACTGAGCCACCCAGGCGCCCCTATTCCTAGGTATTTTATGGTTTTTGGTTATTTACTTTTGAGAGAGCAAGAGTGCGAGTGAGGGAGGGGCAGAGAGAGAGGGGGACATAGGATCCAAAGTAGGCTCTGTGCTGACCACAGAGAGCCCGATGTGGGACTTGAACCTATGAACCATAAGATCATGCCACGAGCTGAAGCTGGACTCTCAACTGACTGAGACACCCAGGCACCCCTCTTTTTGGCTATTTTGAGGTCTTTTGTAGTTCTGTACAAATTTTGGGACAGTTTTTCCTACTTCCATGAAAAATGCCAATAGAATTAAAAAAAATTTTTTTTAACATTTATTTATTATTGAGAGACAGAGCATGAGCAGGGGAGGGGCAGAGAGAGAGGGAGACACAGAATCCAAAGCAGGCTCCAGGCTCTGAGCTGTCAGCACAGAGCCCGACGTGGGGCTCGAACTCACAAATCGCGAGATCATGACCCGAGCCGAAGTTGGATGCCCAACCGACTGAGCCACTCAGGTGCCCCTAGAATTTTGATAGGGATTGCACTGAATCTGTAGGTTGCTTTGGATACTATGGACATTTTCACAATATTGATTCTTCCTAGCCAAGAACACAGGATGTCTTTCCATTTCTTTTTTTTTTCGATTTCTTTCATTGGTATCTTATAGTTTTCACCTCCTTATTGAAATTTATTCCTAGGTATTTTATTATTTTGATGCTGCTGTAAATGGTTTTGCTTTCTTCTCTTTCAGATAGTGTGTTGTTAATGTATAGACATGCAACTGATTTCTGTATTTTGATTTTGTATTCTGTAACTTTACTGAATTTATTAGTTATAACAGCTTTTTGTTGGAGTCTTAGGGTTTCTTATATAAGATTATGTTGTCTGCAAACATAAACTTTTCCTCCTTTCTGATTTGGATGACTTTTATTTCTTTTTCTTGCTTAATTGCTATGGCTAGGATTTCTGGTATTATGTTGAATAGAGGTGACAAGAGTGGGCATTTTTGTATTGTTTCTGATCTTAGAGGAAAAACTTTTGACTTTTAACACTGAGTATAAAGTTAGCTGTGGGCTAGTTACATGTGGCCTTTATTATGTTTAAAAAAATTGTTTTTTAGGTTTATTTATTTTGAGAGAGGGAGAAAGGCAGAGAAAGAGGGAGAGACTCCAAAGCAGGCTTTGTGCTGTCAGCATGGAGCCTAACATGGGGCTTGATCTCACAAACCATGAGATCATGACCTGAGCTGAAATCAAGAGTTAGATACTCAACTGAGCCACCCAGGTGTCCTAGCCTTTATTATGCTGAGGTACATTCCTTTTATACCTCATTTGTTGAGGATTTTTATCATTAAGGGATGTTGAATTTTGTCAAATGCTTTTCTGCATCTATTGAAATTATCATGTGATGTTTATTTTTCATTCTGTTAACATAGTACATCACATGTGTTGATTTACCTATGTTGAACCATATGTATGTTGCATCCCAGTCATAAATCCCACTTGATCATGGTGTGTGAGCCTTTTAATGTGGTGTTGAGTTCAGTTTACTGGTATTTTGTTGCGGACTTTTGTATCTATGTTCACCAGGGATACTGGACTATAATCTTCTTTTCTTGCAGGGTCCTTGTCTAGCTTTAGTAAAGCTGGCCTCGTAAAATGAGTCTTGAAATATTCTTTCCTCTTGAATTTTTGAGAAGAATTTGAGAATGATTGTTTAATTCTTCCTTAAAATGTTTGGTAGAATTCACCCATAAAGCCATCTGGTCCTGTACTCTTATTTGTTGGGGGCTGAATCAATCTCCTTGTTCATTATTTGTCTGTTCAGATTTACTACACGATTCAGTCTTTGTAAGATGTGTATTTCTAGCAATGTATCCATTTCTTCTAAGTTATTTAATTTATTGGCATATAATTGTTCATACTAATCTTTTATGATCATTTGTATTTCAGGGGTGTCAGTTATTATATCTCCTCTTTATTTATAATTTTGTTAATTTGAGTCATTTGTCTTTTTGTCTTAGTCAGCTAAAGATTTTTCAGCTTTTGTAGCACGTGGGTGGCTCAGTTGGTTAAGTGTCGGACTTAGGCTCAGGTCATGATCTCACAGTTCATGAGTTTAGGCCCCACATCAGGCTCTCTGCTGTCAGTGCAGAGCCCACTTGGGATCCTTCGTCTGCCTCTCTCTGCCCCTCCCCACTCACGCTCTCTCTCAAAAATAAATAGACATTAAGAAAAAAAGATTTTTCAATTTTCTGTCTTCAAAAAACCAAATCTTAGTTTAATTGATCCTTTAAATCATCTTTCTAGTCTCTATTTCATTTATTTCTGCTGTCATCACTATTATGCCACCTTCGTGCTGAGTTTGTTCTTGTTTCAGTTCCTGGAGGTGTAATGTTAGAACACAGATGCAAAAATCCTCAACAAAATACAGTACTAGCAAACTGACTTCACTCTTTTTCATTCTTATTTCTCTTTCTCTCTCTCTTTTTTTCTCCTCTGACTGGATAACATCAAGAGATATGTCCTCAAGTTCACAGATTCCTTCTACCTTGGTGGACCAACCCTGGATGATGCCCTCATTCCCATACAGCCCATCAGTTCCTAAGCCAATACATCCTGTGTCTTGATTCTCTACGTTCTCTCCTTCTCTCTGTCCTCATTGCTTGGGCTGGCTCAGGACTTGTACTTTCCCATCTGGACCCAGACCTCAGCCTCCTCCATTCTCTTAGTCTCTCCCCTCCAGTCCACTCCCTACGTGGCCTGAGAGGATCTTTTGAAGCCCAGACCTGGATTATATAGCCCTATGTCCACATCTATTAGGACACAGATTTACCACCCCTCATCCCTCAGCAACTCTTCTAAGCCATCATTAAATCTTCTGTGCTCTACTACTAATATACAGTTCAAATTCACTCACTTCTCTCCAAGGCCACTATCCTAATCCAGGCTGTATTATTTTCCATACAAATAATTACAATTGCTTCTCTACTGATTGTAGGGTGTGGATGGTGACACCCTGCCCCTGCCCCTAAAAAGATATGTGCATGCTGGGGCATCTGGGTGGCTCAGTCGGTTGAGCATCCAGCTTTGGCTCAGGTCATGATCTCACGGTTCCTGAGTTCAAGTCCCTCATCGGGCTCTCTACTGTCAGTGCAGTGCCCGCTTCGGATCCTCTGTCCCTCTCTCTCTGCACCTCCCCCACTCATGCTTGCTCTCTCTTCAAAATGAATAAACATTAAAAAAAAAAAAAAAAAAAAAAAAGACATGTCCATGCCAAAGCAATACTGAAAAAGAAGAACAAAACTGGAGGTATCATAACCCCTGATTTCAAGATACACTACAAAGCTGTAGTAATCAAAACAGTGTGGTAGAGGCACAAAAATAGATACATAGAGCAATGGAACAGAACAGAGAGCCCAGAAATAAACCCACGATTATATGATCACTTAATGTTTGACCAAAGAGGCAAGAATATACAGTGGGAAAAAAGACAAATGGTCCAGGAAAAACTGGACCACTTTCTCACTCCATACACAAAAATAAACTCAAAATGGATTAAAGACCTAAACGTGAGACCTGAAACCATAAAAATCCTAGAAAAGGACACAGGAAGTAATTTCTCTGACATGAGCCATAGCAACGTTTTCCTAGATATGTCTCCTGAGGCAAGGGAAACAAAAGCAAAAATAAACTACTGCTACTACATCAAAACGGAAGGCTTCTGTAGAGCAATGGAAACAACCAACAAAACTGAAAGACAACCTACTGAATGGGGGAAGATATCTGCAAATGACATTATCTGGTGAAGGGTTAGTATCCAAAATATATAAAGGACTTCTATAACTCAATAAAAAAAAAAAACCCAAAAAATAAAAACAAAAAAAAAACCCCCAAAACAGAACAAAAAAAAAATTGATCCAAATGCAGAAGACATGAACAGATACTTCTCCAAAGAAGACATATAGATGGCCAGCAGATACATTAAAAGATGCTCAACATCACTGATAATTAGGGAAATGCAAATCAAAACCGCAAGGAGATATCACACCTGTCAGAATGGCTAAAACTAAAAACACAAGAAATGACAAGTGTTGATGAGGATGTGGAGAAAAAGAAAACTTTGTGCACTGTTGGGAATGCAAACTGATGCAGCCACTGTGGAAAACGGTATGGAGGTTCCTCAAAAACAAAAACAAAAACAAAAACAATTACCATATGATCCAGCAATTCCACTGCCAGGTATTTACCCCAAAGAATACTAAAAACACTAATTTGAAGAGATACATGCGTCATTACATTTATTGCAGCATTATTTACAATAGCCAGATTATGGAAGCAGCCGAAGTGTCAACTGATAAATGAATGGAAGAAGAAGATGTGAGATATGTATACAATGGAATGTGACTCAGCCATAAAAAAGAATGAAATCTTGCTATTAGCAACGACATGGATGGATCTACAGGATATAACACTAAGTGAAATAAGTCAGAGAACGACATAGTTGCTCATATATGGAATTTAAGAAACAAATGAACAAAGAAAAAAAAGAGACAACTCAGAAAATAGACCCCAAACAACAGAGAACAAAATTATGGTCACCAGAGGAGATCTGGGCAGGGGGATGGGTAAAACAGGTGGAGATGATTAAGAGTACACTTATGTTGTGGGGCACACGGGTGGCTCAGTCGGTTGGGCATCCGATCATGATCTCATTGCTTTTTGGGTTCGAGCCCTGCGAGGGGCTCTGTGCTGACAGCTCAGAGCCTGAAGCCTGCTTTGGATTCTGTGTCTCCCTTTCTCTGCCCCTCCCCAACTTGTACTCTGTCTTTCTCTCAAAAATAAAAAAACATAAAAAACAAAAAAGAGTACACTTATGATGAGCACTGAGTAATGTATAAAATTGTTGAATCGCTACATTGTACATTTGAAACTAATATAACACTGTATGTTACCTACACTAGAATAGAAAAAAAAGGATATGTCCATGTCCTGGAATCTGTGAATGTGACCTTATCTGGCAAAAAGGGTTTTTCAGACGTAATTAAGGATCTCGACATGAGATCAACCAGCATTATCTGAGGGGGCCCTAAATAAATCTAATGGTGAGTGTCTTATACTGTAAGAGACACACAGGAGAAGACAGAGAGACGAGAATGCCAGGTGAAGGAAGAGGCAGAGATTGGAATTATTCAGCTGCAAGTTATTTTAGGAAACTCTTTGACTATGGCTCATGATTTGGCCTTAGTCCAGGGAACGTAAGAAATTTGGGGTTTAGGGGCGCCTGGGTGGCGCAGTCGGTTAAGCGTCCGACTTCAGCCAGGTCACGATCTCGCGGTCCGTGAGTTCGAGTCCCGCGTCGGGCTCTGGGCTGATGGCTCAGAGCCTGGAGCCTGTTTCCGATTCTGTGTCTCCCTCTCTCTCTGCCCCTCCCCCGTTCATGCTCTGTCTCTCTCTGTCCCAAAAATAAATAAACGTTGAAAAAAAAAATTAAAAAAAAAAAGAAATTTGGGGTTTATTTGGATCCTCAGAAAGACTTAACTTGAAAAGGGGCAGGGTTTCATAGGTTCAGGAGAGGAGGTGGAGAGAGTTTTGGAGGAAAAGGGAAGTTTGGTGAAAGGATTAGAACCAGGGAGCAGGGGGGACAAAGGAGGTGACGACTGTGCAGAGGAAGATGGCGCCAGAGGCAAGGCCTGAGAGCAAGGTGGATGCTATGTATTATAGAGACAAAGAAGGGCGGGGAGGAGGAGAGGAGGTAAAGAGGCCTTAGAAGACATTCTGACTTCTTTCAATTGTTTAGTTGCCTCATTTAATTTAGAAATAGTACTTTGTGATGTGATTTGAAGTTTGGGTTAGAGAGCGAACAGCCAAGAAAGAATTCTTGACATATTTTTGGTGCAAAAAGGTGATTGTATTCCAGCACGGGGATAGGACCCGTGGGCAAAAAGGACTGCTTTGGGATTGTGAAGAGGGACTGATTATATGCTTTTTAATTAGTGGGGTTTAAGGATTGCGTAAGTCTCTAAGGAATTTGGAAGCACGGCTTTCAGGATCTTGAGGGGCTAGCTGCCGTTAAGATAAGGTTACTTTTACTCTTTAAAAAAATTTTTTTTTAATGTTTACTTATTTTTGAGAGAGAGAGAGAGAGAGAGAGAGAGAGAGAGAGAGAGAGAGAGGCAGGCAGATATAGAATCTGAAACAGGCTCCAGGCTCCGAGCTGTCAGCACAGAGCCTGATGCGGGGCTGGAACTCAAGGATTTCAAGATCATGGCCTGAGCCAAAGTCGGACACTCAACCGACTGAGCCACCCAGGCGCCCCTACTTTTGGTCTTTAATAAAACATACACATTAAGGCATTAAGGCAGCCATGAGTTCCTTGAGGAATGTCACGTTCTGTATGTTTCAGGTATCTATCAGTGGGCTGCAAGCTGTAAGGAAACAGCTTTGGCTACATTTCTCTCATCTTTGTTCATTTTACAAAGAGGTAAACAGAATCCTGAAAACATCTGCAAGCCTCAAGGTACTGTTTACAATAGGCATCCCATACAGGTTTTTGCTTCTTTTACAGCTGTAGCTCTCCAATTTAATTTTGAATAATAAAAAAAGTTTGGGGGCGCCTGGGTGGCGCAGTCGGTTAAGCGTCCGACTTCAGCCAGGTCACGATCTCGCGGTCCGTGAGTTCGAGTCCCGCGTCGGGCTCTGGGCTGATGGCTCAGAGCCTGGAGCCTGTTTCCGATTCTGTGTCTCCCTCTCTCTCTGCCCCTCCCCCGTTCATGCTCTGTCTCTCTGTCCCAAAAATAAATAAATGTTGAAAAAAAAATTTAATAAAAAAAGTTTGGAGAGATCAGAATTTCCCCATGATTGCCATTGGGAGTTCTAAAATACTTTCTGTCAAATCGTTCCATTTCCTTGTAAGTGTGCCAAAAAACCTGCCAGAGTCCCAGGAGGGGCAGGGCGACCTCAGAGCGTTTTGATGCCTGGGAACCCCAGTTCCTAGAGGTTTCTCTTTAGAGCAAAGAGAAAAATTCCTAGATGGCACAGTTGGAATAAGAACAGCCCAGTTCCAAACAGGAGGGGGAATGAAGTCCCAAAGAGTAGTCTCAGGGAGGACAAAGCCTTAAAACAGATGCCCAAATAAAGCCTGGAGTGCTCAAATCACGAAGAGTGAAGTTGAAATCCAGGAGAAAACACCTTCAAACTCCCGGGTCATCAAGAAAGCAGTAAGCTCAGGGGCGCCTGGGTGGCTCAGTCGGTTAAGCATCCTACTCCTGGTTTCCACTCAGGTCTGTGAGTTGAGGCCCACGTCCAGCTCTGTGCTGCCAGTGCAGAGCCTGCTTGGTCTGTCTCCCTCTCTCTCTGCTCCTCCCTCACTTGCGCTGCTGTCTCTGTCTCTCTCAAAATAAGTAAATACACTTAAAAAATATCTAAAATAAACAAAACTTGTCAGTTATTTTACCAGCAAAAGTGAGTTGTTATTGGTCCCCCCCCCCCCCCCCCCCCCGAGGAATAATAGAGAATTGCAATTCAGGACAGGCAAGTTAGGGCAAAACCACAGTCAAGTCCAAGAAAAAAGGAGAAAACTACTCTTTGATAGAGGAAGGCGGGGAGCTGGGAGGGCTTTTGTAAATAAAAGTCTATTGGAATAAACTGGGAATCTGAAGTGTAGGGACTTCGCATTGGCTGAGTGAGTTGTGAAAGTCTCTCATTGGCTGGGGTGTTGCTGGGTAGGAAAAAAAACTTTCTTCCTCCTGGTGAGATAGTACACTAGTCACTGCCAAGGTAGGTTTCTTCCTGTCGGGTCTACAATTGACTGGAGTGGTAGGGTGTGAGAGCTCCCCTTGCTGGCCCCCAGACTCAATTTTAGAGAAGTTACCCTTCATTAATATTTCACATCTGCAGTCCCAGTAGGTTTCTGAGCTCTCTGAAGGCAAGGTCCGTGTCTGTCCTGTTGGACACATATTTAAGCTTTGGATAGTAGTAGGGGAAGCTTAACTAAACACCGTAAGTTTGAAAGCAAGAGAAATGACTGGGAAGAACAAGCTTCCCACCTCACCCACATCTCCACCTCACTCAGGGGTGTGGAAGCAAAGTTCATGCTCCAGACTCGGGATACGGCTAAAAGCTTGGCTTCAGCACCACGCGCAGTGGGGAGGGCGTTGGGTGCCTGGTCCAAAGCGGGAAGAGACGGACGCGGGGCCCGACCAGGACGCTCGCGCAGGAAACTGAGTGGGGAAGCGGCTGGAGGGCGCGCGGGGGCGCGCGCGTGCGCGCGCAGTGCAGGAGGGCGAGTTAAGAGTTTCGGGGAGGAATCCTCCGCAGGGTCGGGGGGCGGGTCGGGGGGGGCGGGGCGCATGCGCAGAGGAACGGCGGGAAAGGCTGCACCTGAGGCGGAGCGAGCCGTGCGTCGCGAGCTGGCCTGACGAGGCCTGGAGGGGCCCGAGATGTTCGGTAGGCTTCTCGGCAGAGGCGTCTTCACATTCATTTTTTTCCAGACTGAACAGACCGGAGAGCCCGGGGGTCTCCGGGCTGGGGTGAGAGTGACAGCCCCAGGGAGGCCTGAAAACTCAGAGATCCGGGATGTGCGAAGCTGGGCGTCACTCCTGAGGCCCGGGGTCACGGGATTCCCCTGGACGCCCGGGGCTCTGCGGAGCTGAGGGATCAGATAGGCCTGAGGGGTCCCTCCTTTTTTCTCCCCCAGGACCCCGCACACTGTCTTCAGCCCCTTCGCGGTCTGAATCTGACTTGGGGCCCCGTGCTCACGGGACTCGGCCCTGGGTCCCCGCCGTTTGGGGAGACCCAGCGGTTCAAGCGCCTGGACCGCGGAAACCCGGGCCAGTCCCACCATCCATCGGCCTGTTAGGGACACAACCCCTGCTCCTTGAGGAACCTGCCACCCGCTCCCTCCTTTCCTCTCCTGAGGTTGTAGTTCCAGGAAGGAGGGCCTCCGCGGGGAAGAGGCGTTTCTGGGGGACCCTGAGTGCCCCCCCCAGAGGCCATGGGCCTGGAGGAGCGGTTGTCGCGAATGGTGATGTAGGTGGTCACGCGTGGCCCCTCACCCCCAGGGCCGCTCAGCCGGGAGGAGGGGGTCTGCCGCGGGGCCAGGGGGCTTCACAGGTGGCTCAGATGGCCAGCTCTCTCGCCGAAGGGTCAAATTTCCCCATTTGCCAGAAAACTTGTTTTAAGGAAGACCCTTTTGGAATGTGTTTCAGAGAGGTGGCTGTATTTTTCATGAATACAGTTTTCCTTTCCTCTCCCCCAGGGGAGCGGAGAGTCCGAATCAATGTCAACAGCATGGGATTATGAGAATCGGAAGTCCTCCTGGTTATTTTGAGGTATGTTACATTTAAGCTGCTGGCGAGATATCTAGTTGTAATGAACATTTGTGCTTTTTTTTTTTTTTTTTTAAGTGGGCTCCATGCCCAAGGTGGGGCTGGAACTCAGGACTCTGAGTTTAAGAGTCTCATGCACTACGGACTGAGCTAGACAGCCCCGCCCCCACCCCCTTTTTGGAACATTTGTGCTTTTTTTTTTTTTTTTTTTAATATTTGTTTTTATTTTTGACAGAGAGAGAGCTTGAGCATGGGAGGGTTCGAAAGAGAGGGAGACAGAATCCAAAGCAGGCTCCAGGCTCTGAGCTGCCCAGCCCAGAGCCAGAAGCAGGGGCTCAAACCCACAAACTCTAAGATCATGACCTGAGTGGAAGTTGGATGCTTAATGGACAGCCACCCAGGTGTCCTGGAATATTTGTGCTTCTTAAGAGAGCTGCCACTTTTACCTACATGTCTCCAGCTTCCTCAGCTTGCTTAACTTTTGTACAAATTGAATTAAGATTTCTCTTTCTGTTTACTTCCTACCCGCTAAAAGCATATATGTTCATATCGTTCTGTTTCTTAAAGCCTGTTAAATAAATCACTTTTAGAGGTCTGTTCCCTGCAGATTTTTTCAAACTTTTCCTTCATTTTTAACGTTTTTAAAAAAATTTACTTAGAGCGCACACACAAACATGGGAGGGGCAGAGGGAGAGGGAGAGAGAATCCCAAGCAGGCTCCGAGTTGTCAGCAGAGCCTGACCTGGGGCTCAGTCTCACCAACCATGAGATGGTGACCTGAGCTGAAATCAAGAGTCCCATGTTTAATCCGCTGAATCACCCAGGCATCCCTTTCCTTCATTTTGCTTTGCTTTGCCTTTCCTTTCGTTTTCTCTTTCTTTATTTCTTTCTCTTTTCTTTCTTTCTTTCTTTCTTTCTTTCTTTCTTTCTTTCTTTCTTTCTTTCTTTCTTTCTTCTCTTTTCTTTCTTTCTTTCTTTCTTTCTTTCTTTCTTTCTTTCTTTTTTCTTTCTTTCTTTCTTTCTTTCTTTCTTTCTTTCTTTCTTTCTAAGGAAACCAGTTATTTTATTACCTTTGGCTAATGATTCTAATATTTGGAATCATTTGCATTTGTCATCTGTTGTTTCTGTCCGTTCTCACTAGTAGTGCCTTTTTTTCCTTATGTGCTATGTATGCTTCTTGTTCTTGACAAATTATTATTTTTTTTAAGGTTCTATTTTTAAGTAATCTCTACACCCAATGTGTGGCTGGAAGTCACAAACCCAAGATCAAGAGTTGCATGCTCTACTGACCGAGCCAGCCAGGCACCCTGACAAATTATTTGTAGGAATAACTTAAGGCCTGAGAATGAAGATGTCTTACTCCAGGGAGGGTTCCGATTTATTCTGCAAAGTGCTTAGGGGCACCATTAGTCTTGTACTACTTATACTTAATTTGGGAAGGGGGCTGGTATATTACTGTGGTTTTAACTTGGATTTTTCTGATGACATGATGTTGAACACATTTTTCAGATGTGTATTGGCCATTCATATATCTTTCTTTGTGAAATATCTTTTCACATCCTTTATCCATTTTTTAATTGAGTTGTATCTATTTTTATTAAGTTGTAGGAGTTCTTTCTATTCCCTAAATACAAGTCCTTTGTCATATATATATATGAAGATCATTTTCCCTTAGCCTCTGGCTTGCTTATTAATTTAGAAAATTAATCAAGTCTTTTGATGAGCAGAAGTTTTTAAATTAAAAAAATTTTTTTTTAATGTTTATTTTTGAAGGAGAGAGGCACAGCATGAGCAGGGGAGGGGCAGAGAGAGGGAGACACAGAATCCGAAGCAGGCTCCAGGCTCTGAGCTGTCAGCACAGAGCCCGATGCAGGGCTTGAACTTACAAACTGTGAGATCATGACCTGAGCTGAAGTCGGACGCCCAACCAACTAAGCCACCCAGGCGCCCCAATGAGTGGAAGTTTTTAATTTGGTGAAGTCTAAATGAATACTTTTTACGATAATTGTATTTTGTGTCCTGTCTATGAAACTTTACCTACTCCTAAGTCATGAACATATTCTATTATATTTTCTTTTAAATATTTATTTATTTTTGAGAGAGAGGGCATGAGTCGGGGAGGTGCAGAGAAAGAGAGGGACAGAGGATCCGAAGCAAGTTCTGCGCTGACATTAGAGAGCCCAATGTGGGGCTTGAATTCGTGAACCGTGAGATCATGATCTGAGTCGAAGTCAGACATTCAACAGACTTAGCCACCCAGGTGCCCCTCTTATATTTTCTTTTGAATGCTTTATAGTTTTAGATTTTACATTTAGGTCTGTGATTTATGTCAAAATAATGTGTGTGTATGGTGCAGAGTAGGGTTTGGGTTTCATTTTTTTTCCCCCATATGGATATCTAGTTATTCTAGAAAGGACTTTTCCCCCTCCAATTGAATGTGTTTGGATTCTCTGTCAAGAAACAAAAGACCAATACATATACTTACGGGTCTGTTTTTGAGTTACATTGTTTGACTTTTGCATGTTAAATCAACCTTGCATTTCTGGAATAAACTCCATGTGATCATTATTTATTATCCTTTTTATATATTGCAGGATTTGCTTTGTAACATTTGTAGAGGATTTTTGCATCTATGTTTATGAAGATACTGGTCTGAAATTGTCTCTTTTACTAATATCTTTTTCAAGTTTTGGTATTTGGGTCATAGACTTATAAATTGGGTTGGGAAGTGTTTCCTCTTCTTTCCTGGAAGTAATTGTATAAGGTTGGTGTTATTTTTTTCTTTCAATATTTGATATAATTCACTAATTATTAACTGTTTGGGCCTGGAATTTTCTCTGTGGGAAGGGTTTTGATAAGAAATTCAACTTATTTAATGAAATTGTACAGATTTCCCATTTCATTTGATTGCAGTTTTGTTAAGCTGTATTTTTAAGAAATTTTCTCATTCATCTAAGTTGTTAAGTTTATTGGCATAAGTTTGACATCATATTTTCTTATTCTTTTAATGTCTATAGCATATATAGTGATAACCTCACTATCATTCCTGATATTGGTGATGTGCATGTCTCCTTTTGTCTTAATCTGTCTAGGGGTTTACCAGTGTTGTGATCATTTCAAAGAACCAGCTTTGGCTTCTTTACTTTTTGCTATTATCTGTTTTCTACTTGTATTTATATTTTTCTTTGTTCTTTTTTGGATTTATTTTGTTCTTGTCTTGAAAGCTTTTTGTAAGACATTGATTTGAAACCTTTCTTTCTAATAACAGAATGTAAAGCTATAAAATTCTCTCTAAGCATTGCTTTTGCTGCATCCCACAAATTTTGATATTTTGTATTTTTATTATCCTTCAATTTAAAATACTTTATAATTTCTTTGTGACTTATTCTCTGACCTAATATTGCTTAATAATATATTCTTTAATTTCCAAGTATTTGCAGCTTTCTTACACATCTTATTGATTTCAAACTTATTTATGTTGTAGTCAGAGAACAGACTCTGTGTGATTTCAGTCCTTGTAAATTTATGGGTACTTGTTTTATAGCCCAGCCTATGGCATTGATGAAGTATGTGTATTTTGTTTTGTTTTGTTTTGTTTTGTTTTGTTTTAAGTGGGTTTTAAACCCAGAGTGGAGCCTAACTTGAGGCTTGAGCTCACAACCTTGAGATCAAGACCTGAGCTGAGATCAAGAGTCTGTTGCTTAATGGACTTAGCCACCCAAGTGCCTATTTGGGGGTTTTATAAATGTCAATTAGGTCAAGGATGCTTGTAGTGTTATTGGATCTTCTATATCTTTACTGATATTTTGGTCTTCTCTTTCCCCATCACTTACTGAGAAAGAGTGTTAACTTCTACCATGATTGTGGAAATCATGTAGCCTTTAGCCTTTGTAAATTTTTGCCTCATGTATTTTGAGATTTGTTATGTTTGCATACATTAGTTGTCTTCATGATGAATTGACATCATTTTTTATCATTAGTAAGTATCCTTTTTTTTTAATTTTTTTTTAAACGTTTTATTTATTTTTGAGACAGAGAGAGACAGAGCATGAACGGGGGAGGGGCAGAGAGAGAGGGAGACACAGAATTGGAAGCAGGCACCAGGCTCCAAGCCATCAGCCCAGAGCCCGACGCGGGGCTCGAACCCACGGACTGCGAGATCGTGACCTGAGCTGAAGTCGGACGTTTAACTGACTGAGCCACCCAGGCGCCTCAGTAAGTATCCTTTAAATCTGATAATACTCTTTACCTCAAAGCCCATTTTATGTTACATTAATAAGGTCACTACAGCTTTCTTATGCTTCATTTGCAGGATGGGTCTTTTTCTATTAAGCTACTTTCAATCTATCTGTGTTTTTGAACTTAGGTTTCATCTCTTCAGAAGCTTATAATTGGGTCTCTTTTATTCATCCTGACAATCTTTGCCTTTTATTTAGTTATTTTTTAAATTTGTGCCTTTTAATTGGAATGCTTAAACTAAAAACGTTTCCTGTAATTATTGACATGGTTGCATTTTGGTCTCCAATTTTCTGTTTGTTGATTTTTTTTTTTTTTTTTTTTGGATAGCTTGAATCATTTTTAGTATCCATTTTTATTTATTTATTGTCTTAGTAGCTATAACTGTTCACAACATTTATTTAGCAGTTTTTCTAGGGATTATAATTCATACTACTAACTTTTTTTTTAATGTTTGTTTTTATTTTTGAGAGAGAGAGACAGACTTGAACGGGGGAGGGGCAGAGAGAGGGAGACACAGAATCTGAAGCAGGCTCCAGGCTCTAAGCTGTCAGCACAGAACCCTACGTGGGGCTTGAACTCATGAACCGTGAAATCATGACCTGAGCCAAAGTCGGACACTTGGCGCCCCTAGACTTAACTTTTTATCTCTGTTGTGTTTCCCAATTTTTTTCCTTTTAACTAAAGGTATTGTGCCACAGGCTAGTTTCTCTACCTAATTTTTTCTTCATCTCGGAACACTTGTGGTTCAAATTAATGCTTCCTGCTAATGCTGTGGTGGCACAATTTGTCTCAGGGAGAGACCTATTAACTCATTCACGTTTTCTCTAAAGTGGCTCACACATTGGCTCACAGATTTTTGCACCCTCTGGGATACAGCTTCTGGAAGCTGTTGGTTCATTGGAGCAGAAGGGCTTTGGAGAGGGATTCTGTTTCTCTCCAACAAGCTGCCTGGAAAATTATAACTTATTTCCTAAAACATTAAACGACTTCATCAGGAAGGGTCGATGTCAATTAACCCCTTAGTGACTACAGTTTGATCCTGTCTGTTGTGTATGTAGCAGGATTTTCTCCATTGTTTAAAATTTAAGTTTTAGTTAATATACAGTGCGATAGTGATTTCAGAAGTAGAATACAGTGATTCATCACTTACATACAACACCCAGGGCTCATCACAAGTTCCCTCCTTAATACCCATCACCAATCTAGCCTATCTCCTACCTCCCTCCCTCTGTCAATCCTCAGTTTGTTCTCTTGTTAAAAGCCCTTGTGGTCTTTTCCCCTCTCTTCTTTCCTCCACCTTCCCTTCCCATATGTTCATCTGTTTTGTTTCTTAAATTCCGCATATGAATGAAATCATATGATATTTGTCTTTCTCTGATTGACTTATTTTGTCTAGCATAATTCTTTTCTAGCTCTGTCCACATCATTGCAAATGGCAAGATTTCATTCTCTTTGATGGCTGAGTAACATTCTATTGTATATATATATACCATATTTTTATCCATTAATCAGTCTATGGACATTTGGGCTCTCTCTATAGTTTGGCTATTGTTGATAATGCTGCTTTAAACGTTAGGGTGCATGTACCCCTTCCAATCTGTATTTTTATATCCTTTGGGTAAATACCTAATCGTGCAATTATTGGATCATAGGGTAGTTCTGTTTTTTGAGGAACCTCCATGCTGTTCTTCAGAGTGACTGCACCAGTTTGGATTCCCACCAGCAGTGCAAGAGAGGTCCCCTTTCTCTGCATTCTTGCCAATACCTGGCTTGTGTTGTTAATTTTAGCCATTCTTACAGGTGTGAGTTGGTATCTCGTTGTGGCTTTGATTTGTACTTCCCTAATGTTGGGTGATGTTGAGCATCTTTTCATGTGTCTGTTAGCCATCTGGATGTATTCTTTGGAAAAGTGCCTATTCATGTCTTCCTCCCATTTCTTAACTGGGTTGTTTTTTTGGTGTTGAGTTTGATAAGTTCTTAACAGATTTTGGATACTAACCCTTTATCAGGTATGTCATCTACAAATATCTTCTCCCATGGTGTAGGCTGCCGTTTAGTTTTGTTGATTGTTTCCTTTGCTGTGCAGAAACTTTTTGTCTTGAAGTCCCAATAGTTCATGTTTGGTTTTGTTTCCCTTTCTTTTGACAATGTGTCTGGTAAGAAGTGCTCCAGCTGAGTTTTGAAGAGGTTGCTGCCTGTGTTCTCTTCTAGGATTTTGATTTTCTCACATTTAGGTCTTTTATCTGTTTTGAATTTATTTTTGTGTATGGTGTAAGAAAGTGGTCCAGTTTCATTCTTCATGTCACCATCCAGTTTTCCCAGCACCAGTTGTTGAAGAGAGTCTTTTTTCTATTGGGTATTCTTTCCTTCTTTGTCGAAGATGAGTTGACCATATAGTTGTGGGTCCATTTCTGGGTTTTCTGTTCTATTGATCTGTGTGTCTGTTTTTGTGCCAGTACTATCTTGATGACTACAGCTTTGTAATATAGCTTGAAATCCAAAATCATGATGACTCCAGTTTTTTTTTTAAATTCAGGATTTCTTTGGCTATTTGGGGTCTTTTGTGGTTCATACACATTTTAGGATTGTTTTAGCCCTGTGAAGAATGCTGGTGGTATTTTGATAGGGATTGCATTAAATGTGTAGATTGCTTTGGGTAGTATAGACATTATAAGAATGTTTGTTCTTCCAATCCATGAGCATGGAATGCTTTTCCATTTCTTTGTGTCATCTTCAGTTTCTTTCATAAGTCTTCTATAGTTTTCAGGGTATTTTTTTCTTCTTTTTTTAAATTTTAGTTTTTTTGTTATTTTTATTTTTTATTTATTTATCTTAGAGAGAGAGCAAGAGTGTGGGCATGAGCTGGGGAGAGAGGTGGAGGGAGAGAATCTCAAGGAGGCTCCATACTCATCGTGGAGCCTGACATGGGTCTTGATCCCACAACCCTGGGATTGTGACCTAAGCCAAAATCAAGAGTCAGACCCTCAACCTACTGAGCCACCCAGTATGCACTCAGTGCCATAAATTTCCTTCCAAGTCCTGCTTTCATTTCATCCCACGAATTTTGGTAAGTTTTGTTTCATTTTCATTTAGTTAAAAATATTTATAAATTTCTCTTGAGAGTTTTTCTTGATCCATGTACTATTAGAAATGATTTGTTTAATCTCCACATATTTTGGGATTCTCCAGTTATCTTTCTATTAGATTTTTAGTTTAATTCAATTGTGAACTGAGAGAAAACATTGTATGACTTTTTGTTTTTTGAGTTTGTTATGCTGTTTTATGGCCCAGGATGTGGGCTTGAGAAAAATGTGCATTCTGCTGTCATTGGATGAAGTGGTCTGCAGATGTCAGTTATATCCAGTTGATTGATGGTGTTGTCAGATTTGACATATCCTTACTGATTTTCTGCCTGCTGATGTTCAGTCTTTGTTTTCTTTGCTTTTCAGTTCCGGAGGTTTCTATTGAGAGATCTTCAGGCTCCGTGTTTCTTTCCTCAGCCACGTCCAGTCCACTAAAAAGCCCATCAAAGGTATTCTTCATTTTTGTTACAGTTTTGTTTTATTTTTTAATCTGTCAGTTCTTTTTGGTTCCTCCTTAGGATTTCAGTCTCTCTGTTTACATTGCCCATCTCGCATGCCGTCTACTTTATCCATTACAGCCCTTAGCAAATTAATCCCGGTTGTTTCAAATTCTCAGTCTGACAATCCGAGCATGCCTGCCCTGTGTGGTTCTGATGCTCACTCTGTCTCTTCAAATTATGTTTTGGTTTTTTTTTGCCTTTTGGTATGCCTTGTAAATTTTTGTTGTTGTTGTTAGCTGCAAATGACGTACTGGGTAAAGGAACTGCTGTAAAGTAGGCCTGTAAGTAATGTGGTGATAAGGTGTGGGGAAGGGCAAGTATTCTGTGCTGGGTCTCAGCCTTTTAGTGAGCCTTTGGCCCTAGACTGAATTTCACAAGTGTTTCTTGGGGTTTTTTTCCTCCTCTCTTAGGTGGGACAGGATGGCTGGAGTGACTGGAGTTGATATTTTCTTTCCCCTAGCTCAGACTGACTTTGATATTACCCCACAGATTAGGCTGTGGTTAACTAGTTTCTCCTGAGGGCAGGCCTTGTTAAGAATAGAGTGCCCTGAAGTATTTCAGTATGGCTCCTTTTCCTTCCCCTTCTGGAAGCCTGAGGGGATTTTCAGCCTATATTCCATGAGAACTTGATCAGGCTCCCAGAGGTCAAACTCACCAAAATGTGCCTCACCCCAGTGACTGGGTCCTCCTGGAGTTTTAAACTCTCGGATTGTCCACACTGAGCCTCAGCAATTTGTCAATTACAATTGAGTTTTTCCCTCTCTGGCACTGGTTCCTGTTATGCCCAGAATTCATGATCCCCAAAGACCACCAGGGAGCCAAGTCTGATGCAAAAGCAGAGCCTTTATTCGAGCTAGCTCGAGCTCAATCCCCTACCTGTACCGACGCAGCGGTGAGATGCCGGGGAGAGAGAGCAAGTTTCAAAAGCACAAAGATGTTATAGGGGTCTAGGGGTAGTTGGTGAGGTAATGGCAGTGGCCTCAGCCGATTGGCTGGGGAAGGGTAGGAGTCCTGTTATGCAGGTTGCCGGTCGTGTGTGTTTTGATCGGGAAGTTTGAACGGGTGAGTGGGAGGTTACTCAAGGGGAGGAGGCGTGGTCTGAGGTTTCTGCGATTTTCCCGGAAAGTGGGCATGTCGGGGACTTAGTCACTCAAGGTGGAGGACACAGAACAAGATGGAGTCGGCCAGCGTAGGTCCGCTCTTTCAGTTCCTTGGCAGTTTCTCCTCCTAAATTTCTGCTCCAGTAATCAAGTAATCTTTGTATTTGACTATCTGTCAGTCTTGGGGTCAGTGGTTTACTCTGTGCCCCTACCTCCCTTAGGGATCCAGTTATTGATTTGCAATCTGTTCAGCTTTTTACTTGTTAGGATGGAGTGGTGACTTCCAAGTTCCTAACATGTGAACTGGAAACTGGAAGTCCAACCCAGCTGCTTTTCGAGTTCTGGTATTAACCTTTAAAAATTTTTTTTAAAAAATATTTCGTTATCTTTGAGAGACAGAGAGAGACAGAGCATGAGCAGAACAGAGAGAGAGGGAGACACAGATTCCGAAGCAGGCTGCAGGCTCTGAGTTGTCAGCACAGAGCCTGACGTGAGATCATGACCTGAGCCAAAGTCAGACGCTTAACCAACTGAGCCACCCAGGCACCCCCAGTATTAACTTATTTTCACATAACTTCAGACTTACAATTGTAGTTTCAATCTTGCAATTCTTTCATCTTTCCTTATCTTCATGACTTTGATCAATTTTTAATGAAAATAATCCAGTTGTTTTATAGAATGTTCCTCAATTTGTGTTGTCTAATGTTTCCTCATGATTGGATTCTGGTTGTACATTTTTGGCAGGAATAGCACTGAAATGATGTTGTGTTCTTTTCAGTGCATCATATCAGGAGACAGATGATATCAGTTGGCTTTCATTACTTGGTTCAGGTGGTGTCTAACACTATAAAGGTAATATCTTTCTGTTTTTTGTTTTTGTTTTTTGGAGGAGATATGTTAATACTGGGCAATTATTTGTCCCCACCAAACTTTCTTGTGTTAGTAACCATTGATGATTCTTGCTTGAATTAGTTATAAATTTCAATGGTTTCCAAATGATGACTTTCTAATTCCATCATTCCTTATACTTTTATTAGTTTTCATTTTGCTGTAAGGAGAAATTTTCCTTTTGCTCATTTATATCGTTATGGATTCATGGATTCTTACTTTATTCTCTGGGTTCTCATCTGTTACTATTATTTATTTTGATGCTTTAGTTGCCCCATACATGGGTGAAAGAACTCCTTCAATCTGACTTCTGTGTCCAGTATCATCTTTTTATTTTTAAGTTTATTTATTTTTGAGAAAGAGAGCGCGCAAACGAGGGGGGGGGGGGTCAGAGAGAGAGACGGAGACATAGAATCTGAAGCAGGCTCCAGGCTCTGAGCTCAGATCCTGACACAGGGCTTGACCCCACGAATGGTGAGATCATCACCTGAGCTGAAGTCAGCCGCTTAACCAACTGAGCCACCCAGGCACCCCTCATCTTTTTATTTTTAATTTTTACATGTCAATACATACTTTTCTCGATTATTGAAGCAATACTTTTTTTAGACATTTTAATAAAATAAAATCAGAGAGAAAGGTATAAAAATATCTTATTGTCTTCTACACATTGGCGTATTTTCTTTCAGCCTTTGCTTTCATTGCGCTTAAAAAAAAATTTTTTTTTTTTTTAACGTTTATTTATTTTTGAGACAGAGAGAGACAGAGCATGAACGGGGGAGGAGCAGAGAGGGAGACACAGAATCGGAAGCAGGCTCCAGGCTCTGGGCCATCAGCCCAGAGCCCGACGCGGGGCTCGAACTCACGGACCGTGAGATCGTGACCTGAGCCGAAGTCGGACGCTCAACCGACTGAGCCACCCAGGCGCCCCGCTTTCATTGCGCTTTTAAAGTCAGTAGAGATAGAACTATAGACACAGATTTGCGTCTCAGTTTTGGTTTTTAACCTGTCATTGAATTATAAGCATTTCCTGAGCTAGTAAGAACTCTTTCCAAACAGTATGTCTCACAACTGATTATTCTTGTGACCCAGATGCGCTAGTGCTGCCCTGAGACCTACCTGTTGCCTCTGCTTTTGGATGGCATGCTCCTTCCCCTTCTGAAAGAAAAATCCAGTTCCCTCTCTCTTCCCCTCCTTTTTTTCCTTTTATTTTTCAGCACACTCCTTGCCCATTCTCTTGTAGAGCATTTGAGGAGTCAGCAACAGGTCAGAGTGGCAGAAGTGCAGAGAGGAGAGTGTCCCCAGATGTGAGGTAGACCACTGTCCTCTTGCTGGGGAAAGAGCAGTCAGTGGGGAGTGGGGGGGGGCGGAGATAGACAAAAACGAGATGAACAATCAATAGCTAATCACATCAGGAGGTGAAAAATGCTATGAAGAAAAATAAAAGGGGGTAGGATGGAGAGAGTAGTGGGGATGGGTAGCTGCTATTTTAAATAGGTGGATAGGGAAGACCTCTCTGGTGAGGTGATATTTGAGCAGAGACCTGAGTGTTCTACAGATGAGAAAGCCCAGAGAGTTAAAGGAACCTTCCTAAGGTTATAAGCAAGATGTATTAAATTCATTTCTTTATTTCTTCAGTTTTTTAATTTATGTCATCTCTACACCCAGCATGGGGCTTGAACTTGTAACCCTGAGATCAAGAGTCACACGCTCTTCTGACTGAGCCAGCCAGGCACCCTGAAGTTTGTTT
Organism: Leopardus geoffroyi; assembly: GCF_018350155.1. NCBI lineage: Eukaryota > Metazoa > Chordata > Mammalia > Carnivora > Felidae > Leopardus > Leopardus geoffroyi. The sequence continues at coordinate 8,605,549 of NC_059335.1, forward strand.
CATTGATTCAAAAGCCCACTATAAATGGTATTTCCCTCCATAGGGAGTATACCTCAATGTTTTTAGAAGCCCTTTGAGTGCGATTCCCAACTGTTAGCTTGGCTATCTCTACCCTTCTCCCTTGTACTGAAATATTTCTAAGAGGTAAAACTTATATAGAGATTTTTATATGTTTTGACTCTCAAATCTAAATGTAGGTTTTGGTGTCCTTAAGGTCTGTTCAGGAAGGTGAACACCCCATTGAAAAAGCTGGAGCTGCTCCAGGGAGTCTGCCTAGAATGAAGATAGAGGCCCAGGATTCCACATCTTTACTGGCAAAAGCCATCTCTACTGAGACAGAACTTTCTGAGAGTGCCCAAGAAAGACAATCTTGGGAAGATAAGGGCATGGCTCCCTGGCCTGCAATGGTCTGGCTTTCAGAGTCCCAGGCTTTGGAGGCCCAGGTGGCAAAGGCTTAGGCCTGGGAGATGCAGGCTTGTGAGGCCAAGTACAGAGCTAGCCAGTCCAGGCACATCTCTGCATTGGAAGTGGCAGCTACCGGGGCACCTGGGTGGCTCAGTCGGTTGAGCGTCTGACTTCGGTTCAGGTCAAGATCTTGCAGTTCATGAGTTCAAGCCCCGCGTCAGGCTCTGTGCTGACAGCTCAGAGCCTGGAGCCTGCTTCGGATTCTTTGTCTCTCTCTCTCTACCCCTTCCCCCCTCATGCTCTGTCTCTCAAAGATGAATAAACGTAAAAAAAAAAAAAAAAAAAGAGTGGCAGCTACCCTGACCCAGAAACCCTTATGTGGGAAGGGGCAGGTTGCAGAGAAGGAAAAGAGAGAGGCCTTTTTTAACCGTCCATGCTGGTCCAATAAGGTTGAGTACATCCTGACTCAGGTAGGCTACTCCATGAGGATGAGTGATCTCTGGCATGTTTTCTTCCTATGACCTCACAATGGAGGTTGTAAGTTTGGGGACCAGGAATCATGGATCCACAAGAGGCTTCAAACTCCAGGGTTTCTGAGATCTGTAGAGGCTGGAAATTTGGTACTCTGAGCAGGATAGGAGTCAGGTGCCTGAACACTTAGGATCATAAGAGGGTAGGGGTACAGGGTATCAGAATATAAGGATGGTGGTCCAGGGTGGGGGTGGAAACTAGGCATCTGGGTCTTACAGAAACTAGGGGTGAAGGGGTACCTGGGACTATGAGGGATGTGGAAACAGTTGAGCCCTGATGCCTGTGGCCCTGAGGGAGGTCACGGGGCGGGGGAATGTGTTTTCCCGGACCCCCAAAGAAGTTTAGGCACGGAAAAGCCAGGTGGTTCTCAGAGCCCTCCTGACTCCCTTGCACAGGCAGTTTTCTCATCTTCTGTACCCACGTGCTGTTCTTGATCGGGGTTCCTCTTCTATTCCTGGAGATGGCAGCTGGTCAGAGAATGCGTCAGGGCAGCATTGGTGTATGGAAGGTCATCAGCCCCTGGATTGGTGGTGTGGGGTATACCAGCTTCATGGTGAGGAGTCCTGGGCTGCCCCGACCTGCCCTTTACACCCCACTCCTACCCTGACCCTTGTCCTGGGATGGGTCCCATGACTTCACTTCCACAGGTCAAGTCTCTTCAGTTCCCAGTCCTCTCTCTCTAATCCCCTCTTTTTTCCTGTTCTCATTCTTCCTCCCCAGCCACCTCCCTTGTGGCCCTCAGGTGTGCTTCATCACCAACTTATACTTGAATGTGGTCAATGCCTGGATCCTGTCCTACTTGGCCCAGTCCTTCCAGTTTCCAGTTCCATGGGAGAACTGTCCCTTATTGATGAACTCCAGTGAATTTGGTGAGGAAGAAGTGAGAGAGGAGGAGATGGGGAAAACAGCTGGAAGGGAATTTGGAAGAAGAGAAAGGAGTGAGGAGGGATAAAGAAGAGGAAAATCTTAGAAGAAGAAATGGGAGGGAGAAAGAGATGGAGGAAGTGGGAGAAAGGCTAAAGAAAAGGAAGGGATCACCCTGTCTAGCAGGCATGTCCAAAGACAGGTCCCCCCCAGATCCTGAAGGACAACACCTTCCATGTACTTCTGGTACCTGCTGACCTTGAAGGCCTCAGACAGAATTGAGGATGGTGGGTCACCAGTCTTCAGTCTGAAATTGTTCTTATTGGTGTCCTGGTATCTTGTTAGCGCTTTCATTATTAATGGGCTCAAGTTCTCTGGAAACGTAAGCCACCATTGACATTCTCGGATGCCTTAGACCTCATCTAATATTGTTATCACTGATCTCCTAATGTCTTGCTCCTTCTGGCCTTTTGCTCCCACCAGCCCTTGACCCTTGCTGAAAACTGTCTCCTCCTCACTTCTGACTCAGAACTTTTGATCCCTGTTGATTGTTGGTTGACCCCTCACTGGTACATGCTTGCTGATATGTCCCATTCTCAATTCAGGTAATGTATGTCTTGGTACCAGTCTCTTATTGCATCGTCCTCAGTTTCCTCATCTGTGTCTACTGCTCTAAGGGGCAGTATTTGGCCTTCAATATTTGATGCTTTCCGAGGTAAAGTACATCTTCCTCACTCTGCTACCGGGCCTTGGCAGACTCCTATTGTCTATTTTTAGGGCATCCTTTCCCCCTTATTACCCCGTGTCCTTCCCCCCATACTTGCTAAGGTTCTCCTCTCCTTCTTTGACATTTCACCTTGTACTTGTCTTCCCCCTTTTAGATATCAACTATGTACAACATGGATGTATGGCATGAAGTAGGGAACCGGGTCTTGTTTGCCTTGTGTCTAGGCTTTGGCCTTGTCTCCTTATCCTCGCACATGTACCCATCCAGCAACTGTCTCATTGATGCCTTCGTTGTGACTCTGGTCAACCTGCTTAGCATGCTGCTGGTCACATCTTTTTACTTCTGTGTCCTGGGCTTTTGGGCCACAGTCATCACGCACCGCTATAGTGAGAAGTAAGGCCAGCCCCTTAGTTGAGGGTGCCAGCGCCAGGGAACTACAAAACCTAAAGACCCTGACTTTCAACGTGCTACAGAGACTCCTGTCCACAGCTGGCAACATCAGGTGCACTTGCAAGTCTCTACTGTCCCGTGGAGCAAAACACAGAGACAGTAGAATCTCTGTCATATAATATTTTGCCCAGAGCCTCTTTCTGGCCCTAGAAATCTTCAAACTCAGGGGTGCCTGGGTGGCGCAGTCGGTTAAGCGTCCGACTTCAGCCAGGTCACGATCTCGCGGTCCGTGAGTTCGAGCCCCGCGTCAGGCTCTGGGCTGACGGCTCAGAGCCTGGAGCCTGTTTCCGATTCTGTGTCTCCCTCTCTCTCTGCCCCTCCCCCGTTCATGCTCTGTCTCTCTCTGTCCCAAAAATAAATAAACGTTGAAAAAAAAACTTTTTTTTAAATAAAAAAAAAAAAAAAGAAATCTTCAAACTCAGAGATTGCCAGCCATCCACTTCAGAGTACCACCACAGAGATAGGCTAAAAGTGGCAAACATTTAAGATTACTCTGGTCTCAGATACCATCTAAGAGCACACCTATATGGAGAACTTTCCACTTGCTGAATGTTTTCACTCTTAACTTTCAACTCCTAAGTTTAGGGATTTCTGTCAATCTGTCGCACTTAAACCCCAAAAGGACTCTCAGAACGAGATTTTTTTATTGTCTGCTCACCCCTTGTTTTTCATTCTTTAGGCATTAGTTTCAAAAACACTCATCAGACATTTAGAAAGAACTCTTTGTGTACCACAGAGTTGTGGACAGGTGAATCAGACCACAGTTCTTGCTTTCACTGAGTTTTCAGTTTTCGGAGGGAGGAGGTGGGGGAATTGCATCATCAGACAGTCACAGACTCATGATAACTAATAACAGGGGTGATGGGGAGTATAGAAGACAGAGCCTTTAATTCTGACTGGGCTAGTCAGAGAAGGACTCCTAGAGGAGGCAAACCTAAGCTGAATTTGTCCCTATCCTAATCCATGTAAATAAGCACTCTTTTCTTCTAGAATTAACCCGGGAATATTCATGTGCTTATGTGCAAGAGTCCTCTGGGGTGTATACTTAGGAATGGAATTGCTGGGTAGGGTGCCCACACCTTTAGTCTTACTGTGTTTTCTCATTACCAAAATGGCTTATGATGTGTGAGAATTCTGCATATTCCACTTTCTGCACGTTTGATTAGACTTGGTCACACTTTAAAATTTTTGCCAGTCTGGTGGGAGTGTAATGGTATTTTTTAATATTTAAAAAACATTTTATTATGAGGTATTACATACATATAGAAACACACATAAAACAACATATGCAGAATAAATAACTATAAAATAAACAGCACCCATGTTAAGAACTAGAATGACCCATAGAAGATCTCTGTGTATCTCTAATTATAAACTCTTTCCTCACACCCACTGTCCTGGCTTTTATGGTAATTAGTTCTTTGTTTTTTTTTTTTTATATTTTATTATCTACGTATGCATATCTAAGTAATGTAGTTTTGTTTGTACACTTATATGAAGCAATATAGTTTAACGTGTCCATTTATATAGTTTAATTTGTTCATTTACATATACATTCTCTTTGTATTCTTTTGTGTTTTACTTCTTTCATTTCAACGTGTGTTCGTAAGATTCGTCCATATAGTCTGTGCTTTTAATGCTGTATAATGTTCCAGTATATGAACATTCCACAATTTATTTATCCATTATACTATTGACCATTTAGAGTCTTTCCAGTTTTGGGCTATTAAAACAATGCTGTTCTAAACATTCTTACACGTGTTCCTGATGTACTATACATGTGCTTATGTGTGTAGGGTATATATCTACGAGTGAGATTGTTGATGCCGAGTTCTATGTTACCGTGTGACAAATCACTCCGAAAGTAAATGGCTGAAACCAAGAATGATTTATTTTTTCTTAAGATTCTTTGGGTTGGCTGGCAAGTTCTTCTATTGGGCTTGCATGGGTTAACTTGCATGTCTGCATTCAGCTGGGCCCAGCTGGGACTGCACCGCTTTGCTTTTGCTGTGTGCAGTGTTGACAGGGCTCGCTTGAGCGCTCCGGTCAGCTGGTGGGTCCGCAAGGCCTGCTCTTTCTGGGAGGCCTCTCTGTGTGGCTAGCTTGGGCTTCCTCATATGACAGCTCACAGAGAACCTAGGTGGAATCAGCAAAGTGTCTTGAAGCCTAAGCATGGGAATACTCTCATTGTTGTTGCTGCTACATTTCTTTAGTCAAAGGAAGTCACAAAGCCACCCCAGATTTGAGGGGTGGAGAAACAGACTTTACCTCTTGATGGGAGGAACTGCAAAATACTATGGTCATGTTTCTACCCCACGTATAGCTTCAGTGGATAATGCCAGGTTACCTTCCACAGTATTTAGGATTGTAATGGTCTTTCCTTCCACAGTATTATTAGGATTGTAATGGTCTTTCTATCTCTTGTTGCTGGTCTCACTGTCATACACACACACACACACACACACACACACACACACACACACAGACACACACACTTGCTTAATCTCCATGCTAGAATGCACAGCAAATAGTTACAGAATTGCTAGCTCATTCCATTGCGGAAACAAACATACTAATCCCAGAGTTCAGTATTTGTTGACAACTTTTTGTCTTTATCCTGAATTTTATAGTTAAAATGCTGTGTTCAAAATTACTTGGGTTAGGGGCGCCTGGGTGGCTCAGTCGGTTGAGCGGCCGACTTCAGCTCAGGTCATGATCTCGCGGTCCCTGAGTTCAAGCCCCACATTGGGCTCTGTGCTGACCGCTCAGAGCCTGGAGCCTGTTTCAGATTCTGTGTCTCCCTCTCTCTGACCCTCCCCTGTTCATGCTCTGTCTCTCTCTGTCTCAAAAATAAATAAACATTAAAAAAAAAAATTTTTTTTAATTACTTGGGTTCTTTTTCCTTCATTCAGTATGATTGTCACTTACTTGAAATACAGTTCTGTTCATTTGTTTCTGTTTACATGGAATTTTAATGTCCCTCAAACTTTTATTTTAATGTGAAACATTAATATGGTTTCAAAAGAGAAAATTATACAAAGGGACACTCAGAAATTTCACCAGCACTTCAACCCATTTCTCATCCATCCCTTATAGGTAAACTGATCTCATTATGTTTTTATTTATCCTTCCTGTGTGTTTGTAAAAACGAAGAGAAAGATGTATATATTTTTATTTACCCTTCTTTTTATTTAAAAGGAAATTGTTTTGGGGCGTCTGGGTGGCTTGGTCGGTTAAGCGTCCGACTTGGGCTCAGGTCATGATCTCACGGTCCGTGAGTTCGAGCCCTGCGTCGGGCTTTGTGCTGATAGCTCAGAGCCTGGAGCCTGTTTCAGATTCTGTGTCTCCCTCTCTCTGCCCCTCCCCCGTTCATGCTCTGTCTCTCTCTCTCAAAAATAAATAAACGTTAAAAAAAATTTTTTTAAAGGAAATTGTTTTAAATGTTTATTCTTGAGAGAGGGAGAGAGAGAGAGAGAGAGAACGAGAACGAATGGGGGGGGCAGAGAGAGGGAGACACAGACTCGGAAGCAGGCTCCAGTCTCCGAGCTGTCAGCACAGAGCCTGATGCAGGACTCGAACTCACAACTGCGAGATCATGACCTGAGCCAAAGTCGGGTGCTTAACCGACTGAGCCACCCAGGCCCCCCTTTTTACCCTTCTTTCTTATGCAGAAGTTAGTTTTTATCCTTTTTTCATTTAACAGTATATCCTGGGAATCACTTTTCCATGTTAATTTTTTTCTTAGATGATCTAAGGCCTGGTGGTAGTGCCTGCCATCCTGTAGATCAGTGGCTCCTCTATTCTTTAGAGTTCTCTTCAATCCTTAGTATGTAAGGCCTTGTTACAGTCAATAACTGGACACCATAAAAATTCAAACCATTTTCTCTTTGAAAGATACCCGTGAAGATAATGAAAATGCATGTCCCAGTATTGGAGAAATTTATATGTTCTATACATTTATATTCAGGATATGTAAAGAACTCCTAAAACACACTAAGAGGACAACCCAACAAAAGTGTGCACTTAACTTTCTACAGTCTGTTTAGAATTAATACTTCAGGGACACCTGGGGGGCTCAGTCAGTTAAGCATCTGACTTCAACTCAGGTCATGATCTCACAGTTTGTGAGTTTGAGCCCCACACTGGGCTCTGCCACTGGCAGTGCGGATCCTGCTTGGGATTCTTTCTCCCTCTCTCTTTGCCCCTCTCCTACTCACACATTCACTCTCTCTCTCAAAATAAATGAATAAACTTTAAAAAAATGTACTGTTTGCTGTTGGGCTCCATTTCTGATGAGGAATTTGTAGTCTTTGAGATTGCTGTTGCTGAATATGTAGTGTATCATTTTTCTCTGCCTCTTTCAAGATTTTTTAATGTTTAGTTTTCAGTTTGATTTAAAAAAATTTTTTAATGTTTATTTTTGAGAGAGAGAGAGAGAGTGAGCTGGGGAGGGACAGAGAGAGAGGGAGACACAGAATCCGAAGCAGGCTCCAGGGTCCGAGCTGTCAGCACAAAGCTCGACGTGGGGCTCGAACCCGTAAACTGTGAGATCATGACCTGAGCTGAAATCGAGAGTCAGACACTTCACTGACTTGAGCCACCCTGGTGCCCCAACAAGTGCCCTTCTTAATACCTATCACCCATCTAGCCCATCTGATAAAGAGTTAGTATTCAAAATCTATAAAGAACTTATCAAACTCAACACCCAAAAAACAAACAACCTAGTTAAATGGGCAGAAGACATGAATAGACACTTTTCCAAAGAAGACATCCAGATGGCTAACAGACACATGAAAAGATGCTCTTTTTCCTTTGAAATATTTCCAAGCTTGTCTTTTATTATTTAAGCACAGCAAATATAATCTTCAATAATTCTAATATTTGGAAGTAACTTTAGGTCAATTTTTACTATGTTGTTTCTGATGGTTATTGCTCATGGTGTCTTCTTTTTGTGTACTTAATCGTCTCTTTGTCCTATTTATTTGACCATTATTTGTAGGAATTCTTAAGGCCTAGGATGAAGGTATATTCCTATAAATAGGACTTTTGTTTCTACCTGATGCATAGGGACATTAGAAAGAGACCACTTGAAACTCAGTTCTTGGCTTGAGTTCTTGAGACAACCAGGATCAAATATTTGGGCTGCACATCCAACCTAGGATTGACTTGGTTATGACATGTCAGGAACTTTATTTTTAAAAAAATTTTAATGTTTATTTATTTTTGAGATAGAATGAATGAGCTGGAGAGAATCTTCACAGACTCTGAAGTAGGCTCCAGGCTCTGAGATGTCAGCACAGAGCCCGACACAGGGGCTTGAACTCACAGACTATGAGATCATGACCTGAGCCGAAGTGGGACGCTTACATGACTGAGTCACCCCGGCGCCCCCCAGAGTTTTATTTATTTTATTTATTTTTTATTTTTCGGAGTTTTATTTTTTAATGTTTATTTATTTTGAGAGAGAGAGAGAGAGAGAGAGAGAGAGAGAGAGTAAGTGATTAGGGGAGGGGCAGAGAGAGAGGGAGAGAGAGAAAATCTGAAGCAGTCTCCATGCTGTCAGTGCAGAGGCTAACATGGGGCTCGAACCCATGAACTGTGAGACCATGACCTGAGCCAAAATCAAGAGTCGAGTGCTTAACCAACTGAGCCACTTAGGCACCCCATGTCAGCAACTTTAAAACATTTCCCTTTGTTCTGATCATTTCTGAAGCAGCCTTCTTTGGCATTCCCTGTCTTGTGGAAGGGTTGAGTGCAAGCTTCTGGTTCATTTTTATACTGAAGGTGTAGTAGCCCTTTGAATTGTGAGATTAGGGGAAGACCTTCTGGTCTGATTCTGACTTTGTGCAGGCTCTGGTGCTTTATATCTGACCCTCATTCTCCTTTTATTTCTTAAAAGTCATAAAATTGGAAACTAGGGGTACAGTGCTGTATTTGGCTTTTACCTTTGGGAACAAGTTGCTTTGGAAGTCCCCTTTCCCCACTGTTTTTGTGTGCATTTCAATTTTTGCATAATTCTCATTTTTTCAATATTTTAATTAAGAAGATTAAAAATATTTTTCAGACTTTTAACTTATTTACAGTGAGAAGGTTGATCCAAATATTTAGCTTGCCTATTACCAAAAGGACATACAGTATTTTGTTTTCTAAAATGTGATCAAACTATACTTAGTTCCCTGCACCTTGCATTTTGCTCTTAGCAGTAAGTTGTGTCAAGCCTTCTACTGCAGTTCGTGTAGAGCAATGAATTGGATTTTTAACGATCTGTAGGAATTGGTCAAGTGAAGAATGGTAGTGGGGTGAGGGTGGTCTTGGGCATGAAAGAGCATGGCCAGCCCTGAAATTGTAAGTAGTTAAGCGTGATTAGAGCATAAAATGTTCAGAGGATCATGGGAGGAAGATAAGGCTAAACAGGTCAACAGGATTCAGATGAAAAAGTCCAAGAAGCAGTTTCTCTCACTAGCTCACTTCCAGGGCAGCATTATGTACATGGTAATCTAAGTAAATGGTGCTTCCTGACATTCGGTAATGCAAAGCCTAGAAGATTGCCTTTTACCCACTAGTTAAGAAGAGAGCAAGGGAAGAGGTAGGTGGTGAATAAGACACCTGTCACTGCAGCAGATATCCCAGAGTTCCTGTGAAGATAATGCAAAACACTCCTCCTGGGCTTCCTCCATGGTCATAAGTTCTCCAGGCTCACATAAATTCATGATACTGGAGGTGAGTACCTTCTAGGTTTCGTCCCAGGCTCTACCGTGCCTGGATCAATAATGCTAGGTTAGTGGTGCCCTTCCTTATCTAGAAGATAAGGGAAAAGGAGGCGATCTCCTGAGGGGCCAAATGGTCCTGTGTGATTCAACTCCTTACCCCCAGGAATGCTGAAATGCTTGAGAAGCTGATAACCATAGGGAAATTCCCTCTTGAGGCCCAGCCCCCTTCCAATCTGGTTGATAGCCCTACTCTGCCTTGACTCCTGGCTGGACAGCCTTCTCCAGCACATCAAGAGCATTGTCCTCAGCCACTTGAGTGACTGCAACTTAGAGAAGCAGTTTTTGAAGGTCAGTAAAAGTAGGTGAGCAGGGCGTGGAGTTACTCAAAGCCTTTTGTGAAACAAATTTCAGCTTTTGCTAGCAGCAGAAAAACATCCCAGAAGCACCAGGATAACCTGCAGCCCAGATGATGTAGAGAACTAGAACTTGCAGAATGCCCTCCACGGGTAATGCCAGGTAGACTGGTTTTCCATGTCAGAGGGTCAGCTTGGAGATCTGATTTTCTCAGCGACCCACAGCTTTTAGGGAGTTTTCCAGGGAAGGTAGATAGTATCCTTGTCTGTATTTTTTTGTTAAGTCCAAGGACACTTTATTTTTTTTATTTTTTTATTATTATTTTTTTTAACGTTTTTTTATTTATTTTTGAGACAGAGAGAGACAGAGCATGAATGGGGGAGGGTCAGAGAGAGAGGGAGACACAGAATCAGAAGCAGGGTCCAGGCTGTGAGCCATCAGCCCAGAGCCCGATGCGGGGCTTGAACTCACAGACCGCGAGATCGTGACCTGAGCTGAAGTCGGCCGCTTAACCGACTGAGCCACCCAGGCGCCCCAGTCCAAGGACACTTTAACTCCTACCCTCTCTTCCCTCAACAGGTTAAGGAGGGCCCAAGCCTTGCATTCATGGCCTTCGTTGAAACCATGTCATTCATTCCTGGGTCAGTCTGCTGGTCTATCCTCTTCCTGTTTTTGCTGACATTGGGGCTGAGCACCATGGTAGGGATCATGCAGGGCGTCCTAACCCCACTCCAGGACACCTTTTCTTCTTTCAGGAAATACACAAAACAGCCTACCGGTACTCTGACCAATGCCCTACTCCTACCAATGGCCCTGATTTATCTGAGACTCTTACCCAGCCCAGGTCTATAACCTATTCTTAGCCCTTGTCACCCAACTAGACTTCTGACCTTGATCCCATCCAGTGTTCCCTCCAGTGGTTGTCTTTGGGCTCATGTTCCTGTGTGGCTTCTTCTTCACTCGACCTTCAGGCATCAACTTCATCAGCCTGCTGAATGAATACTGAACAGTCCTCCCCATCATCATCATCATCATCATCATCATCATATTTGAAAACATGGCTGTGGGCTGGGCCTGTGGGGCCAGGAGGTGATAGCTTGGGTCTATAGGGAAGGTTGACCCCTTTCTGGTTGCTTCTGTTGTCACCCAGCTAGAGTGATGCAGGGACTCTTAACCTCAGGGCCTTCGGAGAAACATGTTTATTCATTCATTTAACATATTTCTTGAGTGCTTAATATGTGCCAAGCACTGTTTTAATCACCAAGGTTATTGAATAAAACAAGCATCCCTGTCCTCAAGGAATTTATATTCTAGTGGTGGTGACAGGCAGTAACCAGATGAACGAATAAAAATGTCAGGTGGTGACAATTGACAGGAGAAAATCAAAAGGTAAAGTAAAATGATCAAGAATGGGAGTATGTGTGGGTGCTAATTTAGGTTGGATTGCAGGGAAGGCCTCTCTGATAAGGTGACATTTGAGCAGACTCCTGAAGGAAGTGAAGGAAGGAGCCATGATTTTGAGGAAGTGTTCCAAGTAGAGGAAACACTGAGTACCAAGGCAAGAGGAAGCATCATGCCTGGAATTTTTGAGGAACAAGGAGATCGGAGAGGTTGGAGTAGAATGTTCCAGAGAGATAACAGGAGATCAAGGAAGACCTTCTAAGCTATAGCAGTACTTAGTTTTTTTCTGCAGCACGAGAGGAGGCATTGGAAGGTTTTGAGCAGGGGAGTGACATCGTCAGATTTATTTAAAAAAATACCTATGACTGCTGTGTGGAGAATAGACTATGAGGAGTCAGGAGTGAAGCAAGGAGAACAGTTGGGTGCTATTGCATTATTCCAAAGAAAAGACAAAGAGAAGGGCCTTCGTGGCCAAAAGACCCCACTTGGATATTTATTGCAATTGAGAACATGCAATAAAGGAGTTGGATACATGGGCTTGAAGAAACTAAGAAAAGTTCCCCCCGAGGGTCAAGTGTTGCTGCCTTTTCCAGTCTGAGCTGGTTAGTATGGATATCCAGCATGTAGAAGAGTCCCTCACACATCATAAACATTTTCATATTCATGGAATGAATGAAAGGGACTTGGCCTTTATCCCAAGGGCATTGGGTACCCATGAACAATTTTGAGCAGTAGAGAAATGTTTGAAAATTTTTCTTGGGTCGCGATGCAAGACTGACTAGGGAGAAGATAAGAGAGGATGAGTCTTGAGCTGAGGCAGAGTTTGGGAGATGAAATAGAATATTTGAAAGATGCTAAGGTTGGGCTGCCCTCCACCCCCAAGGCTGGGTGAGGCCTGACTAGGCCTCCCACAGTCTTGTGGCCCTTCCTCCCAGGTTCCTTGAAGACTTGGTGATCATGTGGGGACCCCTCATCTCTCCCATCCATTGGCTGTGGTGCTTTCTCTGTCCCGTTGTGCTGCTAGCCCTGTTTGTGATTACTCTGGTTCATCTGTCTCTGAAGACTATCACCTATGTGGCCTGGGACTCAGTGTGAGCTTCTTTCCCTAGACACTAGACCTTGCTAGAGAGTGGGGGCCAGATCTTTCAATCCACTCATGGCCTAAAGATGCTATCGTCTCATTCTCTGACTCCCTGAAGACTCATTGGTCATCTGCCCTGGTTCCTATCCCACCCTTCCCTTCTACAGTCCTCACTTTTCTGGGAACTTTGATGTTCTGAACCCCTTTCCCATATTTCCACAGTCAAAAGAGGTGCTTCACCAATACCCATCATTGGGGCTTCTTGCAACGATTGCCCTTTTTCTCACTGTTATCCTCCCCATCCACACATATTTTGGATACTGCCTCACCCACAGGATTCCCTTCAATCCCACAAGCCAGGGTAAGCCTATGATATCTTCCAAATCCTTACCCTTAATCCAGCCAACGCCTGTTAAAGAGGACCAAAAGTAGGAAATCCTGCGAGGTGATAATCAAGTTGCTGATAAACCTGTTGTATGATTGCCTAACGTCATTCATTTGACTTGACATCACACATTCCTGGAAATAGCATAAGAGGCAGCTCATACCAACTTGCAACTGTTGATGTCCCCAGACACAGAACTGCTATTATTCCCAAAAGTAGAGGCATAATTTGGTGGACACATGGGGCCTGACTTTGCCCCATCCTTCCTGGTTACCACTGTCACTGTGTTTTCCCCATCCCCTTCCTCAGTATATACACACGCCCATGATATTCACTATTTGTCATGTCTACCAAATCTGCTTCTTGACTGATCTGTCCAGCTCCTGGAAGGAAGCTGGAGGAGTAATGTTGTTGGTCAATAAATCAGTCCACCAGGACTAAGTCCTGGGTGTCAGCGATTTTTTTTTCTATAAATGTCTTTTTCCCAAAAGTCTTCCATTCTTTTGAGAGCCAAATGTCCAGCCTAGAGTTCCTGCCCTATCCTTGTCATGGCAAATTCAGATCTAGATTACTAGACTTGCTTTGTCTAGGGATTGGCCTTTAGCCAAGGGAAACATGGGAAATGGGGTTTCAGCTAAGATGGAAAGGATATTAATCACTTGCTAATGGGACATGGTAATCATATATGAGTCTAAAAATTTTATTTTTATTTTTTTAAGTTTATTATTTTCAGAGAGAGAGACAGAGTGGGGGAGGGACAGAGAGAGAGAGGGATAGAGGAGATCTCAAGCACTCTCTGCACTGTCAGCACAGAGCCTGATGCAGGACTTGAACTCATGAGCTACCAGATCATGACCTGAGCGGAAACCAAGAGCTGGACACTGAACCGACTGAGCCACCCATGCACCCCTAAAAATTATTTTTAAAAAGAGGCTCCAAGACTGTGAATCAACACAAGTGGTTTAGGGAACTACCTATTGCTGAGCCCACTAGGGCCCCATATCTGCGTGGTAGGAGACCTGGCAGGTTTTACTACAGGGCTAAGTCAAATGAATTTGCCTAGTGGGTGATGACGAGTGGGTCTCTCAGAACTTCCGGAGGGGTGAGTCCACAACTGAGCTGACGTACTTACCAAAAGGAGATAGGAGTCGGTCAGCGACTGGGGTTGGGAGCTGTGGGTAGAGGTGGTTGGGGTTCCCGAAGATCCAGGGAATGGGTTTCCCTTAAGTACTCAGAGATCTCAGTATTTCGGATTGCTCAGCTACCACAGGGTAGTTGCCTCTACCTAACTTTACGTGATTAAGGAAGAAAAAGCAGACATCCCAACCATTGGCGGGTGGGACTCGAGGGGTGGGCCTGGTAAACAGGAAGAGGTGTGGTCCCGGAAGTCTCTGGACCTCCGGTGTTTCTCGCTGGTCAAGCTTGGAAGATCGGGGTCATCACCCGTTGGCTCCTGTACCTTGTAGCCCCGCCCCTCACTTTCCTTCGCCACACCCCCCACCCCCAGCCAAACGATCTGTCTGCTGGAAGCTTGGTGCTATTGAGTTGGGTAAGGTGAAAATCAGCGGAGGCAGTCGTCTTCTCATGATCAAATAGTCTTGAGTTTTAAACCCCCTTCCTGTTGGGAACGCAGGTGTTCATCCTCCCTTCTGCCTCCCCATCCAGTTCTCAGCTTTGGGAATGGAACCTGCGTGGGGGAGGGGATTGAAAAGTAGGGGCCTACCGGATAAACGGATAAGAGTGGAATGAGGATTTTGGGGTGTCTCTTCCCACTCTCAATTTTTATATTCTCCAGCTACTTGTTGAATGTCCTTTGGTACCTAACTGCAAGGTGGTTTGCAGTGCGAATATCTCACACTGCTGTAGGGGCTCCTGATTAGAGATAGACCAATTTCTATCATAGACTCCTCTCTACTAGATAGCTCTGGGGATCCTACTGTCGAAAGTCGAGTTTCATAGCACCTTGCGTGTGATGAGCAGTTTCTTTAGCACTGCTCTTGGGAATCTCCGGCCTCATTAGACAAAAATGGAGCCCCGTCCCTTGGTATGGTACCTTATATGAGAATAGTATGAGACACAGCTATTGTCATCCTTAATTTTCATCAGGAGACCCAGAAGAAAGAGGGGTTTACACGGTGAGTCAGGGTAGCCTGATACAGATTCTTGCTGTGGCTTCTGGCCCTTCTATTTCGGAAATGTTCAAACATATGTAAAAGAATAACTTAATGAATTCCTTTGTACTCATCACCCATCTCTAGACCAACTGGCGACCAGTCTGGTTTCAATTTACCTCCTCCCACTGAAAGCCTCCCCATTATTTTGAAGCAGATCCCAAATTTATCATTTCATCTGTAGGTATGTCCATACATATCTGTAAAACATAAGAACACTTTAAAAACAAAACCTGACAAGGGGCACCTGTCAGTTGAGCGTCCTACTTCAGCTCAGGTCCTGATCTCCTGGTTTGTGAGTTCGAGCCCCATATAGGGCTCTTTGCTGTCTGTGGGGAGCTCACTTCCAAACCTCTCTCCCCCTCTCTCTGCCCTTCCCCTGCTCACTCTCTCTCAAAAATAAAAAATAAACATTTAAAAAATCCTCACAAACACCTGACAAAACTATTATCACATATAAAATAAATAACAGTACTTTTTAATACCATCAAATATCCAGTCAGTAGTTAGATTTTCCTGGTTGTCTCATATATATATATATATATATATATATATATATATATATATATATATATTTTTTTTTTTTTTTTTTCTTTTTCTTTCTGGTAGCTTTATCCTTTTTAACAGCTTTCTTTTTAACCATTTTTTTTTTTTTTTACATAATTTCTACATCCAAGGTGGGGCTCAGCTTATGACCGGGAGATGAAGAGTCACATACTCTACTGACTGAGCCAGCCAGATGCCCCTTAACAGCTTTGTTGAGATGTAATTCACCTACCATACAATTCACACATTTAAAATGTACAATTCAGTGGCTTGTAAAGTATGGCAGGGTTGTGTACCCATCACCACAGTCTATTTTAGTACATTTTATTACCCCCAAAAGAAACCCCCCTCCCTTTTGCTGTCACCCCAAATGCTTCAGCCTCCAACCTAAACCTTAGACAACCACTAATCTATTTTTGTTTCAACAGAGTTGCTTATTCTGGACATTTCATATAAATGAGATCATGCAATACATGTAGTCCTTTGTGACTGGCTTTCACAGAGCATAATATTCAAGTTTCATCCCTGTATAGCGTATTATCAGTATTTTATTTCTTTTTATCACCGAATATTCCATTGTATTGATATACTACATTTTATTTATCCAGTTGATGGACATTTGAGGTTGTTTCCACTTTGGGGCTATTATGAATAATGCTGTGATGAATATTCATGTACAATTTGGGGTGGGGGGGAACATATGTTTTTCTTTCTCTTGGCAGATACTTAGGAGTGGAATTGCTGGATTGTGTCCCAACTCTGTTTCACTATTTGAGAGACTGTCTCAGAACTTTTTTAGATTGTTTGAATCATCATCCAAGTAAAATTCGTATGTTGTAATTTGTTGCTGTATCCATTAAGAATCTTTTGGGGTACTTGGTGGCTCAGTTGGTTAAGAATCAGACTCTTGATTTTGGCTCAGGTCATGATCTCACAGTTCGTGGGACTGAGCCCCATGTCAGGTGGCACGCTGACAGTACAGAGCCTATTTGGGATTCTCTCCTACTCTCTCTCTGCCCCTCCCTGCTCAATAAATAAACTTAAAAAAAATTTTTTTTTTTAATCTTTGTTTATTTTTGATAGAGAGGGTGTGAACAGGGGAGGAGCAGAGAGAGAGGGAGACACAGAATCTGAAGCAGGCTCCAGGCTCTGAGCTGTCAGCACAGAGCCTGATGCAGGGCTCAAACTCACGAACTGAGATCATGACCTGAGCCGAAGTCGGACACTGAACCGACTGAGCCACCCAGGTGCCCCTAAATAAACTTTTTTTTTTAAAGAATCTTTTGAGAGAGGGAGGCAAACCAGAAGAGACTCTTTTTTTTTTTAATTTTAATAAAATAGTTTTATTTAACCCAAGATTACCAAAACATCATTTGAACATGTGACCAATATAAAAATTGAGACATTTTATATTCTACTAAGTCTTCAAAATCCAGTGTGTATTTAAAACTAATAAGCACATCTCAATTTGAACACTAAATTTTTACCAGAAAATATTTGATCTGTATTTAAATTTCCTAAAATCCACATGTGAAAAAGTAGATTCACATATCCAGGTTGTTCTAAACATACTTAAAAAGTTCTCTAATAACTGAATCAAGTAGAAGTTTTTAAATTATATTTAAATTAGTTAAAAAGTCACTTTCTTAGTCACACCAGCTATATTTCAAGTGCTTGTGAGCTACATGTGACTAGTGACTGTTAAGTCTATACTGTTAAGTAATATACCTTCTTGTATATTACTATCTACTTTTTATTTCTATTTAGCTTTTTATCACTTAAAACAAATCTGAACCTTTTAAACTTTTTCTATTTTGTTGGTTATGTATATATTCCAGTGGTTAATCTGATTTTGTGCCAAAGAGACTCTTAAATACAGAGAAAAAACTGAGGGTGTTTGGGAGTGTGGGGGAGAGGGGAAAATGGTTACGGGCATTGAGGAGGACACTTGTTGGAATGAGCATTGGGT
Organism: Leopardus geoffroyi; assembly: GCF_018350155.1. NCBI lineage: Eukaryota > Metazoa > Chordata > Mammalia > Carnivora > Felidae > Leopardus > Leopardus geoffroyi. Next base: position 8,623,143 of record NC_059335.1, read on the forward strand.
GTTGTATGTAAGCCAATTTGACAATAAATTATATTCATAAAAAAAGAATCTTTTAATCTATAGATCTCCTGCCCTCTTTTCCCCCCTCTGCAGTATATTTAGTGATGAAACTGGGTTATTTGTCCTGTAGTTTCTAACCATCTGGAATTTGCTGCTTCCCTTCCTGTGGTGTCATTTAATATGTTCTCTGTTCCCGGGCTTTCTTATGAATTGGTAGTTAGGGCAAGAGGTTGATTCGTTTTAGGGTCAGTATTCTGTCAAGAATACTTCATGAATGGTTTCATATGCTTCTGTCAGGAGGCAAAAACTCTCTGGATGTTCTCTCTTTTTGTCATGTGAGCAGCCATGAATAGTCATTGTCTAGATACACATATTCATTAGAGATTATGAAATGGTGGTATTCCAGCTTTATCATTCCTTTTTTTTTTTTTTTTTTTTAGCTGGAATACTTCTAGAAAGAGAAACTTCCCTTTACCAAACATTTGTTGCCCTGGTATACAGTTTGTATGAGGAAAGCAGAATAAACTTTGATTCTTTCCTCTCATTTGCCAGCTTAAAAAATGAATTTATTGCCTAATACTCTGCAAAAATGGTCATTGAGTTTTTTCTTTTTAGCATCTCTCCAGACTCATAGATTTACATATATTTGATGTGTTTCCATCCATTGCAGCTATTCTTTTTTAATTTTTAAATTTTTTTTAATGTTTATTTATTTTTGACAGAGAGAGAGAGCGCGCGCGCGCGCGCGAGCATGAGTGGGGGAGGGGCAGAGAAAGAGGGAGACACAGAATCCGAAGCAGGCTCCAGGGTCTGAGCTGTCAGCACAGAGCCCGATGCCGGGCTCAAACTCACAGACTGTGAGATCATGAGCTGAGCCAAAGTTGGACACTCAGCCGACTGAGCCACCCAGGCGCCCCTATTCTTTTTTAATTTTTAAATTTATTTTTGAGAGAGAGAGAGAGAGAGAGAGAGCGAGCATGAGCAGGGGAGGGGCAGAGAGAAAGAGGGAGACACAGAATCCAAAGCAGGCTCCAGGCTCTGAGCTGTCAGTACAGAACTCAACGTGGGGCTCAAATCCGTGAACCATGAGATCATGACCTGAGCTGAAGTCGGCAACTTAACCGACTGAGCCACCCAGGCGCCCTTGCAACTATTCTTATTGATGCTCAAATCATCTCATTTTTGGCACATGGAAGCATCTTCAGGTTGACTCCTGCGTCCTTTTGACAAGACCACAGAAGTATATAATAATTTCTTTGATTTCTGGTATGACCTTCTGGTCTAGGATTAATTTGTACATTTCATACCCAGCTCTGAAATCTGCTATTTTTCTAAGGATACTTAGTTCCTTTTGATGGGAAGTGGTATTTAGAGATCACAATTTTGTGCTAGGGGTGTTCATTGCTACCGCATTGCTCATTGTTTCTAGGTCTTTTCAATAGATAGAGCTAGGAAGTAGTCTTGTAAGGTTAAATACATCATAAATTCATACTTATTTTTTCAATTCAAATTCAGGATTATAGGGTTTTTACTTAGCTTCTCAGATCTTACATTTACATATTTTCCTGTCATGTAGTCTGATGCTCTTGATGTTTCTCAGCTAGAAGTTGGTGCCCACAAGCCCTCACACTCGTTTCCCAAATTGAACTCATCATTGTCTCTATCAATTTTTGCATCCCCAAACCTACAAATCCACCTGTGTTCCCACCTAGGGAGCAGGGCAGGTGGACCTAGAGCCTAGGCAGGCAAATTGAGGCAAAACATGTTTTAGGACTCTGGGTGGTAGGGTTTGTAGACCTCTAATATGGAAATGTCCACATGTCCCGTCACTGGTATAGGTGTCCAGGGCAGCAAGACTAATCCCAGACCCAGTGACTGGTAGAGTGTTGTTGCAGTCTCTGTCTTGAGCAGCTTCTTGGCCTGGTAAGAAGAATATAGCATTTAGAGACAAAGAAATCTGTGTGTGTTTGTTTATTATATCAAACCCTTAGGTAGTTCCATGACCTTTAGCAAGTCACTTTCTCTCCTTCGTCTTAGCTTTCTTATCTGTCAAATGGAGATGCGGAATTAATCCCACAGATTTCTTGGAGAAACTAATTTTTTAATTATTTATTTATTTAATATTTAATAAAATATTTTAATTATTTAATATTTAATAAATATTATATTTAATATAATAAATATTATAAATTTAATATTTAATATTTAATAAAATATTTTAATTATTTAATATTTAATAAAAATATTAAAAATTTTAATATTTTATCATTTTTTAAAGTAATCTCTACACCCAACACAAGGCTCGAACTCACAACCTTGAGATCAAGTGTCATAGCCCTACTGACTGAGCCAGCCAGGTGTCCCAGAATGTCATTTAAATGCAGTCATGTTGGGGCGCCTGGGTGGCGCAGTCGGTTAAGCGTCCGACTTCAGCCAGGTCACGATCTCGCGGTCCGTGAGTTCGAGCCCGGCGTCGGGCTCTGGGCTGATGGCTCAGAGCCTGGAGCCTGCTTCTGATTCTGTGTTTCCCTCTCTCTCTGCCCCTCCCCCGTTCATGCTCTGTCTCTCTCTGTCCCCAAAAAAATAAACGTTGAAAAAAAAAATTAAAAAAAAAAATGCAGTCATGCTGTATGTAGCCTTTTGAGTCTGGTTTCTTTCATTTTGCATAATATGTGTGAAATTCATGGATGTTGTTCATTGTATCAATATTCCCTGTTCTTTTTTTACTGCTAATATTGCATTCCATGAATGTACCGTTTATCTTTTATTCAGTAATTGAAAGACATGTGGGTTTTTCCAGTTTGGGCGATCATGAATAAAGTAGCTGTAAACATTGGCATACAGGCTTTTGTGAACAAAACTTCTTGGGAAAATACCTAGGAGTGGTACTGCTGGGTTATATGGAAAGCATATGTTTAACTTTTTTAAGAGACTGTGACTCTTTATGGCTATACCATTTTGTATTCCATTTTTTCCAGTTTTCTTATTGTGGTAAAATACATATAAAACTTAAACCATCTTAACCAGTTTAAAGTGGTATTAAATACATTAATAGTTTTTACAACCATCACTACCATCTGCCTCCATATTTCCTTCATCCTGTAAAACTGAAACTGTGTACATTACACAATAAATCCCTATTATTCCACCCTCCACAGTCCCTAGCAATTACCATTCTACTAGTGTTTGTCTCCATGATTTTGATTATTCTAAGTACATTATATAAGTAGAATCATGCAGTCTTTGTCTTTTTGTGACTGGCTTATTTCACTTAGTATAATCCTCAAGGTCCATCCATGTTGTAGCATATGTCAGAATTTCCTAACTTTTTAAGGCTGTATAATATCCCATTACATTGATATACTGCATTTTGCTTATCCATGTATCCCTCAGTGGACACTTGGATGGCTTACATATTGTAGCTATTGTGAATAATGCTGCTGGAAACATGGGTGTACAAAAATATCTTTGAGACCCTGCTTTCAGTTATTTTGAGTATATAACCGGAAGTATAAATGCTAAATCATACAGTAACTGTGTTTTTAATTTTCTGAGGAATTGCTGTACTGTTTTCTGCACAGCAGCTGTACCATTTTGCAGCCACCAAGAGAGCATAGGGGTTCCAATTTCTCCACATCCCCACCAATACTTGTTCTTTTCTTTTTTTTCCTTTTTTTCTTTTCTTTTTTGTATACTAGACATATTAACGAGCGTGAGATAGTGTCTCATCATAGTCCTTTGCCCATTTTTGAATCAGATTGTAGAATTCTCTATATATTCTGGATATGAATCCCACATCAGATATATGATTTCACAAGTATTTTCTTTTATTCTATGGGTTTCATTTTGACTCTGTTGGCATTATCTTTTGATAAGTGAATTGGAACATTTTTTCATGATATCTAACTTATTTATATGTTTTTTTGTTGCCTGTGCCTTTGGTGTCATATCCAAGAAATCATTGCCAAATCCAATGTCATGAAGATTTTTCTCTATGTTTTTTTCTAATAGTTTTACAGCTTGAGGTCTTATATTTAGGTCTTTGATCCTTTTTGAATTAATTTTCATATGTGGTATTAGATAAGGGTCCAACTTCATTATTTTGCACACAGATATCCAGTTTTCCAGCACCATTTGTTGGAAAGACTATTCTTTTCCTATCAGATGGTCTTGGTGCCATTGTCAAAAATCATTTGACTGTGTATGCAAAGAGCTCTCCATTCTGTTTTATTGGTTTATATGTCTGTCTTTATGCCAGTACCACAGTGTTTTGATTACTGTAGCTTTGTGTACTAAGTTTTGAAATCAGAAAGTATGAGTCCTTCATCTTTTTTCTTCTTTTTTTAAAAATTAAATTAAATTATTTTTATTTTTATTTATGAGAGAGAGAGACAAAGCATGAGCAGGGGAGGGGCAGAGAGAGAGGGAGACACAGGATCCAAAACAGACTCCAGGCTCTGAGCTGTCAGCACAGAGCTTGATGTAGGGCTCAAACTCACAAACCGCAAGATCATGCAGATGCCTCTTTGTTCTTCCTTTTTAAGATTGTTTGGCTGTTCAAGATCCCTTGAGATTCCATAGGAATTTTAGGATGGAAATTAAAATTTCTATTTTTAAAAAGTCACTGGGATTTTGATAGGGACTGCATTAAATCTGTAGATTACTTTGGATAGTATTAACATCTTAAAAACATTGTCTTCCAGTTCATGAATATGAGATGTTTCTCTTTATTTATGTCTTCTTTAATTTCATTCAGCAATATTTTATAGTTTTCATTGTATAAGTGTTTCACTTCCTATTGTGTTAATTTCTAAATATTTTATTCTTTTTGATGCTATAGTAAATAGAGTTGTTTTCATAATTTCCTTTTCAGATTATTAGCTGTCTGTATACAGAAATGCAACTGATTTTTGAGTGTTGACTTTGTATCCTGCTACTTTGCTGAGTTCATTTATTAAGCTTTTTTTAATAAAATCATTAGATTTTGAACATAAAATATCATACCATCTATGACCAGAGATAACCTTACTACTTCCCTTACAATTTGGATGGCTTTTTAAATTACTTATTTATTTATTTTTGGGTGATCACATTTATTGAAAGGGTTGGAAAAAAATGGAATGCACTTTAGTGTAAGAATTTTTTGAGTTATCTGCAAATCAACTCATTTCAGGAGTGGAAGGATCCTTGGTCATTTCTTAATATCAAAATTTACACAGGTTTCTCTTTTGAATGTCTTCTACATTTAAAGAGGCAATCGTACAAAGTCTTCCATATTCCATACGTGATAAATTCTTTGTTTCAGCCAATTCTTTAAAAAAAAACTTTATGTTTATTATTTATTTTTGAGAGACAGAGTGAGAGTGGGGAGGGGCAGAGAGAGAGGGAGACACAATCTGAAGCAGGCTCCAGGCTCTGAGCTGTCAGCCCAAACCCTGATGCGGGGCTTGAACCCACAAACTGAGATCATCACCTGAGCCGAAGTCAGCCGCTTAACGTATTGAGCCACCCAGGCACCCCTGTTTCAGCCAATTCTTAATGGAGGGCAACTAGTACAACATCTCCTGGAACAAAGAGCATCAGAATATTCCATTTTGTGTATATACATACACACACACATATCTTTGTATGTTTCCTCATCAATTTCTATGGTAATCACAGTTTCTTCCACATCTCTCAACATTGTATTTACATCCTGATCATAAACATGTAGTCTTCCTTGAAACTCTCTGTTGTTTCTCATTTTCATATAAATTCACTCGTCAAGGCCAAGCCTGATGAGATCCAGGGCTCTTCTACAAGTGCTGGTAGTTTGTTGATGGTCCACATCGTCTGCCATGTTTCAAACCCTGAACCCTTTCCCCTGGATGCCTTTTACTTCTTCTTGCCTAAGTGCTCTGGCCAGAACTTCCAGTACTGTGGTGAGTAGAATGGTAAAAAGAATGAATAGAATAGAATGGTGAAAGTGAGCATCCTTGCCATGTTCCTGATCTTAGTAGGAAAGCCTTCAGTCTTTCACCAGTAATGTTTACTGCAGGTTTTTCATATATGACTTTTATTATGTTGAGGTAGTTTCCTTCTGTTACTAGTTTGTTGAATATTTTATGAAATAATGTTGAATTTTGTTAAATTCTTTTTATGCATCTATTGAGATGATCATGATTTTTAGCTTTCATTCTGTTAGTGTTGAATCATCATTGTGTTCCAGGAATAAATCTCTCCTTGTCATGGTGTATTATCCTTTCAATATGCTGCTGAGTTCAGTTTGCTCATATTTTATTGAAGGCTTTTGTGTCTATATTAATCAGGGATATTGGTCTGTAGTTTTCTTTTCTTGTAATATTTTTGTTTGGGTTTGGTATCATGATAATGTTGACCTCATAAAATGAGTTAGAAATTATTTCCTTCTCTTCAGTTTTTGGGAAAACTTTGAGAAGGATAAATACTAGTTTTTCTTTAAATGTTTGGTTTATTGGGGTGCCTGGGTGACTCAGTCAGTTAAACATTGCACTCTTGATTTTGGCTCAGGTCATGATCTCAGAGTCATGAAATCGAGTGTTGGGCTCCACACTGGGTGTGGGACCTGCTTAAGATTCTCTCTCTCTCTCTCTCTCTCTCTCTCTCTCTCCTGCTCATGCTCTCACTCTCTCTCTCTAAAAAAATAAATTAAATTAAAAAATTAAAAAATAAATGTTTGATATATTTCATCAGTGAAACCATCAGGTCCAGGGCTTGTTGTAAGATTTTTTTTTGAAAGACTTTTTTTTGTTTTGTTTTTTTTAGAGAGACAGGGGGAGAGTATGTGTGAACGGGGGAGAGGGGCAGAAAGAGAGAGAGAGAGAGAGAGAAAAGCTCCACACTCAACATGAATCCCTATTTGGGGCTTGATCCCACAACTCTGGGATCATGACCTGAGCTGAAATCAAGAGTCGGATGCTCAACATGCTCAACCAACTGAGCCACCCAAGCGCTCCTTGAAAGATTTTTTATTAGTGATTCAGTCTTCTTACTAGTTACATCTAGTCAGATTTTCTATTTCTTTGTGAATACATTTTGGTGGTTTTGTGTTTCTAGGAATTTGTCCATTTCACCTAGGTTATATAGTTTGTTGGTATGTAACTGTTCATGATACTCTCATAATCCTTTTTATTTCCATAAATAGGATTTCCATAGAATAAGTTGTGTCTCCACTTTAATTTCTGATTTTAGTAATTTGAATCTTCTCGCTTGTTTTCCTTAATCCATCTAGCTAAAGGTTTGTCAATTTTGTTGATCTTTTCAAAGAACCAACCTTCAGTTTCATTGATTTTCTCTACTTTTCTATTCTCTATTTCATTTATCTCTGGTCTGATCTTTAGTATTTCCTTCTTTCTGCAAGCTTTGGGTTTAATTCGTTCTTTTGTAGTTCTTTAAGTTGTAAAGTTAGGTTGTTGATTTGAGATCTTTCTTGTTTGTTAATGTGGGCATTTACAACTATAAATATCCTCCTTCATACTGTGCTTTCATTGTATGCCATAACTTTTGGTATGTTGTGCTTTCATTTTTATTCATCTCTAAGTATTTTATAGTTTTCCTTGTGATTTCTTCTTTGATCCACTCATTGTTTAAGAGTATGTTTTTTAATTTCCACAATTTTGTGTATTTTCCAGTTTTACTTTTGTTATTGATTTCTAACTTCATCCCTTTGTGGTCAGAAAAGACACTTTATATAACTGTCTCTTAAAATCTGTTGAAACTTAATTTGTGGCCTAACATATGATCTACACTGGAAAATGTTCCACGTGCTCTTGAGAAGAATATATATGCTGTTGTAGGTTGTATTCTGTTTGTGTCTGTTAGATCTAGTTGGTTTATTGTGTTGTTTAAGATCTCTGTTTCCAGATGGTAATCCTGTCCATTATTGAGAGTGGGGTATGAAAGTCTCCAGTTGTTATTGTAGAACTATTTCTTCTTTTAGTTCTATCTATATTTATGGTCTGTAATTAGGTGTGCAAATACTTATAATTGTTACATATTCTGGCTGTATTGAACCTTTTATTAATATATAATGTCTTCCTTTGTCTCTTGTAAAATTTTTCCATTTGAAGTCTGTTTTTTCTGATATTAGTACAGCCACCCCTGCTCTCTTTTGGCTGCTATATTTTTTTAAAAATTTTTTTTTCAACGTTTTTATTTATTTTTGGGACAGAGAGAGACAGAGCATGAATGGGGGAGGGGCAGAGAGAGAGGGAGACACAGAATCGGAAACAGGCTCCAGGCTCTGAGCCATCAGCCCAGAGCCTGATGCGGGGCTCGAACTCACGGACCGCGAGATCGTGACCTGGCTGAAGTCAGACGCTTAACCGACTGCGCCACCCAGGCGCCCCGATTGGCTGCTATATTTTATGGCATATCTTTTTCCATTCTTTCAATCTATTTGTGTCTTTGGATCTAAAATGAGTTTCTTGTAGACATAATATAATTGGATGTGTTTTTATGCATTCTGAAAATATGCCTTTTGATTAGATAATTTAACCCATTTACATTTAAAGTAATTACTGATAAGGGGAGATTTAATGCTATCATTTTGCTATTTGTATTCTATGTACCTTAGAGCTCCCCTTGCCCTCATGCTTATTTCCTTCTTCCTGTCTTCTTTGGTGTTTAATTATTATTATTTTTTTTTGTAGTGAAATGTTAAAATTCCTTTCTCATTTCATTTTCTGTATATTTTATAGCTATTTTCTTTATGGATACCGTGGTATTTACATATAACATCCTGAAGTTATAACATTCTAATTTGAATTCCTACCAGCTTAACTTCAATAACATACAAAAACTGCCTGTTTATAGCTCCATCACCACTCTTTTTGGTTGATGATGTCACAGAATATATCTTTATATATTGTGTGCCCCAAAACACAAACTAATAATTCATTTCAATGCACTAGTATCTTAATTTATATAGAAAACCAAATGTGGAGTTACAAACATAAATTGCAATAATACGAGATTTTAGACTAATATTTTAAAAAATATTTATTTATTTTGAGAGAGATAGAGTAGGGGAGGTACAGAAAGAGAGGAGAGAGAAAATCCCAAGCAGGCCCTGTGCTGTCAGCACAGAGCCTGATGTGGGGCTTGATCCCACAAACCTTCAGATCATGTCCTAAGCCAAAATCAAGAGTCGGATGCTTAACCAACTGAGCCACCCAGGCACCCGTAGATTAATTTACATTTTTAAAAATGAACCAGCTCTTAGTTTTGTTGATCTGTTCTACCGGTTTTTTGTTTGTTTCTATATCGTTTATTTCTCTGCTCATCTTTATTATTTTCCTTTTTCTGCTGGTTTTAGGCTTTATTTGCTGTTCCTTTTCTAGCTCCTTTAGGTGTAAGGTTAGGCTGTTTATTTGGGACCTTTCTTGCTTCTTGAGATAGGCCTGAATTGCAATATACTTTCCTCTTAGGACTGCCTTTGCTGCATCCCAAAGAGTTTGGACTGTTATGTCATTGGCTTCCATGTATTTTTTTATTTCTTCTTTATCTCCTGGTTAACCCATTCATTCTTTAGTGGGGTGTTTTTTAACCCCCATGTATTTGACATGGCTTTGTCATGACATGACTTTCCACCTTTTTTCTTGTTTGACTTCAAGTTTCATAGTGTTATAATCTGAAAATGTGCATGGTATGATCTTTATCTTTTTGTACCTGTTGAGGGCTGATTTGTGACCAAGTATGTGATCTGTTCTGGAGAATATGTGCACACAGTAGGGCACCTGGGTGGCTCAGTCGGCTGAGCGTCCAACTTCAGTTCAGGTCATGATCTCAGGATCAAGCCCCGCATCAAGCCCCGCATCAAGCCCCGCATCAAGCTCTGTGCTGACAGCTCAGAGTCTGGAGCCTGCTTCAGATTCTTTGTCTCCCTCTCTCTGCCCCTCCCCAGCTCGCAGCTTGCACTCTGTCTCTCGCTCTCCCAAAAAGAAAATAAACATTAGAAGAAAAAAGAATGTATATTGTGCTGTTTTAGGGTGAAATGTTCTGAATATATGGTTAAGTCCATCTGGTCCAGTATGTCATTCAAAGCCATTGTTTCCTTGTTGGTTTTCTGCTTAGAATATCTGTCTATTGCAATTTTTAAAAATCTTTTGGTTTCTTGGGGCTCCTGGGTGGCTCAGTAAGTTAAGGGTCTGCTCTTGATTTCAGCTCAGGTCTGATCTCACATGGCTCATGAGTTTGAGCCCCATGTTGGGCTCTGCACTGACAGCACGAAGTCTGCTTGGGATTCTCTCTTCTACCTCTTTCTCTGTCCCTCTCCTGCTTGTACTCTGTCGGTCTCTCTCAAAACAATAAATAAACATTAAAAATTTTTTTAAATGTATTGGCTTCTTGAAATCATCTCTTTCATGTAGAAAATAAAAAGTAGAGTTACAAACTGTTGTTATAATAATAATAGCTTTTATAATCACCTATAATTTATATTTTTTGAGATCTTTATTTTTTCATATGGCTCAAGTTAACATATAGTTAGTATCTTTCATTTCACCCTGCAAATCTCCCATGAAATTTCTTGTAGGCAGTTCTAGTGGTAATGAATTCTTTCAGTTTTTGTTTATCTGAGAATGTCTTAATTTCTCCTTTTTTTTCTTTTTCAATATAAGCATTTAGTGATATAAATTTCCTTTCAAACACTGTTTTAATTACAACACAGAAATTTAACATGTTATATTTTTATTTTTGTTTAGTGCATAATGTTTGCCAGTTTCCCTTAATAATTCCTCTTTGACACATAGGTTATTTTTTTTTTTTAATTTTTTTTTCAACGTTTATTTATTTTTTGGGGGACAGAGAGAGACAGAGCATGAATGGGGGAGGGGCAGAGAGAGAGGGAGACACAGAATCGGAAACAGGCTCCAGGCTCTGAGCCATCAGCCCAGAGCCTGACGCGGGGCTCGAACTCGCGGACCGCGAGATCGTGACCTGGCTGAAGTCGGACGCTCAACCGACTGCGCCACCCAGGCGCCCCGACACATAGGTTATTTTTAAGAGTGTTGTTTAACTTTCAAACATGTGGGGGTCTTGAGGTATCTTTGCTTTTTTGTTGTGTGTGTGTGTGTGTGTGTGTGTGTGTGTTTTAATGTTTTTTTTTTTTTTTAATTTTTGAGAGAGAAAGTGTGCAAGCAGGGGAGGGGCAGTGAGAGAGGGGGACAGAGGATCTGAAGCAGGGCTCTGTGCTGATAGCAGAGAGCCTGACACTGGGCTGGAACTCATGAACTTCGAGATCATGACCTGAGCCAAAGTTAGACGCTAAACTGACTGAGCCATCCAAGCGCCCTGTTTTTTGTTTTTTTTATTTTTTAAATGTTTATTTATTTCTGAGAGAGAGAGAACATGAGAAGGGAAGGGGCAGAGAGACAGAGAGAGAGAGAGAGAGAGAGAGAGAGAGAGAATCCCAAGCAGGCTGCACGCTGTCAGTACAGAGCTGGAGGTGGAACTTGATCTCATGAACCGTGAGATCATGACCTGAGCAGACATTAAGAGTCAGACACTCAACCGACTGACACCCCCTCAAGGTGTCTTTGTTTTTTATTCCTCGTTTAATTCTGTTATGGCCAGAGAACATACTGTGTGTGATTTTATTTTTTTTAATTGTTATGGCTTGTTTTGTGGGCCAGGATATGATGTCTCTTGGCAGATTGCTGCATTCATTTGAAAATGTGTTTTCTGCTGTTGGAGTATTCTAGAGATGCAACTTAGATTATGTTGGGTGATAATGTTATTTAGATCTTCTCTCTTCTTGTTGATTTTCTGTCTGCTTGTTCTGTGAATTAGACAGGAGTGATGAAGTTTCAAAGTGTAATAGTGGGTTCTCTATTTCTCCTATCATCTCTATTATTTTTTGCTTCATGTATTTGGAGCAATATTTTACGTATATATACATTCAGGATTGTTTTGTCTCCTTGGTGAATTGACTCTGGTGAATTTTCTTTTTTAATTTCTGAAATTTGCTTTGTATAGTATGAAGACAGCCACTCTAGATTTCTTTTGACATTGCATAAATAAATTTACATTTATTTATGTCTCAGTAAACAGCTTTATTGAGATATAATTTACATGTCATAAAATTCACCCGTTTAAAGTGTACAGCTCTGTGATTTTTAGCATATTCAGAGCATCGTGCATTTGTTATAATAACAATGTTATTTCAGAACATTTTCATCATTCCCTCCAAAACCTTTTTTTTAACTTTTAATCTATTTATATTATTATATTTAAGGTGTGTATGTGTGTGTGTGTGTGTGTGTGTGTGTGTGTTTTGTGGACAGCATATAGTTGGATCTACCCCTCCCACCCCAGCTAATAATCATTATTTTTTAATTGATCTATTTAGGTCATTTACATTTAATATGTTATGTATATTAATATATTATTGCTATGGTCAAATCTAGGGCTACCATTTTATTATTTGTTTTCTATTTGTCCTCTCTGTTTTTTCCCTCTGTTTTGTCTTTCTTGCTTCTTTTGACTTATTTAAATATTTTTTAGTATTCCATTCGAATTTATATTTGGCTTTTTAGTTATAGATCTTTGAATTAAGTTTTTTAGTGGTTGTTCTAAGGATTGATTATATTATGCACCTCCAATTTCACACAGACTACCTGAGCTAATATCACTTCACATAAACGTGGAAGCCTTATAACCTCATGGGACCCTTTCCCTTTATTTTATAGCTATCATATGTATGATGCTTATATACATTGAAAGCCTCCCCTACCAATTATGTATTTTTTTGCTTTCAACTGCAAACATTTTATTTTTATTATTTAATGTTTATTTTTGAGAGAGAGCACACATGCACACATGAATGGGAGAGGGGCAGAGAGAGAGGGAGACACAGAATCTGAAGCAGGCTCCAGGCTCTGAGCTGTCAACACAGAGCCCGACACAGGGCTTGAACTCACTAACTGTGAGATCATGACCTGAGTCGAAGTTGGGTGCTCAACCAAGTGAGCTACCCAGGTGCCTCTCAATTGCAAACATTCTTTAAAAGTCTTTAAAAGGAGTAAAAGAGTCCATTTTTTTTTTTTTTTACCCCACTGTTTACTGTCTCTCTTGTTCCTGTCTGAAGGAGAGATTCTGGAGTTCCTAATTCTCCCCTGATACCATTTCACTAAAATCCAGAGAACATTCTTTAGCCTTTCTGTTATAGCAGGTCTGCTAGTGGGGGATTCTCTTAGTTTTCCTTTATCTGAGTTTTTATTTTCTTCTTTAATTTGAGAGAGAGAGCATGAGTGGTGGAGAGGGGCAGAGGGGGAGAGGGAGAATCTTAAGCAGGTTCCATCCTCAGCATGGAGCTTGACGCAGGCAGGGCTTGATCCCATGACCCTGGGATCATGACCTGAACCAAAACCGAGTCAGATGCTCAACCAACTGAGCCACCCAGGTCCCCCCAACTGAGAATGTTTTTATCTCACTTCATTCCTGAAGTTTTTTTTTTTTTTTTTGATGGATATAGCATTATGTGATGATACTTTTTTTTTGTTCCCTGTTAGCACTTTAAAGATATTCCACTGACTTCTGGCTGCCATCTTTTATGATGAGAAATCCACAATTCTGATTGTTGTAGCCTTCTATGTAATCCGTTGTTTTTCCTCTGTTAACCTTACAGATTCCTCTTTTTTCCTTTTAGCAGCACAGTTATGATGTGACTGATATGATATAGCTTTTGGGGGGGGGATTTGATGAACTTCTTGAATCTAAATTTATATATTTAATCAAATTTGGGGAGTTTTCAAGATTTTTTAAATTTCCTTTTTACATTTATTTATCTTCTTAAATTTTTTTTTTTTCAACGTTTATTTATTTTTGGGACAGAGAGAGACAGAGCATGAACGGGGGAGGGGCAGAGAGAGAGGGAGACACAGAATCGGAAACAGGCTCCAGGCTCTGAGCCATCAGCCCAGAGCCCGACGCGGGGCTTGAACTCACAGACCGCGAGATCGTGACCTGGCCGAAGTCGGACGCTTAACCGACTGCGCCACCCAGGCGCCCCTACATTTATTTATCTTTGAGAGACAGAGCACAAGTTGGGGAGGGGAAGAGACAGAACAAGACACAGAATCCAAAGCAGGCTCCAGGCTCTGAGCTGTCAGCACAGAGCCCAACGCGGGGCTCAAACCCACAAACCATGAGATCATGACCTGAGTCAAAGTCGGACGCTTAACCGACTGAGCCACCCAGGCACTCCTCAGACTTTTTTTCCCACCAATCTCTTTCTCCCTCATTCTTGGACTTTTGATATTGTCTCATAGGTCCCTGAGGCTCTGCTCATTTTATTTGCAATTTTTTTTCTCTCTGTTCTTCAGATTGGATCATTTCTAATGTCCTATCTTCATATTCCATCTAATGAATTTTTAATTTGCAATATTTTACCTCTTGGCTCTAAAATTGCCATTTGGTTATTTTTTTAGTTTCTGTTTCTCTACTCAGAACTTCTGTTGTTCCATTAATTTCGAGAGTTTTCACCTTTACCTAATGGAGAATGGGTATAATAGTTTCTTTAATGTCTTCATTTAGTTTTTTTTTTTTCCTAATAAATAAAATGGTGGAATAGGAGGTCCCCAGCTCACTTCCCTCAACACGCACACAGACAACAATCCAGCAGCCATCCACAGAAAAAAAAGTGCCTTTGTGGGAGCTTTGGGATCCTAGTAGGAGGTTGTGAAACCCCAGGAAAGCCCAGGACTAAGGAAAACTGATTTCAGGAAGCAGGCTCTAACCCTGGTGGAAAGCCAGCCAAATGTGGTGCTGGGTACAGAATAATAACCCCATCTCTTTATGGACTTGGCTCCAACCCCACTTGGCTGCAGTCCTGCAACCGGTTCCATCCACCAAGGCACCAGGAGGAGCCATGGTCATCTCTGCCACCAGTATCAGGCCTGCCAGCCTTGGACACAATTGCAGATCCTGAAGCATCCCTGTGACCCAGCTCAAGCCCTACTCTAACTGCCAGTCTAGAGTCAGACATGCCTGCACAGGGGCCCTATGGGAGACATGCTCCTGGTAACAATCCTGCTAACCTTGGTTCTGACTTTGGATCCTGAAGCAGCTCTGTAACCTTGTTTCAGCCCTGATCTCAGTCCTACCTACCCAGGGATCCAGCACTGCTGGTCTGTTCTCCTCATAGTAGGCTTACCAACCTCAGTCCTGGCTGTGGACCCTGAAGCCAGTCCCAGCTACGTACTTTGAAATGGCCCTGAGACTCAGTGACAACTCCTCTCTGACATGGTTGGAAGCCAGTTCTGACCACCCAGGAAACTGGTGACAGACCTGCCCCTCTGAGCCTCTAATGGCGGGCCTGTCGGCCTAGTTCTTGACTGCAGAACCTGAAGCAACCCTGTGACCCCGTTCCAGCCCTGCTCTACCACAGTTCCAGAGACAATCTTCCCACCCAGGGACTTTCCTAGGGACATGGTGCAAGTGCAGTCAGGGATCTGTGGGAGCCATACCCATCTGTGCCTGATAACAGACCTGCTGTCTGTGGACTTGACTGTAGCAATTTTACAAGTCCACTATTACCTTGATGCCAAAGCCAGACAAGGAGACTATGAGAAGAGATCATTACAGGCCAATATTTCTGATGAACATAGATGCAAAAATCCTCAACTGAATACTAGCAAACTGAATTGCTAAAAGGATCATACAGCATGATCAAGTGGTATTTATCCCAGGGATGCAAACATGGTTCAACATATGCAAGTCAATAAATGTGATACATCACATTAACAGAATGTAGGATAAAAAGCATATGATTATCTAGCATATGATTAGGGGCATTAAGGAATCGACTCCTGAAATCATTGTTGTACTATATGCTAACTAACTTGGATGTAATTTAAAAAAATAAATAAAAATTTAGAAAGTATTATATGATTATCTCAATAGATGCAGAAGAAGTATTTTATAAAATTCACCATCATTTTATGATAAAATCTCTCAACAAATTAGTATAGAAGGCATGTACCTCAATATAATAAAGGCCATATATGAATGCCCACTGCTAACCTCATACTAAAGGGTGAAAGCTCAAAGCTTTTCCTCTAAAATCAGGAACAAGATAAGAATGCTGTCTGTCTCTGTGATTATTCAACATAGTACTGGAAGTCCTAGCCATAACAATTAGACAAGAAAAAGAAATCAAAGGTATCCAGTTTGGGCAGAAAGAAGTGAAATTGTCTCTATTTGCAGATAACATGATTTTATATACAGAAAACCCTAAAGATTCCTAAAAAAAAAAAAAAAACTGTTAGAACTAATAAAAAAATTCAGTAAAGGTGCAGAATACAAAATCAGCATACAAAAATCAGTTGCACTTCTATACACTAACAACCAACTATCTGAAAAACAAATTAAGAAGACAAACCCGTGTGGGACGCCTGGTTTGTTCAGTCGGTTGAGTGTCCAACTCTTGATTTCAGCTCAGGTCATGATCCCAAGGCTGTGGTATTGAGCCCGTCAGGCTCTGTGCTGAGCATGGAGCCTGCTTATGATTCTCTCTCTCTATCTCTCTCTCTCTCCCTCTGTCCCTCTCCCCCGCTTGTGCTCTCTCCCTCTAAAATAAAAATAATAATTTGAAAAATTAAAAAAAAAGACAATCCCATTTACAATAGCATCAAAAAGAATAAAATACTTAGGAATAAATTTAAACAAGGAAGTGAAAGATCTGTACACTGAAATCTATTAAACATTGATGAAAGAAATTGAAGACAAATAATTTAAAAGATACCGTGTTTGTGGATTGGAAGAATTAATAACAAATAATATGTGTCAACATACCCATATAACCCTAAGTGATCTACAGATTAAATGGGGTCCCTATAAAAATTCCAATGATAATTTTCACAGAAATAGGAAAAATTCTAAAATTCATATGGAGCCACAAAAGACCCAAGTAACTACAGCAATACTGAACAAGAAGAAAAAAAACAGAGGCATCTCACTTCCTGATTTCAAATTATATTACAAAGCTATAGTAATCAAAGCTGTATGGTATTGGCATAAAAACAGACACACAGATCAATGGAACAGAACAGAGAGCCCAGAAATAAACTCACATTTGTTCAGTCAACTAAGGTATCAAGAATACACCATGAGGGAAAGGATAGTCTCTTTAATAAATTGTGTTGGGAAAACTGGATATTCACATGCAAAAAAAAGGAAATTGGACCTTTGTCTCACACCATACACAAAAATCAACTCAAAATTGGTCAAAGACTTAAATGTAAGACCTGAAATATAAGACTCCTAGAAAAAAAAGCTTATGGGAACGCTCCTTGACATTGGTCTTGACAATGGTTTTTCAGGGGATGACACCAAAAGCACAAGCAACAGAAGAAAAATTAAAACAAGTAGGACAGCACCAAATTAAAAAGTTTCTGCAGGGGCGCCTGGGTGGCTCAGTCGGTTAAGCGTCCGACTTCGGCTCGGGTCACGATCTCGCGGTCCGTGAGTTTGAGCCCCGCGTCGGGCTCTAGGCTGATGGCTCAGAGCCTGGAGCCTGCTTCCGATTCTGTGTCTCCCTCTCTCTCTGCCCCTCCCCCGTTCATGCTCTCTCTCTGTCTCAAAAATAAATAAAACGTTAAAAAAGATTTTTTTAAAGTTTCTGCAAATAAATGAAATCAACAAAATGAAAAGGCATCCTATAGAATGAGAAAATATTTGCAAACCATATATCCATAAGGTGTTGATAGCCAAAATATACAAGGAACTCATAGTATTCAGTGGCAAAAAAAATAAACAAAATGGAAAAACACCGAAATAGACAATTTTCCAAAGTAAACATACAAATGGCTGATGGGTATATGAAAAAGTGCTGAACATCACTAACCATCAGGAAAATTCAAACCAAAACCATAGTGGGAGATCACCACATGACCTTAAGATGGCTATCATGAAGAAATCAAAAGATAACTGTTGGCAAGGATGTGCAGAAAAGGGAACACTTATATACTGTTGGTAGGAATGTAAATGGTACAATCATTATGGAAAACAGGATAGTGATTCCTCAAAAACTTAAAAATAGACACACCGTATGATCAAGAAATCTCACTTCTGGGTCCATATCCAAAGGAACTGAAATTAATATCTTGAGGAGATATCTGCACTCCCATATTCATTGTAGTATTATTCACAATAGCCAAGATATGAAAACAACCTAAGTGTCCATCAACAGACAAAGGGATAAAGAAAATGTCACACACACACACTGGAGTATTATATACCCTTAGAAAAGAAGGGAGTCCTGGTGTTTGTGACAACATGGATGAACCTCGAAGTCATTATACTAAGTGAAATAAATCAGGCACAGAAAGACAAATACTGCTGATCTTACTTATATGTGGGATCTAAAAAAAGTCGAACTCATAGAAACAGCGAGTAGAAGAATAGTTACCGGGGGATGAGGAGTGAAGGAAACGTGATGTTTGTTGGTCAGCGGGTACAAACTTTCCGGTATAAGCTGAATGAATTCTAGAGACCTAATGTATGGCATGGTGATATAGCTAATATACCTATAGTTAATAAGGTATACTTGAAATTTGCTAAGAGAGAAGATCTTAGGTGTTCTTAACACACACACATACACACACACACACAGAGTAACTGTGAGGTGAGGGATAAGTTAATTAACTTCATGGGCTGATCATATCACAATGTATACATATATCAAAACATTACATGTTATTCCTTAAACATATACAATTTTTACTTATCAATAATACCCCAAAGCTGGAAAAATACAAGTACTTAAATTTTTTTTTTTAAGATTTATTCATTTCTAAGAGAGACAGAGTGTAAGCAGGGGAGGGGCAGAGAGAGAGAGAGGGAGACACAGAATCGGAAACAGGCTCCAGGCTCTGAGCTGTCAGCACAGAGCCTGATGCGGGGCTTGAACTCACGGACCACGAGATCATGACCTGAGCTGAAGTTGGACACTCAACCGACTGAGCCACCCAGGTGCCCCAAAATGGGCTCCAGGCTCTGAGCTGTCAGCACAGAGTTCTATGCAAGGCTTGGACCCATGAACACGAGATCATGACGTGAGCCACAGTCAGATGCTTAACTGACTGAGCCACCCAGGCACCCCTGTACTTTTAAAAATAATAAGTCTTTGTCTAAAAATTCCATCATCTGGGTCATCTCAGGGTTGACATCTGTGGATTGTCTTTTCCCTTGGGAAATGGTCAGATTTTCACATGTGTGTGTTTAAGTGATGAGTAAATTTGGACTGTATCCTGGGAATTTTAAGTATTATATTGCAAACTCAGGATCCTGTTAATAACCCTTGGAGAATGTTGGATTTTGTTGGCTTGTTTGTTTTAGCAGGCCATCAACCTGGGTAGGTTCAGATGGCAGGTTCTGTCCCATCTTCTGTGGGTGTTGGTTACAACGTTAGTTCAATCTCTAAAGCCTTTGCTGTGCTATTTGGATTAGCATGTGCCGCCCTGGGGTTGGTCTGTGACTTGGGCATTGGTTTATATCATTGTTCAGTTTTCAGAACCTTGTTGCTCTTCTTCACATTTGTTTCCTGCTTGTGTAGTTCAGAGGTGAGCCTCTGAGGTGAAAAGGGAAAATTAGTAATGTCCCTGCCCCCTTACTCTCTAATACATAGGAGTTTCTTTTCCTGGTCCTTTGGAAATAGGAGGCTTCTCCTAGAGCATCTGCTGTTGGTGCTTGTTGCACAGTTACATGGTTTGGCTTATTCTTGGATCAGGAGACAAAGGAGGGAAAAGAAATATGAAACTCACCCCTCCCCTCATTATAAGTCATTATTCAAGTTCTAACTTAAATCCCTGGTCTGCTTTTTTTTTTTTTCAGTTTACTTTTCAAAGTTCACAGGCTCTTGTTTCTTATATGCTATTTAAGATTTGTATCTGTCATCAGTGGGAGAGGCTGCGTATCATTACTTTACTTCATCTTGGCCAGCAACAAAGAACTAGTGTCAGTCTCTTCATTATTTTCGGTACTTTATTCTTCTACATAAATTGTAAAATCTTTTTAGCTTTCATGAAAAGTTATGTTGAGATTTTGGTTGGAATTGCCTTCAATCTATAAATCATTTTGGGGAGAAATTCCATCCTTACAGTATTGAGTATTTATATTCATAAACATGAGATGTTTCTGCATATTTAAGGTCTTGGTTTAACGTTTAGGTTTATTTCTTGATGCCATATAGTTTTTGTTGCTGTTGTGAGTGCCATCTTTCTATTTTAAAATCTACTTTCTGGGGCACCTGCGTGGCTCAGTCATTTGAGCAACCGACTCTTGATTTTGGCTCAACTCATGATCTCATGGTTTGTGGGTTTGAGCCTTGCGTTGGGCTCCACACTAACCTGCTTGAGACTCTCTCTCCCTCTGCCCCCTCCCCACTCATGCTTTCTCTCTCTCTCTAAAATAAAACAAAACAAATAAAATATATTTTCTGTTTATTATTGCTTTATAGAAATCCAGGGTTTTTAGTTATTTTTCCAATGTTTATTTTTTTATTTTTTTTTTTATTATATGAAATTTATTGTCAAATTGGTTTCCATACAACACCCAGTGCTCATCCCAAAAGGTGCCCTCCTCAATACCCATCACCCACCCTCTCCTCCCTCCCACCCCCCATCAACCCTCAGTTTGTTCTCAGTTTTTAACAGTCTCTTATGCTTTGGCTGTCTCCCACTCTAACCTCTTTTTTTTTTTCTTTTTTCCTCCTCCTCCCCCTCCCCCATGGGTTCCTGTTAAGTTTCTCAGGATCCACATAAGTGTGAAACCATATGGTATCTGTCTTTCTCTATATGGCTTATTTCACTTAGCATCACACTCTCCAGTTCCATCCACGTTGCTACAAAAGGCCATATTTCATTTTTTCTCATTGCCACGTAGTATTCCATTGTGTATATAAACCACAATTTCTTTATCCATTCATCAATTGATGGACATTTAGGCTCTTTCCATAATTTGGCTATTGTTGAGAGTGCTGCTGTGAACATTGGGGTACAAGTGCCCCTATGCATCAGTACTCCTGTATCCCTTGGATAAATTCCTAGCAGTGCTATTGCTGGGTCATAGGGTAGGTCTATTTTTAATTTTCTGAGGAACCTCCGCACTGCTTTCCAGAGCGGCTGCACCAATTTGCATTCCCATCAACAGTGCAAGAGGGTTCCCGTTTCTCCACATCCTCTCCAGCATCTATAGTCTCCTGATTTGTTCATTTTGGCCACTCTGACTGGCGTGAGGTGATACCTGAGTGTGGTTTTGATTTGTATTTCCCTGATAAGGAGCGACGCTGAACATCTTTTCATGTGCCTGTTGGCCATCCGGATGTCTTCTTTAGAGAAGTGTCTATTCATGTTTTCTGCCCATTTCTTCACTGGGTTATTTGTTTTTCGGGTGTGGAGTTTGGTGAGCTCTTTATAGATTTTGGATACTAGCCCTTTGTCCGATATGTCATTTGCAAATATCTTTTCCCATTCCGTTGGTTGCCTTTTAGTTTTGTTGGTTGTTTCCTTTACTGTGCAGAAGCTTTTTATCTTCATAAGGTCCCAGTAATTCACTTTTGCTTTTAATTCCCTTGCCTTTGGGGATGTGTCGAGTAAGAGATTGCTATGGCTGAGGTCAGAGAGGTCTTTTCCTGCTTTCTCCTCTAAGGTTTTGATGGTTTCCTGTCTCACATTCAGGTCCTTTATCCATTTTGAGTTTATTTTTGTGAATGGTGTGAGAAAGTGGTCTAGTTTCAACCTTCTGCATGTTGCTGTCCAGTTCTCCCAGCACCATTTGTTAAAGAGGCTGTCTTTTTTCCATTGGATGTTCTTTCCTGCTTTGTCAAAGATGAGTTGGCCATACGTTTGTGGGTCTAGTTCTGGGGTTTCTATTCTATTCCATTGGTCTATGTGTCTGTTTTTGTGCCATCCAATGTTTATTTTTAAGATAAACTTTTTTTTTTTTTTTTTAAGTAAGCTCTATGCCCAACATAGGGGCTCAGACTCACAACCCAGAGATCAAGATTGCATGCTTTACTGGCTGAGCCAGCCAGGTACCCCTAAGATAAACTTTCATTAAAGTATCCCAAGTCAGGGGCGCCTGGGTAGCCCAGTCGGTAGGTGTCCGACTTTAGCTCAGGTCATGATCTCACAGTTTGTGAATTTGAGCCCCGCATCAGGCTCTGTGCTGACAGAGCCTGAAGCCTGCTTTGGATTCTGTGTCTCCCTCTCTCTCTGCTTCTCCCCCACTTGTGCTCTCTCTCTCTCAAAAATAAATAAACATTTAAAAAAATTTTTTTAAAGTATCTCAAGTATGTCCAAATCGTAATTATAGTTATCACATAGTTATAACTTATCACAATGTAAGCACACTATCCTGGCTTTTGACACCATGAATTTGTTTTGCCTTTTCTTGAACTTCATATAAGTGGAATTACGTACTGTGTTCTTTTCTGGGCCTTGCTTCTTTCATTCAAAGTAATATTCTTTTTTTATGTTTATTCATTTTTGAAAGACAGAGAGAGACAGAGCACAAGCAGGGGTGGGGCAGAGAGAGAGGGGGACACAGAATTTGAAGCAGCTCCAGGCTCTGAGCTGTCAGCACAGAGCCCGACGCGGGGCTCAAACTCACGAACAGCGAGATCATGACCTGAGCCGAAGTCAGATGCTCAACCTACTGAGCCACCCAGGCGCCCCTCAAAGTAATATTTCTGAGATTCATGCAGGTTGTATGCATATCAGCAGTTCACTCTTTTTATTATTGTATACCCATTATATGAATATACTATTACTTATCCATTCTACTGTTGAAAGAGATTTGGGTTGTTTCCAGGTTTTGGCAGTTATGAATAGTACAACTATTAGCATTCTTGAACATGATTTTTGGTGTACTCATGTACACATTTGTTAGATGGTCACTTTGGAATGGATTGTAAAATGTGAAAATAAAGCATGTAGGTACATTCAACTAGTTTAGTTTTTTTTTTAATGTTTATTTATTTTGAGGGAGGAGGGTCAGAAAGAGAGAAAGAGATTGAGAATCCCAGGAAGGCCACATACCCAGCATGGAGCCAGACATGGGACTCTCTATCTCACGACCGTGAGATCATGACCTAGCTTAAATCAAGAGTCGGACACTCAACTTAGCCACCCAGACACCCCTCAACTAGTTTTCTGAAGTAGTTGTACCAATCTCTGCTTCTACCACCTGTGTACGTGAGTTCCAAAAGTTTCCACACAAGCCATCATTTGGTTTAATCAGACTTTTTCATTTATACTAGCTCATCTAGTGGGTATGTAGTGATCTCATGTGATTTCCTCCCAACATTTTATTTTGTTTTATTTATTTATTTATGTATGTATTTATTTATTTTTAAATGTTTTTATTTATTTTTGAGACAGAGACAGAGCATGAGCAGGGGAGGGGCAGAGAGAGAGGGAGACACAGAGTCCGAAGCAGGCTCCAGGCTCCGAGCTGTCAGCACAGAGCCCAACGTGGGGCTCAAACTCACGGAGTGTGAGATCATGACCTGAGCTAAAGTCAGATGCTTAACCGACTGAGCCACCCAGGCGCCCCCAACATTTTATTTTGAAAAAATATTTAGGCATACAGAAAAGTTGGAATATTTATACACTGACCATCCATATAACTATCAACCTCGGTTCTACAATTAACATTTTACTCTATGCAATTTATCACATATATATCCATCTATTCTTATTGTGGTTTTAGTTACATTTTCTTGTTGACCAGTGAAGTTGAGTAATGACCACCATTTCCTATGGCTATTGATTTGTATATATTACAGGCCTCTATTAGTAAGCTTATTCAAGCTTTCTTTTCCCTTCCCTCCACTTTTTAGCTTGTCCATTTTTTCTTATTTATAGATACTTCTTTCTTTTATAAATATCATTTGGGAAACAGGCCCTTTTGGGGTTATATATTTTGTTAGTTTCCTACTGTTACTCTAACAATAACTACAAACTTAGTGGTTTAAAACAACATGAATGTATTATCATACCATTCTAGAGGTTGGAAATCTGAAATCCATTTGGCTGGGCTAAAAGCAAGTGTCAGTGTTCCTGTGTTCCTTACATAGGATCTAGGGAAGAATCCATTTCCTAGAGTTTTCCAGCTAGCATTCCTTGAATCATGGCACCTTCCTCCACGTTCAAGGTGCATTACTTCAACTTCTGCTCCTGCGATCCCATTTTCTTCTTGGATTCTGACTCTTCTACCTTCCTTTTCCCATATAAGGATCCTATAAATACACTGGGCCCATCATAGATAATCCAGCTAATCTCCTTTCAAGATCCATAACTTAACCATATTGAAAAGTCACTTTTTCCATGTAAAGTAACATATTCATAGGTTCTAGGGATTAGGATGTGGATATCTTGGAGAAGGGCATTATTCTGTCTACCACGTATGTTGCAAATATCTTCCACTGCCTTAGGGCTTGTCTGTTTATTCAATTACTGTTGTTTCCATTGAAGTTTCTAGTTTTAATTTAATCCAATATGTCAAACTTTTCCTTTATGATTGGTGCTTTTTGTGTCCCATTTAAGAAATCTGTGCCTACACTCAAGTCATGCCGATACCCTCCTAGGTTTTTCATCTGGGATGTTATTGTTTTATCGTTCACATTTAGAACTTCAGTATTCTCTGAATAGATTATTGTTTAATAAGTGAAGTTGGGGAGGCCAGGGTTCACTTATTTCTGTGTGGATATCCAGTTCCTCTAACAACCAATGATTCATTGATAAGAATGCCCTTTTTTTACAGCTTTGCAGTGCTGTCTTTATTGTAGATCAGGCACCTATATTTGTGTGAGTTTCTGAAATCTCCCAGTGGTATCCACAGAACTTCCTGTGATAATGGAAATGTTTGATATCTGTCCTTCCAGTATGGTAGCCGTATGGCTACTGAGCACTTGATACATGGCTAGTATGACTGAGGAACTAAATCGTTGGTGTTACTTAATTTTAATTAAGCAGCCATATGTGGCTTGTAGGCACCATATTAAACAGTGCAGCACATTGATCCATGGATCTATTTATGCCATAGATCCCTGTGCCAATACCATACTCTCTTAATTACTGTAGTTTTATAATTAGTCTTTACATTTGCTTCTTCTCTATCAAGATTGTATTAATCATTCTAAACCTTTTGCTTTCCATGTACACTTTATTTATTTGTTTTAAAATGTTTGTTTATTGAGAGAGGAAGAGCGAGCATGAGTGGAGGAGGGGCAGAGAGAGAGAGGGAGAGAGAGAATCTGAAGCTGTCAGCACAGAGCCTGATGCGGGACTTGATCTCATGAAGCGTGAGATCATGACCGGAGCTGAAATTGAGAGTCGGTTGCTCAACCGACTGAGCCACCCAGGAGCCCTTCCATATACATTTTAAAATCAGCTTGTCAATTTCCCCAAAAAACCCTGGTGTGATTTCAATAAGAACTGCATTGAATTTATAAATCAATTGGGGACAATTGACATTGTTTTACTATTAAGACTTCTAGTTCACAAACATGCTATATCCCTTAATTTTATTTTCTCTCAATAATGTGTGTGTGTGTGTGTGTGTGTGTGTGTGTGTGTGTGTGTGTAAAGGTCTTGCCCATCTTTTGTTAAAATTGTTACACATGTTATGTCTGTTGGCATTACTGTACATAGTATTGTTTTAAAATTATTATTTTCTAAAGGCAGGCATATCCTTGGTATGTTTTCAAGGGTGGAGAACTCCATGTTCTTATCCACATAAGGATAAGAGGGTTTGGAGGCCTCAGGGGTTCTTGTACAATTAGTCTTGTCTTTACTTAGCTCATATATCTAAAGTCTGTAGTTCTTGATGTCCTTAAGGTCAACAAGGAAGGAGGCCTCACCCCTGCAGAAGCAGGAACTAGAGTCCACCCTGGATAACAACTGTTAGTGAAAACATGGAGGCCCAAGATGAGAAATCCCAGACGTCTAGACCTTCGGACTCCAAATCCTTGACTATTACTTCCTCAACTCCCCAGCTATTAAAGTCTGAGTTGCCTACTGAGGAATTGATGGGGAAGGGACAGAAGCTTGACACTCTGTCACCAAACATTTGGTCTGATGAAGATAATGATGAAATATTGGAGACCACAGACAGTGATGAACTGAAGGATAAAGCCCCCCCTGATCGACCATACTGGGCCAATAAAATTGAATACCTTCTGGCCCAGGTGGGCTTCTCTGTGGGGCTGAGCACCATCTGGCGCTTTCCTTACCTGTGTTTTCACAACGGAGGTGGTAAGCCTGGGGACCAGGAATCATGGACCCACAAGGGGGTGAGGAGCCAAAGGACTGTCCTTGCTACTCCGAGGTCTCTGAGATATGTGTGTGGGGGTGGGGGTGGGATTTGGGATCCTGACTAGGACAGGAGGCAGGTACGTGAACACCTAGGATGTGGGTGGGTGGGAGCAGGGTAGCTGAACATTTAGGTTCATGAGGATGGTGGAGCTGGAGGCCTGGGTCCAGGGTGGGCTGGAAACTAAGCATCTGGGTCTTCCAGAAATTGGGGGAGAAGGGACACCTGGGACTATGAGGGATGTGGAAACAGTTGAGCCCTGATGCCTGTGGCCCTGAGGGAGGTCACGGGGGGGTGGGAGGAATGTGTTTTCCTGGCCCCCAAAGAAGTCTAGGCACGGAAAAGCCAGGTGGTTCTCAGAGCCCTCCTGACTCCCTTGCACAGGCAGTTTTCTCATCATCTACATCCTCATGCTGTTCTTGATCGGGGTTCCTCTTCTATTCCTGGAGATGGCAGCTGGTCAGAGAATGCGTCAGGGCAGCATTGGTGTATGGAAGGTCATCAGCCCCTGGATTGGTGGTGTGGGGTATACCAGCTTCATGGTGAGGAGTCCTGGGCTGCCCCGACCTGCCCTTTACACCCCACTCGCACCCTGACCCTTGTCCTGGGATGGGTCCCATGACTTCACTTCCACAGGTCAAGTCTCTTCAGTTCCCAGTCCTCTGTCAGATCCCCTGCTTTCTGCTGGCCTACCTTTCTTCTCCTGTCTCCAGAATTCTCCTTGGTCCCTAGGTGTGCTGCATTGTGGGCTTGTACTACAGTGTGCTCATGGCCTGGAGTCTCTTCTATTTAGTTCAGTCTTTCCAGTCTCCACTGCCTTGGTCAGTGTGCCCCTTACTGAGGAACTCCAGTACTTACGGTGAGAAGAGAGGGAAGAAAAGGGCAATTGGGAGGGCTGAAAAAAGGATAGGGAAATGAAGAAGGAAGAAGATTGTTGAGAAAATTGGGATGAGCAGGAAGATGTTGAATGAGATTGGAAGGAGGAGGTGGAGGGGAATTGGAAGGGGGAGTCACATGGTCTTGCAGCTTCCTCCATGCCCAGTTCACCTCAGATCCTGAATGTGTGCGGACAACATCCACTACGTACTTTTGGTACCGGAATGTATTGAAGGCCACAGACAAAATCGAAATGGGTGGGCTACCAGTTAAGCATCTCAGTGTCTCTGTCTTTGTGACCTGGTTAATTATCTGCATCTCCATGATCAGAAGACCCAAGTCCTCTGGAAAGGTGAGCCACTCTCTAACTTACTAATCTGATGGACTCCTTTCTACCTGAGACCCCCTAATATTCTCCTAACCTGATGCCTGTAGGCCTCTACCTTCTAACACATACTAATATGACCTTTGACTCAGTAGCCTTTGATCCTACTGTCCCAGCGTCTGTCTTTGCTGAACTCTGTTTCTGAATCATACTTCCCACTCAGATGCTGTATGTCTCAGTGATCCTTCCCTACTTCATCCTTTTCTGTCTCCTTATCCGGAGTCTCATGCTGGAGGGTGCAAAATTTGGTCTCGACAATTTGTTGGCTGCCCAGGTGAGGTGTCCCCTGCCCTTGAATTCTCTTACCCACATGGGGGTGTCAGGGACAGGATGGTTGTCAGTCTGGTAGAGGTCCTCCTAGTTCCCTCCTTCACCCCCTCCTCATCTTCCATCAGATCACAGACCCCTCCTCACTTTATATCCCAGTTTGCATGGTACTTCTCCCCAGGTGCCAGCTCTGTACTCTGTGGAAGTGTGGCGCCGGACAGGGAACCAGATCTTTTTATCCACGGGCCACGGCTTTGGCAGCTTCATCGCAATCAGCTCATACATCCCTCGATCCAACAACTGTGTCATGGATGCCTTTGCTGTGGCTCTTCTCAACTTGGTTGCCTCACTGACCGCCATGGTGTTTGTATTTGCCACAATGGGCCACTTGGCCACAAAGAACAACAACAAATGTTACGTAAAGTGAGCCCAATATTTCATATGCAGATCATCAAAAAGACCAAAGTCTTAGAAATAGCTCGTGGAATTCCAGCCTAGGCTCCCATCTAGGCTCAGTCAGTATGGGACCCTCAAATGGGAGCATCCTAAACTGTAGAAACACCTGAATCGCTCCAACTCTGTCTCTTTCAGGGCTGCCTTTCTAAACTAGTAAAGCCCCAAACTCAGAGGTTTTCAATGGTGTGTTCACCCCATTCTTAACTGGGGATTGCCATGGAAAATTAGGAGAATAGCTTTAGCTGAATCATTAGACAAAAAAAAAAAAAAAAAAAAGACCCACAGTACCACCAGAGCCCCCAGAGCCCACTCCTGATTTTCTTCTCCTATAAGATTCATTCTAAAAAATATCCATGAAACATTTATAAAACACCTCCTATCTGCCAACCCTGTGTTGGGTTCTGGAAACACAACCAATGGTGAGGCAGATCACCATCCCTGCCCTAAAGAAAACCACAGTCTTTTGAGGAAGCAGATACTAAAGATAATCACAAAGTAGATGATAACTGGTAGTAAGGGATGATGAAGAGACACAGAAGAGCAAACCACTAACTTCCTGGGGCAGTCAGAGAAGACTTTCCAGTGGAGGCAATCCCAAGCTGAATCTGTCTCCTGACAAATAACCACCACTTAGCATGCTTTCATAATGTTTCCCATTCATAGACCTACATATAAAAACATATCATTAAAAAGATCAGATCACACCATACTACTTTTCTGCAGCTTGTTGACTTGCCCTTATGGAAGTAAATCTTGAATAGCTTTCCATGGCAGTAAACAGAGTTTGGGGGGCTGAGTAAGGATGTGTAGGACTTTGCATATGGAGAATGGTATAGTGGTAGAATTTGGGTAGACTGAGTGGGATCACAGTGGGTGGTGCTAGGCAGAGAGAACACCACGTGCCAGAGATACTGAGCAATGGGGAGCATGGCAAGTGGAAGCAGGCTTAATGGTTGAGTATGTCCAAAATAGAGAAGGTGAAGAGTTGTACATTAAGAGATTGGAGAGGCCAGCAGGTCAAGGAAGCTGAGAAGCTTTAACGTCGTCCTGAAATTGTCTAGTAGGAGGTATAGGTCCTAAAGCCCTCCATGACACTGTAGGAAAGACCCCTCCAGGTCTTAAGGCAGAAACTCTGTGGCCTCCCGCAGACACATTATGAAAGTAGGTGTCAGGCAGTGAGGGCCAGGACCCTGGAGACCCAGGTTTCAGTGCAGGCTGCACATTAACCAGATCAAAAACTCCAGACTAGTGGTTTTCCTTCTTGTGTGAAAGATAAGAGAGAAGTTATCTTAAAGGGCCAAATGGTTTTATGTGATTCTACCCCTGTCCCCAGGAATGCCAAGACAGTGATGAATCTGATAGTTACTGGGGTGCTGCCTCCTGAGGTCCAGCCCCCAGACAGTCTGTATTATGAGCCAAGCTCCATCTACCCCAAATGGTTCAAGAACCTTCCTGAACAAATGAAAAGCATGATCCTTCCCCATTTGTCCAATTGCAACTTATCTGAACAATTGAAGGAGGTAGGTAGGGGTTGGGGATGGGGTCCAAATGTTCCCTTCAAAGCCCCCAGCACACCAGAAACGTCAGCTCTCCTTAGGTGCCTCTAGAATTCAGAAAGGCAATTCTCAGCAGCATCCTGAACAACCAGGACCAAGGTTCACAGTATCCTTCTGTGATAATGCAGGTGTAGCCTCCAGAGCACCAAGCACTAGAGTTCATATAAGCCTGTTCACCCCATCCCCAAAGAGTTGCCAGACTAGCAGCTGTTGTTGGAGGAAGTCCTCATGCCTCAAGGCCAGAGGAGTTTAACAATGTCCATCGACAGTGCTACAGGTAGTTTCCTAGAGGAGGAGAGGAGAATGCAGTTAGGGTTCTACAGAATGAGCTCAGAGCCCTTACCATTCCTCCCTTCACTCACAGGTTATGGCGGGTCCTGGTGTGGCCTTTGTGGCAATTACTGATACCATCTCTGTGTTTCCTGGATCCACTCTCTGGGCCATCGTCATCTTCATGTTGCTGGCAAACCTGGGGCTGAGCACCATGATAGGGATCATGCGGGGCATTATTACCCCTCTCCAGGACACCTTCGCTTCCCTCAGGAAACAGACAAAACTGCTTATAGGTACTCGGGCCTATGACCCCACTCCCACCTATGGCCATTGTCTAGCTTAACCCCACTGGGACTCTTTTATAACCTAGTTTGAATTCTGACCTTGATACAAATCTGATGTTTTCCTTCAGTGGGCATCTGTGTGCTTATGTTCCTGGGCAGCCTCATTTTTGTGAGACCTTCTGGCAGCTACTATGTGAACCTGCTGGATGATTACTGGGCATCTCTGCCCCTCCTCCTCATTGTCATCTTGGAGAATGTGGCCATGGCCTGGATCTATGGAGCCAGGAGGTGATGTCCCAAGCCCAGGATCTCCAGCCATACACCCACACAGCTAGGGTCTCTAGGGAGTGTCGGCCCCTCTTGCTCTCACTGCCAGGTCTCTGATCCCAGGGCTTATGGAGAGCCCCCAGGAGGGTGGGAAGGAGGAAGGCCTGGGA
Organism: Leopardus geoffroyi; assembly: GCF_018350155.1. Taxonomy (NCBI): domain Eukaryota; kingdom Metazoa; phylum Chordata; class Mammalia; order Carnivora; family Felidae; genus Leopardus; species Leopardus geoffroyi. Next base: position 8,654,011 of record NC_059335.1, read on the forward strand.
TGATGCCTGGAGAAAATAGCTGTAAAATGGAAAAGCAGTGAACAGACTATATCAACTCCTAGCAGCTCCTGAGCCCTACTTTTTAACCAGGGTAGTGTGGGCATACAGTCCCTCACTTCTCAAATGTGCTCTGGACCAATAGCATTGGCATCGCCTGAGAGATTATTAAAAATATAAAACCCTGGACTCTACCCCAGACCTTTGTATCTGAATTTTAACAAGAACCCCAAGTAAACTGTCTGCACATTAACATTTGAGAAGCATTGTGTAATCCAAATGTGGCAGCATTTCTAGGTGATAGTGGTTCTTGGCATCAGTTGCTGATTCATACACTCACTCTCAAATATTACCCAGAGTGTGCCCAAGGGGCAGGCAGGCCTTGTGAGCCCTGGGGATACTGGGATAAATTAGACCGAGTTTCTGCTCTCAGAGTCCAAAGGAGATGTATGTAAGCAGATTTGGGGGGCAGGGTAGTAAGCCTATGATAGAGGCAGCCGAGCTTACTCTGGGAACACAGATGGTTATGTAAAGAAGATTGAAGGGTCAGGCAAGGAGGGGATGCTTGAACAGAATCGAGACAGATGAAGGGGAGTTTGTCAAGGGAAAGAAAAAAGGAGGGCGTTCTAGGCAAAAGGAACCCAATGTACATATATGTTGGGGTTAAGAAGGTGCACCAAAGAAAGCTGGATAAGTGGGCTTGAAGAAACTACATTAGGAACTCAGCCTTTATCCTGAGGGTGATGGAGGAGAGAAATGTTTTTGTTTTGTTTTTTGTTTTGTTTTGTTTTAATCCTGAGGCTGGGACAGAAATCAGACTGAAACGAGATGAATTAGAGGGAAGAAAACTGGTTGTGGAGGTGAACAGAAATGTTTAAGAAACGTGAAGCTCTGTCTCCCAGGCTGGGTTTGGATTGACCCCTCCACAAGGCTGGGAAAGGCCTGAACAGGCCCCTCCAAAGCCTCGTGGCCCTTCTTCCCAGGTTCCTTGCAGACCTGATTATCATGTTGGGCCGCCCCATCTCCCCCATCTTTCGTTGGCTGTGGTGCTTTCTGTCTCCATTTGTGCTGCTAGTCCTGTTTGTAAACAGCCTGATTCATCTGTGTCTGAAGAACATCACCTACTTGGCCTGGGACTCAAGCATTGTGAGCCTCTCTCTCAGACCCCAGAACCCCTTAGGGAGCGGGTGAGGACTTTGTGATCTTCTCTGGCCTCTAAGACTCTGCCACCTTATTCTCGGGTTCCCTGGGGACCCAGTTATCTAGTTTCTTGTCTCGGTTCATGTCCCTACCCCCAACCTCTGTAGCCTTCCTCTTCAGAGAAACTGGGTATTCTAAATCTTCCCTTTCTCCACAGTCAAATGAGGTGATCCGAACTTACCCATCATGGGCTAAAGTCTTGCTCATCATCTCCATCGTCATTACCATCTTGCCTATCCCTGCCTACTTCCTGTACACGCTCATTGATGTGGCTTTTCCAGTCTCCGTGATTCACAATAAGGTCACAGTTATCTTCAAACCTGAAGCTAAAGGGAACTCGCTGAAGCCCCATCCACGGCTTCAGGTGATTCAAAGTCAAAAGGTTAATAAAATGGATAAATAACCAGGGAAAAACCTCTCTGCCATGTGAGTAATTCATCTTGGAAATAAAGACTTGGTTTATTTGGCAAAACATCGCTTTTTGTTTTCAAAGTGGAACTCCCCGGCTGGCAACTTGACGTTAGAAAAGGTAAAAGTAGCAATTGCTAATGTAACTGGACTCAAAGATGTTTTGTTTTCCTGGACTGGGAAAGTTTTTCTGGCCAGATGGAGGTTAACACAGCAGTCATTCTCTGCATCTCCTACACTTGTCCTCACCAGACACATAATAATGGTGTTCTTTGACTTCCAGTATTTGGTTGATGGTGACGGCTGACCCCTACTTCTCCTAGGCTGCCTTCCTCTTGGAATTGGTGGTACGTGTCAAGTCTGATCCCTACAAAACTAAGGTAAAAATGGTGCTAGTACCCGTGAAACTTTGCTTTTGTCATGAAAAAAAAAAAAAAATGCCCAACTCCCACTCTTGCCTTCCATTGACTTTGTTCAATTCAAATGCTAGAATCCCAGGCCCTCTCTGCCTGGCCCTTCCTGTAAGGAAACAGATAAGAGACCGAGTCTCAGAAAGCAATGGAGTTACCGATTATAGCAAAGTGGTTAACTATCTGCTAATTGATGACTTCCTCCTGTCTCTCTTGAGCAGGAATAGCTGATCAATTTACCAAGTCTACCAAGGAGCTTAAACCTTTATCCAACATTATATATTTTTCCTAAGGTGGTCTAGGAGACTGAAGGAAGGATATTTGCCAGAGAATGAGGGAGACAGTAGAGGTTAACTTCAGAGTTTGAAGACTCAAGAAGGACTTCATTGAAGGCAATATGACAACAAAATAAGACAAACAAGACACACCATAGATTAAGACACCTAAAGTGTAACATCAAGTATATTTCAACAATCCTCTTTATTTCTTTTAAATTTTTTAAGTTTATTTGTTTGTGTGAGAGAGTGAGAGTAAGAGTGAGTATGCAGGGGAGAGAGAGGATCCCAAGCGCTAACAGTGCAGAGCCTGAGGTGAGGCTCGAACTCATGAACTGTGAGATTATGACCTGAGCTGAAATCAAGAGTCAGATGCTTGACCGACTGAGGCACACAGGCACCCCAACAATCCTCTTTAAATGCATGGATGAGCTTAGAAGAAATTAAGGGACATCTTTAAGAGGTTCAAAAATTAAACCTAAGCTTGGGGAGCCTGGGTGGCTCAGTCGGTTAAGCCTCCAACTTCGACTCAGGTCATGATCTCATGGTTCATGGGTTCGAGCCCTGCATTGGGCTCTGTGCTGACAGCTCAGAGCCGGAGCCTGCTTCAGATTCTGTGACTCCCTCTCTCTCTGCCCCTCCCCTGCTCATGTTCTCTCTCCCTCTCTCTCTCAAAAATAAATAAACATTAAAAAAAAAATTAAACCTAAGCTTGAATTCAGCAAGGGTTAAAGCTAGTAAATGCCAGTGTAGGAACTTAGAGATTTTGGGTTTAAAGTTTAGGTGAAGACTAAAGAAGAACTTGGGTTCATGAAAGAAAAGGAAATCCCCACACATAGAAAGCTATGAAAGGGTTAGATAGCAAGAAAATATGTATGTATTGGTTCTGTTTCTGATAGCAGGCAAATAATGTCTTTTTTTTTTTTTTTTTTTTTTGAGAATTTGTAACCCAAAACCTTCTCACACATGGAATTTTGGTTCAGATTCACACAACATGCATAGTCTGAAAAACCCAGTTGAGATTAATATAAAAGGTGCCGGTGGACAGCACCTTGCCTCCAGCACCTGTCATAAGTAAATATACATAATCTCTGGGGGAAACACAACCTCTCCCAAGCCCCATAGCGTTTCATGAACATGAGGTCACAAAAAGAAATCACAAAATATGCAAGGAAAAAGGTGCCCTAAGAGAAGATTAGAAGAAAAAAAAAGTAGCAGAATTAGACCTTCAAAAACCTAATGTACTGGAATTAACAGGTACATAATATAAACTCAATATGCTTAGTATATTTAAAGACAAAAAGAGTTGAAATTAAAAACAAGATACAAAAGACTCAGAAATGATCAGGGTATTTGTAAAAGAACCAAAAAGAAGTGAAAAATCACAAAGATTAAAAACATCAATGGATGGGTTAAATAACCAATTAGAAAACTAGAAAGAGACATATGGAAATAAATTACCATCAATGTAGCACAGAGAAACTATAGTATTAAAAATATGAGATTAATCATATGTGGAATTTAAGAAACAAATGAAGGGGCACCTGGGGTCTCGGTCAGTTAAGCCTCTAACTTCGGCTCAGGTCATGATCATAGCTCATGAGTTCAAGCCCTGAGTCAGGCTCTGTGCTGACAGCTCAGTGCCTGGAGCCTGCTTCAGATTCTGTGTCTCCCTCTCTCTCTGCCTCTCCCCAGCCTGCTCTCTCTCTCTCTCTCTCTCTCTTTCTGTCTCAAAAATCAATAAATATTTTAAAAAATTAAAAATTCTTGGTATATTAGGGAAATTAAGCTTTTTGTTATAAATGAACTTTTTATGAGTTTGATGCCTTTTAATTTGTTTTATTTTCTTATTTTTTTAATTATTTATTTTTTAGTTTACATCCAAGTTAGCATATGGTGCAACAATGATTTCAGGAGTAGATTCCTTAATGCCCTTTACACATTTAGCCCATCCCTTTTCTTATTATTTTGCCCTACAGAGATTTTGTTTTTATATGGTCAAACTTACCAAATTTCTCCTTTATGGATTCTTGTTTTTATGTTATCCTTAGAAAGCCCTTCCCCGTGCCAAGATTATAGAAATGTCCACCCATGTTTCTTCCTAGTGAATTATGTTTTCATCTTTTATAGTGTGATCCTTGACCTATCTGAAATGTATTGTGATGAAAGGAGCATAATCTTTCCCAGGTGCCAATTGTTTCAACCCAATCACTGAATAATTCATGTTTTGTCCACCCATTTGAAATTCCACTTTATCACATCCTAATTTCCATCAGTACCCAGGTCCTCATCTACACTTTGTAGTCTACGCCATCAGGTTACTGCAAATCTGCTCCCCCCTCTTTTAGATATTGAAGCTTTACATAATGTTGAATCTTTATGGCACAGTGGCTAAGAACGTGAACTCTAAAACAGGCCCCCCTCGGTTCCTATCTTGGCTTTCCCCTTACCTCCGTCCGCAAAATGTGTTAACCATGAAGTCTACCAGCCAGACGAAATCTGGCCTGGCAACCGGTGACATCACTCCGCCCACTGCAAGGCCGAATCTGGCAGGTAGCTGGTGACCCCTGGGCTCTAACCCGAAGAATAAGCTTGGAGAGATGATGCTCCAAGGAGTAAGGGATGGAGGTGGGGTGGGGTGGGGAGAACCGCTGGTTCTCGCTTCACACTTAAGTACTCAGATTGTTGGGTTTCTGCCCGCGAAACCGCGGGGCAGGCGTCACTCTGCAGAGTGATGGGGCCCAGACGCAGGCAATGGGATGTGGGCTATGGACCCGAAGCCCAGAAGAATGAATCAACAGGGGCAGGCACGCCTAGGGGCTGGGCTCAGTTGTGAGCATCTCCAGGGTGAATTGCCTAAATCGCCTTATGGCTGCAGCGAAATATTAAAATCACCGCCGGCCCCGATAGCGGTGGTTCCCCGCAGAAACTCCGACCTTTGTCGCGCGCCCAGGCAGCACCCCCTGCCTCGCCACGCCCACAGAAGCGACCGGTCTTCTCCAGACTCGCGCGTCAGTGGCGGGTAAAGGGGGGTGCAGTGGCCCTAGCCCCCAGCTCCTAACCTCTCGGGGCGCCAGCCATCTTGTTTCCCCGGCCACCACCCCTCACCGCCTCTGGATGTAGACCACCCAGCCTCCCCTCCTAATCTCCCTTTCTCTCCAGGAATTTAGGGATCCAGGATGCCCTGAGTCTGGGAGGGGAGGGTTGGACACCAGACACCGAGAGGCAGAGTAGTAAAGGCCAGCAGGTAGAGCGGAAGTCTGGTGGCACGTCTTGCCCCTTCCTCCCTCCCCATCCCACCTCCCCTCCCCTCCTCCTTTCTCTCTCTCCCTCCTCAGGTCACCGATGGGGGACACCAACTTTCCCCAGCAGGTCACCTGGGCTGAGTCTGTGGGGTTGGGATGCTGTAGGCACATTCTTCACTGACCGGCTCCGAGGTGGACTCCTGGGACTCTCCCATCTGGATCGAAGAGTTTCCTGCCTGGTCTTCAAACTGCTTGTCGCTCCTTTGATTCTCTGAGAGCCTGGCGGAGAGTAGACAGAGCAGGGAGAAGCCCAGAAAGACGGAGTTCCCCATATCCAGGCGGGGCTGGACTGGTGACAAAGACAACTATCCCAGGCAAGTGCTACCTGGGCTGACCCCTCTGGCGGGGGAGGGGGTGTGAAGGCAGAAGAAGCATTGGCAGCAGAGTGAATTGCAGGTAGCCTTGATGGGGTGACAGTGGTGGCTGCAGCTGTGGGTGGGGGCTGGGAGGAGCTGGAAGCACCGGCCCATTCAGGAGGGTCCCTGGGTGCTGACCTAAACAGGACTGAGTCCCCTCAGGAAGATTTAAGCAAATGATAGATTTGGTCAGGTTTATATAATGATGCTGGAATAAGTACCCATTAAAAATCATATTCGTAAAGAATATCACATAGGAAAACACTCCTGATAAAGTGGATATATATATATAATCTCCAATATTATGTCCAATTTGCAAGTAATACACATATTCATAGAGTATATATTAATATATATTTATGTGCTATATGCTGCATTTAACATTATCCAATACATAATATATAGTAATATCCAGTTTGTAAGAAATACACATGCATAACATATTCATATATACATATACTATAATAATACCCAATTTATAAAATTGGCTGTGCCTCCTTCTAAAACCTAAAGGGAATCCCAGCAGTGCCTCCAAAAGAAAAAGAAAGAAAGAAAGAACTAAAGGGAGCAAACATTTTATTTTATTTCTAAATGTTTGTTTATTTTTGAAAGAGAGAGGGAGACAGAGTACAAGGGGGGAGGGGTAGAGAGAGAGGGAGGCACAGAATCTGAAGCAGGCTCCAGGCTCTGAGCTGTCGGCACAGAGCCCAACATACGGCTCGAACTTAACAAACGGTGAGATCATGACCTGAGCTGAAGTCGGATGCTTTAACTGCCTGAGCCACCCAGGTGCCCCGGGAGCAAACATTTTAAATCATGGTATTTTTTAAGACTGTACAGACATTGCACCTGGTTAAACTAAAACCTCAAACTTAAGCAAGAAGAGGTAGATGGCCTGCCTTACAAACAGCAACAACCCTAAGCCATCTTCTAAAATCACCAGGTTGAACTGAGCCAGACTGTGTGCTGCACTGGAAGCGAATGCTGGTGCCAGTACTGCCCACAGAGGAGCTGAGAGGCATTTGCAGGGCAGGGTGACTGGCTGCCCCTCAGGCTGGAGTCTGTGCAGTGGGCTCTTGAATGGGTGGGGTGGGAGAGGGGCCACACACTTTCCAACCTCTAACTGGAAACTGGTTACCTGACAAAGGGCTGTTCTAATAAGAGGAAAAGCCTGGGAGATGCGATCCGACTACCAAAATAGCAACATTTCCAGATTTCAACAGTTTGTGGATGCATTGTGTTATTTTTTTTTAAGTTTATTTATTTTGAGAGAGACAGAGACAGCATGAGTGGGGGAGGGGCAGAGAGAGAGGGAAAAAGAGAGAATCCCAAGCAGGCTCCGAGCTGTTAGCGCAGATCCCGATGGCGGGCTCCATCTTACGACCGTGAGATCGTGATCTGAGCCAATATCAAGAATCAGACACTGAACCGACTGAGCCACCCAGCCCTGTTGGAAGCATTTTAATCAGGACATCCCCAAGAGGGGCTAATGGGGGCATTGCACTAGGCACAAGAAAGGGTGTTTAGGTGTAAAGTGTATTAAAATCTCAAGAGACCTCTGGCAAAGGTGATCAAGGCTGGCTTCCTGGAGGAAGTTAGATCTGAGAGGAGACATCAGTGATGAATTGAAGTTATCTGGATGAGGGAGGATGGGAAGGGGCAGAAGGGAGGGTGTTATGTGAGAAAGAGTCCTCTGTGCATTTACCGGTGTGTGTATGAACACTTAGAAACTTGACGTCTTCTTGGGGCGCCTGGGTGGCGCAGTCGGTTAAGCGTCCGACTTCAGCCAGGTCACGATCTCGCGGTCCGTGAGTTCGAGCCCCGCGTCAGGCTTTGGGCTGATGGCTCAGAGCCTGGAGCCTGTTTCCGATTCTGTGTCTCCCTCTCTCTCTGCCCCTCCCCCGTTCATGCTCTGTCTCTCTCTGTCCCAAAATAAATAAACGTTGAAAAAAAAATTTTTTTTAAAGAAACTTGACGTCTTCTTTATATGGATTCTCTTTTTACATAAATGGTATCAAACATTTGATATTCTGTGACTTTTCACCCAGAAGTGTGTTTTGGAGACTGTTATGTTCTTACATACCATATACCTCTTTTTTATTATAAAATATTATACATATTCACGCAAGTCCACAAAACTGAAATGTTCAGCTCAACGATCTATTCTCAAGCAAATACCCCAACCATCCTGGTCAGAAAAAGAACATTGCCTATATCCTCCGAATATTCCTTTGAGCCTCTCCCAAACCCCAACTCCTTCTGCCCCTCAGTGGGACTCACCATTCTGACCCGTAGGACCATTACTACTTTTCTTTCACTTATGGTTTTACCACCTCAGTGTGCATGCCTAAACATTTTAGTTTTTGGACTTTGATATAAACAGAGTGATATGATATGTATTCTTTAGGATGTAGCTTCTTTCACCGAATATGAAGTTTTGGGGATTTATCCATATTGTTAAGTGTGGCTGTAGTTCATTTTCTTTGTTGTGTAGTGTTCTTTTGTACTGGCGATATCACTATATATATATATATATATATATATATATATATATATATATCCACGCTACTGTGTTGAACTTCCTGATTGTTTCCTGTTGGGGTTGTTGCAAACAGTGCTGTTAAGGAAATTCCTGTATGTGTGCTCTGTTGCACACAGTGAAATTGCTGTTCGTGGGATATATATATCTTCCTTTTTTTTTTTTTTAATGTTTATTTGCTTATTTTGAGAGCGAGAGGAGAGGGAGTGTGAGCTGGAGAGGGGCAGAGAGAGAGGGAAAGAGGGAATCCGAAGCAGGCTCCACGTTCAGCACAGAGTCCCGCTTGGGGCTCGATCTCACAAACCGTGAGGATCATGACCTGAGCCTAAATCAAGAGTCGGATGTTTAACTGATTGCCCCTGTATACCTTCAATCTTAATAGGTAATGGCCCACCCATCTCTAAAACTAATTTTGTAAGTTTCCATTCCCCTCCCCCCCAGCAGTGTATAATATTCCCCATGGCTCCTCATCCATCAATATTTGGTGTTCTTAGCCTTTCCATTCTACCAGTCTGACTGGTGTGAAGTGGCCCCTCAATGTGTTTTTTAATTAAAAAAAATTTTTTTTGAATGTTTATTTATTTTTGAGAGACAAAGCACGAGCAGGGAGGGACACAGAGAGAAAGGGAGACACAGAATCCGAAGCAGGCTCCAGGCTCTGAGCTGTCAGCACCAGAGCCTGACGAGGGCCCTGAACTGAAGTCGGATGCTTAACTGACTGAGTCACCTAGGCACCCCTCCCTCGGTGTGGTTTTAATCACCATTTCCCTTCTGTTTAGTTTGAACCCTCTGATATATTGTTCACTGCCCATTCATTTGGAGGATGACTTTGGTGAAAGGTCTCCACATTTCCTGGAACATTTTTCTATTGGGTTATTTATATTTTTCTTATTAATTTGTAGGAGCTTTTTATAGACTCTGGACTTTTTTCAAAAACCTCCCTCAGCTACACGTGTGGCAGATTTTTTCTCTGTGGCTTTTAACATTTTTAATGCTGCCTCTTGATGAATAGATGTTCTGAATTCTAATGAACTCAAATTCACTTATTGTTTCCATTATGGTTAGTGTTTTTCAAGTCCTGTTTCTGAAATCTTTCTCAACCTACAGATCATGAAGATACTCCCTCTTATTAACTTCTTTAGAAGCTTTATGAATTTGCCTTTCATTTTTTAATCTCATGGTCAAATTTCATTGTTTCCATATGAATATACATTTTCCCATCCTAATTATTTAATACTGTCATTTCCATGATACTCTGGGTTGACATGAAATCTCTCTCCATTTATTTAAAATTTTTACTTCTCTTAATAATCTGTTTTAGGTTTTGGTATAGAAGTCTCATCTTTCTTTTGTTAGATTTATTCCTAAGCACTTGAAATATCTTAATGTTATTATTAATGCCATCTTTAATTTTTTTCATTACCTATTTATTTCTTGCTGGTATCTAGAAATGCTATTTATTGTATTCCGTTAACCCTGTATCCAGCCACCTTGCTAGACTCACTTGCTGGTCCTAATAATGTGTTTATAGATTCTGTTTTATGTTTTACATACATAATCGTATCTGTAAATAATGACATTTTTTACTTCTCATCCCAACTTTACACTTTAAAAAATCTTGTTGCGCTTGCTGGCACCTTGTACCAATTACCGATTGCCACCCAAATGCTGCAGAACAAATTACTTCAAAATTCAGTGAGTTAAAACAACAAGAATCTATTATTATACCTCATAAGCCATGAGGGTGGGCTCAACTAATAGGTAAGGGAGTTAGTTGACTGGCCATTGACTGTTCGACACTAGCTTGAGCTGGGACCACTAGAGTGATTCAGCTCAGCTCAGATTTACATGTCTCGTCTTCCAGCAAATTAGCCTAGATATGTCCTCAGGGTGATGACAAGAGTGTAAGAGAGCAAGAAGTGGGGCACCTGGGTGGCTCCATCGGCTAAGCGTCTGACTGGTTTCAGCTCAGGTTGTGATCTCCCGGTTCTGAGTTCAAGCCCCACATAGGGCTCCATGCTGGCAGTATGGAGCGTGCTTGGGATTCTCTCTTTCTCTCCCTCTCTCTCTGTACCCCCCTCAAAAATAAATAAAAATTAAAAAAAAAAAATGAAGAGAACAAGAAGCAACAAGGAAGGCCTTTTTCAGCAAGGCTCTGAATGGGCACACCAGCCCCAATGCAAGGGGTAGGAAAGTAGATTATGGCCTCGTTAGTGAGAGGAACTGCAGAATCACATTGCAAAGGGAGTGGGTATAGGACAAACTGATGATTTAGAACCATGAATGCTGTCAATCAGCCCAGACTTTAAATCCAGTTTGACTAGAAGGGACTGTGGTGGGTATCTTTGTCTTATTCCCGAACTCCAAGGGAAAGCTTTCAACATTTAATCATTAAGTACAGTATTTGCTGTAGCTTTTTTGTAAATAACCTCTATGAAATTACAGATGTTCCTTTCTACTTCTAGTTTCCTAAAGTTGTTTTTTTTTTTTTTTAATGTTTATTCATTTTTGAGAGATAAGAGAGAGACAGAGCATGAGCAGGGGAGGGGCAGAGAGAGAGGGAGACATAGAATCTGAAGCAGGCTCCAGGCTCTGAGCTGTCAGCACAGAGCCTGATGTGGGGTTCGAACCTACAAACCATGAGATCATGACCTGAGCCAGAGTCTGACGCTTAACCAACTGAACCACCCAGGCGCCCCAGTTTGTTTGTTTTTTTTAAAGGAATGGTTGTTGGGTTTTGTAGAATATTTACACAAATATTGAAATGATTGTATCATTTTTATCCTTTTTATGTTATCATTGATTTTTTACTTCTTTTTTTAAATGTTTATTTTTGAGGGAGAGAGAGAGAGAGAGAGAGCACGTAAGCAGGAGAGGGGCAGAGAGAGAGAATCCCAAGCAGGCTCCACACTGTCAGCACAGAGCCTAGTGCAGGGCTCAATCTCACCACCCAGGGGTCTCTGACATTTTACTTCTAAACTTCCCTGTATTACTGGAATAAACTCAATACAGTTGTCAAGTTATATTGTGTGTGTGTGTGTATGTTTTAGTTTATTTATTTTGAGACCGAGCACGAGTTGGGTAGCGGCAGAGAGAGAGAAAGAATCCCAAGCAGGCTCCACACTGTCAGCAGAGAGCCCAGTGTGGGTTAGAATTCACATACCATGAGATCATGATCTAAATGGAAGTCAGATGCTCAACCGGCTGAGCCACCCAGGTGCCCTGATATGTAGTATTTTCATTATTATTCTGTTCAAAATATTTTCTCATGTCCGTTATAATCAATTCTTTAACCACTGGTTATTTTTAAATGTAGTTCTTAATATCCAAACATAGGGATCTTTAAACTAATTTTTGTTAATTTCTAGCTTAATTGCATGTGGTCAGAAGTGTACTCTGTGTGACTGTGATCCTTTGGAATTTGTTGAGATTTGTTTTACAGAAAATATGGTTGATTTTTTTGTGTAATTGTTTAGCATGTTCTTTAAAAGTATGTAATCTGCAGGTGTTGAATATAATGTGTGTGTGTGTGTGTGTACATATAAATATATATTCATTAGGTCAAATGTGCTAATTAAGTTGTTCAGGTCTTCTATATCCTTAATGAATTTTTGCTCTTTATCTTTTATGCCTAAGATAAGTAGATTCTATCCATTTCCTACATTTTGAGGCCACATTAAGGAATGTATAACATTTTAGAGGCACTGGAGTGGCTCAGTCAGTTGAATGTCTCAGCTCAGGTCATGATTTCATGGTTCGTGGGATCGAGCCCCATGTCCCTGACAGCACAGAGCCTGCTTTGGATTCTCTCTCTCCCTCTCCCTCTGCCCCTCCCCCTACTCACACTCTCTCTTTCTTTCTCAAAAAAAAAAAAAAAAATGCATAACATTTTAGGATTCATATGTCTTCCCAGTGAAAGGGAACTTTTTATCATTATTAAATTTCCCTCTTGGGGTGCCTGGGTGGCTCAGTCCTTTGGGTGTCTGACTTCAGCTCAGGCCATGATCTCCTGGTTTGTGAGTTTGAGCCTCAAGTCGGACTGTGTGCTGACAGCTCAGAGCCTGGAGCTTGCTTCTGTGTCTCCCTCTCTCTATGCCCCTCCCTCATTCACACTCAATCTCTCTCTCAAAAATAAATAAACATTAAAAATTTTTTTAATTTCCCTCTTTATCTCTGGAGGCTTTACTTTAAATATTAAATACATCTTAATAGGGGCGCCTGGGTGGCTCAGTCGGTTAGGCTTCCGACTTCAGCTCAGGTCATGATCTCACGGTCCGTGGGTTCGAGCCCCGCGTCAGGCTCTGTGCTGACAGCTCGGAACCTGGAGCCTGTTTCGGATTCTGTGTCTCCCTCTCTCTCTGACCCTCCCGCGTTCATGCTCTGTCTCTCTCTGTCTCAAAAATAAATAAACATAAAAAAAATTTTTTTAATAAAATAAAATAAATACATCTTAATATATAAATATTAAGTACATATAAACATTAATACTATAATGTGTAAAAATTATATATTAATATATTAGTAAAGCTATACAAGCTTTCTTCTGGGTAGAGTTTTCATGAAATACTATTTTCCATGCTTTTTACTTTTAATTATTCCAAATCCTTACATTTTAGGTGTCTCTTGTTAACAGCATTTAGTCTGATTTCAGGTTTTTATTAAGTCTGAAACCTTCATCTGTAATTGGAGCATTCAGTCCATTTACATTTAATACAAATACTGAAATGTTTAACTTTAAATCTACCATTTAATTAGGTGTTTTGTACCTGCCCTATCTACTCTAGATTACTTTTTCTCTTCTTCTTGCATTCTTTGTGCATGGTTTGTTTTTATTAGTCTATTTTTTCCCTCTTATAGCTTAGAAGTTCCATTTCTTTGCTGTTCTTTGAATGGTTCCCCTGGATATTAAATATGCATGCATTTTATCAAATAATATTTATCGGTACCCTAAGCGAACCAAACGAGAGTTCGTCCACCTGATGCTAAGCAAGCAAATAAAAACCGGCACCAAGCTTTTGCAGTGAAGAAAGATTTACTGGGTGGCCACCACCCAGGGGAACCAGGAGCTAATGCTGAAAAGTCCCAAACTCCCTGATGACTTCCAAGTGGGGGTGAGGGGGTGGAGTTGGAGGGTAGTTTAAAGGGTGAAAATTCAGGGTGAGGGTCTCAGGGTCTTGGATCACTCTGATTTTTTGTTTGTTTATTTTTGAGAGAGAGAGAGAGCGCACAAGCAGGGGAGGGGCAGAGAGAGAGAGGGAGACACAGAATCCGAAGCAGCTCCAGGCTCTGAGCTGTCAGCACACAGCCCGATACAGGGCTTGAACTCACAAACTGTGAGATCATGACCTGAGCCACAGTTGGAGGCTTAACCGACTGAGCCACCCAGGCGCCCCAGATCATGTTGATTAATTAAGGATTTGCTCAACTATATTTCCTTTCTTGACCATCTTGACCTTCTGGCAAGTTCCTGACTGGTTTGGGTGTGACTGGAGCAGGGCCTGAACCGATAAACCATTCTGAGCAGACTGCATTAGTGATGTCATCTCTAGAGTACAGAGGCAGAAGTTCCACATCCTGTGACTACTAAGCCGCAAATTATTATGTTTTCTTGCAAACGCGGCACCTTAGACTTGTTACCTCCGGCAGAACAGCATCCCACAGACTTTTCAGGAGGCAACTCATTTCCTGAGGCAGTTTCTTTAACAGTAGCTAAGGGCTACATGACTCTGGTCAGAAGCAGCTGAGAGCCCCATGTCTAAATTGTGGGGTATGGGGTGGGGGGGGGGGGGGGGGGCTTGCATCGCTGGTCTCAGGACTTTTATCCTCTTCCCAGACAATGAAAAGTACTTACAACAATTAAATTCCACGGGGCGCCTGGGTGGCGCAGTCGGTTAGGCGTCCGACTTCAGCCAGGTCACGATCTCGCGGTCCGTGAGTTCGAGCCCCGCGTCAGGCTCTGGGCTGATGGCTTGGAGCCTGGAGCCTGTTTCCGATTCTGTGTCTCCCTCTCTCTCTGCCCCTCCCCCGTTCATGCTCTGTCTCTCTCTGTCCCAAAAATAAATAAACGTTGAAAAAAAAAAAATTAAAAAAAAAAAAACAATTAAATTCCACTAACCACCCTCCTTATCTTCACTGTGGTGCAATCTTTGCTTAATTAAAACCAAACAATGGGGCGCCTGGGTGGCGCAGTCGGTTAAGCGTCCGACTTCAGCCAGGTCACGATCTCGCGGTCCTTGAATTTGAGCCCCGCGTCAGGCTCTGGGCTGATGGCTCAGAGCCTGGAGCCTGTTTCCGATTCTGTGTCTCCCTCTCTCTCTGCCCCTCCCCCGTTCATGCTCTGTCTCTGTCCCAAAAAAAAATAAATAAACGTTGAAAAAAAAAAAATAAATAAGATGTTACCATTACTTTTTGTGCAGTCTCAGTTCCATCCCCATATTTGCATTTCCATTACTCCTGATTCCTTTCTGCATGTCTGATCTTCCATCGAGGATAATTTCCTCTCTTGGGGCGCCTGGGTGGCTCAATCGGTTGAGTGTCCCTCTTTGGCTCACAGTTTGTGGGTTTGAACCCTGCATCGGGCTCTGTGCTCACAGCCCAGAGCCCACTTTGGATTCTCTGTCCCCCTCGCTCTCTGCCCCTCCCCCGCTCTCAGAAATAAACATTTTTTTAAAAAGATAACTTTCCCTCTTATGGAAGAACCCTCCGTCTTATTTCCTGGAGTTGAGGGCTTCTGGTGAGAGCACTCTCTGAAGTTTTGTCTTTATTCCATCTTCATTCTTGAAATAATTTGGGGATCCACTAATTCCCAGCTGATTGCTGTATTGCTTTTGACAGTGGCTGATGCATAAATTGTTCCACAATCTAATCTAGTTAAATTCAGGCTTTTTTACGGCAGTAAGTTTTTGAACTCAGTGTTTGACGTTTGTTCTGACGCCAGGAGGGATCTTCTTAGCTGTCTCTTTCCCCCGTTCTCTCTAGTGTATTCCTGGCCTAAATTTACTGATTTTGAGTGTGCCCTCAGGCTTAAACTTCTTCACACCCTGTTTCAAATAAAGTCAGTTCCTTTGGGAAGAGCTTCTGGGCCCATTTGTTCTGAAGGCCTGTCTCTCTCCCAGGACAAGATCTTCAGAGCTGGATGGGAACAGAGGCCTGCTTCTCTCTGAGTGCTTTTGGAGCAGGGTGCCACGTGGAGCATTAACCTCTGGTCTTACTGAGTTGCCCCTCCTGACATATAACCTCCACCTCACCAATGAGCTGGGGCAAGGGGGTGACCAGGGCCCCCAGTATTCTCCACTTGTCGGGCCACAAATGAGGGCAGAGTGGAAGAAAGGGGCTCCGGACCTTTATACCACACACTTTCCTGGAATTTCGTCTCTGCCACATGTCGCCAAAAAGGAATGACAAATGCTGGTGATCTGCCCCTCCTGGGAAGGTGCCTGTAGCCTCTGAGTGGGAACTGGGGAGAGAGGGAACCATGTGCAGTTTCCACAGCACTGGGCCGGAAGTGAGGAGGGAGGGAGCAGGCTGTGGGTCACATGCCACAGACTCTCCCTGTTCGTGGTGAGTTTTAGTAGATTTTCCTGACTAAACGTTTGCTGTGTGCCCTGAAGACATTTTCCAGAGTCCTTGAATGTTTTCTTTCTTGGTAATGTTCACAGGCTGTATTTGTTTCACTAGGGGATGGGTCCACAGAAACTCACTGCTCACAAACCGCCCCCCCCCCCCGCCATCTTGCTGCCTTTCCAGAAATAGAACCCCAAGGAAGCTCTTTAATTCCACCAATCTCTATACCCCACCTTAGATCTCTTGAATCAGAATCTGGAAGAGTGAGGCTTGGAGAATGAAAGGCAGGAGTCTGTGGGTTTTTGAGAGCTCCTCAAATGGTTGGGATACACAGGTTTGAGAACCGCTGGCCTAGAAGCCTGCATGCATTAGCTGGGCCAAGTAGACTAGAAGGAGAAAGGAAAGAAACCTGAGTTTCTTGAGTCTTTACTGTGTCCTTGGCACTCAATATCCACTATGTCATTTTTAATCCTTTCAGATGGGGCTGATTTTTTTTTTAACTAATTTTTTTTAAAGTTTATTTATTTATTTTGAGAGACAGAGCATGAACTTGAGCAGGGAAGGGGTAGAGAGGGGGGAGAGAGACAATTCCAAGCAGGCTCCACATTGTCAGCGTGGAGCCATGTGGGGCTTGAACTCACAAACTGTGAGATCATGACCTGAGCCAAAATGAAGAGTCAGACGCTTAAGCAACTGAGCCACCCAGGTGCCCCCAGATGGGGCTAATGTTCAGCTGACGTTCCAGGGGCTATGGCTGGTTCATTCTGATTGGTGCTCACACCATAACATTACTAAATATTTTGAAATTCATCTAGCTTGTAAGATGAGAGAGAAAAAAACAACAACCAAGTCTCAAGGCGATGAAATTATTTGCCCAAAGTCCACTAGTGAGAAGGGCCAAGAGGTAAATTGTGGCCCTTTGTTGCCCTGAAACCCTGCCAGCATGAAGTTTCAGTGTCTGAGACATAGCCCGTAAAGTTTGCTATTTTTGATGACCCCAAGATTCCGTCAGGAGTTAGTTGGCCTGAAAGAAGAAAGTCATGGAGTCCCTTGAAGAAATATCAGAGGAAGAGGCTCCCAAAGGACCCAGAACTTCCTCTTTCCTGTCCGGGAAGCTCACAGCCAAGGAGATTCTGGCCACCAAGACCCAAAACTACTTTGCCGAGACTAAAAGAACCGAGGATATCTTAACGCAGGTCGCTTTCTCCATTGGGCTGGGTAGCATATGGCGTTTCCCTTACCTGTGTCAGCGGAACGGAGGAGGTAAGGCCAAGGACCTGGGTCTTGAGTTTGGGGAAGGAGTTTTAAGGCTTGAAGCCCAGACTCCTGGGTCCTGGGGGAGGAGACACCTGGAGGTTCACCCAGACTTCTAGGGGACAAAGAGGAGGGGGGCTGGGACTCCTGGCTGCCTAAGCACAGCGCCTGGCTCCCTTCTCCAGGCAGCTTTATCCTGATGTACTTCTTCATGCTCCTCTCGTTTGGGATTCCCCTCCTGTACATGGAGATGATCATGGGGCATTGGCTGCGTGTGGACAACATCCGGGTCTGGAAGCAGCTTGTCCCCTGGCTGGGCGGCATAGGATACGCTAGCATATTGGTGAATGAGGGGCCCGGGCAAGAGGCATCCCCAAGTCACCCCTTGTGGTCTCCAGGCCCCCTGTCTCTGTCCATCCTGTCCCTCAGGCCCACTGTGTCCACCCCTAGGTGTGCATCTTGATGAGCTTATATAATAGCGTCATCATCACCTGGAGCCTCTCCTACCTGGCCAACTCCTTTGGTAACTCCCTGCCCTGGAACCAGTGCCCACTGGTGAAGACCACCAATGTCACTGGTGAGGAGAGGGAGAGAGGAGGCCGGCAGGGCCAAGGGAGGCAAGGGCACCAAGGAGCAGGAGAGAGGCAGTAAGAGCCACGGGGGAGGAAGTGAAGAGCGGGGGACAGGCACCTAGTGATGTGGTGCCTAAGCACCTGGGTCCCCCCCCAGACCTCTCTTGCCTTCGGACTGTGTCCCACCAGTACTTCTGGTACCACACCACCCTGAGCGCCTCAGGCCACATTGAGGAAGGGGTCGACGCCCTCGTCCTGCACCTCACACTGGGCATCTTCGCAGCCTGGTTCCTCCTCTTCTTAACCATGATCACAGGGCTGAAGATTTCAATGCAGGTAAGCCACCACCCCTACCCCCCCACCGACCCCGCCACAATCCGGCCGGACACCATCCCACTCCTTCCTGCTGACCTCTCTTCTCTAATCCCCAAGACCCTCTCCCACTCCCAGAGGACAGGTTCTGCCATCCAGGGCTCCCCAAGGCAGCAGCGTCAACCCCTCCTGTCACAAAGAACTGCCCCTGTCCCACCCACTGCAGGAAGGAGCGCCTGGTACCCACTCTTCTCCATGCCTCACCCCCAGGTCACAGCAGTGGAGACCTTCTAGAGCAGACCACAGCCTCGCCCCTTGAACCTTGCACCCTGTGCCTGCCCGCATATTGACAGGGCCTGTTAATCCCTGAAGGAGCCAGTTGGCTACCAGTTCCTTTCCAGAGTCTTCCATTTTATTTTATTCCAACCCATACTTCCAATCCACGCCCCTGCCACCTGGATCATCTTCTCCTTACATGGAAAATTTATTCTGGTGTGTTTATTAGGTCACTTCAGTTAACCTTACCCGCAGCTTCTGGCCCCCAAAACAGTTCATGTGTTTCCACCCCATGTGTTTCCACCCCATGTGTCCCTGGAGCCATCTCTCCACAGCCTTCGAGATAAAGCAGATTTTACTAAAGGCTCAGTAGGGGCACATGGAGGGAGGGGGCCTGCCTTCCTCTCCCAGAGCGGAAAGAACCAGAAATACTTCAAAATTCCCACTGACCGTGTTACTCTCTCCCAAAGTCTCTCCTTGGTTGCTTGCTTTTCCTCTGTCTTCACCGGTGACATTGTCCCATGCGGTTAACTCATGCCAAGACCATAAAACCCAGGCAGATGATAATGTCCAGCTGCCCTACCACATAAAAGCCATCTCTACTTGGTGTCTCGCCCCTCACCTCTGAGCAGCTTATTGGTAGATTCTTCCCCCAAAACAACATCACCGTCTCCTAAGGATAATCCTCCGACAGCTCCCTCATGTCACAGCCAGGCCACCTTCACCCGGCTCAGCCCAGCTCATCTCCCTCTCTCTAGGCCTGCTGACCTGTGCTCCCTGTAATGCTTGCTTCCGCCTGCCCCTCCTCCCCACTTCTCCTGACTTCTGGTTTCTGTCTTGACCCACCTGGCCAGATCCTGATTTTTTCGGTATTCCTCCTCTACATCATCCTCCTCTGCTTCCTCATCCGAAGTCTCTTCTTGGAAGGTGCAGTTGCCAGCCTCAGACGTATGGTGACCACAGAGGTGAGGTGGGGACTCCACACCTCCTCCCTCCCACAGCTCCCCAGGCCTTCTCTGACTCTTCTTCTCAGACACCTTTCCTAAGGCCCCCAGCCTGCCCCTCATCCCTCTGCTCCCCAGCCCAGCTTGCCCTTCTTCCAGCTCACCGACGGGTCTACCCTCAGGCTCACCCCCAAACGTCTCTCTCTCCCAACCCCATCCACAGCTCTCATCCTGGGCCTCGCTGGACCTCTGGCGTCAGGCAGGAGGCCATGTGGTTTATTCCTTAGGCCTGGGCCTGGGCACCACCATCAACTTCTCCTCCAAGGCTGGAGGCAACAGCTACATCCAGGTGGCCTCTTTGGTGGCCCTGGTCAACCTGGTGACCTCATTGCTGCTCACATCCATCATCTTTATAGTGCTGGAGTTCTGGGCCACCACCAGCGGCCACACCTGTGTTGAGAAGTGAGTAATTACAGCCTTGCAGGTCCAACAGGAGGTCCCTCCCTCCACTTTGGCAATCCCCCAGCCTCATGGGCCTTCACGCTCTGGCCTCTCTAATAATAATAACAATAACAGCAACAGTTATCATAGTCATCATAATATCACATTCTCAGAGAAAGCTGCCAAATGATAATATTCTAAAAACTTTTTTTAATGTTTATTTATTTGGGGGTGGGGGGAAGGGACAGAGAGAGAGGGAAGGAGAATCCCAAGCAGGGTCTGCGCTGTTAGCACTGAGCCTGAAGTGGGACTCAGTCCCACAAACTGTGAGATCATGACCGAAGCTGAAACCAAGCATTGGACGCTCCGCCAACTGAACCACCCGGGTGCCCCCAAATGATACTGTTCTAATATCCACCACTTTATAGATAAGAAAATAGGCCCAGAGACAAGACTGTCCAAAGGTTTCCATAAATTGTAGTTGGTGTAAAGAAGACTTCAAAATCAATTCTTTAACTCACAGAGGTTGTACAGCATCCTGGGCCACAATCAAAGGTTACTGGCCTAGGCTACCTATTGGAATCATTTGGGGAACCTTAGAAAACACTTACACCTGAGTCTCACTTCCAGCAATTCTGATTTACTTGGTCTGGGATGCCTTCAGGCATTGGGATTTTTTTTTTTTTTTTTTTTAATGTCCAAGGTGGGGGATGCCCGGGTGGCTCATAGGTTAAGCATCTGACTTCAGCTCAAGTCATGATCTCACGGTTCATGAGTTCGAGCCCCACATTGGGCTCTGTGCTGGTAGCTCAGAGCCTGGAGCCTGTCTTGGATTCTGTGTCTCTGCCCCTCCCCTGCTCTCTCTCTCCCTCTCTCTCTCTCCCTCCCTCTCTCTCTCAAAAATAAACAAACATTAAAAAAATTTTATAAAAAAAAAAATCTCCGGGGCGCCTGGGTGGCTCAGTCGGTTGAGCGTCCGACTTTGGCTCAGGTCATGATCTCACAGTTTATGGGTTCGAGCCCCGTATCAGGCTCTGTGCTGACCGCTTGCTCAGAGCCTGGAGACTGCTTCAGATTCTGTGTCTCCTCTCTCTGCCTCTCCCCACTCACGCTTTGCCTCACTCTGTTTCTCAAAAATAAGTAAATGTAAAAAAAAAAAAAAAAACCTCCAAGGTGGGATTTTTCTTCCAGTTAGGATGTTGAAGGATGCAAAAGTCCATGCTTCCTTGGTACCAGCAATTTTAAAAATGGATAAAATAAAAATAATACTTTCCTATAATGTTACTGAAGAGCAGTAGACACAAAGGAGCCCTCATGAAATAAATAAAGCCTGGAGAGTAATGAGTTCATCGTACATGAGCAAAGAGCCACGAATGCCTTCATATCTGGGGGTAAGTGGCTCCTCGGGTGCATGTGGCTGGAGGCACGGGCCTGTCACGGATGGAGAGACTTTGCACTGACAAGGAGAAACCGTGCAAGCATTTAATAACAGTATGGGCTGCCAGCAGGTGTTGGAATCGCAATGAGCCCCCAAGGAGGAAATACACCACTGGACCCAACGGTTTGCCTCTCTATTCCCAGGAAAGGTTTTTGGAGAAGAGGCAGAAGTGCAAGGGAGACAAAGGAGCAAGCAGAGGAGCTCCGCCTAGTCTTGTGGTTTCAGGACCTGTGGCCCCACTGGAGCTGTGTGCAAAGACAAACCCAAAACATCTACAGCTACTATCCAGCCCACTTCAACCCAAATAATGACAACATCAAAGACATTAGTCCTCATGGTGGGGGGGAAGGGCAGTGTGCAGGAAGTTGGGGGCATGGCCCGAGGGCAACGTGAGCCCTCCTTAATCCCATTTGAAGGCAGAGAAAAAACTAATGAAAACTGTCACCCACCCCAGCTCGCCTCAACGCTTAGAAAACTAAGTAAATAGCCCTAACTCTTAGCTGCCTGTTGGAATAAAAGTCTTAAATTTATCGAGATTTCGCAAAATAAAACAGATCACAGACCTTCCTCCTTTGTTGTTCTATCTACAACGCCCCACGTGGAATTGAACACTCTCGAGACATTCCGAAACCCAGGAAAATAGAATCCATAGCCAAGAGAAAAAAAAAAGAAGACCCAAAGATCAAGACATTAGAATCAGCAGACAAGACCTTTAAAACACCGATTATAAATATGTTAAGGGATTGCATAGAAAAGATGAATAAAATGGAAGCAATGGAGGTATTTTAGGAAAGATATGGAAAATCTAACAAAGGACCACATGGAAATTATAGAACTCAAAGTTGATGAAAACAAAGTTTCACTGGATGTATTTAGTATTCATCCAGCAGAATAAAGGATCAGTTAATTTGGGGACAGGTAAATAGAAGTTCTACAAAGTGAAACACAAAGAGGAAAAAAAAGAACGAAAAAACTGAAGAAGACCTTCAGTGACCTATAGGACTAATATATGTGGTGGGGGGAGGGTTAGTTTATTTTTTATTTGTTCTGAAAGAGAGAGCAAGCAGGGGAGGGGCAGAAAGAGAGAGAGACAGAATCCCAAGCAGGCTCCGTGCTGTCAGTGCAGAGCCCGATGAAGGGCTCAATCTCATGAACCATGAGATGACCTGAGCCAAAATCAAGTCGGACACTTAACCAACCGAGCCATCCAGGCGCCCCAAGATTAATCTATGTTTAATTGGAGTTGTGGGAGGAGAGGTATAATGGCCGAAACTGCAAACAATCCAAATGTCTGCTAGGAGGTGTGTAGATAACAAATCTTAGTATAGTCATTCAATGAATGGAATACTATCTGCCAATTAAAATGAATGAACTGGGGTTTTTTTATTAATGTATATTTTTTAATGTTTATTTTTGAGACGGAGACAGAGTATGAGTGGGGGAGGGGCAGAGAAAGAGGGAGACACAGAACCTGAAACAGGCTCCAGGCTCTGAGCTGTCAGCACAGAGCCCGACATGGGACCCAAACCCATGAACCGCGAGATCATGATCTGAGCCAAAGTCGGACGCCCAACCAACTGAGCCACCCAGGCGCCCCTATTAATATTTTTTAATGTTTATTTTTGAGAGAGAGAGAGAGAGCATGAGCAGGAGACGGGCAGAGACAGAGGGAGACACAGAATCTGAAGCAGGCTGCAGGCTCTGAGCTGTCAGCACAGAATATCATGTGGGGCTTGAACTCATGAACCACAAGATCATGACCTGAGCCGAAGTCCAATGCTTAACCGACTGAACCACCCAGGTGCCCCCAAATATCCCCCTTTTTATTAGGACACCAGTCCTAGTGGATTAGGGGCCAGTATGACCTCATCTTCAATTACTTCTGTAACAACCCTCTTTCCAAACAAGGTCACATTCTGAGGTAGTGGGCCTTAGGACTTGAACATATGAATTTAGTGGGGGGCACACTTCAATCCATAACACTGAGGAGTCCTAGCTACAACAAATCTAGAGTCTTCCGCCCCTTCGGGGACTCCCCAGCGCAACTCCCCTGCCAAGTCCACCTGATTCACTTCCAGCCCCTGTCTATTTGCCCTTGTGACTCGGCTGAACTCCTCTTGCACAACTCACTTTCCTCTCAGGCAGCAGAGGGGCCAGACTGCTCACCACGTTTCCTTTGCTTTTCCCGTTCAGGAGTGTCTCAAAATTGATAAGCCTGATAAAAAAGGGGGTGCTGCCTCAGGATGCCAAGCCCCCAGAAGACATCCTCCTCCTGCCTGCCCTGGACTACCTAGACTGGATCAGCAATCTCCCTCAATACCTCCAGTACCCGGTCATCCGCTTCTCCCCATCCTGCAGCATCATGACCCAGAAGGATAAGGTGTGTTTGTGGGGGTGGGAGGGTGCTTCCCAGAGGCCCCACAGGACACTGGGAAATGCATTTCCCAGGAGCCTCATGGGCCACCCACGCATCTTCAGAGGAAGGTGGCAGTTATAATCAAGTTTCCACCACCGTTACCTGTGCACTAGGGTCTTCGCTAAGTGGTCACTTGACTTTAATCCTCACATCAACCCTAGGAGCCCAGTTTGTTAGAGGAGGAAACTGTGGCCTCAAGAGGTGAAGCTCACACAGCTCAGGAAAGCAAGCAGGGCAAACACTCAGCCTTCTGCCGTCTGCCCACCACTCTCTGCCTCTTTCCTCTGTCTGAGACAGACATTGCTAATCGATCACTGCACCATTTCCCCCCCCCCACCCCAATCCAGACTCACCACTGCCTGAGAGCCCTTCTCCCCCACAGTTCATGGAGGGCCCTGGCCTGGCATTCGCAGCTTTCTCCCAAGCCATCTCGCTGTTCCCTGGCGCCTCTCTCTGGGCCATCCTCTTCTTCTTGGCACTGGTCATCATGGGGCTGAGCACCTTGATAAGCATCTTGGAAGGCATTGTCTGTCCCCTCCAGACCTCCTTCTCCCTCTTCAGGAGGTATCCCAAGCTGCTCTCAGGTACTGTGGGTTCTCGGCCTAGCAAAGACCCTGCCCTGCTGCCCCCTCTCCCCAGGCCACCCCAATCTCTAGAGCTCACTTTGACCCCTAGCCCAGCCCTGTGCATAGACCTCAGTGTGGCCAAACCTGCCTTTGTCACAGTGCTCATCTGCTTGGGAGGTTTTCTGGGCAGCCTCGTCTTCACCAGTCATGCTGGCAGCTACATAATGTCCTTGTTTGATGACTGCCTGGTCCCGCTCACCCTCATCGTCATTGTGGCCTTCCAGAATGTGGCCCTGGCCTGGATCTATGGAGCCAGGAGGTGACGTCCAAGCCCTGGGGGCCCATTCAGCCAGGGACCCACCCCAGGTCTCTGCTCCCTTTGTCCATCCCACAGCAGGGGGGCCCAGCCAGCGGCTGGCGGGGTACAGGCACAAGGAGCAGTCAGGAACCAGGGGTCATAGGGGACAGTCTGAAGGCAGAGGGCTGGAGCACTACACGCGTGCAGGTTCCCGTCCTCAGCAAGGGCCCAGCAGGACTTGGCAGCCAGTGAGAGAACCGCTCCCAAGCGCTCGGGTCCCGGCTGCCAGAGGAGGGCTCCTACCCAGACATCTACGCCTGTTCTTCCCTCCCCAGGTTCAGGGAAGAAATGTTCAGTAAGCTGGGCCGCCTGCTGTGGTCCTTCTTCACTTTCCTGTGGCGCTACGTGACCCTGCCTGGGCTGCTGGCCCTCTTCACCATCTGCCTCACGCAGCTCCACCGGAGGGTACCGTCCTACTACATCGCCTGGAACAGCAGTATGGTGAGGTCCCCCTACCCTGGCCTCTCACCACCACTCGGGGCCCCGTTCATCTCATCTCCCACTCCACGGAGACCCGAGGTCTGGGCTCCTTCCATCCCCAGGGAATCTTTATAAAGCTTCCCAGTCCCTGGGGAGTGGAATCCCCAGCATCGCAGGGATTGAACCCCCCCCCCCAACTTCCTCCCACCCTGCTCCCTTCTTTCGGCCTCCAGAGCCAGGAAGTAAAACAACCCTACCTGCAGAGCACCCTGAGCTGGGTCACCTTCCTCAGCATCCTCACCTTTCTGCCAATCCCAGTGCAGCCACTCCACCACTGGTGGCACCTCGAGGACCACATTGCTTCTGATCCCTTTGAAAAGCTACAGTCCAAAAAGATGCCCTTGGTGCCCCCCAAGTCGTTGCAGTTCCCCAAACACCAATTGGTGATGTCCCAGAAGACAGACACTGAATGCTCATCTAGAAAAGTCAATCCACCCTTGATTAGGAGGCTGAACCTGAGCTCCTTATGGAGGTTCAGCCTGCCCTTGAGTGAGTACAACCAGAGCTCTTCCTGGTTCAGCCTGCCTGTCATTTCATCCCTGACATCTGCACTGTCCATGAGGAATACCAGCACTCCCGTTTCAAGGCAGGTGAGACCGGCCTCAGTAACCGTAGACAACAGTGACAAGAGCAGGGAGACCCAGGAAGAAAATTAGGACTCTGTTCAATAACTGGTGACATCACCCATTTTTCCAAATCTGGCATTAACGTCCATCTTGCTACAGAAATAATTGGTCCTGTCGGGAAGTAGGGAGAGGGACACATGGAAACTTTGCCTAGCAACCACTGACATCACTCAGTTGGCCTTGGGAGGAAACGGACAACTCAGGAGCACCTTCCTCTCCTGGAATAATACCGATTCTACTAAGTGGAACACTCTGCTCTGGGGTTGGAGAATTCAGAAGAAATCAACTCAGCCATTCACAGGGCTGCACCTAGGGCCTCCTTTCTCCCTGTGAGGAGGGAGCATCATGTTGGCATGATGGAGATGGGCCTCGAGGCACTTTCCGGGATCCAGCCTTCCCAGTTATCATGGAGACAGACAGTGTTCTCTCCAAACCCCAAACTCCACCACCAGCCTGGAACACTGGGGTAGCTAACGCCTCCAGGGCTGCTCTCTCAGAACGGGGCTGGGATAACAAAGCTGAGTCAATAAATTGATCCACTGAGACCCCGCGCACAGGCTGTGGGCACGGTGTTCTTTCCATCAGCCTCCTTCTACACACATATCGTCCAGATCTCCAACCTCTGGTGAACTGAGTGTCCAATCTGGTAATTCCAATCTCCCACTCCCTTTGGGACACAGATACTGAGTTTCTAGACTCCTCCTTGTTCTGGAGTTGAGCCAAACCATTGGGGAACTTTGCAGCAATCAGTATCACTCAATCTAGAAAGTGTGTTAACCCTTAAACCTAACTTGGTAGTTGGGTGACCATACTAAATGTCTTATACTAAATGTGGCCTTCTAGAAGCCACACCTCTTAGGGGCTTCCTGGGTAACTCCCCATCCCCAGAGGTCATGACCTTGGGCATCAAGGTCCCATCACCACCCTCTCTGGTTCCCAGTCACCTCCCAAGTGCCTGCCTGCCCATTCATACCTTCTATTTACCTCAGAGGCCTCTAAACATTCTTTATCACACTCCCCTATCCATGACAACCTTTTGAGAAAATATTCCCAACATATGTAAGAAATCTACTTGTGACCTGCTGTCATTCTACATACTTAATATTGGCAAAGCTTTGTCTTGCTTATTTTGGTTGAAAAAAATCTAAATTTTTCCTCCTGCATCTCCAGTGTAAATGGCTTCTACAACCTGATTTGAAGAGCCCCGGAAAAGGCAGAGGCAGAAGCTCACAGGCCCTTCCTTGTGTCTAAGACTCACCCCTCCGGCCTTCCTGCCTCCTCCCTTGCTCTCTAGGGACCCTGGGTCTGGGATGACATGGCTCAGGAAACGAGCTGGGTGGAGAGGGCCTGGTCCCCGTACCCTCTCTCACCCTCTCCGAGTCTCTTCCCCTCTCCGAGCCAGGGCCAGCCACCCCAGGCCAGGTATGCCAAGAGTCCGGCGGGGTAAGATAAAAGCCAGTGTAGATGATGCATCTTAACCCATGTAGGGCTCTAGCAAGAAGGTGTTTTTTTGTGCGAGGTTGTGGGGTGAGAAGTCCCGGCATGGAGGATGCGGTCCCAGGTCCCCTGGGACCTCAGAAGCCCCCAGGCCTCTGTTAGCACTTAGACAAGGCAACAGACGGGCCCTTTGCTGGGCTCCTTCACGCACCTCTCCTTCCAGGGAGTGGATACTGCAGGAGGCTCAGAGAAGAGAAACAGCTGCTCTGAGATCAAGTAACCAGTGACTCAGGTGCAAATAGAATTGAGGTCCTCGGGTTTCTGGTCTGGGAACCTTTTCTTTTTCATTTCCATACCAGGTTAACCACTTCTTGACCTACATTCCCCAGTCTGAGGTGGGTGCTTCCACAAGCATGGAGGCGAAAATGAGGACATTTGAGGTGACCTGTGTGCCGGGGTGGGGGGAGGCGCGGTGGTTGGTGATCTTGGTGAAAGTGGAGTGGGAGCCTCTGGCCCCTCTGCAACGGCTGTGGTGGAAGAGGTCTTGCAGCAGGGGTGAGGGGGGTTGTTTTAACCTGGATTTGGATGACCATACATTGGCTAAGTTAAGCCACATGCGTGGCATCAGCAAGTAGCTGCAGCTCAGACGGGAGTCGGCAAACCTTTCCTATAAAGGACCAGATAATAAATATTTTTGGCTTTGCAGGACATATGGCCTCTATTGTATATTCTTTGTTATTTGTTTTTTTTTATAACTTTTAAAAAGGTTAAAAAAAAAAAATCAGTCCTAGCTCAAGGGCCAGAGATAACAGGCCGTAGTTTGCCAACCTCTGATCTAGGGCCATGTCAGGCCAACAAGAAAATGCTGGTGGCTAAACCAGAATTTAGTTTGAACTCCCTAGTTGGCCCGCTTTGGGCTAGGCTGTCATCCAGAGGGTTGGAACCACCAGGCTGTCCAGCAGAAAGATGACCCAAGAATGGTCAGGAACCAGAATCCTTAATTTTCAGAATAAGTCTTTGTAACACCCCCACCCCTTCAGCCTCAGCCATTATCCAGGAGACAGCCTGGAAGAGATGAAGCCTCTCCGGAAACACGCACATTCAGGGACCAAACCGCCTACCTAAGGTGTGTGGACCAGGAGAACGCGAGGAAGGTAGTCCGAAATATATTCTGAGCTGATTTTTGAGGAAATCGTTCCAATAATACCAGATGCTTGTGGAGGGTAGGGAAAAGAGAAAGTCTCATCCAATACCTTAACTATAAATTTCAGTCTGTCTTCCCGGGTTGGCTTTGGGGTTGGGTGGCTGCCGCACCCCAGTGGATACTACCAGTTAGTTGACCTACCCCAAAACGGAGACGTAAGGCTAGAGAGTCACAACGCCTCCAGGGGCGGGGCCTCGTCTTTCAAGGAGTGTTTCACAGCAAAGCGGGAACAGCCACCTTTTCCTAAAAGGTGCGTTCATGGAGGTTGTGTCAGCAGGTGGCGCTGTTGTGCTGGGAAATGGCCTCCCTGAGGGCCGAGGCAGGCGTGAGGACAGGAAAACCGGGATTCCCCTTTCTCCTTTTGGGATTCCTGCAATTTCTGTAGACCGCCCTGGAGACGACCGCACGTGCTCCAGTCTCCGGACGGGAGAATCCCCTGACAACAGGACATTCACAGTACGGACCGGAGAAACATGTACTAGAAGCCATAACAGCACGTTGAACTGGCCCCAGGGCCCCTACCCAACAGTCACTTCAGCTTACTTTCCCCCAAGTGTGCCTCACTTTCCCCCAAGTGTGCCTCATCAGTTGAATTCAGTTTTTTCTCCTTGGGGAACATGGACCAAGGAGCTTCAGCAAAATCTCCACCTGTGAGCTATACAAGAGCTGCAAAAGGCTGATCCTTGTTGGAGGCTTGAGGACCAACCACTCGTCTTTCCTAAACTACGAAATGTCTGAGCCCACATAGTCCTCAGGTGATGACTTGGGTCACGGGGCCTTCTTTTTTGTCTTCATTTAAAACCCACCTATTCCTAGTTAACTGTGATTGGGTGGCAGGCAACGCAACGAAAGTGGTGGAGCTCATTGCTAACAGTCATTCCTTCCAAAGATGCACAAAGGGCCACAATCGCAGGTGAAGAAGGTCAACGTCATTAATCATCAGGGGAACGCAAATCAAGCCCACAATGAGATACCACTTCACACCCACTAGAATATCCATAACCAAAGAAAATGGAAAGTCCCAAGTGTCAGTGTGGATCTGAAGAAATCGGAACCTCAGGCATGGCTGGTGGGAATGTGAAATGTTGCAGCCACCGTGAAAATCGGCTTGGCAGTTCCCCAAAAAGTTAAACATAGAAATATCAGCAATTCCACTCTAGGCACACACCCAAAGGAACTGAAGACCCTGTTCAAAAAACAAAACAAAAACAAAACCTTGTACGTGAATGTTCATAGCATTATTCACAATCTTCAAAAAGTAGAAACCATCCAAATGTCCATCAACAGATGAATGGACAAAAGTGGTATGTCCACACCGTGGATGTTATTCAGTCACAGGAAGGCATGAAATTCTGATACAACACCGATGAACCTTGAAAACACTGTGCTAAGTGAAACAAGTCAAACACAGGGGACCTCATATGTTTTGATTCAATTTGTATGAAATATCCAGGATAGGCAAATCTAAACGATAGCAGAATGGTGGTTGCCAGGGGCTGGGGAAAAGAATGAGCGGTGAGTTCTTCATGGGTACAAGGTTCCTGTTTGGAGTGATGAACACTTCTGGAACTGGATAAATAATAAACTGGAAAAAAAATCTCTTTGCCCTTCCCCTGCTCGTGCTCACTCTCTAATAAAAAGTTTGGGGGGACAGGGGGCATCTGGTGGCTCAGTCGTTTAAGTGTCTGACTTCAACTCAGGTCATAATCTCCCGGTTTGTGAGTTTGAGCCCCACATCCATCGGGCTCTGTGCTGACAGCTCAGAGCCTGAAGCCTGCTTCGGATTCTGTGTCTCCCTCTCTCTCTCTGCCCCTCCCCTGCTCACTCGCTTTTTCTCTCTCTCCCTCTCTAAAATAAACATTAAAAAAATTAAATTTTTTTACAAATTAAGAAAAAAAGAAAATCCCAAAGAACCTGCGAAAATTATACTAGTGAATTTAGCAAAGTCATAGAATACATCAATGAACAAAAGAAATCAGCAGTATTTCTGCAGACCAGCAATAAGCAATTAGAAAATTTAAAAATTTCAAACAGTGCTGTATTAATATTTCCACCATCGTTTATATTATTACTACTTGGGCTAGTGAGAATTCAGCATCTTCCGGAGAAATCTGGTTGCCACACAACACTTGGCAATATTTCAAAGCTATTCTGCACCCGAAGGTGGCAGATAGTTGGAATTCTTCCAATTTGGAGGAAGGATGTTTTGGTTTTGATTTTTGGATGCGATGGTTGTTGGTGGTTTTCTTGCTATTTAATAACTGCTGTCAGTTCAGTCTTGTCATTACCAGTTTAGGTTGTTATGGGTTGTTTAGTTAAACTGCATGTATAATGACGCATATTTGCCTCAATTCCATGTGTGCGTGGCCTGCAATTTCCCACTAATTAGACTCTTTAAAGACGTTTCTGCAGTGAGCTTCTCAAATTTGCATCATCTGTTCCCCTCTTGCCAAAGCAGATGTACGCAGCACCCACCCACCCCCTCTCCAGGAAATAATTTGCTTATTATCACTGAGTTCTTTTTCCACTGGAAAGGAAAAACCAAGGGGGTGCAGATGGTTGGGGGTTTTTGTCCCACCAAAGTGAAAACCAACAAAATAGTGCCAAGATGTGCTGGGCCTGGGGGCACCTGGGTGGTTCAGTCAGCTAAGTGTCCAATTTCGGCTCAGGTCATGACCTCACGGTTTGTGAGTTCAAGCCCCACAATGGGCTCTCTGCTGTCAGCACAGAGCCCGCTTCAGATCCTCTATCTGCCTCTCCCCTGCTTGCATTCTTTCTCTCTCAAAAATAAACACTAAAAAAAGAGAGAGAGATGCTGGGCCTAAATCAGACAGCAACAGTGGACCTGGGATGGGGGAACAGACCCAGAATTATCTTAAAATACAGCAACAAACTTCTCAATGACCCCAAACCTGGCCCTGGCCCTGGCCCAGCAAATGGTACACACTCATCATTTCCCCAAGAATCAAGCAGCAGACTCTACTCCTCTCAAATGGCTTTATTTCCCCAGTGTGGGGAGCTACAAGTAGGATCTGTGGTCCCTGCATCCCAAGGACCCTGCAGCCTTCTGCCCAGTGGGCTGTGGCAGGACCTTCAGAAGGTCAATGCCTGGGTTCCAGAGACCGATCCTTCTAGATTGGGACTGGTTCTGTGGGGAACCAGGCCTGCCGTGGTCCCAACGGATGACACTCCCTGAGATGGTCCTGACAGCAGCCCAGGTGGTCCTCCATGAGCATGGGGCCCACCTCGAGGACAAGGCCAGGAGGTGCAAGGGTCCAAGACCAGCTAGGACTTGGGGAGTAAAAACGCCCTATGGGCCTACTCCTTGAAGTCTGCCAGCAGGGGTCAGTCTGGGGGAGAGAGAGAAGAGAGAACAGATGGTGGGGATGGAGAGAACAGAAAAAAAATGGAAAAGTGGCAAAAAAGAAAAAAAAAAAAAGGAGCAAGAAGGACGAAAAGCCCAAAGGAGACTGAGAGAATGACCCAGGGCCAAAGGAAGGGCGGCAAAGTGAGAAAAACACTCAGGCATCGAGGAACACAGGACCCAGAAAGCAGGGTGGTGGTGACAGAGGCTAGGGATAGACACAGGTGGACCCTACAACACTGACCTTTGGGCCCAGGTGGGGTTGGAGGCGGTGGCCCCCCTGGGGGCAGCAATGCCGAGTGGCTCAGGGCTTCTGCCACCCAGCCCAGGACACGGCTGCAGTGCTGGACCTTGGGAGCAGGAGGGACGTAAAGGAACGAGACCAAAACCCCACACCCGACCATACTCCCCCAGCCCGGTCCGGAAGTCCTCACCTCCCGTTCCAACCCTTTGAGACGCTGCTCATACTCGCGGATCTGTCTCAACTGCTTCAATGCCGTGTCCACCCTGCAACCCGGGACAACCTAGGGCATCAGGCCAGTACCACCAGCCCACCAGCCCCGCCCTCGGAAAGCCCCGTCCCCCCCCCCCCCCCCGCCCCCCAGGCCCGCCTTCCTCCCCAAAGTTCCAGGACCACCTGGAGCACCGCTCTTCTCTAGCCCCGCCCTGGGTTCCACTCAACCCAAGTCACAAGATCCGCCCCCGAAGCAGGAAGCCCAGTCCCAGGCCCGCCCCGCCCTCACTTTTGCGAAGTGCGCTTCAGACGCTCTGAGTCGCTCTCGCGCTTGTCCCGGGCTCGTGCCAGCAGGAAATTCTCCTTCTGCACCGACTCCCATGTCAACAGCTTCCGCTCTGCTTCTTTCGAAAGGTAGACCCCTGGAGGGCGGGGTAAGGATGGAGTCCTCGACCTCGCCTCCCTACCAAAGCATCCCGAGGGAGCCCTCCCAGGCCACGCCCCCTAAGACTGCACACCCGCCCCACTAGTGAACCTGGGTATCCTTCCCCCGCCTGTCTATGCTCTTCTTTCTCTCCAGGTCCCGTCCCCTGTGTTTTTCACCAAATCCCGCTCTCACGAAAATGTTCGAAGATCGGGGAGGACGGCAAGCTGGCCCTGCGCCTGCGTAGTCGCCGGATGAGGAGGCGCACGTGCGAGACGACAATAAGGGGCGGGGCCAGTGCAGGCCTAGAGTGATATTCCCGGATGAGGCTGTAGCGCTGCGCCTTCCAATAGAGGTCGCTGTTTCCCTGTACTTTGCCAAAGGTGTAGCTATGGGGACGAAGAGGTCAAGGGTCACCAGAGGTCAAAGCCAGCAAGAGACCAACGTTAGATGAACAATATGTTTGAAGTCCAAGGCACCAGGCAGATATTGGAATCCATAAAGTCAGAGGTATTACAGGATGCACTTAGAAGCTGGGTGAGGAGGGCCAAGGGTCAGATGTCAGGAGTCAAGTTGGGATGGTGTCATGAATTAGCAGTCCAACTCTTGATTTCGGCTCACAGGGGCTCACAGTCGTGAGATCAAACCCTGTGTCAGGCTCCATGCTGAGCGTGGAGCCTGCCTGGGATTCTCTCAGCCTGCCTCTCTCTCCCTCTCCCTCCCTCTCCCTCTTCCTCTCTCATAAAAAAAAAAAAAAAAAAAAAAAAAAAAAAAAAAAAAAATCAGCTGAACACAAATAGCTACAATCAGAATGAAAATGAGGGCATTACTACCGACCTTACAGAAATAAAAAGGATTATAAGAGAACACTGTCACAATTGTATGCCAACAAATTAAATAACCTAAATGAGGGGCGCCTGGGTGGCGCAGTCGGTTAAGCGTCCGACTTCAGCCAGGTCACGATCACGCGGTCCGTGGGTTCGAGCCCCGCGTCGGGCTCTGGGCTGATGGCTCAGAGCCTGGAGCCTGTTTCCGATTCTGTGTCTCCCTCTCTCTCTGCCCCTCCCCCGTTCATGCTCTGTCTCTCTCTGTCCCAAAAATAAATAAACGTTGAAAAAAAAATGCTTAAAAAAAAAAAAATAATAACCTAAATGAAATAAATGGGACAAATTCCTAGAAACACACAAATCACCAAAACTGACTCAAGAAGAAACAGAAAACCTCAAAAGACCTATAAGTAAAGAGATTGAATCACTCACCAAAAAATGTCCCAACAACAACAAAGCCCAGGCCCAGAAGTTTTCACGGGTGAATTTTACCAGTCGAAAGAAAGAAAGAAAGAAAGAAAGAAAGAAAGAAAGAAAGAAAGAAAGAAAAGAAAAGAAAGAAAGGAAGCATTAACACCAATTCTTCTCAAATTCTCCAAAAAAATTAAGAGAGAACAGTTCCTGACTCATTCTATGAGGCCAATGAGGTTACCCAGATAAAGAGATCACAAGAAAACAAAATTACAGATAAATATTTTTTATGACTATACATGCAAATACCCTCAACAAAATACTAGCAAACCGAATTCAGCAGCATATTAAAAGGATTATACACCATGACCAAGTGATTTATCCCAGTAATACAAAGGTGGTTCAACATACAAAAATCAATACAACACACCGCCTTCGTAGAGCAAAAAAAAACAAAAAACAAAAAACCCATGATTATCTCACACGATCATCTCAACTGACATAGAGACACAGAAAAGGCGTAGGACAAAATCCAACACCCTTTTGTGATAAAAAAAAAAAATTTTTTTTTTTTTTCCTTTTGACTTAGAACAGGACTGAAAGGAAAATTCCTCAACATAGTAAAGAATAATTATGAAAAACCTAAAGCCTACAAAATATTCAATGAAGAAAGACTGAAAACTTCCTGCTAAAATAAGGAATAAGACAAGGATGCCCAGTCTCACCATGCTATTCATCATTGTACTGAAAGTGCCAGCCAGAGCAATTAAACAAGAAAAAGAAATAAAATGCATCCAAATTGGAAATGAAGTAAAACTATTTCTAGTCACAGATGACATGATCCTATATATCAAAAATCTCAGAGGGGCACCCAGTTGGCTCAGTTGGTTTAGCGTCAGACTTTGGGTCAAGACAGGATCTCGCAGTTCGTGAGCTGGAGCCCCACATCAGGCTCTCTGTGGCCAGCACAAAGCCTGCTTCAGATCCTCTGTCCTCCTCTCTCTCCTCCCCCACTTGTCCTCTCTCTCAAAAAAAAAATAAATTGGGGCGCCTGGGTGGCGCAGTCGGTTAAGCGTCCGACTTCAGCCAGGTCACGATCTCGTGGTCCGTGAGTTCGAGCCCCGCGTCGGGCTCTGGGCTGATGGCTCGGAGCCTGGAGCCTGTTTCCGATTCTGTGTCTCCCTCTCTCTCTGCCCCTCCCCCATTCATGCTCTGTCTCTCTCTGTCCCAAAAATAAATAAACGTTGAAATAAATAAATAAATAAATAAATAAATAAATAAAATAAAACATTTTCTAAAAAATCTCAGAGAATCACAATAACAAACAAATTCAGCAAAGTTGCAGGGTACAAGATCACCAACCAAAAATCAACTGTGTTTCCATACACCTGCAATGAACAATCCAAAAACGAAATTTAGAAAGCAATTCCATTTATAATAGAATCTAAAAGAATAAAACACCTAGGAATAAATTTAACCAAGGCAAAAGACTTCTACACTGAAAATTACAAAACAATACTAAAAGATATTTAAAAGAACATCTAAATACATGGAAAGACAACCTGTGTTCGTGAATACAAAAACTTACTATTGTTAACATCCCAATACTATCCAAAGCAATCTACAGATTCAACACAATTCATACAAAAATTCCAACAGCCTTTTCTGCAGAAAAATAAAAGCCGATCCACAAATGAATAGGGAATTGCAAGAGACCCTGAGTAGCCAAAACAATCTTGAAAAAGAACAAAGTTGAAGGACTCACACTTCCTAATTTCAAAATTTCCTACACAATCAAAACAGTGTGGTTGTACTGGCATAAGATAGACATATCAACCAATGGAACAGAAATAAGGGTCCACAAATAAACCTATACATCTATGAGCATTAGGAGTTGAATTGTGTCCCCTTCCCCCTCAAAAGAGATATGTTGAGGGGCGCCTGGGTGGCTCAGTCGGTCGGGCGTCCGACTTTGGCTCAGGTCATGATCTCGCAGTTCGTGGGTTTGAGCCCCGCATGGGGCTCTGTGCTGACAGCTCAGAGCCTGGAGCCTGCTTCCGATTCTGTGTCATGACCTGAGCCGAAGTCGGAAGCTCAACCAACTGAGCCACCCAGGCGCCCCGGCCAAATGATTTTTAACAAGAGTGACAAGTCCACTCAATGGGGAAAAGACAGTCTCTTGAACACAGACCTGTAAGTACTGGATTTTTGCAAGCCAAAAAGCATGAAGTTGGACCCCTAGCTCATACCATGTACAAAAATCGAGTTGAAACAGACCAACAACCTGAATAGAAGAGCTAAAACTATAAAACATAGGAGTAAATCTTTATGACCTTGGATTTACTGATGAGTCCTTAGATATGACACCAATAGTACAATTAATAAAATTTAAAGCTTTTGTGCATTAAACGGGATTGTCAAGAACAGGAAAAGACAACCAACAGAAGAGGAGAAATTATTTACATATCACATATCTGATAGGAGTTTACATCCAAAATATATAAAGAATTGCTACAACTCAACAACAAAAAGACAATCCAGTTTATAAACAGGCAAAAGACCTGAACAGACATTTCTCCAAAGAAGAAGTGCAATGGACAATAAGCACATGGAAAGATGCTAAGCATCATTGGTCATTAGGGCAACGCAAACCAAAACCAGAGTGAGGGGCGCCTGGGTGGCTCAGTCGGTTCAGCATCTGACTCTTGGTTTCAGCCCAGGTCATGATCACATGGTTCCAAGCTGACAGAGCAGAGCCTACCTGGACTTCTCTCTCTCCCTCTCTCTCTCTTCCCCTCCCCTGCTTGTGCTCTCTCTCAAAATAAACTTAAAAACAAAATTATAGCCATCCGAGTTAGTTGGTATGATATGAACTGATATTTCACTGTTGTTGTTTTTTCTAAGGTTATTCATTTACTTTGAGAGAGAGAGTTGGGGGGAAGGGGCAAAGAGAGAGGGAGAGAGAGAATCCCAAGCAGGCTCCTCTCTATCAGCACAGAGCCCGATGCGAGGCTCCAACTCATGAACCGGGAGACCTGAACCCAAATCAAGAGACGCTTAACTGACTGAGCCACCCAGGTGCCCCCCAAGCCAGCATTAGATCCGAGTCAGAATTCAAGGGCTAAAGACAGAATTGCTTAGGCTGGAATCACCAATCATGCTGGGGACAGGGTCAAGCTGGGATTGAGGGTCACGCTGCAGTCAAGGGTCATGCTGGGTGAGGTCAGATCAGAGAGCAGTCAGGCCTCACCTGAACATGGCGATGAGCAAATTCAGCAGCAGGATGTTGGCCACGAGCAGGAAAATGATGAGGAGGAGAATCACCAGCCAGTTGGCATAAAGCGAGACGCAGGAGCCTGCCTGGGCCCCCAATGGGCGTGCCCAGAAGCCCTGCTCCGACGAGCAGTTGACATGCTCCATGAGGGCCACTGTAAAGGGAGACACTCAGAGGTGGGGCCAGGGAGACAGAGACCGAAGAAAAACAGAAATTCAGGGGGGCGTGGGGGAGCAGAGACCCTGAGAGAGGGAGACAGAATCCCATAGAGATGGAGCGGGGGGCACGGGGCCACTCAGAGACCTAGGGAGAGCGAGGCAGAGACTTAAGAGAGGGGTATAGAGACCCAGAGACAGGGGGACTGGTAGGGAGCCCCGAGGGAGGGTGTCAAGCCCTCTCGTCCTCCATACCATCCATGTCCTCCTGGGGGATCTGCCCAAAGATCTGCAGGTAGGGCCGGTAGAAAACACGGCGCAGGATATTCGGGAGGTCACGATCCCGGGGCCTAAGGAGCCCCTCCGTGGCCACCCCGTAGGCAACCAGCCACACACCGAGGAAGAAGAGGAAGAAGAACACGTCCTTCATCTGTGCGGGGGAGGGGGACGGGAAACAAGACTAAGTCTGGCCCCGCCCCCTGCGACCGAAGCTCCACCCCCACTCTGTTCCG
This sequence comes from Leopardus geoffroyi, assembly GCF_018350155.1. NCBI lineage: Eukaryota > Metazoa > Chordata > Mammalia > Carnivora > Felidae > Leopardus > Leopardus geoffroyi. The sequence continues at coordinate 8,691,809 of NC_059335.1, forward strand.
TGCACGTGTTTCAGCCTCCCTGCCCCGCCCCTTCCCTCCTCTGGACCCGCCCCTGGGCTCCGCCCCCCTCACCATCTTGTTCACGATGACGATCTTGGGCCCCAGTTGTTTGTTGACCGTGAAGATGTGCAGCAGCCGCAGCGTGAAGACCATGAAGTCGAGGCAGAGGACAGTGCGGCCCAGGTCATACAGGCCGGGGGTCAGCCTGGGTGCGAGGAGACGCGGCAGGGGTCACCAACACCAGGCTTCGGGAGGGGCCGCAGCCGGGACCCTCCGATTCCCCCGGGGTTCACCCAGGTTTCACAGGGCCAAGCTGAGCCCCGCGGGGCGCCCGCACACCCTTAAAAACGGCTTCGTAATCCACGGCCTTGGCAAGAATTTGGGAGGTCCCTGTAACAATCAAGTTGGGAAAACCGCCGGAATACCTGTCCAACCTATAAGAGGCCCACTAGAGAGTTCCAGCAGACCAGTAAGCACAAGACAAACGACCTAACGGGAGAGTGGTTAAAGAGAACACACAATTCACAGAGGAAGGTCAAAGGCCAGTAACCTTAGCAATCCTATGGGGGAAATAAAGAATCACATCCCTATTTTGCAGCATCACGTACTTGAACTCTGAATGGATTAAAAACGGAGTAAAAGGCAACACATTAAAATCTGACAAAACTGGGGCGCCTGGGTGGCTCAGTCCGTTGAGCGTCCGACTTCAGCTCAGGTCATGATCTCACAGTCCGTGAGTTCGAGCTCCGGGTCGGGCTCTGTGCGACAGCTCAGAGCCTGGAGCCTGCTTCGGATTCTGTGTCTCCCTTTCTCTCTGCCCCTCCCCTGCTCATGCTCTGTCTCTCTCGGTCTCAAAAATAAATAAAACATTAAAAAAAAATTTTTTTTAATAAAATAAGATCTGACAAAACTATAGAAGAATTCCTTCCTGGGCTTCAGAGGATGAGCTGTCACATAACAAGCGAAGCCTTTTATGCAAGTGATATATATAAGATCACACTAAAGGAAAAGACAGATTAATTTGACAACCTGGACATGTGAAACTTCCTTGCAGCAAAAGGTAACATAAATACGACCAACAGTGAAGGGCAACGCTGTTTGCCAAAAACGCGTCGCCTGCATTTGCTCGTGAGGGAACCCGAGACTAAACTCAAATAGAGCCCAATCGTACACAGTAACTGGTCTGGACTGTCCAAGGGTGTTAAGATCATAAGAGCCAAAGGACTGGCGAACTGGATTGGCTCCTGGAGCAGAAAAAGGACATCAGTGGGACAACGGAGGGATTTGAGTAAGAATTTTCTGGTTTGGGTAATGCAAGATGTTAACACTTGGGGACCCCGGTGAAAGGTGTGGAGGAATTCTCTGTACTGTTGCTGCAGCATTTGTTGTAAGTCTCGGGGTATTTCAACATGAAAACTTAAAGAGTAAAAAAATGTTTAGGATAATATACAAGGGGCGCCGGGGTGGCTCAGTTGTTCGGCATCTGACCTTGGCTCACGTCATGATCTCATGGTTCGTGAGTTCAAGTCCCACATCGAGGGAGCTCGAGCTCCACTTTGGGCGAGCTGGAGCCCCAATTCGGGTAAAAATACGAACGCTGCTTCCCTCTCTCTCTTTCTCTCCCTCTGCCCTTCCTGGGATTCTCTCCTCTCTGCCCCTCACTCACTTGCGCCAATAAACAAACAAACGAACAAACAAACAAATAAATAAAATGTGAAACTATTCAGAGAAAGGAAGCAACTTACAGATAATGATGACAAAAAAAAAAAAAGGATAATATACAAAAGCGAGGTGCCTGGCTGGCTGAGTCGATAAGGGCATCCAACTTCTGATCTCACGGTCGTAAGTTCCAGCCCCACATTGGGTATGGAGCCTACTTTAAAAAATAAAATAAAATAAAATAAAATAAAAATAATAATAATATACAAAAGTGAAAAGACAAGCTACAGACCGTGGGAAGATATTGAGAACAAATCCAAGAGTTCGTGGTGCCTGGCTGGCTCAGTCAGTAGAGCACAGGACTCTTGATCTTGGGGTTGTGAGTTTGAGCCCCTTATCGGATGTGATCACTTAAAATCTTTAGGGGCACCTGGGTGGCTTAGTCAGTTAAGCATCCGACTTGGGCTCAGGTCACGATCTCATGGTTCGTAGGTTTGGGCCCCCCGTTAGGCTCTGTGCTGACAGCCTGGAGCTTGGAGCCTTCTTCAGATTCTGTGTCTCCCCGCCCCTCTCTCTCTGCCCCTCCCCCACTCTCTCTCTCTCAAAAATAAATGATTAAAAAAAATTCTTTAGGGGTGCCTGGGTGGCTCAGTCGGTTGAGCGACTGACTTCAGCTCAGGTCATGATCTCAGTTTGTGAGTTCAAGCCCCACGTCGGGCTCTGTGCTGACAGCTCAGAGCCTGGAGCCTGTTTCGGGTTCTGTGTCTCCCTCTCTCTCTGCCCCTCTCCCACTCATACTCTGTCTCTCTCTCCTTCAAAAATAAACAAACCTTAAAAAAAAAAAACCTTAAAAAAAAAAAAAACAGGGTCACCTGAGTGGCTTAGTTGGTTAAGCATCTGACTCTTGGCTTTGGCTCAGGTGACGATCTCATGGATCCTGAGTTCAAGTCGGCTGACAGTGTAGAGCCTCCTTGGGATTCTCTCTCTCTCTCTGCCCCTCCCACACTCTCTTTCTCAAAATAAACAAATAAATAAAATAAATAAACTTAAAAAGAAAAACAATAACAAGGGTTCAGAGAGCACCTACCCATACACATATGTAGAAGATCAACAAACATAAGCGAACATGTATTTTTTTTTAATGTTTATTTTTGAAAGAGAGAGAGAGAGAGAGAGAGAGAGAGAGACAGAGCACAAGTGGGGGAGGGGCAGAGAGAGAGGGAGACACAGAATCCGAAGCAGGCTCCAGACCCTGAGCTGTCAGCACAGAGCCTGACGTGGGGTTCGAACCCACGAACAGTGAGATCATGACCTGAGCCGAAGCCGGTCGCTTAACCGACTGAGCCACCCAGGCGCCCCTGGGACTTTATTTAAAAAAAAAACAAAAAAAGAAACCTCATCAGCTAATACCTGATTAGAACTTCCTGTTATCTTGAGTAGAAAATGAAAGAGACTTTGTGGCAAGACTTTCGGCCAGATTTCCACCTCTTCCAGTTTAGAAATTCAGTCTCCCTGCCTTATGAAAAGAACTCATTCATTCAATACATTCTGGCCAGGAGAAGTCGGTCTTGTCTAATCTGTAGCCAACGGCGGCTGAAACCCCCTTCTTCTGGAACCTGATGACACATGTTCAAAGACCAAGGTATATCTGCAAACACGGTCATGGAAAGGATGGCAGGACATACTGAAGAGGGAAAAAAAAAGTTGGCGAAAAATACCGCAAATATAACGTCATTTGTGTGTAAACGTATGTGTCTCTGTCCACATAAAAGCACAGAAAAAGAACAGGCAGAATGTGGGGCGCCTGGGTGGCTTGGCCGGTTAAGCGTCCGACTCTTGATTTCGGCTCAGGTCATATCTCAGGGGTCGTGAGTTCGAGCCCCGCATTGGGCTCTGCGCTGACAGCACAGAGCCTGCTTGGGATTCTGTCTCCCTCTCCCTCTCTCTCAAAAATAAATAAATCAACATTAAAACAAAAGAAAGACCAGGCAGAACGTGCACCAAACTCTTGATGGCGACCGTGGATGGAAGAGTGAGGACTCTCGGAAAGACTGAAGAATAATGTCGGTTTCTGTTCTGTGCCTTTCTTTTGTTTAATCCTGTTCACCGAGGACATCTTTCTGCCTTTCTTTGATAAGAGACTGTATTTCAAAGACATTTTAAGTTGCTGGGAGATGCTGTCGCGTTTATAATCTTGTGTGAGGAGAAAGACAGCACAAGCCATACTGAGAGCACCATTTGGGGTGACCTCAGGACAGGAGGGAGGCACACGGGAGGGACCCGGAGTCTGGCAAGGATAAAGGAAGCCTTCCAGAGATGGAGGCAGCAAAACTGAGGCCTAAAGGAAGCGGAGGCATTGGCTTGGCCAAGGAGAAGAGGGAAAAGTGTTTCGAGAAAGGGGAACAGCGAGACTCAAAGACACGACAATTTGTCCCCAAGGATGTGTTGACATGCCCCTGCCCTTTCCCTGGGCACCACACAGTATGATCTGGAAACCATGGAAGAAATGAACTAACATTACACAGCCCAGTCTTGGCGACAGAAATATTTGAGGTGAATTCCTGACAATTTTTTTTTCTTTTAATGTTTATACATTTTGGGGGGGTGGGGGGGGTGGGGCGGGGAGGGACAGAGAGAGAAAAGGGGACAAAGGATCCGAAGCGGGCACTGCACTGACAGCAGAGAGTCCGATGAGGGGCTCGAACTCACGAGGGTGATGGGATCAAACCCCCAGTCAGGCTCTGCACTGAGCGAGGAGCCTACTTAAGATTCTCTCTTTCTCTGCCCCTCCCCCACTCTTGCACTTGCCCCCCCCCCCTAAAATAATTTTTTTTAATTTAAAAAACTTAAATATAAATGTGAATCTATAAAATTTGACCCAGGAAAACTGGACACGAATGAATCAAAGCCACAAAGTAAAACTCACAAACCCAGAACCTAGGTTTGGGCAAAATTCGATACAGACAATAACACAAATGATGAGCCCAATATTTGTGGTACGACTTAACCCAAATAATAATTGACGAAGTTGAAGTAATTTCAGAAACTGAAAATAAAAATAACAATATGGAGTGCTTGGGTGGCTCAGTCGGTGAAGCCTCGACTTCAGCTCAGACCATGATCTCAGGGTTCCTGAGTTCAAGCCTCACCTCTGGCTCTGTGCTGACAGCTTGGAGCCTGGAGCCCGTTTCAGATTCTGTGTCTCCCTCCCCTGCTTGTGCATGCTCTCTCTCTCCCTCTCTCAAAAATAAATAAACATTAAAAAAAAAAAAAAAAGAAGAAAAAAAGAAAGAAGAAAAAAAAAAAGAAAAGAAAAAGAAAAGAAGGAAAAAGAAAATTAATTAGTTTAACTGCCCTGCATATAAAACTGACCGAGGAAGTTTGAAGAAACTGGAAAACACTTCCTTGATAAGAACTCATCTGTCCTGGTCAAATTCTGATTCCAATTGTGTAATTGCACAGATTCAAAATATTTAGGATCAAGGTCAAAGCCCCCGTGGCTGTGAGGAAGGAACTGCGAGCTGCTTGGAGGGGCCGGAGCCCGGATGACGAAAAGAGGAAGAAATGGGGGCACAGGCTGGGAGAGATGGGCACGCCACGACCGTCCAGGGCTCCCAGTGCCAAGTGCAGGGGTGCTGGGCAGCCACGGGTCAGTTCTGGGAGTAGAAAGACCCTTGTGGGCCCCACGGGAGATGGACTGGAGGGAAGAGGGGCGTCCAGGAGGCTGGGGCGAGGGGGCGGGAGGGGGGGGGCGGGGCGGGCAGGAGGACAGAGGAGGGGAGAAGGCCAGGGTGGTGTCCACGCCCGGCTGGGTGTCTGGGGGGAGGACTCCGGTCCACCAGCTGGTGCTGCAGCTGTGGGGCCAGGTTCGAGGCCTAGAGAACAGCCCGAGAGCCCGCAGATCTAGAACAGCAACAACCACAGTGCGGTTCTTGCCCCGATCCCCACGACCCTCAAGCCGGATTCCCGCACGCGAGCAAACGGCTGGGGGCCCGCGGTTCCGCGGTGGGTGCCTTCCAGCAAGAAGGGGTTGCCTGCTTTTCAAGAAAAAGCGGAGCTGGCTCCAGCCCAGCGGGGAGGGCCCGCGGCCCAAGGTCACGGGTACACTCACCGGCAGCCCACGCCGAGGAGGAAGCAGGTGAGGGCCACCAGGTCGCACTGGTTCCAGGCGTCGGCGAGGTAGAGGTGCAGCCGGTGGCGCAGCGGGGCCCGGCGGGGCCCCGGGCCGGGCCCCCCGGTGGCCAGGCTGCCCCAGCCGCCGCCCAGGCCCTGGCGGAACTCCTCGCAGAGCAGGGTGAAGGCCCAGAAGTAGAGCAGCAGCTCCGGGGCGGCGGGCGGCTCGGGCCGGAAGTCGACGAGCAGCACGTGGGCGAAGAGCAGCAGGAAGAGGAGGTAACTGACCACGTTGCCCATGAAGGCGGTCACCGGCGCCCCCCAGAACTGGGGCCAGCGGCGCAGGCGTGGGGGGCACCCCCCGCAGCAGCCCCTGCGTCCGGGCCGCGTCAGCGCCCCCACGGGGGTCTGCTCAGGGGGCTCTGCCAGCCTGCGGGGGGGGGGGGGGGGGTGGAGGGGAGAGGGGGGAGGAGGGCTCAGCCTGACCTCTGAGCCCCTCTTCCCCATCATCAAGACCTCTCACCTTTCCCATCTGACTTCTAACCCTGCCGGACCTGAAACCAAGTCGGCTGCCTGCCATCGCCTTGACTTCTGACCCGTGTATCTAACCCCTGACCTCTGAAATCTCCTACCATCAAGACTGCTGACTTTCTACCTCTGACTTTCTCCACCCTCTGGCCTCTGACCCGTGTCTGACTGCCGACTCCCTCTTCCTTCACCTTCATAGCCTCTGACTCTCTGACTTTGGACCATCCCCCTGACCTCTGACCCCCCTCACTTTCATGATCTCGGCTCCCCAGGTTAGACGGCGCTGTCCCTGAACATTAACTTCTGACCCACAAATTCTGATGTCAGGCTGTCCGGCCTGGTGTTCTCCGGATCTGACCTCGGACCGCACAGCCGTATTTGACTTCTGGATTCTGACCTCCTCGGTCCACTCCTGTCTCTGACCCTTCTCCTCCAAGTTCTGATCCTCTGTCCCAATTTCAGCCTGACTGGTAATTCCGACCTCAGATCAAAAACGCCAAAATAGGAGCGTCAGGGTGGCTCCGTTGGTTAAGCTTCCAACTCTAGATTTCGGCTCAGGTCACGATCTCATGGTTTGTGAGTTCAAGCCCAGCATTGGGTTCTGTGCTGACAACTTGGGGAGCCTGCTTGGGATTCTCTCCCTCCCTCTCTCTAAAAATAAATGAATAAACTTTATTTTTTAAAAAGCCAACATGAATAATGCAAATTAATAGTAAACTCAAAAAGCTAACAGGAAAATTAAATTGGCTTGGAAAGGCGTCTTCTTTTTATAAACCAAGCAGAAGGGGCACCTGGGTGGCTCAGTCGGTTGAGTGTCTGACTTCAGCTCAGGTCATGATGTCATAGTTCATGGGTCTGAGCCCCGCGTCAGGCTCTGTGCTGACAGCTCAGAGCCTGGAGCCTGCTTCACGTTCTGTCTCCCTCTCTCTCTGCCCCTTCCCCAGTCATGCTGTCTGTCTCTCTCTCTCTCTCTCAAAAATAAACATTAAAAAAAAAAAAAAAAAGGTGTATATATAAACCAAGAAGAAAGATAATAGCCCCAGAGTGGAACAACCCAAAGGTCCACCTGCTTACCCGTGGATAAGTAAAATATGGTGTGGCCACACACCAGAATATTATTTAGTGATATAAAGGAATGGAGCACTGACTGACACGTGTTACAACACGGGTAAATCTTGAAAACGTGATGATAAGTTAATGAAGCCAACCATAAAAGACCACATAGTGTATGGCCCCATTTATACAAAACGTCAGGAATAGGGAAATTCGTAGACACAGAAAACCAATTATTGGCCCCCCAGGGCTAGGGGGAGGGAGGAACGAGGAGTGACCCTTAACGGGTACAGGGTTTCTTGTGGCAGCGACAGTGTTTTCAGGTTCATTGTGGTGACACCAGCACAATTCTGTGAACATACTAAAAACCACTGAATCGTAACCCCTTCGATGGGTGGACCGAATGTGAATTTTATCTCAGCAAAAGCTGGTCTCAAGGAAACAAGAGGAAAGAGCTGTAAAAGCTAAAGCGAGTGAGATGCAGAGAGGACAGAAAGTTCCCTAGGGCCAAGGGAAAAGAGACCTGTTATCTGGCATTTCCCCCTCCGTGGGGCCCTGGGACCCAAGACCGCGTGGTGGGTCAGAAGGCTCCCCGCCGTCCGCCATCTTGAATTAGGCACAGCCAGTCTCCTGGGCGCATCCCGAGCCTCCCTGAGGAGGCATCCGGGACTCTGTCTTTCTACAAAGCTCTCCATGGAGGTGGCTCTCCACAGTGGCTGAGAGCACGGCTTCAGGAACAAGAAGCTGGTTCAAATCCCAGCTCCACCATCTACCGGTCACACGCGCTGAGGCGAGTGACTTAGTCCCTCAGTCATTTCGTCCTCAAATAACAGACTCTACGGCATAGGGCTGTTGAGGGAATGAAACTGATTTTCAAAAGGACTTAGCACCCTGGCTGCCCACTGCAAGTGTTCCAGGACATCAGCTATGGTCACTGTCACTGTCACCATCATCATGGTGCAAAAGTCGGGCGCTCACTGGATGAGCACATCGTTACTGATCCTGACACTGGGGACTTTTCTCAGTGGTCCCAATTTTTTTCTTAGCTTTCTCTTCCATCTTGACAAATATTTTGTATTCGTTGTGTGTTATCTCAGAAAAATATGTGTGTGTATACATATATACATTTAAATTTGCTCCTCGAGGTAGATAGTGGATTTTAGAGACTGCTGGTCATGTTTCTAACACTTACCAGAAACATTTTTTCTTCTGGGATACTGGAGGCCAGGGTCCCTCCCTCTTCTCACCTAACTGCCTAAAGTAGAGACAGAGGCTGTGTCTCTGTCTCTCTCTGCCCTGCCTCCCCCTCCCCAGACTCTGTCTCTCTCTCTCTCTCTCAAAAATAAATAAACACTAGGGGCGCCTGGGTGGCGCAGTCGGTTAAGCGTCCGACTTCAGCCAGGTCGCGATCTCGCGGTCCGTGAGTTCGAGCCCCGCGTCAGGCTCTGGGCTGATGGCTCAGAGCCTGGAGCCTGTTTCCGATTCTGTGTCTCCCTCTCTCTCTGCCCCTCCCCCGTTCATGCTCTGTCTCTCTCTCTCTGTCCCAAAAATAAATAAAACGTTGAAAAAAAAATTAAAAAAAATAAATAAATAAACACTAAAAAAAGGGCGGGGGGGGGGGCGCGTGGGTGGCTCAGTCGGTCGGGCGTCCGACTTCAGCTCAAGTCATGATCTCAGGGGTTGTGAGTTTGAGCCCCGCGTTGGGCTCTGTGCTGACAGCTCAGAGCCCGGAGCCTGCTTCGGATTCTGTGTCTCCCTTTCTGTCTCTGCCCCTTCCCTGCTCTCTCTCTCTCTCTCTCTCAAAAATAAATAAACATTAAAAAAAATTTTTTTTCAGTAGAGACGGAGGGTACAAAGATGAATATAAGTGTGGGCCTCGTTTTCTCCGTGTCTCTGTTACCAGAGGTTGAGACCCTTATGCCTACACACGTCGTTCGACAAAATAAGTGATAAATGGGTTAATAACCACAGTAGCAATGAACGATCCCCGTTAATTGAGTGCTTACTGTGTGCCAGACCGTGTGATGCACTTGACACGTTATCCCCGTGAGGCCCCCACTGTAACACGCCAAACATTCTGCTTCCCTCTCAGTGGGAGAATCGGGGGCTGAGGAGTTACCATATGCCTCGTTTTTGCCAGTAAAATGTGGGCACCAGTGACAAGTGTCTCTTCCACGTGGCGGCTTTAAGAGCCAGTACCTCATTCCCCATTTCCCTTTTCCCTCTGCCCTGAGACCAGCAACATCCCAGCTGGGAGCTGCTCACTCGCCCCCCAGGTGGAAGCCATATTGGAGGCACGACACAGACAACCCAGAAAAGGAGCGTGAGGAGTGAGCGTTGGTTGTGGCCAGTCGCTGAGAGTTTAGGGTGTTTTCTTTTTTGTCTTTTAAAGACTGGAACATTCTTTTTTTTTTTTTTTTTTTTTTAAGTTTACTTATCTATTTCGAGAGAGAGAGCATGCACGCGAGCGTGCGAGAGAGGGAGGGACAGAGAGAGAGAATTCTAAGCAGGCTCCACGCTGTTGGCACAGGGCCCAACCCGGGGCTCGATCTCACAAACCGTGAGATTGTGACCTGAGCCGAAATCCGGAGTCAGCCGCTTAACCAACTGAGCCACCCAGGCGCCCCTGGGATGTTTTCTTACGCAGCATTGCCCAACCTGAGCTGACACAGGTACAACCTTCCATGCACCTTCATTTAACAGAAAAGAAAACTGGGGCTCAGGGTGAAGTCACTTCCAAGGTCAGAGTCAAGGTTTGAACCCAGGTCTGCTTGACCCACCGCCAAGTCCCTCAGCACCTCCACTCTGTGGCATCATCAGAAGTTTGGTAGACCGTTTGCTCAGGCCTGGGTACCACAGCACAGAGCTTCAGGGCAATGGCCCTGGAGTCAGAAAAACAAACAAACAAACAAACAAAAACGACGAAGGATCCCCTGAATGAACCAAATCCAGCTGATTCCACTTGCTACACGGAGACGGAAGTATGTGTAGCATGAGGCAAACTGGCTTCCAAACTTCGCGGCAGAACCAAAGCTTGACGCAAGCCGAGCGTGGCATTTGGGACACTTCCTCCGTATCGTCAACGGCTTTATGAAGCCATTACCCCCAGAAACTCCGCCTCTGCCCTCTGGCTTTGCTCTCAGCGCCTGGGGCTCCTGAAGCTGCCCAGGGTGCCCCCCCTCACACGGTGCTGGGGCTCCACTCACCCCACGGGGCCTTCCCCGTTGACGCCCCGATCCACGTCAAAGGCCAGGTCCTTCTGTGTGGACTCCTCCTCTGGCTTCCTGGCATGGAGGAAAACGCAGAGTGAGGAACGGGGACGGGGCAAGCGGAGGAGGAATTCTCCAGACACAGACCCAAACTTCTTCACCCAGAGACATTGGCAGGGAGACAGCGAGGAACTTTCCTAGACTCACCCCAAAGGGATCTTCCCCCCCCCCCCCCCGAGCCACAGCCGGAGGGCAGAGGAACCGTTCCCCAGGGACAATGCAGAGGGCCCCCCCCCCCCCCGAAGCTCACCTCCCAGACACGCCCCCAGTCTTGGGGAGGGAAAGAGAGCGAACAGGGGAGGGGAAGCACTGGACAGACCACGTGGGGAGGCAGCCAGATGTGAGCAGGAAGGGCAAACTGAGCACCACCCCCCTCCTGCCGGTCGTACCCCAGGGACTGACCTGAAGGTGATGAGGTTGGTGTAGATGAGTGGGGGGCAAAAGAAGGTGAGAACCAGGGCCCAGATGGGAGTGGTGCTGTCCATCTCCCCCCACCACTTCTGTGTCAGCAGAGACTGTGGGGTGTAAGGAGGGTTAAGAGCCTGAATCTCCCCCACAGCCCCTTTCCAAAGACCCCAGGGAAGAACTGGGCAACAGCTGCAGCACACAGAGCAAGTGCCCAATATGGCGGCCGTAACTTTTTTTTGGGGGGGGGGGGGAGAGTCAAAGGTGAGGAGGACCTGTCCCAGGTTTTAGCGGGTAGAGTTTCAAAACCAACGTTTATTAACACAATATGCTAGATACCAGGTGAAGCATTTTACATAGATGAGATCACTGAACTCTCACCACCCCCTCCCCCACCCCCACCCCCACCCCACCCCCAGGAGAACAGGTACTGACTAGTATTTTCTACCTTTGCACAGATGGGGCACGGAGAGTAAGGAAGAGACCCAAGCTGGAACTCACGGGTGTCACCACCATTCAAAGCAAAGGACTCTGGGTAACTACTTGAAATGCCAGACAAATCCTTCCGGACAAGGGAGGACAGGACTTCCGGTTGGGGTGGGCAGACTTCCTGTACTGATGGTGGGATTCTCTGAGCCCCTGTCAGGTGTTTTGTTTTGTTTTGTTTTGTTTTTCTAAGTAAGCTTTATGCCCGACGTTGGGGCTTGAACTTACCATCCTGAGCCTGAGATCAAGAGTCACTGAGGCAGCCAGGTGCCCCACCCCTGTTCAGCTTTAGACTGATATTGGGAAAGGTTTTAAAACGTCAGGATGGTCAGGATGGGAGCGACCGTCAGCCAAGCAGGGCTTCCCAAAGGAGAGGATTTCCCCGGGGGGAAGGGTGGGATTCCTAAACCAGAGTTCATCTCTGTCCAAAACACTAGGTAACTGTCCAGAGAGGTCATTCTAATTGCTGAGACCTGGAACTGAGGACCTCTCAAAGGAAGCAGGAAGGCCTTCTTGTGGACGAGGCAGGGCTTCCTTTGGGAGGAGTGAGACTTCCCGTGGGAGTGGGAAGGACTTCCTGTGTGCCAGAGGGGACTTCCTAAAGTCACCAGGAATTTCCCTATCGCGGAGGGAGCTTTTTAGGAGGGTGGGCTTTGCTGTGGGAAGGTTGGCTTTCCCGTGGCAGGGGGTGGGGCTTCTTCTGGGAAGAGCAGCCCTTCTGGGAGAGGGCTGAGAATTTCTGGAGGGTGGGTGGTCTCCCAGAGGGAGGCCGGTCAAGTCCATTCGCTGCCCGCAGTGGCAGGGGCTTATCCTCCATACATCCCAAAGTCCAGGTGGGAACTGTTGAGGATGCCGGCACCTCAGGGGCTCACCTGGACCCCATCCTGGGCAAAGAAGGCACGGGCGTCAGCCTGCATGGCAAGCTGCAGGCAGGTGGCATCCCCCCAGAGCGGGCAGCGGCGGAGCAGTAGGCGAGCGGCCCGTTTCTCGCTGCTGCGGTAGCACTCCCCGAAAAGGTCTGGGGGCGGGAGACGTAAATGAGGGAAGTGAAGGAGCGAGAGAGCGCGGGGTGCGGGGAAGGAGGAGGGGACTGAAGGGGAAGGCGCAGGGCTGTGAGAGGAGGAGTGGGGGGGATGCACACACCCCTCAAGGCAGCTCCCTGTCCCCGCCCCCACGCACGCGTGCCCGACGCACCAACACCCAGGCCCTCGAACTTGGCCGCCAGGTCCTTCCTCCGGGCCGCCTCCTCCGCCTCAGACTCCAGGCGTGCCAGCACGCGGAGCAGCAAACAGGCCCCGAGAGCCGAGGCCACGGCGTTGGAGCCCTGAAGAGACAGAGAGAGGGGTCGTGGATACGGGTCACAGTTTATTTGTTTTTCAATGTTTTATTTATTAGTTTTGAGACACAGAGAGACAGAGCATGAGCGCGGGAGGGGTAGAGAGAGGGAGACACAGAATCCGAAGCAGGCTCCGGGCTCTGAGCTGTCGGCACAGAGCCCGAGGCGGGGCCCGAACTCACACACCATGAGATCATGACCTGAGCTGAAGTCGGATTCTTAACGGACCGAGCCACCCCAGATGGGGTCAGAGTTCAGAGAGGCTCACGGAAGGTGGTGGGGGGGGGAAGCCTGTGGTCAACGGAAAGGACAGAGCCAGAAGTGAGAAATTAACCAGGGTCATCAGAGGCCAAGATTGAAGCAATGTTTGTAGGTGAATCTGGGCATCAGGTGACAATGTCAAAAGTCAGGAAGTTCAGGGGCACCTGGGTGGCTCAGTGGGTTAAACATCCGATTCTTGATTTAGGCTCAGGTCATGATCTCACACTTCGTGAGATCAAACCTCACATCAGGCTCTGTGCTGACAGCACGGAGCCCGCTTGGGATTCTCTCCCTGTTTCTCTCAGTTCGTGCACGCGAGCTCTCTCTCAAAATAAATAAATAAACTTAAAAAAAAAAAAAAAAGTCAGATAGTTCAGGGAGCGGGGCTGGGGTAGAGTTCGAATGACCTCAGAGGTTACAGACAGGTCAAGCAGCAGTTGGAAGAAATGTCCCCTAAACTGGCAGAGTACGGAATTTCAAAACTCTGTCTCTCCAAAAAGCAACACATAAGCTGGCAAAAACTGTCAGAACCAACTTTCTCAGAGTCCAAGACCCGACTATAAAACTTACAACAAATAGGAGAAAGTTCAACGAAGAAAGAAAACACCAAGTTTGGGCAAAAGAGCGCTGTGACATTTTAACTACCACTGTCAACACCCCGGCTCAAGGGCGGCCTGTTCCTGGTGCAGGCTGTTGGTACCAGAGGGAGATTCAGATCTTCTCCTTAAATAATTGTGGTTGTGTGCGCGTGTGGATTTAGCTGGTGGCTATCTGAAGGAACAGCTCCAGGGCCTGCGTTGGTCTCAAGGTTCTCGGGGCTTCCCCCAACCAGAAATGGCTTCCCGGGCGGCGTCAGAAAGCATTTAAGGACAAATAGATTAGCCTCAGCCGCCTGAGGCAAAAAAAAACAGTCAAGGCGAACAAAAGATAAATATACTCAGCAGCTGGGGAGGGAAGCGGCTGGGGGAGAGGAGAGTGGAAGGAATAGGGGTTTGAGGAGTTCCTACGTGTATCAGGGAATCTAGAAGGCTACATGCATGACTAAGATGGTACAGGCTCAGAAGAGATTCGAGAAAACCCTAACTTTTCACTTCTTGCTGACCTTTTGTGTCAGCAAAAGCAGGAAGTGAAGGCTAAGGCAAAATGGCAAACAGCCTGCTTGAGTGTCGAAAGACAGCTCCAGGGGTGTCTGCGTGGCTCAGCCAGTTGAGTGTCTGACTCTTGGTTTCGGCTCAGGTCACGATCTCGGGGTTTGTGAGTTCGAGCCCCACATCGGGCTCTGTGCCGATGGCGCAGAGCCTGCTTGGGAATCTCTCTCTCTCCCTCTTTCTCTGCCCCTCCCCTGCGCTCTTTCTTTCTCTCTCAAAAATAAACATTAAAAATTTTAAAAAGAAAAAGAAAGACAGCTCCAACACAGAGCCAATCTGCAAACCAGGAGTGTCGGACCCCTCCCCCCCCCCCCCCCAGGCCCTGGGCATTTAAGGATTTCTCTGTCAAGTCACTAGCTGGCCACTAACCTAACAGAACAGGGACTTCAGGGGGCGCCTGGGTGGCGCAGTCAGTTAAGCATCCGACTTCAGCCAGGTCACGATCTCGCGGTCCGTGAGTTCGAGCCCCGCGTCAGGCTCTGGGCTGATGGCTTGGAGCCTGGAGCCTGTTTCCGATTCTGTGTCTCCCTCTCTCTCTGCCCCTCCCCCGTTCATGCTCTGTCTCTCTCTGTCCCAAAAATAAATAAACGTTGAAAAAAAAAAAAAAAAAAAAAAAGAACAGGGACTTCAGGGGCCACACATGACAAAGAATAAAGACTTTACAAAAGAGCTTAGAAAAGTCACTGAACAAACACCACCACTAACACAACAAACCACAATGCACCCTGAAGGAAGGGGGAGAGCTGACTTCCAGAGCGGCCACACTATATTATTCAAAATGCCCAGTTAAAACAAAACTATGAGGCAGGCAAAGAAACAAGAAAGTATGGCACAGTATCAGGGAAAAAAAAGAAACAGAAACCGTCCCTGCAGAAGCTAAGACACCAGACTTACTAGACAAAGGCTTTAAATGAATTGCCTGAAATGTGCTCAAAGAGCTAAAGGAAATCATGGACAAAAACTCAAGAAAGCCAGGAGAAGGATGTCTTACTAGAGAATAGGAATAAAAAGACAGAAATTACCAGAAAACAAAAAACAAAAACAAAGGTAATAAGTCTGGAGCTAGAAAGTGCAGTAACTGAAATGAAAACTTCAGTAGAAGGGCTCAACAGCAGCTTTGAGGAGACAGAAGAAAGAACGCATGAACTTGAAGACAGATCAATTGAGACGATCCGGTTTGGGGTGCAGAAAGAAACAAGAATGAAGACAAATAAACAGAACCTAAAAGACCTGTGGGACACTATCAACCACACCAATATATGTATAATAGGAGTCCCAAAGGGAGAGGACCGTGAGAAATGGCTAGAAAGAATATTTCAAGCTATAATGGAGTAAAACTCCCCAAATTTTGATGAAAGACATGAATCTGTATGTCCAAGAGCAAGGAACTCGAAGTAGGATAAATTCAAAGAGGTTCACGTTGAAAACCACTTTAGTCAAATTGTCAAAAGCCAAAACCAGAGACTCGTAAGATCAGCAAAGGAGAAGTGACTGATCACACATGGGGAATCTCAGTAAGACTAACGTGTAGGATTAAATAGTTATAGTGCATATAATTACAAAACCATAAAACCCTCCAAAGATAACACAGGGATAAAACTTCATGACCTTGGGTTTAGCGACAGTTACTTAGATATGACACCAAAAGCAAAAACAAAGAAAAAAGACAGACAAGTTGGACTTGGTCAAAATTTAAAACTTTTGTGAATCAAAGAACACTATCAACAGAATGAAAAGGCAACCCACAGCAAGAGAGAAAATATCTGCAAGTCATATGCCTGATACGGGATTGATATCCAGAGCATATAAAAAACTCGTACAATTCGGGGCGCCTGGGTGGCTCAGTCGGTTAAGCGTCCGACTTCGGCTCAGGTCACGATCTCGCGGTCCGTGAGTTCGAGCCCCGCGTCGGGCTCTGGGCTGACGGCTCAGAGCCTGGAGCCTGTTTCAGATTCTGTGTCTCCCTCTCTCTGACCCTCCCCCGTTTATGCTCTGTCTCTCTCTGTCTCAAAAATAAATAAACGTTAAAAAAAAATTAAAAAAAAAAACTCGTACAATTCAACAACAACAACAACAACAACAAGATAAACAAACCAATTTATAAAATGGACAAAGGGCTTGAATAGACATTTCTCCAAGGATAAACGGATGGTCAATAAGCCCATGAAAAGATGCTCCGTGTCATTAATCATTAAGGAAACACAAATCGAAACCACATTAGAATGGCAATTATAGAAAACAAACAAACAAACAAACAAACAGAAAATAACAGGGGTGGTGGAGATGTGGAGAAATTGGAAC
The DNA here is from genome assembly GCF_018350155.1 of Leopardus geoffroyi. NCBI lineage: Eukaryota > Metazoa > Chordata > Mammalia > Carnivora > Felidae > Leopardus > Leopardus geoffroyi. The sequence continues at coordinate 8,708,368 of NC_059335.1, forward strand.
CCCTGCACACTGCTGGCGGGAATGTAAAATGGTGCGGCCACTATGGAAAATAGAACGGCAGTGCCTCAAAAAATTTAACCCAGAATTACTATATGATCCAGCAATTGGAGTCCTCAGTATATACGCAAAACAACGGGAAGGAAGGACCCGAGCAGGTATTTCCGCACCAGTGTTCACAGCACTATTATTCACAACAGCCAAAAAAGTCAAAACAACCCATGCGACCAGCAAGAGATGAATGGATAAACAAAACGTGGCGTATCCACACAAGGGCATATTATTCAGATGCAAACTAGAAGGAAGCACGCCTATACCTACAACCCGGGATGACCCACAAAAACACTATACTAAGCGTAAGAAGTCAAGTGCAAAAAAGCCACGTCTGAGATGATTCCATTTCTATAAAGTATCCAGAATGGGCAGGTCCATAGAGACCGGGAGCAGATTAGTCATTGCCAGGGGCTGGGGGAGGAGGGAATGGGGAGCGAGTGTTAAATGGGTTTGGGGTTTCCTTCTGGGATGATGAAACCGTCCTGGAACTAGAGGTTGAACCAACACTGTGAGCCTACTAAAGGCTACTGAATTATGCAGTTTTAAGTGGTTCCAACGGTGAATTTTATATTAGATGAATTTGATCTCAATGAAAAAAGAAATCTAAGGGCCCCTGGGTGGCTCAGTCGGTTGAGCCACCGTCCGACTTCAGCTCAAGTCATGATCTCATGGTTTGTGAGTCTGAGCCCTGAGTCAGGCTCTGTGCTGACAGCTCAGAGCCTGGAGCCTGCTTCGGATTCTCTCTCTCTCTCTCTCTCTCTCTGCCCCTCTCTGCCCCCCACTTGTGCTCTCTCTCAAAAATAAATATTAAAAATGGGGGGGGGGGAGACCCCTGGGTAGCCCAGTCGGCTAAGTGTCTGACTTTGGCTCAGGTCATGATCTCACGGGTGGTGGGTTCAAGCCCTGCCTCAGGCTCTGTGCTGTCAGCTCAGGGCCTGGAGCCTGCTTTGGATTCTGTGTCTCCCTCTCTCTCCCTCTCTCTGCCCCTCCCCTGCTTGTGCTGTCTCTTTCTCTCTCAAAAACAAACATTAAAAAACATATATATGTTTTTAATTCTATATTTAAGCCATGGCCTGATGGGCTGAAAACAACCCAAGGCTGAAGAAGTCCTGTTAAGATATTTCTATGCTATAAAAATAGGCTCGATCTTAGATCCTACTCAAACCCTATGACTCTTTTTTTCTTTCTTTCTTTCTTTTTTTTTTTTTTTTTTAAATTTTTTCAACGTTTATTTATTTTTGGGACAGAGAGAGACAGAGCATGAACGGGGGAGGGGCAGAGAGAGAGGGAGACACAGAATCGGAAACAGGCTCCAGGCTCTGAGCCATCAGCCCAGAGCCTGACGCGGGGCTCGAACTCACGGACCGCGAGATCGTGACCTGGCTGAAGTCGGACGCTTAACCGACTGCGCCACCCAGGCGCCCCTCTTTCTTTCTTTTTAAAAACTTCTCAAGCTTCTCAAATGGGTCCCAACACCTCCATCGCACCTGTTTTAGTCCAGGCCCTCATCTTGGCTGCCTGGAGGCCTCCAGATTCACCTTCTTAGCTGGTGTCCTTGCCTCGGGTTTTGTCCCCTTCGACATGGCCACTACCACGATGCATCTCGATTTTCCAGGTGTAACTATGTTTAAATGACTCCCCCTCGGCTACCAGATAACCTTCTAACTTCCCCTTGGAGGTAACCATTCCGAGAGAATGAGGCGGAGTCCCGTGTATGGACAAGGGAAAACGCCCAATATATATTGCTGATGGAAACGACAAGTCAGGAGAAAGGCGTGATACTGGGGGTGGGGCAGGTGGAGAAGCAGGGGATGGCGTCATCTATCAGGAATGGCGAACGGGGGTGGGGGTGGGGGTGACGTCAGGGGCCAGGCACTGGGGTCCAGTAGAAATAAAGGACAGGGCGGGACACAGAGAAAAGTAGAATCGGAGATCACGTCGGCACTCACCATCTCCCAGAAGTACAGGGCCATCTGAGCCCTGTTCAGGAGCAGCGCCCAGAGGAGCAGGTCACTCCAGGGGGCCTGCCCGAGGACGGCGTCCAGCGTGAGTTCCGACGGGGCCTTGTCCTTCAGCAGGCACTTCTGCAGGCGAGGGAGGCGTGGTGAGGACCGGCCCTCCCTGACCCCGCCCCCAGCCATCAGCCCCACCCCCGTCCAGGCGCACACCCCTCCCCGGCCCCGCCCCCAGGTCCTTCGGCACCTCCTCCCCGCGCAGCCTGGCCTCGCTCGGCCCTTACGCTCTCCTGGCAGCCTTGGCCCGGGTGGGGATCCACGACGCCCCCGGCGCTGTACCTCGGCGCGCACGTCTCCCCCAGCAGCAGCCGCAGCACCTGCCCCACGTCAGGGGGTCGGGGCTCCCCAGAGGGTGTAAGGGCTGGGGTTTTGGTGCCTGCGCCGTGGGACGCCTGCTCCAGAAGGCCGCGGATGAGCGAGTTGGCGGGCGCGGCGCTGTAAAGCTGGGTCAGGCGCGTCGGGGTCAGGAAGTGGCCCACGCTAAGGCCGTGGGAGATGAGCAAGCGCACGAACTCGGGCCGGTCGTTCAGGAGGGCGTCCATGAGGGAGGCTTCCAGGTGGAAGGACTGGCAGGGCGAGGATTGATGGGGTAAGAGAAGAGCACAGAAGACAGAAGGCCCGCGGAGGGCAGACGTTAAGGACAAGAGATGGGGTACAGAGCCAAGAGTGCACGACGGATGGGTAGGTGGCTGGGTGGGTGGGTGGGTGGATGGATGGATGGGGATAGTGGAAACAAGACGGGAACAGATGGACAATTAAGAGAAGGCTGGACAGCCCATAATGCAAGGGCGAGTCAGATGTGGAAGAAGTCAGGGAGGGAGGGGAGTGCATCCTCCTTGTCAGGATCCACAGCCGCTGCCACCACCACCCCCGCTCCGCCCCCTCACCCGCCATTCAATGTCCCCTCGGAAGAGTTCACTCTGGGCAATGTCCACGCGGTTCCAAGCCACAGCCAAACGCAGTTCGTCCAGGTAAGCTGAAGCCTCAGAGCTCCCACAGGCTGAAAGAGTGGGGGGGGGGGGCAAGAAATGGGGGGGGGACTTCAGATGAATGTCCGTTTTGCTTCTGTGGGGGATACCTGACATTTAAACCCCACAAAAAGGGGATGTTGTCGGGTACAGCCTGGGGTCTTTAAGAAGTCAGGCTATTGCAAGCATGAGGTCATGCGCAGACCAGTGGTCTAGAGTCCTCAAGAAGAAGGAAAGGAAATCATTTATCCATTTAACATTTATTGAGGTAGGTTATGGACCAGGCAGTGGGCGGGATAGAGAGAGAAACCCCATACAGCCTCTGCCTTGAAGGAGATCATTCCAGAGAAATGTGTCCAGGAACCACAAAACTACCCTCAAAGGGAATGGTGAGGGGGGGGGAGGCTACGCTCGCAGAGGTGTGGGGGGGGATCCAAGGGGGCCTCCTAGAGGAGGGGCACTGAGGTAGGGCTTTTGAAAGACAGGCAGGATTCGGAGGTGTGCGTCTAAGATGAGGAAAGAAACTTCAAGGCAGCAGGGAGCAGCCCAAGCAAAGGTCTGGGTGCAGGAAAACACAGGATGTGATGGCAAAAGTGAGTCACTCTGATTTCCTGAAACTTAAGGGTATTTGTGAGAAGACAGCGAAGAAAAATGAGTAGCAGAAAATGAGACTGGAAAAAATATCCAAACATGAAAAGGGCTCTGGGAGACCCTGGAGATCACTGGGGTGGGGGTGGGGGACGAGGAAGAGCAAAACTTGGATCCAACAATTCATGGATCCAAACAGATGCGGTCAACGAGAGCCTGAAAGGTGAGGCAGCCAGCGGTGCCAAGAAGTCGGGCAAGTCTAGACACGGCTGGGCCTCAGAGCCCCTGTGCCATGGAGTCCGTTTTTCCTTCTCCCTCTGCTTGCTCCACGTCGATTTCCAAAACAAAGGAGGGACTTTCATCACATTTTGGTGGTTCCCAAAGTGGGTATGGCGGAAGGAGGGGGTGTAATCTAGTGGGGGGGCCGATGAGCAATGGGCCGAAGCAGGCGGACCTGGGATCCGATCCCAGCTCTGCCGGCACCAACTGAGTGTCTCGTCAGGAAAGCCACTGGACCTTGGGAGCCTCAGTTTCCTCATCTATAAAATGGGAATGATAATGGTTCCCCGCTTTGGGGATGCCTGGGTGGCGCAGTCGGTTAAACGTCCGACTTCAGCCAGGTCACGATCTCGCGGTCCGTGAGTTCGAGCCCCGCGTCAGGCTCTGGGCTGATGGCTCAGAGCCTGGAGCCTGTTTCCGATTCTGTGTCTCCCTCTCTCTCTGCCCCTCCCCCGTTCATGCTCTGTCTCTCTCTGTCCCAAAAATAAATAAACATTGAAAAAAAAAAACAAAATTTAAAGAAAAGCTCCCATGTAGGGGCCCCCCGGGGGCTCAGGAGGTTAAGCTTCCGACTTTGGCTCAGGTCACGATCTCCCGGCTGTGAGTTCGAGAGCCCCACCTCCGGCTCTGTGCTAAGAGATCAGAGCCTGGAGCCTGCTTTGGGTTCTGTGTCTCTCTCTCTCTCTTTGCCCCTCCCCCACTTGCACTATGTCTCTCTCTCAAAAATAAACATTAAAAAAATTAAAAGAAGAAGAAGGAGAAGAGCTCCCATTTATTGGCCCGCCCGTGGGAACCAGGCATTGTTCATGAGCTGCCCCTGGGGCTCACAACACTCCTGCAAGGTATTCTCTCCATTTTTCAGAGAGAGAGAAACTGAGGCTCAGAGGGGGGTAGTCTCTTTCTCAAGGTCACACAGAAAGGCAGGGGCCAAACTGGTATTCCAATTCAGCTTTATCTGACTCCAAAGTCAAAAGTAACTGCTCGTGTCGGTTAAGCATCCGACTCTTGATTTCAGCTCAGGTCATGATCTCAGGGTTTGTGATGAGCCCCGCATCGAGCTCACCCCTGACCGTGCAGAGCTTGCTTGGGATTCTCTCCCTCTCTCTCTGCTCCTCTCTCTCTCTCTCTCTCTCTCAAAAATATTTTTTTTTATTTTTTTTTTATTTTTTTTTTCAACGTTTATTTATTTTTGGGACAGAGAGAGACAGAGCATGAACGGGGGAGGGGCAGAGAGAGAGGGAGACACAGAATCAGAAACAGGCTCCAGGCTCCGAGCCATCAGCTCAGAGCCGGATGCGGGGCTCGAACTCCCGGACCGCGAGATCGTGACCTGGCTGAAGTCGGACGCTCAACCGACTGCGCCACCCAGGTGCCCCTTTTTTTTTTTTTTTTTTAAAAGAGTAACTACTCTTTCTGTCACATCCCAGAACATGACAGATACACCTGGGGTGGGGGCCTGGGGCTGAGAACGAATTATAAATTGACACTATGCCTCTCGGGAGTTTTTATCTATGGGAGTGTTTCCCCTATAACATTTCTGACACCAAAAACGACCCTCCCCACTCTACCATTTTTTTTTAATGTTTCTTTTTGAGAGAGCGCAAGCTGGGGAGGGGCAGGGCAAGAGAGGAACAGAGGATCCGAAGTAGGCTCTGCGTGGACAGCAGAGAGCCCGACGTGGGACTCGAACTCACAAGCCGCGGGATCGTAACCTCAGCAGAAGTCAGATGCTCAACCGACTGCGCCACCCAGGCGCCCCTACTCCTTACCATTTATTTATCCCACTTCCTCATCTTACTAAGTCCAGATTCTACGAGCTCTTCAAGGCCCGCTTAAATACCTCCTCCTTGTCTCTTTACTGACAGTGGTTCCTCCCCTACGCTTTGGTCTTAAATTTTAGTTAAGGTTGTGTCGGGACAACCCTCGTAGGATCTGGGGTCCTTGAGAGCAGGAAATGGATCTGCTTTGATCTCTGGACCCTAAGGTGGTGTTTGCTGAGAGAATAAATGATCCCCAGCCCAGCCTCTACCAGGTAGCCATTATGCTCCCACCCTCGGTTTTCACCATTCATTCTAATAGTGAAATACTGGGAATTTCTCAGCAGGAAGCGGCGTTCTGGTTCATCTCTGACTCCCCTACCCCTCGCTGCTTGAAACAGATTGGAGCCACGTAGGAAAGGAAGAAAAGGAGAGTGGGAGAATGGATGGCGGATGGCTGGATGGTTGGATGGATGAAAGATGGATGGACGCGGGCACTCGTGGATCCAACAGAAAGAAACCAATGTTGGCACATAACAAAAGTCTCTTGGGAAAACTGTCCAAATGACCCCAGGCAAAGCCCCAAGAAGCACTGCCAAGGGGAATAATAAAAGGAAAGAGATAAAAAGGAGCCCAATGTAGATTAGAGACAATGGATAAAGTGCCCTGGGTGGGAAAGGGGTCCAAAGTCAAGCGAAGAGCAGGGAAGAGTTTGGGGGTCCAAGGCTCACCTTTGACAAGAGCCCTCAAAACAATGGTCTCAAATTCCTCAGGGCCATCCTCAGACGAATAGACTGTCAGCAGCTCCTTCCGGGTCATGATCCTCTCCACCTGCGGAATATCACCTTCTGTAACTCCCAGCCCAACTCCACCTGGGCCCTGTCCACGGTCACAGGAGACCGTTCCCCTCTAGGGCCTGGTAGTCTAGGTGCCAGCACCCTTCACCCCCCAGAACCTGGGAGGCTGAGCCCCCAGGCCTCTCCTCCCCAAATCCATGAGTCTGGGCCTCCATTCCCCTCTTCCCGGAAATCCGGGGCTCCAAGTCCTCAGCATTCTCATTTCTCAAGACCCAGGAGCTCCCTCCCATCTCAGGATCCAGAGTTGGACCCCCAGTATCATACCTGGGCCTGCAGGACCTCAGGGTCCCCTTTGGGGAAGAAACGCCTAATCCGATCTTGGACTTCACCTGGCCTGCTGCCCCCTCTCCCTGGAGCCAGAGTGTCTTCCAGAATCTCCGCCAGGCAGTCTGCAGCTCCCCCAGACCCAGCCACCAGCAGGCAGGGGAGCTGAGCCTGGGTGGCATTCTCTATCCGCTACAGGACAAAGGGGGGCAGTCAGGTGCGGGAAGGCAGGTGTTCGCCCCACCCAGAGTCCAGATCCCCAGCCTCCTCCCCCCCGCCCCAAGTCTCAGGAGCCAGGAGTCAGGGCCCCCACTTAGACCGAGGTGTCTGGGCCCCCACACCTGTATTATTGATTTATTGATTTAGAGCAAGAGAGTGCAAGCCGGAGAGAGAGAGAGAGAGAGGAAGAATCTCAAGTAGGCTCCAATGCTCAGCACAGAGCCTGATGCAGGGCTCGATCTCATGACCGTGAGACTGTGACCTGAGCCAAAATCAAGAGTCGGCTGCTCAACCGACTGAGGCCCCCAGGGGCCCCACGGGCCCCTATACCTTTAGCATCTTCTCATCACCATCGATCAGGAGGAGGAGGACAGGGATGTCAATTCCAGTCCCTGAGGAGAGAGAAAGCCGGAAGCTTGGTCAACTCCTATCAGCCTTTGCCAGGGATGGGAAAGAACCACGTTTCCCATGAGTCCCCGGGACAAACATGGCTGCTGTGTAATCCTGTGTCCTGAGGCTCACGGGAATTGTCATATCTTTGAGCACGTTGGGAGGGGCAGTCAATTTCGGCTTGCCAGGGGAGTAGGGGCTGATGGCCTGGACTCCTGGACTCCTGACTGAGGCAGGTATTTATGGTATGAGTCACTCCTATAATTGCTTAATGGCCCAGGAGCCAGGAAAGGATGAAGTTCCAACAAAAGACGAAGGAAATAAGGAACAGAAAGGCCTATCTAGGAACACCTGGCTGGCTCAGTCAGTAGAGCAAGAGGCTCTTGATCTCAGGGTTCTGAGTTTGACCCCCATGTTGAGTGTAGAGATGACTTAAAAATAAAATCTTGGGGCGCCTGGGTGGCGCAGTCGGTTAAGCGCCCGACTTCAGCCAGGTCACGATCTCGCGGTCCGTGAGTTCGAGCCCCGCATCAGGCTCTGGGCTGATGGCTCGGAGCCCGGAGCCTGTTTCCGATTCTGTGTCTCCCTCTCTTTCTGCCCCTCCCCTGTTCATGCTCTGTCTCTCTCTGTCCCAAAAATAAATAAACGTTGAAAAAAAAAATTAAAAAAAATAAAAAAATAAAAAAAATAATAAATAAATAAATAAAATCTTTAGGGGCGTCTGGATGGCTCAGTCGATTAAGCATCCAACTTAGGCTCAGGTCATGATCTCACAGTTTTGTGAGTTCAAGCCCCGCGTTGGGCTCTGTGCTGACAGCTCAGAGCCTGGCGCCTACTTCAGATTCTATGTCTCCCCCTCTCTCTACCCCTCCCCTGCTCACGTTTTGTGTCTCTCTGTCTCTCAACAATAAATAAATGTTAAAAAAATAAATAAAAGAAAAAGAAAAGAAAGAGAGGACTATCTAAATGTTTTTATTTATTTTTGAGAGAGAGCGTAAGCGGGGGGAGGTGCACAGAGAGGGAGGACCCAAAATAGGCTCCGAGCTGACAGCCGTGAGCTCCGTGCGGGGCTCAAGCTCACAAACCTTGAGATCATGACCTGAGCGGAAGTTGTACACTCGACCAACTGAGCCACCCAGGTGCCCAAGAAAGGACTACCTAAATACAATGAAGACCTTTCCCAAAGCCCAACAGCAAAATCATCTCGGATAGCTTTCTACTAACTCTATTCCCATTAAAATAACGAACAAGACAACATTACTCCTATTCACACTCATACACGAGTATTGAGCCAATGTAATAAGGCAAGAAAGTAACACTGTGGTACAAACTCGTATTTTTTCGAGCGGGAAAAGACAAAGGGATCTATTGGAAGGAAACATGGTTTATACTCTCAGAAAACTGGAAACTCCACTGAAAATAAATAAATCTTGTTTTAAGAAATTATTTCTTTTTTTAATGTTTATTTATTTTGAGAGAAGTTAAAAAAAAAAAAAAAGGTAAATTGGGGCGCCTGGGTGGCTCAGTCGGTTAAGCGTCAGACTCCGGCTCATGTCATGATCTCGCGGGTCATGGGTTCCAGCCCCGCATCAGGTTCTGTGCTGACAGCTCAGAGCCTGGAGCCCGCCTCCGATTCTGTGTGTGTCTCTCTCTCTGCCCCTCCCCTCTCATGCTCTCTCTCTCTCTCTCTCTCAAAAATAAACATTAAAAAACAAAAAAGATTAATTTTGTTCTTAAGTAATCTCTACGCCCAACATGGGGCTGGAGGCCACAACCCGGAGATCAAGAGCCTTCTGCTCCACCAACTGAGCCAGCCAGGCATTCCGTGGATACTTTTAAAAAGATAAAAAATGTTTACAAAGAAACAGCTTTGGGGTTAGTTGATTTTCTCCACTGCACATTTGTTCCTATTTTATTTATTTATTTACTTACTTACTTATTTGTTTATTTACAGATGGTGCAAATGCAGGGGAGAGGCAGAGAGAGAGAGAGAAGGAGAGAGAATCCCAAGCGAGCTGTGTGTGCACTGTCAACGCGAGACCGACGCGGGGCTCCATCTCACAAACCATAAGATCGTGACCCGAGCCAAAATCAAGAGTCCCACACGCAACTGAGCGAGCCGCCCAGGTGTCCCTTTCCCTATTTTATCGACTTCCGCCCTTGTCTTTATTATTTCCTTGCTTCTACTTTTCCCGGGTTTGATTTGCTATTCTGGTTCTAGGGGTTTGTTCATTGAATTTTTTTGAAAGGCTTCACTTTTAAGTAATCTCTACACCCAACGTGGGGTTCAAACTCACAACCTGGAAATCAGGAGCCCAAGGTTCTACTGACTGAGCCAGCCAGGGGCCCCTCTAAGCTTTGTGTGTGTGTTTGTTTTTCTCAATTGGCGCCTTAAACTCTTGATATTCAGTGTTTCTTCTTTTTTTTTTTCAAAAACTTTTTTTAATGTTTATTTATTTATTTTTGAGAGAGAGAGAGAGAGATAGAGAACGAGCAGGGGAGCAGAGAGAGGGAGACAGAATCCCAAGCAGGCTTCGTGCCATCAGCACAGAGCCCGATGTGGGGTCCGAACCCACAAACCATGAGATCATGACCTGAGCCGAAACCAAGAGTTGGATGCTTAACCAACTGAGCCACCCAGGTGGCCCCTCTTCTTGTTTCGATTTATGCATTTTAAAGCTACAAATTTCCCTCTAGATACTGCTTTAGCTGCATCCCCAAAGTGCTGATATGTGATATGTTTTTTTTATCATGCAGCTGAAAATATTTCCTGGCTTCTTTGACCCATGGGTTATTTACGGACTACAACTCCTGCAATGATATGGATGAATCTCACAGAAATAATATTATCACAAGCCAGACTCCAAAACGTACAGATGGTGGAATCTATTCACAGGAAGCATAAACAGGGTCAGAACCACTCCACACCCTAAGGGCAGGACCGGGGTGACCCTCGGGTGCAGGAGGGAGAAGGCTTCTGGGGGCCAGTAATTTCTTGATCTGGGTGCGGGCTGCCCACGCGGGGTCAGTGTAAAACCTCCCCGGAGCCATCCACTCCCTTGTAGCTTACATTTCGAGATAAAGATTTTGCAAAACAGAGCAAATAATGGGACAAGACGCTTGACCAGAGGGAATTCCTCGGTCCCTCCATCCCCAGACCTCAACCAGACTGCACCACTGGGATCGGGAGCCTCGGGCCGCTGTCCCGAGTGGAAACAGCCACTCACCTCCCACGCCCGTCTTCTGCTGGGCGACATAGGACTCGAAGCGCAAGCGGAAGCGGTTCTCCCCGCCCAGGCGGCCATGGGTGCCGTCATCCACCAAAAAGAAGGCCGAGTAGTTGTAATCGAGCGGAAATTGGACCCCGTCGTCCGGCTCACCGCGCCACGGATACCTCGCAGGGAATGAGCCCTGGGGGGAGGGGGGGGGGGAGTGGGGGGGGCGAGGGGCCAGACAAGAGCGTTTCTCCCATCAGGACCAGGAGGACAGACACCAGCCCCTCCTCCCTCAGCCCCAGGATTCCCAGCCCCCTCCTCTTCCAAGACTCTGGGTCCCACCTTGGGGTTGGTGAGGAGCTCTCTATTCCGAACCACACCCCAGGGGGCCACGCCCATGGCCACCACCTTGGTGCCCCCAGTGCTGGCTGTCTGGTGGTCTCGAACAGCCACACCAACGTGCCGGCCAATGCCCCTGTGCAGCCCCCCGGTGACAATCCAGGCCCCTACAGGGAGACACGGAGAGTGATGGTGAGGTGCAGAGACACAGGCGTGGAGAGACAGAGAGAGTGAGACAAAAACCCCTGCAGCGCCGCGGGGAGACCGCATGCCAGCGGTGCGGGGGGGGATGGGCAGCGGCCACCCAGCCTCAGTCACCTGTGCTCTGGGCAGCCCGCACCAGCCCGCGTCGCAGCAGGTCCTGCAGCCAGGTCTGGAGGACGCGGCCCCTTGACCCCCCCAACACTGACACCACCAGGTTCGGGGCCCGGAAGCCCCACGTGCGCGTGACCAGATTGTAAACTGTAGCTGGATCCGTGCGGTCAGAGAGCCGGAGGAACTGCGGACACACAGGAGGAGGGGACACGGGGAAAGGGGCAGAGACAGAGGAGGGGACAGAAACCCAGAGAGAAAGGCACGCACGGAAACAGAGAAAGGGACAGAGACCCAGAGAACAGAGATGGGGGGTGAGGGTGGGGGGAGAGGGACAGAGACCCAGAGAGAGGGAGGATGATTTAGAAAAGACAGACAGGGGTGGAGGGAGAGAGATCCAGGGAGAAGCGAAGACGGGGATGGGAAATGGGGAGACACAGCGTTCAGCTGCGGCACCCCCAGACTCTAACGCTGAGAACCCCCGAGGCATGCAGCTTCCGCTCCCGGACCCCAGCCCCGCCCAGACAGGCAAGCCTCACATTGCTGGCCTTGCGGCCGGCGCCCAGGAAATCTAGGTCCCCGTAGGCATCCGTCGGCTTCTCTGTGGTGTGCAAGTCACTGTCCCACACGGTCACCACGGCTGCCCCAAACGCATCCTCCACGGCCACTGACGGGTGGACACTCCGGGGACGCCCGCACTGGCACAAGTTTCCTCTGGGGAGGAGGGGGATGGGGGACCATGAACCCCAGGGGTGTCCTCCAGGACTCTTATTCAAGTTTCCTGCAGAAGAGCCCCACGGCCCATGCTGACCCTGAGGCGGAAGAACAGCCAGAGCCACTTGCCCACCAGACAGAAGCCGCAGTGGTTCAAGCACAGGGTCCCACCCTCACAGCTACCGGCAGGGAGAAGGGCCAGCGGCCATCAGTACAAGGAAAATTCAGAGCGATCCAGAGAGCACTTGGGTGGGGGGGGGGGGGGGGGCGGGCAGCTGCGTGGCCTTGGGCTTCACCTCTCTGAGCCCACGTTTCCTCCGCAAATCAAAAGACGACGGTAACACAGCCTCCTCCGTGGAATTATGAGGCGTCAGGGAAACAACACAGCGTTTTCTGAAACGAGGGCTGCCTACCAGACTCAGGCGGAGAAACCGCTCCACGGGACACGCCACACAGAGCTTTAAATAACCTCGAATGACACAGCGAGAAAGTCACTTCTTTTCCAGTGCTCCTGATTCCCGTCGAGGAGAGAGGCTTAAGCTGGGCGCTAGAAGATCTTTAACGCCTAACCCTTTGTTACACTTTTTTTTTTTTTAAAGCTTATTTATTTATTTAAGTGATCTCTACACCCAGCGTGGAGGTCGAACTCACTACGGGGAGATCAAGAGCCCCACGTTCCACCGACTGACCCAGCCAGGCACCCCATTACTCTTTTTTCCCCCCTTTATATGTATTTTTTTGAACTCACTCTGGTGTTTATTGGCTGGGACCCATTACTTTTTTTTTTTTTTTTTTTTTTTTCCCCCTTAACAGAGAAGCCGGCCTCTGGCTCCAAAAATTGGGCTGGCAACTGTATCCAGTTAAAAGGTAAATACTTTTTTTTTTTTTTTTTTTTTTTTTGCTTTTCATTGTAATCGTCTCTTCCTGCTTGTTTCTTTCTCTTTGTGGCAAATGGAGGTTTTTCCATTTATGGTAATCATGGATGAAGCTTTTTGCTTCAAATGCGCAAGTGATTGGCACCTGCCTTTTAAAGAGCAAGCGACATGGGTTTGGTGAATGAGGGATTTACTTGAAAATATATCTAGGGGCGCCTGAGTGGCTCAGTCGGTTGAGCGTCCAACTTCGGCTCGGGTCCCGATCTCGCGGTCCGTGAGTTCAAGCCCCGTGTCCGGCTCTGTGCTGACAGCTCAGAGCCTGGAGCCTGCATCACATTCTGTGTCTCCCCCTCTCTCTGCCCCTCCTCTGCTCGTGCTCTATCTCTCAAAAATAAGTAAACAACAACAAAAAAAAAAAAAATTAAAAGAAAATAAAAGAAAATGTATCTAAATGTCTTCGGTCCCTGACTCCAGAAGAGACCCGCATTTACCTAAGTGGAGCCAGCCTCGACTTAAGGACCAATCCACACATAAAAGAATGGCCATCAATCCACACAGGATGAACAGAATACACTCAGCCCAACTCCTGGCACAGAGAACTACAGTGAAGGACACATCCTTCTTCATTTCTGAGTCTACCTTCAGGGACCCGGCATGCCTCAGTTTACCCTCTTGATCCTTTCACCTATTTCAGCCCCACCCCTGGACCCCCTCATTACCGTCCATCTACTTCCCACTAGCCCTGTAGGCAAAACTCCTTCATGGAATGTTCCAGAACCTCAGCCGTCTAATACAATAGACCATAGCCGCATGTGGCTCTTTACACCTTTTTCAAATTATTTTTTTAAGATTATTTATTTATATATATTTTTGGAGTGGGGGGAGACAGCACAAGTGGGGCAGGGGCAGAGAGAGAGGGAGACAGAGAATCCCAAGCAGGACCTGTATTATCAGCGCAGGGCCGGACATGGGGCTTGAACTCACGAGCTGTGACGTCATGACCTGAACCGAAATCAGCAGTCCTACACTTAACCGACTGGTGGCTCTTTACATTTAAATAAAATAAAATTAAGTACAATTAAAAATTCAGCTCTGGCCGCGTTTCAAGTGCTCAGGAACCACATGTGGCCAGTGGCTGCCATATTGGATATGGATTCGGAACACTGCCCCCATTGCAGAAAGTTCTGGTGAGCAGAACTGGCAGACTCCCTCTCTGCACTTCTCACCTCCTACCTTTCTTCCTCTGTGAAGTCACCAGAGCTGAAACTGTTCCTGATAACATCAGCAATTACCGACATGTCCCCAAATACAATGGCCCCTATTCAGGTCTCAGGTGACTATCATAAAATAGCACTGGTCACTGCTAAAAGGCTCTGAGTCTAAAAAACTCTTTCCTTTCCTTGGCAGGGAACCCCTCCTTCCCTAGCTGCCTTGTCCCGGCATCATTCGTGGCCTTCGCTCTCTCTCTCTCTCTCTCTCTCTCTCTCTGCGCCTCCCAGAACCCTGGGCCACATGGCTTCCCAACTTGGGTCTCAAACTCGATGCCCCCAGAGGCCAAGCAAGGAACGCAAGGGAAAGAAGCAGGAGGTGGAAAACCTGTGGATGTGCTAGCAACTGGGGTGGCCTGAGGTGGCATGTTTGTTTTCAGGTGTTCAGAGACAGGTTTTCAAAAATACTCTTCCACGCGGGGCACCTGGGGGGCTCAGGCGGTGAAGCGTGCGGCTCTTGATTTTGGCTCAGGTCACGATCTCACAATTCGTGGGTTCGAGCCCCCTGTCAGGCTCTGAGCCTGCTTGGGATTCTCTGTCTCCCTCTCTCTCTGCCCCTCTCCCACTCTTTCTCTCTAAAAAAAAATACTCTTCCGTGAAAAAAAACCCAAAAACGAACACAAAAAAACAAGTCTTAAAATTACCAGCACAGCCCCTCCTCCTCCTCCTCCTGGATTCTCCATCTCAGGGACAATCCCACTGTCTCCCAGGTCCCAGACCAGAGGTCCAGGAGCCATTGTCCCCCTTCTCACTCCCCTCTTACTCCTGAAATCCATCAGTCCCCAAGCTCCTGCCCCTGTCCCAGCCCTGTGTCCCCACAGCTGTGGCCTGGCTCAGGCCTCTTCTGGTCCCACCCAGACCCTAGCCCAACCTCTTCCGGGCCTTCCAGAACTCCTATTCAACCTGACACAAGTCCTAGCGGGTCTTTCCACACCCAGAGCTGACCCCGCCCCTCCCACAGCACCCCAGCACCCCCAGGCCAAGGTCCCCGCCGGTGAGGCCCAGAGCCGTCCGGCCCCACCTTCCGCCACAGAGCCCTCCTGCACCTTGAACTTCGCTCCATTCTCCAGCCACACCACACATGCTGCACATCCCATACCTGGAACCACCTTCACCCCCCACCCCCCACCCCACCTCTTCTCTCTATACTGCCTTCAACTGTCAAACTCCAACTCATCCTTCAAATGCCACTTCCTTGGCTCCTCCTCCTCCACTAGCCACCAGTGACACCCTGTGTCCCCTCCCCAGCCTTAGCCAGACTCTCCTCGGGGCTCCCGCAGGGCCAGCTGCAGTCTTGCCGAGTTCCTGTCTCCGTGCCTTCTGGTCCTCTTCCCCCCAGCCCAGAGGTTCCGAAACTGCCTGGGCCACACTCCCCATCAGCAGAAAGGTTTAGAGCACTCACCCCCCAGTAATGTAGATCTGTTTATTTATACATAATCGCAAGCCACACTGTGCTAATGTGTTCACAGCACACCCAGCGTTAGGAATGCTGACATTTCCCACGCCCCAGAGATTGTCTTGAAAACAACCACAAGGCCAGAATCCACTGGAGAGACCGTCACTGAAAGCCGGGAGCTCCTCAAGGGAGGCAAACACCCCACGGGACTCACGCAAGTGGCCCCGGGCACCGAGCCCGCGCACGGGGCTGACGCACGGTGGTAACTGCTATCTTCCAGGGGGGATGGCAGGCCTTTTCCAGCGCAAACCATGTGCTGGGCGCTGTTCCAGAAACATCACAAGCATTTACTTGTTTAAATCCTCACAATACATGCTCCACTCAGGAGGCGGCCTGTCTGTCTGTCCAGGTGACAGATGAGGCCCAGAGAGGTGAAATGATTTACCCAAAGCCACACAGCACCAATCCCAGGTGACATTTGAACCCTGGCAGGGCCCATGCTCCCGATAATTGTGCTCCCTTGGGAGCACTGAATGAAGGCTTCTTGGGTGGACGGACGGACGAATGAATGAATGAATGAATGAAACAGAAACAGCCAAAGGAGAAAGTGAGGCAAGGACACAAAGAGGAGACGCAGGGAAGGAAAGAAACAGAACCAAGCCCTGGGGCTTTAACACTGACTCTGACCAGGCAAGGGAAATTGGAAGCGTCCACAGGGACCCAAACCCTCCCCCGAGGGAGAGCGCCACCGGGAACGCCCTTGGGAGTGTCCGCAATGACACAAGGGGGTGGGGGGGGGGGGTAGGTGAGTGGGGTCGGTGGGCCGGGACGCTCCGGGGACGCTCCGGGGATGCTCTGGGCTCGGTCCCTGGGGCGAGTTCCTCACCCCGAGTCTGTGGGGTCAACGATGAATGTCGTGCATGTCTTCTTCTTGAAGATCTTGGGGATCCAGCCCTAGGGACAGGAACAAGAGGTGGGAGGGCTCCGGTTCAGTCCTATAGGACCCGGAGTCGTCCACCACCCCGCACCCTACCCGGGGACCCCAGCGCTTTCCTCCCCCAGCCTCCCTCGTGTTTGTCCCCGAGGACCCAGGAGTCCGGAGCCCCCCCCCCCCCCCCAGCGACCCCCACGACCCTCTCCTTCGTCTGACCCAAGAATCTGGGTCTCCAGCACCCTCCTCTCCGGGAGCCAGGAGGCTAAGCCTCCAGCTCCCTGTTCATTCAGACCCGGGAGTCCGGCCGTTGTACCTGCTCCTTCTCCGGACCCACCATGCTGCCGCAGCCGCCGCAGCCTATCCGGCTCCCTACATCCCGTCCGTCCGGGCCAACCCTGACTCCAGACCCGCCCAGGACCAGCCGGATCCGCCACTTCCCAGCTCAGCCCGGGGCGGTGCAGGATCTGGGGGCGGTGCAGGATCTGGGGGGCGGTGCAGGATCCGGGGGGCGGGAAGTCTTGTGGACGTGTAGAGCGAGAGGCGGGGCAAAGGGCCTGACGGGCCGGCCAGAAGGAGACGCACAGGGGGACAGAGGCTCGGAGAGAGGGGGACAGAAATTCAGAGAAGGGGAGAGCAAAAACCCAGAGTAGGGGGGAGGGGCCAGAGAACAGAGACAGGGGACCAGAGACCAGAGAGAGGGGACAAGGATCCAGAGAAGGAGGGACAGAGACTCAAGAGCCAGGGGAAGAGGGAACCAGAAAGAGGGGGACAGGGACCCAAGAGGGAATGCCAGAGATAGAGAAGGGGTAAATTAATCCATGGGTGGAAGGCACTGCCATTTAGGTGGGAGGAAGAGAATCAGAAAGGGGGTGAACAGAGATGGGGGGGCGGGTACACTGACTCAGGGAGAGACAGAGAGAGAGACCAAGAGTTGGGTGGAGAGCAGAGGTTCAGAGTGACAGGAAGACAGAATCCTGGGGTGGGGGAGCGGGGACCCTCAGAAACTAAATGACAGGAATGAGAGCGGGTGACCCATAAGGAGGGATGGGGACCCAAAAAGCCAGGGCAGTAGTGGCAGGGTGAGGAACAGGAGATAATGACACATAGATAAGCAAGGCCACGTGTCCCCTGCCGGCTCTGACAGGGACAGCTGCGGCCTAGCTGGGTAACCTGAACCCCCACCCCCTTGCTGTATTTATAGCCCTGGCCTGGCCTGGCCTCCTGCCCTTGGCTCTCAGTTCCAGGGACAGGAGGTCACAGGTGCGTGTGTTGGGGCCAATTGTCTCCACCCGTGTCCAGGGCCTCCATGTTGTCATCCATTCTCTCAACAAAGGATCCCATTCTGGCCAGAAGCTCCCCCCAGTCTAACCCCCGGTCTTCCACGGGAGGGGTCTCTCCTCTCAGATGCGTCCCTTCTGCCCTCCTCCCCCATGCCTCAGGCTCCCCCAACTTGGCCCACTAAAATTCTATCCATTACCTTTGCAGCTGCCAAACGTGAACTTGTTGGCAGTCCAAAGTCAAATCCTTGGCCCCCATTCCTGGCCAAGGAGAGACCCCTTCACCCACCCCTTCCCCAGCTGGGAGGAAGAACAGGAGGGGAGGGGCAGGCGGGGACTGACCCAGAATAACTCAGGGCCTAAAGTAAATTTAGCCACAGAGAGGGGAGGAGAGAGACCCTATTGGCTGGAACTAGGGAGGGAGGGCCCGAGAGGGGGGTTAGGGGGCTCCTGAGACTGCCTCAGAGGGGTGTCCAGCAGTGAGGGCCGGAGGAAGGCAGAGACGGAGAGAGACACAGCGAAGGAAAGACACAGACAGAAAGAACGAGAAGGACCCCAAAAGGGACAAGGACCCCAGAACTCATCCACAAAGCCACAGCAGCAGCTGGAGCCAGCCCTGGGCAAAGCTCTGCTGCCTGTCTGTCCCCATGGGCCAACGTGGGCCACGGGTGCACACTTCTCTCCTCTGGGCCGCCCTGGCCAGCCTGCTCCTCCCCCCTGCCATGACCCAGCAGCTGAGAGGGGCTGGGCCAGGCCCCAGCAACTGGAACAACAATGCAGGAGTCGTGGGGCCCTCGGAGGACGTGTCAGGTGAGTTTGGCCACCCCATCCACAGCCACGGAGGCCATGGAGATGAGAAGGAGGATGTTTCTACAGAGAGAGAGTATCAATTCCGGAGCTACAGAGGCCACGGAGAAGAGGACGAAGATGTCTCCGGGGAATACAGTCACGGACTCCAAGACCACAGGTACCGAGACCACGAGGTCAGAGAGGAGGATGTCCCTGATGAGGGAGTCTTCACAAAGCACGCTCGGCAAGCCCGTGGGCACAGAGGTCATGAGAATGAAGATGTGGACGATTCGGCCGAGCATGGGCACCACTTCCCCAGCCACAGAAGCCACAGCCATGAGGACGAGGACGAGGGTGAAGTTGTGTCCAGCAAGCATCACCATCATATCATCAGGCATGTACATGGAGGCCACGGAGAGGAGGAGGATGAAGACGAGGAGGAAGGGGTTGTCTCCACGGAGTACGGACACCAGGCCCACAGGCACAGGGGCCACGGGAAGGAAGAGGATGAGGATGCTTCAGATGAGCATCCCCATCACGTCCCCAGCCACCATGGATGCCGAGGCCACGGAGAAGAAGATGACGACGATGTTGATGATGATGATGATGTCGTCTCCACTGAGTACGGACACCACACCCACAGGCACCAAAGCCACGGGAAAGAAGAGGATGAAGACGTCTCAGAAGAACATCCCCATCATGTCCCCAGCCATGGACACCGAGGCCACGGAGAAGAAAATGACGATGATGATGATGATGATGATGTCGTCTCCACTGAGTACGGACACCACACCCACAGGCATCACAGCCACGGGAAGGAAGAGGATGAAGATATCTCAGAAGAACATCCCCATCATGTCTCCAGCCACGGACACCGAGGCCACGGAGAAGAAGATGACGACGATGTTGATGAAGATGATGACGATGTCATCTCCACTGAGTACGGACACCACACCCACAGGCATCACAGCCACGGGAAGGAAGAGGATGAAGACGTCTCCGAAGAACATCCCCATCATGTCCCCAGCCACGGACACCGAGGCCACGGAGAAGAAGATGACGACGATGTTGATGATGATGATGACGATGTCATCTCCACTGAGTACGGACACCACACCCACAGGCATCACAGCCACGGGAAGGAAGAGGATGAAGACGTCTCAGATGAACACCATCATCATATCCCCAGCCACAGACACCGAGGCCACAGAGAAGAAGATGAGGAAGAGGATATGTCCACTGAGTATGGACACCAGGCCCACAGGCACCGAGGCCATGGAGACAAAGAAGAGGAGGAAGAGGATGTGTCCACTGAACACTGGCACCAGAGTCCCAGACATACTCACAGCCTTGGAGAGGAGGAGGAGGAGGAGGAGGAGGAGGAGGAAGAGGAGATCACAGTCAAGTTCAGCCACCACGTTGCAAGCTCCCAACCCCAAGGCCACAAGAGCACTGAGGAAGAGGATTTTCCAGATGAATATAAATCAGCGGTCCCAGACCATCACCACCATGAGGTCCCCAAGGAGGAAGATGCGGACGTCTCTGACAAGCTTGGCCACCAGGCTCCCAGCCACAGGCAACAAGGCCACCAAGATGAAGGAACTGGCCATAGAGGATCCATCAAAGATGAGATTAGCCCCCAGCCCCCAGAACACATGGGGATCAAGGATAGAAGCCATTTGAGGGAGAGAGATTCTAAGGAGGAAGAGGAGAAGGAAGAGGGCCACAGCTCCCATGAAGAAGATGATGAAAGTTCAGAACAGGGAGAGGAGCACACCCGCCATGGCAGCCTGGACCAGAAGGATGAAGAAGATGAGGAGGAAGGTCACGGCCTCAGCCTGAGTCAGGAGGAGGAGGAGGAGGAGGAGGAGGAGGAGAGGAGGGAAGGGAAGGCTGAGGTTCAGGCCCCTCTGAGCCAAGACCACCAAGAGGAGGAAGAGGAGGAGGAGGGACTGGAGGAAGATGAGCTCCCCTTCACCATCATCCCCAACCCACTGGCCAGGAGGGAGGTGGCTGGAGGTGGCTCCAGTGAGGAGGAAAGTGGTGAGGACACTGGTAAGTGATCTGGCCAGGTGGGGGCAGGGAGGAACAGAGTCAGCTGGCTTCACTGCTGCTCTCCTGTCCCCACAGGCCTGCAGGGTGACCAGGAGTACGGGAACTACCAGCCGGGGTCTCTGTGTGGCTACTGCTCTTTCTGCAATGTGAGTCCCCAGCCCAGGTCCAATCCAGGCTGTCCCTGCAATTCATCCCTGGGCTCTAAGGTGGTGCCTTGGGACTGCTCTGAGCAAAGGAGGGGCAGGGGCAGGGGCAGTGCCAGACCAAGACACTTCTGGGGCCATGTAGGGGACAGACTGGAGGCCAGGAGCTGGGGAGGAGGCTGGGGCATTGGTCTAGGAAAAAGAGAGTGAGGTCTGAGCTGTACCTGCAGATATGGGGACAGAGGGGAGTGTCCGTAGGGTGGAAGGGGCAGGTGGAATGGGGCTGGGGACTGGCAGGCTGTAAGGAGAATAGGGAGTAGGGACGAAGAAAACACCCGCACGTCTAGCCCACAGTGACAGAGGGATGTGGTGTCGCCCTGTAACAGGGGAAGCAAGGGGGAAGGAAAGTGGGTTGGAGGAAGATGCTGAGCGGGGGGGGGGGGGGGGGGGGAGGGGGGCGGGGGGCAGAGGTAACGAACCGTCAGGAGTTGGGGACCTGTCCAGGGGGCAGGGTGGAGGACTGGCGGGTGGCTCCCAAAAGGGGTTAGGGTTTCCTTCTAAACCAGAATCCTCCCGTCCCCAGAGATGTACTGAATGTGAGAATTGTCACTGTGACGAGGAGAACATGGGAGAGCACTGCGACCAGTGCCAGGTGACACTTTCCCCGGACCCAGGTTCCACCAAGTCCCAGGATGCCCGGGAACCCCCTGGGCACCCACAGTCCCAAATCTTAGCCTCTGTCCTCAAACTGACCCAACCCCCTATCCCTGATGCCGCCTCAACTCCACACTCCATTCCGCCTCTGACCTTAACCTCTGCCTCTGGCCCCTGTACGGCACCCGCCCCCAACCTGGCTCCGCCTCTGATCTCGTCTTAAACTTCTCTCTCCCCATCCCCGCCCCCAGCACTGCCAGTTCTGCTACCTCTGCCCGCTGGTTTGCGAAACGGTCTGCACTCCAGGTGAGCGCGGGCGAAGCCCAGCGTGGCAAACTCCGTGGAGGCGGAGCCAAACCCCGCAGGCGGGCCCGGGAGGCTTGGGGCGGGGCCAGGCGCGGAGGCGTGGCCAAGGCTGGAAGTCTACGCGTGGAGCGGGGCGCGCGCGGAGGGGCGGGACCTGGGCCGAGGGAGGGTTTGGGACTGATGCTGAGGCCCAGTAGGGAAGGGGTAGAGGCTTCAAGGGTGGGCCTAGAAACGAATGGGCGGGGCCAAAGCAGGTAGAATTGGAAGGACCCGGGCTCCTGGAGAATGGGAACGCCCAGAGCAAGGAGGAAGGAGCAGGACCTTGAAAGGAGTCCCAATAGAAGGAATTCAATTGAGGGAAGGAATTAGGCAAAAGGGGGCGGAGCTAGTCGTGATTCCGGATTCGGTGAATAAGTGGCCCCCTAATTTCACCCGGGGGGTACCCCTCAAGCCTCTTCTCTTTTCTCCCGCAGGAAGCTACGTCGACTATTTCTCCTCCTCCCTGTACCAGTAAGTGGGGGGGGGGGGGGGGCAATTTAAGGGCCCTGTTTAGAAAGGCACTGACCCCTGAGTTATGGACTACCCTGGGACTCCATTTCCCTGTCGGTAAAATGGGCAGATTAGCGATCTCTAGCTAAGTGCCTGGGGTGAGCTTTGAACACTTCGGCTGTCTAACCCCTGCACCCCCCTCGCCAGAGCCCTGGCGGACATGCTGGAAACTCCGGAACCCTGACCCGGCGGCGCGGCTGCGGCGCAGACGCACCTCCCTCGCCCTCCAACCCCTGCCCACGAGCCATATTTATTGAATTGAATATGAATAAACATGTTCCCCGAAACCTCATTGTCAGGCGTGGGGTCTGGATTCTCAGGGCACCAGGGAGCGCGCGGGTGGGCACTGGGGACTGAGGAGTCTGAGGGAGTCTGAGGCCACTCCCTGTGGCCTCCTGGGTTCTTGAGGAGGTTGGTTCCCTAAGGTCCTGGCAAATAAATCAGTCAACACGGGAGCTTTTTGAAACAGTTCTCTTTACCCGTGATCACTGAGTGACGCCTGGGGCAGGGAGGCCGACCAAGAGTCTCGGGCGAGGGCTCCCCCACCTTCCTCCCTCCCCCCACGCCACGTCGCCCAGTGGCATCGTGGAAAGAGGATTCTCCCATGCAAACCCCGGAGCCGGAGGGGAACCGGGAGCGCAGTTCTGCACCCCCTACCCCCGGGGCACGGACACGGCCACAGCACGGGGGGCGGAGAGGCCCCGGGGACACGAGACACTGGGGAGGAAGAGGGGACTCCGCCCGCAGCTGACCCCAGGCACCGGCGACCTGACCCGGCGGGGCGGGGATGAGTGGCACGTGGGGCGAGGCTTGTAGCAGCGAGTCCCCCCTCCCCTCCTTTCGGACGAAGAAGGAAGACTTGGGCCCCGCGACGGGGGAGGAAAAAGGGGAGCGGGCAGCCTCTCCTAGCATGCGGCCCGGGAGGGAAGCCCCGCTCCCTTCCCGCGGGGAAAGGGCCCCCATCTCCCATCGGAAACTGATCAATAAATTACAAAGTAGAGAAAAGGGAGGCGGAAGTTTGGGGCGGGATTTCTTCCCGCCCTCTTCTTTCCCCCTCTCAGTCCAGTTCGTGTGGTTTGGTCCAGGCCCAGTCCTTTTGAGAGGCGGGGACGCGCACTCCCCGCTTGTCTGTACAGATGGTCCGGTCCGCGGCGCGAGCTCCCCCGCCCGCTCTCCCCGGCGAGACCATACTCTGGGCAGGAGGGGGAACAGCCCAGCCTCTGGAAGATTCTTCCGTCCGAGGGAGGTCACCTGCATTGACGCCGGGGCAGTACGTGGAGCAGTGAAGATCCATTGTGCCGCCCCGGACCCCCAAGATCGCCCTGTACAGTCCTCACCTGGAGGCCTACACTAGCAGGAATAGGTCCGGACCGAAACGCCGTCTGCCCGGGAACTCCCAGAAGTCTGGCCTGGAAGGAGAGCAGGGGGTGTGTTCAGGCTGGTGCGCGTGTCAACCACACACACAAACACAGACGCACGCACGCACAGAGCAGGGTTTCTCTGATCCTCAAACTCAAGCGTCCTCTCTTGGATTTTCCCCTCCCGAAATAACAACGAACGCCTGGCTCCACGCCGGTTTCCCTCCCTCTCCCCCAGCGCCCCCCCCCACCCCCCCACCCCTCACCCCGCAGCCTTGGATTCATCTAGGGTGCCCCGGGTGACAGCGGGCGAATTCATTTCCCACTCTGGAAAGGGGGTGCGGGAGTAATCCATTCCACACCCCGAGGTGTGGCATACTGAGCAATCCATTTTTCTTGGATGGGGGAGAAGGGACTAGGCCATTTCGGAACCCGGAGGGAGGCTTCCGGAATGTAGAGTTGGTCCTCTTCCCACCCCGAGAGAGAAAGGGGAAGGGAGGAGGGGCTGCCGCATTTGGGAGCCGCCCACCTTCCGGCTGCAGCTTGCGGAGAGGGAGCCCCGGAGATCCCAAGGCCCCTGCTGCGGCCGAACGAAAGTTGGGGGGCAACATCTCAGCTGAATCGGGGGTTACGCCTCGGAGGTCCTTCTCTCGGAACATCTTCCGCCAGGATGGGGAGCGGCTGAAGGACTTGGCGCTGTCCTAGGTATAGGGGCCGGACAGAGGGTGAGGGACGAGAGCCGGGGTCTGAGTCAGCCGCTTCCTCTGACGCCAGACCTCTCGGATTTCATCTCTCCTTTAACCCCGCCCCTGCCCTAGTCCCACCTCCAACCGCGTCCCGCCGCAAAGTCAAGCCCCACCCCTTCGGCTCAGACCCCAGAGGTGCCGCTGGGAGCTGAGACCCCTCAGCGGCCGCCGCGCCCACCTCGTCCAGCCGCCTGTCTGTGCCCAAGGAGATGAGGTTGCTGAATTCCTTCTCCAGGAGCTGCCGGGCCTGGGGACGAGAGGTGAAGGGAGGGTTGCAGTCTGCGAGGTGGGGATGCCCAGTGTGGCCCAGTGTGGCCCGAGCGGTAGCTCACCTGCGCATTCTGCGTGGGGATCTGCAGGAGCAAGGCCAGGTCGGAGTAGTCGAAGGTCTCGTCCAGGGCGAGAAGCGCCCCGTGCACCCCGCTCTCCGTGAGGTTCGTGGCAAATTCCTTCAGTCCCAGTCCGGACACCCAACCCATGACCCGCTCATTGGACCACACCATCACGTCTGGGACAGAAGGGACTGTCAGCTGCTAGCTGGTCCAATTACCCCCATTTCCTCATCCTGGCCACGCCCCCATGCTGGCTCCACCCCCTCACCAAAGGCCCCTGCTCCTGCCTTCCTAGTCTCCCGCCTCCCCTAATCATACCTCCTCCCTTACCCGTCCCCAAATCCTCCACCTGGCTGCCAGGGAGACCTTGACACTCCTACTCACCTCGGATCTGGGTCTGACTCTCTTCCCGCCTCCGCTCCAAGTCCTTCCGGTCGTAATTGAGCCGTTTCAGGCACATGATCCCATAATGCAGACTCACCCTGAGCAATAGGGAAAGTGGGGTCACAGATGAGCCTGGACAACCCCAATGGCTGCTGTTTCTTCCCTCCCCATTGGCTGCAGTCTTCTGGGAAAGGCTGGGGAGTTGTTCCACGGGGTCAGTTTTATGGATTGCTGACCTTCCCAGGAGTTGGGGTGTTTCCAACAGGCAGGGCCTATTGGTTCCCCTGGGCAGGGTGTGGGGTCAACTAGCTAACTAAGCTTTTCGAGGACGTGGACTTTTCCTAGTGAACTATCTTATTTGTGGAAAGGGCACGGAAGTCAGGATTTCCTGAGAACCCAGGCTAAAGGGCCAAGGATAGTCCAAGGAATGTCCCTTCACCAGTCCCATTGGCCAAAGACTCTGGGAGTGAGGCTCCCCCCTGGGCTGTCCCCATTGGCCGGGCAGCCCCCACCTGTGGAAGCTGTCCACCATCTTGAGTTGACCCCGGAGCTCCTTCTTGTTAAGATGATCCAACATGCGGGCATCCACCAGCGACTCCATGAAGTAGCTTCGGTATTGGGGCAGGCCCAGGCTGGGCAGCCAGTCGTTGCCCACCCACTCGTGGTTCATGTCACCATATGCCAGGATCTGGGGCCATGGGCAGGTGGGGGAGGGGTCAGGCCCTCTGACCCCTTCCCATGTGTGTATGAAAGGGTGCACCCCAGCCCCCGACCCAAGGTTGTTCTTTTTCCACCCCACATGAGGACAATGGTCATTCTCTGCTCAGGACAATGGACCAATCCAGTTGTCTCTTACTCCTTCGGAATGACAGAATAGACCCTTGCCTACTCAAAAGTAGGGGCCGTGGACCCGCAGCATCACCATCACCTGTGCACTTTCTGGAACTGGAGAATCTCAGACCCCACCCCAAGGCTACTGAATCAGAATCTGCATTCTCACAAGATCCTCGCTGTGCGAAGCACTAAGCTAGCACTGTCCCAGCTTAGAACAATGGATTAGTCCAACATCACTACTCCCCCCAAGTCAGGACCACGGATTCTTCCCACAACAAACGATAATGGATCTATCCATCACTCTGGCACTGTCCAAAAATATTAATGCTATATCTGGCCCAGGACAATATTCTGAATCAGCCCAAAGTCCTGCACTCCCTGTAGCATAAGGAAACAATCAATACCTCCCCCTGACTAGAAGCAAAGACCCCAGTCTAACCTAGGTCAGGGGAGTTCAAGCCTTCCCCTTCTTGAGAACCAAGTGTAGCTCCTCCTCCTCCTCCCCAACTTGAGGCCTGCCTGACCTGCCGCCTCCCCAAAATGCTTTCCCTTTTGCCCCAGTACACGGACCGGTCCCACTCCCTCTCAGCCATAGAGAACACGGACTGCTCGATGTCTCCCTCTAGTTACAGCAGTGGAACAGCCCCTGAACCCCCGCAACTCACGATAATGGAATGGCCCATGCCCCACGCTAACAATGGAAAAGTCCAGACTCTTACACCGACCCCCAACAAGCCACAGCGAGACGGTGCAAAGCCCAGCTCAGTGCAGCGCCCCCCCGCGGTGGTGATGGAACGCTGCGGCCAGGGTGGGGGTGGGGCTTGGGAAAAGAGGGGTGTGCATGCAGCGTGCACAGCCTGTTCATGCGTCCACGTCCCGCCCCACGCCCCCTACCTGCTCCCAGCTGATCTCCTTGGTCTCCTGACCCGTTAGTGGGAAGAGGGGAGAGAAGGGGTGGGTTAAGGGGCAGGCGGACGGCGGAGGGAGGGAAGGACGAACAGACAGACGAAGGGACAGAGATTCGCCCCCCCACCCCTCCCCAGGGACAGTTAGTGCCACCCCCAAGGTCGCCGGCAGGGGGCACTCACAGGCTTGGTCGTTGCCGTAAGGGACTCCATCTCCTCGTGTGTCATCCACACGTTTCCTGTGGACTGAGGGACAAGGGGTGTTACGGAGGTTGAGAGAGAGCTTGTGGATAGGGGAGGGGAACGGGGTAGTATTCCTAAAGGCCCAGGCCAGATCCATTTATATACATTCTGCTTTCTGCCTCAGAAAGGACAGTCACTGCTCTGGGTCAGGCAGCGAAGGAGAAAACTAATGATCATTTATTGAGCACCTACTGTGTACCAGGCAAAAGAACATGGGCTTTGGGGGCGCCTGGGTGGCTCGGTCCCTTAAGCGCCTGACTTTGTTGCAGGTCATGATCTCGCGGGTTTTGAGTTCGAGCCCCGCATCGGGCTCTCTGCTGCCAGCACAGGGCCTGCTTCGGATCTCTGTCCACCCGCCTCTCTCTCTGCCTCTTACCCGCTTGTGCTGTCTCTCTGTCTCTCTCAAAAACAATAAATAAACATGAAGAAGAAGAAGAAGCAGCAGAAGCAGAAGAAGGAGAAGAGGAAGAAGAAAGGCTCCGGGGTCCGACAAATTTAGGGAAATTGCTGGTATTTTGCTGTGTGGTCCTGGGCACAACGTCACCTCTCTGACCTCACACAGATGGATTCACAATGAGGTGGCAGATACAGCAATGGGACAAAAGTTTGGAGGGGGGGGTGATATGGGGATGCGTAGTCACATTTATTGGCCACCTGCACCCAGCAACCCCACAGGTTAGGAATTCATACACTGATTCAAAAACATTTATGTAGCTCCTCATGAGTGCACAGTTGGTAGGGTCTGGGATGCACGAGGGGAAATTTGAAAATAGACTGAATAGATGACTTTGATGATAATGGTAACGCCCTTGGATATGAGGGCACGGTGGCTACGTAGGCGAATGTTCTTATTGTTAGCAGGTGCCCTGCAGAAGTCATTTTTCAAGCTAACCAGTAATGACGTCCGCAAATTACATTCAAGGGCTTCAGATAAACGCGCGCGCATACACACACACACACACACACACACAGCAAGCAGGGCAAGGAGTTAACAATTGCTGAATTAGTTTCTTCACGGATCAAAGGATAAATATTAGACGACAATAAACACTAGGGAGGAAAATTAGGTGTTAATGTGTTGGGGTGATGGGGCGGGTGACCAGTTCGGTTGCTGAGTTAGGAAGGCCTCTTGGAAGTGGTGACATTTGAGGTGAGGCCTCAAGGATAAGAAGGAGAAACAGGACGTGGTGGGGGGTGGGGGGCGTGGGGGGTGGTGCTCCAGGAAAAGGAGCAGCATGTGCTAAGCCGGGGGGGGGGGGGGGGGGGGGGGGGCGGGTGGGTGGTGTTCATCAAGGGGTTTATAAGGAACTACATGAATTCCGCTTTTTCTCCAGGATGGAGTCCCCTCTGTATAAGACAGACTGAGGTGTGGGGGTACAGGGAAGGCAGGGAGACCTGAGGAGGAACACCTTCCCCCCCCCTCCCCACCCCTCGACCCCAGGGATAATCCAGGTGAGAGATCAAGGGAAGGGAGTCTGAGAGACCAGGCTGGAGTTAGCGAGCCCAGTATTGGCTAGTCTGAGGACAAGAGGCGGGGTCCTGAGGCGGCAAGGGCTGGGATTGGCCTCCGGACACTCACCGTGCGGGAGGAGGCGGGCGCTGAGGGCGAGGTGAGGGAGACCATTTCCTGGATGGCGAGGCGCAGCTTGAGCCGGTGCAGGGGGTTGCTGATGCCAATCTCCCGCTGGATCTCCGTGTCCGACAGGTTGGCCATGATGGCACCGCTCTTGACGTTGGCCCGGCAGGCGGCCACATACCATGCAGGCATGCCTACCCACAGCTGGGCCGGAGGAGGGGTGGGGCGGGGAGGGAATGAAGAGACAGCGCATGGAGACGGAGGCAATATGGGCGGGGAAACGGGAGAGACAGGAGAGAAACAGAAAGAAAAGGAGAGAGGGGGAGACAGAGAGGTGGGAAAGTTAGCGGTGAGAAGCAACAGAGACGGGGCAAGGCAAACAGACAAGAGGGCATCAGGGGGAGACACAGCAGGGGGAAAAAGGGGGAGAGTCAGAGGGTAACCCCCAGAGTCACAGGGGAAAGAGGGACGGGGAGAGACAGAGATGAGGAGAGACATACAGAGATGAGAGAGAGATGGGGAGAGAAAGAAGCCAATGACATTGGGAGGGAGACATGGGAAGAAATGTGGGGAATGACAAAAACACAGATGGAGAGCAAGACAGAAGAGAAGACACAGAGAATCCCATGTAGTCAGAGACATGGGGAGACACAGAGAGAGAAAGAGAGAGGCCACAGGAGCGTAGGGCCGAGGTGGGCGTGGCCAAAGGGGCAGGGGATGGGGGGAGAAGAAGGAGGAAGCTGTTTAGATCAACAGCGAGGCTGACCTCTCCCGGGGCCTCATCCCCCTCTGGCCTCCGTCCCCCCCCCCCCCCTCCCCGCTTCGGGCTAGGAGGAGGATGCGGGGTGGCGCTGGGCAGCACTCAATGGCAGGGCTGTCACAGTCACAGGAGTTGGGGATCAAGATCAGGGCATTTCTGGGCCCCAGTACCTCCAGCCAGGAGACCACAGTGGGCCCATCCCAAGCAGCGAAGGGCAGGCCCTGGCGGCAGGCCTCTTCCAGAAGTTCGTGCCTGGGGGACAGAGGCTTAGGGCAGGAGTTCTCAGGAGTAGAGACCCCCAGCCCTCCAGGATGGGCCCCTTTACCACAAATCCCCCCCCCCCCACCAGCCCTTTTTTGTTATTTAATGGAACGCTTCGTGAATTTGCTTGTCATCCTTGCACAGGGGCCAAGCTATCTTCTCTGCATCGTTCCAGTGTTAGTATATGCGTTGCCAAAGTGAGCATCCAAAGCACTTTTTATGAAAGTAGAAAATTTGGAAGGAGGTTTTAAGAAAAAAAAAAAAAAAAGTGAATCTCTGTAAGTGGTCTCCCCCAGTCCAATCAAGAAAGAAGAGGAAAAAAAATGATAAAAACTTGGGGGTTCCCAAGTTCTCAGGCAAGCAAATCCCCTTCCAGCATTTTCTTCTCACATATGACCACCAGCCCTCCCCCCCTTCCCGCCCCCCCCCCATGCATGCACTCACTTCCTCTTGTTCCTTCGGTCCTTGTCTCCTGGGCCTGTCAGCTTGGCTAGCCCCAGAGGATCCGTGGCCAGTGTCTCGTCTGAGGGTGTTCCTGCTGGAGGCAGGCAGGGGCCAGAGTTTGGAGAGTCTCAAGTGGGAAGGAGATTCTTTGATGTTGGGGGATGCTGAGAAGGATGCCAGGGAAGCAGAGGTCCCAAGGGAGTCGTAAATGAGGCCACAGAGAGGGAATGACAGAGCCAAGCAGGAACCAATTGCACCTCCCAGGCGGTGAATTGGGGACATCCCCAAAATGGGGATGTCTTCCCGGGGCTGGCCTTGGTAAGGTGGTAAGTGTTTAACAACTAGCTCTCCAGGGAGGGAGTGGGTATTCCCCGATTTGTAGTGGTTGTCGGTTTCCATGGCAGAAAGAATCCCACAAATTTCAAGCTACCAAGGTAATGTCAAGAAGCTCACTAAATGCCTGCAAGTTGGCTTTCACAAGCCAGTACGAGCAGGCTTCAGCACACCATGTGCCTTGCCTTTAAGCAGTCCTCTCTCCTTCTCTACTAAAGAATAAGCTGGGGCGCATGGGTGACCCAGTCAACTGAGTGCTCTTGATTTCAGCGTGGGTCATGATCTTGACGGTTCATGAGTTCGAGCCCCACATCAGACTCTGCACTGCTTGGGATTCTCTCCCTCCCTCTCTCTGCCCCTCTCCCTGCTCCTGCACTCTTTCTCTCAAAAGAAATAAATAACCATTTTTAAAAAGAGGTAAATGAAATAAATTTGTTTAGCCTTCTCCCCACCAAGTCACACAGGCAGGGCTCAGAGTGCCTTCTCCTTGTCCTTCCTCCTTCTTGCTACCTCTGCTGAGTCCAACCCCTTTCACATCCTAGACTCACATGAATGTCAAGTGAATTTGTGAAAAAGAAGATGGAAAGGAGGAACAAAGGAAGGTAGCAAAGAGGGGAGGGAGGGAGGAAGGAAGGAAAGAAGGAAGGAAGGAAGGAAGGAAGGAATAAAGAAAGGAAGAAAGGGAGAAAGGGCAAAAGGGAGAAAGGGAGAGAGAAAGAAAAACAGGGTTGGCATCAGAGTACTCACCCAGAGAAGAGCTGTCCCGGCCTGGTGGTCCCATTCGTCCCTTCTCCTTCTTGCCAAAGAGACGGCCTATGGATGACTTGATGCTCTTCTTCTTGGGGGCTTTGTGCAGGGAATCTGGGGTGCCTTCACTGGGTGAGCAGGACAGAGTAAGGGCCGACTCCATCTAGGATGTCTCCTTTTCTCCCAAGTCCTTGTCCATCCCCCTGATACATCCTCCCAAGCAAGCCCCTCCCCATCCCATCCTTTGTCCCTGCTGACCTTCCCCGTGAAGGCCCCCCATCTTCCAGGGATCCTGCTTGCAGTGCCAAGGCCTGCGTCATTCTCTCAAGACGGGCAGAGCGGGGAGTGGGAGGTGGGGTGTCTCCTGGGATGGCTGGTCCCTCCCCTCGTGGAGCACCAGCTTCCTCCTTGGGGACATGATTCTGGGGACAGAAAAGCAGAGATCCTGAAATGAATTGGAGGGGTCATGTTGGGGGCTCTTCATTAGTTGGGATGTCTACTAGGGAGTGTCTGGAATGGCCTTGGTTCTGGGTACCATTTCTGAAGGTAGCCTAGATCAAGTAGGGGTGAGTTGCAGAAATATAACAGCAATGAGTCCCACTGGAGCTTGACCAGTGTTCATGTAGCCTAGCTTCTGGTGTCAGAAGTGGGATCTGCTCAGACTCAAGGAAAGCGAATAAGTTACTCATTCTGGAAGCTGGGAAACTGGGTTTAAGGCAGTAAAATAGGACTAATATACCTTATTCCTCCCCAAAGGTCAATTCTGATGATCTAATGGTAGTTCTCAAATGTATGTTTAGTCACCAAAAAAACCTTGTAGAAACTTAATGCATAAAACAGGTAAAAGCAGGCCAGATTTGACTAAAGTTCAAGTTAAGGTTCATAAACTCAGTAGCTCAGGCTTTATGCCCTTTAAGTTGGAACTTTTAGGAAGAGCTAAGGTTACTTTTGAAAATCACTGGTGTGAGGGGCTATTGTTGCTGTTTGTTGGGGAGCCCTGTATCTGACTTCCCCTGGCCACCCCACCAAATGAAGGATTTCAGAACACTCACAGCTTTGTCGGTGCCCTCGCGGGCAGGGCTAGGAGGTGCCAGACGGGGTGTTGAGTGGCCAGAGCTGGGAGGGGAGGGGCTGGCAAGGGTAGAGGTAGTGAGGGAGGGGGGCAGTGAGCAGCTACTGCGGTAGCGGCCCAGTGAGTCCAGGCCAGAGCCAGACACCCGGCTCTCCAGCTCCTCAGCCCTTTGTTCTGTTGTCTCCTTCTCCTCTTGGATGAGCCTGAGGAGGGAATGGGGGGAGAGTGCATGAGAGGACAGAGGCAGGCAATGGGGGACAGAGTCTGGGGATCCCAAAGGGCCAGGAAGGCTTGATGGGGCACAAAGAATTTCTGGGGAAAGCACAATGAGGTTAGAGGGTCTTGGGGTATTCATCATGGCCTCATGGGTTCAATGGGAGTCAAGGAATCATCATAGTTCCAGAGATCATGGAGGAATGGGGGGACAACAGGATGATTAGGGTCTGCATCAAGGCTACCAGGATGATAAGCTCATGGTTCTGTAAAATCGTAAAGATTACAGAGCGGGAGGTCAAATGCCAAGGAGGAGAGAAAAAGAGCAAGATCATAATAAGATCAGAATAAGATCAAAGACTCTGAGGTCCACCTAGGATGTGGAAGTTCACGGAGTCATTTGGTATGTGAATCGATGCCTCAACTCAGAATGAATGACTTTGGATGGAAAGTGGTGGTCATGTTGGTACATCTGCTGAGACCCACGAAGAGTTGTTGTTAGAAAATTGCCAAATAGGGCAATTTCTGGGAAGTCAGGGTAGACTTTATGGTAGTGGAGGATTTATAATAAATTGAGGATTCTTGTTATATTAGGTAAAAATTCTTGGTATCTTGAGTTGAGGTTCTTGAAGTATTAGGATGAGATTCTTGGCGTTTTGGATTGGAGACCTTGGGTTGTGTTGAGATTCTTGGGATACTGGGGGACTCTGGGCATTAGTTGTGTGAAGCCATGACCTCCATGGTGTATCAGAGGACTCTTGGTGTAGTGGCTTAAGAACTTTGGCATTTCAGGATGCAGTCTTTGGTGTATTGGGCAATTGTGAATACTGGATGGGGAATAGATAGAAAGATGATAGATGGATACATAGATAGAGATGGATAGATAAAACAATAGATAGATAGATAGATAGATAGATAGATAAGAAGCACATAACACAGGAGACTTCTGGGTGTTTCCTGGGGTATCCTCGTTACTGAAGGGAGCGTTGGGCTGGGGGAGTTCCTTGAAGATAGTAGGACAGGAGATACGCTCAGACCTTCAGATCAGTCTCCAGAGCCAGACGGGCTATGGGGTCAGTTCAGGCAGGGCAGAGAAAAACTGGGCCAGTGCTCACTTGATCTCCTTGTTAATGGCTTCCAGCTGCTCTTGAAGCATGATGGCCAGCGTCTGCACGTCGGCCTGTCCGCTGGGGGAAAGTAGCTCAGCTCCAAACATCCCCTCAGCCTCCTCTTCGTCTGAGCCATCCAGCTCCCCAGGGAACGGGGGTGGCATGGACCCCGCAGGGGCAGACCGCTCCCACTCCTGTCTCTGTGTGGGGACAGAAGGATGCCAGGTGGGTGGTGGCCAAAGTAGGTGCTGGGTCTTCCCTCACCGGTGCTGATCTTGTCCACCCTCCATGACCCTGCCCATGTCCCCTGAAAATGACTGGCCACACCATGTGATCCCACCCGACTTTGTCTCTTGACAGGTCCCTTGCCTCGACCAACCATGACTCTATCCCGTCTCCTGATCCCACCATTTCCCTCGACCCAGCCCCCTTCTTTTCTTCACCTACACCCCCACTGTAGGGTTCTATACCCTGCCCATCCCCCAGACTCCACCCCTCTCCCCACCTCATCATTCCTGTAAAGTTCTCACCAGGTGGCAGGATATCCACGTGAATAGATGTTCGGGCAAGTGGGGATGATGGAGTTGTGGGAGAAAAAAAAAAGACAGCATGGGTCCAGGAGACCCTGTTTCTCAGCCCAGCCCCCTTCCAGAGCCATTGGACGCCACCCCCTGCTCAGTCCAGGCCCCAGAAGTGGCTGCTGACCTTGGAGGACTCATCCTTGACCCCTGACCAGCGGCCCCTCTTGCCTGCCCGGCCACTGCCGGCCCCATAGGGATCCAGGTGGGCACCAGAAGGTAATGTGGGTGCCTGGGAGTAACGAAGTTCCAGGGCACTACCGGGGAGAGACCTGTGGGCACGGAGAGGGCAGTCAGAGACCAAGGGGTCAGGAAAAGGGAAGAGAGGTCAGGAGTCATGGGAAACGGCCTGGGGTCAGGGGACAGGGAGAGGGATCTGAAGTCAGAGGTCAGGAAAGGTCAGAAGTCATGAAGCCAGGTGTCAAAAATAACAGGAGTCAGTTGAAGCTTCGGGAGGACAGGGAGTGGGGGGTGGGGAAGACCCGGCCATCAGAAAGGTTGCGCTTGGCCAAGGGGGCTCCTGTGGGCAGAAGGACTGTTGTCACCTGGAGTAGGAGGATGGTGGCCTGCCCCGCAGCTGGTCGATCTCCATCTGCATCCGCTCCATCTCTGCCAAGAGCTGCTCCTGGTGGGAGAAAGTTGGAAGCACCGCGTCAGAATCTGCCCCATCCCCCGAGAAACAGCCTTCCCCTCCCAGCAATGCCCGCTCCGTGTCCCTGGTCCCAGGCATCCCCCCCCCCCACCCCCGGGGTCTTCCAGGCCCCTGCTTACCTTGTTGAGCAGCAGTTCGTCCTGAAGCTTCTTCATGTTGGCGATCTCCTCACTCAGTGAATTCTGTGGAGGACACGGGTGCAGTGAGGGGTGGAGCCTGAAACAGGTATGTCCTGGGGGCTGTAAGTGTCCAGAGACTGGCCGAAGGCAACCCCAGGGGAATGAGGTGGGCATGACTAGTGAGCTGGAGGGCATGGGGGTTGTGGGGCCAAAGAGGCATCTGGGGAGGGGAATCCCTGGGAGCCCCAGAATTTGGCATCCTGCATCATGAAGATTCAAAGTTTGAGGGTCCCAAGGATCAGAGGCTTGGGGAAAAGCCAAGAACTCAGGCTCTGGGTGCCCCAGAATTCAGCCCTCGGGGTGTTTAGACCAGGTGAAAGAATGGTGCCAGCCAGACCAGAGAAGTCTGTTGGATTCGAACTCGCAATGCCCAGGTTTGGGATCTCAACTAACATTACGGGGAAAGGTCTGGGGCCCCGGGATTCGGGCAAGAGGCGGTCCAGGATTCCAGGTTACTGGAGTCCTGGGTCGGGTCGGGGCACACCTTCTCCTCCAGCGCCCCCATGCGCTCCTTGAGGTGCAGCTGTAACCGTTCATTGGACTCGCTCAGCAATTTGTCCACTGTCTCTGACAGCCGCTTGTTGTGGTCATCGTTCATCTTCTCCCGCTGCCGGGCCTGCCCAAAAGTCGGCGGAAGGGGATGATCAAGCCCACCCGGCCCAGAGCACCGCCCCTGCCCTCAGCTCCCGCCCCCGACTCTGCCCCCTCACCTCAGCGCCTCCCCCTGCCCCCCCCCCCCACCCCCGCCGCTTCAAAGCCCCATCCTCTCCCGTCTTCCGCCTGCTCACCCGTTGCAGCTCCTGGTTCTTTTCCTCCAACTGGGCCTCCAGCTGCCGAAGCCGCTCCTCAAAATTCCCATGACGTTCCTCGGCCTAGTGGACGGAACCCCAAGGCATCTGACTTTGCTCCGCGAGGACTCGGTTGGGCTCAAAGTCCCGCCTCCCCCAAGGCTGGATGCCAGGCCCCGCCCCCCGCGCTCCAGGCTCCTCCTTCGAAGGGCTACAGACTCCGCACTAGGATTCAGGCCCCGTCTTTTCCTCAGGATCTGTTCTGTCTCTTTTGCGTTCAGAACCATCCTTTCAGTACAGACTAGAAAACACCCCCCACCAAACCTCCAGGCCCTGCCTGCATTCCAAGCTCCCTCACTTTCCTGGACCCCGGACGCTGCCCCTTTCCCCAGAATCCCAGCTGCAAGTCTCCTACCCTACTAGACGGAAGACCCCGTCTCATCCCCAGACGCCACACCCCACACTCCCGCCCCTGGCCTCTCCTCACTTTGTTGAGCGCAGCCACACGCTGGGCCAGCTGGGCCTCTATCTCAGGCAAGGTCTCGGCCTTTTGCAGCGTCTGCTGAAGCTTCTGCTTGGCGTCGTCCAGCCACTCGGCTAGCTGACGGCTCTTCTCTTCACTCTGGGGGAGGACAGGGATGGGGGACGGGGAGAGCGGGAGAAGCTAGGTCACACGGGCCACGGCCTCGCCCCCACAGCACCTCCCTGGCCACGCCCTCACCTGCCGGTACAGCGACTCCTTGCTGGCCAGCTCGTTCTCCAGCTTGTCATTGGCGTCGTGCAGCGACGTGGCCTCACGCTGGGCACTCAGGTAGCGCTTCTCCAGCGTCGTGATCCGCTCCTCCATATCCTCCCTCTGCGCAAGCGCCTGCGGAGGGGGCAAAAGTTCACGTGGACCACAGCTCCCAGAAAGCCCCGGGGGGTGGGGGGGAGTGTAGGCTTAGAACCCCGGATCAGACACCCCAGGGCATCCTGGGAAATGAAGTCTCCCGTATAGGGGCGTCAGAATGATGGAACCACACCTGCCAAGAACTCCCAGGAATAGCCAACGTTAAGACCCCGACCGACCACCGGAGGTTTGAAATGGTGCTACCACGCTTTCCATGAGCTTCTAGGGCAGTACTGTCTGAGACCCTCCCCCTATGGATGACCTAAGGTCCATGGAAGGGAAGTCTTCACTCTTCTTGGCCCACTTCCCTCAAAAATCCAGGCCTTAGGGCGCCTGGCTGGTTCGGTCAGTAGAGCATGCAACCCTCGATCTGGTGGTCATGAGTTCAAGCCCCATACTGGGGGCAGAGCCTACTTAAAAAATGATAAACTACTTTAAAAAATCCAGGCCTTGGGTTTTCAGCAACTTCTAGCACAGCCTAGGCTTAGAACCACAGAGCAAGTGCCCTAGGGTCTCATAAAAAAACAAAAGTCCCTTCCATGTAGGAGGCAGCATCTCCCAAGAGCCCCAGGGTCACACATGCTTAGAAGACCTAAGACAGGGGCGCCTGGGTGGCTCAGTCGGTTAAGCAGCCGACTTCGGCTCAGGTCATGATCTCGCGGTCCGTGAGTTCAAGCCCTGCGTCGGGCTCTGTGCTGACCGCTCAGAGCCTGGAGCCTGTTTCAGATTCCGTGTCTCCCTCTCTCTGACCCTCCCCCATTCATGCTCTGTCTCTCTCTGTCTCAAAAATAAATAAACGTAAAAAAAAAAAAAAGAAAAAAGAAAAAAGAAAAAAAAGAAAACCTAAGACGGTGCCCCAGGGTCTGATGGGAGATGGACTTCCGTCTGGGAGCCCGTGAGGCGGGACCACACTTTCCAACAGGTCCCAGTGCCACCGAGGTTCAAAATCGGAGGCGAAAGTCCCAATGATGAAGAAAAAGGCTCACTCTCGTTTCTCATCAGATGACTTCCAGAATCCATACCCTACACTTCCCAGCAGTCCCAGGGGCATAAGACTTAAGCTCAAGGGGCCTCAGCCAGGATGGGGTGAAATGCAGACAAAGGAATTCAACTTAGAAGCACAGAGAATTTTCCAACCATAACCTAACTACGACCAGTCATTGAGCGCCTACCATGTATGTGTCATGTTCCAACCCTCTGGCAAGGGTCATAAATCCCATCGTACAGGTGAGGAAACTGAGGCTCAGAGAGGAGGAGAGTCCACACAGCTTGTGGACTGAATCCAGGCTGCACCATTCCTGAGCTCTGTGACTTTGGGCGAAGGGGGACGGGGAGGGTTAGGGGGAGGGAGGGACAGAGGGCAGCCCAGCAGGGGCTCCGGCCTCACCTCCTTGAGGTCGCGCTGGAGCTTGGCGTTAGCTTCCTCGGCCTTACCCAGCTCGCGGTGGGCGGTGCCCAGCTCCTCCTCCAGCTGGCTCATCTGGCGGCACAACACCGCCAGGCGCTCCCGCAGCTGGCACACCTCCGCACGCTGCCTCTCCAGGGCCTCCTCCAGCTCCGCTGTGCGCCGGTTCGAATCCCCGCCAGGACCAAGGCCGTTGGCAAGGGGCTGGAGTAGGGACAGTGAGAGAAAAAGGGACAGAACCCAGAGTGGGGGACACAGAGATAGAGAGAGGACATAAGGAGAAAGTTGACGGAGGGGAGGGGAATCAAAGACCAGTAAGGGTCCTGGAGGTCACAGAAGTTAGCTAGATGACTTGAATCAGAGGTCAAAGGCCAGAAAGGCTCTTAGGACTTCAGATGTCATAGAGACATTGAGGATCGCATCAAACATTAAACGGACCATCGCAAAGTCAGGGGGCTGAGTGCAGGTCACGGGGATGGGGATCCTTGAAAAGCAAGGAGAGCGAGGTACTTGCACCTCTCACCTGCCCATCCCCCTCCTTGCCGGGCTCCTCCAGCCCCGACCGGCGCCTAGACAGCTGCTCTCGAAGGCTCAGGGTCTGGGAACGGGAAAGGGAGATCAGGATAAAGGGAGTCCCAGAGCCCCCAATTCTGCTTCTCACTGGCTCTGGTCCTGCTGAGGCCATCCCAACCCCCAGTCTATCCTTGTATCTCTCCTTGGCCGCCCAGCATGGAGTCCACCCTTACTCATCCCCTTAGCCTCCTTGTGGCCCTGTCCTCTACAGTCTTAACTTTCCCCGTCCAACTATTTCCTCCGCAGTCAGTTCTGGCCCTTAGCCCCGAACCCACCCAATCAACTTCGCCCCATTGGTAGCCCCTTAGTCCCTCCTCCTTCTTGGCCACGCCCCCACCTCCTGATTGCTTAGCTCCAACTCCTCCTCCAGCACCGCCACCCGCTCCAACGCCATCCGCAGCCGCTCCCGGACCTGGGGATGGGAACAGGACAGAGTGAAGTGGAGATCAGACCCAATCTAGGACAGGCAGAAAACCCCTGGCACGGCCTGATGGGGCAACACGAGCATTACTCTATCTATGGTGGGTGTGCAGCTCCAGCCAGTTACCAAGGCAGCCCCACCCACTGGTAGCCCCCCCAAAATTAATTTTTCTGTTATCAGTCAGTCAAGTCCCAATCTGAAGTGGCATGTCCCAATCAATCTCAGGCAACATTCTTCCCATTTAGGACATCCCCAATCAATCACAGCCAGAATCTGTCCTATCCAGGGAAGCCCCAGCCAACCACAGCCTTTCGTGCTGCATCCGATTTTCATACCTTCTCATCCAGGGCCTTGTGATGCTCGAAGAGGGATTTTAGAGCCTTGAGCACCTCCACCTCGGAAGAGACCCCACCCGGGGACTGGGCCTGGCGCTTTACCACGGTCATGCGCAGTGACCTCTCGTGCCTGGACACCAGGCATTCCAGGTGTTCAAGGAGAAGCTACAGGGTTAGGTCACCGGGCCAAGGAAAAGAGGCAAGGGAAGAGAGGCAGTCAGGACAAGGGTGGTTCAGACAGGTGGGATGGACACACGGAGGAAGGGGTGGAGCCAAGCATAGGGGTAAAGGAGAGAGGTCGGGAAAAGAGAGAAGGATATGAAAGGTCGGGGCATGGTCAAGGAAGGAGTAGTGCAGGAAGAGAGAGCCATTACGGAGATAGGGGATAAAATATGAAGCAAGGAGGGGACCAGAGGAGACAGCCAGGCAGTGGTAAGTAGGGAGGCAAGATGGGTAAAGAAAAGATGGGTCAGGCTGCAAACCCCCGTGGTCCCGCCCGCCCCGCTTAGGCCCCGCCCCCACACCCCTCCCCCTCACCCGCGTGTTGTTCCGCTCCGCCTTCAGCTCTGCAATCTCTTCCTCCCGCTCCAGCAGCTGCTCCCGACATAAGTTCAGCTCTTTCGTCAGAGCCGCAAACTCCTGTCCAGATGTGGGCAGGAACCGGACAATTAGATCAATCCTTTCCCCATGTCCCTCATTACATAGGACTGGAAGTTTGAAGGCCCCGCCCCTCCCTGCTAAATCCCCGCCCCTTTCCGCGGCTCAGGCCCCGCCCATCACCGGCAAGGTCTCTCCCCCCCCCCCCTTTCTAAGCGCCAAGTCCCGCCCCTTCCGGACCGCCCCCTCCGCGCCTTCAGGGGTCGAGGTCCCGCCTCCCGCAAGCCCCGCCCCGGTGCCGCCCAGACCTGGGGCAGAGCGATGCTGAGCTGGCGCTGCAGCGAGTCCTTCTCGTGGCCCAGCTCGCGCAGCCGCAACTGTGCCGTAGCCAGCCCGTCCTGCGCCTCGCGCAGCGTCTCCAGCAGGCGCTCGCGCTCCGTGAGCATCGTGACCATAAGGCGCTCCAGCTCGCCGCCCGCCTCGTCCGGGCCCAGCGCCGAGCCCCGCCGGCCATCCTCGCTGATGGTGGGCATCACCTCGCACATCATGGCGGCGGTGCTGGCCTGCGGGAGTGGGGAGGGGGCAGGGAACAGAGACCGGCCTCGTCGAGAAACTGAGGCACGGCCATTCGGATACTACATGGTGGAAACTGAAGCGGGGCAACCCAGGCTTTGTACTGAAGAAACTGAGGTCCATCCATTCTGATCATGGCACAGGATAAACTGAAACCCATTGCTCTCACGAAATCAGGCCCAGCTACCTAGGCGAGAGCATCTGGGGAAACCGAGGCCAGACGCCATCAGGCACTGGCAGCAAATCTAGGACCAGTCTAGTCAGAGAAACCAAAGCCAGGTGACCCATTGCCTGAGTCAATATGGGAAAATCAGTCTCTCCCTGTTCTGACCCTGCTGGGGGCCGGCATTAACCCACTGCATGAGTGAGAAACCGGAAGCTCAAACGAGAACCATGCATTCAGGAGGCCAAGGAACTGGGGTCACAGAATTAGGTCAGTGGCACCGTATAAGGTCACAGGGATGTGACCTATACAGCCCAAATCCTGTCCTCAATTTTCCAGATATCTGGATCCCAGCTCCAGAAGAATCTAAAAACCACTCCATTTGCTAGCCATCTCCCACAGCCTAGGAGTCCAAGATCCAGCTCCCTCCTACCTCAGGTCACAGGAGGCTAGGTCCCCAATTCCCTTCTTTCCCCTAGACCCAGGAGTCTGAGCCTCCAGCCGCTTCTTCCCCAATCCTGGGGGTCAGACAGGGACACAAGAATCTGAGCTTTCAGTCTCCAACCTCAGACCCAGAAATCCCAGCCTTCAGACCCCTCTTCCCCCAGAACCTAGGAGTCCAGGCCCCCAGGTCCCAGGAATCTGGGTGCATGAGCTGTGGGCGGAGATAAAGGGAGGTCTCCTGAGCCGCTCCCTCCACAC
The DNA here is from genome assembly GCF_018350155.1 of Leopardus geoffroyi. NCBI lineage: Eukaryota > Metazoa > Chordata > Mammalia > Carnivora > Felidae > Leopardus > Leopardus geoffroyi. The sequence continues at coordinate 8,749,754 of NC_059335.1, forward strand.
ACATCAGGTCAGACGGGTCCAGCTGGCCCGGTGGAAAGCAGAAGGGACTTTCGCTCTGTTCCCTCCTTTCCTTCTGTCCCTTCAGGCAGCAGCATAACCGGTTCTGAGAGTGGATAGTTCCCAGCCCCACCCAATGTGCAGACTATGTCCAAAACCTGGAACTGGGGTCTTGGACTCCAGTGAGAAGAGGAGGGGCTGGAGGGCCCTGGAACCTGGGAGAGGAGGCAGACAGACAGTCGCCTGGAATCTAGACACCGGCATGCCAGCACTCAGAGGCCAAACTCATGACAATGTTTATAAGGAGACAGGTCAAGACCAACATCGTGTCTAAAACCCAGAACCTACTCAGGAGATGCAAACAGAATGTTTTAGAGAAGCCGCTCCAGAACTTCAAATGCACTGAGAAGGAAATGAGATTTAGCAAGGCTGGATGTAGAATCTAGAAAGCCACTGGCGTGAATACAGCACAGAGGGCAGAAAATGTACATAAAAGCCTCACATAGGGCTAAGGAGAGGGAGGGGCACATTCTAGAACCCAGACCTAGAATCTTGAACCAGCCAAAAGCAATCCGATATGTTAAAGAGTATCTGGGTCACCCAAGAACCCTGAACACAAAGGGGTGCAGAATGATATCTAAGAACATACCTAATGCAATGCATAACGAACCCAGTCAGGAGAAATAATCTAGAAAGTGACACCTACCAGGGATGCAGGTACAACAAAGAACAAATCAAGAGCCACACTCTTAGCTTTATCATGGGTCTACATGATAGACAGAAGGGAGAAGATATGCTTCAGAATTGAGAACAGGCCCTGGAGGTGGGAAAAAACCCTAGAAAGTAGCAAGGAGTCTGCCTGGAACTTAGAAGTGCCTGGGGGAAGATGCAGAAGCATGCTGGGAGTTGGGAATTTACTGGCATAAGGACTGAGCTGGCAAAGGAAGGGGGGAGAGATGTTCTGGAAATGAGGACATTTCTAGCTGAAGACTCCAAAAAGAGGAGATGAGCCTAGAGCCTGCTAAGAATGCTAAAGTGGCAGATGGAGGAGGAAGCCCACGATCCGCCAGGAGATAAGTTCTACACAAAGGTCACATTAGGGAAAAGATGGACAGAAAAGGTGGGAATGGATGGGCCTAGAACCCAGTACCTGAAAAAGGGGGAAGACATACAACACTTCAGTGGGGATCCTTTAGATTTAAGACCGCAGAATTGGATTGGAACCTAAAACAGGAAAGTGCATTTTAAAATTGATAGCACAATTTGGAAAAAAGCTAGAGCCCATAACTGGAACACACATGTTCTAGAATGTAGAATGTCCCCGGGGAGAGAAAAGAATCTAGAACAGTGCCAAGGATGTGGCTGAGCCTAGAACACACCTAAAATAAAATTTTCATAGAGAATAAGCAAGTTCTGGTTTCGAAAAATTTGGAACACGTGTGAGGAGAAGGTGGGATCAGCATTTAGCTTGGGGGCACTACCAAGATATTTGAATTCCTTAGGGAAACACACGCCTAGAATTGACCGCCTAATCTAGAATTTAGAATATACCTTGGGTGAAAACGGAACAGAGATATTGACTGAGAGTGTTCTCAGATTTAGAATGAATCTAGAGCATTGCAAGAGCACAGTTTAACCGGAAATATGGAAGATAGCAGGTAGGTTCTAGATCATCTGATGAACCTAGGTCACAGAACACATCTAGAGGAAGGGGTGTATGTGTGGCTCATCAGCCTGAGAAGGTGTACTCGGAGGGTGAGACATCATAACATAGGAACATCTTGATGGGGTGTTGGAAACATCTCAGGAAGCTGGGTCTCAGGGAAGAGAGCAGAGAGCCCCCAGCACCTGAGATGATATGGGGACGAGGCAAGGGTTTGTTAAGGCCAAGGGAGATGTCAAGTAGATGGGGTTTGTGAGGCTGTGGGGACCTGGGTTCCTAAGAGTTAGAGCTAAGGGTCTAGATACTTGGTGGGGGCCTGGACTCCTGGAGATAAAGGACAGGGGATGGAAGCTCAGAGCCCAAGTCCTTGTTGGGAAGGAGGGCTGTGGCAGGTGGCTTTGGTGAGCAGTACAGAAGCTGGGGTCTGAACCCCTGGGTCCCTGAAGGGGATACAGGACCTGGGACAAAGCATCTAGGTCTCCAAGGGGGGAAGGCGGGCAGAAGGCAGAGAATTGCATTAAGAATTGCATTCCAAGCCCCTGAAAGGGAGAGAGTCATGGTGCCTGAATCCCTAATCAGGCAGCCGCTGGGGTGCCAGGAGCCTGGGTATAATTGCCTGAGGGGCACAGGGGCTGCTGAACTGGGTTTCTAAAGGGGGCAAGAGCTGGGAAACTGGATTCCCAGGTCCTGAGGGGCTGGGGGCTACCAGCTAGGGCCTTTAGGCAGACGGAGTGAACACTGACAGGGTTCCCAGAGTCAGGTGGGAGCTGAATCCCTGGGTGCCAAGGTCCCTGAGGTGGACTAGGCAGGAACATTCAGAAGCCCTGACTCCTCGAGAAGCAGCTGGGGTCCCAGAAACCTGGGGTACTGAGGACGCGGCCGAGAGGCTGGCCAGAGGAGCCCTGAGGCCCAGGCGCCCGGGTCAGAGAGGGCCCGGGTATCTCCGGGTCAAAGGCGCGGCTGGGGGGATCCCCGCGCCGCAGGCGCCCCCTCCCCGGCGGCAGCAACAGCAGGAGGTGGGGGAGGTGAGGCTGCCGAGTGAGCTGACCATGGACAGCTCCAGAGCGGGCCTGTGTCCAGGGCGGCCGCCGAGCCGGCCTGGACTGAGGGACCGGGCTGGCTGTTCAAGCCGGAGGGCTGGAGATGGGCAGACCCGGTGCACGAATAGGAGACTATGCAGACGCGACGGGGGGCAGCTGGCCCTAGCTGGGAGATCTGACACAGCCACAGCAGGTGTCTGGAGCTCCCGGGACTGGGCCGAGGAAGAGAATGTAGGTCCAGAGGAGGCTCCCGGGGCTGAGCTGAGAAATCCAGGCTCCTGGGCCCTGGACGAGGCGCAAGGCGGCAGTACGCCTGGAATTCTAGGGTTCGGTTGGGGACTCTGAGAACCGGGAGGGGCACGCCTGAGTGTCTGGGGTTGGGCTGTGGAATCTGGGCTCCAGGGCCCCCGGGTATAAAGAAGGGAGTCCAGGATCTCGAGCAAGGCGAGGGAGGCTCGGCGAGGGGTCCCCGGGGTGGGCGCTGCCAAGCGGGCTGGGCCGGGCTCTCACCTACCTGGTCCGCGGCGGCTGCGGGCGGAGCTGGGCTGCAGGAGGGACGTGGGGTGGGGTGGGGGGACCGGGCGGGGCCCCTGGCGGCGGCCGGGGCCCGGATCTGTGGCTCCGGAGCCCTGTCTCCGCCGCTCGCGCGGGCTCCGCGTCTCTGGCTCCGGCTTGGGCGCTGGGGACCCCCCTCCCCCTCACAGTCTCACAGACCTCTACCCCCTAAAATAGCCCCCTGCCCCTATCACCGTTCAGCCTCCCCCCCGCGAGGCCAAAGCCGCCAGATCCAGGGGTGCCCACCAGCGCCCCCAAAATCCCACCTCCCCCCCAAAAAAATTCCTCCTCCCTCCCCCCCACAGCTCCCGTTCGGTCGTGGCCCCTTTAACAGGAGACTGACAGACGGCCCTGAATGGCCAATGGAAGGCGTCGTCGGAGCCGGCTGGTGGCTAAACCCCGCCTCCGCACGGACTGGGAGGGGTCGCGCGGGCGGAGAGCGGAAGGCGGGGCTCAAGGAGCGCCGGCCAATAAGCTCGCGGCGTGCGGCGGCTGGGGCGGGGGGCGGAGCCCGGCAGGGGGATGATGTCACCTGGAGCTAGTGGCGCGCGGCGTGGAATGCGAGTCGCGACCCCGGATCCCGGAGGTGGCGCGCGCTAGCCCTAGCGCCGCACGGGACAGCAGGGCTGGACCGGCGGTGAGGTGGGACTAAAGGTTGGATTTTAAGGCGGGGGCGGCTCCCGGAGACACGCGCTCAGGTTGGAAGGTGGGGTGAATGGCCGGTCGGCGAGTGCACCTTACTCTGCACCCCCTGCGCCCACCTTGGGAACTGCACGCGGCACCCTCACCCCCCACGCTGATGATAGTACGGCCTGCAGGCCTCCCCTGGCGAACGAAGCTAATGGTTCGTTCCACCCCGCCCACACAGAGGCTGCCCACCGGCTCTGCAGCTTCTCGGGACTCCTCCGTCAGACCAACTACAGAAGGGGTTTGGCCTTCGCCCTCAGTCTCTCTTAAGGGCAGGGGACTTTGTCTTCGGCTCTGACCCCGCACTCGGACCCAGACCAGGTCCCAGCCTCCGCCTTGGACTTATGCCTAGGAAGCCGGCCAACCACCGCCTTCAGACCTTGGGGGAAAGTTCTGCCTCTGCTCTCAGGCTCTGAAAAGCAGTCTCTGGACTTCAGCTTCTCTCCACCCACCCCCAACATCTCAAGACACTCTAGCCCCAGGATGCAGGACAGATACACAGACACTCAATGAGGGTCAAAGATCTTTAAATAAGGAGCCGGTGACAATAAATACTGTACAGGGGAGGGGGTGAGGGTGAGGGTCCAGATCTGTGGTTTCAGCCTCGAGACTCCAAGGACCTGCAAAGAGGGGGAAGAGAGGGGAGTCAAGCTCAGGGAAGGGGGCCTGGGGAGGCATGGGAGAGAGCCGGGCCTGGGCCCAGGGCAGTGGACTGAGGGATTCTGGAGAGTCGGCTGCAGACCTTGGGATGAAAGTGAGCCTAGGAGACCCCCCAAAGGATTTAGCCAGAATAGCTTGTGAGAGCCTGGGTCAGGGGTCAAGGGTCAGAACCCCAGAGAGAGGAGCCGGGGCTGGGGGTGGTGGCCATCAAGGTCCCAGAAGTCACTGGTCTGGTCTGGGACTCTGGGGATAAAGGAGGCGGTGGAGGCCGCAGGGGTGTGGTGGCAAAGGGCTCACGAGTAGCTCTGGTGCTGCTGGCGCCGGCGAGCAGAGCGCATCTTCTCGAAGCGGGCCTCCATCTCCTCCAGCACGCGAGGCGTGTAACGCACCACCAGCTTCACCGAGCCCTGGGCTGCCTTCAGCAGCTCCACTGCCTTCTCGTGCTGCTCACCCTCAACACTCTGCAGGGCGGTGTACAGACACCTGGGCCTGGGGCCTCCCACCCACACCCAGCCCCGACCCTACTGTGGGTGAGCCTGGTACCAGCCCGGGCTGCCAGGGCCTTGTGTCCTTCTGGGAGAGGCACATTCACTCTTGGCTCAGCGTCCTCCTCCCCCCAAACCTGCCAAGTTCCTCATGTCAGGGACAAGCCCTCAAAGCCCTCAGTCACCAAGCCGGACCTCCAAGTCCACCTTTATCCCCTCCCTCCCCAAAGCCTGCTGTTCCCCGGCCCCATCCCTCCTGCTCTGACTCCCTACTTTGTCCCTGCCACCCTGGCCCCAGTTCAGGCCTCATCTTCTCCCCAGGGACTTTCACCTAGCCTCCTCCCTCGAACTTCTGGCCTCCAGTCTCTACCTTCAGTCCATCCCCTACAGAGTTCCAAAGGGGTCCTTCGACCCCTCCAAGCTGAGCCTATCCCTCTGCTGTTCACAGCCTTCCCAAGGCTCCCTAGAACCCTTGAGATGAAGTCCCACCTTCCCAGGTTGACACTTGGGCCCTGTATGGCTGGCCCCAAGCCCTTTCTGTTCAGCTCAGAGGAGTGTAGAGCCACAGCCCCGACCTACAACATCCTCAGCTAGTAATACTCTTCTCTACCCTATTTGCCTGGAGAACTCCTCTGCATCCTTCAAAACCCAACTCAAATGTTCCTTCCTCTGCAAAAACTTCCCTCACCTACGCTGGTCTGGTGTCCCATTTGGGCTCTCATAATGCTTTGTGCTTCCTCATTATTATCTCCCTGGATCAAGATTATTTCAGTCAGAGTCTATGTCTCTCACCAAAAAGGAGTCCTTGAATATGGGAGCTGAGGCAAACTTCTTTCAGTGTCTCTAGCACAGGGCTGGACAAAGAGGCAGTACTCAAGCGGTGCATGTTGAATGAATGTCAAAAGCAGGGACTGTGCTAACCTTGAACAGACCGGGAGCCCAGCCTCAGTCCCCACTCACCACGCCATTCACGGACAGCAGCTGGTCGCCGCGCTTGAGGCCTCCGTGGCGGTCAGCCACACCTCCAGGGATGACACGGGAGATATAGATGGGGGAGTTCTGCTCCTTGCCCCCCATGATGTTGAAGCCCAGGCCCTCATCTGTCTTGGGCAGCTCCACTACCCTCGGATGTGCATGGCCCTCACTGGCTGTGAAGGCAGCCACCGTGGCCTAGGAGAGAAAAAGTGTGGGGAGGTGATGGCCCCTCCCTGGTGGGTGTACGGACGAGGGGGGAGGATCTGGGCCAGGGAGAGCAATTTAGGCCAGATCACTTTCCCCACTCACGGGGCACCTGCCGCCGTTCAACACAAGCTCACACTGTTATGAGTCCCTTTTAGTTCCCTCTCAATGCTTCAGACATCAAAGAGAATGTCTCCATTTTGGTATGAGTGCCTCTTAAATACTCACCACTTGCCAATCTCGATTTTTAACAGAGAAAAACAAGGCCTGGAAGGAACTGAGAGCCTCCAGGGGGCGGCAAGAAATAGCATACAACTATAGTTTACTAAGATTTCAGTGTTTAATGCTATTTCGTTGTATAGGTGTTAAAGGGTATCCTCTTGTCAGGTATGCGGTACTAGCTTCCACTGGCGGTTGCTACAGATGCCTTTATATGGCATTTAAGTAAAACGTGAGATTATTGAAAAGATCAGTAAATAACAATAACGCTGGTACATAGATTCGGCAAAAATCATGAAGGAGGAAACGGGCACAGTTGACTTTAGGAAGATACTAAACCAGACCATGCAGTTCAGCGGATAGCGTGGGTGATGGGGTAGGGGACACCAACCTTGGCCGTGGCGTGGGCCCGGATTTCAGCACTGCCGGTGATGTCCAGCGTGTCATAGAGCTGCTCATACACCTGGTGAGGACGCAGCAGCATCAGCGAGCCACCAGCCCCCTCCTCCCTTCAACGCCGGAGTCCAGGCCCGCAGACCCTCCCACCCAAGGATCCGCCCCGCCCCCGCGACCTGGAGCCCGAGGAAACTACAACTCCCGAAGAAACCCGGAGCTGAAGCGCTTGGCACCCCAAGGCGGGCCGCCCCCCGGCGCTGCTGGGAGGCGTAGTCCCTGAGCTCGGGGCGACGATCAGGACGGGCGGCCGCCCGCCTGTGTCCCGGCGCCGCGCTGCTCTCACCTCCCGGATGGCAGAACAGAAGCGGCTCTGCAAGACTCGCTGGAGGGCCTGCAGCTTCTGCGGGGGCAGCTCCCCGCTGCGCTGGAGCCTCTCGAGGAGCTCCACCGCCCGGGACACGTCTGCGGGGCGGGGGCGGGGCGCATAGACACAGAGTCAGAGACACGGAGAAGCTCGGAGAGATGCGGCCAGAAACCAGTAAGGGCGAACGCAGACAGATCCCGGGAAAGACAGCCGAGTCTCAGTCGGACACCCGCAGAGTTGCCGGTGGCAAGGGAGACTGCGGCCAGCCAGGCGCCCTGCGCCCCAGAATCCCCATACGCACGCAGGCAGGGCTGTGCGGTGGGCGCCCCTCCTGGGCCCGCTAGCCCACGGACCCTCCCACACCCACGAACGGCCGACTCGCGGCGCCCCGCCCCGCCCACCCCCGCTCGATTTGCCCGCCCACCCGCCGGGGCCTGGCCGGGAGGGGCGGGGACCGGGGTCCCGGACGCGGGCCGCGGCCGGTGGGCAGGGCCCCCTGGCGCGCTTACCCCGCTCCAGCCCCAGCGGCTCCACCAGAGCAGCCATGTCGGCGCCGCCGCCGCCAGCTGCCCGCCTGCCCGGTCTCCGGCGAGGAAGGCGGGGCCGCGCGAGGCCACGCCCCGGGCGGCGGGCGCCCCCTGCGGGGGCGCGGCCCGACGTGCGCTCGGCTCCCGGCGTCGCGGCCGCCCCACCTGCTGCCACGCCTGTCTGGCTGCCCTACCCGCGGCTGCCGAAGGTCTGTCCGGTTTGCGACCCCTCGTCTTGCAGCTTCTGTTTACACTCCTTCCGTCTCGGTCTGCCCTGCCCGCCACATCTGTCTATCCCCTTTCTCTTTTTTCCACGTTTGTTGGACAAACGTCATGTTAAACATCCGAGCACTCCGGTGAGCAGGACAAACCCACAGCCCTCAAGGAACTTAGTCTATGGGGTAAGGGAAGTAGGCAACCAGCTGCGACTGTGACAAATTGGAAGTAATGGAGGTGATGATCTAGGAGGGACACTGACGTAGAGTCCTTGGAGGGAAGTTCATCAGGAGGTGGGGCATGGATCATTTTCCAGGCAGAAAGGAGCCCACGGGGTAAACATTAAGAGTGGTTCATGACGGTGAAAAGGTAGGCGGCATACAGGTTATGCATGGCCTTGTGTGTTGGCATACACATGATGAGGATTTTGGACTTCGTGGTAACTCCTAAGAGTAATGTGATATTCCAATGTGTATTTTAAGATCCGTGCAGCCACCGTGTGCCGACTGGATTGGATGGTAGCCATAGTGGAAGCAGGAGGCTCTCCCAGCAATCCCATGATGGCTTGGACCAGGACAGAGGCAGGGAGGACAGGTGGACAGATTTTGAAACGTCGGGACGTGTCCTGGTAATTTGCTGTGTATGATACTAAGGTGCTGGTGGGGCCTCTTGTTAAGATGGTCTATGCTGGAGAAGGATTATCGGATATATTTTCAATCTGAGGAGCCCGTGCAGCACCCAAGTCTGAAAGCAGTACTGAGCATTTGGGCAAAGGTGGTGGATAAGACCATAGGAGTGGACAAGAACGCTGGGTACAGGGTAATATAGGACGAAGAGGACCTAGGACTGCTAACATTTCAAAGTTAGAAAGATTTCAAAAGGGGGCGGGGGTGCCTGGGTGGCTCAGTTGGTTAAGTGTGGGACTTGGACTCAGGTCGTGATCTCATGGTCCGTGGGTTCGAGCCCTGCATCAGGTTCTGTGCTGACAACTCAGAGCCTGGAGCCTGCTTCGGATTCTGTCTCTCTATCTCTCTGTCTCTCTCAAAAATAAACAAACATTAAAATTTTATTTTCCCAAAAAAAAAAAAAGGGGGGGGGGCAGGAAAGTAGTAGGGAAACCAGGTGGGAGAAACTGTTAAGAAAGTGCTTTTATTTATTTTTTTAACATTTATTTATTTTTGAGAGAGAGAGAGAGAGAGAGAGATTGGGAGAGAGAGATTGAGAGGGAGACACAGAATCTGAAGCAGGCTCCAGGCTCTGAGCTGTCAGCACAGAGCCCAATGCAGCGCTTGAACCCACAAACGGTGAGATCATGACCCGAGCTTTAGTCAGACGCTTAACCGACTGAGCCACCCAGGCACCCCAAAAGGGTGCTTTTAAAAGGGGAAGCGGGCAGTGGTATCGGATATTCTAAAGAGGCCAAAGGTACATAGGAAATGTAGACAAGACTGTGGAGAAGACTGATTGTTGCCTGCCCGCACCATTAGCTGGATGGGGATGAGGAAGCCAGAAAAGGGCTTTGGCAAAGGGAGAGAGCTAGATCAAGTTTGTCTCTCCCTCTCTTCCTCAGAGTACAAAACATGTTTACAGTTGAAAGCAAAATCCAAGAATACAGAAGGGCTGATACGGAAAAGAACCTACCCCTACCCCCGCCCTAACTCTCCCCACTGCAAGACGCAGCTTATGGCTGTTCAATCTTCTAGTTGCTTCTGTATCTAAGTAACATGCTATGTCTCAGTGTAGCAATGTTAGATGTTAGTAATAGATTACATATTGATTTTCTGCTCTTACAACCTTTCTGCTCTCTTCCCATGGTAGTTTTCTCCTACCAGATTTTCGGGCCATCCATCAAGCGCTCATGGTATGTCTGAGTACTTACTATTTCCTGCCGAGCCCAAGTAGTGTTCTGTGCTTCCGTTTCCTTTCCTGAACAGCTTCTGGTTTTGCTTTTGCTTTCCTGGGATTTCTATGTGCTTTTCTTCCATCACCTTCTCAATTTTTCAAACTTTCCATCACAAGGAATTTTACGGATTCTTTTTTAGTCAGGTTCACTGAAAAATAATTGACAATGCAGCACTGTAGAAGTTTAAGGCGGACAAACAGCATGATGGTTTGATTTATGTATATTGTGAACTGATTAGTGCCATTAGTTCAGCTACTGAACCTTCTTTTTACCCTGAAAACTCCTTGGAAACTTGAATCCTCTGACCCCAAAAGGGTTAGAAGTGCTCTCTAGAAACTGCCAAACTGGGACTTTCCTCCATTGCTCTGAATCAGATCTAGTTTCCTCTTATTTATTTTTTTTACATTTATTTATTTTTGAAAGACAGAGTGAGACAGAATGCAAGTGGAGGAGGGGCAGAGAGAGAAGGAGACACAGAATCTGAAGCAGGCTCCAGGCTCTGAGCAAGAGGTCAGCACAGAGCCCGATGCGGGGCTCAAACCCACGAACCGTGAGATCATGACCTAAGCCGAAGTTGGACACTTAACCGACCGAGCCACTCAGGCGCCCCATAGTTTCCTCCCTTTTAAATCCCTTGTTTTGGTGATGTATATCCTGTTAACTTCCTTAAAAGGTCGTCAGATTTCTTTTACTTTCAAGAACGTTTGTCTAATTCTTTTTCTCCCCTAGTACTTGTAATGTTTGTAACAGAACATTTCAGGTCACGAAGTATCTGATTACAGAATGCATCTCAACTCTTAACTTGTTAATGTTTTCAGCTCTAAAGTTTCCATTTGACTTTTTTCTTTTAAAGACTGCAGCTCTCAGTTAAAGTTCTCCATCCTGGGGGCGCCTGGGTGGCTCAGGAGGTTAAGCATCTGGCTCTTGATTTCAGCTCAGGTCATGATCTCATGGTTTGTGAGGTCAGGCTCTGCACTGACATCACGGGCCCTGCTTTGGATTCCTTCCCTCCCTCTCTGCCCCTCTCCCTCCATCTCCCTTTCCTTGTTTTGTCAACATATAGAACAACATTAGAATGCCCGGGTCAGAATGCCTGGGTCTGCTGGCTGTTCTTTCCTTGGTTTTCAGCAATGCAAGTCCTTGTCTTTCTAAAGTGCCTAATGATGTTTGAGTAGATGTTGAGTATTGTGTACTAAAAATCACAGAGGCTCTGAATGAGACCTTCCTCCAAAGGGCTAAGTTCTCTCCTGGCAGGCAGATCACCTAAATCCTGATGAGGTTCACTTTCAGGTTTCTTCATGTCTGCTGTTTCACTTGTGGCTTACTCCAATATGGTGGCCGCTCTGGGGATCTCCAGCATGGCCATTGCTCCCTGCAGGGTGGGACCCCCAACCTGTCTCCCCCAGACCCGCAAGGCCGCTGCCACTTCTGCTCAACTCTGTAGCCTCCAGCTAGTTCTTTCCCTTGAGCCCTTTTGGGGGTGGGGGTGGGGAGTTTCTTGCACTGACAGCAAGCAGTTTAGCAGTTGGCAAACGCCTTGAGTGGGGATTGCGTGTAGATCTGGGGGCTCAGTGCCCCATCTGGCTCAGCATAATTTTGCCCTCAAGCCCCACCTGCATAGTGTGACCTCTGTGAACTCAGCCCAGTGGACTGCCACTTTGAGTCTGTTCCCCCAAACCAAATTGGCAAATGTCCTCAAAGAAAAAGGGAGGGTGTTGGCTTTCCTTCTCTTAGGCATCAGACTCCCTCAAGCCCAGGTCCCCAGTGCCTTTCACAAGTTCTTTTACAAACCGTGACTGGTCTTTACGTAACATAACCGGCATGTGCCACGCTAGTCCAGAACACTGTTCTTTGTAGCCAATTCCAGAAGTGTAGTTGCAGCATCTGGGAGATCTTTGAGAATATGCTCATTAGAGGCACTGAGCTCTCTTTTATTCTCTAAAGTCTTCCTTCCAGGGCCAGTTTTTCCACTTAACCTCGTGGTGTCCTGTTGCAGGATTTTCTCAAACGCCTGTCACCCTTGGATGCTTAGGACGACTGAAGCAGTTAGAAGCATAATCCACGTGCTTGGTTTTCAGCAATGCAAGTGCTATTCTTTCTAGAGGGGTGCCTGGGTGGCTCAGTCGATCAAGCGTCTGACTTTGGCTCAGGTCTTGATCTCATGGTTGGTGAGTTTGAGCTCCACATTGGGCTCTGTGCTGTCCGCGCAGAACCTGCTTCAGATCCTCTCTCTCTGCTCCTCCCCCACATGCACTCTCAAAAATAAACTCTAAAAAAAACATAGCATAATCCACGTGTGTCAGATTTAATAGGCTGCCTCTGGGTTATCAAGCCAAGTTTGCCTTTAGACAGAGATACTTTTTAAACACCGAAGTAGCTCCTATATTTGCCTGGGCAGGAAATGCCCATCCAGCTCCCTAAGCATCGAGTGCTGAAATGGAGGGCGACTGTTCCGCGTACAGATTCTGGAGTCCGCTACCCTTGCTGCGCTTGTAGCTGTGGTCTGGAGCCGCTCCAAGGTTCTGCAAGGCTAACTGGCTTCCTTTTCAAGCGGTCACCAGACTGAAGTGTCCTCACCGTCACCTGACGTGATCTTCTGTGTCCAGAAACAGCTGGAATCTCAACTGCTGATGGGACCTCCCCTTTCCTGTTAATCCTCCGCTGTCAGAGCCGTGTGTGAAGTAAAAATACTCATGGTGTGGGTGGCTGGGAGGCTTGCTCTGTGAAGCATCCAACTTCAACCTCAGGTCATGATCTCATGGTTCCTGAATTCAAGCCCTACATCAGGCTCTCTGCTGTCGGCACAGAGCCGGCCTCAGATCTGTCCCTCTCCCTGCCTCTCCCCCACTCTCACATGTGCATTCTCAAAAATAAACATTTAAAAGAGGGGCACCTGGGTGGCTCAGCTCCTCCTCCCCCAGCTTGTGCTCCCATTTCATCTCCCCACCCTTCCCAGCTCTCCAGCCTCAACAACAGCTCCCCTTCCAAAACCACAGCTTCCACAGAGTAACCTCATCTTAGAGCCCCACCTCCACCAAGACAAGGGTTACAGAGAGACGGCCCCATAAGAGCCCTGAGAAAGATGTTAGATGAAGAGAAAGGAAAAAGAAAAAGAAAAAAAAAAAAAGAAAAGGAAAGGAAACCACAAAGACATCGAAGACCCTAACAGAGGGAACCATTTCAGAGCACCTCCTTATCCCAGTTTAAATGGCTCTGGGGTAGTGGGGGTAGCCCCAGCCCCAGGTCAAAAAAGCCCAAGTTTTTGGCATGCCCTGGGACACAGACCAGAGTAGGGCTGCTGGAAAGGGCACAACCTTCTGGGAAGACATTAAAAGCAGCGAAGAAACCAAGGTGCTTGTTATCAACAGGAAATTAATTTTATTTTAAATCCAAGGGCCACGACAAATAAGGAGACTCCTACCCTTGGCTGGCAAACTTAGGTGGTGGCCAAGAAGGTTGGGAAGAGGACAACAGCAAAGGGACGGGTAGGAAGGCATCCAAACAAAACGGGGGGGGGGGGGGGGGGGTAGAGGAAGAAGCCCTCTTCACTCTGGCGCAGCCTCCATCAAATACCCGTTCTCTGGAGCAAGATACCCATCACCTCCTTCAGACTCCATGTACATGTCTCGGCTTTCGTTGCCCAGACCCTCCAGCCCGTTGTCCTGGCCGCCACCACCCCCACCTCGGGCCTCATCCCTGCCCCGTTCACCACCCCGCTCCCCCCGCTTGTGCTCGCGATCCCGGTCTCGGTCGCGGTCCCGGCGCCGCTCCCGTTCGCTCCGGTGGCTCCGACGTCGTTCCCGGTCTCGATCCCGGCCCTTCTCCTCTGGACCGTCAGGGCCGTCAGGACCCAGCTCCCCAGGAGGCCCGTCATCAGGCGGCGCATCACCAGCCTCAGAGGGCTCCGCCATGTCGCCACCGCCTCCGCCACCACGTAGCTCCTCCTTGCGCTCCCGCTCACGTCGTGCCCGCTCCCGGCTCCGGCTACTTCGCCGCTTCCGTTCCCGGTCCTTGTCCTTGCTACGCTCCCTGGATCGCCTCCGCTCCTCCTTGTCGCGACTCCGTGAGCGCCGCCGCCGGTCCCGAGAGCGGGAGCGTCGCCGTTCTCGCTCCTTGTCTCTCTCGCGGCTTCGTTCCCTGCGCTCCCGCTCGCGGTCCCGGTCCCGGTCCCTGTGGGGAAGCGGGGAGGGGCCGGGCCTGGATGAGGTGGGCAGAGGTTTGTGGCGGGGCTCCCCCACGTGACCGCCCGCATCCCAGGAAACCAGCTGCCCAATCTTACCTCTCATCGTAGCGGGAAGTATCATCCCGGCCAGAATGCCGGATGTTCACGTCAGCCCCGCCTCTTCTGGTACCACCGAGGCCACCTCCTGGGGCGGGGGCGGGCGGAGAAAGGGTCAGTCCAAAGAGGGCACTCAGGGAAGGGAGACGAGGCGCATCAAAGAGCAAAAGGTAGGCCTGCAAGCGCCAGTGGCGGGTGCGCTTTAACAGGACAGCTGTGTTCACACACTTGAGGCCTTTCCCCAAGCGCCAGCTGGTCAACACCTGTACTCAGACTCCAAAGCGCACCCTTAACCTCCAAGTCCACACAGCCTCCCAAACCCCTTCTGCTCAGCTGCCTCCTGACAAGATGCCAAGCTAGAAACCTAACTAAAAAACGTGGTCGGCCTCAAATCCTCCAACAGTTTCCCACTGCCTTTACTCCAAAATCTCCATCAAGCGGCCTCCAGAAGCTGGCCACTGGTTCTTCACTTTCGGGGCGCTTTTCAACCCCCTCACACTCTCTGTCTCCGTCTCCTTTCTGCCCCACTTCGGGGGATCATTCACTGCTCTCCTTGGGGTCTGCTCTTCCCTGTCCGGTTAACTTACTCCCCCTTTACGGGTCCTCCTGAGCACCATTTCCACCGCAAGCCTTCCCGAACCTACCCCACTGCCCGGTTCCCCACCATTTACTCACGGACTGAATACATTTCCTTCCTAAAACTTCAGGTGGCGCTTCACAGTGCACACGCCCCTGTGAGCAGGGAACCCCTGCCTCTCCAGACTGTTACGCACCGTCAAAGTCAGGACTAGGTCTGGATTTGCTGTCACCAGCATGTAACGTAAGTGTCTACGCACAGTAGTCAAAGGACAACTAAGGAGCAACGGCGCCTTCTTCGGATGGCAAAACAAACCCAGAGAGTCACTTGCCCACACGGGGACTTGGCAACAAAGGTGCAGAACTGGGACAGGACTCCCGGCCGACTCCAGAAGCTGCCCTCTTGTGCACCGTTCCACACCACACAGACCGGAAGCAAGCTTCAGTGAGGCGGGCCGGAGTTCCACGAAAGGAAAGGACTTCCAGCAGTGCCGGGTGAAAACACGCAAAGGATGCTCGGAGAGCAAACATTCTAACAGGCACAGGCAACTGACCGGGCATCTGGAACGTCACAGATATGATGCAGAACAGACTTGTGTCTTCAATGTCAGGTCACAACCCAGCAATGGATCACATCACCAATTAGATGGGTTGCAACCAACACACATTAAAAAAAATAAAAGGCGCCTGGATGGCTTAGTCGGTAAAGCATCCGACTTGAGCTCAGGCATTCTGTGGGTTGCATTCTGTGGGTTGGAGCCCCTCGTCGGGCTCTGTGCTGACAACTCAGAGCCCGGAGCCTGCTTCAGATCCTGTGTCTCCCTCTCTCTGCCCCTCCCCCACTTACTCTCTCCTGGTCAAAAATAAACATTATAAAAAAAATTTTTTTAATAAACAAAAAACAGGGGCGCCTGGGTGGCTCAGTCGGTCAAGCGACCGACTTCGGCTCAGGTCATGATCTCACAGTTTGTGAGTTCAAGCCCCACGTCGGGCTCTGTGCTGACAGCTCACAGCCTGGAGCCTGCTTCGGATTCTGTGTCTCCCTCTCTCTCTGCCCCTCCCCCACTCATGCTCTGTCTCAGAAATAAACATTAGAAAAATAATAGTAATAGTAATAATAATAATAAACAAAAAACAAAGTAAAGCAACAGAATATAAAATACTAGTATAGACTGTCTGTAAAAAAGGTAATTTCTGGGGGAGCCTGGGTGCCTTAGTTAAGCATCCAACTCTTGATTTCAGCTCAGGTCACAGTCTTGTGGTTCGTGAATTCGGGCCCCACATCCGGCTCTGCGCAGATAGTGTGGAGTCTGCCTGTGACTCTCTGTCCCTCCTCCATGCTCGCTCTCTCAAAAATAAACATTAAAAAAAAAAAAGTAATTTCTGTTCATAAAACTTTTGTTTGGGTTATAATTTTGCATGTATACATGCTGGGTCAGGAAGTACTAGGTACTGCTATCGCAAAATTTGAATGCCAACTGACCTAGAAGATTCTGGGATTCCGGGATTCTACCAGAACAGGAAACAGCACTCTGAAGAACTCACTCCACCCCAGAGAAATGAGGGCAAGATAAAAACCGATCTGTTGTTCAGAGACCCCGCAGTTGAATGTGTGGTCTCTGTCACACAGGCAAGTTCAGGGTGAGAAGAGTGGGCGGGAAGGCAGGATTAAGAGCAGAGTACTGATCCATCTGACAGGTCTACCCAAGGAGGACCATCTTCTTGGACAACTGTCACTCACCCTCAAAGAAGTAGGTCCTTAACAGGCATGTTTGGATGGCAAGACCTCAGACCCAGGTCCAGGCCCAAGGCTGAGCCACTGAGATCCACCCACCCCAAAACGCAGAGACTCAGTCAAGACTGAGTATAAAGCAGGACACACACTGGGCCAGTGCAGGGAAACACAGAAGAGATCAGTCTGCACAGATAGCAGGCAAGACAGAAGCAAGCTGCAGTGACACCAGAGGTGGCTCCTGGCAACTTTAAGGTCTGGCTACCAGGTCCCCTTCAGGCCAACTGGCATCACACATCTTTGGGCTCCAAAGGATCCGTGGGATTCTCAATCAACAAGGCTCCTTTGTGCTTTAAAATCCTCAAATGTATTTCGGATACCTGCAACCAAACTGACCTTGACTGACACTGTGAATGACAATTAGGGACAGACAAAGACCGTCATGTATGTATGCCTTGCTCTTGACTAAAACACATGGTAAAGGCGCCTGGGTGGCTCAGTCAGTTAAGCATCCAACTCCTGATCTCGGTTCAGGTCACGATCTTATGGTTCGTGGGACTGAGCCCCGTGTCTGGCTGGGTGCCGACAACATGCAGCCTGCTTGGGATTCTCTCCTTCCCTCAGCCCCCCCACCCCCCGCCCCATGCACATGGCTCTCTCTCCCTCTCAAAAGAAATAAACATTAAAAAAAATTAGAGTAAAAACATGGGGGGCGCCTGGGTGGCTCAGTCGGTTAAGCATCTGACTTTGGCTCAGGTTATGATCTCATAGTTCTTGAGTTTGAGCCCCATGTTGGGCTCTGTGCTGACAGCTCAGAGCCCAGAGATGCTTTGGATTCTGTGTCTCCCTCTCTCTCTGTCCCTCCCCTGCTGGTATTCTCTCTCTCTCCCTCTCTCTCTCAAAAATAAACAAAAAGATTTAAAAAAAAGTAAAAATATGGTAAACAGGCATTTGCTGAACCAACGTATCAACAGACAAGCAAGAGCAAAGAGTCAGTGGATGAGAGGGTGACATTTACAACCCTACCAGGGGCTCCTTGCCAAGCTGGGCATCTGGTATGCTGAGCTTGGTGAACTCTGAGGTGACCCCCACTTTCCAGGATAAGGAGAATGAGGCACAAAGAGAGGAAGTCCACCAACTAGAGAGTAACCCAGAACAGGAAGACAGCCCTCAGGAATGATGACGGTGATGAGAGACAAGCTGGAGAGAGGAAGGAAAGACGTGAGCAGCCAGGCAGGCAGAAAGTGGCAGGGAATGCAGAAGGGATACAGGCCCGCCGGGGCCCAGCCCACACAGGGAGCGCTCACCTAGCCGCCGGGGCCGCCAGCCCTTCACGGTTCGGCCCCTCTCCACGTCCACAAGGACCCTCCTGCCGTCAATCTTCTTGCCATCTGCGTGCTTGTAAGCGGCTGCAACAGACGTGGGGGGGGGGGGGGAGGGGGAAAGAGTCCCCAGAGGGTCCTCTAGTCAGGACAGGGCCCGGCTCTGTGGCATCCCCACCCCCATGTCCCCATCAAGGCACTCTGTGCGCAGGCGCACACACACACACACACACGCACGCACGCACGCGCACACACGCACGCAAGCACACGCCCACCAGACAGCCAGGCAACTGACAGCCAGACTGACCCTCTCCCAAACCAGGAGGGGCCTGCTCCATCTCGGAACTTGTTCATCACCCCCCAATTGCTACTGGGGGGAGCAGGACCACCCCAACCACCACCCGCCCACCGGGGCTGCCAAGCCCTGCCTACTCCCACCCGACAGAGCAGCCCCCTCCTGTCCAGGTGGCCAAAGTCGCTGCAAAGAAACTGAAGGTTAACTTAAGGTTGGACTCTGCTGTGGGGGAGGGCTCCTCCACAACCCCAGGCATGCACCCTAAAACATCGTGCTGGGGGAGGAGGCCCAGCTGGGCCGCGCTGCACCCCAGTTCACACCGTTTTATTTTTTATTTTTTTGTGTTTTGGGGGACGGAGGTGAGTGTGGGGGGAACAGACATCAGAACAGAAAATGAACCAGAAAAGGGTGGGAGAAATCTTCAGGAGATGGCAGGGAGCAGAAGGGTGGGGTTACGGTGCTCCCAGGGGGCCTGGAGGGGCCCCCTACAGCAGGTGGGGGAGAGGGAAAGTGGAGGGAGGCATGGGAGGCGTGCGGTGCTCCTCACAATTCCTGCCTTACCTGAGCCGACTGACTGCCACCCAATCCCAGCCCCCGTCCCATCTCTCCCTCCACTGCCCCTGCTCAACAAACGCTGGGAGGCCAACCCCAGCCTGAGCCTGCCGGGCAGAGCGAGGAGTAGAGGGGGAGATTCGGGGTGAGGCATGTTCCTGCTCTTGGGCAGGGCACAGCAATGGGCAGGCCCAACCCAGGGCCTGTCTCACACGGGCGTCGGGAAGGCCAAAAAAGTCCGTTTCCCACCCCCCAGCCCTGGCCTAGGGAGTTGTCCTCAACCAACCACAATACCCTGCCCCGCCCCAGCCCGCTCCCCCCCAAATAACAACCAGAGGAAGAGAAAAAGGTGCCATTTACCGATGCCGGCCTTGCGGGTGTCCAAACCGAGCGGGATGGGGGGGGCTCGGCAACTCCTGGGGGCCTGGCGAGGAGGCGGGCTTCCCGGGGGGGGACACGGGACCGCTTACCTGGAGCCCCCAAGCTTACCTGAGCACGCGCACAGACCCCACACCCACCACCATGGGGTCAGCTAAAGCTACAGGGAGGGAAGTGGGGGGGTTCTAGGGAGCCAGTGGAGAGGGAGAGGAACCACGTCTCCTGCACCACCTGGAGGCAGGCAGAGGAAGTGGCGGACCCCAAAGAAACCTCATGGAGGCCTTGAAAGAGGGGGAGACAAGGATTAACATCAAGTCTAGGAGCTGGTAAAGTCCCGGGACTATCTTATTGCATTTAAGAAGGCGGCTGGGGAGGCCTCAGAGAACCTGTGCGCCCTCACCTTTCCCGGTAAAGTCCACGCTAAACTAGGCACACGCCCCGCCCCCTCGCAGCACATAGAAGGACTTTTCCAACTCGAGTTCCACACTCCCTCCCGCCACCTGCAGGTCAAAGGCTGGCACCCAAAGGGGCAGCCTCGAGGGGTCCAGGAGATGGCGTGCAGCCCAGGATCTGAGGAGGAGGGGCCGCTCGGCCCCCGAACCCAGAGGAGGGTAGTGGGGGGACGGGAGTGAAGGACCGGGAACACAGTCAGGCAAAGGAACCCTGCTCTGGTTCAGTGTCCCAAAACCCGGAAGAAGCCCAACCCAGGAGTACCAGCAAAGAAACCACGTGACATGTGTGCTTCTAGGCTCGTCTTTCTCTCCCTCTCTTAGGTCTCTATAGACAGCGGAAGGGTTTTAAGTAGAATCTACGACACCTTCAGCCCCTGGCAGCCTGTCACTTGGTCCCTCCCACACTCCAATCCCCAATTCCGTGCACTCTGCAGAGCCGCTGGGCACCACGGCCCTTAGGTAGGCCTCGACCAGGAGAAGGCAGACAGAAAAGGGGCACAGCACCCTGAATCTAGCAACCAGAAAGATTCTCCAGGGCCACCACAGTGACAGCCCCACAGAAGCACGGGGGCAGGGAGCAAAGGATCGAAGGGTTCCATGCGGAGCCCTCCCCCCAGTGCGTCCTGTCTTCAGCATTCCTGTAACCTTCCCGCTGACGCCATGAAGCCAGGTTAAGTCAGGGGCTGGGTGGAGCCCAACTGGAGAGGCCAGACGCCTTTCCAATCAGGGTCCGTCCTTCCCTTCCTGGGACCGACAAGATTACCAGAGAGCCTGTGGACTGGGGGCAGGGGTGGCAGGAGGGACAAAGGGCACCCAAACAAGGAAAGGGTTCCGGGTGCGGGGAGGCTGAGGGGGCGACTGGGGATGGGAGGAGGGAGGCCTCACTGCTCCTGCACTGCCTGGCTAAGCTGGGCTAGTGTGCGGTGCTGAGTGATCTTACCCATGATACAAACCCTTATACCAACCATACACTGAGGTGTTGTAAGGGGAGCGTAAGCATCAGCTGCAAGCCAGCTGCGTGGTGGCTGCAGTGACAATAAGAACAGTCAATTAATACGGCGGCCCCTGGACACGCCGCAGCCCTGCCCGCCCCCGCCCACCCATCCCTGCCCATGTGGACGCCGCCGCGGCCTCAAAGGGGGCTTTGGAGATGTGGGGGCAGGCGCCGAACACGCCTACAGGCCCACTGCCCACTGAGGAACAGGGTGGGGGGCCAGGGGTGGGGAGGCAGAGGGTCGGGTGGCCCAGCCCCAGTTCTGCTGGGGGGAAGAGGGCAGGTTCAAAGGCCAGTCCTCATTCTGACCTAGCCACCCCCACTTCTGGTGGGGGGAATGGGGAGAGGCTCCCCGAACACCCGACCCCTCCCCCCCACGTCCAGCTGGCCCCAGCTCCCACCCAGTTCCCTCCTTGCCCCTGAGGTTCAACGTGTGACACTTACCTCCCCGGGTTCACACACACACACACGTTGTGGGGGATTTTGGTTTTTGTTTTTTAAAAAACACGTATATAAAAAAAAAAAAGATATATCAGAAACAGAGGGAGGAGGAGAAGAGACATCGCTAATGTCAGGTTTGGCAGGGCAGGGGTTGGGGACAGACGACAGGAAGGGGCTGGGCAGCAGAGAAGAGAGAGGGTCAGAGGGCAGGGCTCAGGCCAGAGGTACTCACAGTGCATGTCTCGCTCATGTTCGTACTCTATGAAGGCATAGCCACGGGGCTTTCCTGACCGCTTGCTGTAGACCATGTGTATCTGAGGGAGGCAGCCGGTGGGGGGCGGCGCAGAGATTAGTTCTCAGACAAGGAAATCCCACCCTTTCAACCACAGAGGCGGCCTACGCCAGCGACAGATGCCTCACACCCTGTCCCCATCCCTGTCCCTGTCCCTGAGAGCCCCAGGTGACTAATGCCCTCCCAGCACCGGGCTCAGCAGTGGACGCGCACACTGATCTCAAGCCCTCACTACTGCTCAGAGCGCTCAGGGGACTTTTCGATGAAATCGAGGCCCGCCAGTTAAACACAGAGCCTTGCTCCACAACAGCGATCGGCACACGCTTCTACATCTTCCCTAAAGGGCCAGACGGCAGATACTTCCAGTTCCATGGACCTGACAGTCTCTGTCCCGACTACCCGCCTCTGCCTCACAGCAACGGGAGCCGCAGACAACGGTAAACAAACGGGCTTGGCTAGTTACCACTTCTTAATTTTACTCCTGCTACCCAAAATCCCCTGCGAGGAAGTACAGTCAGAATGGAAAGGCAGCCCATGGACTCTGAAGCCCTGAAATGATGGGATGCATCCTTGGGGCCAGGAACCAGCCTTCTCCCTCCACACCCCGCCACCAAATCCCTTTCCAATTCAAATAACCCCCCGTCCCAGTCCACTCACTCTTTTGATGGGTCCGTACACCTCAAACTCTCTCCGGAGCTTGGATTCTGTTGTGTCATAGTTCTACCAGGAGACAGACAGACACAAAGTTAAGTGGGAGAAGTTAACCATCCCCAAGCCCTCAGAACATTCCAGGACCTAGCCTACTGTCCTTTGTCCCACACCCAAGCTCTCAGCAGCCCAGGGTTTTGGCTTCTCTGGGGCTCCAGGGCTGGGGAGCTGGGGACTCACCACTCTAGCCACAAAGAGAGTCTTGAAGGCATCACCCTGAGCATTGGGATCATTGTGAGGGTCCCCTGTACAGAAGAAAAGAACGTGTAAGTAGAAAATATCAACAGTCACACACAGCAAGAAAGACGGACGGACAGAGATCCGTTAAAATAAAATTGCTGGTGACCTGGAGACCTTGGACACGCTCCGTTTTCCAGTTTCCCTGGGGCAAAGCAGCCTTTATCTCAGTAACCAGTTTAGGCTGATGGGGGAAGGGGACAGGCTGACCTCAAGCTGACACTGGATGGGGGCCAGGAGTCTGAACACCATTTCAGACCTACATATTTTAAGCCCCAGCCCCTTCCTGGTGCAGGCTGGGCATCCAGAGGCAGCCTGACCACTCCAGGTGCCAGGCTCCCTCCTTCAGCTGCGGGGCCACGCTGCCACCCAACGACACGGCTTGCACCTACAACCCTCAAGAAAACCTGAGCTCAAAGGCTGGGAGAGAGCCTAGCAGTGTCCACCTGCTTTCTGCCCCATGACCTCTGTGCCCCAGGGAGAAACCCAGGCCTGGTGCTGGAGCGCACGAAATGCTCAACAGGCGCTTACTCCCAACCCTCCTACCGCGAGGCCACTGAGGAACAACCATCTCCACAGAAAGGAGCCAAAACCTATTACAAAACCAATTCCAGGGGGGATTTTGGTGGGTCAGGCCTGGGAAGAAGTCCTTTTCACCAACTATAGAGGCCCAAGCACACACAGCGGTCCTCGACTCCTGCCAGGGTCCCAAACGCACCCGGACCACTTCAGAGCAAAGGCGGTTCTTCCATGTGACACGACACAGCACAACCCTTAGAATGACATGCCGTATCCCAGGAGAATGTAAAAAAATGAACGTTAATAATTTATTGAACACATAATTAGGCCCAGACACTGCCGCATGCTGAAAATGAATCCTCATTCTGCAAACGGAAACTAAGCCAACCCCCGAAGCATGGAAGAGGAAAAGTGTCAGAGTAGCAAAGAGGCCAAGCCCGGCTTTACGTCCCAGCCCAACCTCACAGCCCCGGTGTTCTAACTACCAAGCTCCATACTGAACACCTACACACCAGCTTCTCAGGATGACAGCCTGGGTGCTGCAAGAAGCCAGAGAAATAAAGCTGCAGATCTGAGGAGGCTAGGCTGCGAACACAAGCGAAACGCAAGATGACTTCAGGGAATGTATTACAAACCAGAGAACTGAGCCTAACTACTTGGAAAGTGACGGTGGCCTTTGAAGACAACGCCATCTTTGCGCCTACCCCCTTCAGTTCTTCACCATCCCTCATCCTTCTGTGTCGTAGTTTTCTGTGCCCCGGTATCTCGATCTACACTGACGGCTCTCGTCCGTTCGTCCTGTGCAGTGCTGGCGAGTTCCCGGAACCATCGTACGGAGCCAGGGATTCAGTGGCGCACAAGACAAAACACAGCCCCGTCCTCTCGAAGCTCAGATACTCATGCGGGGAGGCCGACAGCAAACTCGGTGAGGAAGTCATCTGGTTCCATCACACAGTAACAGACCCAGGGTGAAGAGTTGTAATGGGCAGGTCGGGAAAGGCCTCACCAGGATGAGGACATCTGACTGAAGACCTGAAACCATCACAGCTGCAACGGGAAACGCATCTGCCAACCCTAGGCAGCAGGTGGCCTAACAGGCGGGGTAGGAATGCTAAGGCTACAATGGTTGCAGGGGAGTGGGGGAGAGGACCAAGGCCAAACAGCAGAGACCTGAAACTTCCTGACGTGCCGTGGAGGTGCCCGGCAGCATCCAAGGGACACCGCAGAACTCTCTGCGGTTCTTGCTTACTCAAGGGGTTGCCCTTGAGTGTGGCCAAAGGCAAAGACTAGTGCAGCCGAGCCGAGAACACCCATGTGTCTGCAAAAAGAAGACGTCAGCAGAAAGAGGGCAGCAGAGAACTGAAGCCGGTCAGCAGCTCACCAGTTGGTGCACTTGTGCACACAAACTCAGGGAACTCCCGTGCTGGCACCTCTGCCCTTGGAAAACCCCTGGTTAAAGGGATTATCTAGGTAGCAACCCCGAGCAGGAGACTGAAAAAACGCCCTATGGAGCCGGGAAGCCTGTTTAGGTTTTTAGATGGTAGGAAAAGTATTTCGAAACTCTCGGCTCTTGGGAAGTATACTGCCCTCAACGAGCCCTGGGTTTCCTGATCTTAAAAATGGGAGTAATAACCCCCCGCCACACTTGGAAGCTGGGAGAAGTCAACGGTATGAAGTACACCAATTGCTTAACAAGGGACAAGGTCCCCTCGAATGGTAGCTGCTACCGGTGACAAGGCAGAGCCAACTTCTGTAGTTGGAGATGGAGGCTCTTAGGGCCATGAAAACCCTAACATACTTGACCCGTTTTTTTTTTCTTTCCAGTTACACAGAAGTTCAAACACTAACGGAAGCAGAGAAGAATATGATGAAGCCCTATGAACCAGCTTCGATTATCAGCACATGGCCATGTTTGCTTCATCTGTACCCCCATCCCGCCAAAGTATTTTAAATCAAACACCAGACATAGCATTGCAGTCTCTAACAAAGGATTTTAAAGAAATCATCACCACCGTACTCTTACTAGACCTTAAAAGGTTAAGGTCAGCTCCTTAACCCGAAACCCAGGGTTCAAATGTACTCCGCTATTTCCAAAACTGGACTTTTAAAGTTAGTTTGTTTGTTTTTTTTTTTAACGCTTATTTAAAAAGAACGGGGCAGGGGGGACATAGATCTGAAGCTGACGGAACAGAGGCTGATGCAGGACTCTGTACCCACAAACCATGATATCAAGACCTGAGCCAAAGTTGGACATTTAACTGACTGAGCCACCCAGGCGCCCCAATGCAGTCACCTCATTTAAATCAGGATCCAAACAAGCATACACATCACTTGCTTGACCGATCTTTTGATTCTTTAATCGTTTTTGGTCCACTCCCTGCCCTTTTTCTCCTTGTCATTTATTTGTTAAAGAAACTGAGTTACAACTTTGTTTTATACCATTTCCCACATCCTGAATTCGACCAACTACATCTTTATGATGTCGTTTAACCTACCAAGATCCCATTCTTAAAAGTGTGGAAAATAACTTCTAAGGGGAGAAAAGATTTATCCAAGGCCACCTGGCAGTTAAGCAGCAGGATCGGAGTTACAACGCACAAGGGTCAGACTGCAAGGCCTGTGCCCTACAATGCAACCAAGACTCCCCAAATTAACTGCCGACAATTCTGTGTGCCGAGCCCTATAGCAGCTGGGGCCATGGTGGTGAGCAAATCGCATCCAAACACTGCTCTCTTACAGCAGCTGTGAACCCACAACGTAGAGATGGAGATGATCTTCAAATCTCCCCTGCAGACCAAAGCGACCAACCTGTAGCAGGACTCGGGGCTTTCAGCGCACAAGGTGACTTGACTCGAGCAAGGAAGTCACGAAAGGCTTCCTTGAGAAGTGACAGCTGAACAGGGATACAAAGAGCTGTTACACATAAACCAAGGTGTCATCAGAGACTGGGGGAACAGCCTGGGCAAAAGCCCAATGCCAAGGGACGTTCCAACAAGAACGAGGCATGAGAAGAGACCGCTGTAGCTGGAGAGGGAAGGAAGCACAGTGCACAACAAGTTTGAAACAGTGGGCAGGAAAGAGACTTTCATCTTTAAGCTGAGAGCAAAAGGAAGCTGTTAGCAGAAAATGATACAAAGTTGTACTTTAAAAAGACCCAAAGAACTTGGTGGAGACAGGCACGCAGGTAATCAGATGGTTACTGTGTGTCCAAGCAAGAGAAAACCTGAGTGGTGACACATATGGAGCGAAGGGTCAGATCTGGGACATTCAGAGAGTAACATGACAGGTGGTGGTGACGACCGGGAGAAAGGAGTAAAGAAAGTGTTAAAAACAAACTGGGTGGCAACAACAGAGAGCGTGACTAGCAAGGCTACATGGCCATGTTCCAGGGAAGAAAACATCCAAGGAGACCAGGTGGGAAGAGGAAATTCTGAATGCGGTTTGAACACAGGGTCTGAGAAAGGACAGGAAGGCAGCTCTGGTGAGTCATTGCTCAGAGAGCTCTCGGCTGGTATCAGGCCTTTAGATGCTTGGCATCTGCATAAGAGCCCTGAGGAAACATGCCGCTCCAGGGAATAAGGTCCAAAATGACACGATTCACCAGCCTCACAAGAGCTGAAAGAAAGACCGAGTCTTCCAACTACAACATCCTTACTCCAACAAGAATGGGCCACTTGAGACCGACGTGACCCTCTGTGAGTCTGGTTAATGACTACGACTATAACGGATCTGTCCTGCAGCCCAGGACACCCAGCTGGTTGTGGGAGTCTTCCTGAGTGCACTCCCCCGTACAGTGTGCAGCCCGAGGTACCAGGCCTCCCTTCCCACCAACCCTGACCCCACGCTGTACTTCGAAATCCTAAACCAAACACAGTGCTTGGCCAACTTTGTGGGCTAAAACCCCCACCTTCCCAAATTAGAGTCCTGGGTTGGATTAGCCGGAGAGAAATGCAAGAAGGTTTGAAGAAAAAGAGATGCGAAGAGAAGAGAGACTTACACATTTTTAGCTCTGTCTCCACTTCCTGCTGTCGCCGCTCAATTTTTTCCCGTCTCTGTCGGGAAAAAGGTGGACAACTGAATGAGGAAAGAAGTGCCCTGATGTCAGGGAACATCCTGGAGAGAAAATGGCAAAACGACATGTAGCCAAGAGATGAAAATTACATACCTTCCTCTCCATGCGTTCCTCCCGGGTTTCCGCTCGAGTTGGGGGAGGGGCATCTCGAGGGTCCTGGAAATAAGAAGACAGGTGACAGGGTGGGAGGGACAGAGGGAAATTGCAAGGGACACCCATCCAGAAAACAACACGTGCCTCAGCCACTCACACACAAACAAGCAAACACGGACAGTTCCCAGGCCAGTGGAGCTGGGGAGTGGCATCAAAACCTGGTCCACAGACCAGTGCTACCCACAAACTGTTCCCAGTCTGTGACCAGAAAAGTAGACAAATCAGAAGAATTCAGAAACTTCTACAGCAACCTGATAGAGCAGTTTTATGCCTGCTGAAATTAACAAAAACTCGATCTTGGGGCGCCTGGGTGGCTCAGTCGGTTGAGCATCTGACTTCGGCTCAGGTCATGATCTCACAGTCTGTGAGTTCGAGCCCTGCGTCGGGCTCTGCGCCTGACAGTGTAGAGTCTGCCTGGGACTCTCTGCCCCTCCCCCGCTCATGCTCTGTCTCTCTCTGTCAAAAATAAATAGGCATTAAAAAAAAAACTGAAAACAAAAACAAACAACTCGATCTTGGGGCGTCTGGATGGCTCAGTCGGTTGAGCATCCGACTTCAGCTTAGGTCATGATCTCATGGTTCATGAGTTCTAGCCCCACACTGGGCTCTGTGCTGACACCTCAGAGCCTGGAGTCTGCTTCAGACTTTGTGTCTCCCTGTCTCTCTGTCCCTCCCCTGCTTGTGTGTGCGTGCTCTCTAAAAAATAAATACGTTTAAAAGATAAACAAATAAAAACTTGATCTTTTATTCTGTGGTCTTTCTTTAAAGATACGAGCAAAATCAGAACGATCCCTTCGTGTTTACCAAAAACCCCAATCTGCAAAAGATTTGTCCATTACCATAGACAGAGATCGGGACCAGGGCTGATGCCAAAGAAGAGGACAGTGCAGTTCAGAAGCAATGACTGGACCCCTCCTGATGGCCAGGGCAGTTCCTGAAGATCTCCCCAGCCACTCATTAAACAGTAACTGCCACATGGCCACATCATCAAGGACGCCACTGGCCTGTAGCCATTAAATTAGTTTAATTGGCTAATAACACTTCCCAGTACCGGTTCACCAAGGGTGGCAAATCCTACTAAAGAGCCAACCTTCTGTTATCTCTCCACTAACTTCTGCCCTGCAGCTTCCTCCACCTTCACGGCCCTTTCTTACTTGAGGCCAGAACTTCCCGCTTCTGACTTCTGGCTGTGTGCCAGCATTTCTCAGGTGTGTTCTGATGCACCTTAGAAGGTGGATGTTGTCAGGCCAGTTTTACCAACGACAAAAACAGAGGCCCAAGTTACATATTTGTGTTTTCCCTGCAGTTGCATAGCCGACATCCTCAAGCCCACACGAACATCATCCTGTTAACAACAAAACTGGTCAACGCAGTAACACCGACGTTTTGCTGACTGGTTGGTGCCCAGCCCTGTAATAAGTGTGGCAGTTAATTCCCCACCAACACTATGAGGAAAATACTACTATCCCCTGGCAAAAAATGCAGAAATCAATTAAGAGAACATACCATTTGCCCAAGGTCACATGGCTGATAAATGGGGTGCCAAGGACTGCCTGACCCCACAACCTGAATCCTCAGCTGCTACTTACTGAATTTTCACAAAAACCCTACAAGGAAGCATTATCAACCCCATTTAAGACAGAGAAACTGAGAATCAGAAAGAGTAAGTCCCCCGCCTAAATCACACAGAAAGTGTCCAGAAACTGGACTCTCAAATCCAGCTCCCCGGCCTCAGAACCCAAACCACTAAGAGTCTGCTCAGCAAACTCACCTCAAACTCCCGGATGTAGGGCGCAATGCCACAGTAAGGTTGATTGTGGTGTTTCTCATGTGGCAGTTTCTCCAAGGGTGGCAGGTATGGGATAGGGTCACGGGGAGCAAAGAGGGCCAAAAGGTTGGGTGGCAGGAACTGGGTCATCTTGCCAAGTCTGAGGGAGGAAGGATGGCCTTAGGTTAGGGTGACCGGGAGAGACGAAGCCCCTATAATCCCGAGACTCCCAAGAAGAAAAAGAAAGAGGAGTAAGATCTCAGTATTAAGGCAGGTCCTGGAAGAACACGGAACGATCGTATGGCTCACGGCAAAGAACTAAATCTGAATGAGAAATATAAAGTTCACGGGGGAAGGCTGTGAGAGGGCGAGGCAAGGCTGGTAAGGGCAGCAATGACTGAAAAAGAGTTTACGAGGAGTTAAAGTCTCAGGGTCCCGAGCAAGGAGCCGTGGGGCTGGGAGGTTCCCTGCGAGTGTGTGGGGGGGCTCAACGATCCTTACGAGGGAGGTCCAAACCAATGGCGGCTGGTGGTCCCACACCTTGGAGAACAGGTTATGGGGGCGAGAATCACAGGAAGTCTCCGATCAAGGGAAGACTCTGGTAAGCAACAAGCCCCTCGAGCTGGGGGCTTGTGGGTAATAAATGCAGGCCCCCAAAGGCGAAAGGAATTATGGGTAAGGGTCCAGGGCGCCGCGGAGACGAGGAAGAAAAAAAAGCAACACACCGCAAGGGCCTGTGGGTAAGGGGCCGCGGGAGAGCTGTGGGAAGAGGGCCTCGGTGCCCAGAGGAGTCTGGGTAAGGGGTCCAGAAAGGTCCTGCGGCGGTGGCGCGGGAAGGGGGCCCGGCCGCGGGGAAAAGGCTAGGGCCCACCGCAGGGGTTTGTGGGTAGCGGCTCCGCACCCGGTAAGGCCACTCAGGCTCACTCACCCGCCGCGCGGCGCCCTCCTCGGCCTGGCGACGGTCCGGGGGCTCGCGGCGGCTGCGGCGGCCCCTCAGCAGCAGGGACTCCCGCTCTCGCTTCGACTACGGCGGCGCCCGCGTCGGTCTCCCTCAGTCGCCCGCCCAGCGCGCGCACCAGGCCGCTGCTCACGAGCCCGCGCGGCCTCGGCTCGCGACAGGGGCAAGGGGTGGAGCCAGCCTCAAATCCCTCCGCCGGCCGCGCTGCGCACGCGCGGCGCAATCCAGAACGACCCACACACAGGGACCTGGCGGCGCCGCGGGGACTGCGCACGCGCAAGGTCACTTCCCCGCCCACGGGCACCTTAAACTCCTTTGCCGCGGCTGGCTGCAGGCCGCAGTGCGCACGCGGGTACCGCACCAAACCCCAGCCCCCACCACCTTTCGCTTTCGGCTCCAACCGCCTCCGTGCGCGAGACTCCTCGCTGCTCCGCCCCTTCCCCTAACACACTTCCCGGATCTTGTACGCATGCGAATGTTGTGTGTACGACTAAATACCCCTCCGCCGCCTGGCAAAGAGGCAAAGAGTCCGTACGTGAATGGTGTTACGGTGATGTCTAACCCGTTAAATCGTAACTGTTCATTCAGCGCCTAGTGTAATGCTAGGCATTGCTTGGGCTCTGAAGATATATAGCACGTGACTAAGAGAAAGTCTTTTTCTTCTTGGAGCTTACGTTGTACTGGGGAGATGATAAAGGCATTTAAAAAGAATAAATTGGGGGGGGGGTGGAATAAATTGGGGGTTGTGGCCAACACAATAAAGAAAAATAGGGCAGGGGTGCCTGGGTGGCTCAGTCCATTAAGCATCCGCTCAGGTCATGATCTCGGATTTGTGAGTTCGCCCCGCATCTAGCTGTGCTAACAGCACAGAGCCTGGAGGCTGATTCAGATTCTGTGTTTCCCTCTCTCTCAGCTCCCCCCCCCCGCCCCCACTCTGTGTGTGTGTGTCTCTCTCTCAAAATTAAACATGAAAAATTAAAAATAGTAATAATCCTGGGGCACCTGGACGGCTCGGTCTGTTGAGCTTCTGACTTCCACTAAGGTCAAGATCTCACAGTTTTGAGAGATGGAGCCCCACATCAGGCTCTCTGCTTGTCAGCCTGTCAGTGCAGAGCCCACTTCGGATCCTCTGCCCACCCCCCCACCTCCCCTCGTACTCTCCCCAAAATAAATATTTTTTAAAAATAGTAATAACCTTTATTCCTCGATCTGTAGACTGAGCAACTGGGTGATTGATGGTGCTATTTATTTACTTTTATGTTTTTATTTTATTTTTGAGAGAGAGACAGAGCAGAAGCAGGGGAGGGGCAGACAGAGGGGGAGACACAGAATTGGAAGCAGGTTCCAGGCTCTGAGCTGTCAGCACAGAGCCCAATGCTGGGCTTGAACCCACAGACCATGAGATCATGACCTGAGCCGAAGTCCGACGCTTAACCAACCGAGCCACCCAGGGGCCCTGGTGCTGTTGATTTAGAGAGGGGAGATGTGGGTGGAGGGGGTTATTGAGGAAGATTCACCTGTTGATCGCATGGCTCTGGGTTTGGACATTGCAAAGATGTCTGACACTCAGGTGCTGTTGTGGCATTGGAATATATGGCAGTCACGGAGAAGTCTGGGGCTGGAACCCTAGATCTGGGAGTCTTTGGGTTAGAGATGGTATCTGGAGGCATGAGACTGAATGAACTCACCTGGGAGACAAGGGAAGCTAATATGGGGAAGACCCAGCAAAGGGGCCCAAGCAGGAGTGATTGAAAGTGTAGGAAGAGGGGCGCCTGGGTGGCGCAGTCGGTTAAGCGTCCGACTTCAGCCAGGTCACGATCTCGCGGTCCGGGAGTTCGAGCCCCGCGTCGGGCTCTGGGCTGATGGCTCGGAGCCTGGAGCCTGTTTCCGATTCTGTGTCTCCCTCTCTCTCTGCCCCTCCCCCGTTCATGCTCTGTCTCTCTCTGTCCCAAAAATAAATAAACGTTGAAAAAAAAAAGAAAAAAAAAAGTGTAGGAAGAAAACGTTGCCTGGGTGGCCTCAGTCAGTTAATCATCTGACTTCAGCTCAGGTCATGATCTCACAGTTGATGGATCTGAGCTCCACGTGGGAACTCACAGTGCGGAGCCTGCAGGGGATTCTATCTCTCCCTCTCCCTCTCTGCCCCTCCCCCATTCGCACTCTCTCAAAATGAATAAACTTAAAAAAAAAAAAAACTGATTAAAAAAAAAAAAAAAAAAGTAAGAAGGACCCCTGGGTGGCTTAGTCGGTTAAGCATCTGATTCTTGGTTTCAGCTCAGGTCATGATCTCACAGTTCCTGAGTTGGAGCCCCACAAGGGGCTCGGCACTGATAGTGCGGAAACTGCTTGGGATTCTCTCTCTCCGTCTCTATCTCGGCCCCTCCCCTGCTCACTCTCTCTATCTCTCTCAAAGTAAATAAACCAATTTATTTAATTAAAAAAATTTTTTGTTAAAAAATAAATTCTTAGGGCGCCTGGGTGGCTTGGTTGGTTAAGCGTCCGACTTCAGCTCAGGTCATGATCTCACGGTCCGTGAGTTCGAGCCCCACGTCGGGCTCTGTGCTGACAGCTCAGAGCCTGGACCCTGTTTCAGCTTCTGTGTCTCCCTCTCTCTCTGCCCCTTCCCTGTTCATGCTCTGTCTCTCTCTCTCTCAAAAATAAATAAACGTTTAAAAAAAATAAAAAATAAATAAAAAATAAAAAATTCTCATGTAAGAAAAAAACTGGGAGACTCGGGTGTCCAGGAAGCCAAGAGGGCAAGGGCTTCAAGGAGGCAGGGTTCGAGTCCAGTGCTGCTGGGGAATGCAAAAGATCCCGGCTGAAGTTTGGCAACTGTGGGAGACCGTAACAAGGCAGTGGGAAATCCAAAGAAGACCTCTGGTGGGGAAAAGTCTTTAGAGAGGTTTTGTGGCAACAGGAGCAGAGAGAGACAGTAATACCAGAGGAGGGAGGTGAAGTCAAGGAAGATTTTGTTTAAAAAAAAAAAATAGAAAAGAGGGGTGCCTGGCTGGCTCAGTCCACAGAGCACATGACCCTTAATCTCAGGGTCATGAGTTCAAGCCCTACGTTGGGTGTGGAGCCTACAAAAAAAAAAAAAAAAAAAAAAAAAAAAGACATTAAGAAAGACTTGTGATGCAAAAAATAAAAGTCTTATGATGCAATTGTCTCCTGATGGCAAAAAAAAAAAAAAGTTAAGCGTCCACTCATCATACAACCCCAGCAAGCCTATCCTTCTTTTTTTTTTCTAGTTTTTTTTAATGTTTATTTTTTTTTTAATTTTTTTTTCAACATTTATTCATTTTTGGGACAGAGAGAGACAGAGCATGAACGGGGGAGGGGCAGAGAGAGAGGGAGACACAGAATCAGAAACAGGCTCCAGGCTCTGAGCCATCAGCCCAGAGCCCGACGCAGGGCTCGAACTCACGGACCGCGAGATCGTGACCTGGCTGAAGCCGGACGCTTAACCGACTGCGCCACCCAGGCGCCCCTAATGTTTATTTATTTTTGACAGAGAGAGACAGAGTGCAAGTAGGGGAGGGACAGAGAGAGAGGGAGACACAGAATGTGAAGCAGGCTCCAGGCTCTGAGCTGTCAACACAGAGCCCGATGCGGGGCTGGAACTCATGGACTGTGAGATCATGACCTGGGCCGCAGTTGGATGCTCAACCGAGTCACCCAGGCGCCCCTATACATGGATTTCTGTTGCGGCTTTATTCATAATCACCAAAAACCGAAATGGAACTCAAATGTCTATACTGTGGCTAAGTAAACAAATGAGCATCCATCTGTGTCTTGGAACACTACAGTCACAGACACAAGAGGAATGGGTCTTCAATGCATTTTGCCAAGCGAAGGAAGCCTGATTCACAAGGCTACACGTCGTATTTGACATTCTAGAGAAGACAGTGCTGCAGGGACGGAGGGAGAGAAAACAGCGCAGTGGTTTCCGGGAGCCGGACGTTGGGGACCGGTTGACTAGGAAGGGCAAAGCGCAGCCTTCGAGGAGTGGTAGAACGATTCTATATTTTGATTTGTACTGCCAGTGACACGACTGTATATGTTGGCCGGAACTCACAAGCATACACTATGAAGGGTAATTTTTTTTTTTTCAACGGTTATTTATTTTTGGGACAGAGAGAGACAGAGCATGAACGGGGGAGGGGCAGAGAGAGAGAGGGAGACACAGAATCGGAAACAGGCTCCAGGCTCTGAGCCATCAGCCCAGAGCCCGACGCGGGGCTCGAACTCCCGGACCACGAGATCGTGACCTGGCTGAAGTCGGACGCTTAACCGACTGCGCCACCCAGGCGCCCCAGAAGGGTAATTTTTATTGTATGTCAAGTCCACCTCAATAAGCCTGACTGAACAACAACAACAGCAAAAAGGCTCCCCCATTCATTAATTACAGATGGAAAAAAATAATGATAGTGGAGAAACCCAGCAGATACTACCGTAACCAAGTGATCCAAATTCATGTCACCTGCAGTAGGACGTAGCCTGTGTCTACACCATATGAGGAGAAGGGAATTGCACCTCTGTCCCCGTCGAGAAAAACCCTCCATAATCATTATCTAGTCAAGATAAACCACCCGGTAAACAAATTGAGGAACAATCTACGGTGTCAATGACCAGTATTCTCACACTTTTTGTTTTTAATGTTCATTCACTTTTGAGAGAGAGAGAGACGGAGACAGAGCACGAGCCGGAGAGGGCAGAGAGGGAGGCACAGAATCCGAAGCAGGGTCCAGGCTCTGAGCTGTCAGCACAGAGCCCAATGCGGGGCGTGAACCCACGAACTGTGAGGTCACGACCTGAGCCGAAGCTGGACGGACACCCAACCAACTGAGCCACCCAGGCGCCCCTCAAAGATTTTATTTTTAGGGGCGCCTGGGTGGCCCAGTCGGCTAAGCCTCCAACTTCGGCTCAGGTCATGACCTCACGGTTTGTGAGTTCAAGCCCCATGTCGGCCTCTGTGCTGACAGCTCAGAGCCTGGAGCCTGCTTCGGATTATGTGTCTCCCTCTCTCTCTGCCCCTCCCCTGCTCATGCTCTCTCTCTCTCTCTCTCTCTCTTTCTCTCAAAAATAAATGTTAAAGAACATTAAAAAAAAATACTTTATTTGTAAATAATCTCCACACCCAACTTAGGGCTCGAACTCACAACCCTGAGATCAAGAGTCACACGTTCCACCGACTGAGCGAGTCAGATGCCTTTCCCCTCCTGTCTCTCTCTTTTTTTTTTAAAGAATATTTATTTTTATTTTTGAGAGAGAGAGAGAGAGCAGGGGAGGGGCAGAGAGAGAGGGAGAGAGAGAATTCGAAGTAGGTTTCATGCTGTCCGCATGGAGCCCGAAGAGGGGCTCCAACTCACGAATGAACTCATGAGCCATGAGATCATGACCTGAGCTGGAAATCAAGAGTTGGATGCTTAACTGGCTGAGCCACCCAGGTGCCCCCTTTCCTCCCTCTTTAAAGCTGGCATTGTAGCATCCTTTCCATCTGACCTTTACTCCTATCCTCACATCTTCTATGAATCTGACCTTCCCACCCTCCTCTTATAAAAACCCTTGATTTAATTGGGCCCACCCAGATCATCCGGGGAATCTCCCCAACTCAAGAGCCTTGATTTAATTGCATCCACAAAGTCCCACCTTTGCCATATAAGGTCACAGATTCAAAGGTCCCTGGGATTAGGAGGTAGACATCTTTAGGGGTTCTGGTAACTTCTGTGTTTTCAGTAGAATGAGTGAGGTGATCAGCTTACTGAGGGTGAGGAGGGCCAGGGTGCTATGGGGGATTTAAGAACAAAGATGGGTAACAGCCATCTTGGGGAGGCAGAGGGTATACTGATGAGGGAAACGTACCAGGGTCGCAGGCGGGGCTTGGGATGTAAGGTCCAGCCCCCGTCAAGGCCGCCCAGGGCCAGGCACCGAGTAGATGAGAGAAGGATTTACCAGAAGGATTTGGAGTTCGGCTACAACGGTGCCTTGGAGGGGGTCATAGGGCAAGGGAGTTTAAGACATAGGAAAGTGAGGGATTTTATCGGTGGCCCATGAACAGTGGAAGCAGGAGAAAGAGGGAAGTGAGGACAAGGTGGGGGAGCCAGAGATAATGAAAAGGCAACAGGGTCGGGGCGCCTGGGTGGCTCAGTCGTTTGAGCGTCCGACTTCGGCTCAGGTCATGATCTCACAGTTCGTCGGTTCGAGCCCCGAGTCGGGCTCTGTGCTGACAGCTCAGAGCCTGGAGCCTGCTTCGGATTCTGTGTCTCCCTCTCTCTGCCCTCCCCCACTCACGCTCTGTCTCTTTCAAAAATGAATAAATGTTAAAAAAAAATTGAAAAAAGGAAAAGAAAAGATAACAGGGTCAATGTACTGTGGTGTGCTGGCAGGCTCAAAAGTTTCTCAATTCAGTTGACGGGAAAAAGGAGAGCACGGGATGATAAAAACAGTTTGTTTGGAGGGTATGTCGTTACCGGCAATGACAAGGACGAGCATATGACCATGAATGTGGGTGGCACGTTTAGAGGGTGACAGATAAGGGGGTGCAGAGTTTCTTTGCGGGTTACCAAAAACGTTCTCAAGTGGATTGGAGGGATGTGCAACTCTTAGGAATACGCAAAAAACCCAGCGTCACACAGGTGAAATGGGTGAATTTTATGGTATGTGAATTGCGGCTTCATAAAACTTCCAGAAAAAAAAAAGAACGTAGATGGCTTGGGGTAGGCGAGAGAGCACGATGGGTGACATGATGGGCTCTGTGTACCGAGAGGCCTTGATTCTGTTATCTATTGCTACAGCGGGTCTGACAAACCACCCAAAGCCTGTGTGGTTGAAAACAACAAAGATCATTTATTACAGTCCCAGGTCTGCGATCAGGGCAGGGTTTGGAGGGGGGTGGGGGGTGGGGGGATAAGGGAGGTCTTACCTCTGCTCCCGGAGCATCAGCGGGGCAGGAGAACGTGGCCCTTCAGATGGCTCACTCACAAGCCTGATTTATTATCAACTGTGAGTTTAGCCTCGGCCGGGAGCCAGGAACCCAGGGTCCTCTCCACGTGGACCTCAACATCTGGCCTGGCCTGGGCAGGTGTCCCAAGGAAAAGAGTGGGGCTGAAAGTTGCCTTTTTTTTTTTTTTTTTTAATGTTTATTTACTTTTGAGAGAGAGACAGACAGAGTGCAAGCAGGGGAGGGGCAGAGAGAGAGGGAGACACTGAATCCGAAGCAGGCTCTAGGCTCTGAGCTGTCAGCACAGAGCCAGATGCGGGGCTCGAACTCAGAACCACGAGATCATGAGCTGAGCTGAAGTCGGAGGCTTAACCGACTGAGCCACCCAGGCGCCCCTATGACAGTAGTTTTAGGAGGGATAGGAAGCCAGGTTCTCAAATCTTCCATGAAAGAGTAGGAGTGGCCAGAAGGAAAGGGGTGAGTTCAGTAGGGAAGGATGGGTAGTGTCCGTGGATAGCTTAAGCTTCAAAAGAGCTGAGGGAGGGGGTGCCTAGCTGGCCGGGTAGAGCACAAGACCCTTGATCTTGGGGTTGTGAGTTCAAACCCCATGGTGGGCGTAGAGCTTACTTAAAAAAAAAAAAAAATTAAAAGAGGGAGGCAGAACGGTCTAGAAACGGCAAGGCGGCGCACCTGTGCGTTAAGGAGGGTGTAAGGTATGAGGGTGTAAGGCATGGCTGCAGGGAGAAGGGTTCAGTTCACAGAGTTCAGAGACCCACAGAAAGGAGTCTCCTTGTGGGTCTCTGAGAATGACAGAGACATAGACGCAGAGAGAGGTAAGACAGAGACCCAGAAAGAGGGACACAGAAATCCAGAAGGATGGTGACATAGCTTCCCAGAAATTACACACGGAAGAGGGCCTACATTCAGAGGGAGTAACCTTAGTGCTTCTCTGCACTTGCCCAGCAGAGGGCGCGCGGGACCCCATTCCCTGGAGTCCGGGTAATCTATCCCCACCACTTCCCCCCAAGCCTATCAGATGGGGCTATTTTTACGCGGTGTCATAGGATACCGGTGGCTGGAAGGCCATCGTCTGTCTGTCCTTTGGTCCCTTCGAGTGACCCTGCGGCATCTCCCCAGCCCACCCCCCACCTGTTCCTGGCAGGCTCGGCCTCTGTTTCCACTATCCAGGGTTACAGCTCAGGCTTCCCTGGGTCTCGGGATGTCTGACCGAGAAGACAGGGGGAGACCTCGGCGAGGAAACCGGGTGTGGGGCGCACAGGCTCACGGTTTGCAGTTGCTGGAGCGTCTCCAGGACGGGGCAACCACCAGGCCAGTGGCAGAGCCGATCTACAGTTTTAGTCAGAAAGAGATTCAGAGAGAGGACTCCAGAGACTCGGAGTCCTCCAGAGGCCCTGAGACAGAAATTCGCCATAACTCCGAAACACAGGGAAACAGACCCAAAGCGGAGCCCCCCCCCCCCCCCGGAAACCCAGGGACAGAGAGACACAGAGCCCTAAGAGATCATGAGAAGAGACTCCGACGGAGGGGGGAGACAGATAGCAAGGGAGACAGCGATAGACAGACACACCCCTAAGATACAAGCGTCAAAGACGGAGATCCAGACAGACCAAGATACAGATTACTGACAGAGACCCCCAAGCACTGAGTCTTCAGAGATAACCGACCCACTGAGATACTCAGAGATACACCCCTCGACAGACACCCAAAATGA
The DNA here is from genome assembly GCF_018350155.1 of Leopardus geoffroyi. Taxonomy (NCBI): domain Eukaryota; kingdom Metazoa; phylum Chordata; class Mammalia; order Carnivora; family Felidae; genus Leopardus; species Leopardus geoffroyi. Next base: position 8,788,045 of record NC_059335.1, read on the forward strand.
AGACATAGCCAGACGCAGAGATGTAGAACATAACAGAAAGAAAGACGTGGAAGTTTGTGACTCCAGCACAGGGGCTGGGCAAGTCATAAAAAGAGACGAGAGACACACACGGAAACCCGGAGAGACGAGGGATAGAGGTCCCGGGCGAGAGCGAAACACAGGGAACGGGGACCCGAAAGCGGATGCGCGCGGAGAAAGCAAGCTCAGCGCGGCGGCGGCTGGGGGGGAGGGCGGGCGCCCCGGCAGAGGGCGCGCGGCCGCCCTCTGCCCCTCCAGGGTCAGGCGCCCCCTCCCCCGCGCCCTGGCCGGACGGCCGGGCTATTTTTACGCGTGGACACCGGACACCAGCCTGGGGCGGCGGCGGCGGCGGCGGCGGCCGAGGCGGGGCCGGACCGGGTCGGGCGTCGGGGCCACACGTCCGTCCGCGGGTCGCCGGGGCTGCGCGCGCCATGGAGCCGCGGTGCCCGCCGCCGTGCGGCTGCTGCGAGCGGCTGGTGCTCAACGTGGCCGGGCTGCGCTTCGAGACGCGGGCGCGGACGCTGGGCCGCTTCCCGGACACGCTGCTAGGGGACCCGGCGCGCCGGGGCCGCTTCTACGACTGTGCGCGCCGCGAGTACTTCTTTGACCGGCACCGGCCCAGCTTCGACGCTGTGCTCTACTACTACCAGTCCGGCGGGCGGCTGCGGCGGCCGGCGCACGTGCCGCTCGACGTCTTCCTGGAGGAGGTGGCCTTTTACGGGCTGGGCGCGGCGGCGCTCGCGCGCCTGCGCGAGGACGAGGGCTGCCCCTTGCCGCCCGAGCGCCCCCTGCCCCGCCGCGCCTTCGCGCGCCAGCTCTGGCTGCTCTTCGAGTTCCCCGAGAGTTCGCAGGCCGCGCGCGTGCTCGCCGTCGTCTCCGTGCTCGTCATCCTCGTCTCCATCGTCGTCTTCTGCCTCGAGACGCTGCCCGACTTCCGCAACGACCGCGACAACCCGGGGCTCGCTGCGGTGGCGGCTGCCGGCCCGGTGAGGGGGCGTGTCCTGGGCGGAGAGGGGCGGGGCTTGGGAGGAGCTGAGCGGGGTCCACGGGGATCTGGCCAATTACAAGGCGGGGGTGAGGGGCACTGGGAGGCGGGGCCTCTCGGGAAGGTGGGGCCTGGCTATGGGCGGGCGGGGCATTGGGGGGGCTTGTTGGGGGAGTGGCCAATCACAGGTGGGGCAAGAGGCTTGAGAGGTGGGCCACCCAGGGACCGGGCCTGACCAGGGGAATTTACCTTTAAAAGCTGGGCTGGGGGTCGGGAAGGGATAGCTTAACGGAGGCAGGGCCTGAGAATATGAATAGGAGGACCTTCCTATCACTGGGTGGGGTTGAGGCAGGTGAGAAACGGGCTGGCGGAGGGCGGGAAGACAGGTACGTTAAGAAAGGAAGCAAGGGAGGAGAGACTGAAGAATCAGGGAGGGGTCCGTGCGGCTGGCAGTAAGCAAGAGAAGGATGGGCTGGAGGGAGCTGGAGACAGAAGAGTGAGGCCTGAAGGCTGAGGTGGGAGCAACCCAGCACAAATAAAGTCAGGCTGAGGGCCATGAGGGCAGGGTTTGGTGTCCAGAGAAGGCCTTTAACCATTAGAGTCTGGGCTGGGGGTAGGGAGGGCAGAGCACGAGGAAGTGGGACCAGGGTGGCGACACTCCCCATCTGGAAAATCAGTGCTGCGGTGGGACTTTGGGAAGGAAGAGACCGAGTCTCACTCAGGCACCATTCTAGGAGGCCCCGCCAGTGAAGGATCAGGGACCATACAGTCAGCCACGCAGGGATGATCCCCAGGGTTCTGGAAAGGAGTCTAGGACAGCTGGGGCACTGGAGGCCTGGGAGCAGTGACCGCTGACCAGTTTGCACAGAAGCAGTTGGACTTTTAAACCATAAATGTGGCCGTTCTAGTGTGTTCCAGTCTTGGTGTGATCCTCTCTGACCCCCTCCCTCCCTGCAGTTCCCTGCTCGGCTGAATGGCTCCAGCCCAGTGCCTGGAACCCTGTCTCGCATGCCCTTCGATGACCCGTTCTTTATGGTGGAGACGTTGTGCATCTGTTGGTTCTCCTTTGAGCTACTGGTGCGCCTGGCGACCTGCCCAAGCAAGGCGGCCTTTTTCAAGAACGTGATGAACCTCATCGATTTTGTGGCCATCCTCCCCTACTTTGTGGCGCTAGGCACCGAGCTAGCCAGGCAACGGGGCGTGGGCCAGCCGGCCATGTCACTGGCCATACTACGAGTTATCCGACTGGTACGCGTCTTCCGAATCTTCAAGCTGTCCCGGCACTCAAAGGGCCTGCAGATCTTGGGCCAGACGCTACGGGCCTCCATGCGTGAGCTGGGTCTCCTCATCTTCTTCCTCTTCATCGGTGTGGTTCTCTTCTCCAGCGCGGTCTACTTTGCGGAGGCCGACCGGGAAGATTCCCATTTCACCAGCATCCCTGAGTCCTTTTGGTGGGCGGTGGTCACCATGACCACAGTCGGCTATGGAGACATGGCACCCGTCACCGTGGGTGGCAAGATAGTAGGCTCTCTCTGCGCCATCGCTGGTGTGCTGACCATTTCCCTGCCTGTGCCGGTCATTGTCTCCAACTTCAGCTACTTTTACCACCGGGAGACAGAGGGCGAAGAGGCGGGCATGTACAGCCATGTGGACACGCAGCCCTGTGGCCCACTGGAGGGCAAGGTCAATGGGGGGTTGGTGGACGGAGAGATGCCTGAGCTCCCACCTCCACTCTGGGCCCCCCCTGGGAAACACATGGTCACCGAAGTGTGAGGGACTGTGGAGGTCAGCAGGACCTCACGTTTCCTTGCAGGGAGGGAGGGAGGGGGAGCAGGGAAGGTTAGGGGGAGGGGGTTGGGTAGAGGAAGAAGTAGGTTAAGTGGTAACGAGTTGGGGAACACTGAGTCCTGTTGGGTCTTGAGTTGCGGTTTGGCAGCTCCTATGGGTACTTCCTTAAGTGACCGTGAATGGCAATGAGTTATACTGAGTTGATGGAGAGACTCCATTGGTTTAAATTGCTTTGGGTTGTGCAAGACTTACGGAGCCTTTTGTGGTAAGTGTTGACATAGATTTGATCCCATGGTTGTGTTTTTTAGGTCCTCACTGGGTTGGGCTGTGTTGTTGAGTCTAGGTGAATCTTGTCCAACTGCATTGTGCAGGATTCTGTGGTTTTATGAGTCCCCTGGGGCCATTTTGGGTCAAGTGAGGTGGTCATCCACGGCATCATTGGGACTGACTGCATGTTCATGCATGGTGTTGTGGAGTTGAGTTGAGACACGTTGGAAGTTGTGTGGCTTTGTGACTCTTGTAGGGCTATGTCATTTTAGATTCTGTGAACTTGTGAGTCATGTAGAAATCCAAAGAGTCAAGTGGTCGCATGTGAGCTTTCCAGGTCACGTTAAGTTAAGTTGGGTTGGAATGTATGACTGTGGGAATCTTTCAGGGTTCTGTTGGGTTGAATTGTGTAAAGTTACATAGCTGGAAGTTTAGGGGGCTACACTGAGATGAACCGTATTGAATTGTATAACCACGTGAGTCTTGTAGGGCCGTGCTGAGTTGAGTTACACCAAGTTGTGTCATTGTGAGTCCTGTAGGAATGTTAGGTTGAGTTGGACTGTGTGTATGGGCTCCACAGGGCCATGTTGGTTTGTTCTGCATTTACTGGTAGCACCAGGACCCAAGAATACGAGCACTTGGTGGGGGGGGGGGAATCATGTATCAGGGAGCAAGTGTGGGGTTATGGAGTCTGAGAGACAACTGAACTGACATGCCTGGTGTCACTTACCATAAGGGGCAGGGCTGGGTTCTGGATCCATGGATTCAGTTGTTCACGCAGAGGGCCTCTGGGGGAGCTAGGGAGATGCAGATGCTCCTTCCATTTACCCTACACCTGCATCGTTTTGCCATTCAAACCCTCTCGATCTGTCCTCTCCTATAGCTTTGCTTCCAAACACGGAGATCAGAGCCACAAGGGGAGAGAAAAGGGGACAAACTGTATGTACTGTGTATAGACATGTTAGGGGGACAGAAACACAAATGAGGGGACAGAGACCTGGGAGGTAATGGAGACTCAGAGAAAGAAAGAGATAGAAACCCAGAGAAGAGGGAACAAAGACCCGAAGAGAGAGGAAGAGAGATTTAGGGAGAAGGAGACAAAGACCCAGAGAGAGGGAACGACAGAGACTCAGAGGAAGGGGGGGGGGCAGAAAATCCAAAGGGAGAGGGAGACAGAGATCAAGAGTGGGAGACAGAGATGGGTGGGGGGGGAGTGTCAGGCACCCAGAGAGGGACAGACATCAGACTTAGAAACAGACCGGAGTGCCCCCAAGAGAAAGGTAACCAAGAAAGAAAAAGGCAGAAAAAGTCAGCGCCTCTGAACCCAAGAGATACACACAGTCTGTCTTCCACAGAATCACAAAGATCTCAAATCAGGGCGCACCACCCCATCCTCCCACAGCTGAGGAAGGCTGTCAGACAAACTGACACTATTTTCCAGGGGAGAAACCAGAGTCTTAGATCACGGGGGTGGCTTCCCAAGGTCTCGTGGCACATCCCCAGGGTCCAGGACTGGGGGCAGGCTGCCTGACCCCACGGCCGCACCAGCCTGCTGGAAGGCACGGGTCCTCCTTGGATCCTACAGCCTCGTTTCTCACAAAGTAACTGAGGCTCAGAGGGGAAGGTGTTACCCTAGGTCACGAAGCCAAACATTTTCAGAGGACTTTCGGTACTCAAAGGGCATTTGGAGGAGGAGGACGCAGGATGCTTCAATCGCTAACACATATAGGGCTTCCTATGTGCCAAGCATCATTCAAAGTACTTTACTTGTATTAATTTATTAAAACCAGTGGTTTACAGAATGTTGTTGTTGTTATTTTTAGCTATTGCCACCCCCCCCCCACTTGCAACTTACCTAGATTCAATGTGAGGCGTCCGAGGGGATCTGGTCTGAGGGACACACACCTCTATGGGGTCCCTCTTGGCAACTCAGAATGCAGCTAAGAAATTCAGCGTGGGTCGGGGGGAGGGCCACCTGGGTGGCTCAGTCTATTGAGCATCCAACTCTTGATTTCAGCTCAGGTCGTGATCCCAGGGTTGTGGGATCGAGCCCCACACTCAGTGTGGAGCCTGCTTAAGATGCTCTCACTCTCTTTTCCTCCCTCTGCCCCCCCCCTCCCCTGCACCTGTCGCTCTCTGAGAGAGAGAGAAAAAAAAATCGGTTTGGAACCCCCCGATTTAACCCAACCACCTTTTTATACAGAGCGATGGAAGAAAGTACAGATTATTGTGGGCAGGGTTTGATAAAGATAGAAAATAATAGAATGTTTAGGTAGTCACTTCTCTCTGAGATGGAGAGAAAGACACGTTTGGAGACAGAACTGGAGAACAGACCTCCTCACAGTGACAGACGCAAGGCGGAGTCCAGGACCCAGGACAGAGACCCAAAGAGGAGAAAGCCCAGGCAGAGAGGAGCCAAGACTTGGAGAGAGGACATCCAGGGGAAGGAGGGAGAGCAGGTGGAAGGAGGGCAGTGACCTGGGAGGGGGTCAGAGGCCGGTGTGTGTGTGTGTGTGTGTGTGTGTGTGTGTGTGTGTGTGTCGGGGGTGGGGGGTGGGGGAAGGGATCCACAGAAGCTGGAAGGCAACCACAGAGGAAGGGCCAGATATCCAGAGGGAGGGGCACAGAGAGTGTTTTACTTTTCTTTGAAAACTCACCTGTATTACTCCATCAGAGGCTGGAAGTTACTTAGAGTCTCTCTGGTAGGGGGTGGGATGTGTTGGGTGCTTAAGGAAGAGGTGGAGAAGCCAGGAGAGGTCATGGAGGTGACCGGAGGGGACACTCGAAGACTGGGAAGTGCCCCTCCCCCCCCCCCCCCCCCCAATAAACAACTGTAGGCGCCTTCTATGTTGCCTTGGCTAGGCTGGGGAAAAGGAGGGAACACCCTAATCCGGGGACACCCTTCCTGCCACCTTGCCATGTTATATTTAGGCCGAGGGAGGGGTATGGGATGACCCCCCCCCCCCAGATGGGCATCAGCTTTCCTCCTGAAATAGCTCCCGGGGAGGGGTGAAGGGCTCTGCCGGTCCCAGGACTCCGTCTGACCTCAGTCTGTCTTAGGGTCTCTCTCTTTTCAACGGGTCTCCGTCCCCCTTCTGGGATTCTGTCCCCTTCTCTCTCTGGGTCTTCTCTCTCTGGGTTTCTGTCCCCCCTTTCTCTCTGTTTATGTGCCCTTCCCATGTCTCCCTTTGTCCCTCACTATTCATTTTCTTTCTCTGGGCGGAGGTCATCGTGTTCCCAAGTCATACCCTTGGCTGTCTCTGTGCCCTAGAATACCTTGAATTTCTCTTATCTGAGCTCAGGACAGACCCTCTCCCCAGTCCCCACCCAGGAAATTCCAGCAGACAGGACTCTGTGGGAGAGCTCCCCCATATCCACTGTCTCCCTGGGCCTCGGGCCTTATCGCTGCCCAAGTCCAGCTGGTTAATGTCTAGCCTGGAGCTCCTGGGAAAGTGGGGATGAGCGCAGAGGGGGGGAATCTGCCCAGGGATTGACACTTAATTGGCAGCACAAGGCAAGGGAATCTCAGGCCCAGACTCCCGGCTCTAAGGAAGGAGGGAGCTGCTGGTCAGGAGCCTTGGGTCTGCGGCGGGAGGGGGCTGGGGGTGAGGACTCCGGGGTCTGAGGGAGGACCGCCTTGGGCGTCCGGACTCCTGGGCCTGAGGGAGGAGGGGCTGGGGACCTGAATCCCGGGTCTGACGGAGAGGGGGCTGGGGGTCAGGGCTCCTGGCTCCGCGGGAGGAGGGGGCTGGGGGCCGGGACTCCTGGGTCTGAGGGAGGAGGGGGCTGGGGTGGGGGGGTGGTCCCGGCTGCCGGGCTGAGGGAGAAGGGGGCTGGCGCCTGGCCTCCCGGGGCTGAGGCGGGCCAAGAGCTGAGCGAGCCAGGCCGGGCTCCCGAGGTCTCGGCACGCGTGTGGAAGGCGGGATCCCCCGGCCCCTCCTCCGCCGTCGGGCGCCGCCCCGCCCCCGCCCCCGCCCGGGCCCTCCGGAGCGTGTGCAGCGAGGAGCCGGCGGGCGAGCGGGCGTCCCCGCAGCCAGCGAGCGGGAGGAGGAGCCGCGCCGCGCCAGGGGCAGCCGAGGAGCCGAAGAGGGCGCCCCAGGTGAGAGCCTCGGCGCCTCCTCCCCCGGGATTCCGGCGTCCGGGTCGCCCTGCCCCCGGGTAGGGAGGGACGGGGGCGGGGCCTGCGGGGGCGGGGCTTGGCGGAGGAAACTGAGGCAGGAGGGAAGTGCTCCAGCCATGCAGCCGCTCGCCCCCGTCAGGGTCTCGGGAGACCAGACCCCCCGGCCTAAATCTTCTTTGGGAGGAGGGGCCTGGGAGTACGTATTCGGGGGTCCCTGGGGAGGAGGGTCCTAAACTCCAGAACTCCCGGGTCCGAGGGAGGAGGGCGCTTGGGGGGGTGGGGGGGGGGGTCTGGACTCCTTGGTCCGAGGGAGGAGGGCGCGGGGCTCCCGGACCCCTGCATGTGAGAGAGGGAGCTGGGGATCTGGACTCGTGAAAAAGGGGAGGCAGCTGGGAACCAGAGCTCTAGGGTCTGATCAGGGGAGGTGGGAGCTGGGAGCTAGGACTTTCTGGTCTGAGGGAGGAGGTAGCTGGGGATCTACACTCCGGGTCCAGGTTGGATCAGCGTGGTTGGGTCCCTTCACACCCCTTTTTCCATTTCCCCATCTCCGAGCCAAAGCAGGCAGCCACTCCAGGTATGTGCAATAGAAGTGTCGGACGGGCCCTGGCCTGTCCTGTGAGGATAGAACATTCCAGGAAGCAGCCTCAGGGACCCAGGGCTTCTTGAGCGTGGGCCCTCAGGGACCCGGGGGTCCAGACGAGCACCGCCCCCGCCCTGTCTGGGAGATGAATGGGCCGTGGAGGATGTAATCTTTTCCAGCCTCCTCTACCCCTCCCACCCCTCCCCCACCGCCCTCCTCGCCCCTCCCCACACCTCCCCCATCTGCTTCCCATCCCAGCCAGGAGCCATCACCTGGTCAGGGAAGGGGCCCCAGGGAAGGGGGCGCGGCCTTGACTCCTGGGTACCCTACACTTTAAGAGGAACACAGAGAAGGGGAGTGTTCGCGTCCCCTCCCCCCACTTGCCCATATAACTTGCCTGTTCCCTTCTTCCCCTAGGTGGCTGCCCCTACCCTCTCCTGAGATGTCAGGAAGGAGGGGACCACCTGTGTCCCCCACCGGGGCCCCCCAGAGCCTGGGGGCCCCCAGCCCTGGAGCCTGGAGGTGGAGGAGGTGCTGACAGGTCTGGTAACCACCTGCTGCTTCCCAGTCCCCTCCACACCACTCTTTCCCAGAACCAGAGACTTCCAGAATATTGCAGAAAAACTGAAGCATCCCTGCCCTCACCGCTATCTCCCAGCCCCTGGCCGATTTCTGGGACAGGGAAACTGAGGCCCCGCATAGCAGAGGAAATGTCTCGCCTTCTCAGTGGCAGTTTTGAGCTGAACTTGGGTCTTGCTAGGATTCCAGAACATGGCCTGTCTCAGCATTTTGAGACCTCCAACCTCCTCTAGGCTGCGGGACTTAGGGTTCTCCGGGGGTGTAGAGGTAGGAGGCAGAATGGAGTTGTTCCGATGGGGCCCAAGTCCTACCTCTGGTATTTGCTGGCTGTGTGGCCTGGTATAAGTCACTCACTTCTCAGCCTGTGTTTCTCCGTTCGTTGATTTGTTGGCTATTATTAGCAATAGTCGTAGAACAATTATGATTAATCTAGAAGCTGGGCAGTATCTAAGTCCTAGAGTATAAGGTCCCCCTCCTAAGGTTCTAGAACAAGGGCCTCCCCCTGGTTCTGGCATCCAGGTCCGCCTGGAGCTCCCAACTGCTGTCCCCCGTCCCCTACTCAGTTTTTACCCTCATCTCTAATGCCGGCTCTCCCCTCCGTCCTCAGGTGCTCAGCGAGATGCTCCTCAGCCCCTCCTGCTCCCTCCCCATCCTCCTCCTTTTCCTCCTCCCCAGCGTTCCAATGGAGCCCCACCCCCCACCCTTACCACTGCCCCCCTTTCTAGCCCCTGAGTGGGACCTCCTGTCCCCCCGAGTAGTCCTGTCCAGGGGCACCCCCGCCGGGCCCCCTCTGCTCTTCCTGCTGGAGGCCGGGGCTTTCGGGGAGCCAGCAGGCCGCCCTGCCAACCGCAGCCGGCGCGGGGCGAGCGAGACAGCACCCGCAAGTCGCCGGGGAGAGCTGGCTGTGTGCGATGCGGTCAGCGGCTGGGTGACCGACCGCCGGACGGCCGTGGACCTGCGTGGGCGTGAGGTGGAGGTGCTGGGCGAGGTTCCCGCGGCTGGTGGCAGTCCCCTCCGCCAGTACTTCTTCGAGACCCGCTGCAAGGCTGACAGCACCGAGGAAGGTGGCCCCGGTGGGGGAGGAGGGGGCTGCCGGGGTGTGGACCGGAGGCACTGGGTATCTGAGTGCAAAGCCAAGCAGTCCTACGTGCGGGCACTGACCGCTGACGCCCAGGGCCGCGTAGGCTGGCGATGGATTCGAATTGACACTGCCTGCGTCTGCACGCTCCTCAGCCGGACTGGTCGGGCCTGAGGCCCATGCCCAGGAACTGGGCAGGCAGAGGAAGAAGACGGCTGGACCCCGAGGGACCTCAGGGGTGGCCTGACCGCCCCGGGCCTCAGTTTGGGAACTTGTGAAATGGTCACACAATCACAGCTTTCTGACTCTGAGAGCTCAACCCATGCCAGACAGGTGGTGGAACCAAATGGGGTTTTGAAGGATGAGTAGGAGTTCTCCTGGATGAACTTGAGGGTAATGATGATGATAATAATAGCCCAATTTTGCCGAGTGTCTACTGTTTGTCAGCGCTAATACACAATTTGTCAGATCAACTCTAGTGGATTCGACCCTCAGAGGCCCTTGGCTTCCCAGTTGCTAACCAGTTGATCTCAGAAGACATCTTGCTCACCCTGGAGAGAGTGACGAGGAAGTGATCTGTCAAGAAGTGGGTGGGGGAGCATAAAAACTGGAACACATAGGCAAGTAGCTGGGAGGTCGGGTTTGAATGAGAAATCTTACTTGGTCACATGGGGCAAGTGTTGGCTTCGAACGTTCTCTTTTGAGGTAGTGAGCCACCCGTCACAGAAGGAGCAAAAGCAAGGTTGACTGACCGGAGGTCAGGAGACTAGAGAATTTGGCCCTACTGGGGAGCTGGGGTCAGGTTTCTACTCCCTTTTCTGTCCCAACTTGTACCCATATTGGGAAAGAAATAGACCTTAGAAGTGTCCTGCTTGAGTGTGGCATGAGGTTCTGACCAATTGACCGGACTCCTGGCTGGAATCAGGGGTCATGTGGACAGTGAGTGAATGGGCCAGGAAAATCCAAAAGGAGAAGTGGCCCCAGAGGCCTGAATGAGGGGGTCAGTGGGACCCTGTGCCAGGCTGCAGAAGGTAGCCTCACTTTTCCCCATCTGAAGGATGGGTCAGTGGGGTTGAAATGATGGGAGCCGAGGAGGCAGAGGCCTTGACGAAATGGCTTGTAAAGTGAGGAAGTACCAAGGGAAGTCAGGGGTAACCCTTCATATATCACCAGTCCATATCTTAAGACTTAACACACACACACACACACACACACACTCTTTTAGAACCAATTTTCCCATCCCCCACCAACCCAGACTGGGCCCCTGGGAAGGGTAGGGGTGGCAGGGCCAGGCGGGGACTGGCTGCCTCTGTTTCTACATCTCCGTGTTTCTAGATCTGTGGTTCCCCACCCTCTTTTTTTTTTTTTTTTTTTGCCACCTCTCTCTTCCTGTCTCTTGTCTCTGGGTCAGTAGCTCTCTACCTCTGTTTCTCATTCAGTGCCTCTCACCCATTCTTGAGTGCATTTTTCTTTCTCCTCAAAGCTCTCTCCACATCGCCTCCCTTCCCTCTTTTGCTAAGTATTTCCCTGTGTATTTGCCTGTGGGTCTCTCCTTCTTCACCCACCCCCATATCCAGGTGGAAGTTTTCAACCAAATCAAAGGCAGGCAGGACGCACGAAGCCAAAGCCCAGGCTGAGTCCTTCAGCAGACGCGGGGAGGGAGGGAGAGCCCTGGGGAAGTCTGGAAATCGTTACCCCTGAGGTAGGCAGGCCTGGCAGAGGGAGGAGGGGGCTGAGTGAGCTGGGACCCTGTAGGAAAGGGGGGGGGGTGTTTCTCCTGGGTTCCCTGAGGCAGTGGGTGGCCTCTGTCTCCTCCAACCTGGGGTCTCTGTGTCTCTAAGATTCCCTAAAACTCTGATCTATTTCCCCTTCCCTTCCGCCCCCTTTTCTGGCCATCCTTCTCTCTCTGGGACTCTTCTCCTCCACTTCTCTTGCGTTTCTGTGCCCCCTCTCTCCAAGTCCCTGTCACTTGTTGCCTGGGTCTCTTTCTCATTCTATCCAACCATCCACACACCTGCAGGCCCTCCATTGGCTGGGTTCAGGATGGGCGGGTCCTGTCACCTGGGGCAACAGGACAACAAGCCTGCTCCTGCTGGGCTACCCCACAGGGGTGGGACCATGGCTGGTCCGACCCTGGCTGTGCGCTATGGTCTGCCAAGGTCCCCAATCTCTGGGACCGAGGTGCCTGGATCCTGGCCCAACTGGCATCTCACCAGCAGTGGTGTCGCCCACCACATTATCCCATCTGTCCCCTTTCCTCCGCCCACTGTGCAGGTAAGAGGACCCTAGGTTCCTGGCCAGGAGGAGACTGGGAGCCCAGACTCCTGTGTCTGAAAGAGAGGCCTGGGGATCCAGACACCTGCTGAGAGAAAAGCGGATAGGGCGCTCGGGTTCCTCTCTGACTGAAGGAGGAGGGAGGGTCCCAGAGTCCTGGGTCTGAGAGAGGAGGGGCCAGCGAACGTGGACGCCTGGGAGGAAAGGGCTGTGGACTGCCGGGGAGAGATCAGGGCTCGCGGGCCAGACTTGAATCCTTTTAGCCGACGTCCTTGTCCCCAGTCCACGGTCGCGGAGCCCCTGCCCCCGGCCGCAAAGCAGGATTTACACATCTGGGATTTTGACGAGGTCATCAGCAGATGGGAGACCACCTATGGCTCGGCTTCCGTGCCCAAGACCCACGGCGGGCCCTACGCACAGCCCAGGGCCCCAGAGCCTTCGGACCCCACGCGGACTGTGGGCATCAAGGATTTAGGAGAAGAGGTGAGGTGCTGGGATGCAGAGGTCCGCGGGGGGGCGAGGGGGAGGAGGTCAGGGGTGGGGAACGCGCTGGAGCACGAGGCACCCTCACGTTGGGTCCCCGCGTCGCCTTCCCGCAGCTCAGACGCCGCGGCTGGCGCCTCCCGCTGGTCACAGAGCACCAGCGCAGTGAGACGAGGGCTCAGTACACCGGCCGGCCGGGCCCGGACCGGAGCCCCACCTTCTACGTCGGGCCCCAGCCCCTGGAGCTTGCGGACCACCACCGCGGAGGCCCTTCCCAGGTAGCGGAGAAGAGCCGCTGCCACCTTGGGGCAGAGCCTGTAGCGCCTGAGGAGGGGCCGGAGGGGCTTTGAAGCTTGGGACCAGACTAGGAGAGCCTGGGGCGGGGAATTCTGAGTCTGGGGTCGGGGTTAAATGGTCTGGAATGGGATCAGGTTACAGAGCCTGGGGGTGGAGCTTGGACGTCTTGAGGTGGGGCCAGAAGGAGGAGGGGACTGAGACCGAAATCCCAGCTCTGAAGCCGGGGCCGCGACCAGTAAATCCCGGGGCGGGGCAGGGAGGGGTTTCTGAGGCGGGGGTCGGAGCGAGGTAGCGGAAGGTGCGTGGGGCGGGCCTTGAATATTCTGAGACCAGATCGGGTCGGGAGGCGGCGCTAGGCTTCCTTAGAGAGAGGATGAAGCGAAGAGGTACGTTTGTCCTACCTGCGACTGAATTCCAGGGGCGGGACGTGGAAGCTGAGTCTGGGGGCGGAGCTGGGAAAGTTTTGGGGGGCGGTGGGGTGGGGGGCTGGGCCTTGTGTTCGACGACCCGCAAGTGTTTGGATTTTGGAGTAACCCTCATAAGGGCTCTGATTTGGGGGAGCGAAGATAAAGTGTTCTGGCTTGCGACTGGTCAGGAAGGATTCGGATCCATCCAAGGAAGAGGGATCCTGAGCCTGGGACCCCGGGCTTGGGATGGGTATGAAACCTTGCTTCATCCCTCCTCCCCCCCCCGATCCTCCGCAGGCTTTAATCCCTTGGACAAAGAACCCCGAGCTGTCCGGCCAGCCTTTCACGGCATCTGACCAGGGCGTCCTGGGCCGCCATCAGCTCTATCTGACCACCTCGGCCAAGGACTTCCGGGCCTATCCGAAGTGAGTCTGGGTCCTCTCTCGGCACCGCCGCCAGCACACCTAACCCCGGTGTCGGCTCCCCCTGTCCGACTCAGTATCCTCAGTCTTCAGCTCCAGCACGCTCGAGAACCAGAGGTTCAGACCCCAGCCCCTACCTCTTTCAGCGCCCAGGTATTCCTAGTGTCAGCTCTCAGGAATAGGAGACCTGCGGCTCGTCCTAGAAGCGGTTCTGGACCGGGGGCGGGGCTCCAAGGGTCTCGGGCGGGACCTGCTTTGGTTCCCAGATACTTTTTCCCAAGGATTCGAAAATTCTAGATTCCCGGCCCTTAAGGACCTCGAGGGCCCAGGAATCGAGGCTAGGCATCCCCAACTCCCATCCTTCACAAGGGGTCCCCGAGTCCTACAAGTGTGTCCTCGCCTCGGAACGCAGAGTTCGCGTCTACAAGCTCCTCAGGAGCCGAGGTCTGAACCTCAGCCTTGTCCCCAGGATCCAACGGTGCCTTCCCTCTCCTGCCTTCCCCACCAACAGGAAGGAGTTGTCTGGATATCCCCGCGAGGACTCGCTGACCTGCTGGAGCTTTCAGAAGACGCCTCAGGTCTTGGGACGGGACCCACAGCGGCCGCCCCGTCCGCGCTCCTCTCGGCCGCCAGGGATCCGCGTGCCCCACGTCCGCCCGGCGACGCTAGCCGTGCCGCACCGTGGGGCGTTGTCTCTGGCTCAGGAGTCCTACAGACCCCCGCTGCACCCGCTCCTCCGGCTCGATCGTTTCTGCCCTCTGGAGCTGCCCTGGGGCGGCCCCCACTGGAAGCCGGTGTCGGGCATCTACAGTGTGCCACAAGCCTACCGCACTGAGAACTCCAGCTACGGCAGCATGAAGCGGACCCCGATCTGAGCCGGCAGCGCCGGCCCCGCCCAGAACACGCCCCGGGGGCGGAGCCGAGTCTGGAAGACCCCGGCTGGGGGGCACACTGGGCGGGGCTATGGTCGGGAAGCCCGCCCGTCACGTGGGAGGGAGACGGAGGCCAGGACCCGCCCACTAGGCGTGAGCCGGACGAATCCCACCGGAGACTGACTAGGGTGACCGGGTCGGGGATGAGGATGGATGCTGAGCCTGGAAAATATACTTTGGGGCTGTGGGCTCGAGGGCGGGACACGCCCTCTACGACAGAGCGGGCGAGTTTACCTTAGTCAACGACAGAGTTAAAATAGCCTTAACCGTGCTCATTGCTGGGTTCGGCTCTGGGGGCCCGAATGTGCGGGAGATGGGGCTCCCGCTCTACCCCTCGTGGAGGGAAGGCACGTCTGCGTACAGGTGGGACTCCGCCCCTGAGCACAGAATCCAGTATTGAAGCCACGCCCCCTCTGGGGTTAGGCTGTGGCACAGGAATGGCTTTCAGTGTGTGGCAGATGGAGTGGGGTTGAGGTCTGAGCCGATCACCATTCGAGGGTCCTTGGAGGGACAGCTCCAGCCTTCCCCTGGCTCCCACTCTGAGGGGCGGAGGCGGGGCTACGCCATCGGGGGCAAGGCCAGGGTCTCCCCATAGCCTATTTCCTATGACCCCAACAGGACTTCGCTGGCACCTGACATAGCATCTGACGACTGAGTCAGTGAAGTCAGCTTCACCTTGGGCGCACCGAGAAGCAGGAGCCACTCGGGGCGTGGGGGCAGGGGCCACTCCACTGAGCCACTCCCGCACACTTCCCTGACCTTTTCCGTTTCTCGCCCCCGGAAGGATTAGTGTCCAGGTTACCCCATCATGCCGCCACCCCCAGTGGCCTTGCCGCCCCCACAGCCTGCAAGTATAAGACCAGGTAAACATCATAGGGGAGGCACCCAGAATGGAGATGCTCCAGGTAAGGCTGTGGGGTCCCCGAGGCCCTTTGCAACTCCATCCAGGTCACAGCTGGCACAGAGGGAGAGTCCTGTGACTTGATGGAGGAGGCTTCTTTCTGGAAGGGTGTGGACAGCCAGCAGGCTTCCTGCCAGGAGGAAGCAGGTGGAACAGGGCCTGAGGGTGGGAATCTGCGGGGTTGGGACGATCTGGGGGTCCTGAGTATTGGGGCAGGGGATCCAAGTGGGATGAATGGGCCCTGAATGGATGACATCAGGCAGGGGAGCTGGGCCCCTGAACGGGTTCGTGTGAGGGATGGGAGGGTAAGGGCCCAGGGTATTGGTGTCTGGCAGGCCCTGAGACGCTGGCCTTGTCCCAGGGGCTGCTGCTGCTGTGGCTGCTGCTGAATGTGGGTGGGGTGTGGACATCCAGGGGGCCACTGCGGCCGCTGTGCCGGCCCATCAACGCCACCCTGGCTGCTGAGAACGAGGCCTGCCCCGTCTGTGTCACCTTCACCACCACCATCTGTGCCGGCTACTGCCCCAGCATGGTGAGCTGCGGGGCTGGGGATGGACGGGCGGGGGCCTGGAATGGGTGCTGCCACCTCGGCTCCAGAGTGGATCACTGAGAACCAGGACCACAGAAAATGGGAAATGGCAGCCTGGACAGAAGGGTGGCCTGCCCCCACCTCCCGCAGGGGCTGGACACATGGGAGGGAGGAAGAGCGCAGAGGGTCGGCTGCAATGCCGGACCTGTGGGGGGCTGGAGCAGGGGGGGGGGGCACAGCGGGGCAGAGCTGGGGGGGGGGGGAGGGCCTGACCACGCCCCCCTCACCCCGCCCTGGCGTCCAGATGCGAGTGCTGCCAGCGGCCCTGCCCCCTGTGCCCCAGCCCGTGTGCACCTACCGTGAACTGCGCTTTGCCTCTGTCCGGCTCCCTGGATGCCCACCTGGTGTGGACCCCGTGGTCTCCTTCCCCGTGGCCCTCAGCTGTCGCTGCGGGCCCTGCCGCCTCAGCAACTCCGACTGTGGGGGTCCCAGGGCCCAACCCTTGGCCTGTGACCGCCCCCCACTCCCGGGCCTCCTGTTCCTCTAAGGACCCCTCACCCCAGTGCCTGGAGCCAGCAGCCGCTCTTTTCTACCCCTCCCAATAAAAGCTTCTCACACTGCAGTCCGGTTGTCTTTTGTCAGGCTTAGGGTATGCGTACGAGTATGTACACACACACACACACACACACACACACACACACACACACACACACACAGGCTCAGAATGGGTCCGATATCAGAACCATTTTATACAAAGTCAGTGTCAGAACTCCAATAGAAAACAGAGCAGGGGCGGGGGAGGGAGGGCGAGGGTCACATCAGCTCAGGAGGTGTCCATGGTTTCGCCTTCTGTGAGGAGAAGGAAGGCCATGCGGTCAGGGGGCTGGGACTGAGCCCTCTGGGACGGGGGGGGGGGGGGGGGGGCAGGGGCAGCAGGGGACACTCACTGAGCTCATTGAAGAGAAAGGCATCCTGGTACTCCTTCATGTACTGTGTAGAGCGCGACTCGTCCAGAAAGAGCGAGTAAACCCGCTTGATGTCATCCACCTGGACTTCCGTGCCCTGAGAGGGGATGACAAGACCTCAGTGCCCCCCCGCCCCCGCCCCCCCCACCAGATTGGTAGGTCACGGTGGGGACGGGGGGGATGGGGTTAGCACGCATCCCTCCTCGGCCACCTCCCCGCTGTGGGCCCAACCCCTCCGGTCCTCAGTCTCTTCATCTGTAAAATGGACCGAACGGTGTTAACTTCTAGCTGCCAGACATTTACTAAGCACCTGCCACGTGTCAGGCCGGGAGATACAGGTATAAACTTGACAGACCACAGTCCCCCACCCCCCCCCCCCCCCCCCCCGCCTTTGCAAATGTATGTTCTAGGACTGAAGGCAGCGACCCACTCTCAGCCCTTGGAGCAGTGAGCGCGCCGTTCACTCGCTCAGGCTGGCCCCCGCGTGCTTACTCGGCGGGCTGACCTTGCGCTTCCGGCACACCAGGCTGGCGGCCGTGATGAGCTGGATGGCGTAGCGCAGCGACGTCTCCAGCCCGATGCGGGTCAGCACCGTGTAGGCGTCCTCACTCATCTCTACGTCTTCCTCCTCGCACCTGCCGGCAGGCGGGGTGGGAGCGGGGGTGAGCCGGGGCTGCCCCCCCTACCCCCGCCCTGGGCGCTGCTGGGCATCCTGGGGTCGCATGGAATCTAGGTCCTTGGCCTCCAGACCCTCCCCGTCCAGGGTCCTACCCCCCAGGGTCAGCCACTGGCTCGTGCCCTCCCTTCTCTACTGTGGCCCCCCCCCCCGCCGCCCCTAGATCAGAGGCCACTGCTTGGATGCCCAGCCCAGCCCAGCTGCTTGCAGGCCCAGAGGCCTCCCCTCCTCAGACCTCGCTGCCCCCACTTGCCAGACAGGGTGGACGCCGGCCCTGCCGCCCAGGCCCACGGCCTGGTCCTGCCCCAGGACGCCAGACGGCCCTGTGCATACCGGATGCGGAGGATCTGTTTCGTGTCCTTCTCACTGTAGGGCGAGGTGGAGACGATGAGCAGTCGGTCCAGGAGGTCGATGGGGATGCCGTGGGGGCTCTGGTAGCTGGTACCTCGGATCCTGGGGAGGAGGGGGAAGGGAGGGCTGTCAGGACGATGCGCCCAGAACCCAGCGCTCTGTGCCCTCTACTTGGAATACGCCACCCCCTCCCCTCCACCGCAGCCCACTCACTGGGCAAATACCACTTAACCTTCAGCTCACGGCTGCACCACCCACCAGGCAGCCGTCCCTTGACTGCATCACTGCCCCTGTAGAGCTGGGGTGGCTTTAGCTACGTGTCTATGTCCAGGATTACTGGATCAAGGTCCTACTCCCCTGCGGGACGCCCAGCTCCATAGGGGGAGGGACTGCACCGGTCCTGTTCCCTGCTGGACCTGGCCCAGCACAAGCCTGGCACATGGCAGGTGCCAGGGAACTGAGCGGGGCCTCGTTATTCGTGACAGTTACGTTCTGAATAGTGGGGCAAACGCTCATTAGCAAACGATGAACCCCTGCTTCTAGGGGAAACCCAGTCAGGTTCTTGTGGGCCTATGTGGTCACGATACTTTTGTCCACCAACATATAACCTGGTTCTATGTGTTCCCGCATTTTTTTTTAATATTTATTTATTTTTTTTCCCCTCAACTTTTTTTTTTTTTTTTTTTTTTTTGAGACAGAGAGAGACAGAGCATGAACGGGGGGAGGGGCAGAGAGAGAGGGAGACACAGAATCGGAAACAGGCTCCAGGCTCTGAGCCATCAGCCCAGAGCCTGACGCGGGGCTCGAACTCACGGACCACGAGATCGTGACCTGGCTGAAGTCGGACGCTTAACCGACTGCGCCACCCAGGCGCCCCAATGTTTATTTATTTTTAAAAGACAAGAGACAGAGCACAAGGCGGGGAGGGGCAGAGAGAGGAGACACAGCATCCGAAGCGGGCTCCAGGGTCTGAGCTGTCAGCACAGAGCCCGACGCGGGGCTCGAACCCACAAACTGTGCCATCGTGACCTGAGCCGGAGTCAGATGCTTAATCCACTGAGCCACCCAGGCACCGCCGAATTCCTGTTTAAAGACATCTTATTTGGGGAACCTGGGTGGCTCAGTCGGTTAAGCATCCAACGCTTGACTTCCTCTTGGGTCACGATCTCATGGTTCATGAGTTCAAGCCCGGCGTCTGGCTCTGTGCTGACGGTGAAAACCCTGCTTGGGATTCTCTCTGTCTCCCTGTCTCTGTCTCTCTCTGCCCCTGCCCTGCTCACTCTCGCTCTCTAAAATAAATAAACAAACACGCCATCACCGACAAAGAGCATAAAATGTGACAACGTGGCAATAAATAGATCACAAAAAGAACACGCGTTTGCAGCATGCGAGCTGAGACTAGAAGGCAGAATGTCACCTTGTCGGACCTGAGTCTGGGACGTCCACATCAGGGGACTCAAATTTTTTGCCACTCTGCGCGTGTCTGCACAGGAGCACAACAGTGCCACGAATCCTGATTCGGGAGTTACAGGTAAATTTCAGGGCGAGTACGCAGACTCCCAAACAGGTCACGTGCAAATAACGAAGAGCAAGTGGGTTTGCTGCCTGTCTCAGAAGGCGTCCCGTGCAGACAAGGCAGACGAGAGAGCACCAGGGCCAGGGGTAGCGGCAACACCCGAGGGCAGACGTTCCAAGCTTTACCAGAACCTGGGGCACTTCGTGTGTCCAGGATTTTTCCGTGGCGTCCTTAGGGCCCAAAGAAATATTAAGTGCTATTACGCAGTTTGGTCTAAGTGACCTAACTGGAGTGATTTATGCAGTGTCCAACACGGGTCACCGTGCTTCCCTCAAAAACTTAAAACATCCCGCAGCACTTGTGTGTTTTCTGCAGCGCCCCGGGGATGCCCCGGCACACAGCTTGGGAACCGTAGCCGCAAAGGGTACGGAAACAGAAAGACAGAAAGAACAGGGTCCCTCGACTTCCTCGTGGAACGGAGTTGCCTGCCTACCTTGTTTAAGGTCGCGGCAGGGAGCTCAACAAACAGGTCCTGTTTGCCCTGTGGCTACACCCCCCGCCCGGGGCCTCTGAGGGGGCTCACCGGGTGATGCCTCGGTTGGTGGCCATGATGAGGACCGGCGCCATGTCACTTTCCAGGGCCCGATTGAGGAAGGAGAAGCTCTCAATGTCGAGCATGTGTACCTCGTCGATGAACAGCACCTGGGAGCCACTGAGGGTCAAACCCACCGCCCAGGCCTCTCTGCTCCCGCCTCCCCCGACCGCAAGCCACCGGCCCTCCCCCAGTACTCACTCCAGGGATGATCTCCGCCTTGCCCTCCTCACGCCACTCAGCCACCTTGGCGTTGATCTGCTCTCGGACTTCTGACTTGATCTCCCCGGTGTCGCCTGTGGGAAGCGGGAGTGTCAGGGGACAGGGATCCAGGGCCGGAGGGCGGCCAAAGATAAAGACGGGACGCCAGGGACAGAGGGAAGAGAGACCAAGACCGGAGTGGCAAAGCGACAGAAGGGCCGGGAAGCGTCCCAGAGAGGAGGAGAACCAGAGACAGAGACCCCGGGGAGAAGTGACGGCAGGACACGCGTGCCCCCCCTTGGGCACCCCTAAGGGGCTCCACCTGAGAAGAGAGCCAGGAAGCCCTGGGTGCGGGAGTTGATGACGTCGATCTCGTGCAGGGACACCGTGTGCACCACCTCCTTGCGTTTCTGGAGCTCCCCGTCTGGACACTGCACAAACTTGGTCTGTGGGGCCGGGAGGGGTGGGAGAGACAAGAGCAGAGAAGAGCATGAAAGGGGGGCCCGAAGGGGCTGTCTGGGGGTGGGGAGACCGGATCCCTGAAATGGAGCTGAGGATCCAGAAACCCCAGGTCCAAGAGGCAGTCGCGGCTAGGGCATCCGAGAGCACTGAAGGACGGGGGTTCCTGGAGGACCTCGGCCTTCACGAGCAAACTGCTACGTTGAAGGGCCCTGGCTGTCCCAGAGGGTACAGGGAAGAACCAGGAGTGCCGGGGACATGTGGTTCTGGGCCATGGGGGTGAGGGAGGAGATGCAAACATCCCAGAGCCTGGAGCGAGGGGATCCCCAGAGCCCTGGCCCACCTGGGAACCCATGGCGTCATAGTCACGAGCGCGTGTGAAGGAGCGGCCCAGCTTGGAGATCTTGCCCGTGGCCTTGTCGATGGTGATCACGTCCCTGTGGGGGGGTGGGGGGGGGAGGCAGGAGTGAGGACAGGAAAGGGCCCAAGCTCCCCTACCCCGGCCACCCAGCGTAGCCCCCGCCGCTCACCCGGCCTGGACCTTGTCCTTGGTCAGGGACTCGATCATCTTGGTGCCCAGGTCATATATGGTCTCCATCTCCGTGGTCTTAAGGGTCAGCTTCCCTACCTTAGAGCCCTGAGAGGGGGGACATGCCAGGCAAGGAGTTTCAGAGGGGGCCCAATGTCTCCCCAACACAGCCTCAAAATGGGCACGACGCAGGGATGCTTCTGGGGGTGGTGGATATAGTCACGGTCGTGACCGTGGTGATGGCCTCGTGGGCACACACGTATGCCAAAACTTAACACCCTGCAAACTTTATTATTATTTTTTATTTGCTTTTAACATTTATTTATTTTTGAGAGACAGAGACAGAGTGTGAGCAGGGGAGGCGCAGAGAGAGAGGGAGACACAGAATCCAAAGCAGGTTCCAGGCTCCCAGCTGTCAGCACAGAGGCCGATGCGGGGCTCGAACTCATGCACCATGAGATCATGACCTGAGCCGAAGTCGGACGCGTAACCAACTGAGCCACCCAGGCGCCCCGTCCTAACACCCTGCAAACTTTCGACGTGTGCAGCTTTTGTAAGTCAATTGCACCTCAGTAAACCGATGACTAAAATCCCAGGAAGCAAACACCCAACAACCTACCTAAAAGATCAAAAACGACACGGACTAGGGGTCCCATGACATGGGGGTCACACTCTCCCATTCTTTGTTTCATATCCAAATAACAGGTGTTTTTTTGTTTTTTTATTGATCACAAACCCAGAAAACAGAGCTAAGCTAAACACAGCTAAGGTAACAAAAACACCACACTCCCTCCCCACAAGATAACACAGTCAACATCTTTAAGGCTTTTCCAGCAGATCCACCTGTCTCTTGTTTCCAGTTTGTTCTTTCTGCAGGGACAGGTGGCAGGATAAAAGAGTTGGGATTAAGGAGGGAGATAAAGGTGATTTCGGTTTTACGCCTTTATTTTTATTTTTAAAGATTTATTTATTGGGGCGCCTCAGTGGTTCAGTCGGTTGAGCATCCGACTTTGGCTCAGGTCATGATCTCACGGTTCGTGAGTTCAAGCCCCGTGTCAGGCTCTGTGCTGACAGCTTGGAGCCTGGAGCCTGGAGCCTGCCTTGGATTCTGTGCCTCCCTCTCTCTCTCTGCCCCTCTCCCGCTTGCTCTCTGAGCAGGCTCAGTGCTACCAGTGCAGAGGCCGATGCAGGGCTCGAACCCACAAACCATGAGATCATGACCTGAGTTGAAACCAAAAAAGAGGTGCTTAACCGACTGAGCCACCCAGGCACCCCTGGTTTTACATTTAAAAAAAAAAAAATTTTTTTTTAACGTTTATTCATTTCTGAGAGAGAGAGACAGCACAAGTGGGGGAGGAGCAGAGACAGAAAGAGGGAGACACAGAATCCAAAGCAGGCTCCAGGCTCTGAGCTGTTAGCACAGAGCCGTACGTGGGACTGGAACTCACGGACCATAAGATCATGACCTGAGCTGAAGTCGGCCGCTTAACTGACTGAGCCACCCAGGCGCCCCCCCACTGTTGTAAACTTTTAAGGAGAGGATGTATTCATGTATTTCTTCTGTAATAAAAATTGAATTTTTTTTCATTTTTCTTTTTCTTTTTTTTTTTTTAATTTTTTTTTCAACGTTTTTTATTTATTTTTTTGGGACAGAGAGAGACAGAGCATGAACGGGGGAGGGGCAGAGAGAGAGGGAGACACAGAATCAGAAACAGGCTCCAGGCTCTGAGCCATCAGCCCAGAGCCCGACGCGGGGCTCGAACTCATGGACCGCGAGATCGTGACTTGTGAAGTCGGACGCTTAACCGACTGTGCCACCCAGGCGCCCCTTCATTTTTCTTTTAATGTTTGTTTATTTTTGAGACAGAGAGAGAGAGAGAGAGCGAGCACAAGCAGGGGAGGGGCAGAGAGAGAGAGAGAGAGAGAGAGAGAGAGAGAGAGAGAGAGGAGACACAGAATTCGAAGCAGGTTCCAGGCCCTGAGCTGTCGGCACAGAGCCCGACGTGAACTGTGAGATCATGACCTGAGCCGGGGTCGGATGCTTAACCAACTGAGCCACCCAATAAAAACTGAATTATAAAGAACCATCTTGGGGGCAGGACCCCTGGTTGGCTCAGTCGATGGAGACTAATCTTAGGGTTGTGCATTTCAGTCCCATGTTGGGGGTCGAATTTACTTTAAAACAAAACAAAACAAAAAGAACTATCTTGGGACTAGTTTTCTCTATATTCACACACCCTCCTACCATATTTCTTAAATTCAAAATGTAATTGCCGATGGATGGGACTAATTTAGAAGACTGCAGACAGGTGTTAAAAGTGCAAGTCAACTGGGGCTCCCGGGTGGTTCCGTCAGTTAAACGTCGGACTTTGGCTCAGGCCATGGTCTTGCGGTTCGTGAGTTCGAGCCCACGTCGGGCTCTGTGCTGACAGCTCAGAGCCTGGAGCCTGCTTCGGATTCTGTGTCTCCCTCTCATTGTGTTCCTCCCCTGCTTGCACCCTGTCTCTCTCTCTCTCTCAAAAAAAATTAAGATTAAAAAAAAAAAAATTAAAAAGTGCAAGTCAATGTAATTATACATCTTAAATCTATTTCCGCTGAAAATGATGGGCAACCAAAAGAGACAGTGTCCACAGTATGAGACACAGAGACAGAAGGTGACTCTGTGTGAGGTCGACAGGCTTGAGGCATGTCTAAGTGTCCTTTGGTTTAGCATGTTTCTAGAAACTGTCACTTAAGTGTGTAAAAGAGAACGACAAACCAGAGAAAACGACAAACTCAAAAACACTGTGCCATGTGAAGGAAGCCAGCCACGAAAAGTCACTTATGCTGCAGGACTCCACTTATTTTTACTTTTTTTTTTTTTTTTTTAATTTTTTTTTTTCAACGTTTATTTATTTTTGGGACAGAGAGAGACAGAGCATGAACGGGGGAGGGGCAGAGAGAGAGGGAGACACAGAATCGGAAACAGGCTCCAGGCTCTGAGCCATCAGCCCAGAGCCCGACGCGGGGCTCGAACTCACGGACCGCGAGATCGTGACCTGGCTGAAGTCGGACGCTTAACCGACTGTGCCACCCAGGCGCCCCGTAGAATTTTTACTTTTGATAAAAAGAGAGAGAGAGAGAGAGAGAGAGAGAGAGAGAGAGAGAGTGAGTGGGGGAGGGACAGAGAAAATCCCAAGCAGGTCCCGTGCCGTCAGCACAGAGCCCGATGTGGGGCTTGATCCCACAAACCTTGAGATCATATCCTGAGCCGAAATCACGAGTCCGATGCTTCGCCAACTGAGCCACCCAGGAGCCCCTTCATGGTGGTTTTAAGGGTATTTACCTTAGAAGAACTTACCAGACTACACATTTATTTTACGTGGTTCTTTATATCTGTTTTCTTTTACGACAAAAGTGTTAAAATTCTTAGCTTGGTAAAAAGGGAGCGACTAAGGATGACGGGGCGCCCGGGGGGCTCAGTTGGCTAAGCGTCCGACTTCGACTCACGTCATGATCTCTTGGTTTGGTGAGTTCGAGCCCCCGCATCAGGCTCTGTGCGGTCAGCTCAGAACCCGCTTTGGATCCTCTGTCTTTCTCTCTCTGGCTCCCCCTCCGCCACTTGCGCACACACGCTTGTGTGCTCTCTCTCTCTGTCTCTCTCTGTCTCTCTCTCAAAAAAAAAAAAAAAAAAAATTAAGAAAAAAAAAGGCAGCGAATCACAGCTACGTAAGCTGGATAGGAAAACTTTTTGCTCTAAGCTGTACAGATGCCACAGAACAGGTTCTTAGGTTGAACCATTAAGGATTCATGGTGAGAAACTGCCAGAGATTCTCTGCCATGACACCACTTGGTTTAACTGCTCACGGTGTCGCTCACGGATGGGATAAACCGTCAACTCAACTGACCCCCTACCGTAGGCACGCAGAGGGGTCCAACCCGCAGCTGAAGAACATTCCATGGATGCTGACCTCAGCCAGGACCGGCCGCCACCCGACCCTTCAGCAGACTCACCGTCCCTGTCGCTGGCCGATCGATCTGGATCTCCACCACCTCGCCTTCGATGATCTCGGTCTCCTCCCTGGGCAGAGAAAGGGCGTGATCAAGAGAGCCCAACGCTCGGGCCCTCAGGAATCGCTAACTCCCATGAGCCCTTGGGCACAGGACAAGCCGAAGAAGGCAGCGGTCATCCGAGGCCGCCGGGAGCTGGCTTCTTCCCCTGCACCGGGTCCTGGGCTTACTTGATGCGAACCCCGATAGACCGCCGGAAGGCCTGCGTCAGCGCCTCTGTCTTGCTCATCTCCAGGGAGAAGATCTCGCTGCCCGCGATGGCTGTGAATGGGGTGTCAGGGCCCAGGGCCTGTGCCATGCCTGGGGAAGAGGTGGCCTGGTTAGGTGGGGGCAGCCTGGCACCAGGTCCCCAAAAGCTACTTGGGGTCAACCCAGCTCTTCTCGCTCCTTGGGAAGGAGTGTAGTTGAGGTGGGCTCGGCGCTGGGGGTGGTCAGGGAGACGCAGAGGAAGCCAGTGACGGCTTAGAGCCGTCGCGCTGCCCAGGGGGCCAACCTCCTGACCCTATAATCTGGCCAAGCCCCTCTCCCAATCTCCAGGATCTGCTTAGCCTCCAGGCTCAGGGGTAATACGCAAGAGTAGAGGCCAAAAGAGGGCTGAAAGGGTAGTTAAGGGTGGGGGCTCGAGCCAGACCCAGGTTCGAGTCCTGGCTCCACCACGAGGCACGGGAACCACCACGAGGAAGGGTCTCCTCTCCGGCTGGAGGACAGTGGGGCTGTTCTTACAGCCACTTCAAGCACCGAGCCACGTCTCACAGACAGGAAGTCACTGAACCTTTCTGACCAATGGGAGGCGGGAACCCTTCTTGGTCCCTTTGTCGTGTGCCGCGCTCGGTGCCTGGACAGCCTGTTCCCTATTGTCTGTCCCAGGGACTCCGCGGCATCCTGCAAGTCTTAGCTGTGCTCCTGATTCACCTGGAAAGTCTCCCCTGCTCCCTCCTTAGGGCCAGGAGTCTCTCCTGTCCATCACAGCACACTGTGTCCCCAGAATGGCAACTCCCGAGAAGTCAAGGCTTCGGTCTTACTCATCTAAGTGTCCTCAGTGTCTGGCCCAGGGCCTGGACCCCCATTTTATTAAGGAAGCAATGGCCCACATTCAAACACAAGAAATGTTTTAATGTCTCAGCGTGTTGCAGTGGAGACGTGCTGTGTCCAGACGATTAAGCTCTAGTCAATAAGACAGAAGCAAAAGTGAGTGGGAGCCCAAAGGCAGCCGCTTAAAGGGAGTGACGTTTAAAGGGAGGGAAGTACACCCTCACTGCAGGTCCCCTTTCTCCTACATGGGAGCATGGGCACGAAGGCTGGAGCTTAGGCAACCCTCTTGGAACATGAGGTGACCCTGACATGGCAGCGAGTGCCTAAATGGCCTACATTCAGACTCTTCTACGTGAGAGAACGAACCAGAGAGTTTAAGGCCCCGCCATTCTGGGTTGTCGGTTAAATGTGGCTGAACCCAAGCTTGATTTACACAGGAAGGATTATCTTCCTGTGTAAGAGACCAGCAAAGCTCCTGCCCCGAGAGGCCTCTCACCCATGGCGATGGCTGTCTTCCCTGTGCCCGGCTGGCCAGCGATGAGGACCGCCCGCCCGGCGATCTTCCCTTCCCGGATCATCTCCAGCACAACCCCAGCTGCCCGCCGGGCTGCGAGCTGCCCCACCATGCCCTGGGAAGCCTGTAGGGGGGGGAGGCGAGAATACACCAGGTTACCTCCTATTGGGCTGCCACCCCATTTCCAGGCCCTCCTGCCTAGTGACATGAAAGGGCACGGTGTTAGCTAGGACTTGGGGAAAAGGAAAGAAAGCCTTGTCCGCCCCAATATCTTCAGACAATTCAGACGCTAGGGGCACCTGCGTGGCTCCGTCGGTTAAGCGTCTGACTCTTGGTTTCGGCTGAGGTTATGATCTCACAGTTCTTGAGTTCAAGCCCTGTGCCCGGCTCTGTGTTGACAGCATGGAGCCTGCTTGGGATTCTCTGTCTCCCACTGTCTCTGCCCTCTGCCCCTCCCCCCACAAATAAATAAACAGGAAGATAAAAAAAAAAAAAGAAAGAAAGAAAAAAAAAAATCTCTACGTGTGGCTGAATTTTATCAGTAAGTAGCCAAAGTTCCGGGAGCTCCTAAGTCACCCCAGGAGCCTAGGTGGCCCTCCCCGCCTGAGGCCTCCGCGGATCAGCTTTCCCATCCCACTGCCCTCAACCCTACCTGCCGTGGCTCCAAGGCGTCGTCCAGCCCCAGCCCCCGGATGTGGGAGTGCGCGCCTGCGTTGGGGGAAAGAACCAGGAGACACGGTTACCAGCCGGCTCGTGGTGACGTGTGGCCTGAGGAAAAGGGCTCCTTCCCTCAGCCCTGGTTTCCTCCTTGGTCAAATGGGGGGCCCGAGTCTCTCCCTCACTGGGAGGATGGCTGGTGGTGGTAAATGCTCAATAAACTGGAGCTGTCCTTAGGATACGGCACAGCAGGACCAGAATCACCGAGACCTGGTTAACTACATCATCAGATCAGGAACTAACCGTGACAGCGAGCGGTCACAATTATTCTGTGTTTATAGCCTAATGGCCTCACAGGGTTCTTATTTCGTTCCATGTAACCCTGAGAAACAGTAAGTCCCAGCGATTATCACCCCGGAGTGCTTCTGGGGTTCAGTCACCGCCTCAGGCCCTCAACATGAACTTGAGGGAACCCAGAGACATTAAACTCCTTGCCCGAGATCACACGGCCAGTAAGAGGTAAAGACGTGGGATTTCAATGGTGCACACCAGACCCGGGCTGGGAAAACTACAGCCCGGAGGCCAGTCACTTGTTTTTGTAAATCAAGTTTCATTGGGGGCGCCTGGGCGGCTCAGTCGGTTGAGCGTCCGACTTCAGCTCAGGTCATGATCTCACTGTCCGTGAGTTTGAGCCCTGCATCGGGCTCTGTGCTGACCGCTCAGAGCCTGGAGCCTGTTTCGGATTCTGTGTCTCCCTCTCTCTCTGCCCCTCCCCCCGCCAAAATAAATACACGTTAAAAGAATGAGTGCAGCCTCCTCCGTGCAGGTAAAGCACTTTTTGGAGGCTGCACCCTGCGGGCCCCACCGCACCCCGGCTTCGTGCTCCTGCCTTCACAGCTTCCTCGGTGCGTGAGCCAGGACCAGTGGCTTGGCTGCTCTGAGTCTCGGTTCCCTCAGCTGAAAACGGGATAAGGGTCGCCATACACCCTCTCGGGGGATAGCGAGAGAATTCGGCAGGAACTCACGCGTTCGCTGGTTAGCTGTGGAGCGCCCACTCTGCCGAGGCCCCTGCTGGGGACACAGCCAGAAACGAGCCAGAGCTGGTCCCTGCCCTCGCGGAACTAATGGCACAGGGTGGGAGGGGTGCACGGGCCGACCCCAGCAAGCGCTCAGCAAACATCCGCTTTTACGATTTCCTAGCAAAACGTTGGTACGCCCAGGAGCCTAACCGGGCTAGCTGGCAGAAGGGCAGCGTGGGCCCCCACGTGCCTTGCTGAGCCCGCTCTGCAACTCGGGATTCTCTGCATCATCAGACAGGGGGACAGGGTGGGAGGCAGGCCACCCCCCTCTCAGGGTTCCTGGGCAGGGCTCTGTTGAAGGCAGGCAGGGTCTAGGTCCCTGTTCGTGACCCACGCTCACTCACCGATACGTTCGATCCTCGTCACGTCTCGGATCTCTGGGACCTTGGTTGTGGCTGTCTGGGAGCGGAGGAAGACACATCAGAAGCGCGCTCGCGGTCCCCGTTTTCACCAGCTCCTCTGTCCCTCCCGCCCACGGCCTGGGAGGAAGTCCTTTCCGTGCCTCTTCCCCGTGGGCAGGCCAAGAGCCCACACACCTGTCACTCTCATCCTTCTCGTTGGTCACCAACTAAATGCTGGTTGACTGACCACAGTACACCGAGTTCCAGAAAGACAAGGACCGTGTCTGTCTCGTTCACACCTCTGTCCCCGGGGCCTCAGCCCGTTGTTGGGTGCCCAGGAATTAACGTGGTTAAGAAAGAAGCCCCCCTCGCTCTCCCACAACCCTGATAACAGACACGAACGCGGAATAGCAAGCTGGACGTGGCCTGGCCCCCGACTGCCCAGCCCCCTGTGCCACGCTGCCTGGATCCTTGTCACTAGGCCTTTGCACGTGCACATCCCAGAGTCCTTTGCCCAGGCCCGACTAGCTCTGGGGTCTCCAGATGTCCGGACAGAACAAAAGGTCTCCTCTGGGAGCCTGCTATCTCCCTGTGTGATCTCACACATAGGAGGGAGACTGTCAGATCAATGTTCTCGGCTCCAATAGACGGGACTCCCATGAAGGGTACAGCCCACATCTCGCTTGTTCACTTGGGGTGCAGTGTTTGCGGGGTGGGTGAATGATGTGCTGTACGGAAATGCTGAGCTCATTGAACAAGCAAGTACCAAGTCCTCTGGGATCGCCAGCTCTCCGAAAAGAGAAGCCGGCCACCATCTCTTGTCCTATAGCGGAGAG
The DNA here is from genome assembly GCF_018350155.1 of Leopardus geoffroyi. Taxonomy (NCBI): domain Eukaryota; kingdom Metazoa; phylum Chordata; class Mammalia; order Carnivora; family Felidae; genus Leopardus; species Leopardus geoffroyi. The sequence continues at coordinate 8,817,503 of NC_059335.1, forward strand.
AGAGGAGTAGATACCTCCCCGGGACAATTCGAGAACGCCCAGAAGATTCACACAAGTGTCCACGGCAGCCTGATCCACAAGAGCCACATACGCTTTTGTAAAGCTTACTTATTTACTTGGGAAAACCCAAAATGTCCGGCAACAGATGCGTGGATAAACAAAACGTGGTACGTCCACGCTTGGAATAGCATTCAGCCATAAAAAGAAAGTTCTGGGGTGCCTGGGTGGATCAGTCAGTGGAGCGTCTGACTCTTGATGTTGGCCTAGGTCATGATCTCACGGTTCGTGATTTCAAGCCCCACGTCGGGCTCTGTGCTGGCCGCATGGAGCCTGCTTGGGACTCACACTCTCTCTCTCTCTCTCTCTCTCTCAAAATGAATAAATAATCTTAAAAAAAAAAAAATGAAAACATCATGCTAAGTGAAAGAAGCTAGACACAAAAGGTCACAGATGGTGTGCCATCCTTGGCCTGAAATGTCCAGGATGAGCAAACCCACAGAGGCAGGAAGCATATTAGTGATGGCCTAGAGGCCTAGCGCCAGAGGGTACGGGAGGGCTGGGGGACCGTGGCCAAAAGATACAGGGTTTCCTTCTGGGGAGGATGAAAAATGTCCTGAAACTGACTGAGGTGATGATTGCACAACTGTGAACGCACCAGAGACACTGACCTATACGTTTAAAATGGGTAACTTGTATGGCAGGGGGATGATATTGCAATAAGGCTGTTAAAAAAAATCTGGGCGGTGGGTCTTAGGCTGTATTATTTGCAGACACTGGAGTGTCTCACAACTTCTTTCCTTTTTTTTTTTTTTTTTTTAAACCTTATTTATTTAAGTAATCTCTACACTCAACGTGGGGCTCGAACTCAAGACCCCGAGATCAAGCGTTGCCGCTCCGTTGACTGCGCCAGGCACACGCCCCTCACAATTTCTAATAAGGAAAGGAAAGCCTAAGAAGCCAACCTGTTGAGCCAGTGCCTCGGTCACCTGCCTCCAACACCTCTTCCCTCCTACAGGTCTCTCTTCTTCCACCAGGAGAGGAGACAGAGGCATCCAACCTAGTGGAGCCTTCAGTGTCCGGAACCGAGTTTAGACCCCCACACATCTCCACACAGCCCATCAGACCCCACTTGAGGCAATAAATGGACGTGGATCCAGAAATCCCAACCCCCCCCTCTTTTTTTTTTTTTTTTTTTTTTTAGCATTTCTTCTTCTTCTTATCATTATTAACGCCTATTTATTTTTGATAGAAACAGAGCACAAGCCAGGGAGGGGCAGAGAAGAGGGAGACACAGAATCCGAAGCAGGCTCCAGGCTCCAAGCTGTCAGCACAGAGCCCGAGGCGGGGTTCGAACTCACAAGCTGTGAGATCATGACCTGAAGTGAAGTCAGATGCTTAACCGACTGAGCCACCCAGGCGCCCCCAGAAATCCCAACCCTTAACGATCCCAACACAAATAGACTTGCGTCCTACAAGGCCTTCCGTTTCACGGGAAGCCTCTCCTACGCTGTGCTGTCCACTGACCCCATGGAAGTAGAGAGCATTTAAAAAGCTTTAAGTTTATTTATTCATTTCGAGAGAAACAGAGAGGGTGAGTGGGGGAGGGGCAGAGAAAGAGGGAAAATCCCAAGCAGGCTCCACACTGTCAGCACCGTCAGCAGAGAGCTCAATGCAGGGCTTGAACTCAAACTCACCAATCGTGAGATCATGACCTGAGCAGAGACCAAGAGTCTGACGCTTAACGGACTGAGCCACCCGGCGCCCTAAGCAGAGGTCATTTTAAAACTCAGCACCCGCCATCCCTTTCAAACTTCCAACAGTTTATCCATGTTCCTGGGAACTGGGTCTCAGGAGTGTGGACATTCTCTTTCCTCTTCTTCCCTACCCACCCCCTTTTGCCATGGCAGCAGCCACAGACTCAAGTCCCGCCCCCATCCCTCCAGGTCGCTATAGGAACCCAAGTAGCTGGAAACCCAGTTCAACCCCCAAGCTAAGGCCACATCCCTTCTTCTTCCAGATGTTTCTCGGGCGAGTACTTGGCGCCTGGGCCAGTGCCGCTGGCCTCTCCTTTACAGAGCTCACATGCACTCATTCATTCAAACATTCAAGTGACAACTTACTGAGCATCCACACGGAGGGCCAAAACAATTCCATGACGAGATCCCACACCTCTGGAACCCCATCCCCACGGACACCCTCCAGGTTCTCAACACTCTTGTGGCTCAAGGCTAAGCAACTTCACGCTCTCAAGCACACAGACAGGTCCCCACCTGGGCTTTCTCCTATAGTCAGGTGCCATTTATACAACCCTCATTAGACTTCAGGGCAAAAGACTGGAGAACTGGCTGCGGATTGCACTCAGAAGATGGGAAGCTGGAGTTCCCATAACACGATGCAGTCAGATCTGACCACTGAGCCCTTGAATATCCACTTGAATCCAGGATAATAGGAGTCCAGTCCCCAGCCCCTCCTCCCTCAGCCTCAGGAGTCCGGGCCCCCAGCACCTTTTTTCCTCAGATCCAGGGGTCCGGGAACCCAACACCCTCCTCCCTTAGAACCAGGAGTCCAGTCTCCAGCCCCCTCCTCCCTTAGACTCAGAAGTCCGGGCCCCCAGCACCTTCCTCCCTCAGATCTAGGGGTCCGGACCCCCAGGCCCCTCCTCCCTTAGATCCAAGGATCCAGGTCCTCAGTCCCCTTCCGCTTCGACTCGGGAGTGTGGGTTTTCCCCTCCGCTCTCCGCACGCCGCACTTACCACGGTTGCCATGATGCTCACCAACCGCCAATATCCCAGCGGAAACGGAAACGCACTAGAAACGAGGCGTTCTGGTCCCTCTAGACGGCTAGGTCCTCCAAAGATCTCGGCGTTCCTTCATAAATATGCAAACTCTCCTTGTGTGGGCGTGGCGTCACTTTTCAGGACCCGCTCTTCCGCCGAGGCTGAGCTGGTAAATGGGTGCCCGGAACTCCTGGGTCGGTTCCCAACGCCTCCTGACCCCTCCCTTTACCCAGGCCTCCTTGCCGAGGCTGATTGCAAAATTCTTAAGACTTCTTTGGGCAACCACACGTCCCCCACGCTCCCTTTCTTCCTTATTCCACCCTCTCCTCTCTCTGCTAACGCTGGAGCCTCAGGTTTAGGATTGACAGAGCTGAGGGCCAATCCGCTAGCGCAGCGACAAGCCGCGCCCCCTGAGGCTCTCATTGACCGCTGGGGGGGCGGAGCAGAGCAAACCCTACCTTGTCCACCAATGAGGAGACGCGGGCGCTCCCTCCCCCGGGCACGGACCAATGGCTCTGGCCGGGGGGCGGGCCCCGCCGCCTGGCGGCCGCAAGATTTCACTGCAGGGGCCCCGCCGGCCTCAGTGACGCTGCGGCCGCCTCCAGCCTACGGCCCAGACCTCTGGGGCGGGGGTGCGGTCGTGCAATAGGAAGCCGAGGGCGTTGCAAGCTTCCCGTCGGGCACCAGCTACCTGGCCCCGCGCCCTGCCCTTTGCATTCCCCAGACACCTCGGGAGCCCCCACCTGTGGACCCTGGAGCCCCCTTCACGCGTCGGCCATGCCTCTAAGCCGCACTTTGTCCATGTCCTCACTGCCAGGACTGGAGGATTGGGAGGATGAATTCGACCTGGAGAATACAGTGCTCTTCGAGGTGGCCTGGGAGGTGGCCAACAAGGGTGAGCACGCCAGGCGATGGGTCCTGGACCAGGAGGGCAGTCGGGGATGGGGGCGCGAAACTCTCGAGTCCTAGAGGACGGAGTTACTTGGCATGATACTCTTGGATTCTGGGCAAGGAACCTATGACTCCTGTGTCCTTGGGGAGGGCCGGGGTAAGTCTTCTGTACCCTGGCGGGGTGGGGATGGGTCGCCTGACTGTGAAGATGAAAGGAAGCTGGAAGTCCAATTGCTGGGTCCTAGGGAAGAGGGGGCCAAAATGAATGATTCCTAGGTCCCCGAGGGAGGCTTCCCAGAGACCAGAGACCTGGGTCCTGAACCGGGAAGGAGATGGGGGGTTGGCACTTTCTAGTGCAAAACTAGGGAAGTTTTGCTGGGTTTCAGACCTGTGGCCCTCAGGGAAGAGTCTGGGGATATAAACTCTGGATCTGGGAGAGAGCCAACAGGGAGATAGGATGCATGAGTCGTGGTGGCAGAATTTGGGGGCTGGCCACTTGCGAGTAAAGATGGGAAGGGCTGCAGACTCTAATTCTTAGATCTTAGGGTGGGAGAGAGTTGGTCTGAATGCCTAGACTCTGAAGGAGTCAAGGGTGTGAGCTCTGTTTCTAGGAGTACAGAAGCCTGCGGCCTCAGACACATGCGTACTGGAATGAGGGAAGCCTGGGAAGTCCTAAGTTGGTCAGGGGCTGGGCCCTAGGATGGGAGTGGCTGGGGACCTAGATTTCTGCGTCCCAGGCTCTGAAGGTCCTAAAGTTCTGGGTTTGGAAAACCAGCTGGGGTTTTGCTTTGCTGAGTCTTGGGAGAGAATGGGGCTGAGTCTCACCCCATGGCAAGCAGCCCTCGAACTGGGAGCCATGTATCCCCAGGGCCCAGGTTCCAGTAGGTAAGGAGGCTGAGAGCCCAGACTTCTGGGTCTGGAGCGGAGTTATGGGCAGAGCAGCGGGGCCCTGCACGTGTGTTCTCAGTTGGGGAGAGGAAACTGGGGGACAGGTCAGCAGAGTCCCTGGGGGCAAGGAATGACAATTCAGGCTTCTCTTGGGCAGCTGTGGGAAGCTGAATCGGGCCATGGAGAGAGATTCTCCCCTACCCTGACCTAGAGCCTGACTGAGATTATAAACCCAGCTCCCAGAAGCTGGGAACTCAGGGACCTGAGTCCTGCTGATCCTTGCCAGCTTCTGTCATCCTTGGGACCCCGGCCCCTAATTCCCTCAGACCCAGGAGCCCGAGTCCCTAGCCCTTTCATGTCTCAGACTCCGAAGTTTAGCCTGAGCCCCTTTCTCCCCCTGAGTCCCAACCCCAGCCCCATTCTCCCTTAGACCCAGGAGTACTGCCCTTGAACTCCTATCCCATCATCTCTCTGACTCAGAAGGGTGGGCTCTCAGCCCCCTCCTCCTTCTAGGCCAGAGGTGTGGGGCCCCAGTACCTCCCATGGCCCCCTACCCTGCCCCAGGTCCCAGACCCGTGGACCTCGGCTGGGGCCTGCCCTCACGCACTTGGGCCCACAGTGGGCGGCATCTACACGGTGCTACAGACGAAGGCGAAAGTGACAGGGGATGAATGGGGTGACAACTACTACCTGGTGGGACCGTACACGGAGCAGGGCGTGAGGACCCAGGTGGAACTGCTCGAGCCCCCAACCCCAGCCCTGAAGAGGACGTTGGACTCCATGAACAGCAAGGGCTGCAAGGTGGGACATGGCCTGGCCGAGGGGAGGGGAGGTGGGTGCCCAGAGTCAGGGTGGGAGCGGCAGCTGGAGAAGGGACAGCGGGGAGAGGGTGGGTAGCCCCACGGGGAGAGGGAGGCATGGACAGAAACATGGGATGACCCAGAACTTTCCCAGATAGACACAGAGGAGGTAAGATTGACAGACAGACAGACGCAGGACCCCATGAAGTGGGTGGGTGAACCCCACGCTGAAGCCATTGGTGAACGGACAGACCGACAGCAGGTGCGTAAGACAGACTGAGAGATGGCTCCCAGAGGCCAAGATCCTCAGACCCACAGAGAGAAAAAGAGCGAGACAGAAAGACAGACAGCCAGGTGGAACCCGGGGGGAGATGGGCTTGGGGTGAGGCAGGAGTGCCAGAGTGGGGGTTCTGGAGCCTGAAGTTCAAAATCACCTTCTCCACTTCCTGCCTGTGTGACCTTGGCTAATAAACCTACTAATAGCATCTACCTTGTTCGTTTTGGGGGAAAGGATTAATTGTTAGTTAATAAAGTCCTCAGCCCGGTTCCTGGCCTCAATTAGCACTGTGTATGAGCTCTTGTGACCACGGCCATCGTCATCATCGTTATCATCAACAGCCAAGCCGGCAGTGAGGTGGACCGGCCGAGCGAGGGAGAGAGATGGATGGAGAGAGATTGAGTGTTCCAAAAGGTGGCGATAGCCCCAGGGGCTACAGCAATAGCGAGAGAGGCAGCCTGACATTTCCAGGAGAAGGAACTAGAAGGGAGAGGAAGATAGAGTACCGATGGAGTGGAAGAGAGACAGGGGGCAGAGTTTCAGAGGAGCAGACCCGGGACTTAAAGATAGGAAGGGAGAGTCCCAGAGCCCCGGCTGAGGACTGACGGATGAGCACTGAGAGGCAGCTACCTCCGGCGGAAAAGGCCATGACGTAGCAGAGTGGAAGGACAGACAGATCTGGGAGGAAGAAGTACCATGGTTCCTTCATTCATTCACAGCCTCTAGTCTGGGGTGGGGTCTGGAGTCCAGAGAGGTCGGGGACCATGTCCCTAAGGAACCCTAGATCAGCCCAGCCCTCCCCCATGGCAGCTGCTCCCCACGTGCTGGGGGCCTAAGAATAGCGCCCCCCCCCCCAGCAAAAGGGCAGATGACAGCTGGGAGGGGGAGGGGTATCAGAGTCAGGCTCCCCAGGCTGGGCAAAACCAGGTCCGGGAGGCGCAGGACTGCTTGCCGCCCGCACAGGGCTGTGGCAGCTGGCCCAGAACCTAGGCCATCCTCTCAGGAGGAAAGCAGCCGCCCGGAGAGATGTGGCAGCAAGGTTTAGAAACATGGCAGTGGGGCAGACAGCAGCTGGTGTTGGAAAGGTAGCTGCAGAGTCCAAAGATGGGCCTAAGGGTAGAGGAAGGAGACAGCAGGTGACAAATTTATAGTGAAAGCGTCAGAAGCAAGGCAGCGGGCGTGGAAGAATGTGGCAATGAGAACAGTAAAAGAAACAGCCAGTGGGAGGAATTAGCAGCAGAAGGAAGAAATAATGGGAGAAGGCAACAGGCGGGTTGGCAAGACGGAAGTGGCAGGAAACACAGAAACAAGGCAGCACGTTGGAGAAATGCTAAGGGTGGAAAAGCAAGGCAGTGGGGGGCACAGAGACAGGACCGTGTGACATTCATGGTTATAGGTAAGAGAAAGGAGGCAGTGGGTTGGGAACCAGGGTAGCGGTTGTAGAAAGGAAGCAAGGTTTTCTTTTTTTAAAAAAAAATTTTTTTTTCAACGTTTATTTATTTTTGGGACAGAGAGAGACAGAGCATGAACGGGGGAGGGGCAGAGAGAGAGGGAGACACAGAATCGGAAACAGGCTCCAGGCTCTGAGCCATCAGCCCAGAGCCTCATGCGGGGCTCGAACTCCCGGACTGCGAGATCGTGACCTGGCTGAAGTCAGACGCTTAACCGACTGCGCCACCCAGGCGCCCCAGCAAGGTTTTCAATTAGCAGTAATCGCTCCTCTAATAAACCTCATTGGCTACGATACCGCCACTGCGCAAAGCTAGAAAGGAAGCGAGGCACAGGGAAAATGTAACAGCGATTGACAGAGTGTGGTGGGAATAACTAGCAGCACGTGGAGAAATAAGGCAGCGGGGGAGAAATTAGCAGCAGGTACCGGAACAGGGTGGAAGAACTGAGGCTTTAAGCCCCGACTGCTGCCTGCGGGTGGGCGAGCCACCGAGGCTGAGCCCAGGGAGGTGTGGCCAAAAGCCTGAGTCTTCCTGTGGGCCCCCCAGGTGTATTTCGGACGCTGGCTGATCGAGGGGGGGCCCCTGGTGGTGCTCCTGGACGTGGGGGCCTCAGCCTGGGCCCTGGAGCGCTGGAAGGGGGAGCTCTGGGACACCTGCAACATCGGGGTGCCTTGGTACGACCGTGAGGCCAACGACGCCGTCCTTTTTGGCTTCCTCACCACCTGGTTCCTGGGTGAGGTAGGCCCCATTGCTGGTCGCCATGTCACTCCTGACCCGGGCCCCAACTGACGATGGCCATTAGTCCCTGCCAGAGGGGGCGGGGTAGTAAAGGGTGGCCGGCCGGGGGGCCTTGGGGTGGCTGGCTTCTCCCAGGGCATTCTGGGATTGTAGGTCCTTTTCCAAGCTCTAGCTCTGACCTTTGGGAACACAGACACCCAGGGACCCAGAGGCTCAAACTCCCAACCCCAGCTTCATTCATTCTAATTTTCTCAGTATAGAAATTTTGAACTGTTAGCTTTGGGGGGTGCTGGCCGGGTTAGAGGGCTTGCACCAGGACATTCTGGGAGTTGTAGTTCTGTAGTCTGATAGTGGCTGGACTTAGCTCTCAGAGGGGGCCCTGGACAGTTGGGGGTCTCCAGCCTATATGAGAACCACGGATCCTGGTTCTGACCCCCTTTTAGGTTTTAAAAGGCTGAAGAAACTTCACATCTCCTGCCCCAGGGAAACCAGTTTACGAATGGGCCAGTCCTAGGGCATTCTGGGAGTTGTAGTCCTTTAGTCAGTATTGGATGCAGCTCCAGTCTTGATTGAGACAAAAGCCTCTCCAGGAATTGCGTCCAGGACTTGGGGACACTACAACTTCAGACCATCCACTTCAGCCCTGCTGGCACTTAGAAGGTGGAGCCAACCTCTCCACCGCCCCCGGCTCCCATCAGCCTTGAAGGATGGGGTCAGCTGGCCTGGCGTCCCAGAGATTTACAGTTCCTTGTTCTAGGGGAATTGCAGTGGGCTACCATCCACTCTGTGCAAGAATGATGATAGATTTACCTCTCCCCTGCTTCCCTGTCCACCTTGGGGATTGTTGGTTGTCTGCACAACACACATGGAGACACAGTGGCCCTCTTCCTGTTGCCCCATAGTTCCTGGCCCAGAACGAGGAGAAGCCACACGTGGTTGCACACTTCCACGAGTGGTTGGCGGGCATTGGCCTCTGCCTGTGCCGGGCCCGGCGGCTGCCCGTGGCCACAATCTTCACCACCCACGCCACACTGCTGGGACGCTACCTGTGTGCCGGTGCCGTGGACTTCTATAACAACCTGGAGAATGTGAGCCGGGAACGTGTGGCAGATGGGGGCTGTGAGTGGTTCGGGACGGCCCAAAGCTGTCCGGGAAGCCCAGGGGCGGGGGGATCAAGCTTCCTCTTCTCCCGTGACCCAGGGGTCCAAGTCCTCCACCCCCTCCTCCCTCTGACAAAGGAGTTCAGCTTCCAACCCCAACCACCTCCGGGACCCCGGAGTCTGGACCGCCAAAGTCTTCTCCCCAGTTCTTCTAACCTGACTGCCCTCCCTTCCCACCCAGTTCAATGTGGACAAGGAAGCAGGGGAGAGGCAAATCTATCACCGCTACTGCATGGAGCGGGCAGCGGCCCACTGCGCTCACATCTTTACTACTGTGTCCCAGATTACTGCCATCGAGGCTCAGCACCTGCTCAAGAGGAAACCAGGTAGGGAATAGGCTGGGGTCCCTAGACATGAATGAGGCGTTCTGTGCTAAGGCCGATACTGTTTTTTTTTTTTTTAACTGTAGAGAGCAAAGAACTACACCCCCCAGCCGGCCCTAAGTTGATGACCTGAATAGGGAGCTGCCTGGTTATACGCCCTAGAGGCTAATGGGAGGTGTAGTTCCTTTGACATTCATTTCAAAATGGTAAAGTTACCTTATCGGCTAATGTAGTTACTGGTCTTCTGAAAGGGAATGGAGTTTCACTGGGTTTTGATTTTGAGAAGAGTGGTGTTGGAATCCGCTATTCTTTTTTTTTTTTTTTTAAGTTTACTTATTTATTTTGAGAGAGAAGGAGAGTGAGAGAGCATGAACAGGGGGAGGGACAGAGAGAGAGAGAATCCCAAGCAGAGCCCGACGCGGGGCTCGATCCCGTGAACCGTGAGATCATGACATGAGCCCAAACCAAGTTGGATGCTCAACCGACTGAGCCACCCAGGCACCCCTGGAATCAGTTATTCTTTTCGGGTTATAGCACCCATTCTCAATGGGTGTATTGTGAGAACCACAATTCCCAGGAGGCCTTTGGCTAGCCAGCTCCTTCTACTCCTGGAGCTGATGGTGGTTACAATTTTTCATTGATGTATTTTAATTTCAAGGAGGATAGGAAATGATCGGGACCCTAAAAGAGGCTTGAAGGTTGAGGGTATATTCTGGGAGAAGCAGGATGGGGATGTTTAAATCATCCCCAGTATAGGATGGGATAGGGGAAACAAAATAACTACAACTCCCAGAAGCCCCAAGGTGGTGCATTTTCCCTGTGTGGTTAGCCATTTGCAGGGGCTGCTGGGAGTTGTGGTCGTGCTTGTGAACGTAAGCAAGTGACTTTGGGCAAGAAGGCGTCTGAGTGGCAGGGTAGCGGGGCCACCAAGGGAGCTTCTAAAACCAAGAGATTGTGAAAGGAAAGGAGTCTTTCCTTTGTTTATTCATTCAACCACACTGGCGGGTATGAATAGATGAAGATACGGAACATGGACCTTCTCCCCACAAATTCCAGATATCGTGACCCCCAATGGACTGAATGTGAAGAAGTTCTCTGCCATGCATGAGTTCCAGAACCTCCATGCTCAGAGCAAGGCTCGAATCCAGGAGTTTGTGCGGGGCCATTTTTATGGGTACGTGGACCAGGTACCTAGGTCTTGGGAGAGGAAGGGGTTGGGAACCCAACTCATGAGTGTAAGAGATGGGATAGCTGGGGGCTCAGCCTCTTCCATTCCTGAGCGCCAGAACAATGGTGGAGTATTCAAGTATTGATCCCCATCTAGGGAGAAAAGAACTTCAACTCCCAGGAGCTCCCATGATGCCTCTGTACTGCCTAAGATGCTCGTTGCCCCTGTAGCTTCTGGGGTTTGTAGTTTCAAGGCCAGGGCTAGCGGGTCCCCACCCTTGGCTTCCCCAAGGTGGCTTCACCACCATGCCTTCTGGCTTTTTTAGGCACCTGGACTTCAACTTGGACAAGACCTTGTATTTCTTTATCGCCGGCCGCTACGAGTTCTCTAACAAGGGGGCCGATGTCTTCCTAGAGGCCTTGGCCCGGCTCAACTATCTACTCAGAGTAAGGCCTGGGCTTTGAGAAGACAAAAAGAGGAAAAGGAAATCAGCACATAACTGGGGAGGGTGGGGGCGGGAAGTAGGGAAACCCGTGTGTGAAAGGAAAGTGTAGAGACCCAGAAAGAAGACCAGAGTCCCAGTGGGGATGATAACTCGAATTCTCCTTGACGGGAAGGAGCATGGCAGGGCCGTAGTGGTCTTGATGGGTGGAAAAGGGTAGGTGGCTTCAGCCTTCTCTTGGGTGATCCTGACCCCCTCCCCCCACCCCATGCCTTTTCCTCTGCCCAGGTGAACGGCAGTGAGCAGACAGTGGTGGCCTTCTTCATCATGCCGGCTCGGACCAACAATTTCAACGTGGAAACCCTCAAAGGCCAAGCTGTGCGCAAGCAGCTTTGGTCAGCAGCCCTCGGCCCAGGATCCCTGCCGTTCCCACTCCCAGCCATGTGCTTTGGGAGGCTCAGTTTTGTTATCTGGAACATGAGCAGTTTGCCCCCCCAAAAACTCGTAGTGAAGTCACTTGCTTAAGACGCCTCTAGCTCAGGGGCAGTAAGGAGTCGCACACAGGACAAGTGTGACCGTACAACCAGGGCCCTGACATCAAACTGGCGAGGTCCCACTGGGGCCACTGACCCTTGGTGGCTTTGTGATAATTTCCTCATCTGCAAGAGCCATTCATTAGCCATCAGCTAGTCACTGAGCACCTACCGTGGACCAGGCGCTGTTCCAGGCCCTGGGGACGCAGCTGTAAACGAGGACGATAAAATCCCTGCCCTCACCGAGCTCACATTCTAGAGAGTTCTATAGAAAGTGCTCTGGGGTGCCTGGTTGGCTCAGTTGGTAGAGCATGTGGCTCTTGGTCTGGGGGTTGTAAGTTCGAGCCCCATGTTGGGTGTAGAGATGACCACTTAAAAATAGACTCTTTAAAACAACAACAACAACAACAAAAAGAAAGTGCTCTGGCAAGAAAATAAAGCAGGACTGGAATGCGAGACAGGACATGGAATGGTCAGGACAGGCCACACTGAGAAAGTTGCCATTGGGTAGAGACCAGTAGAAGAAATGAGGGAGGGAGCCCTGTGTGTATCTGGGGAATAGCATTTCAGGCAGAGGAACACAGATGCAAAGGCCCTGAGGTATGTCTGAGAAACCACAGGGAGACCAGTGCGGCTGGAGCAGGGCGCTTAAGGGAGATGGGGTAGAAAATGAGGCCAGAGCTATGAGAAGATTAGGATTAGAGGAATGTCATTGAGGCTGCAGGGTGTCACTAGTTGCTAGCTTCACTTGTGCACATAAAATTTCCTCTCTCAGAACATCATTTTCCCTTTTTATAACATGGGGCTTAGCATGGCCACCACCAGGACTAGTGCACAGCCTAATAATAGCTGACATTTCTGGAAGGTTTGCTGTGTGCCAGGCACTGTGCGTTGTTTGTCGTGACTTCATCAAGTTTTCCCTGCAGACCTCTGAGATTGGTTCTATTTTTATCCCCGTCTGAGAGATGAGTCACCAAAGTCAGAGAGGGAAGGCCACCTGTCCCCCGCCACACAGCTGATGAGGGGCACAGGGGATTCGAGCCTTTCAGGGCCTGTTTCCCAGGTCCCCGTCCTCCAGCTCCAAATCCCCAGGGCCTCTCCGCTCAGACCTCGGTGTAGCAGCTGACAATAAATGGCAGGTGGCATATATGTGATGCTGTGTCTCTGCCCCTTCTAGGGATACGGCCAACACCGTGAAAGAGAAGTTCGGAAGGAAGCTTTACGAGTCCTTGCTGGTGTGAGTGTCCCACCCCCAGCCCCGCATCCTCCTGGGCCCTGACTCCACTGATCACCCATTCCCAGATGCATACCCTGTCACCTTGCAGGGGGAGCCTCCCGGACATGAACAAGATGCTGGACAAGGAGGACTTCACTATGATGAAGAGAGCTATCTTTGCCACGCAGGTATGGTCTGGGCCCCCGAACAGAGACATGGCGATGCCCAGCACCCGCCCCGGGGGCAGCTTGCCGTGTTAGCTCTGACCCCAGAGATTGCTGGGGGCTCCGCGTTACCGGCACCCTTATCAGGGAATCAATTGATTTTTTTTTAAGCCTTGTTTATTTTTGAGGGAGAGAGAAAGAGAGACAGAGCGGGGGAGGGGGAGGGGCAGAGAGAGAGGGAGACAGAATCCGAAGCAGGCTCCAGGCTCTGAGCTGTCAGCCCAGAGCCCGACTACACTGGGCTCGAACCCACCAGCTCTAAGATCGTGACCCGAGCTGAAGCTGGATGCTTAACAGACTGAGCCCCGCCCCCCCCAGGCGCCCCCCAGTGGCTTATTCTGCTACAGGGGCTGCTAGGAGTTGTACTTTTTTTTTTTAATTTGTAATTTCGTTGAGCCACCGGGGTCAAAAGATGAAAGAGAACTTTAGGAAGTCAACAAAGCCCACAGAAGGAGAATTACAAGTCCCCGCTGTCCCTGGGTCTTGCTGCTGACTAGTTTCATACTCATTAGAGCCAGAAGGTTTTAGCTAAAACACTAGCCGTTACCTGAAGAGCATTGAAAACTCTCAGCAACCGCTGTTTTTCTTATCCCACAGGCTGTGTGTCTTAGTCCCCAAACATTCCTGGGAGTTGTAGCTTCTTTAGATTCCGGAGGTTAATGGAATTCGGTGGATGGGAAGCCTTAGAAGAATGTGGCAATGACAAAATGAGGACTACAAGTCCCAGCAGCCCCTGCTTCAGTCATGCTTCCCTTGCCCCAGAGGCTCCTGGGAGGGAGAGTTCTTTGATTCTCTGGGGTCAGGAATCTTTGGTACCTGTGGTCAGGGTGGGTAAGCCACTTCCCGGCGAATGGAAACCTAGGTACCCACGCTGCACAAATGAGGTGTGATGTGCTTTGGGCCAAACTACAATTTCTGTTTTTCTTTTTTTAAGTTTATGTATTTATTTTGAGAGAGAGTGTAGGGGAGGGGCAGAGAGAGAGGGAGAGAGGGGATCCTGACATGGGATCCTGACATGTCAGCGCGGGGCCTGACATGGGGCTCGAACCCAGAAGCCGTGAGATCATAATAAAGTGCCAAAATAAAGAGATGCTTAACTGACTGAGCCACCACGCTGTGACCCCAGATTACAATTTCTAATAGTCCCTAAGGCAGTCAGCCTCACTGAGGATGTGTATGCATTGCCACGGGGCTGCTGGGAGTTGTAGTTTCTTGAGCCCCTGGAGCTGACTGAAGGCGAGTAGAACTTTTAATGAGATGGAAGAGTTACAAATAACTACATATCCCAGCAGCCCATGGGATTTCCTAGCTCTCGCCCCTCCAGTCACTCTTGGGAATTGTGGTTTCTCTGGGCCTTGGGTGGGAGCGGAAGTGGAGGGAATTACAGGATGGAGAGTAAAGGGAACTTGGAAAGAAGGCAAGACAGGCTTTTCATAAGAAAACTACAACTTCCAGCAGCCCCTGAAGCTTGCTGCCATATTGACAACGTCTCTGCCCCCCATTGACTTGGGGGAATTTTAGTTCCTTTGGGTTTCTTTGATGATGGAGCCCAGAGTACAGAACCCAATAACTACAACTCCTGGTAGTCAGGGGAGGCAGGTTAACGCTGGCTTTGCCTCAAAGACAAATGGGAATTGTAGTTTCTCTTCAGCTCATGGTTTTTTTTTTTTTTTGTTTAGTTGGTTATTTTTTATGTTTATTTATTTTTGAGAGAGAGGGAGGGCTGTCTGGCTGTCAGCCCAGAACCCGACATGGGGCTCGAGCCCATGAACCGTGAGATCATGACCTGAGCCGAAGTCGGACACTTAACCGACTGAGTCACCCAGGTCCCCCTCAGCTCATGGTGTTCAAAGAGAAAAGTGAGCCTTTACAGAGAGAGCCAAGGAGGATATCTATGACTCCTCTTTTTTTTTTTTTTTTTTTTTTTTTTAAGTTTATTTAGTTATTTTGAGAGAGAGAGTGAGAGCGCAAGCAAGGGAGGGCCAGAGACAGAGAATCCCAGGCAGGCTCTGCACTGACAGTGGAGACCCAACTCGGGGCTCGAACTCACGAACCAACTGTGAGATCATGACCGGAGCCGAAATCAAGAGTCGGCCATTCCACCTACTGAGCCACCCAGGCGCCCCAGATATCTACAGCTTCTAACCTCTTGGGCTTGTGTCCCCACAACCTGGTGGGAATTGTGACCTCCTCCCGGGTCAGCATGGCTCACAGGGAATGAGGGAGCCCTCTGTCCCTTCTCTGACCCCCATCCCTCTTGTGGCCCCTGCAGCGACAGTCTTTCCCCCCTGTGTGCACCCACAATATGCTGGACGACTCCTCGGATCCTATCCTGACCACCATCCGTCGAATCGGACTCTTCAATAGTAGTGCTGACAGGGTCAAGGTGAGGGCAATGGCCAGGCTGGGTCAAGCATGGAGGGGTGGGGTGGAGGTAGGGGGAGCTGGGCCTCACGTCCCCCGTCTCCCCTGGTTTATTAAGGGATCGCTATGTTTAGAAAGGACCTTAGCACTTTAAGCGGACAGACTTGGATTCAATGCTTTGTCCTACCGCTGACTTGTGTGACTTTAGACAGGCTTTTCGCCCTCTCTGGGCCCCTCTGGGATCTCAGGGAGTTTGGGCTGAGCTCTTCTTTTTCACTGCTAGGTGATTTTCCACCCAGAGTTCCTCTCCTCCACGAGCCCCCTGCTCCCCGTGGATTATGAGGAATTTGTCCGTGGCTGCCACCTTGGGGTCTTCCCCTCCTACTATGAGCCTTGGGGCTACACGCCGGGTGAGTGCAGCATGGTGGTCGGCTCCTGGTCACATGGGGCACCAACCCCGGGCACGGCACTTGCCCGCTCTGTGCCCCAGGCTCTCCTTTGCCAAACAGGGACGATGGCCACAGTCTGTTGGCCTGCAACATGTGTTTTTGTGACACGGTCGCTTGTGTGATGTGTAACTAGAGGGCTGAGGTCACAGGTCACACGTGATTTCCCCCAGTTTGCTGATTGCCCCCCCCCCGCCGATATCAACAGCTGAATACGTAGTTACCAACACGACTGAATGGGGCCAAGTCTCTCAGAGGTGTCCCCAGCGCCCATTCGCTCCACCGTCCTCTTTTACGAAGGCGTTGGCTCCCTTTATTATTATTATATTTTTTACATTTATTTATTTTAAGAGAGACAGAGACAGCATGAGCGTGGGAGGGAGGGAGGGAGGGAGAGAATCCCAAGCAGGCTCCATACTGTCAGAGCAGAGCCTGACACAGGACTCAATCCCAGGAACGATGAGATCGTGACCTGAGCCGAACTCAAGAGTCGGATGCTTAACCGACTCAGCCACCCAGGCGCCCCCATAGTATTTCTTAATTTATGCGCAATTGAACAAACCTTTTAAATTGTGCTTGCATAATATTTGGGGTAATGATTTTGCCAGTTTCATTTCGGCCATGGTTACAGTGATGCGTAGGTTTTGTGTGCTTGGCCCCAACCCTCTTTTTCTCATGAAGCCCTGTTATATTTGGTGCCCGTGTTTGCAGGTTATGGAGGTTTTTCGGAACACTTACGTGAGAATTATTTTTTTTTAATTTTTTCATGTTTATTTTTGAGAGAGAGAGAGAGAGAGAGAGAGGCAGAGTGCAAGTGGAGGAGGGACAGACAGAGAAAGATACAGAATTGAAAGCAGGCTCCAGGCTCTGAGCTGTCAGCACAGAGCCCGTCACAGGGCTCGAACCCACGAACGCCAGATCATGACCTGAGCCGAAGTCGGACGCTCAGCGGACTGAGCCACCCAGGCGCCCCTACCTGAGAATTGTAATAAACTACGTGAACCATTTTTCAGGCTTGTTTAAGGTATTCAGTGAGGCAGTGATGAGAATTTTTCTTGTTTCCTGTCAAAACTACGTCTGGCACAAGAAAGTATCTTACAGGTTGTGAGAATGGAGTAAAATGGTAGACATTGGCGACGAGTACATACTTAATAATTTACATCCTATCACCTAGCTCTAGATTTGTCCTCATTCTGAACCCCTGGGACGAGTGAATTCCCTTTTCTGAGCCTCTTAGCCTCCCCTCTGAGAAACAGACTATGATCAAACGCACTCACGTTCTGGTTTTGTGGGCTCAGTGATTTGCTCAAGTTGTCAGTAGATGGCGCTGTTGGGGCGTCTATTGCGATTTCAAAGCGCCAAAGGGGAACGCTTAAGTAGACCTTTCTCACTCCTTCCCGCAGCTGAGTGCACGGTTATGGGCATCCCCAGTATCTCCACCAACCTCTCCGGCTTCGGCTGCTTCATGGAGGAACACATTGCAGACCCCTCAGCTTACGGTCAGCGCCCAGACCGAGAGCCGAGACTCTTGGATCCCGGGTGGGGGAAGGGAAGGGCTCCTGGGCCCCGGGATGGGGAGAGGGGTCCTGGTGCCACAGAATCCCCGGGAGAATGAAGGTTTCCTTAGTCTGATTTCTGAGCCCTGCCCCGTCCTGGCCCCCACAGGCATCTACATTCTGGACCGGCGGTTCCGCAGCCTGGATGATTCCTGCTCGCAGCTCACCTCCTTCCTCTACAGCTTCTGCCAGCAGAGCCGGCGGCAGCGCATCATCCAGAGAAACCGCACGGAGCGCCTCTCAGACCTTCTAGACTGGAAATACCTAGGCCGGGTATAACTGCCTTCTTCCGGTCTCTGATTTCTCAGCTTCCAAGGCTGGCGCCAGGGGGCCAGGGGTCCCCTACGCGAAACAGTTGCGCTCCCTTTAAGAAATTAACCATCTTTTGCTGGTAGACCGCATTGGCCAGCGTTACCTCACTTGCATGAAGTGCGTGGCCAAAGAGGTACCTGACCTAAGACCTCTGCCCCTGTGAATGGGGGCGTGGCTCAGAGACTGTCCATTCACAGCTCTGCTTATCTGCTTCAGGGGTGGAGCCAGAAAGATCATTGGTATAGGGGCCGACTGGAAGGTGCCAGAAGGTGCTCCTCTGCCTAAAGAGTGTGGGCTAGGGTTCGCCACCTTCTACCTCTGCTGGGGGCGGTGTCTGGTTCCCTTCTAATGACGCTCCCTCCCTTTCTTTTCCCCAAGTACTATATGTCCGCGCGCCACATGGCGCTGGCCAAGGCCTTTCCAGAACACTTCACCTATGAGCCCCACGAGGCTGACGCGGTGAGTGGACCCCGATCTCTCTGATGGGCCCGGAGCTAAGAGGGCTGGGGTGGGTGCGCGTCCTTCCGGGAGTGGGAAGGCCCCGGGGCAAGCTGTCGGGCCCTCCCACACCCCACCTGCTCACTCCGGGTTTGTGCCCACACCCCCATAACGCAGACCCAGGGCTACCGCTACCCTCGGCCGGCCTCCGTGCCGCCATCGCCCTCGCTGTCGCGACACTCAAGCCCTCACCAGAGCGAGGACGAGGAGGAGCCCCGGGACGGGCCGCCCGACGTGGACGGGGAGCGCTACGATGAGGAAGAGGAGGCCGCCAAGGACCGGCGCAACATCCGCGCCCCCGAGTGGCCGCGCCGCGCCTCCTGCGCCTCTTCCACCAGCGGGAGCAAGCGCGGCTCCGTGGACACAGCGCCCTCCAGCTCAATCAGCACTCCCAGCGAGCCCCTCAGCCCCGCCAGCTCCCTGGGCGAGGAGCGCAACTGAGTCCCGCCGCCCCACACTCCCCGCCCATCCTGCCTCCCTCGTCCAGAGGGCGGACGCAGAATGGCACTGTTCCGAAACCCCACTCCGCATCCCGAAGCCGCCTTGGGGTCCACAGCCCCGTCCCCTCCGCCGTACACTCCAGCCCTTCTGGCTCCTCTCTGGGAATCCGCGACACTCCGGAATCACAACGCCGTGCCTTTCCTGGGTTCCAGAATGCATACACTGTGCCCCGGAGCCCTTCGGGCCTGGCCTGGGCCTCCTCCCTCCCCGGGAGGGCTGGGCACCTGCCGTTACCCTGCCCTGGTGCCAGGGGTTTTAGGAAACCTGGTCTGTTGTCATACAGGCAGGAGGCTCCTGGAGCCCTTGTGGCTTGCTGATTTTCCAGCACACCGAAGATGCCATGCTCAGCTGTGGCCCGGGGGCCACCAAGCTCTGGAAACCATGTGGTGTCCCTGTTAATGGGGCAATCCAGTCCACAGCTGGGGCACTTTCAGGGACTTAACTGAATCCAGAAGGTCCTCCATTTCAACTCCAGAACTCGGGCTCCAGACCAGGGCACTCGCGTCCTTACTCGGATCTTAGCCCTTGTTGGGGTGTCTGGCTCTGCCTGGAGGGCCCCCCCACTCCTGCTCTCCTTTTTCTCCATATTTTGGCCAATGGGAGGTGGGGGGTGGTACAGAACCACTTGGCTTCTCATTCCTATTGGAGAACATGCAGTCTTGGTCTAGATGCCTTTCTGGCCTTTTTTGAACCAGACCCTGTACCTCCTTCCCTGAGAGTCTGAGCTCTCCCCTCTATCTTGAGATTCCCGTGCTCTCCAGGGGATCCCCTTGCTGAGGACTGAAGGGGCCGGCTTTCCCTGCCACAACCTCCGACCCCTAGGCCCACCGTAAAACCACTGGGTGCTAGGTCCCGGCTGCCGAATCTGGAACCTCACCACTGTGCTGCTTCCCGGTCCCTTTCCCCGGTCTAGAATGGAACCCACTTGGTTCTAGAACTTTCATATTTACCTCGAGGCTCTTCCATCCTTAAGCTGTGTCCTGCCCCCCAGCTTTGGTGAAAGGGAGGGGCCCTTCACGCGTGCTGTGCTGTGTCTGATGCACTTGCTTTGCAAGTTGGGAGGGCAGAAGAGGTGTGATTGATGTGTGTCCAGAGACGAAAAAAATACATCTATATTTAAGAATCTGAGGTTTGGTCCACTCTGAGGGCTTGCTGGGCCTCGCTGCTGGCCCCTCCCTCCTCTTGGCTTCTCTCTTTCCCTCCTCTTCCCCTCCCGCTGCCGCACTACTGGGTCTCTGATACCCTGTCTCACTCTGCAGTCTTGGAGAGGCTTGGGCTGCTGTTTTAGATTCTAGTTTGATTCCAGGGGAAGGCACTTCTCTTTGTTTAGTTGGGACTTGCAAATGGAAAAAATTTGCCTGAAGCTGTGTTTGGCCAAAAGGGGCCATCGCTGGGGCAGAGCGAAGAGACCCAGGGGGTAGCCACGAAGCCTTGTGTGGCTATTTAGATTTAAATGAACCAGATTCCTCAGTAGCACTAGCCACACACGCAAGTGCGGGATAGCCACTGTGGCCACTTGAGGCTCGTGGCTACCCGATTAAGCACTGCAGATAAAACATTTCCATCACTGCAAAAAGTTCTGTTGGACAGAACTAGCTTAGAACGTGTTCCCAGGGCACTGGCCTCTGGACTTTAGCCCTACTGCCCCCCTGAATGGCTCTATTTCCGGGAAAATGGTTTTTTTCACTTCTCGTCTTCACTAGAGTGCATCTCCAAGCTAATCACATTTCGGGGGAGTAGAAAACTAGATTCGCATGTGTGACCATCCTTCCCGTTAGCCACGGTGTTTGTGATGGACGCAGAAATCCCTTTCCCCTGCCAGAATCACGAGTGGCCACCAAAGTTGGGAGACAACAGGTGTGGTGTCAGAACAGAAGTCCAGGAGCCACTTCCTGTTAAGATTCTACCAGAAACGGAAGGGTCAGGGGGGTCATAGTTTTGTAGCTTGGACCCAGTAGCTGCCTGCTAATCCTCCTCAAGCTTCTCCAGTCCCCGTTTGGAGAATTTAGCCCTAAGTTTCACATCCCATTTCTGTGCTGAGCCCCACACCCCAGCTCAGCCCCTCTTGCACTTTCTGTGCTCCCGCTGCTGGACACTAGTCATCAGAGCCCGTTTCTGGTTACTGTTTATCGTCTCTAAATGCCTCCTTCCAACTACCAACAGTAGGTCTTGCTAGACTCCTTGGGAGTCTGGGCTCTCCCCTGTAGGAGGGGCAGTTGACAGCCCAGCAAAGCAGAGAACCCGCTACCCCACCCCACCCCCTGGGGAAGATCTGGTGAAGAACAGCAAAGATGTGGGGCCAACAGCACTCCCTGCGGGGGCGGAACAGCTAGAAGCCTTGCGAAAATCGGTTCCACCTCATATCACACACACCCAAAACCACCAGTTGCTGCAAAAAAGCTTTATTGTTTTCATTTGGTCCACGGCTTGGGAGAGGGCTCCAGGTTGGTTAAAAAGCTGCCTAGTGGCTGCAAGGAGAGACTCAGGCACAAGCCCTGACATCTGGGGGGAATGCCAGAGGGACCCTCTCGAAGGCTGCTGGGCTCCAGAGACTTCTAGTCGTGCTTGAGGGTGAGTCTTTCGAAGAGATACTCGCCCAGCTCGGCCTGGGGGCCGGACAGCCTGCGGAGATTAGTCAGATGGTCGCCCATCTTCTTAATGAGTTTCACCTCCTCATCTAGAAAGTGATTCTCCAGGAAGTCACAGAGCTGAGGGACAGGACAGGAGAAAATATGGTCAGTTACACATTAACGGTGCGACGGAGGGGGAAACGAGGCTCAAAAGGAAATTTGCCCAATTACATGTGGATCAAGGGGGTACTCACATGGGGGTCTGCGCGGGCAGAACCCAGGGCATGCAGATCCAAAAGGCCCTGGTTCAAGTTCTTCTCCAGAAGCAGGGCGGCTTCCATGGCGTCCAGGGTTTTACCCCACTCATCTTGGGACGGCTTCTGTACAGATGACAGAGGGCTCAGGACTCGCTACATACGTGGCAAAGCCGTCTAAGATCTCGCATCTTATCACCCCCAGTCTCCTACAACCACCCATGCGACGACACCACGTTGCAGCGTGGACAGCTACGGCTTTGGGAACCCGGGGGCGCCTCCATTTTGAGCAGCACAAAAGCGGAACACAATCGCCCAGAAGCCCACGCGGTGCCTAAACCGCTACGCGCGCGCGCGGGCTGCTGGGATATGTAGTCCGCCGCCCGCGCACTATTTACCTGCACGTCCAGGAAGAGGGCGCGGCCGCCGCGCTGGTTTTGCATCTTCAAGAGGCGCTCGGCGCCCTCCCGCTTCTCCTCAGCCAACTCGCGGAAGAAGTGGCCCACGCCCTCCAGAGCCACATCGTCACGGTCGAAATAGAAGCCCTGCGGGAAGAGATGGCGCGAACACGGGTTACAGGGCAGAAAGGCCGGCCAGGCGCCCCGACTCCGCCCCCCGACTACCCAACGGGACAAAGAAAGCCAGCGCGTGCGCAGAGGGCCAGAGGTGCGCACTTGGGGGAAACTTGGGCTGGGGGCGTCCTGGGGACCCTCACCAGAGAGAGGTAGGTGTAGGAGGCCCGCAGATGCATGTTGACCAGGCGGTTGACGGCGGCCTCCACCTCGGTGGAATAATTCTGACGAATCTGGGAGCTCATGGTTGGTTGGTAACGAGAAGCTAAGTTCAAAATCGGGTGTTGGCTGGTCCCGGAGGCAGAGGATGGGCAAGAAGATGGCTCCGAAGGTGGCGACTGGAAAAAAGGTTGGAGGGTGGTCGGAGGCAGGTAGAAGGGGCGTCCCTGGGTCTGTTCCGTCCAAACACTGTTGAAGCAAGAGACAGATCCGCAGGACCGCCGTGCGCACTGCAAAAGGCCGTGGCCAGGGCGGCTTCTTTTATAGCGCGCGGGGCCGCGGAGGTGGGGCGCTCAGGGACAGCGGTCGGCCAATCTGCGGTGTCGGGAGGCGGGGCTTGGAGCCCGCGCTTGACCAATCCGAGTTGATAGGAGTCCCAGACCCCCGCCCAGAGGTGGGGAAGTCACGCGCCCGTGCGCGAGGCTGTTGTGAAACGGGGAAGTGGGGCTGGGGAGGTTACGGGGTGCAAGGGTCCTAGGGCTGGTTCTGGACAGTCAGGGGATTGTGTGTGTGGGGGGGGGGGGGGGGGGTCTCTCTGGTGGGTGGAAGATTAATGGGGACACTGGGAGCGCTGGAAAATTATGATTCTGGGGTCTTGGGAGTGTCTCAGGAAAGTCAATTGGATTCTGGGGTTGTCTTAGAGCATGGATCTTTCTGGCGCCCTGGAGGTTCCTCAGAGGTGTGGATACCTCCAGATGACTGGGGGTTGCTCTGGAAGATAAGGGGTCTCTGGATCATTACAAAGTTTGGAAGTCGGTGCGGTGAGATACTTCTGGAATCTTGGGGTATCTCTCTGATAGATGGGTTGAGAGAGGGACCTGGAGCCTTGGAGTTCACTAAAAGATTGGGAATTTCTGTAGCCCTAGAGCTGACAATGGAAGTTCATATTTTCTGGAATCTCCCCCTAAGAGGGTTGGGGGTCTTTAGGCTCATGAAGTGATCTTCAAGATTAAAAGGACAGTTGTTCTTGGGATCCTCCCCGTTTAATCCCCCCCTGTAACAGGGGAGAGGGATATTTCTGGAAGCCTGGTAGGGGCTTTTCTAAGAGGTAGGAGGACTTGGAGAGCCCTTTGGAGCCTTTGAAAGATTGGGCCACTTGGAATATCTTGGGGAAATGACACTCAAACTTTGGGTCTCTCTGAGGCTGCATTTCCTGGAGACTATTCTGAGGGCAGCCAGACTTGAAATTCCCTTTGGCTCTGAAGCAGTCTCTCTTGTCCCGGTCTTGCCTCACACGCGCTTCTCCAAAGTCACAAAGAGAAGCCCTGCATCCTAGGGACCCAAGGAGGGTCTGGGGACCTGTGGATGGGATGTGTCTTTGACCAATGGACATTTTTTTTTTATGTGTGTCAGTTCCAGGCTGGTGTCTGGAAGCAGATTGGCTCAACCAGGACCTGCCCTCAAGGAGCTCCCCATCCTAGTTGATGGGGGGGGGGGGGGGGGAGGAGACAAAGACAGGAACTTGAACCTTATTGCAGTGCCCTAATGGAGGTAGCAGGCAGGCTGAGCAGGGGAGCTAAAGCTACTGAGGCCTGCTTTGCAGAGGGGGCCCGCTCCAAGCAGCCCAGGCAAGGTGTCCTCTGACCAAGGGGACGCTGGACCGGGCTGGTATCTGGGGTCCTCAAGGGGCCCCTGGGCCAGCGGCCAGGAGAGCAGCGGTGCTGAGTCATGCTGAACTCAGCGGTAAGGGTCTCAGGCAGAGAGGCGGGGTGGGGCCACTGACTGACCTCACGTCCTGCCAGACTGCTGACTGGCGGGACCCCGGGAAATAGGCCTGGCGGGGATCCAAGTCTGGCCCCCTCCCCCCCAGGGTGCCACCTCGAGTGTGCTTGGTCTCTGCATCTTACAGTCTTTTCGAGTTCCTCCGACCTGTGGCCATATTGTCTCCTCTCTGGGCGGTGACTCAGTCTCCCTTCACTATCTTGTCTGACAGCTCGCCCCTGCCTTGGTGTCTCTGGGGAGAGTCTATGGGGGAGGGGCAGGTGCTCCAGGCACCCAGTCACAATGGGGCCTGAGTTACTCATTCACCAAATTTCAAACCTCAGCCTAAAGACCTTTAGCCTCCACCAGGCCCCACCTGCAGAGAGGGGTGACTTTGGAAATGCTCACAGGTAGAGGGAGAGGAAGGGGGGAGGCAAAGATGATCTGAAGAAGGACCCAGATCTTGGGGGTGAGGGGTAGACAGGGGATGGGGGAAGAGGCCCAGAGACAAGACGACAGAAAGACCCAGAGAGAAGGGACAACAGACGCTGTGACTAAGTGATTTCAATCTCTGATTTCCTCTTCTGTGTCCAATCTACTAGGCCATTTTGCGGTATCTGCACCCGGGCCTGTTCTCTGGGAGGGCCCCCCCCTCCCCCCAGCCCATCCAGCCTTGTCCCCTCCTCTCCGGCCACTCAGCACAAGCTCAGGCCTTGACCTCTCCCTTGGATCTTCTGGGCCCAGCCTTCTGACCTCGGGTAGCTTCCCCACAGGGCTCTAGAGCCCTCTCCTGGTCCACTGAGTCCTGCCACCTCCCCCCACCCCGCCCCGCCCCGTTCTCCACCTAAGTGTGCGACTTCCTCTGGTCCCATATGGTGGAAGCTTCCGAGGCCTAGTTCCCCAGGGCCTGCTGCCCTGTCCTACAGCCTGGACTCCACTGCCTGTCTGAGGTCTTGCCCACTGCTGCCTGGAACACAGCACCACCATAGACCTCAACGCAAGTGATCTTCGGTCCCCTCCCAATTGTGGGCTTTTGGAGGGCAGAGCGGGGACCTAATCCCTCACTAACCCAGAGGGCACTGGGCTCCCTCAAAAGATTTGCCGGCACATGAAGTCTGGTCTCCTGTGACAGCCAGGGAGAGGGCTCAGTGACTCAGACTCCGAAGTGTGGCCTGAAAGAGGTTTATTGCCCCCCACCAGACCTCTCCTCCCCCACATCCCCCCCCCCAATAATTACAAAAGTAAGAAAAATGCCCATGGCCCCCAATTCCCACCCCTCCCGGAAAAATGCCATAATTTATGCAGAAAAGACACAGTCCAAGGCAGCTGGTGGCCTCAGCCCATCTTTTTCCAGATGGTAAGTGACGCAGTCAGCACTCCGGCCACAAAGATGGTCACTGTCTGCCACGTGGGTGTCCCAAAGTAGGAGAGGAGGCCGTCCTGCAGACAGGTACATGAGTCACTTCAGCAGCTGGGCCAAGGGGGAGCCCCTGAGCCAGCATGTGAGGAATCAGGGAGGGAGAGGGGCCTGGGAGAGGTCAAAGGGCACGAGTGGGGGTAAAAGCCTAAGATTAATGGATACTAAAGAGTTGGGGTCGTAGCGTTATCAAAAAACTTGACGGATTCCAGGGGAAGTGGAGGCACCAGGGAGAAGAGGAGATACTGGTTAGGTCAGGGGTCACTGAGAGGTCAGGGGTCACCGAGAGGTCATGGGGTCACCGAGAGGTCAGGGGCGACCAGACGAGTCAGGAATTGATCAGACGTGTGAGGAAATGCATTATAGACCCCATCTGATGATCCAGAGTCAGGGAGGACAACACTGTGTTGGGCTCAGGAGGACTCAGGGGTCTCAGAGTAGTAGGGGTGGGGGGAGGTTAGGGGCCTCACCCAACCACCCTGGTCCTGGATCCAGCCCAGCAGCCGCTCTCGAAGGAAGTCCAGTGTCCAGCCCATGATGGTCCGGATCAGCTCGGGCACCTTGGTACACAGGGCCTGCAGGGAGTGGAATAGGCCTTAGGGATTGAGCCTTGTCCTCACTGTCGGGACAGTGGCCCGACGCCTTTCTCAACTCTGCCTCCCCTCCTGCCCCACTGCAGTCTCTTTTCCACTCATAATCAGAACAAGCTTCGTAAATTGTTAACTGGATCTTTTTACTGTCAACTGCCCTGCTCACATACCTTCCATGGCTCCCCAGGTGGTAAAGACCAAAAGGCATAGCTCAGCCCACAAGGCCCTGTATGAAGGCTCTGACTTGATCGCATTCCATTTTTCCACTTCTTTTCTGTGTCTCATTTACCTTCTTCCACATCTTCATTCCCACCAACTCTTCCCTGCCTCAGGACCTTTGCACATGCTGATTCTTCTACCTAAACAGGCTTTAACCAAGCAAATTTTTACTCCTCCCTCAAAGCTCTAATGTCAGGTCTGATGTCATTCTCCAGAGAGGGGTTTTCTGACCTTCACACTAGGTAGGACTAGCCATCCCCCCCTGCCCATGACTCTCCAACAACCTGAACTTCCCTTTCCCACCCTCTATCTGGCTGTCTCTTCCCTGTTGTCCACCTCGTATCCAACATTCAAGCCCCATCATTAATCTGGCAAACACATTAAGAAATCTGCTCCCCCCCCCCCCCACACCTCCACTGCGACCACCACAGTCCAGGTTAGTCATCATTCAGCAGGACTATTATAGGTGCCCCTTCCCACATTTCCCAGGTTTTGCCCCATAATCTTTCTTTTCTACCCACAATGGCCAGAAAAAAATTGTTGGGCTTCTGCTTCCCCCATATTTTATCGTGACAAACTTCTGATAGAAAACTTAAAAGAATTTTACAGCGCATAGCCACATACCTGGAGCCTAGATTGTACAATTAACATCTTGCTTGCTAGAACAGTCCTTTAGATTTAGAAGTCAGGTCACCCCACTCTCCTGTTTCTAACCACCTAGTCACTCGCATCTCACTCAGAGCAAAGCTAACATCCTTGCAGTGGCCCAGCGGACCCCTCACAATCTGCCCTCATTTCCCACCCATTCCCCCTCCTCCCTGCCCTCAATGCATCAGCCTTGGTCCTGCCTCAAGGCCTTTGCACTTGCCGGGGCCGCTACCAGATGCCTTTTCCCCAATCTTCACAGATCGCTGCAACTTTGGCTTTGAGGTCATCCCCTCTCAGAAGTCCTTCCCGACCACTTTGCACAATTACATCACCAAACTCATAAGACATTGTGGGCTCCACGAGAGCAGGGACCTAGCCTGCTTTGTTGGGTGCCGCTTCTTGGGTCGGGCACATAGTAGGCCCAATAAGTGTCTGCTGCACGAGTAACTGAAGGAGCCAACGAACCAGCCCGTAGCCCTCTCCATTCCCTTTGAGCTTAGTGGGCTGCCACAGGGGTTGACCTCACGACTCCCAGGTCCTCCTAGGTCTGAGCGGAGCATCCCTGGGGGCTCACTGCCCGGCAGCCGCCCACCTTGAGCACCAGTTTGCTGGCAAAGTAGAAGAGGGCAACGACCCGGCCCCAGTTGAAGTTGCCATCGGAAAACATCTCCGCTGCCACCCGGAAAAAGACCTCGCGGGGGGAGTCTGTGTCCACAGCTGCGATCATCCTGCAGGAAAGAGGAAAGCCAGTGCTGCCGAGGGAAGACCAGGCAGGGCGTGGGGGAGACTCTGGGATTCACCTCACACCAAAGACGAGGATGCCGAGGCCCAATTTAGGCTGTCATGAAAAAGAACGGGCCAACATGGGGGAAAGGGACGAGATGGACATTCAGGAAAGTGGGGAAAATGACTCCCTGAGGGAGGGTTTCAGTATCCTAGAGGAAGGGCGGGCTTCTCAGCCAGGGAGCTGGGTAGAGTGGTGGGGCCCTGGACGCCTGGGTCTGAGGGAGTAGCCGACTGTGGATCTGAACTCCAGGCCCAGGGGAAGAGGGGCCTGAGAGCCGGGGCTCTGGGGATGTGAGGGAGAAGGGGACCAGTGGCTGGATTCCTGGGGCCCAGGGGCCACACCTCTGCAATTCCATGTTACTGTCCAGTTCATCTCCGATGCGCTTGAGACACTCGCTCAGCTTCTTGGTGGACGCATCCTGGGGCACCTGCTCCAGGGCCAGCTCGGGTGTCTCTCCCCCCATTCGCCCTGCTCGATCTTGGATGAAACTAGAGTGGGAATGGAGTGTGGAGGGTGCAGAATCAGAATGGGGCATCACTCCTCCAATCCGCTCGGCAATAATCACACCTCAGACTCACCCCTGAAGCAAAAGGGCCCCTGTCTTCATGATCTGCTCAGAGCTGGTGGGCCCTAGAGGAGAAAGGAGGGAAGACGTGCCTGGACTCTTGGGTCCTAGGGGATTCAGGGAACTAGGGTGGCTCATGATCTCTGAGGGAAGACAACACTAGGGGGTCCTGCATTTCTGGGTCCCTGGTAGATACAGTGCCTAGGGGCCCGGGCAGCTGAGTCCCTGGTGGAGAAAAAGGCAGGGAGCCTCGGCCAGTATCCTGCGTTCTTCCGGCGGAGGAGGCTGAGGGAACACTTCATGCATCCAGACCCCTGGCCTGAGGGGGCAGAGGAGAGACCCGCCCCTCCCACCAGGAAGTGGTGCCGGCGACAAGCCCGGGCCTGCCCCGGGGCTTGGGATTCTGGGGTCTCCAGCTTCTCGGGGGTCCGAGAGCGCCAGGCAGAAAGGCATCGGGACGCGGAGGCCAGAGAGCCGGGAACCCCCGGGGAGGGAGGGGGCTGGAAGCTGGCAGCGCCCGATCCGGGAGTTTCTGCCCCGGAGTGCTTGGAGATCGCACGGCCCCAAGACCGGCAGGAGGGATCGTGGGGCCGGCCGGCGAGGGGGCTCGCCCTCCTCCCGCCCGTCTGCCTCCCGCCTCACCCCCGCCTCTGGGCTGCTCCCCGGACCCGTCCATCACCGCCGCTCCCGCCGCCGCCTCTCGCCGGGTCCGCCCGGGCGGCCGCAGCACGCCCCTGGTCACGTGAGCGCCCCGCTGAACGTGCGTGCTCTCACGTGACCGCCCCGCAAAATGGCGGCCCGGAGGCTGTCGCCCCGCAGGGCTGTTGGGTCACGTGACAGCACCTGCCTCACCTGCTTGGGGAGGCCGGGCCGCTATCACGTGACTATCTAATCTGCACCGACAGGTAAGAACCCGTCGTGACGCCCTTCCACCCGCCACTCATTCAATGGCAGCTATAACTTTCATTCATTCACGCAGTATTTTTGGAAGTTTCAGGTGACTTTAAGACCTTCCCAGGGCAGAAGCAACATCGGAGGCCAAAAATCTCACTCATTGAGGCAGGACGTTTTAGACGATTAGAGTCTGTGAGCTGTTTTTGTGACAAGGAATATGAAGTTCAAAATATGGCAAAACTAACCTGTGGTAGCAGACTGGCAGGGTATGAGCAGGGAGGGGCCCCAAGACAGGCACCCGGGGTGCCTGGAAGATGCTGTATCTTGATCGAGACGATGATTGCTCGGGGATACACGTGTTGAAAAACTCATGGAACTGTGCGTACGTAATGTGCACTTTACTGCGTAGAAATGATATTTCCTCTTAAAAGAAGAGGACAAGAGAATTCGGATTAGAAAATAGGTCGGGGTCAGATAATGAAGTGGGGGAAGCATACAAGAGAAGGGATCTCTGTCCCAAGGGTGGCTGGGAGCCATAGCCATAGAAGAATATAGGAGCCCTAGTACATCAGCCCAACACCACCAGGAACATAGTGTGACAAAGTCAAGTTTATTGACCCATTGCGATGATGGAGACCACACAAGAGAGAAACCATGGAGCATTTTGAGGAAGGAAAAGGTAGAATTCTCACAGGATCTGCAGGAAGGGCAGGGAAACACCAAGTGCAGACTGTGAAGAAGAACCGGGGGCTCGTGTCCTTGGAAACTACGAGGTGAGTCTAGATATGGAGTGGTCCCTAAACCCGGTATGTGAGGCTCTGCACCAGGATTGGAAATTGAGGCTGCTACTCTGTTTCAAATGCCTACAGGCAAGAGTGGGATGTTTCATTTTTCCTGAGGGAAAGGATTCTAGGGAACAAAGTTTCTCCGTAAGAAAGCATGTCCTTGGGGGAAAGTGTTTCCTGTTAACTCTGAAGCTAGCTTTATCTTTGCCTGTTATTTCCGCCCAATGAATGAGCCCTCCCTTTGCCTTAATTACAGAGAAAAGAAGAAAGGGCTTTTTGATGCCCACCTCTCAACAGTGCAGCCTTTGAGCAGGAGGGAGAAAACTTTTTATTTTATTTTTTTGAGAAGGTGAGAGCACGAGTGGGGGAGGGGCAGAGGGAGAGGGAGAGAATCTCAAGCAGGCTCCATGAAGGGCTTGATCCCACAACTTGGCAATCCTGACCGGAGCCAAAATCAAGAGTTGGGATGCTTAACTAACTGAGCCACCCAGGGGCCCGGAAAACTTTTTAGCTAGTTCTGAAGTCAAAACTGTTTATAATAACAAGGATGCTACTTTGGAACTGTGAAACCCACTTCCAAGATGGTCCCCAATGACTTTAGTCCCCAGGTATATTCATGCCCCTGTGTAGGGCCCTGCCACACTGAATAGGGCTAACCAGTGTGGCCAGTAGGGTATTGTGGAAATGACAGTGTGATTTCCAAAGTTAACTCATGAGTCACTGCAGCTTCAGGGTGCCTGGGTTAAGCGTCCGACTTCATTTCAGGTCATGATCTCGTGGTTCATGAGTTCGAGCCCCGTGTCGGGCTCTGTGCTGACAGCTCAGAGCCTGGAGCCTGCTTCGGATTCTGTGTCTCCCTCTCTGTCTGCCCCTCCCCCACCTCTGTCTTTCTCTCTCAAAAATAAGTAAGCATTAAAAAAAAAAAAAAACTTTTTTAAAAGTGTTTCTGTGAACAAGGAAGAAATTGCACTGCGTTTCCCACCAGCCTCGCAAGTCATGGAGCATCCGTGTGGCAAGGGTTACGAGTGAGTCATGAGAACTCTCCATTTTCAGGGAAGAGGAACTAGACTCCAACTCTCTCTCTCTCTCTTTTTTTTTTTTTTTTTTTTAAGTAGACTCCACGCCCAGCGCGGAGCCCAATGCGGGGCTTGACCCTGAGATCGAGACCTAAGCTGAGATCTAGCAGACTCCAACTCTTAACGGGGGAAGTAAGCAGGGACAGGACATATCTTTTGAAACTGGGAAGTGGCACACCAATTCAGCTGCTCTAGCAATGGCTTAAATAACAGTGAAGTTGATTGACCTCTTGTGTAACAGTCCGAGAGAGTATGCAATCCCCGGTGACATTAACAGGGAGTGAATTTCCAGTGTCAGGGACTGCCTGCTTAATTTTCTCTGTCAACTTGACTGGGCCACAGGGCACCCAGATATCTGGTCGAACATTCTCCGGGTGTTTCGGGTGCGATTAACATTTAAATTGGTGACTTAGTAAAGCAGACTAGGCTCCCTGCTGTGGGCGAGCCCATCCGATGACATGAAAGGCCTATCCTCCTCAGAGGGAGAAAGAATTCTTTCTGCCTGATTGCCTTTGACCTGGGACATGGGCTTTTTTTCCTGCATCCAGACTCCCACTGAGACATCAGCCCTTCCTGCATTTCCAGCTGCCTGCCTTCTGATGAGACCTACACCATCAGCTGTCCTGGTACTCAGGCCTTTGGACTCGGACTGGAACTAAACATCGGCCTTCCTGGGTCTCCAGTTCACCAACTTGCCCTGCGGATCTCAAGGCTTGCCTACCTCCATAATTGTGTTTTTTTTCTAGCCTTCTTCTAGCTTGTGGGTCCACCATCTGCAACACATGGTTTCCATCTCGTGGGGGAAGAGGACACGCCAATGCCCGACACAGCTCTACTCCAGTCCCAAGAAGGGAGAGGCTGAAAGGGAGGCCATCCTCTTTGCCTAAAAAAGGCCATAACTCAGATGCTGCCCACATCCCATTGGCCAGAACCCATTCACGTGGTAAGACCTAGTTGCAGGGGAGCCTGGGAAATGTAGTCTTTAGCTGGGCAGCCATACGTCCAGTGAAAACTTTCCTATCGTACATGATTGAAGGGACATCTAGCAGTGTTTGCCACACAAAAGATTGAAACCAAGCAAACAGAGGGCTGAAGCCAATGTAGTGATACCTGAATGATGTGTAAAGAGACTTGGAATAGAAAACGCATTTGATTGACATCTAGTCCCTCTCGTTTGCCCACAGTGAGAATTATTCATGCAAACCCAACGTGTCCATCTCAATCTTCTAGAACCTGGCAGAATTGAACTTCCTGGACTCTCTGTGACTCACCAAGGTCACGTGACTAGTTGTTGTCAGTGAATTTCACGAGGTTATGTATGTTGTTTATGTGTCAGGGTGCGTTTTTTTTTTTTTTTAACGTTTATTCATTATTGAGAGAGAGAGAGGGACAAAGCATGAGCGGGGGAGGGGCAGAGAAAGAGGGAGACACAGAATCCGAAACAGGCTCCAGGCTCTGAGCTGTCAGCACAGGGCCCAAGGTGGGGCTCGAACCCACCAGCTGTGAGATCATGACCTGAGCCGAAGTCAAGACGCTCAACTGCTTGAGCCACTCAGGCGCCCCCATCAGTTAACATTTTTTGAGAACCTGCTGAATGCTGGAGGCTGTTCATATACTATCGCATTTATTCCTCCCCAGAGTGTGGTTGGTAGTATGCCTCTTCTTTACCGATGAGAAGACGGGGGCAGGGAGGAGCTGCGGCAGAGTGCAGTTGGGGACACCTCCTACCCACCCACTCTTCCTTGCCCAAGGTCACAGAGTCTATGCTAGGCAAACCAAGGATCTGCCCACAGGTATCTGCTCCAAAAACTTGTGAGAAATGTGGTCCTGACTCTGCCTTCCTCCCCTTCCCCACATCCTTCTACCAAATTTACTCACTAGTGACCCCTTTGATGGGTGGGCTTGCTCCAGCTCCCACCAAACCACCATTGCTAAGATTTCTGTGGGAACCATGCCTTTATTTATTCGGGGCATGCATCAGCATTTGTCTTGG